>NC_058519.1:296206332-297662582 GCF_904849725.1 Hordeum vulgare subsp. vulgare
CATATGTCTAACACACACAAAAGAGTGACATGCTGCCTATAATAGAACAACCATGATGTATTTCACGCAGCGTGTCCGTGCTAAAGCATACGCTTAAACCAAACTTTACAATAGCATGTTTAAAATTGTACTAAAGAAGTTTGTAGAAGATATGGAATTTGCAAATAAAAAAATCACAACTTTATAAGCACATATCAAAAACTCACTTCCCTGATTGAGCATTTTCATGGTGCTCTGCTTTTCCTTGGGGCTAGTTGAAGTTGCTAAATTTAGTGTGCCAACTCATGGGCATACTAACTTAGCATATGTTGGCATCAACTTCATGATATCTTAATCATATTATTTTTGCCATGTACATTGCGTCCCTATCAAATGAGCATATGGTTGTATCATATCTACTGGTTCTTCTCGTTTCTTGCACCTACTGGTAGTTGCATTGTGAGAAACTGGTCGGAACATAAGGAAAGATTAGCATTATCTCGACTACATAACTTCATTTTTTAGTGCTACTTATATTTATAGGAGCATGTAGTTGTGGTCGGAAAAGTGAATGAAGTGGTTGTGGTTGAATTAGTACAAATTCTTGGAGCACCTCATGACTTTGTTGTAGAGGTTGTGGCACCTTCAGTTTCAGCCGTTTTATCACTCGATTCTCTCGCTGTTTGATGTGTATTTTCTCAGAAAAATTGCTCTGGTCAACTGTTGAAACCTTTTTTGTGTTGGATGGACTGTCAGGTGGAGCTCAACAAGGAATGATGTTGTTGGGTGAACACAGGGAAGAAGTCAATCGACAGAAGATGCTACTGCTCTGCCATTCTTCTCTGACCGACCTGCTTTTTCTGATCTACATCTACAGTGACACTCTGAACCTATACCTACAACCTAAGTGTTTATCTAAGCTGCTGCTGATGATGATGATGAGTGAACTGCTAAGCAAATTGTTCAGACCGTGAAGCATTCATCCGCCGGAGGACGAACGACGTGAGGTTGAGGGCAATAGACAAGTGGCACGCAGTTCGCCGACATTCATCCGCCGTTGATGGTAGTGGGAGGGGAGGGGCGGAGTATCTTGGGGGGAAAGAAGATTTCTCCGGCGATGGTGTGAGGTCGAGGAAGAGGAAGCAGGACGGGCAGCGTGAGGTCGAGAAAGAAGAGTTCTCCGATGACGGTGTACCTCGACAGCGACGCCGACGGAGGAGGTCTCTGGTGGGCGGCGTGAAGTCGAGGGCGCGCAGGGACGGGCAACGGCGGCGACATGGGAGCGGGGGGAGAGGGGGAGTGGAGGGAGAGGGAGGAGTGTAGGGAGAGGAGGGGTTGGGGAACCGGCTAAGTAAACATAATAGTAGCATTGGATTAGTACGAGCGCTACTGCTCACTTAGCGGTAGCGCTGGTTCTAATCCAGCGCTACTATTAACTTTATATTCTTTATTTTCCTTATTACTTTCTTTTTATTATTTTTCTTTATTATTTTATTTTTATTATTTTTCATTTCTTTTTATTATTTTACTTTCCTTTTCTATTTACTTTCCTTTTTCTTTTGTATTGCTTTCTCCCTTTTGTTTTTGTTTTTTGTTTTTATCCCAACGGCCTCGCACGCAGTCGACGACGAGAATGTCTCCCTCCTGCACTGCGCGAATATACCAGAACCATGTGTTGTTTCGTACACAAAATACATACATATATATAAATGATTGTTTCTCAGCTGCGTCGAAGACGTTTCACATTGAGCTTCTTTCCTTTCTTGTTCGTTGTCTTGATTCTTCTTTTCCGGCACCATGGAGTACGATTTTTCTTAGGTAATGTGATCTTGATTGTTCTTTTCACGTATGCTTCATCGTCATCTTCCCTCATCATGTTGCCGTATTGGTCGTGGTCTTCCTCGTTGGTGACTCCATTCGTTCCAACGATGTTCCTTTTGCCTCTCCTCTCAACAACACCGTTGGGATTGGTCAGTGGTTATGAAGAACCATTGTGTCATGTGCTTAGCGTGTATCCATGGCTCAGTTCTGGCGATAACTTTAACGTTCACGGAAGCGCTCTTTGCGTCGGGTATAGACATTGTAGTGAAATACTTGTTTTCTCTTATGACGGCCTTAGCCAAACTAACACGGAATATCAGCGCATCATGCCTTGCAGCGTAGTTAAGCTCCCAGATCTCTTCCACCCTTCCATAGAATATTTCAGTTGTGCCATTGGAGTTGGTCATGCATTCAACCGTCACCCCTGAGTTCTAGTAGCCATTGTCCATGTCTTTGGCTTCCATGTAGAACATGTACCTATTGATATGGTATGCCTCATAGGACACGAGTTTGGGCACGGCCATGTGCCAAAACGTGTATGAGAAACCCGTCCACACTGGCCTCTTTCAGGGGATTAGCGCGAACTTGCTCTTTGAACCAACGCAAGAAACTGGCATTGTGCTCTATAGTAACTTCATCAATCGTCTTGCGCATCCCCTGATCACGGTACTTCTTTGCGATGATTTCTTTGTGAAGTGTCACATAATCATCTAGCCCATCTAGGGGTTGTAGCACTACCAAGTTAGCCCTGTCAAAGTTGTCCCGTCGATCCGAGTAGTCCACGTGCAATTCCCTCCTGCTGTTGTTGTGACCTTCTCCTCTGAGCCTCTCATGGTGCTTGTTGATGAGCAAACCAACAACAGGGTCTTCTTTGCCTCTATGATTCTCGCAAAAGGAGATGCACTCTTGGGTCAGATATCCCTGGACAATGCTCCCCTCGGTACGGGACATGTTATGAACAAATCCTTTGATGACCCCATTCATCCTCTCGAACGGATCATGTTGTGAAGGAATGTCGGCCCGAGGTCGATGATGTCGTCCACGATGTGGACACACAGATGCACCATGAGATCAAAGAATGCGGGCGGGAAGTACATCTCAAGCTCACATAGTATGACAACGATCTCTTCATGTAGACTTCGGAGTTGCTTCACACTGATGGACTTTCGAGCGATAAGGTCGAAGAAGTTGCAGAGACCGGTAAGCGTCTCACGGACGTGCTTGTCCATTATCCCTCTAATGGCAACCGGGAGTATGTGCTTCATCATCACGTGACAGTCCTGAGACATCATCCCGCTGAACCTTTTCTTCTTGGTGTCTAGAAATCTGCTTATCTTCCCACAGTAACTGGAACTGACTTTGATTCTCGTAAGGCACTTGATGAACTAATCGATCTCCTTCGGACTTAAGGTGAATCAATAAGGGGGGAAAAATTCTCCTCCTTGTTTACTTTTCTTCCCCTTGGTCCCGCCACCGTCTCCATCTCTGTCTCCTCCGTTG
This sequence comes from Hordeum vulgare subsp. vulgare, assembly GCF_904849725.1. Taxonomy (NCBI): domain Eukaryota; kingdom Viridiplantae; phylum Streptophyta; class Magnoliopsida; order Poales; family Poaceae; genus Hordeum; species Hordeum vulgare. The sequence goes on from NC_058519.1 coordinate 296,209,633, forward strand.
ACTTTTTACGGGGCATGTGGAGATCCCCATGATCTCCAAATCTTCCATGTCTTTCCTTGCCTTCGGCCCATCTTTGGACTTCTCCGACATGTTCATTAGTGTGCCAAGCAAGATATCGAGGACATTCTTCGTGATATGCATTTGATCAAGGAAATGAGGCGTGTCGTGATTGGGTCAGTACTCCAAGTCTCAGAAAACATACCTCGTTTTCCATACCTTCAGCAGCGGATCCGACGCCTTTTCCAACTTTCCCCGTGCGGGGCACTATTCCCAGTTATTCAACAGCTCGTTTATTTTGGCGTCGCTCCTCTTACATGGAAATCCTTGATGCTCAGCCAAACCATTGAATAGATCTCCATGTTTTCTCCACGGGTCATCCTTTTCGAGCCATCTACGATGCCCCATGTACACGATTTTCCCACACATTGACGTAAGCTGCTGAGACGTTCTATCATACATGCACCTCGTGCATCTGTGGTATCCATGGCACACCTGGCTTGAGGCGTACCAATATCCGAGATAGTCGTGCACCATCGTCATCAGCGATGATCATTTTATTGAAGATCAAAGAGAGAGATTGCCATCTAGGTACTCACAATGGTCCCGTAGGTCTGTAGTGAACTACTCACACATCATCATGAGGGTAGCAAGGTTGATGAAGAGTCCCTCCGTGACCGATCCCCCCTCCGACAGGGTGTTGGGACGGAGCTCCAGATGGCCTCCCGTCGGAACAGAGACTTGCAGCGGCGTAAAAAGTGTTTCGAGACTCCCTCTGGTGTTTTTAAGGTAGATGAGAATTTATAAGCCAAAGAACGGATTCGGAGGGCCACGAGGGAGGCACAAGCCATCACGGGCCCCCAGGTCGCGTCCCATTGGCTTGTAGGCCCCTCGTGAGGCCTTCTACCTTCTTTCGATGCTCGTTGGTCTTCTTTTCGTCCAAAAAAATCATCAAAAAGATTCAGGGCAATTGTACTTCGTTTGGTATGGAGAACCTAAAAAGTAAAAAACACGCACAAAACAGCGACTCGCACTGGGTCAATAGGTTAGTGCTCAAAAATAATAATAATTGGTACATAAATACCCCAAAACTATTCTAGAATGATAATATATCAGCATGGAAGAATCAAAAAATATAGGTACATTGGAGACGTATCAAGCAACCCCAAGCTTAATTCCTTCTCGTCATTGAGTAGGTAAATGATAGGAAAACATTGATGTGACATGATATCCATGATGTAACTTTACGCATGTATGCTCACTAAGAAAGTATGAACTAACAAATATTAACACGTCAATACTTATAGGTATAAGCAGCATATCATTATTTTTTCAAAGTATACGATCCTCAAAGATTATTCCCCCCCCCCATCCATCTTTATTATAATAGCAAGGCATGGTCCCATCTTCACAACATTAATACAAATGGAAAGCACCACGGTGTCCAAGTCAGGCAATTGGATCGTACTTTTTCAATATGAATCAACTTTTTATTCTTCATGCAATACATGAGCGTGAACCATTGGACATAGCATAAAGGTGAAATAGAATATCGTTCTAGGTTTCAAAGGGGTAAAAGTAGAGAAGATAGTCTCACATCAACTAGGTGTACAAATGAGCTATGGACTTGCCCGTTGATAGATATCGATGTGAGGAGTAGGGATTGCCATGCAAATGATGCACAAGAGCTATAAGTGTATGAAAACTCCACTCAAGCCAAGTGAGGTGTGCGTCCAACTTGCTTGCCCAAGAAGACCTAGGGAATTCGAGGAAGCCCGTCATCAGAATATTCAAGCCAAGTTTATGAAAAAGTGATTCCCACTAGCATATGAATGATATAACATGAGACTCTCTATATGAAGAACATGGTACCACTTTGAAGCACAAGTGTGGTAAAGAATCTTAGCAAGGTCCCTTCTCTCTTTTTTCTCTCTTTCATTTTTTTTTAAATCTCCCTTTTTTTAGATGGTCTCATTTGTACTCCCCCATTTTTATTTCCTCACTAGTACAATGCTCTAATAATGATGATCATCACACTTTTATTTACTTACAACTCAACATGAAAACTGATAGGATGATATGACTCTGAATGAATGCCTCTGGCAGTGTACCAGGATGTGCAAAGTTCTAGCATGACATATATCAAAAATATGATTAACGGTACAAATAATATGTTATCTCTCTATGATCATGCAAAGCATTATGATGATGAACGAACTAGTCATGTGAAATGACGACGGTATTTGCATGGCCCTATATCTCGGAATGGCTATGGAAATGCCACGATAGGTAGGTATGGTGGCTGTTTTGAGGAGGATATAAAAAGGTTTATGTTCAATAGAGTGTGTCATATCACAGGGTTTGGATGCATCGTCGAAAGTTGCATCGATCCTCAAGGTGAGAATGGGCGATGCACGGTACCGAAGAGGCTAGCAAATATAAGGAGGTGAGATTGCATAAGTCCATGGTGTCACATTAGTCATGAAGAACTCATATAAGTATTGCAAAGTTTTAGTAGTTTTATCAAAAATTAAAGTACTACTCCCATGCCCTAAGGGAGAGGGTTGGTAGGAATTAACCATCGCGCGACTCTGACTCAAAACAACACTAGGATTTCAACAAGGAATAGAAATTCTCACACATCATCACCATGCCTTCAAAAAAAGTTAAATGAACAATATGTTTAACATATGTTAATATTGACACCTATCTTAATTAATTATAATGCACCCACACCTTTTTCATATCACCACATCAATATCACTAACCCACAATTTCTTTATATGTGCTACATGATGGTTTTAATTATCACTCATTGAATACTCATTATTTTTTATCTAGTCCTATGACCCATGAAAATTATCATCACTATTTTTCCAGATCTCAAACATATACAAGTGAAGAACGAGAGTGTAATATTTCTATAAAATCTACACACCACCCTGCTGAAAAAGATATAAGTGAAGTACTAGAGCAACTGCTAAGAGCAAAAGATATAAGTGAAGCACATCGAGTATTCTAACAAATTGTGATGATGTAGTATCTCTGTCAAATATGTCAATCCAACAAACAATGATTGTGGTAACCTGGAAGTAAAATCAAACAAAAGCAAAAGACGCTCCAAGCAAAACTCATATCATGTGTTGAAAATATAGCCCCAAGTAACATACCGATGGATTGAGACCAAAAGAGGGGATGCCTTCCAAGGCATCCCCAAGCTTAGAAGCTTGATTGTTCCTAGAATATTACCTTGGGGTGCCTTGGGGAATCCCCAAGCTTAGGATTTTGCTGATTCTCAATCCTTTATCCATCGGGACAATACCCAAAACTTGATACTTCAATCACATAAAACTCAACAAAACTTCATGATATCCGTTAGTATAAGCAAAAAATCAAATAATTTCATGTGATGGTCAAGTTGATTCTTATTTTATTTTAGCATAGGTTACTGTATCTTAACTCTTCCATGGCTTATACCCACCAATATAATCCATAGCATCATCAAAAAAGCAAACTACACTGCTAAGCTCAAAATATATAAGTGAAACACATAGAGTATTCCACCAAATTGTGATGATGTGGTATCTCTCTAAAATAAGTGTGTCCAGAAAACAAGGATTGTGGTAAACTGAAAGTAAAAGCAAACAATAGCAAATGACTCTCCAAGAAAAACGCATATCATGTGATGAATAAAAATATAGCTCCAAGTAACATACTAATGGATTGAGACGAAAAGAGGGGATGCCTTTTGGGCATCCCCAAGCTTAGACGCTTGAGTATTCCTGTAATATTTCTGTGAGGTATCTTGGGCATCTCTAATCTTAGGCTTTTGCTGCTCCTCAATCCTTTGTCCATCGGTACAATACCCAAAACTTCAGAACTTCAATTACATAAAACTCAACAAAACTTCGTGAGATCCGTTAGTATAAGCAACATATCAAATACTTTAAGGTGTTGTTACAAGTTGATTCTTATTTTATTTTAGAATAGGGTAATGTACCTTAACCCCTCCATGGCTTATACCCCCCAATACAATCCATAGCACCATCAAAACAAGCAAACTACGCAAGAAAAACAGAATTTGACTGAAACAGAACAGTTTGTAATAATTTATAATGAACATATACTTTTATAACTCCAAAAATTCTGCAAATTAGGAGGACGTGAGGAATTTGTACAGATATACTGTGTAAACTATTCTGCCTAAAAATACATTGCGGTAAAATCATTTAAATTTTTCACTCAACGTCAAAGTTTATGTCTTTGCACCGTATCAATTCTATCATCATGCAAATCATCCCAAAGGCTTTACTTGGCACAAACACTAATTAAAACATTAAAAACACAAAAATTACAGAGGCAATAATCATGTTTTCACACGCTAATAGAAAGTAAAGAGCAAAAATAAAGATAACTATTGGGTTGCCTCCCAACAAGCGTTGTTGTTTTATGCCCCTAGCTTGGCATATTGCCTAGTTTCAACTGTTGTCATCTTTGTAAGAATGACCCATCATGCTATAATCATATTCCCTTGTTTCGGAAGAAAGCTATATTATAGGTAAGAAAAAATAATTGAAGGTACTAAATAGAACAACATTAGGATCTGAAAGGTCTACTTCGGGAGAAACATGAGGCTCTTCCTTGGGTTTTTCATAAGGGATAGTTAGTTCCTCATTGTATAAATTCCTATGGAGGTATTTCCGTATTTTTGTTTAAATCTCATAACCCAATCCAAGTTTTGGTATGGAAAATTGATTATTGTGTTCAGAAATATTATCAACTAGGACATTAAGCGGTACCTTCTTTCTAAGGTTCTCATCATAAGCAACATAGTGTGTGGATCTTAGTTTTATTATTTCTTCCAACTCATAAAGAATTCCCTCTATGGGTGGTCACTCACCGTTAACCCTATAATGATAAAATGTATCCGTAGATTCTTATATGATATTACTAAATTCTTGACAAAGGAATATAGTAGCTAGACGTTTAGTGGAAGCTTCATGGATATTAGAGAATTCTAGGAACAACCATTGATAAAAGGATGCATGTGCACAAATTGTCTTTTCGATGGTACTATAAGCAAAGATATTGCATCCGCATAACTTGTAGTTCTATCTACAATAGAACCTCCTACCAAAGGGAATGATCCTACACAAGTGAAAAGATATTGGATCACACTCTTCCCACTAATATTACTACTTCCTATGTGCAGTGTCTTAGTTTGCATAATAGGTTCCACCTTAGGACGATCATCATTCGCAAGATTATCAAGTTTTTCATTAGCAACTTCATCAAGATTTCTTTAATCATTCTCATATCAAGTTGAAGGTAGAAAATCAAGAGTTTCCGCGCTAGATGCGGAAGCATCACTAATTTCAAACTCACACATGATAGCAACTTTCAAGCAAACTAGAGAGCAAACATGCAATCTAGTGACAAGCTAAGCAAGCAAAGATATTTTTTCTGTATTTTCATTTTTTTATTGATACAAACTACATATACTAGCAAATAAAAAGAGTAACAAGTGAATGATATTTTGTGTGGAGTTATTTGGTAGTTGGTGAGGATATTCCCCGGCAACGGGGCCAGAAATCCTTCCTGGTACTTGTGATATGTGTTGGGTTTTCCATGAAGAGGAATGGGTTATCGAAGCACAATGTAGGTAAGTATTTCCCTTACAAGGTTTATCAAACAAGTAGGAATATAAACCACAACCGTATTTAGCGGTTGCACGCAAAAGAACAAACAACTTGCACCCAACGCGGGCAAGAGGGTTGTCAATCCTATTGTCTTGTTTTTTTCACGCAAGTCAGGTGTGTAGATAATCGTAGATAGGAAGATAAAATAAAAAAATTAAATGGCAGCAACGCAATTTATCAATTTTATTGAATAGACCCGGCGCCATAGTTTTCCCTAATGGCATCTCTCATGAAAAATAGCATACGATGCGTAAACAAATTATTGTTGGGCAATTGACAGAAATGCGGATAGTTATGCGACATTCACGACAATGATCATGTGTGCATAGGCATCATGTCCATAAATAAATAGGCTGACTCCTGCCTGAACCTATTACTATTACTCCACTCATCGACCGCTATCCAACATGCATGTGGAGTATTAAGTAAAACAGGGTAATGCATGGAGAACAATGACATGATGTAGACAAAGTAAACTCAAGCAATATGAATAAACCCCATTGTTTTTCCTTAGTAGCACCAACACAAAGACGCATTTGTCACCTTCTTTAACTAGGATATAGAAATTCCCCAGGTTGAATCTACCACAACGCACCTCTCTCACCGAAGAAATGTTGATCTAGTTGGCCAAACTATTTCAATAGATCGGAGAGAATTATGAAGAAATCATAATCATGCACATAATAATCATAAAAGTATTCAGAGTAGACTCAAATATTTATCATGAATAATCTGAACATAAACCCTCAATTCATGAGGTCCCAACAAACACACCACACAAAAGGAATTACATCATATGGATCAAATCGAAGATATGATGATCATTGTATGAAGAGAAAAGAGAGAGATTGTCATCTAGGTACTGACTATGAACCCGTACGTCTGTGATGGACTACTCATACATCATCGTGAGGGCAGCAAGGTTGATGAAGAGGCCTTTTGTGATTAATCCACCCTCTGGCAGGGTGCCAGAACAGAGCTCCAGATGGCCTCCCGTCGGAAGAGAGACTTGTGGCGGCGTAAAACGTGTTTTGGGAGTCACTCTGGTGTTTTGGGGAAGATGAGAATTTATAAGTCAAATAACGGAGTCGGGAGGGCCAGGATACACGCACAAGCCATCAGGCGCCCCTAGGTCGTGCCCTGTTGGCTTGTGGGCCCCTCGTGAGGCCTCTGGCCTTCTTCCATTGATCATTGGTCTTCTTTCAGTCGAGAAAAAACACCAACACTTTTCAGGGAAATTGGACTTCGTTTCATATGGAAAACCTCAAAAGTGAAAAGCACGCAGAAAATAGCAAATAGCAATGGACACTGGGTCAATAGGTTAGTGCTCAAAAGTAATATAAATTGGTAAATAAATACCCCAAAAGTATTATAGAACAATAATATATTAGCATGGAACAATCAAAAATCATAGAAACATTGGAGACGTAACATGATGATAAGAAGGAGATGGAGCTTCTAGTTAAAGACTAAACAGTCTTATGTTAGCTCATGAATCTACTCAAGAAGATCATGTAGAGCTTCTAAGAACTCATGAGAAGTAATGCTTCAAGAAACTACATTTAGGTCAAGAACATGAGTTTCTTAAAGCTATCAATGACGATCTTCGAAAGAAGAGTTGTTTTTATCTTTCCAAACGTTTACTCTTGTGATTTGTGCCACAATTTAAATCTAAGCAAACTAGTAACAAAGGCAAGAAAGGTTTATCATCTAGTAGCAACAATAAAAATGCTAAATCTAATGATGTTGCTTCTAGTAATTCTATTGATTCCTCTAATGATTCTCTTAGCCAAGTTACACTTGAGCAATAAAGTGATTTATTGAAAGGAATTATAGAGAAAGGTGTCTATAAGAGTCTTGCCGGAAGTAAGAAATTTGAGGAGATTGTGCGCAAGCAAGGATGGCATCGGAAGAACTAAAGTGTTGGTTTTGATCAAAAGTTAAATGCCAACGGAGTTGACTCGAAAGAAGATCAATACCCCAAGATGAAGTTTGTTCCCCAAAAGGAGAAGTATAATCCTACTATTTATCTCTCTAAGGGAACAAAATATCAAGATGATCTTCCACCACAAGACCACAAGCTCAAAGGAAAATAAAGCTTCAAGAGGAGATTGACTCGTTTGAAGAAAAATCTCAAGCCATGGTCACGTGGGTTTCCAAGGCCACTACTAGATCTACTTCATCAAGTACTACTTAAACTCCAAAGACCCCCATCAAGTTGATGTGGGTCCCGAAGAAGAAGAACTAGAGAAGCTCTTGAGTGGGGACTCTTCCAACAAAATTCAATCACATTCATTTTAGGGAACAACTAGTGCAATCGACTCCAACCCTATGAAATAATTCAAGGAGTTACAAAGTCCCTAGTTGGTAAGCTAGGGACAAGGTAATTAATGTATCAATGGACATCATCACATGTGCACTCATTCCATTTCCATACATATCCTTGTATTTATTACTAGTGTGGGACTAACCCATGTAGGTCAGAAGAGTTTGAATCAACAAGGATTACTCCCAACTCAAGATGATCTTCATCAACCAAGAGCATCCACTACTACGCCACCTACATGAAGTCCTCATCAAGACAACCCACGGTTAGTTTATCCCTCTAAGAGGAGATATCACATCAAGTGGGATCTCTACTCTAAGACTCGAGCCCACGAATCTCGAAAGATGTGAACACATCAAAAGCTTTATATAAAAGTGGCAACCCGACTCGTGCTTAAACGATGAGTATGACCTATGATCAAGCATTCTTGCTTGACTCCTTAAGTCAATATACCCATATATAGATAACTTGGTCATCGCCAAAGTACTCGGTAGATACTAGAGTGATTGTGCATGTTTGACATATTTTATTTGACATATTATTGTGTGGGCATGTTGGTATGCATCTTTTTCTTCATTCGAGGACAAGCAATTTTTGTTCTGTTGGGCCTTTATTTTTCTGTCCAATTGGATGTACAAGAATGCCTAGGTACCCTCTCTAGTTATTTATGTTTTCTTGTCTCAGATTCTATTCAAGCATCATCTCAAAATTTGAGCACTTTTCAGACCCTCCGGGAGTGGATCACTGGGAGCCACCGATTTGACAAGGGCTGACTCTCCCAAGTGTTTGTCGATGTGACCAAAACTCTGAATTCGGTCCATTCACTTTGTGTTGATCTAGTTTTCTATCTCAGTACCATTGATCAGGAAAATTTAGCAGCACTGTGTTGTTCTGTCAACAGACAGTTATGTATCTCGATGGAACCGACATTTCTTTCTTGGTGTCACCGACAGCAGGTGGGTATATATATCCGCTGGTTCGTACTTTGAAGTTTGCTTCATACTAAAGCCTCATGCATCCCACTTGAAAGGATCGTTATGGTTGACTAGAGGGGGTGAATAGGCGACTAACAATTTTTAAGCTTTACTTAAACAAATTAAGTTTAGCAAAAAATAGGTTATCAAGAAATGCAACTAAGTGAGCAAGCTATATGATGCTAGCAATAAGAATGACAAGTAAATAACGAATACGAGTAAAGGTAAGAAGTAACCACAAGTGGAACCAATGAAGAGGAGGATTTGTTTCCGAAGTTCCTTCCCTTTGAGGGGAAGTACGTCTCCTTTGGAGCAGTGTGGAGGCATAATGATCCCCAAGATGCCAGTAAGGCCACCGCATTCTCCTCACGCCCTCACACAACGTGACATGCCTTGATTCCACTAGTTGTGCCCTTGAAGGCAACTAGGTTGGGGCAATCTCCACAAACAAGGTTGGGGCAATCTCCACAACTGAATTGGAGTCTCCCAATGAGACCATGAAGCTTCACCACAATGGAATATGGCTTCGAGGTGACCTCAATCGTCTAGGGTGCTCAAACACCCAAGAGTAACAAGATCCGCGAGGCATTGGTGGGGGAATCAAAATTCTCTTGGTGGAAGTGTAGATCAAGGCCCTCTCAAACAAACGCTAGATTATCAACAAGTTTTGTTGGCTAGGGAGAGAGATCGGGCAAAAATGGAGCTTGGAGGAACAATGGAGCTTTTGGTTGGAAAATGTGAAGTTCTCTAGGAAGAAGAACCCCTTTATATAGTGGGGGAACAAATCCAACCATTACCCACTTGCTCTTCCCGCACTAGGGCGGTACTACCGCTCTAGGGAGCGGTACTACCAATGACAATAGGTAGTACTGCTCTAGAGAGGGTGGTACTACTTTTGAGACAAAGGGCAGCAACCCGAGCGAAAGGCAGGAGCCAGTAGTACGGACAGAGTGCTACTACTCCTGCCAGGAGCGATACTACCTCTCATAAGAGGTAGTACCACCTCCTATATCCGCTCAGGATAAGTTGTGGTCCTAGCCCAGAAGTACCGAGAGTTTCTGGCACGGTAGTAACAAGAGGTACTATCGCCCTATTCTACCGCTCCAGAAACCACTAAGTTCGACAAGAAAACTATCAAGACTCACGAGCAATGGTACTAGCGAGCGGTACAAGCTAGGCCACTTCTGCCGTGGAGCGGTACTACCGCCGGCCTGGGTGGTACAATCGATGATAAGAGGTAGTACCGCTCACCAGAGCGGTACTACCGCTTGGGTCCTTCTCGACAGGGTTGGGTACGGAAGGAACCTCCATTGAGGCGGAAATTAGGGTGTGAGGGAAAGTGTACGTGATGATTCCACCCAAACCTTTCTGAAACAAACGCCCTCTTAATAGTACGGTTTTTCCTACGACTCAATTCCATCGATAACCAAACGTAAGAGAGAAAGATGCCTTCATATCAATACATCGGGGTGCATGAATCATTTTCTGTGCTGAATGAAGAAATACCTAAAAGTCTTAGTGCACACAATTAGTCCGCAAAAGCATTGTCATCAATCACCAAAACCACTAGGGTAGAAATATGCCCTTACAGTCTCACCCTTGGTGGATTGATGACAACACGGGAATGCAAACCCCACTCTTTGCAAAATATAGAAAGGATCCCCCTAGATGTGTGCACTATTTAAATATGCTTTTGGAATGCAATGTGCACACACTAGGATCAACAGTCTGCCTATATTTTATAGACACACACTAATTGCACTTTGACAGAAATCTAAAAGTAATATAGTTGCAATAAGTGATTGAGCATTAACAATAGGACACAAGATAAGCATCTCATGAATTTTAAGACATATGATAAAACTAAGGTAGCATAAGTTTCACACCATATGATCTAGTCTCACAAGAGTCTCACACACATAAAAAGCAAAGAAACATATGTCTCACACCACATGACATAGTCTCCAAACAAATCAAAAGATAAAAGAGTTCACGAGTGAATAAAGATGGGCAACGAAAGAACACTCCTGACTCTCGCAAATCCAAACTCTCTCCCACTTTGGCAGCAAGACACCAAAAGGACAGAGAATACAATGAGGATCCAGGAGGGGCGGTGATGCTAAAATAACATTATTCGACAGACTTAGAGTTGTGTTGAACGGTGCGAGTAGGAGAAGGAGAGCCAGGCAACTCATCATCGAAATCCCATGGGCAGGGATGAGAAATCCATTTGTCCTCATGAGTGAATATATCCTCGGAACCCCTCTCAATCATTGGACCAACATGCCTACCAAGAGCCTTGTGACAACTGATAGCCGCCTTTTCAGCCGCATGAGCCCTGTACTGACCTTTGGCCTGCAGACAGAAGAGCTTCTTCATCTTCTCCTTGAGCTGCTCAACCAAAGAAGGTTCTCTAGTAGGGGCACGGCACAAGAAGAAGTGCCATCTTCGGCCACAAAATACTATTCAGCCTCTTCATCATCAGAATCCTCATCCATGTCTTCTGGCACACCCTCCTCGGGGGCAGTGTGAGTAGCCCACTTGTCCTTTTGACGAAGCTGCACAACCTTGTGTGAAAGAAGCTCCCCAGCCTCAAACAAGTCGCCAGGTTTTCGTCCCTTGTCTTCTCAACCAAATGCATCAGAAAGGGCCCATGGATGGGGCACTTACACTCAGAAACGGCAGAACGAAGCTCAGACCATATAACATGAGAAACATCAAGTGGTTTCACATTAACCTTGAACTTATGTAACTCGTTGTAAAGAAGCATTTCACCAAGTAAGAGTGGACCTGATCCAGATTTCCAATGCGGGGACACAAAGTGTGGTAGAAAATGAGGTGCATAATGTCTAAGAATGGTTCCAGCACCCAAGTGGACTTGCCTGTTGTAGAGGAGATCTTCTCAGTATTGTACTGTTAGAATCGGGGCTCCACGGACCCAAGAAAAGGTTTGAACTCTTAGGTGTGCTTGCTCATCAAACCTGTTCTACCTCACATCTTCATGGTAACTCTCCGGTGGCACGAGCTTAAGGGAAGGGACCTAGAACACATAGCAGTTTACCCAAGTTCGGGCCACCTTGCGGTGTAAAACCCTACTCCTGCTTGTTTTGGGATTGCTTGAGGTGGAAGACGAGTACAAAAGTTGGTTCTTGCCCTATCAGAGTTGTAGGGATTGGATCCCCTATTGAGGAGGCCGGACCTCTCTTTTATACTAGCCTTTGTCCTCGTCCCCTCGAAAACATTGGCAGGAAGGGTTGCCACAACGGCTGTTTGGAAAGGGGATAGGACTATAGTCCGCCCTGACAAAGGTGTTCTTCGCCTGCAAAAGCCTCTCTTCGTTACGCACCGGTGGGCTCGGGGCTGACCTCCATCCTACCGAGCCCCCAGCCTTAGTATTCTTGCATCGATCGGGAAATCTTATGGTGTCACTTTGGGAGCGCGCCAGCTGGCCCAGCTTCCTTAGCACGGGAGAAGTAATCCTCCCTGTCCGTACCTGGCGGCACTACTCTTGCACCGCCTGCGCAACCTACATCACCCACATGGATGTGCAGGGCCATGGGGCCCTACTAAGTTGCCCTCGATGAGCCCGCCTTGAGAGAGCCTCAAGTGTGGCCTCGGGACGCGCCCTTGCTGCGGGCGACCCCCCATGATCCTCGATGGTGATCGCTTGAAGCTTTCCTCGCGAGGGTCTTTCTTGCCGATCTGGTTGGTGGGCCAAACCACGCTCGTCCTGCTGCATTGCGCACAGGGCCACAGGCCGACGGCCCTAGGTAAGTAGCCCCCGGGCCAGCGTAGTGCACGGCTCCACCTGGTGGAGAGCGAAACGACACGTGCCCTCATCGCCTGTGGGCCTGGCTAGAATCACGGCGTCCGACATGACGCGAAACTTCCCCGGTAATGCTTCGGGGACCGTCCTAAGTGGGCCAATGTAAATCCCGTGTGTAACGATTGTCGTTATTGCTCTCGGTTGGCCCCGCCCGCTTGTGTTGCCTTTCCCACGCGGGGCAGTCAGTTGGGGAACGGGGAGACGCAAGCCGAAATAGCCCATGGGCCAGCCGTGGCACGTGGTGCATGACGGGGCGCACGTGGCATCCACTTCCCACGACGTCTCGGGGACCACGATCATGTATATAAAGCGGTCGCCCCCAGAGGGGAGCTGCAACTGCACTACTTCTTCCTTCCTCCTGCTCTTGTGTTGCTCCACCATTCCTGTGGGGACGTTGCTTCCTTATTTCCTCCTCCCCTCCATGGCGTCTAGAACGGCTGCTTATGTGACGAAGCGCACGCGCGGGGGGGGGGGGGGGGGGGTGGGGGGCTTCGGAGCCACGGCTGCCCTTACTGCGACGGCGCTAGGCTGCCACCGATGAGTAAGTACACCATTGTTGTTGCTTCTTCCCGTGTGCCCTGCTCGGCTCGACGAATCTTGATTGCTGATCTTTTCAGGGCTCCAACGCCTAGAGGCCCCGTGTGGGCCTGCCGCGGCGTCCTCTCGTGCATCGCCTTCTAGGGAGGCCTCTTCCTCCACGCATGGCCTGGCAAGGCCCGAGGGACCCACAACCCCCTTAGGGGTGACGGCCGGGCCCTGGGCGCGTAGCCCAACTCGCCATGCCTGCCCCGCAGGGGCGTCGGGCATGAGGCAGACCTCAACCTGTGGGAGGCAGACGTCATCGGGCGAGAGGAGGACGTGGCCCTCCGCGAGCTGGAGGGCGCCCAAACCGCCTACGACCAAGAGGTGGAGCGGGAGCACCTCGAGACCCTGGAAAGGTGCGTGTTTGCGGAAGAATCCACCTTCGTGGCGATGCGCGAGGAAGCCTTGGGCGGAGTGGAGGCGAGGGTCGCCTGGGAGCAAGCAGCCGCCCTGGAAGAATACCGCGGTGAGCTCGCCCGGCAGGAGGACCGCCTTCAGGTCAAGTGCGACACACTTCAGGCGGAGACGGGCACGCTCAGGGCCTAGCTAAGGGACGCTCAGGTCGCTCTTCAGGACGCCTTCAGGGGTGAGGAGGGCGCCAAGGAGGAGCTAGTCGTGCTCTATGCCCAAGTTGAAGAAGCCACCAACGCCGTGTAGGCGGCCCACGACGACGCGGCACACGTGTGAATAATGGAGGCGCAAGGTGCCAAGCAATTGCTTGAAATCACCCTCGGTGTGAATGGTGCACTATGTCGCTTCGTCATGGACTCCCCACCACTGCCTCGCGTGCATGGTGACGGGGGCTACCTCAAATTCTTCCACAAGGTGGTGGAGGCGCTGGAGTCAGGCACTTCCTGGGTGGAGAGGACATAGAGTCCGACGTGTGCGACCTTCTGGGCAACGCGGTGTCGCGCGTCTTCTCCAACCTGCGATGCCACAATCCCACATTCGACCTCTCTTGTGCGATAGAGCTGGTCCCTGCGGGGCTCTGGATCCCCCTCAAATACGAGGTGCGCGGGTAGGTGGAGTCTTTGGTCGGGCTGTTCGCCCAGACGGTGCCTCCCGAGGAGGGCAACAGCCTGGATGACGCAGCCCGTGAGGGCCGCGACAAGGATGGTGCCTCCTCCTCCTGAGCTTCCTCATCCTTTACCTGTTATACGAAAGAACTCTTGGCCTCGGGGCGCCAAACATTTGTAACTTACTTTTGCCAAGAGTACGGTTATCTGTTACGCTTGGAGTGTCATTGTTTCTTCTGTGATGTTTTCCGTTTTCTTTGTGTGCTTCTTGCATCCTAGCGACGAGATTCCTTAGCACGCAACTCCCAAGGACCCATCCGTGGCGCGCGCCTGGGCTACGAGCCGGCAGCCACCGAATGTTGTCCAGCCTTGCTACGGCAACAAAAGTCCTTCCCCGGCAGTGGTGCCAGAGATCCTTCAGTCGTCTCTTGAGCTTGCGTTGCTTTTTCCCTTGAAGAGGAAAGGGTGATGCAGCACAGGAGAAGTAAGTATTCCCTCAGTTTGAGAACCAAGGTATCAATCCAGTAGGAGAATATCATCAAGTCCAAAGTACCTGCGCAAACACAAAAGAGCTTGCACCCAACGCTTTAAAGGGGTTGTCAATCCCTCCAAGAGTGATTGCAAAGTGAGATCTAAAGGCGGAAAGTGCAACGAAGTAAAAAGTGTAAGGCTGAAAATAGGGTGTGGAGTAGACCCGGGGGCCATAGTGTTCCCTAGAGGCATCTCTCAAAATAGCAAATATCACGGTGGGTGAACAAATTACTGTCGAGCAATTGATAGAACCGCGCAAAGTCATGACGATATCTAAGGCAATGATCATACATATAGGCATCACATCCGAGACAAGTAGACCGATACTTTCTTCATCTACTACTATTACTCCACACATCGACCGCTATCCAGCATGCATCTAGTGTATTGAGTTCATGACGAACAGAGTAACGCCTTAAGCAAGATGACATGATGTAGAGGGATAAACTCAAAACCAATGATGAAAACCCCATCTTTTTACCCTTTATGGCAACAACACGATGTGTGCCTCGGTACCCCTTTTGTCACTGGGTGAGGTCACCGCACTGTATGAACCCAAAACAAAGCACTTATCCCATTGCAAGAATCATAGATCTAGTTGGCCAAACAAAACCCACAACTCGAAGAGAATTACAAGTATATGAAATCATGCATCAGAGAGATCCGAAGAAACTCAAATAAGATTCATAGATAATCTGATCATAAATCCACAATTCATCGGATCTCGACAAACACACCGCAAAAGAAGATTACATCGGATAGATCTCCATGAAGATCATGGAGAACTTTGTATTGCAGATGCAAGAGAGAGAAGAAGCCATCTAGTTACTAGCTATAGACCCGTAGGTCTATGGTGAACTACTCATGCATCATCGGAGAGGTTATGGTGTTGATGAAGAAACCCTCCGTATCCGAATCCCCCCCGGTAGGGCACTAGAACGTGCCCCAGATGGGATCTTGCGGAGAGAGAAGCTTGCGGCAGCGGAAAAGTACTTTCGATGATCACCTGATATTTTATGGGATTTTAGAGAATATATAGGCGCAAAATCTAGGGCAAAGGATCCTCAGGGAGCCCACAAGCTAGGGGGGCGCGCCATGAGGGCTTGTGGGGTCCCTGGTGGCCCTCTGCCCTGATTCTCCGGCTTCCCGATCTTTCTCTGTTCTGGAAAAAATCTTTTTGGCAGTTTCATTCCGTTTGGACTCCATTCAAAATCCTCCTCTGAAAGGGGTCAAAAACATGGAAAAAAGAGGAACTGGCACTTGGCACTGAGTTAATAAGTTAGTCCTAAAAAATATATAAATGGCATGCAAAACATCCAAAGTTTGACAAGATAATAGCATGAAACCATCAAAAATTATAGATATGTTGGAGACGTATCAAGCCTCACGTTCCATTACCCAAGGCTTTCCGTGAGGCCCCCAGAGGCCACTCCTCGATACGGCCCCGTGAATGTACCCCAAGGCCCCTTGCAGCGGCTGCTCGCACGAATCTCGCGGGGCAGGTTCCCTCACGATTGTTCCATCCGAGCTGCCTAGTAGCGGTTCTTAGGGAGCTCGACTCCCCCTGCTTTGCATTGCTTTTTCTTTCCACCTTTGTAGTTGCCCTCACGTCTCGTGGCGCTTGGGCCCAGCCCCGAGCATGATTTTGAGGGCCCCTGAAGCGCAACACTCAGGGGCTCGGCCACTTTGCGCGGGAGGCTCACGCATGCGGCGGCTTCTTGCGAGACCCACCTCACGAGGACCTTGAGGGAAGTCCTACAATAAAAACACCCTGTTCCGATGGCGCGCACTTGCCCGCTTGCATTTGGGCATCCCCCTTGCATTCGAGCATGGTAAGAGGACGGAAAACCAAGGGAGCTCCATGAAAACCAGAAAAACCAAGACCTTCACTAGAAAATTCATAGCTTACTTGTTCGTGAGCCCAAAAAGGAGAGGTGCGGCTGCCGCACCCAACATACGCCAACCCGGCGAGCTTTTTCGGAAGTCAAAGTAGGAAAGAATAAAAGTGGTCGCCGTGCCTAGCACGGGTTAACCTAAAAATAAATGCGGACCCCTGGGTGTCTCCTTCCCTAGCGCGGAGCATGAGGACTACCACTAGGCGTGGCAGGGGACCCTCCACCTCGGCCACGACGAGGCTCATGGTGGGTTTCCACTTTGGGGGGAGCGTATACAACCATAAAACTCGTTATTACGTGAGATTGTCACGATCTTCTTCCCTAGTACGGAGCATCAGGACTGCCACTAGGCGTGGGAGGGACCCTCCTCCACGGACACGACGTGGCTCGTAATGGGCTTCCACTTCGGGGGCCATGGAGCTTATACAACCCCAAAACTCGTTATTATGTGAGAGTGTCACGGTCTTCTCTTGAGCACTCGATTCTGAGCTCCCATCCTTCATCTCCACGCAAGTGGCGCGGGGCATGGAGGCACGTGCGGTCTTGAGGGGGAACCCACCCTCACTCCCCAGGCACGCGACGTCAAGCCTAGGGATATGTGTGATTCTAAAGGGGTTCCCCACCCTCCGTCTTCAGGGGCGTGATGTCCAGCCCGGAGACATGGGCGCCCCTGGGGGTGCTTCCCAGAGTATTCTTCTCTGACGCTTCTCGCCACTCGACAAGGAAACATGTACGTCGGCTCAGCGCTCCTATGGCCCAAACGCAGGGGCCATCACGCCCCACACGGCCAGAAGAGCCTGGTCACAAGACGACGGCTTGAAACTAAATCTTATCATTAAGGCAAACAACACCATCTCAAGTGAAAGTTAATCAATTTCATTGCATATTGAGGAAACATCCACTCGGGGCAATACAAAATACTAGGAACTATTTAACCCGGACGGTCCAAATGTCACCTGACGGCCCAATCTTTACGGGCGCATCAAGCCGCTTGTCGTTACGCACCACGGAGGTCCACCCCACTGGCGGGGACAGCTGGGTAATGAGGTTGCACGCCCTTGAAGATTCACGAGCCCGCAGGATCCTGACATCGCGCGAGGTGCGCACGGCCTACGCTCCTTGAAGCTCATCGACCTCCTGAATGGAGAACTCCCATATCCTTGGCGCTTGACGCCGCTCTCCTAGCACGTGGGGTGCGCGTCGGGGCGCTCCTTCATGGGCCCCGGGCGCCTTCTCATTGCACCAGCCATACCCGGCGGCCCTAGGCTAGAGCCCCCGAGCCCAATCCAATGGTTGCGCTCGGCGTACCCCTTACGTCGGGTGGGAGCGTGCATCGGCTTGGAGCGCGAGGCCCGTGACACCAGCACCTGGCGCAACACCCCTCTTGCTGGAGGGTCACAAGTGTGGCGGGAAGGCGGCACCGTCCTGGTAACACATGTCATGGGTGCACCCACGCCTAGCATCACCTTGGGGCAAACCGCTCACGCCGTTGCCGTGGGGCCGACGTAGGTGGTCGCCAAGGTCGCCCCTCCCTCCACCTCCAAGGTCACATCCGTGGTCGGCGGCGATGACACGTTCTCGGCGCCGAGCAGCGCGCTTGCTGTAGGGGACCTTGGTCACCTCACAATCCTCCTTGTTGTGGGTGTGCATGTTGTGATGGGCGCAGAACATCTCGCCGGCCTCCCGAGTCGTGTCGCCATGGGGGGCTGACGGTGGCCCGAAGCCGGTCAGTGGGACCCTAAGAAGCAAGATCACGGCATGAGGCGGGGCCTGCTCGGGCCCCTCAAGCTGTGAACTGTGCGAGCCACCGCATGGGGGGCAGGGGAGGCTCGATGGTCGAGCCCCATGCCTCCGGCGCCGAGGGTCAAAGCGGGGCATAGGGCGGCATGGCCTTCCTTGCGACGGTGACAAATCCGGCAATGTTGTCTGCCCAGTCATTGTTCCCTCCATCGATTGGGTGGTGGCGGAGCAGCTCGCTCGCCATGAACAGCGCGTCCTACGCGTTCATGTCTCCCATGTGAACGCAAGCTGAGGCAGACGCCGCGGGGGACGTAGCAGGTCCGCCGCCTTGCTGCGCCTGTAGCCACGGGAAACTTTGTCGCTTGTGCACAACGGGGGCAAAGATGATGGTGGCCACGATGCTAGTAGGCCGGTAATGCCCGTCCGGCAGCGAGCTCCCTTGGCGCAGGTGGTGTGCGTCGGTCAAGAGTTAGGCGAAGCCGGGAGAAAAACTGGAGCCGAAGAGCGACTGCGCACCCTCACCCAGCACACCAAATGTCAGAACCGGGGCTCCGCGGAACCAAGAAAAGGTTCGAAATGTGGGGTGTGCTCGCTATTCAACCATTTTTCTACCTCACAACTTGACAGAGACTCTCTAGCGGTATGAGCTTAAGGGAAGTGAACTAGAAAACACGATTTACCCAGGTTTGGGAAACCTTGCGGTGTAAAACCCTACTCCTGCTTGTTTTGGAATTGCTTGAGGTGGAAGACGAGTACAAAGGTGGCTTCTTTCCCTATCGGAGAGGGTGGGGATTGGATCCCCTACTGAGGAGGCCAAGCCTCTCTTTTATACTGGCCTTGGTCCTCTTCACCCTGAAAACATTGGCGGGAAGGGTTACCACAACGGCCGTTTTGAAAGGGGACAGGACTGTAGTCTGCCCTAACAAAGGTGGTCTTCTCCTGCAAAAGCCTCTCTTCGTGACGCATTGGTGGGCTCAGGGGTGACCTCCATCCTACCGAGCCCCCAGCCTTAGTCTTCTTGCACCTATCAGGAAACCTTCGGGAGTCGCTTTGGGAGCGCGCCAGCTGGCCCAGCTCCCTTAGCACGGAAGAAGAAATCCTACATGTCCGTGCCTGTTGGCACCACTCCTATGTCGCTTGCGCAACTTGCATCACCCACGCAGAGGCGCAGGGCCATGGGGGCCTTCTACGTTGCCCTCGGTGAACCCGCCTCGCTAGAGCCTCTGGGGTGGCCTTGGGACGCGCCCTTGCTGTGGGCGACCCCCCGTGTTCCTCGACGGTGATCCCTTGATGCTTGCCTCGCGAGGCTGGGGCCCTCATGAGGGTCTTCCTTATCGATCTGGTTGGTGGGCCTAACCAGGCTCGTCCTGCCGCATCACGCACGGGGTCGCAGGCCGACGGTCCTGGGTACCTCGACCCTAGAGGCCCGACATGTACTTGTACATTGCTTGCTTGTGGGTGGCGGCAGTTTCTTTGTGGGGACTGAAACCAAGAGCGGTCCCGAGTCCCTTGTCCTGAATGTCAAGCATATTCATAAAGGTCTTCCAGGGAGCACAAAGTAGCCTTCCGTCTGTCATCCAAGTCAATGTCATGTCCTCATAAGTTCCTATATGCACCATGGCAAAGAAGACATCAATGATCTCGGCATCAAAGTCTTTGTTGAACTACATAATATTGAGAGTGCCCAATTTTTCAGAGAGAGAAAGAGTTGTCCCGAAGTACGTGGCATTTAGTTGCAAATATTCAACGTCAAAAGATTTTACATGTGGAACATACAGGTTCTCCCTTGGCTTCAGAATGTGATTGTAGACTCGCACTTCCTTCCTGTTCCAGAAGGGACGGTTGCGCATAGAAGGCTCCTGGGTTCGCCATAGGGATAGGACTTGCAAGACATCTAGAAGTCCTTAGCATTTATTGATGGCATGGATTGGGACTTCGAGGGCCTGACAGTAGGGCGCGTCCCCTTGGACTCAGAAGCAGCTTGGCTAGCACTTGCTTCTGGAACAGACCCGTGCGATTGACTTGAGCTATCTACCTCAGAGGAACGATAATTCTTCGTGGTTCCACGGCTGGGGTTCGTCCTACGCAACTGATGAGCAGAGCTGCCACCTCCTGAGATCCAAAACATAACCAGAGGAAAACACGACAGTAAATGAGGTGCATAGAATAGTAAGAAATCAAGAAACGGGGGAAAGAGGTGATGAACTAGTGGGAATGAAGTGCACAAGCCAGCCCAGAGTGGTAGTGCCACTGCCAGGAGTTGTACTACCTCTTATGAATGGTAGTACTGCCCAGAGGAGAGGTAGTACCACTCAGGGCAGGGACAGTCTAGTGAAAACCACCATTGGTCAGATCTGGTACTATCGGAGATGCCACGGCCACTAAATTCCTACAAGAACATCACTTATATTCCGTAGCCACCTTCCACACCCTTCACATGCCGCAAATCGGGACTAAAAATGAGGGATACAACCCATACCGCCAAAAACCTAGATCTAAAGAATAGACCAAACAAGGAGAAGAAAAGGGGCAACACATGTATCCATGGCAAGACGAAGTGGTGGGTATTTATTCCATCGGCTGAAATCGCAAACGAATGGTCAAAAACGGAGATTGTCGACAGCCACCGGAGCCCTTGGGTCGCCTTGAGAGAGACACACACGAGGAGGAGTGGGGATGAATGAGTATGGGAGTGGAAATTGCGCCTGCCCATGCCCATAACCCCCTCGCGGTATCATCTAAGAGGTAGTACCGCTGCGACCAGCGGTACTACCTCTTATCATCGATGGTACCGCTGAGGGCATCGGTAGTATCGCCCCAGTTGGCCAAAAAACATGTAGAAAAACGTCATACTTGGTACCACAAGGTGGCATGAGACATAAAAACACGTCATGGAGATGGTGACACTCCAAGTTGTGAAGAAACACAAGCAGAGGGAAATAGACTTGGAGTGACACAAATGAAAAACGACACGCTCTCAAGAGGCAAATGTCTCAAGGAGGAGGGAGTGGTGGCTGAAGCCACCTATGTTTGTGTCAATTGGTATGGCGCCGCGAAGATTTTTACCTTGGGCCCATGACAAGAACTTGACTTTGAAGCACAAGTGTCATTGAAAATGACTATTGTGAAAGACTTTATCAATTTATGCATAATAGGGGGAGGGAGAGTTCATTGAGAAAACAACACTCCCCCTAAATTCATGCCTATATCTAAACAAGATAGTTGGATGAGAGTTGTGGGGTGTGTGTGATTTCAATTTACATTTCTCAAATAAATGATATTTAGCTCATGCCTTAACTCGTGAAATCTTGCTTCATTCAATGGCTTCGTGAAAACATCTGCAAGTGGATCATTAGTGTTGAGGTAAATGAGATCAATTTCCCCATGCTTGATATGATCCCGGATGAAGTGATGGTGAATAGTAATGTGCTTCTTCTTGTAGTGTTGAACCAGGTTGTTGGAGATCGAGATTGCACTTACATTATCACAATAAAGAGGCAATTTGTCAAATGTGACACCATAATCCTTTAAAGTTTGCTTCATCCAAAGTAAGTGAGCACAATAACTTACAGCAGTGGCATACTCAGCCTGGGTGGACGAGAGAGAAACACAGTTTTGTTTCTTGGAAGACCAACTTACCAGAGAGCGACCAAGAAATTGGCAACCTCCTGAAGTTGACCTCCTCTGCACACGGTATCCCGCCCAATACGAATCCGATTATCCTATGAGATAAAATGAAGCACCTTCGGATACCATAAGCCAAAGTTTGGTCTATGAGCCAAATATAGAAACATTCGTTTGACTTCCACATAATGACTTTCCTTAGGTGCGGATTGAGGAAATTATGCACAAATTCCCACACTCAGCATAATATCAGGTCTAGATGCACAAAGGTAAAGCAAGGAGCCAATCATAGAGCGATATACCTTTTGATCCACAGCTTTACCATTGGGATCAAGGTCAAGATGGCACTTGAGAGGCATGGGAGTGTTTGCCTTGGCTGGTTCGAGATCATCCATCTTGAACCTCTTGAGCATGTTTTGAGTATACTTTGCTTGGTTGATGAAGGTTCCTTAACTTCGTTGATTGACTTCGAATCCAAGGAAAAACTTCAACTCTCCCATCATAGATATCTCAAATTCTTTGGCCATTAGTGCAGCAAACTCTTCATTAAAAGCTTTATTTGGAGAACCAAAGATAATATCATCAATGTATAGTTGACATTTGAACAAACTCCCTTTGACCTTCTTAGTAAAAAGAGTGGGGTCGATTTTCCCAATTTCAAACCCACGATCATGTAACATCTCAATAAGGTGCTCATACCACGCTCACGGGGCTTGTTTAAGGCCATAGAGTGCCTTATCGAGAACGTAAACATGATTGGGGAACTTGGGATCCGCAAACCCCGGGGGTTGCTTGCCATATACCAACTCCTTAAAGGGACTATTAAGAAATGCACTCTTAACATCCATTTGATATAATTTTAAGTTGTGATGTGAAGCAAATGCAAGCAACATGCGAATAGATTCAAGGCGAGCAACAGGATCAAAGGTTTTACCATAGTCGACACCCTCGACTTGGGAGTAGCCTTGTGCTACCAATCTTACCTTGTCACGAATGACGACACCTTTTGCATCTTGATTGTTCTTAAAGATATAGTTAGTTCCAATGACATTGTGGTTCTCCTTTGGTCTTGGCACCAATCGCCACACATTGTTGCGCTCGAAGTTGTTGAGTTCGTCATGCATGGCTTCAACCCAGTCCATGTCTTTGAGCGCCTCTTGTACCTTTAGGGGTTCAATGCAAGAAACAAATGCATGATGGGAACTAAAGTTTGTTAATTGATGATGAATGGTTACCCCTCTCATCAAGCTATTGTAGACATTCTCTAACACATGAGAATTTTGTATGAGCTTGGCAGAATCTCTGATAGCGCGTCTTTCTCGATTATTTTGAGGGGTAAGCCGGGAGGAACCTTTTTGTGACCTATACCACCTTTGCAAGCTTGATCTTGATCTTGAAATTGGTCTTCATCAAGAGCATGGCCTTGATCAAGAGCATGCTCTTGATCTTGAGCTTGCTCATAGGTGTATGTTTGATCAAGGACATCACTCGGTGAATCACCATCATGAGGTTGATATTCTCCTTGATCTTGATCACACGGTTGAAGGTCTTTAGTTTTTTTCTTCGGTAGTGTGTGGGTCTTGCGTTGGTGATGGTTCCACTTGAGTGGAAAATTGTCCTTCTGAGGGAGTCTAGGACTAAGGTGTCCTCGAGTCGCTGGCCTATCTCTACAGGTCGGAGTCCTGGGCTATTTCGGGCACCCTACGACATATACAAGGAAGATCTCACAAGACTTGGCGATCAAGACAAGGACTCCTCTACACCGACATAGCCGACTAGGACTCTGGTTATCCTAGGCCTTCGGTGTGTTATATAAACCCGAGGCCAGGCTAGTTGATAGATATTGATGAAACACAACGTCTACATCATTAGAGTTTTGACCACAACATACGATCTCGAGGTAGATCAACTCTGTATTCGATACTTCGTCATCAATATCAACAAGAGCAAGACGTAGGCTTTTACCTCTATCAAGAGGGTCCGAACTTGGGTAAATACCTTCTCCTTCATCCCTTGTTATCCAAGATCCAAAGTTCGGACCCCCTACTCGAGATCAGCCGATTTTGACACCGACACTGGTGCTTTCATTGAGAGTTTCGATGTGTGATCGACAGAAGGATTGATGGCTCGTGTGCAGATTAATTGCAGTTTTTTTTGGACAGTGAATTTGTGTTCCTCGTCCCGGCCTCCTCGAGAGGCAATTTGACGATCGCTTCGGTGAAATTTTGCGGAATTTTATCTACAACAACCCTGCCAAGTTTCGTCGTGTTCCGATGAAAGAATCTCCGGTGTTTCCGATATAACGGAGCCCTGCCGAATCTGTACAGGAATATGGATGAGTTTAGGACGAGGGGTCCAATATCCAGCTCAGACATTCGTTGTAAAATCCCACCGTTCATCTGCTCCGGAATTTCCATATCTATCACCCCTCCAAATTTTAGTCTGATCCGACCATCCAACCTCCGGAAAACATCTAATGAGTACAACAACTTTTGGATGTGTTCTCTACGCGAAAACGAATCCAACCCGAGTCTTACTCCATGAACGGGGTTTTGGACATCTTTTTGAAGGGTTTTTTTATTATGTGTTGTTTTAAAACACACGTCCATAAATTTTGAGCCTTCTGCAAGGCAATCTTCATCATTACGTTGGTGTCGAACCAGCCCGATAACGTTGCTCCTCGGCTGTCAACCTGCACTCGCCACATCATCACTTCGCCGAGCCGAGGTCAACCTCATTGCATCAATACCTCGGTGCTCCAACCAAGAGTTCGGCATTGCAAGGGCTGAAATCTCATGAGAATCTCGTTGCCCACAACTTGCACAGGTCGGGTGCACCGTTGCTTCATCAAGTCAGCATTGACTGCGTCACAAATTCCAACCTGCGTCGGCATCACCGCACCATCGCTTTCTTAGAACTGATGTTTAACACGCCATTTGACACATCGTCTAGCATGGGAGCTTTGGCGCCACCTTACCGAACTGCTCCGTCCCCTCGGCGAGACTGGGGGCTTCACCACCTCTTCGTCAACCTGCTCCAAAGACTTCGACGTCACAAGCCGAACAGCTTTGTCATCTTGGTTGGTCTGAGGGCTTCGCCTCGCCACATCGGTCGTGCCGCATCGCGACTACATCAAGCCTAGCTCTTTGCTTAGGCACCTCGGCGCTCGGGATATATTTTTTCTACATATCGACTTCACTTAAGTTCATTAAGTAGATGATTTATATTATTATTTGATATTACTTTTGGCTTGCACTATTTTATGTGCACATGTGATCGTGTTAGACAATCTACTTGGCACGCCACGTCGTCCTCATGCCTCCGTCAACTGAATTGCATTGTCGACAGGGTCGACTGACGTGGGGGCTTTGCCATCACACTGCCGAACTACTCCGTCTCCTCGACTGGACACGGGTTTTCTCCTCGGCCTTTCCGAAGTGTTGTGTTGTCACTTCATCAAGTTGAACTCTTCATCGGTACCTCGCGACAGGCTTGGGGGCTGCCACCTCGGACCGTTGCAAGCTCGGACCACGTCATACCAAGCTCATTAACCAGATAAGTCGATTTTATGCTCAACTTCTTTTATTTTTAATTTTTTTCTACGGTTCAACCAACATTATATTTGTGTTAAACATAAAAGATGTTTCTTAAAACCTTAGCTTGTTAAAAGCGTTGTTTGTTACAAACAATTCCTTTACCTGCGTTAACTTGGGTTCTTAAATTTATATGAGTCGTTTTCCAAATAAATGGTTTTTCTTCTTGGTCATTGCAAAGACTTTTTATAGTACTCCTTTTTCTCACACTAGTGTGTGGTAAATAGCTGGATAGCTTGGTTTTTTAAGACGCTTGAATTTAGTTCGCTAAACAGGCCTCGGAGAAACACCCCGCCTTCGGGATATGGATGTTGAAGCCATAGGCTGGCCCGCTTCAAGTATGGAGATAGAACGTATCATGTGAAAGAATGACTAAAGCACATATTAATTTTAAAAAGAACAATTTTGGATTGGCACCAAAAAATTGATTTATTTAGGATGTCAAGTCCGTACATAATTTTTTGGTCTTTCGAGCTAATGAAACTTTTAACCTCTTGAATGTTTTTAAGAGGAAGAACATCCTTTTCACTGAGGTGCCCTACATAATAATTATGTTGGGGAAATATTTACCCTCCCATAGTTCGGCATCTTCCTTGCCGACCTGCACCTCGGTTTCTCAGATTTGCTTTATATGCATCAGTTTCCAATTGGGTCTTCGGTCAATAGTTGGGTTACCGGGCTCCTGTGATTGCCTCCTGCATTCCGCTTTGTTCAGCTAAGTGTGTAAAGGGAGAACCACTGCGATTATACTTCCAATTTGACTGGTCAAGTGCCTGATTAGAGAAAGCTGAAAACTGACTGCCACAATGAGTGTAAATTGGTCAGCGACCCGATGACTGTCAAACTATAGATCCATAGAGATGGGCTTTTCATAAAATTGGCCGAAGTGTTAATGGCTTGGCCTTGGCTGACGCTGAACACTAGCCTGGGGCTAGTAACTGTCCTCCTAAACTTTAAGCTCTGATCAGTAAGTGAGAGTTATAAATCCTACATATCTGATTGCCTCGTTTCCGCTAACACAATCGCCTCCGGGAACCAAGATGTCGGCTAAGGGTTCTCTTGTTACTTCGGAGACACCCTGCATAACATGTACAAAGGGTTAGAAGCTAACGATGGGCCTCTCTCAAATGATAAACGGTCACAAAGGAGTCAAAATAGCATATAGCATAAGAGCATTTGTATTTAATAAGTGAGTGTTGCCTTCCGTAATCATCGTTATAAAGCCATAAATATGCATTAATTTGACTTCAGATTTTGTCCAAGCTGGGTTGCCTGGCTCCTGTGCTTACCCCCTACGCTCCCGATTATTCGGCTAGAAGGTAAAGGGGGCACCTCTGTGATTGTTACTTCTGGGTCATCCAGGTTAGTACCTCAGACTGGGTGAAGCCGAAATCTAGCCATCTTAAGAATATAATTGGTTGGCAACGAAGGAAGTGAAAATTTCGGTTCATTAATGACCATAGAATTCAGGAACATTCCCCAAACTAAATCCTTAATATTTTCATCCCGCATTGATCGAAGTTGAGGTTTCATGATCATGGTCAACATGATATCCTAGGAAGAAGAACTTCAAATTAATCTATTTTTTCGAGAGGATTTTTCTTCTGATAAATAGTAATATAACATATCTCTCCGCGTAACTTCGTTTTTAAAACCATATGGCCGGATTGCCATGTTTGCCATAAATCTTTGCACTTATAAAGGCTTTATAAAGTAGGACAAACACTCCTTGACTACTGGCCGAGGAGGTTGAAGCCGTTGGTCAGTCAACAGAGTGTTGTACAATGCGGATTCGAGCATTATTGATGTAAGGTACTTGGATACCACAATGTCAAACGTAACAAAGTTTGCGTCAAGCAAGTATCAATCCTTAATTCGACCACCCGTTCCCAAATAAAGGCTTGATGGATACGACATTTCTTATTAAATGGAGCAAATTCAAAGTGCAATAAGGTTTGTGAGCAGATTCGATCCTTAGGTCGGTCGGCCACACCCAACCAAGTATCCAAGGCTATTGCACACCTGAATGAAACTTGATTTAGTTCGGAATGTAATGTTTTGCTAAAGGTTTTGGTATTGCCAAGCTTATGGCACCTTTAACCTATTTATCTTTCTCTTTCAGAAGGCGGGACATCCTCTCGTTCGAGGTGTTCTGCATGGTGATTTTGTTCGAAGAATTTTTCTCGGCCTACAGTTCGACATCTTCCCTGCCGAGCTCCACCTCAGTGTTGTCAAAACACACTTAATGGATGAAATAGTTCTCGAGGAGATGCGATCCTAGGGTTGGCCATGTTGCCCAACCCAAGTCTTGGGGGCTACTGGTTATACAGCTCGTCACAGAATTAATTACACCAACCAGAAAATATTTTCTGACCCGTAGTTCGGCATCTTCCCTGCTGACCTGCACCTTGGCATTGTGAAAACACACACAACAAGTGCAATATGGTTCCTGAGAAGATTTGATCCCCAGGTCAGTCGGATGCACCCAATCTGAGTCTCGGGAGCTACTACACACGCATTTTAATTCCTAAAGTTTGCTGCCGAGCAAGGAATTGATCCTCAGGCCGATTTCGCGAATCAACCTGACTCTCACGGGCTAATGGGTCACTGGTTTTATTTTTTTCCTTTAGGCGCATCTGAGGTTTTAGACCGCCACGCACCTTGAGGGTTACTGGCTATATATCCACACAAAAATATCCCATAAGTGAGGTGGTGCACCACCTTGGACGTAGTCCGACATATAGTTCGGATGGGAATGGTTGGCTCCATAAAAGACTATTCCGGCATTTAACCTTGGATGAGTTCCTTTAAATTTTCACAGACCGAGGTAATCTATGACACCTCGGATGCCAACCAGCGTTGGAGCTCGACTACAAAAAGACACCTGGAATGTAGTCCGGCGGTGGACCCCAGACGCAAGAGGACACCTCAGATGTAGTTCAACGTTGGAGTTCGGAAGCAAGAGGATATCATCGCACGGGAAACATTTCAAACCCGAGGCGTGGCATGAAAAATTACAAGGCATTAATAAAGTCAGATAACTTAAAGGGGCTCCTCGGTGCTCAACGCCTGAACTCTTAGGATACACCCCAGCGATCCTTAAGATCAGTGATGGGAAGATTTGTTGAACGAGTATTCAAGACCGACGACCGAAGATGAAGAACAGTTCGAAAGAATTGAGGAGCATCCCCAACTTGAAGACCTATGCTCGGAAATCGAGAAGTCATCGGCGGCTGAACTGGTGTTGGCCGAGCATAAATTGGGAGAAGAACTCACCCTGCAAGACAAAGACTTTTGACGCGTGATTCTAAGGATTAAAATTATGTCATTGGCCGGCTCGGGGCTACTAAGGGAGTCCATGACTAAGGGGTCCTTGGGCCGCCGACCCATCTCGATGGGGCGGACTCCTGGGCTAATTCGGGCAGCCGATGACATATACGAGGAAGATTCCACAAGACTTGGCGATCAAGACAAGCACTCCTCTACACCGACGTAGACGACTAGGACTCTCGTTATCCTAGGCCTTCGGTGTGTTATATAAAGCCGAGGCCATGCTAGTTGATAGATATTCATGAGACACAATGTCTACATCATTAGGGTTTAGACCATAACATACAATCTCAAGATAGATCAACTATGTACTCGATACTTCATCATCAATATCAACATGAGCGGGACGTAGGGTTTTACCTCCATCAAGAGGCCCTGAACCTGGGTAAATACCGTCTCCTTTGTCCCTTTTTACCCATCAATCCAAGATCCACGGTTCGGACCCCCTACTCGAGATCATTTGTTTTTGACACCGACACCTTCTCCTTCTACCACAAGGGGTTCCTCAACGGGTAAGAAGTGTCCCACACCCATTCTTCTTATGGCTTGGGGAGGAATTTCATCATCTACATCACAAAGACCACTTTGCTCCACTTGGGGGGCCATTATTCTCACCAAACTCCATGTTACACGTCTCGTCAATGAGTCCATTGGACTTGTTGAGGACATAGTAAGCACGAGAGTTTGTAGCATAACCAACAAATATGCCCTCTTGAGCTCTAGGTTCAAATTTAGACAAATGATCACCTTTCTTAAGAATGAAACACTTACAACCAAACACCCGGAAATACTTGAGGATAGGCTTCTTACCGGTAAGAATTTCATAGGGAGTCTTGTTCAAGCCTTTGCGGAGGTAGAGTCGATTAGATGCATGGCATGTGGTGTTGATGGCTTCGGCCCAAAAGTTGTACGGAGATTTAAACTCCGCCATCATAGTTGTTGCCACGTCCATCAATGTCCGGTTCTTCCTTTCCGCTACAATTTTGTTGAGCGGTATATGGTCCAGAGTATTGATGCTTAATTCCCTCGTCACTCAGAAATTCATTTAAGGTGTAATTCTTGAACTCAGTGCCATTGTGACTTCTAATCATTAATATCTTTGCCTCATTTGATGTTGAACTTCATTAGTGTTAGAGCATATTTCTCCATATGTGGTTTTGGTAATTGATGACAATCCCTATGGACTAATGTTTTCCTTAAGTTATATTCGAAGGATTTGTCCATAGGCACTTCTTGAAGTCCATATGTTGGTGTCAAGGATTTTATATGATGAGCAAGGTGGTATTAAAGGTATTATCCAAAAATTGGTCATAAAGACACAAGGTTCATCAAGACTAAGGAAATAGTAAATCAATATGATCAACACACAAAGTGTACAAGATGTACCGAGAGGAATCAAGTGATCCCATGGTATGGTAAGCATTGTACATAACGCTTTTGTGTACTAACCCATGGTCCTTGTAAGAGTTCTATGTGGGGTTAGGTGTGTATCCATGGGTTTGCGTCAAGAGGAAGACTCATTCAACCTATGAAGGATGACATCAAGTGGTGATCGTCATCAAGATTGCGGTGTGCAAGTTCAAGTGGAGCATCACGAAGATATTATGCTTGAAGCTTGACGTCCATTGTAGTGGCAATGGACTTGTGAAGATGTGCTGAAGAGTGGATCACCCATAGTGGGTATAGGGGAGCAATCGACTAGTCTTCGTGGCAATCAAGAAATGTGGTCCATCTTGAGGAAGCCAAGATCATCATCATCTAGCTCAAGAGGACTAGGTGCAAGGTATAGGTTTGCCCGTGATAGGTTTTCTATTTTAGGATAGATTGACGTACTGTCAAGGGGGCTCTCAAGTGAGTAGCTTGATCGTATCGTTCGTTGAGAGCACAAAACATTTGCATTCTTGCATCATATTTCTTGGTTCTTGTTTGGTGTTTCTCTTTGTGAGTTTTAGATCTTACGGTCATCTTCATGACAATCTCGAGTTCATCGAAAAACGGAGTCCATATGCATCTTCTATGATGTTTTCAATGTTGGAAGTTTTTGCGGGTTCTTCATTCATAGAGGTCTTACTTCTCTATATCATTGCATTTTCTAACTGCATGTTCTTAAGATTTTATGTCGTTGTTTGATAGCTCTTGTCGTTGTGAATTCAACAATCTTGAGTTTAGTCGATTCGGAGTTCGTATGCATAAGTTAGAGCAGTTTCAGTATTCAACTGTAGTACCGCTCCTGGAGCGGTAGTACCGCCCCCGGAGCGGTAGTAATTTTTTACTTCCCCTCCGAGCAGCGGCAGTACCGCTCCAGTCAGGTTGTGAGTGGGGGTAACGGTTGGATTCCTCCCCCCACTATGTAAAGCAGGTCTTCTTCCCCATTGGACCTCATCTATCCGTTGAGCTCGTGTTCTTCCCCCATTGTTGACCTTCTTGGATCTTGCTAACTCTCAATCCCTCCAATGATTCTTGCTAGTTCTTGAGGGAAAAGAGAGAGGAGATCTAGATCCACATCTCCACTAATCACTTTCTCGTCTATGTGAGGGGAACCCCTTGGATTTTGATCTTGGAGTTCTTTGTGAGCTCCTTTTTTTTCCTCTCATATTTCTCCATAGCTTTTGTTGTTGTGGAGCGATTTGAGTGTGAGGGACTTGACCACTTCGTTTGTTCTTGTCATTGCACTAGTTGCATCGGTTTGAGTTCTCCACGATGATACGTGGAAGTGAGAAGTTGAGAAGCTTATTACCCTTGGGTACTTGGTACTCCTAGAAGCTTGGTGGCACCTCGGAGCTCAATCATTGTGGTGTAAAGCTTCGGGCAAGCGTCGGGGTCTCCAATTAAGTTGTGGAGATTGCCCCGAGCATTTGTGGTCACCTCGAAGCCATATGCCATTGTGGTGAAGGTTCGTGGTGTTGTTGGAATCCATATGCAGTTCCCCGTATTTTGTCTCGCCTCGAACGAGCGTTTGTGGATATGTAACACAACCGATTAACCTTCACTTGAGATGGTGTAGTTTGTGTGAACTTTAAGCTCTGGCGTTCCGCCGCCGCTTGGGGCTGACACGCCCGTGCAACCGCCCAGGGAAGGACCGATGGTGAGGGGTTAGAAACGGTGTCTGTGCGGGACTTGTCCTCACAGCACTGGGAAATCTAAGTGACCGAGTTGTGGCTTGCGGGTTGTCCACCCATGCTAGTCATCCCGCCAAGGTCCTTAGCGGTGCACCCTCTCGACAAGCCATCATGAACAGATGAAGAGGACACGACTCAGTTTGCGCTGCCGCTGGACGGGTGCCTTGCAGCCTCACACGGCGACTCTTGTGATGACGTGCTCTCACGGCTACGTGGGGTGTGAACGGAACTCATGCTTGGGTCGTAGGGGCACGCAACGGCGCTCTTGGGGTTACGCTGGGTGTGAACGACGATCGTGTTTGGGCCTCAGGAGCGCACCTGAAGACCGAGTTAGGAACTCCTGAGCCTTGTGCCTAGTGTATCCACCCAACTGCCGACGCCGGTGACACTCTCACGTAATAATGAATTTTGGGGTTGTACACACCCTGGGGCCCCCCTAAGTTTAACCCCACGACGAGCTGCGTCGTGGCTGTGGTGGAGGGCCCCCACCCATGCCCAAGTGGAAGTCCCTATGTTCCGCTGGTGGAACAAGACGATCGAAGAAGACGCTTCGCGAGTCGCACCTCTTTTTTTAGGTTGACCCGTGCTAGATACAATAGCCACTTTTCTTTCTAGGTTGATCCGTGCTGGATACGGCGGCTGTTTTTATTCGCATCTTCCTTCGACATGTGAACGATCCCACCAGACTGGCCCGTGTTGGGTACGGCAGCCGCACTGTCCCTTTTTGTGCCTCGTGAACAAGTTAGCCTTGGGTTTTTTGTAAAAATTTTGGTCTTCGGGCTTTTTCAGAGTTTCCTTGGTTCCATCTTTTCTTACCATGCCCGCACCCAACGGAATCCCCATGCCTCGCCCTAGGGGACAACGAAGACAACAAGTGAACGCCCCTGAGGCACGTGCCCGCCAGCTTACCCTAGGCCTTGCACTCATGGGGGCTGGGCATGGTGCCTTGTCCTGGGTCTCCTCTCGTGACGTCGGGAACCTAGGGAGCTGGGTTCTGGCTCGCGGGCACACTCCACACATGCATCACCTCATCAAGGCCCTAGGAGCATGCACTTCTCGCTCGACGCCCAGACGCAAGTGGACAAGTGAGCACCATTAAGACAGGGCATCCCCTCCACGGCACTCCCCTCGAAGGGCCCCATGAGGCTGGCCCCACAAGCAGCATCCTCTCGCGTGAGTTGCCCGCGTGAGGAAGACGAGTCCCCGAGCGGCTGCCTCAGGAGCCTTCCTACCAACGCACGGGGGCTGGACCTCAGCAACACGAAGTGTCGGGATGACCTTGGATAGGGTCCAAGCTTGGCGAAGAGTGTCGGGCAGAAGTTTATTTTTGATCCAAAATAGCATTCGATTTGAAGTATGAAAGACATAACACCTCCTACACGCCCCACGGGGCCAACGTGTTGCGTTACTCGAAAGGGAAGACAGCACAAGAGAAAGAAGGTTGGGCCCTCGAAGCATCGCTGCCATGGACCTCGACGTCGGTGTCACGCACGCTTAGTCGAAGTCCTCCTCCTCCTTGACGTGGGCGCCCGAGGAGCCATCGAAGTCGTTGTCACCCCCGCTCCCACTGGAGGAGGAGCTGCTACTGCTACCGTCGATGCTGGAAGGGCTGTTGCTACTACTACTACTACCACCTTCCATGCAGCAACCCAGGCGATCGCCGGTGCTTCCGAAGACCTTCACGAATAGCATGCCAGCCCCATCGAACTTGAAGTGAAGGACATGCCCATCCTGAAAGGCTTGGGCGTGGGCGAACGACTTCCACCCGCACCCTAGGAATAAGAAGCCGAGGGAGTTGAACTCCCTTGCCACTCAGCTAGGCCCGTTGCAGCAGTCGTCTGGCTGCAACCACAGACCGAGGGGCGCAAGCTCCTCCATCTCCTCTACAAAAAACTCTGGGAGCCGGAGCTAGGTGCGGGGCCTGTCCTCCATCTGCACGATGAATTCGCAGGCACGGTCGGCGGAATGACTTAGCGACTTGGGAGACCGGGCACCTACGGCGCCCTGTCGGGCCCGTCCGCCGCCGCCTCGTCCGCCGTGCCCACCTAGCCCGTGAACGGAACCCCTCCCATGGCTTCTCAGGCCGCCGGCGGGGAGCGCCTACATCCCCCACGAGGTGCCTCGAGTGTCTCAACGGGCACGCGAGGGTGGACCCTTCCCCTTGCCGGCCATCGCACACCCGCTCCCATCTTCGCTGCCCTCCCTTCCTTGACGGTAGAGGACCTCATTGCTGGTGCCATCACCGTGGCGACGATGAGCGGGGATGAAGAATAAGGGTGAGGAGGTCAAGGTAGGAGATCCCTTCCCATGCCCTTATATGGAGCCTTCGAGCTAGCGTTTGGCCTATGCCGCCTCGCACGCCTTCCACAGGCGGAAGGTTATTATGGGCAATAATGCCCCTGCGGTGCGTGCAGGCTTTATGACAGCGTCCGACGAGTATCGAGCTGACATGGGGAGCAAGAGCGCTCGGCGCTCGCCGCGCGCCATGTGTCGCGCTTGGCTCTTCGGCAGGGAGGGCCCGTTTCGCTCCGATTCCCACCACCAGATGAAGCACGCCTAGTGCACGTCCACGGGCCATGCCGCTGGGCCCAAGGGGACGGAGAATCCTAGGGGCGCGAGCTTGCGGCCTTGTGGCACATGCCGCAGCTTGTGATGAGCTTGTCGCCATACTCCGTGAGCAAGGCCATCGCGAAGATACTAGCCTCGCAAGGCTCACGCCGGCAATCATCATCAAGAACTTTGAGGTGCACCCATGGGGAAGGACGACCGGCGAAGCATGGGGCAACGACCTGGCCGGGCAAGGGCAAGTACTCAGGAACGTTTGGGGGATGTCCCCTGAGGCTCCATCGCGCGTCGGGGGCTAAGGCATCTGGGCCACGCACCATGGGACCCCCCGAGTGGGACGCGGCTACACGCGAAATGCAGCGAAGGACCTCGTGGGGGAACACGGACACACCAAGCAAGATAGGCAACCGCTACTCCAAACAAAGGTATATTACATAACGACTGATGCTCTTTTCACAGCCGAGTGATTCTTAATGCAACACGAAAGGGAAATAGAAGCCTAGGCGGAGGAGCCGGTATCCTCATCATGGTCGCGGGAGGCCCCAGCGACGGAACTGCCGCTCCCCTCGGCAAGCGCCACTTGGACGAACCGACCAACTAGGGACTCCACGTGCTCGCGCACCTCGTCCGTGAGGGGGCTCCGGAGTTCTGCAGGCACCGGCTCCATCACATGAGGGAGGTCAAATGTGGGGTCGCATCAGTGTAAGTTGGAGAAGGCAACCGTCAATGCGCCGTCCAGGAGGTCGCGTGTGCTATATACAATGTCTTTGTCAACCTTGGAGATGCCTGACTCTAGTGCCTCCACCACCTTGAGGAATAAGTTGAGGTAGCCTCCGTTCCCATGCACGTGAGGTAGCGACGAGGCGTCCTCGGCGAAGCAATTAAGCACTCCGTTCATGCAGCGGGTGAGCTCAAGGAACTGCTTGGCGCGCTTCGCATCCACGGCGTGAGCCGCGCCATCCCTGGTTACGTGCACGGCATCGGCAGCCTCATCAACCTGGGCCTCAAGTGCGTTCAGCTTTTCCGTAGCGCCCTCCTCACCCCCGAGGGTGGCCTGGACGGCAGCCTAGAGAGCGGCATGAGCGTCTCGCAGCTCGGCCCTAAGCGTGCCTACTTTCCCCTGGAGCGTCTCGCACCTAAGTTGAACGCGGTTCTCCTATTGGGAGAGTTTGTCGCGATATCCATCTAGGGAGGCCGCTCGCTCCCGGGCCACCCTCACCTCCACTTCGTCCAGGGCTTCCTCGCAGATTGCCATGAAGGTGGCCTCGTCTGCAAGCACGCGCCACTCCACGGTCTCGAGGTGCTCCCGCTCTGCCTCTTGATCGTAGGCGGTCCAGGCGGCCTCTCACTCGCGGAGGGCCACGCCCTCCTCTCTCCCAACGACCGCCGCCTCCCGCGGGCATGGGTCCGCCTCGCGCTCCACGCCTCGTGGGGCAAGTGTGGCGGATTGGGTTGCGCGCCCCTAGGGCCCTGTCGTCGCCCCTGAGGAGGTTGTGTGCCCCTGGGCCCCGCCAGGCCAAGCGTGGAGTAGGAGGCCTCCCCAGAAGGCAACACGCAAGAGGATGCCCCTGGCGGGCCAACCCGATGCCTCTGGGGTGTTGGCGCCCTAAAAAGTTCAGCAATCAAGATTCGTCGAGTTGAACAAGGCACACAAGAAAAAGCATAATAGGGGTAGTCGTGGCTCCGAGGGCCCTGCGTGTGCCTCGTCGCCATGGATAGGGAGGGAGGAGGAAGAAAGCGGTGTTCACACAGGAATGACGAAGCAACACAAGAGCAGGCGGAAGGAATACGTTGTGTGGTGTCAACCCCTCCCCCAGGGTGTGGAGGCTTTATAGTCGTGACTGCGATCCCCGAGGCGTCGTGAAGAAGTAGAGACGACATGTGCCCCATTGTGCACCCCATGCCATGACTGACCCACGGGTGGTTACGGCTTGCGTCGCCTCATTCCCCCAACCGGCCTCTTCGCGCGTGCCATGGGTGCAAGGGCAACATTACACATGAAGGATTGCGCAAGTGGATGGCGTCGGGGAAGCTCAATGAAGGCAAGTGTTTCCCATAGGATTTACATCAACCCACTGGAGGCAGTTCCCGAAACATTGCGGGGAGAGTCCCACATCACGTTGGATGCCACACGTCGAGCCTGGCCCACAGGCGGTTGGGCCCCGCGTCGCTTCACATCTACCACCGGGCAAAATCGTGTACAATGCGGGCCTAGCGGCTACTGTCGGGCCCCTAGGACCGAGGGTACCCAGGCTAGTCGGCCCTCGTCACAGGCGCGATGCGGCTGGGCAAGCCCGACTCGGCCCGTCGGCAAGCCCAGCAAGGAAGGCCCTTGCGAGGGAACTGTCTCGGGATCATCACTAAGGGCCACCCTAGAGACTTCCGTAGGACGGGCTGGTCAGGAGCAACCTGGCACGGTCCCGTGGCCATATGCCCTCACGTGGGCAATACAAGCCAGGCATAAGCGGTGGAAGCGGGCACGGGCAGGGGGAGTTTGCACTTCCGTGTCAAGGAAGCAAGGCCACCTGGCGGGCCCCAAAGCATCTCCCAATGGTTTCCTGATTGACGCAAGAGGACCAAGGTTGGGGGATCGGTAGGACAGAGGTCATCCCCGAGCCCACCAGCGCATCATGAAGAAAGGCTTTTGCAGGCGAAGACCACCTGTGTGAGGGCGGACTGCACTCATGTCCCCTTGCAAAATGGCCCTTGTGGCAACCCTTCCCGCCGGGTGTGTTTTGGGGCAAGAGGACCAGGGCTACTATAAAAGAGAGGCCCAGTCTCCGTAGTAGGGGATCTGATCCCCATTATATGTACTATGGCAACAACTCATCCTTTGTACTCCTCTTGCACCTCGAGCAATCTAGACAAGGAGGAGTAGGGTTTTACACTCCAAGGTGGCCTGAACCTGGGTAAACTCCAGTGTGTTCCTATTTTCCTTCCTTCGATCAAGCCACTGGAGAGTCGTAGTGAAGTGGAGATGTAGAACTGGGTTGGAGAGCGAGCGCACCATAGAGTTTGAACCTTTCTTGGTCTGTGGAGCCCCGATTCCTACAAGTTTATATGTGTGCATCAGGAGCAAATACTTCATCAAAGTCTATACCTTGCCTTTGACAATATCCCTTTGCTACTAACATTGCTTTGTGCTTTACCACATTTCCTTCTGTGTCTTTATTTAACTTGAACACCCATTTGGGACCAATTTCTTTCTGACCTCGTGGAAGCTTCACAAGTTGCCAAGTCTGATTGCTCTCGATAGACTTGAGCTCTTCTTTCATAGCTTACTGCCAACACAACTTGTTCTCTACTTCTTGGAATGTGGACAGGTCCTCCATACCGAACAAACACAACTCAGAGTACTCAAGCTTCACCTCCTTGGTTTCATCATATATTTCCACCAAAATCGCTTCCCTTGAGGCCCTACAGATGAGATTGAGGCGCTAGAAGTTCCCAACGAGCCAATGAAACCTAGCCCCAAAAGTGTTGGTGAGGGGGTCTCGAAAACTGGAGTTTTTGCTACCATGGCAGCAGATTTCATTGCCATGGTAGGGATTCTTGCTAGGGTTTCTATTCCCACGGTAGCGGTTCGAGATGGAGTTTACGCTGCCACAACGATGTTTTTTCTTGATAATTCTGGTGCAACTACACGAGCTTCACCGTCCAGCCCAATGGAGAATGTGATACACGCGGCTTCACTCGCCTACTACTATACCCCTTTGCTCGACCAATCCCACTGCCTGTGCTCACCAAAGATGACATCTCTTGACATGTGTAGCTTCTGATTTTCTGGATCATACATGCAGTAAGCCTTGGATTTTGTTTCATAGCTAATGAATACCATTTGTGAGCTCCTATCTGCCAACTTGGGGAGATACCCACCTGTTTTCTTCACATGTCCAACACACCCGAAAGTGCATAGGTGCTCAACAGCTAGCTTATTCTTTTACCATGATTCATATGGAGTCACACCACTAACACTCTTGGTGGTAGTACAATTTAACAAGTACACCGTTATTGTAGTTGAGTCACTCAAACTTGGCCAGTACTTTCCTACTTTTAGCAAACTCCTGGTGATACCTACCATTGTATGCTGTCGACGCTCCACTATGCCATTTTGATGCAGAAATTGTGGTGTTGTCATAGTATTCAACAAACTAATTTGAGGTGAACTCACTCCCAATGATCGGTCCTTAAAACTTTCAGCTTGCAACTTGATTCCAACTCCGATGCAGCCTGAAATTTTTGAACAACAACAAAAGTATCATCCTTTGACCTCAAGAGCAAAATCCACATAAATAAGGACATGTCGCATACGAGCAAGAGAAAATATTTCTTTTCTCCTGGTCTTGAAGGAGTGATTGGACCACACAAGTCACCATGTACTACCTATAGTTTTTCTTGTGCCCAGAAACTTGCTTGGCGAGGGAAAGGATTTCGGTGATGCTTCCCTAGCATGTATCCATCACAAACCTATTGAACATGATCAAGCATTGGTAGGCATTTTACCATACCTTCCTTTTTCCATCTTCCTTAGTGCATGAAACTTTATATGGCTCTATTGAGCATGCCACAACCAAGCTTTGTCTTCTTGACCAGAGAGCAAACAAACGGGTTGAGCCAGTTCTATATCGAGGATGTATTATCTGTTCTTTGCACGTTTAACTCTTGCAAAATATATTTTCTATTGATTTAGTACCACTATGACTCCATCTTCAACTAAGTACTTGCAACCTATCTCATCTAGTTGACCCAAACTAATAATGTTCCTTTTCAATCAAGGAATGTAATAAACCTCAGTTAGAACATGGTGCTGTTTGGTGTGTAATTCCTTTAGTACTGAACCACTCCCACAAATTTCAACTTTGGAACCATCACCAAAATATACAGTACCTTTCACAATTTCATCCAACTCCACAAACTTGTTGATGCATCCGGTCATATGGTTGCTAGCTCCCGTATCTAAGTACCAACTCAGATTGTGTTTATCGATCACCTTTGGAATCGCCCTCTCTTCATTCAAAAAGACATGCTCGCCCCCCTTATGAGAGGTAATGACCAAATCACACACCTCGGCCATCACCAGCTCGGGCTCATCCTCTTCATTATTAGCAGCAAGGTGAGCTTGCTCTCTCTTGGACTGAGGACAATGTAAAGAAAAATGCTCCATCTTCTCATACTTCCAACACTTCACTTTGGTGATGTCGAACTTATGGTGTTTCTTCCGCTTGCCACCATTGTTGTTGCCCTTCTTGACGCCACCACCACTGCCGCTGCCACCGGCCGCAATGTTCCCAGGACATTGCCCCTGGTTCAGGGTAATGCCTAAGATGTGGTCATATCTATATTTTGGCTTGAGGGCCTTGATAGGGA
This sequence comes from Hordeum vulgare subsp. vulgare, assembly GCF_904849725.1. Taxonomy (NCBI): domain Eukaryota; kingdom Viridiplantae; phylum Streptophyta; class Magnoliopsida; order Poales; family Poaceae; genus Hordeum; species Hordeum vulgare. The sequence continues at coordinate 296,249,817 of NC_058519.1, forward strand.
TAGAAGCACATCTCATCATTTCACAAGAATGGATATTGTTACAAGTACATGTAAAGAGGAGATGAGTATATGGAATCGGCTTACACTTGCCACAAGCTAAATCATGATCATCACAATACAAACATCCATAGCAATTATCATACATAAAAGTAGGGTCTAACTACAGATGAAATCAAACAATAAAAGAGACATCCATTCTTGCTAATCCTAGGTTGCCGTCTTGGAACCCATTCTATGATCGATGAAGAAGAACAAGAAGAACTCCAAATCAAACAATCATCGCTCACACATCAAAGCATCGCATTACATGTACATACAACTGTTGTTGTAGTAATCTGTGAGCCACGGGGACTCAGCAATCTCATTTCCAAGGGTATCAAGACTAGCAAAGCGTAATGGGTGAGGAATGGTTAAGTGGTGAGGTTGTAGCAAGCACTAAGAATTTATATCTGGCTAACTTACGAATACAGCAAAATGAATAGTGAGCTATGCAAAATGGGAACTAGTAATGATCAAGAGGTGATCGTGAACACCTATTTACGAGTCAATCATAACCCCAATGTGTTCCCTTCTTGGCTCAAGCCTCACAATAAGAGACAATCACAGTTACGCACACGATTGGTGTATTTTATTTGAGTTTACTTCAAGTTTGCTATAACCAGGTGTTAAACAAACTTCCAAGTTGCAACATAACTGTGGGCACGACTCTCAAAAAGATTTAACCATTCACATGTGCTCCAACTCATCCATCACAAACTAGCCACAAGCTACGTGGAAAACCTCAACCTTGAGATAGCCCAAAGTATCCTCGGAATCCCGGTGCCCAAGTTATTCGAGAAAGGCAAAACAAAACCAGCAAGGTCAGATAAACCCGATAGGAGCCGTGTATCTCTTCTCAGGACACGACCCAATGAGCAGTACGTGTCGTGTCCTGATAGAAATCCCTCGAGTTGCCCCGGGGTGGCCACACAAGTGGATCTATTTTTGTACCAACGCTCACGAGGAGCACTGTCCCGGGGGTTGATTAATTATCCATGGGTTAATTGCTCCCAATGCAGGTTTATTAGTTATTAGGCAAATGTAGTACCAAAGTTGGGCCTTGCCGGAAGAGTTTTTATCCCAAAAAGAGTAATCAAGGGGGTCCCCATAACAACCCCAAGCATGTTAGGAGCGCTCAGTATGGAACATAACATTGGTACACAACCAACTAGGGCGGCAAACATGGAACAAAACACTGAGAAAAAGGCCAAGCCTTCCATCTTTTACCAAGTATATATGTGCATTAAATTAAATAGCAATAATATTGTGATATAACAAAGTTATCCATGTTGTCACATGGAATAACATGCACACGTAACTATAAAGGCTATCAAAAGGGTTGAACAAGCAGTACTTATCCAAATAATGGTTTGCTAGGATATGGAGGGGTTAGAGGCTTTAATGGCAATGTTGGGAGGGTTTACATTCAAGTGGTAGGTACCAAGAAAAAACGATAGAAGTAAGACAACTAGCATAGCAATGATAGTAGTGTTATCGAGGGAAATGATCATCTTGCGTGAGATCGAGCTCACACTCTGAATCGGTTTCGGAACTCTATCGAGAAGAAACAATCTGTAGGCAAAAAAATGACACAAAACACCACAACCTATTCATGATAGGATGTGCAAGCAAATATTATGCATGTCCATTTAATCAAAGACTACACATTAAGTGAAGACCAATATACATTGCATATTGACAAAACTCCACATTCGAATTATTTAGTTCACTCCCGTTTAGGTACCCAATAAGTTAAAATGTTATTTATCATGCCAAAAGGTGAAACATAAATAAACTACTTATCTAGGCATTTTAAATGAGGTCGGAAACAACTTATAGTATTTCTGAAATGACCCCACATGCAAAACATGAATTTGGTCCTGTTTTGCATAAACATACTTTATATTTGTTAAATAGTAAAATAAAGTGCACCATGTTATTTTACATCTTTTTCTAGTCAGGTTACATATATAGTATGTTTAATTTAGAGCTATGGTTTAATAGCTATGAATTAAACCGTTTAACATGACAATTAAGACAATTGATGCAAACTGCAGGTTCAAATACTTTTAACATAAGTGAGAGCTTGATATTATTGATCTACACAAAATTCTGAATATTTCCATATATAATTCATTTTCATGTGATGCACGATTTGTGAGATATTAAATGCATGATTAATAGGGGTTTTCTGCAAATCTGTTATTCCTCATGTAATTAGGAAAATCATCAAACCTTGACAGGTGAGCACCATATTGCAAGGGTTGCATACTGGCAAGGGTTTGGCTGGTGATGCTCACCCTGGGCCAATGAGTCGGCTCGGTGAAGTGACTGGCTTGAGGTGGCACACCGTTGGGCCTTGTGAAGGCTTGGGTGGGCTCGCACTCGAGGAGGTCGCGGCCCACGGGGCAACTTGTGGGCTAGGCCTGGTTAGAGCGGGGCCTGGCTCGAGCGGGGGGCTAGGGAGGCAAGGAGGAGGCGGTCCACACGCCCAATCCAGCGAGCGGGAGGATCGAGCGGCATCTTCCTCCTTGATCCAGAGGAGATGACTCCATGGACGCGTAGTGGCACGGCTTCAGCAGTGCGAAGGCGACCAGATCTAACTAGGGATGGGACACGAGGACGCTGTTGGGTCCAGATCTGGTAGGAAGAGGATACCACCAGCGGTGGGGATCCATGACCATGGTTGTTCGAGTTCTTGTTGGCGAACGATAAGAGAGAGATAATATGTGGTCAGGGGAGAGAGAGATGGGGAGGAGGGTGCGAGGGGCCTGGTGCTGACCTGGATGAGGCGGTTGCCAGCGGCCGCGAGTCCGACGAGGCCATTGGGCAAAGGCGAACTAAGGTACTCGGTTGCCACCGCTCCAAATTGGGAGTTGCACGTGGCTAGCAAGCTCCGCCCGTGTTCTCGCCTGGGAGGGCCGGATCTAGGCCCTGTGGCCGTGGCACGAGGTGAGAGGTGGAGCTGGCGGCTGTGGATTTTGATGTGAGCGGCTAGGGTTCCAATTTGGGCATGGGTAGGCCTCCTTATATAGTCACGAGTGGTAGGGTTAGGGATTTTGTCCATTTCCGGACCGTACGATCACCACGGTCGGTCCAAATCGGATGGGGTTAGGGAGAGACTTAGGTGGGTTGTGCAGATGGCCATGGGCTGAGAGAAGAGAGAGTATTGTGGCCCAACAATAGTTTTAAAACACCGAATCGTCTACAATTTAAACCGGTTATAGTGTTGCTATATGTTTATTTGTGGAGGTATCAAATGACCTCCGAATGCGACGAATTTTGGTAGGTGGACTAACTAAAATATATATCAACTACATGCCAACTTTTAGCCCATTTCTAGAATTTTTTATATGTACTTCTAAAAAGAATATTTTAATAATGTCACGGCCGGTGGAAGTGTGGTTGGTCTTGAAATGGTCACCGACAAGAACGGGAGAACCCGCAACTACGAACGAATGCTACTTTTCAAAAATGACAGAAATGTAGTGTCGATGCAATGCGTATGATGTGAATGATGCGATGATGAATGTGACAAAAAATGAATCAAACGAGGGCAACGGAATAACAAGGTAATCCTCTGGAGCATCGGTATTTGGCTGTTACAACTCTCCTCCACTAATAACAGATCTCGACCCGAGATCCTAGAATGAGAAGGGGGGAGGAACAAGAAATGAAGAGGTAAAACTTAGTTTCTTCTTTGACAAACAAGTGGAACCAACAAACCTTGAAGGTTGAAAGGAGATGGAGAATGACATGAGGAACGAACAAGAATTGGAAACCAATCTTGTTGGCACGAGAAAGACAAAATTTGGGCAGCACTTCGGTTGAAAAGAGTAACAAAACTTGATAAGATGAAAAGAATTTAAAAATAGAACACACACTCCGGTTAAATGCATAAGCAAGAAAAAGAGCGTGATCTTGATAAAATTACATGATGGTTCGAAGATAGAAGCACCACAACACCTCTGGAACAATAGAACAGAAGCTAGATTCATAGAAGGAAAAGAACGGAGAAGAAAATGAAAATTTCTACAACTATTGGATTTTAAAGCATCCATAGAAAGAAGGATTGCATAGAGTTGTTGGAAAATCAACAACGAAAGGATAAGCTTGTTGTAGGCTTATGGAAAACATCTCAAAATTATGAGGTGACAACCTGCAACTAAAGGAAACATTTGATTGCTTGGGATCAACAAGAGATGAAAACTTCGTTCACCAAGAGGATACATTGAGAACTTGGATGATTGATAAACACCCCAAATACCAACAATCCCTAGGAAAAGCTTTAGGTGAAATCCAATCCAAGATTGCTCCATAGAAGAAAAATGGGTTTAAATATATCATTCTTGACAAATTATCTTCGAGACTCCTCATAAATCAAGAATGCTATAACACCATCTCAAAAACAAGGGAGATATAATTGCTCTTCGAGATGCAAGACAACGAATACTTGTGATCCTCCAACAAGAATCTTGAAAAACACTTTGAGAATGAATTAAATCCTTGAAGAACCACCGTAAAGAAACCTTGGAAGAACTCCGGAATGGAAGGATGATAGAAAATAATTGAAGGATGCAAAAGAATAAGATTATGGCCTTGCGAAGAGATACTTGAAAAAATTGGAACTCTGGAATAGAAAAGATGAAGGACTTAGAATCAAGAATTTGATATTATGAAAAACTCTAGAAGAAGGATTGAAATCACTTTCATGAAATAGGATTAAGAATTATGTTATTCTTATACTTCATTAAGTTAAATTAATGACAAGCAACGGATTTAGCATACCACTTATTCTTCTTGAAAAGATTGGAGAGGGATAACATGAACTTGAAGAATTGTTGAATGGACCATCAATAAGAATTTGAAGACGGATGAGGGAAACTTTGAATGAATGGAGATAGATGAGAACGAAGAGATGATGATCCGTCTAACAGAAACTTCAACAAGGCACTGGTAAGAATTTAGATATGAAAGGGAAATTATTGAACGAACGAAGAGACGTCAATCGAGTAGAATATGAGAAGGAAAGCTGAAAGATGAGAATGAAGAACTCTTCTGAAATGATGGCCTTCGAAGGATCGAGAAACTAAAACAACTTTGAAATGCTCTGGATATATATGGAAGGAATTTCCCATGATCGAAAACAATTCGAGATGATAGCATCAATCTTGAACCACGAATCGTCGCGAGAACGGACGGAGACTTAATAGAAACTCTACTTAGGTATTCAACACTGAGAATGATGACGAGAACCTACACCAAGAATTATTGAGACACTCCGGAACAATGAATAACGAGAGGTTGAGTCAGCGGTGAAAATGATTTAAAGAGATCTTCTAGAAGGAATGTGACTGACCGAATTCATTCTTACGTAATGTTTGAAAAGAAAGTTCCCCGAAAAAGATTAGAAGAGCCAGGTAAGATCCTAGGAAAACATGTCAGTTGTGGGTCCACTCAAAAAAACACCATTGAAATTACTTATTATAAGGAGAGATTACACCGGTATAAATAAAAAATTAATGAGGTGGGACCGTCGAAATAATTTAAGAGGGTGTGAATGGAAACACACAAATCTTGTGAGATATCTTTTGCCACTCCGGATAGAACAGAGAGAGTTGAACAAACAATAGATACTTGGATAAGAATTTGCTACATGGGAAAGCTTTAACGGATGAAAAGGATATGATGAACACCAAGAGGTTGAATCCAATCCACCGGGGAAAAAACGAGAATGAAGAATGATGAACTTGAATCTCCTCAGGATCTTGATATGGAAACACCATATTGAAATATGGAAAAAGATGAAGATACTTCTTGTAAATAGAAGGGCACTTAATTCAAGATGTATGGCTCCGGAAGAAAAAGGGTGGGAAAGTGGGGAAAACAAAGAAAACTTAGGACGGATGAAACGGACTACGATAATAAAATAAGAGGATTGGTCTTGAAAATATTGACTTATCTTGAAGAGAAGCATGCCGGTTGAGAATAATTTGGCATGACTATGGGATTGAGCAGAAGGATTAGCACTCCGTGGAAATACGAGAACACCACTTATGAAAGATATGAAATCAGCACTTGACATCGAAGCAACTCGAATTACCATACTCCAACAAAACAAGGATGAGGCTTACGAATTAAGCGAGAAACAAATTCATGACAGAGATTCCATCTGATATTTTTGTAGTAAGGCTCGCACGGGCTCGATCTTACAATAGCCATCATGTACAAGGCAGCGCACATGACATATGAATGGTCCACGAGTCATAGCAAGCTACAAGGATTCTTCAAGACATAACGAGAACCACTCTAAGAAAGACTATGAACAAATAAACCTATAGATGTTGAACCCCAACCTCACATCATGCATGTGTTGGAATGTAGCCTAGGTAACTACTTGAATTCCCACCTAGGAACTTCTGAAATATTCAGGTTATGCAATCTGGTCCAACGGATACAAGGAGCAAAACCTCACACAACTCCTAACATGATACTACGCTCCAAATGTATCACATTTGTCAACAAATAACCAAAGATCTTGGAAACTCATCTACCTCGGACCCTCGTAATCGCAACGATACCAATTATGGAAGTACATCTGGACACTCTCCCCGGTACTGTGTGACACCAAACTCCTCTCTCCACAAACAGTATTAAAGCAATTTGAACATCCTCACCCTGAGATCTAAGGAAACTGAACGATAACGATATGTCAAGAATCCCCGGGAGCTGTACCCCCTGAAATAAAGTCAATTCACACAAGAGGGACCAAGTATAGAATTCTGTCATATCGGCATAATAGAGGTTCCAAAATACACGCGTGATCCTAAAAAATTGAGTCAAAAAAGGGGTAGAATTAAAATTTCTACGTCACGATTCCTCATGAGAGCATAGAAGAAGAATAAAAAGAATCCTAATCTTTGATATATAAATAAACTCAAAATAGGTTTTTTCTAGACTTGACTCGACCAAGTTCGATCAATCAAGGGGCCTCCTAGGTCGGTACTTCTCGGGTACCAACTTGTAACGCCCAATGTTGGATCGAAAGCATGTCTAGATGGGGGTGATTAGACTACTTGACAAAATAAAACTTAGCCTTTTTCCAATTTTAGTTGTGGGCCAGTTTTAGCAATTATGACTAGTCAAGTTCACCCTACACATGCACATCTAAGAGAATAGGAGTGGAAAGTAATGACATGCAAATGTGAAGTAGAGGGTAAGGTAGGGAGATCAAACACAAAGGGTGACAAGGCAATTTTTGGCATGGTTTCGATAGGTGGCGCTATCGTATGTCCATGTTAGTGGAGAATTCAACCCACGAAGGGTAATGGTTGTGAGAGTCCATGGAGGGCTCCACCCACAAGGGGTCTACGAAGAAGCGGCCTTGTCTATTCCACCACGGCTTTCGTCCACATAGAACTAGCCTCACTCATGGTTGATCTTTATGAAGTAGGCGATCTCCTTGCCCTTACACACTTCTTGGTTGAACTCCACAATAGGAAGTAGGAGCCTCCCAAGCGACACCTAACCAATCTAGGAGGCACCACCCTCCAAAAGGTAATAGATGCGGTATAACGATGAACTCCTTGCTCTTGTGCTTCAAAAGATAGTCTCCTCAACACTCAATCACTCTCTCACGGACTTGGCATGGGTAGGAGAGATTGATCTTGTGGAAAGTAACTTGGGGAGTCTACAAATCATGGTTCAAATGGTTGGACTGGAATCTCTTGATCTCAACACATGAGTAGGTGGCCCTCTCTGAGAAAAATGAATCTGGCAAGTGTAAGTGTGTTCTGAGTGCTTGCTCCACGTATGAGAGGAGGTGAATGGGGTATATATAGGAATCTCCCAAAATCCAACCGTTACAACATTATTGCCCAACTCGGTGACACCGAAAAGAATCTCGGTGGTATCGAGTTGCACTAAATGTGGGAAGTTTTTAATTCTCGGTGATACCGATATATGAATCTGGGTGATACCGATACGATGACCTAGACCAGTTTCCAAATCTCGGTGAGACCGATTTCAAACTCAGAAATTGTGATTCTTCAAATCTTCTCAACAAAAATTTGGTCACTGAATCTCGGTGGCACCAATGTGGAAGTTGGTGGTACCGAGATGGAAGGGTTTGGCATAGGTTCTATCAAGTGGAAAATCGGTAGGTGATACGTCTCCATCGTATCTACTTTTCCAAACTCTTTTGCCCTTGTTTTGGACTCTAATTTGTATGATTTGAATGGAACTAACCTGGACTGACGCTGTTTTCAGCAGAATTGCCATGATGTTGTTTTTGTGCAAAAATGAAAGTTCTCGGAACGTCTTGAAAATTTACGGAGAACATTTCTGGAAAATATGAAAAATACCTGCAGAAAGATCCACCGGAGGGGATGGGCCAGTGGGCCACAAGCCCTATTGCCGTGGCCTCCCCCTGGCCGCGACAACCAAGATTGTGGTGCCCACGTGGCTCTGCCGCCCCCAACTCCAGCTCTATAAATTCACTTTCATCCAGAAAAAAATCAGAAGAGAATATTTCATCGCGTTTGCGATACGGAGGCGCCGCCACATCCTGTTCTTCATCTGGAGGGCACATCTGGAGTCCGTTTTGGGCTCCGGAGAGGGGAAATCGTCGCCATCATCATCATCAACCTTCTTCCCTCTCCAATTCCATGAAGCTCTTCATCGTTCGTGAGTAACCTATTCATAGGATCGCTGGGCGGTGATGAGTAGGATGAGATCTATCATGTAATCGAGTTAGTTTTGACGGGGATTGATCCCTAGTATCCACTATGTTGTGAGATTGATGTTGCTACTACTTTGCCATGCTTAATGCTTGTCACTAGGGTCCGAGTGCCATGATTTCAGATCTGAAATTATTATGTTGTCACCAAAATATGTGTGTTTTAGATCCGATCTTGCAAGTTGTAGTTACCTACTATGTGTTATGACCCGGGAAACCCGGAGTGACAATAACCGGAACCACTCCCGGTGATGACCATAGTTTGAGGAGTTCATGTGTTCACCAAGTGCTAATGCGTTATTCCGGTTCTTTATTAAAAGGAGAACCTTAATATCCCGTATCCTTTTGGACCACACTGCCACGGGTGGGGTGGACAATAGATGGCATGCAAGTTCTTTTCCCTAAGCACGTATGACTACACACGGAATGCATGCCTACATCACATTGACGAACGGGAGCTAGCCACATATCTCTCCGTGTTATAACTGTTGCATGATGAATGTCATCCAAACGAATCACCGGCTCATTGCCTACGAGTTTGTCCCACTGTTGTTGTTACTTGTTTTGCTCTGCTGCTGTTACTAGTGTTGCTTGCTAGTGTTGCTACTTGCTACTGTTGTCACTACTGTTGTTCCTTGCCACTGTTGTTACTCGTTACGCTGTTGCTACCCGCTACAATACTTTTTCGCTCGCCGTTGCCGGGAAAAGACTATTTCCTGTCCACGGGCAACTTACTGGCACCATTGATACAACAGTTAGGAATAGTCTGCCGTCAATAGATCGTTTCTGGCACCGTTGCTATCATACTACTTTGTTACTGATTCTTTGCTTGCAGATGCTAATCTTTCAGGTGTGGTTGAATCCGACACATTCAGCTGCTAATACTTGAGAGTATCCTTTCACTTCCCGTCTGGCGAACCAACAAATTTGGGTTGAATACTCTACCCTCGAAAACTGCCGTGAACCCACGCGCTGGTGGGCCATTGCAAGACAATTGCTAATTGTTGAGCAACTCGGGGCAGTTATGGCTCTGTTGTCGCGAAGGCATCAAGTCAGGGACACGTCAACAACATTCTTCTAGTGTCATTGCCGGGGACTGCCGTCAGCAGCATTTTTCTGGCGCCGTCGTCGGGGAGGGGATTGCTATATTCTCTGAGTCACTTGGGATTTATATCTGCTGATCACTATGAAGAATCTGAAAGATCCAAAAACCAAAGTCTTGCCCTCAACTACGAGGGGAGGTAAGGAACTGCCATCTAGCTCTGCACTTGATTCACCTTCAGTTATGAGTAAGTTTGCGACATCACCTCCTGCTAGAAATCTTGATATGTCGCATGTGCTTGATGATGCTATGCCTGATACTGCTAGAGATGCTATGCCTGATACTGCTAGAGATGCTATGCCTGATACTGCTAGAGATGCTATGCCTGATACTGCTTTGCCTGATGATGCTAGAGATGCTATTTTGCCTGATAATGCTATGCTTGATACTTCTAGAGATACTACTTTGCCTGATGTGCCACTAGGGGTATTCCTTGATGCTCATATTGCTAGAGTTATTGCCAATGCTCGTGATGCTTCTGAAACTGCCGATACTATTGAGATAGAACCTGCTTTTGCTCCTGCTAGATCTAGCTCTCCTAGATAAGAATTGCCTGATAGACCTGAGGGTTACATTATGGAGGGAGAGATAGCTGAGCATTTTCTTGCGTGTAAGGATGCCTATGACGCTGAGAAATTACTTCTCAAATGGAAGTAAAAATCTCTGAAAAAAGCTAGGATTAAATACGACCCGAAGTTTGCCACTTCACCTATCTTTATCACCGATAAGGATTATGAATTCTCTGTAGACCCTGAGATAATCTCTCTAGTCGAATCTGATCCTTTCCACGGTTATGAGTCTGAGACGGTCGTAGCCCATCTTACCAAACTACACAATATAGCCACCCTTTTCACTAGTGAGGAGAAGATCCGCCACTACTATATCCTTAAGTTGTTTCCTTTCTCTCTAAAGGATGACGCTAAAGCCTGATTCACTTCTCTTGCTCCTGGATGTGTGAGTAGTCCCCAGGATATGGTCTATTACTTCTGTGAGAAATATTTCCCTGCCCATAAGAAGCAAGCTGCCTTGCAGAAAATATACAACTTTGCTCAACTCAAAGAAGAGAGTCTCCCACAAGCTTGGGGGAGGCTCGTCCAGCTACAGAATGCTTTGCCTGATCACCCTCTTAAGAAGAACGAGATACTTGATATCTTCTATAACGGACTTACCGATGCTTCTAAAGACCACCTAGATAGTTGTGCCGGTTGTGTTTTTAGGGAACGAACTGTAGAACAAGCTGAGACTCTACTGAATAACATCTTGATCAACGATAGTGTTTGGACTATTCCCGAACCACCTCCTAAGCCAACTCCGAAGAAAAGAGGTATTCTATTCCTCACTCCCGAAGATATGCAAGTAGCCAAGAAATCTATGCAAGAGAAAGGCATTAGATCTGAAGATATCAAAAATCTACCACCTATCGAAGAGATCCATGGTCTCGATAACCGATACAGGTAATGGAAGTAAATTCTTTGCGTAGGTTTGATGAGAGTGATATTCCTTTTGATAAACCTGCTAGCCTATGCTTTGATGAATTTGACAACTTTGTTGGCAAACAATAGAGTTTCAATGATTATGTTAGCAGACATTTGGAACAAAGTACTCGTATGCTTAGTCATTTAAGTGCTTGTGTAGACAGAAATGTCAATGATCTGAAGCTTCTGAGTAAACATGCCTCTATGATTACTACTCAGGTAGAACAAGTACTTCAAGCTCAGAATGACTTGCTCAATGAATTGAATGACAACTCTGTCAGAGTCATTACCAGAGGAGGCAAAATGACTCGGGAACCTTTGTATCCTGAGGGTCATCCTAAGAGAATTGATCAAGATTCTCAAGGAATTAATGTTGATACACCCATTCATCCTAAGGAGAAGAAGAAGGATGATAGAAACCTGCATGTTAGTTCACCAAATACTATCACACCTGAAGAACCAAATGATATTTCTGCGTCTGATGCAGAAACACAATCTGGTGATGACCACGAACCTGGTGACAATATGGACAGCGATGTTCATAATGATGCTCAACCTAGCAATGATGAGGATGTGGAGATTGAACCTACGGTTAATCCTGATAACCCACAACCTAAGAGATACGATAAGAATGACTTGAGACCTATGCCCTTTCCTCCTAAGCCATCCAAGAAAAAGGATGATGAGGATTTTGAGCGTTTTATTGAAATGATAAGACCCGTCTTTCTGCAGATGCGGTTAGTTGATATGCTCAAAATGTCTCCGTATGCCAAGTACATGAAAGATATTGTGACCAATAAACGAAAGATACCAGATCTTGAGATTTCCACCATGCTTGTCAATTACACTTTCAAAGGTGGAACTCCTAAGAAACTTGGTGATCCCGGAGTGCCCACTATACCATGCTCCATTAAAGGAAACTACGTAAGAACTGCATTATGTGACCTTGGAGCCAGAGTTAGTGTTATGCCTCTCTCTCTTTATCGTAGACTTGAACTTGATAAGCTGACACCCACTGAAATCTCTCTGCAAATGGCCGACAAATCAACTGCTTTCCCTGTTGGTATTTGCGAGGATGTGCCTGTTGTGGTTGCTAACACCACTATCTTAACATACTTTGTTATCTTGGAAATTCCCGAGGACGATGCCATGGCTGTCATCCTTGGAAGACCCTTTTTAAACACTGCAGGGGCTGTTATAGATTGCAACAAAGGCAATGTCACTTTCCATGTCAACGGTAATGAGCATACCGTGCACTTTTCGAAGAAACGATATCAAGTACATTGCATCAATGCTATCGAAAAAACTTCATCGATTCTTATTGGGAGCTTTGAATGCCATATTCCTCGTGTCAAGATGAAGTATGATTTGCTTGTTGGGGAGATTCATATCCCCATTGAGGTGACTTAGTGGCTATTCGAAAATTCTCCGTTCTCTTTTGCGATTCGTGAAAGTTTTGTCATAAGGATTTGATCAACCCCATTGACGGATTTCTTTCGATGACCATGAAATGGATGAATCAAAGAGTCACATACCTCTGTTTTAAGCTTTCCCTTTCTTTTGCTTAGAAGAAAAATGATAGATTTAGTTTAGTTTTTCCTGTTTTCTGTTTTAGCGTCCCGGAGAAAAACACCCGAAAAATAAAAGTTCTCCGATGGTCCTGAAAATCTAGTATGATTTTTTCTGGAATATTTGAAAAATACTGGGACTGAGAGCTGGCCTGGGGGACACACCAGTGGGCCACAAGCCCTGTCACCGCGGCAAGCAAGCTTGTGGGGCCCACAGGGGCCCCCTCCACTCATTCCAGCTCCCATCCTCTTCCTCTACCTCTAGAAAAAATTGTTTTGCAGCTCAAACCCGTGTTCTTGCTCATTTGGCTGTGATTTTCGATCTCCTTGCTCAAGGCATCATTCTTTGAACCGTTTTGGGGAAATTACTCCTTGGTAAGTGACTCCTCCATTGGTCCAATTAGTTTTTTCTCTAGTGTTTTATCCTTCGCGTATTCTTGCTACCTTGGTGACCCTGTTCTTGAGCTTGAAATGTTGATTTTAGCTGGTTCCAAGTAGTTTTAGCGCGTGATACGGTCTCTAGACACTAGTAGGAGTAGTTGCTACAAGGTGTGGTTGATCTTTATTCACTTTTCTCTTGAATTTCAAAATTTCAGCAAAAAGAAATTATGTTCAGGAGGAAGTTTCATGGTGGTTCCTCAAGTAAGAAGGGTCCCCGTCTTTCTATTCGGGAGCCCGATCCTTATCAACTAAGGGACGCACTGGTACAACTATGTGAATGGCCTTCCGATGAGTTCATGATCGAAGCAGGCTTCAAGGATGAGTTTGATACACTTGTTCGCAATGCCGGGTTAGAAGAATTCCTCTCAGATAAATGTGAACAGTATGATATGCTCACTGCCTCTTTCGTGCGTAGATTTAAATTTTCAGTTGGCCGTGACTCATCCATACTGTTTGATTTGTATGATAAATCATATGCCATGGATTTGGAGGATTTCAATAGGATTTGCAAAATACCCGATGGGGGTAATCTTAAAGATCCTGCTAAATCTTCGGTTAGAGATTTTTTTCTCTAGTATATCTGTTGGAGAAACTAGAGACATCACGCAAGCTACCATAGGAAGCATTCATTTCCCTGCCTTGCACTACTTTGCCCTCTTCATAGGTAGATGCATTAACGGTAAGGTTGAACATTGTCACCTATGCGCATCCGACCTTAGTATCCTTAAGAGCGCAGTTACGGGTGACAAAAGCTTCAGCATGGGAGCTATTATAGCAAGGAGGCTGAATAAGAACGCTATTGAAGGAGATTTCTTTGGCGGCATCTATGCCACTCCCATAGCAAATTTTCTTGGAGTACCCATCCGCGCAGGAGATTCCCCGCTCCATACAGCTTTCCTTGACCGCATCGCTTTGACACGCTACCAGTTTCTTGAGAGGGATGATGAATCCCTCCTATACCGATTGATATTTAGCCGGCAGCGTGTCTTCCATATTACCCTTCCTGCTCCTGCTTTCTTTGACTTTCAGGTAAAACGGAGATACTACATAACCATAGGACAGGCAGAGGGTATGAGAGGGAGGCGACGGCTGCTCGTCTTCGTGAGGCAGCTATTCAGGCAGTGGCTGCAGCACTCCCGTATAACCCTGATTATGATTTTGGGTTTTGCCAGGACCGTCCTTGGGAGTAGACCAAGCTAGGCCAAAAGCCTAAGCTTGGGGGAGTACGTGTTCTCACCGACCTTACATTGATGCTTATGCTTTCACTTTGTTCATCGGTGTTCACACTTTGCCACTGTATTATCGATGCTAGTTTATTTTTGTTTTATTGTTTTCTTGTTTTGTGTCCTTTTGAGAAAACCCAAAAGGATTTTCCTTTCTTCTTTTTGCTTGTTGGGAGCTTTCCCGTGTAAATAGTTTTCTTTTTCTTTGGGTCAAGATAGAAGATACTGGTTACAATGTTTAGTGGCTCTTGTATGCATACCTGTTTAGCTTTCAAAGAGCCATATTACTTTGTCTTCTCCTTTGTGTTTGCCTGCAGATTTCAGCTTAGTCCAATGCACGGGCACTCTTATTATTGTTCACATCGTTCGATCGTGCAAGTGAAAGGCAATAATGATGATATATGATGAAGTGATTGAGACTGGAAAAGCTGGTATGAACTCTATCTATTTTGTTTTTGTAAATATGACTAGCTTGTCGTCCCAGATTCAGCTTTGTTGTGAGAGAACGATGTTTGCAATGACAACTTAGAGATCATAGTTTCTGATGCCATGCTTATTTAGCTAGGAGCTTATAATGGTTTGTCTTGAATGCCAACATAGATTTTGAGATGACTATGATGTAGTATGATAGGATGGTATTCTCCTTTGAATGATTCAAGTGGCTTGACTTGGCGCATGTTCATGCATGTAGTTGAAACAAAATCAACATAGCCTCTATGATGTTCGTGTTCATGGTGATTTATATCCTGTTCATGCTTGCACTCCATGTTAGTCAAACTCATTGCATCTTGATGACTGTTGTCGCTCTTTAGTTGGTCGCTTCCCAGTCTTTTGCTAGCCTTCACTTGTACTAAGCGGAATACTGCTTGTGCATCCACTTCCATAAACCCAAAAGTTTTTCCATGAGAGTCCACCATACCTACCTATGTGCGGTACTTACCTGCCATTCCAAGTAAATTTGCATGTGCCATTCTCTAAACCTTCAAGAAATAATCTGTTTTGCATGCCCGAACTGCTCATGTGGTGACAGTGGGCTATTGGTATCTTCCATGTTACCCGTGTTATCCTCGACATGTGTTTATTCACTGTCATTCACGAGAAAGGGGTCGGTAATTGGAATGCACAGTTCCACGCTTAAATCGAAAACATAACTGTAAAACAAGACTCCCCCCGGATTGATGTTAGTATGGACGGTACCCGAGGATTCGGCTAGCCGTGGAGTGTGATTGATTGGTGGTAGGGGAGTTAAAACTTTACTTTTCTGTTTGGGAACTGCCTATAGCATGAGTATCATGGAAGATATTGAGAACTCTTGGTCATTGCATTGACAATGAAAGCATGCCACCCAAAATTATTATCTCTGTTTTCAAAGCTTGAGCTCTGGCACCTCTGCAAATCAATGCTTCCCTCTGCGAAGGGCCTGTCTATTTATTCTCTGTTGAGTCATCCTCTTCTTACAAAAGCACCAATTAAAGAGCACCTCTGTCATTTTTATGCTTTTATTTTGATTGATATTGAGTATGACTATGACTGGATCTTCGTTGCTATGAATTACAATGTTTAGTCAACCCTTGATCTTTGAAAGTGCTCTGCATTTATGTTTTGCGGTCTCAGAAAGAGCTAGGGAGATACCATCTATTCATATTGCTTCATGCTTGTTTTGATTGAATTGTTGGTATCTGAAACTCATTATTATTTGCTCACTAGCTGATTATGCCATTGATATTAGTCTCCCGTGAGACCTTTGCGTGACTTGCTTATGTGGTTAACTTGTGATCTTGCTGAAATTCTGGTTATGAGTTAGTCATAGTTGCAACAACAAGATCAAATAGAGTTTGTCAAAGTTTTTCTTTCTCTTTCAGTTTCTCAACTGAGTTGCTTGAGGACAAGCAAGGTTTTAAGCTTGGGGGAGTTGATACGTGTCCATCGTATCTGCTTTTCCAAACTCTTTTGCCCTTGTTTTGGACTCTAATTTGCATGATTTGAATGGAACTAACCCGGACTAACCATATTTTCAGTAGAATTGCCATGGTGTTGTTTTTGTGCAGAAATGAAAGTTCTCGGAACATCCTGAAAATTTCCATAGAATATTTCTGGAAAATATGAAAAATACCTGCGCAAAGATCCACCAGAGGGGATGGGCCACTGGACCACAAGCCCTGTTGTCGCGGCCTCCCCCCTGGCCGCGGCAACTAAGCTTGTGGGGCCCACGTGGCTCTGTCGCCCCAACTCCAGCTCTATAAATTCACTTTTTTCCAGAAAAAAATCAGAAGAGAAGATTTCATCACGTTTGCGATACGGAGGCACCACCACATGCTGTTCTTCATCTGGAGGACAGATCTCGAGTCCATTCTGCGCTACGGAGAGGGGAAATCGTCGCCATCGTCATCATCAACCTTCTTCCCTCTCCAATTCCATGAAGCTCTTCATCGTTCGTGAGTAATCTATTCGTAGGCTCGCAGGGTGGTGATGAGTAGGATGAGATCTATCATGTAATCGAGTTAGTTTTGACAGGATTTATCCCTAGTATCCACTATGTTCTAATATTGATGTTGCTACTACTTTGCCATGCTTAATGCTTGTCACTAGGGCCCGAGTGCCATGATTTCAGATCTGAAACTATTATGTTGTCACCAATATATGTGTGTTTTAGATCCGATCTTGCAAGTTGTAGTTACCTACTATGTGTTATGACCCGGCAACCCCAGAGTGACAATAATCGGAACCACTCCCGGTGATGACCATAGTTTGAGGAGTTCATGTGTTCACCAAGTGCTAATGCGTTGTTTCGGTTCTTTATTAAAAGGAGAACCTTAATATCCCGTAGTATCCTTTTGGACCCCGCTGCCACGGGAGGGATGGACAATAGATGTCATGCAAGTTCTTTTCCCTAAGCACGTATGACTACACACGGAATGCATGCCTACATCACATTGACGAACGGGAGCTAGCCACATATCTCTCCGTGTTATAACTATTGCATGATGAATGTCATCCAAACGAATCACCGACCCATTGCCTACGAGTTTGTCCCACTGCTGCTGTTACTTGTTTTGCTCTGCTGATGTTACTACTGTTGCTTGCTACTACTGCTACTTGCTACTGTTGCTACTTGCTACTGTTGTCACTACTGTTGTTCCTTGCCACTACTATTACTCGTTACGCTGCTGCTACCCGCTACAATACTTTTTCACTCGCCGTTGCCGGGAAAAGACTATTTCCTGTCCACGGGCAACTTACTGGCGCCATTGATCCAACACTTAGGAATAGTCTGCCGTCAACAAATCGTTTCTAGCACCGTTGCTATCATACTACTTTGCTACTGATTCTTTGCTTGCAGATATTAATCTTTCACGTGTGGTTGAATCCGACACATTCAGTTGCTAATACTTGAGAGTATCCTTTCACTTCCCGTTTGGCAAACCAACAAATTTGGGTTGAATACTCTACCCTCGAAAATTTCCGCGAACCCACGCGTTGGTGGGCCATTGCAAGACAATTGCTAGTTGTTGAGCAACTGGGAGCAGTTTTGGCTCTGTTGTCGCGAAGGCATCAAGTGAGGGACACGTCAACAACATTCTTCTAGTGTCGTTGCTGGGGATGCTAGCATCAGTAGGGCCGAGTGGAAATAGTTGGTGGCGCCGATTTTGCTGATCTGGCTATGGACACAGATATTTTGTGGGAGGAATGCTGAGTATATTTGGTGGCTACCTTTAAGCACTTGAGCAACCAATTCATCATAATACCTCACCCCTTTTAATAGTATTGGCTTTCCTATTGACTCAAATTGATTTCTCACAAATGTAGAATGTAGAGTCATCTTGCTTGAGGCTTGAGCCAATCCTATTCCTTTCCTTGCATCAAGGGGCTTATCCTCACAATCCTATAGCCAAAGCTTCTTTGAAATTTTATGAAATATACTTGAATCAGATCATTAGTCCAATGACGCTTATGTCATGATCAATTATCAAAACCACCTTAGGGGGCAATTCTGCTTTCACCCAAGATGTGGTCATATCCTTATTTTGGCTCGAGAGCCTTGATAGGGATGGAAGCGCATCTCATCGTTTCGCAGGAATGGATATCGTTACAAGTACATGTAAAGAGGAGATGAGTATATGGAATTGGCTTACGCTAGCCACAAGCTAAATCATGATCATCACAATACAAATATACATAGAAGTCATCATACATAAAAGCAGGGTCTGACTACGAACGAAATCAAATGATAAAAGCATCCTTGCAAATCCCAGGTTTCTGTCATGGAACCCATTCTATGATTAATGAGGAAGAAGAAGAACTCTAAAAAAACAAGCATCGCTCTCACGTCAAACCATCGCATTACATGTACCTACAATTGTTGTTGTAGTAATTTGTGAGCCACACGGACTCAACAATCCCATTTCCAATGGTATCAAGACTAGCAAGGCATAATGGGTGAGGAATGGTTAAGTGGTGAGGCTGCAGCAAGCACTACGCATTTATATCTGACTAGCTTACAACTACAAGAATAAGAAGAGTGAGCTACACTAAACGGACAAGAACTAGTAATGATCAAGAAGTGATCCTGAACACCTACATATGAGTCAATCATAACCCCATTGTGTTCCCTTCTTGGCTCAAATCTCACAAGAAGATATGGTCACGGTTATGCACACAATTGGTGTATTTTATTTGAGTTTACTTCAAGTCTACTATAACCGTGTGTTCAACAAAGTTCCAAGTCGGCACATAACCGTGGGCACACCTCTCAGAAAGATTTAACCCTACAGGGGTGCTCCAACTCATCCATCACAAACTAGACACAAGTTGCGTGGAAAACCTCAACCTCGAGATAGCCCAAAGTATCCTTGGAATCCCGATGCACAAGTCATTCAAGAAAGCTAAAACAAAATGAGCAAGGCTGCCAGACGGGTCGAGAAACCCGATAAGAGACATGTATCTCATTCTTAGGACACGACCGGATGAGCAATATGTACGGTGGCCTGATAGAAATCCCCGAGTTGCCTTGGTGTGGCCCCACAAGTGGTTCTCTTTTGGACCAATGCTCATGAGGAGCACTAGCCAAGGGGTTGATTAATTATCCATGGGTTAATTACTCCCTATGTAGGTTTATTAGTTATTAGGCAAATGTAGTACCAAAGTTGGGCCTTGCCAAAAGAGTTTTATCCCAACATGAACAATCAAGGGGTCCACATAACAACCCCAAGCATGTTAGGAGCGCTCAATATGGAACATAACACCGGTACGCAGGTAACTAGGGAGGCAAAGGTGGAACGAAACACCGAGCAAAAGGCAGACATTCCACCTTTTACCTAGTATATATGTGCATTAAATTAAATAGCAATAATATTGTGATATCCCAAAGATATCCATGTTGTCGCATGGAACAACCTGCACCTGCAACTAGCAATGCTATAAGAAGGGATGATGAAGTTGTAACTTACCCAAACAATGGTTTGCTAGGATGTGGAGGGGTTAGAGGCTTTCATGGCAACGTTGGGAAGCTATACATTCAAGTGGTAGGTAACGAGATATAACAACAGAAACGATAGAACTAGCATAGAAGTGATAGTTGTGGTATCTAGGGAAATGATCATCTTGCCTGAGATCCCTTGGAAGAAGAACGAATCCGTGAAGTAGACGAACCAACGTAGTCGAACAAATCCTCACAGTCCAAATCAATTTTGGAACTTTATCAAGAAGAAGCAATCCAGAAACAAAGAAATGGCACGGTAAACACCACAACATATTCATGATAGGACGCGCAAGCAAAAATGATGTATATATAGTTTGCTTAATTCGGAGCTACATGAAAATAAAGTGCACCATGTTATTCTAAATGTTTCCTAGTCAAGTTACATATATAGTTTTCTTAATTCGGAGCTATGATTGAATAGCTATGATTTGAACCATTTTAACATAACAATTAAGAAAATTAATGCAAAGAGCAGGTCTAAATATTTTTAACATAAGTGAGAGTTTCATATCATTAATCTCCACAAAATTATGAACATTTTTCATATATAATTCATTTTCATCTCATGCACGATTTGTGAGATATTAAATGCATAATTATTAGGGGGTTTTCTAGAAATCTATTATTCTTGAGGTAATTAAGGAAATCGTCAAACACTGGAAAAAATATAGTCAGGTTGGACAGGTGCACGCAATATAATGAAGGTTGCACACAGGAGAGAGTTTGGCTGGTGACGCTCACCCTCGGCCAATAGGCCAGCTCGTGAAGTGGTTGGCTTGAGGTGGCACGTGGTAGGGCATTGCAGAGGCTTGGGTCGGCTGGCGTTGGAGGAGGTCGCGGCCCACAAGACAACTTGCATGCGAGGCTTGGCTGGAGCGGGGCCTGGCTCAGGCGACGGCCCAAGGAGGTGCAGAGGAGGCGACCTAGGTGTTACATTAAACATCAATTCAGGTTAGCTTCAGGTTTAGTTTTCCTTTCGGTTTCGTGAGGAAATAACCCCAAGCTGCGCCTCGGGTTAGTTAGAGATTTGTGCGGCGCCCTGACCCGATCGTGGGATGGCTCGAGTGCACGGTCAGGGCGCCATGGTGGGTGACACGCGGGGGGCACTGGGATGGCAGTCCCCACTACCTGATCGTGGCCTATTTCCTTGTTAAATGAGTTGTGGAACGGTTGAATAAAAGTAACAGAAACACAGAAAAGCTGCAAGCAGTTCGCAGGGCAAAATCTTAAGTCTCGCTCGTTTTTCTTCCTCTCTTACTCTCCGGCTATCATTGGAGTTAGCCGTAGGGCGGGGCCGTCTGAAAATTGGCATCAGAACTTAGTTGCTTGATCGATGTGTGAAGATGACAGGGCCCGGCAGCCCGAAGAAGAAGAACCCAACAGAGGTGCGGAACAACGGTGGCACCATGGTTCTACACCAGAGGGTCGTCCACGACACCGGCGGAGCGTGGCCCATGCTGACACGCACAAACTACGGCGACTTGGCGCTCGTGATGTAGGTGATGCTCACGGTGCGCCAGCTCTGGGTCGCCATCAGTGAAGGGACCATGGAGCGGGAGACACATCAAATGGCAATGGATTGCCTGCTGCGGTTTGTGCTGCCGGAGATGGTATCCACGCTCGCTGTGAAGGTCACGTGGAAGATGCCTGGGACACTATCAAGACGATCCAGCTAGGCATGAGCCGTGTACGTGAGGCCAAGGCCAGACACTCCATCGTTAGTATGAGGCGATCAAGTTCAATGACGTCGAGAGCATCGACGATTTTGGTATGCGCATGTCCTCCTTGGTCACTCAACTGGAGCTCTTAGGTGACAAGATCGGCGAGCCTGCCGTCGTTCGCAAGTTTCTCTCAGTCGTCCCGAGTACGTACTCGCAGATGACATGCGTGATTGAGACACTGGTCGACCTCAACTCTCTGGCACTCGAGGAGCTAATCGAGCGGCTCAAGGCCGCCAAGGAGCGATATGAGCTGAACGCGATGCCTCGCGCCGGCGACAGCAATGGCACGTTGCTCCTCACTAAGGTGGAGTGGTTTGCATGCATGAAGCTGTGTGAGGGCGATGGCTCTTCGAGCAGCAACGGCCGTGCCCGTGGACGTGGCAGAGGCCGCGGCCGTGAGCGCGGCGGCCATGGCAAGAGCGGTGGCCGCAACACAAGCTGCGGGGACAAGTCCAAGGATATGTGTGGCTACTCCAAAAAGGAGGGGCACTAGGCGCGCGATTGGAGGACACGGATCAAGGAGCAGGCGAACCTCGTCCAGGTCGGGGGCGACGAAGAGGAGTAGAGCCTGCTGATGACCCAAGCCTATGAGTTGTCCGACCACAACCCTGACGGCGTGGATGGGATCCCAATACATATTGTCGAGGACTCCGCTCAGGTCCATCTCGGGCACGACGGGAGCGGTAGTGGCGGCTACGGCGTGTGGTATCTGGACACGGGCGCGTCCAACCACATTACGGGCGACCATGTAGTCTTCGCCGAGCTCGACATGAGGGTCACTAGCACTGTCAAGTTTGGTGAAGGTTCCATCGTCAACATCGGCGACCAAGGGACGATTCTTCTGACGTGAAAGACCGGCGAACACCGCACGGTCACTGGTGTGTACTACATCCCACGATTGCTCTCTCACATCATCAGCATGGTCCAACTCCTTGAGAGCGGCTGCCAGGTGCTGATCCAAGACGGAGTGTTGCACGTGCGTGACCAGCAGTGTCGTCTCCTCGCCAAGGTAAAGAGAGCTCCAAATCGCATGTACTCCATTATGCTCCGGATTGGGCAACATGTATGTCTCATAGCGCACGGTGGCTCGGACGCAGCATGGACCAGGCATGCCTGCTACGGGCATCTCAACTTCGACGCGTTGCGCAAGCTAGCGCGTCGCGACATGGTGCATGCACGCCCGTGGTCGAGCAGGTGGATAAGCTCTGCGACGCGTGCCTGGCTGGCAAGCAACGGCGCTCATCATTCGCACAGCAGGCCAAGTTCCGGACCCAGGAGCGGCTGGAGTTGGTACACAGCAACCTCTGTGGTCCGATCACCTCGGCAACACCGAGCGGGAAGAAGTACTTCCTCCTGCTAGTGGACGATGCCACGAGGTACATGTGGCTCGTGCTGCTCACATCGAAGGATGAGGCTACAACGGTGATCAAGCGTGTGCAAGCTCACGCAGAGTCTGAGTCTGGGCGCAAGCTGAAGACACTGTGCACAAACCGAGGGGGCGAGTTCACGTGTGGGTCGTTCACGGCGTACTGCGCCAAGCTAGGGGTCAGGCGCCACCTCACTGCATCGTACTTACCACAGCAGAACAGTGTGGTGGAGCACTGAAACGGCACGGTGGTGGGCATGGCCCGGAGTCTGCTCAAGGCCAAGCACATGCCCCGTGAATTCTGGGGTGAAGCGATCATGACGGCGGTGTTTCTGCTGAACCGCGCACCAACAAAGAGCCTCGACGGCATGACCCTATTCGAGGCATGGCACGGGCGCAAGCCAAATGTACACTTCCTACATACTTTCGAGTGCGTCGTGCATGTGAAGGACACACGCCTTGGATTGAAGAAACTCGACCCGACGACACGGCACGAAGGGCTATAGTGCTTTCGACCTGATGACAGGGCACGTACATGTGACACGCGACGCCGTGTTTGAGGAAGGAGCACACTGGGATTGGAAACAAAAGGAGGACATCGTGAACACGTTCAGCGGCATCGACACTTTCGTGGTCGAACACTTTGCGAGCAGCGCTCCGAGGGTGTTGGATGGCGGGGGTGCGGCCACTCTTCTCCGCATCCACCCCGAGCGCCTACTGTAGCACCTCCAGTACCTGCATCCCTAGAAGCATCTCTAGCACCAACCTATCCGCCACCAGCAAGCCCAGGAGGGGTTCAGTTTGTGTCACCGCCGTCGGGTTTCAGCGAAATGCTCGACGCGGCCGATGGCACTACGCGGTAGCACCGTTTTCGCACTCTGGAGAACATGTTGGTTGTCGGTCTAGCGGCGAATCCAAATGAGGAGATGCACTACTTGGCAGCACACGAGCCAAGCTCGTTCACTGAGGCGGAGCAGGAGGAAAGCTGGCGGAGCACCATGATCGAGGAGATGAGTGATACGTCTCCAACGTATCTATAATTTTTGATGATTTCATGCTATTATCTTGTCAAACTTTGGATGTTTTGCATGCCTTTTATATATTTTTTGGGACTAACTTATTAACTTAGTGCCAAGATCCATTTCCTGTTTTTTCCATGTTTTTGACCCCTTTCAGAGAAGGATTTTGAACGGAGTCCAAACGGAATGAAACTGCCAAAAAGATTTTTTTCGGAACAGAAAAAGATCGGGGAGCCGGAGAATCAGGGCACGGGGCCACCAAGGACCCCACAAGCCCTCATGGCGCGGCCAGGGGGGCCGCGGCCCCCTGGCTTATGGGCTCCCTGAGGCTCCGTTGCCCTAGGTTTTGCGCCTATATATTCTCTAAAATTCCATAAAAAATCAGGAGATCATCGAAAGTACTTTTCCGCCGCCGCAAGCTTCTGTTTCCACAAGATCCCATCTGGGGCACGTTCTGGTGCCCTGCCGGAGGGGGATTCGGATACGGAGGGCTTCTTCATCAACACCATGACCTCTCCGATGATGCGTGAGTAGTTCACCATAGACCTACGGGTCCATAGCTAGTAACTAGATGGCTTCTTCTCTCTCTTGGATCTTCAATACAAAGTTCTCCATGATCTTCATGGAGATCTATCCGATGTATTCTTCTTTTGCGGTGTGTTTGTCGAGATCCGTTGAATTGTGGATTTATGATCAGAGTATCTATGAATCTTATTTGAGTCTCTTCTGATCTCTCTTATGCATGATTTGATATCCTTGTAATTCTCTTCGAGTTGTGGGTTTTGTTTGGCCAACTAGATCTATGATTCTTGCAATGGGAGAAGTGCTTGGTTTTGGGTTCATACCGTGCGGTGAACTCACCCAGTGACAGAAGGGGTAGCGAGGCACACATCATGTTGTTGCCATCAAGGGTAAAAAGATGGGTTTTTCATCATTTGTTTGAGTTTATCCCTCTACATCATGTCATCTTGCTTAAGGCGTTACTCTGTTCGTCATGAACTCAATACACTAGATGCATGCTGGATAGCGGTCCATGTGTGGAGTAATAGTAGTAGATGCAGAAAGTATCGGTCTACTTGTCTCGGATGTGATGCCTATATGTATGATCATTGCCTTAGATATCGTCATGACTTCGCGCGGTTCTATCAATTGCTCGACGGCAATTTGTTCACCCACCGTGATATTTGCTATTTTGAGAGAAGCCTCTAGTGAACACTATGGCCCCGGGCTCTACTCCACACCATATTTTCAGCCTTACACTTTTTACTTCGTTGCGCTTTCCGCCTTCAGATCTCACTTTGCAAACAATCTTCAAGGGATTGACAGCCCCTTTAAAGCATTGGGTGCAAGCTCTTTTGTGTTTGGGCAGGTACTCTGGACTTGACGAGATTCTCCTACTGGATTGATACCTTGGTTCTCAAACTGATAGAAAGTCTCCGTCAACGTGTCAATTTCTGGCGCTGTTGTTTGAGAAGTAGCAGAAGGATTTCTGGTGCCATTGCAAGTGAGGATCAAGTCAAGAACTCATCCAAGTAGGTGTCACAAACTCATCTCTTGCATTTACTTTGTTTGCCAGTTGCCTCTCGTTTTCCTCTCCCCCACTTCACAATTTGCCTTTTTCGTTTGCCTTTTCGTTCGCCCTTTTTCTCGCTTGCCCTTTGTTCGCTCGTGTGCTTTCTTGCTTGCCAAAGTCACCATGAATGAAAACACCAAACTTTGTGACTTCTCGAATACTAATAATAATGATTTTATTAGTACTCCGATTGCTCCCGCCACTAGTGCGGAGTCATACGAAATCAATGCCGCTTTGCTGAATATTGTCATGAAAGAGCAATTCTCCGGCCTTCCTAGTGAAGATGTCGCATCCCATCTCAATACCTTCATTGAGCTTTGTGATATGCAAAAGAAGAAAGATGTGGATAATGATGTGATTAAATTGAAGCTTTTTCCTTTCCCGTTGCGAGATCGCGCAAAAACTTGGTTTTCTTCTTTGCCCAAAAATAGTATCGATTCTTGGGATAAGTGCAAAGATGCTTATATATCCAAGTATTTTCCGCCGGCTAAGATCATCTCTCTCCGTAATGATATCATGAATTTCAAGCAACTTGATCATGAACCTGTTGCACAATCTTGGGAGAGAATTAAATTGATGATTAGAAATTGTCCCGTTCATGGCTTGAGTCTTTGGATGATTATTCAAATCTTTTACGCTGGCTTGAATTTCGCTTCTAGAAATATCTTGGACTCCGCCTCAGGTGGAACATTCATGGAAATCACGTTAGTGGAAGCCACAAAGCTCCTAGACAACATCATGACGAACTACTCTCAGTGGCACACTGAAAGGTCACCTACTAGTAAGAAGGTACACGCTATAGAAGAAATTAATTCGTTGAGTGCTAAGATGGATGAGTTAATGAATTTGGTTGCTAGTAGAAGTGCTCCTTTAGATCCTATTGATATGCCCTTGTCGTCCTTGATTGAGAGTAGCAATGCTAGCTTGGACGTTAACGTTGTTGGGAGGAATAATTTTGGCAACAACAATGCTTTTAGAGGAAACTATGTTCCTAGGCCTTTTCCTAGTAACTCCTCTAATAACTTTGGCAACTCCTACAACAATACTCATGGAAATTACAATAGATTACCCTCTGATCTAGAGAGTAATATCAAAGAGTTCATCAACTCTCAAAAGATTTTCGATGCGTCCATAGAGGAAAAGCTACTCAAAATTGACGATTTGGCTAAGAGCGTTGATAAAATGTCTAGTGATGTTGATTCTTTAAAAGTTAGATGTGCTCCTCCCAAGATCAATATGGATGAAACTTTGAAAGCTATGCGTGTTTCCATGATTGAGAGCAAAGAAATAACCGCCCAAATTCGTGCTAGACATGAATGGCTTAAAAAGGCGTGTTCTCGTGATAAGAATCACGAAGATCTTAAAGTGCTTGGTGTGACTCCCATTGAATCTTTGTTTTCTTGTGTCAAACCTAATGATGATGGGGCTGGATATGAATCCACTTTGGTTGAAAAGTGCCCCAATGATTCGAAGTCCATCTATCTTGATGCCAAAAGCATTGAAAGTGGAGTAGAAGATATTAAAACTTTGAGTAGTATTGAAATTACTACCATGGATTTCTAGGAATTCAATTATGATAGTTGCTCCTTGATTGAATGCATTTCCTTGATGCAATCCATGTTAAACTCTCCACACGCTTATAGCCAAAACAAGGCCTTTACCGATCATATCGTCAAAGGTATGATAAAATATCTTGAAGAGAAACTTGAATTGGAAGTCTCTATCACTAGAAAGCTTCATGACGAGTGGGAACCTACCATCAAAATCAAAATCAAAAACTATGAATGCAATGCTTTGTGTGATCTGGGTGCTAGTGTTTCCGCGATTCCAAAGTCTTTATGTGATGTTCTGGGTTTTAATGAGATTGAAGAGTGTTCTCTTAATTTGCATCTTGCTGATTCTACTGTCAAGAAACCCATGGGAAGGATCAATGATGTTCTTATTATTGCAAATAGGAACTACGTACCCGTGGATTTCATTGTGCTTGACATTGATTGCAATCCTACATGCCCTATTATTCTTGGTAGACCTTTCCTAAGGACTATCGGTGCTATCATTGATATGAAGGAAGGGAATATTAGATTTCAATTTCCTTGAAGGAAGTGCATGGAACACTTTCCTAGAAAGAAAATAAGATTTCCTTATGAATCCATGATGAGGGCCACTTATGGTTTGAGCACCAAAGACGACGATACGTGATTCTATCGCTTTTATGCCTAGCTAAGGGCGTTAAACAATAGCGCTTGTTGGGAGGAAACCCAACGAATTTATCTTTTTCTTTCTGTTTTGTTGCGTCCACACCATCATAATTCTGTTGTGATTGTGTTTTTTTGTTTCTTTTTGTGTTTGAGCCAAGCAAAACCTTTATGACTAGTCTTGGTTATGGTTGTTTGATCCTGCTGGAAAAAGACAGAAACTTTTCGCTCACGAGACGATTTTTCATTTTTATTCAAAAAGAGATTTTGAGTTGATTCTTTTTGCTGCTGGTTGATATGCCTTTTTCCCACGCATTCGTAATTTTACAGAATTGTTGAGGTACAAGAAGTATACGAAGTATACAGATTTCTACAAACTGGTCTGTTTTTGACAGATTCTGTTTTTGTTGAGTTGGTTGCTTGTCTTGCTGAAACTATGGTTAGTATCGGTGGTACTAGCCATGGAAAAGTGATAATAAAGTATCCCAACACCAATATAGATATAATTAAAGTTTGCTACAGTACCAAAAGAGGTGGTAGTTCGTTTTCTTGTGCTATTGTTATCACGAGTTTCTGTTTAAGTTTTGTGTTGTGAAGTTTTCAAGTTTTGGGTGATGTTCTCATGGACAAAGAGATAAGGAGTGGAAAGATCTCAAGCTTGGGGATGCCCAAGGCATCCCAAGCCAAATTCAAGGACACCAAAAAGCCTAAGCTTGGGGATGCCCCGGGAAGGCATCCCCTCTTTCGTCTTCAATCCATCGGTAACATTACTTGGAGCTATATTTTTATTCACCACATGATATGTGTTTTGCTTGGAGCGTCTTGTATCGTAGGAGTATTTTATTTTTGTTGTGTCACAATCATCCTTGCTGCACACCTTTTTGAGAGAGAGAGACATGCACTCATCGTGATTTTGCTAGAATGCTCATAGTGTTTCACTTATATCTTTTGAGCTAGATACTTTTGCTCTATGTGCTTCACTAATATCTTTTAGAGCACAGCGGTGCGTGACTTGGTAGTTGGCTTATGCTATGAAAGTAGTCCCAAAGGTGATAGGTACCCAAAGAGGATGCAAAAACCTCCATCTTCATGTGCATTGAGTAGAAAGAGAAGTCTTGATTCCTCTCAATTAGTTTTGAGACGTGGATTTGGTAATATTAAGAGCTATGTTAGTAGGGTGTTGTGAATGTAGAGATACTTGTGTTGAAGTTAGTGATTCCCGTAGCATGCACGTATGGTGAACTGCTATGTTAGGAAGTTGGAGCATAATTGATCTATTGATTGTCGTCCTTTGTGTTGAGGTCGGGATCGCGTGATGGTTAACACCTACCAACCCTTCCCCTAGGAGTATGCGTTTAGCACTTTGTTTCGATTACTAATAAAAACTTTCGCAACAAGTATGTGAGTTCCTCATGACTAATGTGAGTCCATGGTATAGATGCACTTTCACCTTTCACCATTGCTAGCCTCTCTAGTGTCGCGCAACTTTCGCCGGTGCACAAACCCACCATATGCCTTCCGAGATATATTGCCATGCAACACCCACCGTTCCGTCTCATGACTTGTGTCGTCACTCTCATATTGCCATTGCATGATTGTAAGATAGCTAGCGAGATGTTTCAACGTCATACGCGAAGCTAGATTGTTGCACATCCCGGTACACCGCCGGAGGCATTTCCTATAGAGTCATCATCGTTCTAAGCTTTGAGCTGTGAGTAAATAAAAGTGTGATGATCATCATTATTAGAGCATTGACCCATGTGAGGAAATAAAAAAAAGAGGCCAAAGAGCCCACACAAAAAAAGAGAAAAAAAGAGGCCAAGAGCCCAAACAAAAAAAGAGAAAAAGAGAGAAGGGACAATGCTACTATCTTTTCCACACTTGTGCTTCATAATAGCACCATGTTCTTCATGATTGAGAGCTTCTTGCTTTGTCACTACCATATGCTAGTGGGAATCTTCATTATATAACTTGGCTTGTATATTCCAATGATGGGCTTCCTCAAAATTGCCCTAGGTCTTCGTGAGCAAGCAAGTTGGATGCACACCCACTAGTTTTCCTTTTGAGCTTTCACATACTTATAGCTCTAGTGCGTCCCTTGTATGGCAATCCCTACTCATTCACATTGATATCTATTAATGGGTATCTCCATAGCCCTTTGATACGCCGAGTCAATGTGACCATCTCCTCCTTTTTTGTCTCACAACCACCACCACACTCTATTCCACCTATAGTGCTATATCCATGGCTCGCGCTCATGTATTGCGTGATAGTTATAAAAAGTTTGAGAAAGTAAGAGTGCGAAAACAATTACTTGGCCAATATCGGGGTTGTGCATGATTTACATTAGTTGCGTGAGGATGATGGAGCATAGCCAGACTATATGATTTTGTAGGGATAACTTTCCTTGGCCTTGTTATTTTGAAAGTTCATGATTACTTTGCTAGTTTGCTTGAAGTATTATTGTTTTCGTGTCAATAGCAAACTATTGTTTTGAATCTTACGAATCCGAACATTCATGTCACGTGAAAGAAGTTGCAAAGGATAACTGTGCTAGGTAGCACTCCACATCAAAAATTCATTCTTTATCACTTCCCTACTCGAGGACGAGCAGGAGTTAAGCTTGGGATGCTTGATACGTCTCCAACATATCTATAATTTTGTATGGTTTGATGTTATTATCTTGTCAAACTTTGGATGTTTTGCATGCCTTTTATATATTTTTTGGGACTAACTTATTAACTCGGTGCCAAGATCCAGTTCCTGTTTTTTCCATGTTTTTGACCCCTTTCAGAGGAGGATTTTGAACGGAGTCCAAACAGAATGAAACTGCCAAAAAGATTTTTTCCGGAAGAGAAAAAGATCGGGGAGCCGGAGAATCAGTGCAGGGGGCACCAGGGACCCCACAAGCCCTCATGGCGCGGCCAGGGGGCCCGCGGCCCCCTGGCTTGTGGGCTCCCTGAGGCTCCGTTGCCCAAGGTTTTGCGCCTATATATTCTCTAAAATTCCATAAAAAACCAGGAGATCATCGAAAGTACTTTTCCGCCGCCGCAAGCTTCTGTCTCCGCAAGATCCCATCTGGTGCACGTTCTGGTGCCCTGTCGGAGGGGGGATTCGGATACGGAGGGCTTCTTCATCAACACCATGACCTCTCCGATGATGCGTGAGTAGTTCACCATAGACCTACGGGTCCATAGCTAGTAACTAGATGGATTCTTCTCTCTCTTGGATCTTCAATACAAAGTTCTCCATGATCTTCATGGAGATCTATCCGATGTAATCTTCTTTTGCGGTGTGTTTGTCGAGATCCGATGAATTGTGGATTTATGATCAGATTATCTATGAATCTTATTTGAGTTTCTTCTGATCTCTCTTATGCATGATTTCATATCCTTGTAATTCTCTTCGAGTTGTGGGTTTTGTTTGGCTAACTAGATCTATGATTCTTGCAATGGGAGAAGTGCTTGGTTTTGGGTTCATACCGTGCGGTGACCTCACCCAGTGACAGAAGGGGTAGCGAGGCACGCATCGTGTTGTTGCCATCAAGGGTAAAAAGATGAGGTTTTCATCATTGGTTTGAGATTATCTCTCTACATCATGTCATCTTGCTTAAGGCGTTACTCTGTTCGTCATGAACTCAATACACTAGATGCATGTTGGATAGTGGTCGATGTGTGGAGTAATAGTAGTAGATGCAGAAAGTATCGGTCTACTTGTCTCGGACGTGATGCCTATATGTATGATCATTGCCTTAGATATCGTCATGACTTTGTGCGGTTCTATCAATTGCTCGACGGCAATTTGTTCACCCACCGTGATATTTGCTATTTTGAGAGAAGCCTCTAGTGAACACTATGGCCCCCGGGTCTACTCCACACCATATTTTCAGCCTTACACTTTTTACTTCGTTGCGCTTTCCGCCTTCATATCTCACTTTTCAAACAATCTCGAAGGGATTGTCAACCCCTTTAAAGCGTTGGTGCAAGCTCTTTTGTGTTTGCGTAGGTACTGTGGACTTGACGAGATTCTCCTACTGGATTGATACCTTGGTTCTCAAAATGAGGGAAATACTTACTGCTCCTGTGCTGCATCACCCTTTCCTCTTCAAGGGAAAAACCTACGCAAGCAAGTCTCCGTCAACGTGTCAATTTCTGGCGCTTTTGTTTGAGAAGTAGCAATGAGCTCGATCGAGGACAATGATACATGGCAGCTCGCCGCACTCCCTCCAGAGCATCGCATCATAGGCCTCAAGTGGGTCTTCAAGGTGACGAAGGACGCGTGAGGAGAGGTACTCGAACACAAGGCCCGCCTTGTGGCGAAGGGCTATGAGCAGCAGCACGACATCGACTATGATGAAGTGTTCGCTCCAGTGGCGCGCCTCGAGTAAGTGCGGGTGCTGCTGGCGCTCGCGGCAAATGCGGGATGGGGAGCACACCACATAGACATCAAGTCGGCGTTCCTGAACGGCGAGCTCGAGGAAGAGGTGTACGTGCAGCAGCCTCCGGGGTTCGTCGTCTCTGGAAAAGAACATCTCGTCCTACGCCTGAACAAATCCCTGTACGGGCTGAAGTTGGACACCTGTTTGGTCAAGCTAGACACCTGTTTAGTCAAGCTGGGCTTCACTCGCTGTCCATCAGAACACGATGCGTACGCACGGGGCACGGCGACGACACGCCTCATGGTAAGTGTGTACGTAGACGACATGGTGATCACCGGGTCCGACGCGGCAGAGATTAGCAAGTTCAAAGGGGATATGATAAGCTTTTCAAGATGTATGATCTGGGGCTACTCAGTTTTTTACTTGGAATTGAAGTGAACCAGGGCGCGGACAACATTATCATCGCATAGAGGGCGTACGCGCAGAAGCTCATGGAGAAGGTCGGCATGGCTGGGTGCAAGCCGGTTCACATACCCATGGAACCTCACTTCAAGATATCAAGGGAGAGCACATCGCCGCCAGCGGATGCAACGGAGTACCGCAGCATCACCGGCAGCATGCGCTACCTGGTGCACACATGCCCTGACCTGACATTTGTGGTCGGGTATGTGTCACGGTTCATGGAGGCGCCAACAAAGGAGCATCAAGCCACCGTCATGCACATCTTGAGGTATGTCGCCGACACACTGAACCTGGGTTGCAAGTATAGCAGAGGGGACGACGACCCCAAGCTAACTGGGTACAGCGACAATGACCTGGGCGGCGATGTTGACACACGCAAGAGCACCTCCGGCACGCTATTTCTTCTCAGAGGTGGCGCGGTAACTTGGCAGTTGTAGAAGCAGAAGATCATGGCTCTCTCCAGCTACGAGTCAGAGTATGTCGAAGCAACTACAATGCCATGTCAAGGAATCTGGCTCTCGCATCTGCTCGGGGAGTTTAGAGAGGTCAAGGCAGGAACAGTGAGGCTCAAGGTCGACAACAAGTCGGCGATCTCCTTGGCCAAGAACCCCTTGATGCATGATAGGTTGAAGCATATCGAGCTGAGGTACCACTTAATCATAGACTGCGTGGAGATGAAGAAGATTGAACTCGAGTATGTGGCGATAGAATTTTAGCTTGCTGACATGCTCACCAAGCCTCTCGGTCGCGTTCGTGTGCAGCAGCTACGTTCAAGCATTGCCATGGTTGAGGTGAAACCCTAAACAATTAGTTTAGGGGGTGTGACGCCCTCCGTTTAATTGTACGCTAATCATGCACGCAAATGCGTACGATCAAACTCAAGAAATCACGGGAAGATATCACCACACAACTCAAGACACAAATAAAACAATATCAGCTTCATATTACAAGCCAGGGGCCTCGAGGACTAGAATACAGAAGCTCGATAAACACACGAGTCAGCGGAAGCAACAATATCTGAGTACAGACATAACAAGGGGTGCCTTAGAGAAGGCTAGCACAAAAGAAACACGATCGAACGAGGCGATGCCTCCTACCTGGGAACCTCAGCGGCCTCCACGATGAAGACACCATCGGGATGGCAAGCATCGGCAGGAAACTCCATCTCCTGGGCTCCATCATCTGGTCGCAGCAACAGATCAAGGGGACAAAGGGGGAGAAAAGCAACGGTGAGTACTCATCCAAAGTACTCGCAAGTCTTACATCAGAACTATTCTAAGTATGCATCAGTATCAAAGGAGGGGTGGTTATATGTGGACTGAGTGCAGCAATGCAAGAAAAGAGGGAGAAGCCCTAGTCCTATCAAAGACTAGCATCTTCAGGGTCTTGCAGCGATAGACGAGAGTAGAACAGGTGTAACACAATTAATAGTCATATTGTTGCAGCAATATTAAAGTGAGGTCACGCACAGAGATCCTACCTCGACTCCCTGCAAGGAAGTGATCCCGAGGCAACTAAATCTAGTTAAGTAACAATTGTAGTTGTATAAGATCATGGCACAACTCCAAGTCGTCCTATAAGCCTGGAAATGGCTATTCGAATAGATAAGTTATTCCCGACAGGGGTGCACAACATATTCCCCGACGCTCTCGATAACACTCTGGCCGGTCACACTTTTCTGGGTCATGCCCGGCCTCGGAATATTGACACGTCGCAGCCCCACCTAAGACTCAAAAGAGAGGCCAGCCCGTCGGTCTAACTCCTAAGCACAAAGGGTTTGTGGGCCCACTTGCCCTCCGCGGTCCTGCATGATGCGTGGGCGGCCGAGGTCAGTCCTAGCACCCCTTAATACAAGAGCGATGCATCTCGGGACCACTTGGGCGCGCGCCGCTACATTGCTGACATCTGAAAAGCTTCGGCTGATACCGCGACGTCGAGTACCCATAATTCTTCCCACGCAAATGGTTAGTGTGTAATAAGGCCTTCCGACCTACCCATATCACATACCCAAATCCATTATCATTTTAATTAGGCCATCGACACAATCTCGCGGGAATCCACCCGTCTAACAACTAATCA
Organism: Hordeum vulgare subsp. vulgare; assembly: GCF_904849725.1. Lineage (NCBI taxonomy): Eukaryota > Viridiplantae > Streptophyta > Magnoliopsida > Poales > Poaceae > Hordeum > Hordeum vulgare. Next base: position 296,284,674 of record NC_058519.1, read on the forward strand.
CCAATGATGTCAGTAACATGGTCGAGTAACTGTGTGGTTGTAACATCGGGGGAGAATCTGAGGTATCACCCTCATTGGATTCCGAATGATGTATCCGTCAAGATGTACTTAGAGGAATCACCCTCGGGGGTTCCACACTTGAGGGGTTGCACGACAGAGGCATCATCGGGAATGGTGAAAGAAGAATCACCAGCGATAACCACGACCGACTAGCTATACTACAGAGATATCATCAGGAGTACTTAGGGAGGTGTCACCCTTGGTACCCGATAGTATCTCTGTAGCGTCGTACAACTAAGGGGGTGTATGTGATGTGTCGGGTCTGGCCCGTCGATCAGGGATTGAGATTTGAAAACAAAGCGGGGCAACCGAACTACGGGGACAGAAGGGATGACTGCCCCACCTATACTAAACAGTTTTAAAGTATAGTACTGAAAGTAGCAGTTCATCAAAAATAGGCTATGCATCAGATATAGGAGCTAACTACAACAATAGCAAAATATTAATGCAAGCATGAGGGAGAAAGACATAGGCGGTATAGGGATGATCAAAGGGGGTTTGCTTGCCTTGCTGCTCTGCGGCAAAAGGCTGGTCGGCAGCAGCGTCAGTCTCGGGGTATACCGGTAAGAAGAGGGGGAAGAAACAATAAATAATAGCAACAGGTGCAGCACTAAGCATGACATGGCAATATGCAGACTAGGCATGAGCTAACGCAATACCATCCGTCATAGACGGGTCGGGAAAATATCAGATAATATTTCTCGGGTCTCTCGCTACTACAGGTGAGATGGAAAACGATGGAAAAGTTCCATATTTGCTATGCTAGGGACGCGTGACAAACGAATGGACCGTGTATCCGGGTTCGTCTCGGTTTGCTGATCGACTTTCATGTTGAAAGTATTTTGATCTAACTTACGGATTATTTTATATTAATTTTTTAAGTTTTATTAATTATTTAGGAATTAAAAACAGATTTAATTAATTTAATTAAATGCTATTATGACATCAGCATGATGGCATGCTGACATCAGCATTTGACTGGTCAACTGAACACTGGGTCCTACGTGTCATGGACACAATTTATTAATTAAGTTTAAATATTAATTAATTATATTAATTTAGTGGGGGACCCACGTGTCATTCTCCATTAGGTTAATTATTTATCCTAATTAACAGATTAACTTATATATCTATTTAATTAATTAACTAATTAATTAACTAATTAATATATCTAATTATTTATTTGTTTATTTTATTAAAAAACATATATATTTTTTTATTTTTATTTTTTATTATTTTCTCTACAAACATGCATACATACCCAATACATGCATACATACAAAATACATACGGCATCTAATACATACACTTTCCTTTTTTATTCTCTAACAAATATCTGTGTGCTAACGCTCTAAGTCTGTGTGCTCATCTCTCAACACAAAGAAAAGGGGCATCTCCATCTACACCTACACGATCCTAACGACGTCGGAACGCGACGGCGATCCCCGGAATGGAACCGTGACAGCGCAAGGAAGAAGACGGTGGAAGGAGCCCGAAAAAGGGCTCAACGGCGTTGACGGGAAGGCCCGATGAAGCCGGAGTTCTCGGGGAGGGACGGAGGAGACGGTGAGGAGGAGCCCGAGGTGATGGCGGTGACGGTCACGCGGTTCCGGCGACGTTGATGACGAGGAGGGCCGGCCGAGGTGACGAGGGGGGCGACCGAGGGCGCCGGTTGCGGAGGTCGCCGGAGGCGTCGGTGGAGGGTGTCGGCCAGCGGTTGGAGCGGGGCGACGGGAAGGTTCCTGGCGCTGGTGACGGGGAGCCCCCGTGCCAGGGAGGAGGAGGCGGGGGCGAGCGGGATGAGAGGCGTGGCCAGGCGCTGCGAGGGGAGGCGGGGAGGCCGGCGCGGTGGGGGATGAGGTGGAGGGAGCAGGGCGTGAGTGAGATAGGGATCGAGACCATCTGCGGGAGGCAGGCGAGGGAGATCTGGGGTGGTGGGGAGCGGGGCCCTCGTGGGGAGAGCGGTAGGTGGATGCGGGATCGGGCGTTAGGGGGAGGGGGGTTGGTGGCGAGGGAAGTGGGTTCCCTCGTCCGTGGTGGTGGCGGCCAGGGGGCGCTGGGTGGGGTGCTGAGCGCGCTAGGGTTTGGCCGGTTGGGCCAGGGACTTTTTTATATATGTATTCTTTTTTCTTCATTTATTATTGTTTTACATTTTCTCTTTTAAATATATAGGATTTACAAATTTAAAAATGCCCGATTTATTATTATAATCTATTACGGAATTTTTATAATTCATCCAACCGTATTGCATTCGAATCTTTCCCCGTTTGATTTTATTTTCAAATTTTAAATTCAAATTGTTTTGAACTAAGCGAGACCAACGATAGGGAATCATGATGACGTGGCATCATTAGCGTATGATCACTGCAGCTTAATTACAATCATCACTCTAGCAAAAGTTGAGGATGTCACAACTCTCCCCTACTAACAAGAATTCTCGTCCCGAGAATTAAAAGGTAGAAGGGAAGAGCTTGGAGTATTCATCACAAAGATGATCCTCGTGTTCCCAAGTGGCTTCACCTTCAGAATGATTTGACCACTGTACTTTAAGGAACTTGGTGACCTTGCGACGAGTCTTACTTTCAGCCTGGTCAAGAATGAGGATCGGATGCTCTTTATAAGAGAGGTCTTGTTGCAGCTTAAGCATATCATGATCCACTTCCCGAATAGGATCCTTGAAGCAGCGGCGGAGCTGAGAAACATGGGAGACATCGTGAACCTGAGAAAGGTTCGCCGGAAGTTCCAATTGATAAACCACTTTTCCATGACTTTCGAGGACAGTGAAAGGACCAATATAGCGAGGAGCTAACTTGCACTTGATACCCAAACGGTGCGCACCTATCATTGGTGTGACACGAATATAAGCCCTTTCACCAGGTTGATAGACCACATCTTGATGACGACGTTCATACTGACTCTTCTGACGAGACTAAGCAACCTCAGACTGTCATGAATAATGCAGACTTGATCTTCAGCATGTTGGATAATAACTGGACCGAAGAGTGATCGGTACATTGAACGATGGCTCGAGAATTTCATACGAAGCCAAGTGTAAGGGATACCTTGGAGTCAAAGATGTACAGGAGAGTTAGGTTTAAATCCTGTGGAACTTTGGGTTATGGGTCCACCATGTGGGCCGAGAGTAGGCACATGAGTGACATATTACACGGTCTTGGTAGCAAGACATGTCAGAGGATAGCCTGTCAGTTAGGTTGGAACAACATCTGTACCAAGGGCGGGGGACGAATAGTACCATTTTCCTGCTCGCTGAAACGAGGCAGACCAATAGGCAAAGTTCTCGTCCACCGGCGGCTACCGGAATGATATCCTCAATAGTAACAGGGTTTTACGGACAGAGTTGTATAACGAGAATTTTACCTAAGCAGGGAATTAACACTGCTTAGATAAGTTATGCCACAACAAAGGTCAAACAGACCAATGGGAAGGAAAAATGTTTTCACACACAAAAGTATTAGAGTATACCATTCCCGAGGAAAACATAGAGTATGGTATACATGATAGGTCATCCAGTACATAACCATTTTGATAAAGAGGCAAGAAGAATCATGATGTTTACCCATACCATGCGGTTTGGATAATTGATCAGGAACAATTTAGCTTTGTGCTTCCAATGTTCCTGTTGAAATTTGAAGTACCACATTTGTGCTTCGGGGTAGCATTGACATGGTCATCTGATAAAGGTCGGACTTATGGGTATACAAAGGGGATTCCTCAGGAACAACTTATGAAATAAGTTATATAGTTTCCGCATGGAATATGGAGAATCTTTCATATTGAAGAATTTATAACAATAGGTCCTTCGGCCATGTGTGCTAGACAAAACATCACTGTACCAGATTACATAAGAGCAAAGTTATAATTATTGGAAACTGTTCCAACCATCATATCTGTCCGAGATTCAGATCTGATTGGTGTTAGGATACCTCAGGCTGAAGATACCTGAGAAGAAAAGATGATGATGCAGGAGTCTCAGGATATGAACTAGACAAGCAATCCTTGAATCATGAGTTCGACTTTAAGACATATGAACACAATGTCAAGACATTCGTGCCCACGTGGAATTCTTACGTCAAAAAGCAACTGAGTTCTCATTTGGAAACCATCATCGAGGATAACAAAGCTCCATGTGTAAGTCTCGATTATCTCTTATGAAGGAACTTATTTTCCTTGATCAGTCAGTGGCTTGGCGTGCTAATAGAAGTTATATGGAGTGAAGATAGCAATTCTTCAAAACATATAACACTTCGCACATGCGTGAATGATTTGGTATTTCCCAAGGGGAAGCGAAACAAAACTTTCACATATTCACGGCGGAAAGAGTGCACGTGAACTTTGGGAAAACATTTCTGCTATCAAACAGATTCTTCATGAGCTAGGCACAAGTATAATCCTTTCAAGAGTTTCATCGTGGAACATGGGGAAGTTGAGGGTGTGGCTGATGGGCTCAGCAACAATCCCTCAAGATTTCGACGGGGATGAATTTCCAAAATTATAATATCAAGAAGATAGCATTTGTCAAATCAAATGGTATAATGTCGTATGCTCGAGGGAACAACAACAATTAAACACTGGTCAAAGGTTGCGCTCGGAAATACGGACGGAGTAGCACAACCAATGTCAAAAATGCTAAGTCAACACCCAACTCACTAAGAATGGAACAATCAGTTGTTAACCTCAAGGCAATAGGGTTGCCAGAAGTATTGGACTCACACATTAGAGTTCACTTGTTGGTATTCCGGTTTGAAACAACACGGGACCAAGGAATGAATGGTGATGGCGAGAAGTATTACTATATCAAGTATTTTTAAGACGTGTGTAATTCCCACGACACCCTTGACATAAAATATAGTAATACTCCAAGGTAGAAGATAACATAAGCTGAATTAGCAAGGAACTCAAAGGACAACACAAAACATGATTAGGTTTGTGTTGGAGGGAAGGCAAACAAGGATGTCTATGATAATACAAATCATCGAGGGGCAAGGATGGTATTTCTCATCATGCATTCGATTGATACCCTGGAAGAGCTCGGGATGCTGATGATGATCACGACACATTTGTCGAGAAGCTTCACGAAGATGTAATCGTTCAGCGACGACATCAAGAAAGGGAATGATGAAGCAAGAGGTTGTCGGAATCACAGATAAGGCTGCTAGCTTAGAATTGAGATTGCCTTTCAGGACAACCAACATGATGTGGAAAGCTCGATGTAAGCTTAACGCATAGTTGGAATTGTGTTCCAGGGATGAAGGATATAGATAGTACGGTCGAGCTCCAACATAACGATGATGATGTAGCTTAATAGCGTGGAATGACATGATCGAGTACAAACTCGTAAACAAGGAAGATCACTAAAAGTCGTTGAATCGCAATGCGTACTCGATTCGGTTATCGATGTACTCACGTGTCCAACAACTCAAACACGAGGAAACTGGAATTAATGAAAATATCATAGTTGATGTGGAGCTCACAAGAAGTTATATAGCTCCGTGATATTCTCGGGATAAGAGGGACAACACTCGAAGGCAGATCAACATTAAGGCTTCGCCGATGTATTGATCTGTAGAAGATAAGTACTTTAACTTGTGTGAGAAAGAAATCAAGGTAGGACAACATGGTCGGAACCATGGTTGCAAAGTACCAAACCACAGATACCAGATTAAACCACATAATGAATGATTATTGATACGAGAAGTTTCTATGGTAAGATCAATGTCGTTTCCATGGGCATGAACACAAGTTCAAGGTCGACTCCCACTTCATCAATGCATCACCTTCCATTTACACCTCGCCTTTGATGAGTTTGTAGCTTTGAAATAATATTCGGCAAAGCACCAGAAGAGTAAGACTCATGAAAACCTTTCGAGTCATATTGATTTAGGAAGGCATAGGTTCAACCAATCGGGGCATCTTAGGAACAAATACCACAACGTTAAGAGTAAATAACACATGCTTGAAGAGCATGGCTAACAAAGCATAGGATACCATTCTATCAGAAGGAGAAGACACAATTAACCAATGGCATTATGTATCAAGAAAAATATCACAAGAAAATTTTGAATGTAAAGGATGATGTCGGATAATAACCCAGTGATGGGTCTGGCAGTACACAAAAGACCTAATGTGAGTATCGGTACTCAATCAGAGGGGGGTAAAACGCAAGGCATTGGATTATAGAACATCTGAAAAATATCCATACTTAATTACCAAAGGAATTAAGATTTCCAGGTTGGTGTATCATAATAAGATACTTCGATCAAATACAAGTAAGTTGAATGGACTTAGTTGGACAACCAACTGCTACCTCTTGAGCTTGCGTTGGTTTTTCCCTTGAAGAGGAAAGGGTGACGCAGCACAGAAGCAGTAAGTATTTCCCTCAGTTTGAGAACCAACGTATCAATCCAGTAGGAGTATCAAGGCAAGTCTCCAAAGTACGTGCGCAAAAACAAACAAACTTGCACCCAACGCTATAAAGGGGTTGTCAATCCCTTCACGATTGATTGCAAGGTGAGATCTGAAGGCGAAAAGTGCAACAAAGTGAAAGTATAGAGCTGAAAATATGAAGTGAAGTAGACCCGGGGGCCATAGTGTTCACTAGAGGCTTCTCTCATGATAGCAAGTATTACGGTGGGTGAACGAATTACGGGCGAGCAATTTTCAGAACCACGCAAAGTCATGATGATATCTAAGGCACTCATACATATAGGCATCACGTCCGAGACAAGTAGACCGATACTGTATCCATCTACTACTATTACTCCACACATCGACCGCTATCCAGCATGCATCTGGTGTATTGAGTTCATAACAAACAGAGTAACGCCTTAAGCAAGATGACATGATGTAGAGGGATAAATTCATGCAATAGATATAAACCCCATCTTTTTATCCTTGATGGCAACAAAATGATGTATGCCTCGCTACCCCTTCTGTCACTAGGTGAGGACACCGCACGGTATGAACCCAAAACCAAGCACTTCTCCCATTGCAAGAACTGTAGATCAAGTTGGCCAAACGAAACCCACAACTCGAAGAGAATTACAAGGATACAAAATCATGCATATAAGAGATCAGAGGAAACTCAAATAATATTCATAGATAATCTGATCATAAATCCACAGTTCATCGGATCTCGACAAACACACCGCAAAAGAAGATTACATCGGATAGATCTCCATGAAGATCATGGAGAACTTTGTATTGAAGATCCAAGAGAGAGAAGAATCCATCTACCTACTAGCTATGGACCCGAAAGTCTGTGGTGAACTACTCACGCATCATCGGAGAGGCAATGGTGTTGATGAAGAAGCCCTCCGTGTCCGGATCCCCCCTCCGGGAGGGCACCAGAACGTGCCCCAGATGGGATCTTGCAGAGAGAGAAGCTTGCGGTGGCGGAAAAGTATTTTCGTGGCTCTCTCCCGTGGTTTCATATTTTTAGGGAATTTATAGGCGGACGAAGTAGGGCAAAGGAGCCACGGGGGGCCCACAAGCCTGCTAGGCGCCCCCCCCCCCCAGGTCGCGGCTATGGGGCTTGTGGCCTCCCCCGAGATCCTTTGCCTTGGTTCTCAAGTTCCCTACGTATCTTCTATTACGGAAAAGTCATTCCAAAGATTTTATTCCGTTTGGACTCCGTTTAATATTCTTCTCTGAAAAAGGTCAAAAACTTGGAAAAACCAGGAACTTGCACTTGGCACTGAGTTAATAGGTTAGTCCCCAAAAAAGATATAAAATGCATACAAAACATCCAAAGTTGACAAGATAATAGCATGGAACCATCAAAAATTATAGATACGTTGGAGACGTATCAAGCTTCCCCAAGCTTAACTCCTGCTTGTCCTCGAGTAGGGAAGTGATAAAGACTGAATTTTTGATGTGGAATGCTACCTAACATATTTGTCCTTTGCAACTTCTTTCATGTGACATGAATGTTCAGATCCGTAAGATTCAAAACAATAGTTTTCTATTGACATGAAAACAATAATACTTCAAGCAAACTAGCAAGGTAATCATGAACTTTCGAAATAACAAGGCCAAAGAGAGTTATCCCTACAATATCCTGTAGTCTGGCTATGCTCCATCATCCCCACACAACGAATTTAAATCATGCACAACCCCAGTATTGGCCAAGTAATTGTTTTCGCACTCTTACTTTCTCAAACCTTTTTCAACTCTCACGCAATATATGAGCGTGAGCCATGGATATAGCACTATAGGTGAAATAGAGTGTGGTGGGGGTTGTGAGGCAAAAAGGAGGAGATGGTCACATCGACTCGGCATATCAAAGGGCTATGGAGATGCCCATCAATAGATATCAATGTGAATGAGTAGGGATTACCATGCTACGGATGCACTTAGAGCTATAAGTGTGTGAAAGCTCAAAAGGAGAACTAGTGGGTGTGCACCCAACTTGCTTTCTCACGAAGACCTAGGGCAATTTTGAGGAAGCCCATCATTGGAATATACAAGCCAAGTTATATAATGAAAATTCCCACTAGTATATGGAAGTGTCAAAACGAGAGACTCTCTATCATGAAGAACATGGTGCTATTATGAAGCACAAGTGTGGAAAAAGATAGTAGCATTGCCCTTCTCTCTTTTTCTCTTTTTTTTGTTTGGGCTCTTTGGCCTCTTTTCTTTTTTTTTTGGTGGGCATCTTTGGCCTCTTTTCATTTTTCCTCACATGGGACAATGCTCTAATAATGATGATCATCACACTTTTATTTTATCACAACTCAACACTTAGAGCAATGATGACTCTATAGGAAATGCCTCCGGCAGTGTACCAGGATGTGCAACGATCTAGCTTAGCATATGACGTTGAAACATCTCGCTAGCTACTTACGATCAAGCAATGGCAATATGAAAGTGACGGCACAAGTCATGAAACGGAACGGTGGGAGTTGCATGGAAATATATCTTGGAATGGCTATGAAAGTGCCATAATAGGTAGGTATGATGGATGTTTTGAGGAAGGTATATGGTGGGTTTGTGCACCGGCGAAAGTTGCGCGACACTAGAGAGGCTAGCAATGGTGGAAGGTGAAAGTGCATCTATACCATGGACTCACATTAGTCATGAAGAACTTATATACTTATTGCGAAAAATTTATTAGTAATCGAAACAAAGTGCTAAACGCATACTCCTAGGGGAAGGGTAGGTAGGTGTTAACCACCGCGCGATCCCGACCGCCACACAAAGGATGACAATCAATAAATCAATTATGCTCGGACTTCCTAACATAGCGGTTCACCATACGTGCATGCTACGGGAATCACTAACTTCAACACAAGTATTTCTAGATTCACAACACCCTACTAACATAACTCTAATATTACCATATCCATGTCTCAAAACTAATTGAGAGGAATCAAACTTCTCTTTACTAATCGATGCACATGAATATGGAAGTTTTTATTATATCCTCTTTGGATGTCTATCATCTTTAGGACTACTTTCATAGCACAAGCCAATTACCAAGTTACTCAGAGAGAGCACTCTCAAAAAGATATAAGTGAAGATCGAGAGTTCTTATTTCTCCAAAATATGACACCTCCGTGCACTAAAAAGATCTAAGTGAAGCACTAGAGCAAAGTTATCTAGCTCAAAAGATATAAGTGAAGCACATGCGAGCTAAATTGCCTAACTCAAAAGATATAAGTGAAGCTCAATGAGTATTCTAGCAAAATCACGACGAGTGCATGTATCTCTCAAAAAGGTGTGAAGCAAGGATGATTGTGACACAACAAAAAGAAAAGACTCCTATAATACACGACGCTCCAAGCAAAATACATATCATGTGGTGAATAAAAATATAGCTCCAAGTAACGTTACCGATGGATTGAAGACGAAAGAGGGGATGCCTTCCCGGGGCATCCCCAAGCTTAGGCTTTTTGGTATCCTTGAATTTGGCTTGGGATGCCTTGGGCATCCCCAAGCTTGAGCTCTTTCCACTCTTTATCCCATTTTCCATGAGAACATCACCCAAAACTTGAAAACTTCACAACACAAAACTTAAACAGAAACTCGTGTTATCATTAGCATAAGAAAACAAACCACCACCTCTTTAGGTACTGTAGCAAACTTGATTTCTATTTATATTGGTGTTATATTACTGTATTCTCACTTTTCCATGGCTAGTACCCCCCGATACTATCCATAGTTTCATCAAAATAAGCAATCAACACAACAAAAAACAGAATCTGTCAAAAATAGACCAGTCTGTAGCAATCTGCATACTTCGTATATTTCTGGTATCTCAAAAATTCTGAAGAATTATCAAAATTAGGGAAATTGGCATATCAACAAGAAGCAAAAAGAATCAACTCAAAATCTCTTTCTGGATAGGAAATAAAAATAATTTCGTGAGCGCAAAGTTTCTATCTTTTTCAGCAAGATCAAACAACCATCACCAAAACTAGTCATAAAGGTTTTACTTGGCACAAACACAAAAAGAAACACAAAAAACACAATCACAATAGAATTATGATGGTGTGGACACAACAAAACAGAAAGCAAAAAATCAAAGATAAATTCATTGGGTTGCCTCCCAACAAGCGCTATCGTTTAACGCCCCTAGCTAGGCTTAACGATTTCAATGATGCTCACATAAAAAGTAGTAGTCGGACACGAAGAGGGCATCATGAAACATGTGACAAACATATCTAAGTCTAACATACTTCCTATGCATAGGCATTTTATAGGAAAACAAATTATCAAGACAAGCAATAACTACCATATGCAAGGAAGAAGAAAGAGACAATATCAATCTCAACATAACGAGAGGTAAAATAGTAACATGAAAGTTTCTACCACAATATTTTCCTCTCTCATAACAATTACATGCGGGATCATATTCAAATTCAACAATATAGCTATCACATAGGATATTATTTTCATGATCCACATGCATGCAAAGTTGACGCTCTTCAAAAATAGTGGGATTATCATCAACTAAAGTCATGACGTCTCCAAACACACTTTCAATATTATTGCAAATATCATAATCATCATGAGGCTTAAACAAATTTTCAAGATCATAAGAAAAATTATCACCCCAATCACAATCATTACAACAAGTAGTGGACATAGCAAAACTAGCATCCCCAAGCTTAGGGTTTTGCATATTTTTAGCATGATTGCCATTAATAGAATTCATAGTGAAACCATTGCAATCATGCTTTTCATTCAAGGAGCCCTCGTGAATCACTTCATAAATATCTTCATCACAATTTTCAGATTCACGCATCTCAAGCAAAACTTCATAAAGATAATCTAGTGCACAAAACTCACTAGCAATTGGATCAACATAATTGGATCTCTTAAAGAGATTGGCAAGTGGATGAGGATCCATATCAATAGATTTTCAGCAAGTGAAGATGCAAGCATATTGAAGACACATAGCACACAAGCAAAGGAAAGGCAAACGAAAAAGGCAAATGATTTTGTAAACTTTTGTTTTTCAGAAGTGGGGGAGAGGAAAACGAGAGGCAAAAGGCAAAAAAAGTTAATGCAAGAGATGAGTTTGCGATAGTTACTTGGATAAGCTTCACTTAGAATAGTCCCCGGCGCCAGAAATTGACACGTTGAAGGGAGACTATTCTTGACTTGATACTCCCCGGCAACGGTGCCAGAAATTCTTCTTGCTACCTCTTGAGCTTGCGTTGGTTTTTCCCTTGAAGAGGAAATGGTGATGCAGCACAGTAGCAGTAAGTATTTCCCTCAGTTTGAGAACCAAGGTATCAATCCAGTAGGAGTATCAAGGCAAGTCTCCAAAGTACCTGCGCAAAAACAAACAAACTTGCACCCAACGCTATAAAGGGATTGTCAATCCCTTCACGATTGATTGCAAGGTGAGATGTGAAGGCAGAAAGTGCAACAAAGTGAAAGTGTAGAGCTGAAAATATGAAGTGAAGTAGACCCGGGGGCCATAGTGTTCACTAGAGGCTTCTCTCAATATAGCAAGTATTACGATGGGTGAACGAATTACTGTCGAGCAATTTTTAGAACCGCGCAAAGTCATGATGATATCTAAGGCAATGATCATACATATAGGAATCACGTCCGAGACAAGTAGACCGATACTGTCTGCATCTACTACTATTACTCCACACATCGACCGCTATCCAGCACGCATCTAGTGTATTGAGTTCATAACAAACAGAGTACCGCCTTAAGCAAGATGACATGATGTAGAGGGATAAATTCATGCAATAGATATAAACCCCATCATTTTACCCTTGATGGCAACAAAACGATGCGTGCCTCGCTACCCCTTGTGTCACTGGGTGAGGACACCGCACGGTATGAACTCAAAACCAAGCACTTCTCCCATTGTAAGAAGTGTAGATCAAGTTGGCCAAACGAAACCCACAACTCAAAGAGAATTACAAGGATACGAAATCATGCATATAAGAGATCAGACGAAACTCAAATAATATTCATAGATAATTTGATCATAAAGCCACAATTCATCGTATCTCGACAAACACACCGCAAAAGAAGATTACATCGGATAGATCTCCATGAAGATGATGGAGAACTTTGTATTGAAGATCCAAGAGAGAAAGAAGCCATCTAGCTACTAGCTATGGACCCAAAGGTTTGTGGTGAACTACTCACGCATCATCGGAGAGGCAATGGTGTTGATGAAGAAGCCCTCCGTGTACGAATCCCCCCTCCGGCAGGGCACTAGAACGTGCCCCAGATGGGATCTTGTGGAGACAGAAGCTTGCGCCGGCGGAAAAGTATTTTCGTGGCTCTCTCCCATGGTTTCAGATTTTTAGAGAATTTATAGGCGGAAGAAGTAGGTCAAAGGAGCCACGGGGGGCCCACAAGCCTGCTAGGCACCCCCCCCCCCAGGTCGCGGCTAGGGGGCTTGTGGCCTCCCCCAGGATCCTTTGCCTTGGTTCTCAAGCTCCGTGCGTATCTTCTGTCACGGAAAAAATCATTCCGAAGATTTTATTCCATTTGGACTCCGTTTAATATTCTTCTCTGAAAAGGGTCAAAAACACGAAAAAACAAGAACTGGCACTTGGCACTGAGTTAATAGGTTAGTCCCAAAAAAAGATATAAAATGCATACAAAACATCCAAAGTTGACAAGATAATAGCATGGAACCATCAAAAATTATAGATATGTTGGAGACGTATCACCAACCAAAGTTGATTTGTTGAGAACCAGCTCTGTTTGAAAGGACGTCTAAGCCGGAAAATAATTTATGAGTATCAATAGATGATTGTGTGCATTCACACAAAGGTAGAATCGATAACATCACAGGAAAATCACAGAGGATTTTAGTGAATGTTGCTAGACATATGGATTTAACCATAACACAAGCAAGTGAGAAAGGTCAAAAGCAATAGGCTATTGGGGATTCCGAAAGATCGAATAGTAATTCGAAGAACTTTCGAAACCCATGACAACTGATGAAGGACGAATCCCCGATAAGATAATTCGTTGCATCTCGTAAAACAAGAGAAATTGGAAAAGAAAATATGGACGACATTTGCATGTCGTCATCCATAGGGGTTGACGGAGGAAGGGAAATCGCAGAAGCGATGAGCACAAGTTCTCGAGAGAACATCAGAGAGTAACATCGGGGTCTTCTGACGTATCAAGCCATCGTCTAGAATAGGGGACTCTCCGGGAGGAAATATTTACGAGAACCTAATGTTAGAGTTAGTAAAATCTTTAACCCGAAAGAGAAGAGAGAATAGAGCCCAGAGTATAGAAAAGGAGTAAAAGATACTAATACCACCCAATTGAGATGTGGGCCTGTAAGCCACAACATCAGTGTTAGTGAAGTTTTTCAAACACTAGACTCAACTTCGGCCAAGGAGTTGGTAAAGGGGACTCATGGGAAGATATCACAACACAACTCAAGACACAAATAAAACAATATCAGCTTCATATTACAAGCCAGGGGCCTCCAGGGCTAGAATACAAAAGCTCGATAAACACACGAGTCAGCGGAAGCAACAATATCTGAGTACCGACATAACAAGGGGTGCCTTAGAGAAGGATAGCACAAAAGAAACACAATCGAACGAGGCGAGGCCTCCTACCTGGGAACCTCCTAAACTACTCCTGGTCTTCAGCGGCCTCCATGATGAAGACACCATCGGGATGGCAGGCGTTGGCAGGAAACTCCATCTCATGGGCTCCATCATCTGGTCGCAACAACGGATCAAGGGGACAAAGCGGGAGCAAAGAAACAATGAGTACTCATCCAAAGTACTCGCAAGTCTTACATCAGAACTATTCTAAGTATGCATCAGTATCAAAGGAGGGGTGGTTATATATGGGCTGACTAGCATCTTCAGGGTCTTGCAGCAATAGACGAGAGTAGAACACGTGTAACACAATTAATAGTCATATTGTTGCAGCAATACTAAAGTGAGGTCACGCCCAGAGATCCTCCCTCGACTCCCAGCGAGGAAGCGATCCCGGGGAAACTAAATCTAGTTAAGTAACAATTGTAGTTGTATAAGATCAGGTCACAACTCCAAGTCGTCCTGTAACCCTGGACACGGCTATTCGAATAGATAAGTTCTTCCCTGAAGGGGTGCACAACATATTTCCCGACGCGCTCGATAACACTCTGGCCGGACACACTTTTCTAGGTCATGCTCGGCCTCGGAATATCGACACATCGCAGCCCCACCAAAGACTCAACAGAGAGGCCAGCCCGCCGCTCTAACTCCTAAGCACAAAGGGTTTGTGGGCCCACTTGCCCTCCGCGCTCCTGCATGATGCGTGTGCGGCCGAGGTCAGTTCTAGCACCCCTTAATACAAGAGCGATGCATCTCCGGACCACTCGGGCGCGCGCCGCTACATTGCTGACATCTAAAAAGCTTCGGCTGATACCGCGACGTCGAGTACCCATAATTCTTCCCATGCAGACAGTTAGTGCGTAATAAGGCCTTCCGACCAACCGAGATCAAATACCCAAATACATTATCATTTTAATTAGGCCATCGACACAATCTCGCGGGAATCCATCCGTCTAACAACTAATCACCAATGATCCCACTAACATGGTCGAGTAAATGTGTGGTTGTAACATCGGGGGAGGATCCGAGGTATCACCCTCGTTGGATTCCGAACGATGTATCCATCAAGATGGACTTAGAGGAATCACCCTCAGGGGTTCCACACTTGAGGGGTTGCACGACAGAGGCATCGTCGGGAATGGTGAAAGAGGAATCACCCTCGATAACCACGATACTGTAGAGATATCATCAGGAGTACTTAGCGAGGTGTCACCCTTGGTACCCGATAGTATCGCTGTAGCGTCGTACAACTAAGGGGGTGTATGTGTTGTGTCGGTTCTGGACCGTCGATCAGGGATCGAGATTTGAAAACAAAGTGGGGCAACTGAACTACAGGGTCAGAAGGGATGACTGCTCCACCTATACTAAGCAGTTTTAAAGTACAATACTGAAAGTAGCAGTTCATCAAAAATAGGCTATGCATCAGATATAGGAGCTAACTACAACAGTAGCAAAATACTAATGCAAGCATGAGGGAGAAAGACATAGGCGATATAGGGATGATCAAGGGGGGTTTGCTTGCCTTGCTGCGCTGCGGCAAAAGGCTGGTCGGCAGGGTCGTAGATGTACCCGACAGCAGCGTCAGTCTCGGGGTCTACCGGTAAGAAGAGGGGGAAGAAACAATAAATAATAGCAACAGGTGCAACACTAAGCATGACGCGGCAATATGCAGACTAGGCATGAGCTAACGCGATACCATCCGTCATAGACGGGTCGGGAAAATATCAGATGATATTTCCCGAGTGTGTGGCTACTACCGGTCAGACGGAAAACGATGGAAAAGTTCCATGTTTGCTATGTTAGGGACGCATGACACACAAATGGACCGTGTATCCTGGTTCGTCTCGGTCTGCTCATAACTTTCATGTTAAATGTATTTTGATCTGACTTACGGATTATATTATATTAATTTTTAAAGTTTTATTAATTATTTAGGAATTAAAAACAGATTTAATTAATTTAATAAAATGCTATTATGACATTCGCATGATGTCATGCTGACATCGGCATTTGACTGGTCAACTCATGAGTGGGTCCTACGTGTAATAGACACAATTTATTAATTAAGTTTATATATTAATTAATTATATTAATTTAGTGGGGGACCGAGGTGTCATTCTCTATTAGGTTAATTATTTATCCTAATTAATAGATTAACTTATATATCTATTACTTAATTAACTAACTAATTAATTTATATATTTATTTATTTATTTTATTAATAAAAACATATTTTTTTTCTTTTTTTATTTTCTCTACCAACATGCATACATACCCAATACATACATACATACATACAAAATACATACGGCATCTAATACATATATTTTCTTTTTTTATTCTCTAATAAACATCTGTGTGCTAACTCTCTAACTGTGTGTGCTCATCTCTCAACAGAGAGAAAAGGGACATCTCCATCTACACCTACACGATCCTAACGACGTCATAATGCGGCGGCGATTACCGGAATGGAACCGTGACGGCGCAAGGAAGAAGACGGTGGGAGGAGCCCAAAAAAGGGCTCACCGGCATTGACGGGAAGGCCCGGTGAAGCCAGAGTTCTCGGGGAGGGACGGAGGAGACGGGGAGGAGGAGCCCGAGGTGATGGCGGTGGCGGTCACGCGGTTCCGGCGACGTTGATGACGAGGAGGGCCGGCCGAGGTGACGAGGGGGCGGCCGAGGGCGCCGGCTGCGGAGGTCGCCGGAGGGCGCCGGTGGAGGGTGTCGGTCGGCGGTTGGAGTGGGGCGACGGGGAGGTTCCTAGCGCTGGTGACGGGGAGCGCCTGCGCCAGGGAGGAGGAGGCGGGGGCGAGCGGGACGGGAGGCGGGGCCAGGCGCTGCGAGGAGAGGCAGGGAGGCCGGCACGGTGGGGGATGAGGTGGAGGGAGCAAGACGTGAGGGAGATGGGGATCGACACCAGGTGCGGGAGGCAGGCGAGCGAGATCTGGGGTAGTGGGGAGCGGGGCCCTCGTGAGGAGAGCGGTAGGTGGGGTGCGGGATCGAGCGTTAGGGGGAGGGGGTTGGTGGCGAGGAAAGTGGGTTCCCTCGTCCCTCATGGCGGCGGTCAGGGGGCGCTGGGTGGGGGGCTGAGCGCGCTAGGGTTTGGCCGGCTGGGGGCATGGCCGGCTGGGCCAATTTGGCCGAGTTGGGCCACGGCTTTTATATATATATATATATATTCTTTTTTCTTCATTTATTTTTGTTTTTCATTTTCTCTTTTAAATATATAGGATTTACAAATTTAAAATGCCCTATTTATTATTATAATATATTACGGAATTTTTATAATTCATCCAACCGTATTGCATTCGAATCTTTCCTCATTTCATTTTATTTTCAAAATTTAGATTCAAATTGTTTTGAACTAACGCGAGACCAACGATAGGGAATCACGATGACGTGGCATCATTACCGTATGATCACTCTAGCTTAATTACAATCATCACTGTAGCAAAAGTTGAGGATGTCACAGGGGGTGAATTGTTAGCTTAAACTTTAGTTCAGGTTAGTTTCACGATTGGTTTTCCTTTCAGTTTCGTCAGGAAATAACCCCGAGATGCGCCTCGGGTTAGTTAGCGATTTGTGCGGCGCCTTGACCCGATCGTGTGATGGCACGAGTGCATGGTCAAGGCGCCATGGCGGGTGACGCTGGGATGGGAGCACCCACTACCTGATCGTGGCCTATTTGCTTGTTAAATCAGTTGTAGAACAATTAATTAAAGTAACAGAAACACATAAAAGTTGCATGCAGTTCGCAGCGCAAAATCTTCAGCCTCACTCGTTTTTCTTCCTCTCTTACTCTCTGGCGATCGCCGGAGTTAGTCGTAAGGCGGGGCCGTCTGACACTAGGCACCCGATGCAGCGAGCGAGGGGATCGAGCGGCGTCTTCCTCCTCGATCCACAAGAGATGGCACCATGGACGCGCGGCAGCGCGGCTTCAGCAGATGAAGGCGACCAGATCCGACCGGGGATGGGACGCGGGGACGTTGTTGGGTCTAGATCCAGCGACGGGGATCCATGGCCATGGTTGTTTGAGTTCGTGTTCATGAATGAGAAGAGAGAGGGATAATATGAGATCGAGAGAGAGGGACATGCCGGAGGAGGACGGTGCAAGGGGCGTGACGCTCGCCTAGATGAGGTGGTTGCCGGCGGCCTCTAGTCCAACGAGGCCATTGGGCGTAGGCGAGCTGAGGAGCTCGGTAGCTCCCGCTCCAGATCGGGATTTTCGGGCGGCTAGCAAGCTATGCGCGGGTTAGAGCCCGGGAGGGCCGAATCTCGACCCTGTGGCCCTAGCGCGAGGTGGGAGGTGCAGCTGGTGGCTATGGAGTGCAGGGCACGGATTTTGATGTGAGGGGCTAGGGTTCCAATTTGGGTAGGGGTATGCTTCCTTATATAGTCAGGGGTGCTAGAGTTGGGGATTTTGTCCGTTTTCGAACCATAGGATCGCCATCGGATGGTCCAGGTTGGTTGTGGGTTAGGGCGAAACTTAGATGGGTTGTGGAGATGCATGGGGTTGAGAGAAAAGAGAGCATTGCAGGCCGGCAACAATTTTAAATCACCGAAACGTGTGCGATGTAAATCGGCTATGTGCCACTATATGTTTATCTGTTGGGGTATCAAGCGATCTCCAAATGCCATGAAATTTGGCAGATGGTCTAACTACAATATATAACGACTGCACGCTAACTTTCAACCCATTCCAAGAATGTTTTATACGCACTTTAAAAAACAATATTTTAATGATGTCGCTGCGCGTGCAAGTGTGGTAGGTCTCGAAAAGGTCACGAACGAAAACGGGGAGAACCGGTAACTACGAACGAACGCGAGTTTTCAAAAATGACGTCAACGGAGTGCCGATGCAATGCGGATGACACAAATGATGCGATGAATGAGATGTCGTGGGTATAAGCCTGACAGTAGATGTGTAGGGTACGAAAAGGATGGGCAGAGCCTTAGCTACGGCGAGGTTGTATGAGTCCAGGCCCCTCTGCGGTGGAGGTAATAGCCCTACGTATCAGTGCTCTCGGAGCTTGTTGTCGAGTGGAATATGGAATACAAATGAGTTGCTAACCCCTGCACCAGAGGGGGAGGGTGGCTTATATAGAGTGCGCTGTCCTCCACAACGGTTCCGGTACAGGGGTGGAGTAGTGGCGATTGAATGCGTACGTTACCGGTAACGTACGTCCTAAATGCTAATAAATGCACAGGGAAACGTACGACCGTTTCCCTCCAGGGGGGTTACGGTGTCCCGAGTGGGAGCCAGTCGGTTAGTTGGATGTTCTCCGAATGCTAGTCTCCGTCTGGATGGTCGAGGACCCGTTGCCGACTAGATGATGGGGACTCCTTAATTCAGTCGGAACTGACTAAGGGTCTTGTCCCTTATGAGGGGTAGTCCTTGGGTAGGACTTATAGGGCAGGCCTATGACCCTACCCTAGGACTATAACCCCATCATTAGTCCCCGAATGGATTGGGGTTGGAACGACGAAGCGGTGCTTGAAGTTTGGATCCTACTAGAACGGATGCGACTTTGGTGTTGTCTGCCTCGATCCATTTTATCTTCTCTGACCAACGATCCGAGTGGAAATCTTTGTGGAACAAACTGTCGGAAACTGAGTGCTCCCTGGGTATCTCTTGACGTGACCAGTCAACTGACAGAGCGGATTTTCCGGGATCCTCAAATTTCGGTTTCCGCGCGCTCAGCGTGGATGACGCCAGCGCGCTCGAGTAGCGCCTGACGCCTTGATTCTTGCGCCTTCAACTTCTCCACTGATATCTCCGCGGTCGGTCAGGGGATAAGGTTTCGGGGCCACCCGCCAGCGGCCCAGTCGGAACCTTATTTAAATCCCAGCGGCACGGGTTTTTTCGTTACGCCCGCCGGATCTTTTGCCTTTGCTTCGTCCTCCTCGCCGTCTCCAGCGCACCTAATCTTGCCTCTGCTTCGTCCGCCTCGCCGCCTCCAGCGCACCTAACTTCTCCACTCCTCCTTCCCCTCTGCGGATTCGCAACTTCCGCCATGACCAAGGGTCAGACCAGCAACATGGAGGCGAGGAAGAAGAAGCGGAAGGCGGCGGCTCCTGCTCAGCGGTGGCAGCGGCCGTTGCCGGCGGGGTGGATTCAAGGCGACTTCCTCCCCTCCACGGTGACGGAGGGGGATCAGCTGCAGCTGGTGGAAGATGGGATGATCGTGCACAAGTCTTGGAGGCTGCCGGCGGAGAATGAGGTCGAGCCGGCACCCCGGGAGGGGGAGCGCGTCCTGTTGCTGAGCCATGTCTATCGAGGTTTCTCTCTGCCTTTGCATCCTTTCTTCAAGGGCATTATGAACCACTTCGGGGCACAGCTTCACCACTTTCCTCCGAATGCTATTGCCCATCTTTCCGCTTTCATAGTTATGTGCGAGTGCTTCACCGGCTGCCCCCCCCATTGGGGGTTATTCAAACATATATTCTCTGCTAGATCTCAAACTATCAAACGAATCACCTAGTCGGATGATAAAACGCATCTTCTCCAACTCTGCGGAGGCTTAGGTTTCCAGAAAAAGAGTCGGAGTAGTTATTCTGCTCTTCAGCTGAGTGAGTCGGTTAGGAACTGGCAGTCGACGTGGTTCTACTGCCAAGATGTTGCCTGCCCGAACGCCTCGACAGGGTTGCCTCCTTTTATCTTAGATCGTCCCTCTCCGCCTAAGCAGCTCGCGCTCACGAAGGCGGAGAAGATCGACATCCAGCCCCTGGTTGACGCACTCGTAGACGTCGTCAGAAGGGGAGTCACCGGCATGGATTTGCTGGAGACTTTCCTTGGTCGGCGCATACAACCACTGCAGGCTCGCGACCCCGCCATGTGGCATTACGCGGGGCCCGAAGACTCCACTCGGACCAACGTCTTGAGCGTGACCGAGCAGAAGGTGGCGTCGTGGGTGCTCCAGATCACAGGCGCCTGTGAGAACCCCAGAGGGTCTCGGCGAGTGAGGGCTTTCAGCGCGGACAATCCTCCTCCGAACCAGGTGAATACCATTTGTCGAGTGCACGTATCTGTTTTAGTTTTACTGCTTTCTTGAATCTCTGCCTGTTGTTTGATGTCGCCGACTGTTTTTCACGCAGAAGTGGACCAACTGGTTTTCTCCTGTCTCGAACGGGAACCCGGACGAGGAGGGGGAAGAAGGTAGCCAGGAGGACAGTGTGGAGAGCGGCGAGTATGTCTCCGACAGTGGGGAGACGGAGGAGGAGTCTGGTGAAGAAGAGGAGGATGACGAGGAGCAGGACTCGCCGCCTCCGCTGCCAGAGCACCGGACCAAGCGTCGACATGAACCTGCGGTTCTTTCGGCCCCTCCGGCATCCTCGAGTTCTCCGCCTGCTGCTCATGTGGTTCCGAGTGCTCGGAGCACCAAGAGGGCCAGGGACGCTGTTGTCGAGCCCGTGGGTCAGCCTTCCAAGGCGGCCAAACCGAGTGGGTCTAAACCTCGGAAGGCTTTGCCGCGGATAAGGGTCGTCGTTCCTGTCACCTCGACGTAAGTGCTCTGTTCCTCCAACTTCTTATGATATTCGGTTGAACTCCTGTTTGAAGGTCGAATGAATTTCACTCGACAGGGTTGCCACCTCTGCCACCTCTCCGGCGCGCCAGGAGGATGATCCCATGGACGCAGACAACGTCGTCTCGTCCCAGCCAGGTGCGTTGTAGTGACTCCGAGAGTGTTATACTACCGCGACGCGAATTCTATCTTAAGTCTGGCCTCTTTCTTTTTCTGAGATCTCGTGTCGTTCGGTCTATTAGGGGCGATTTGCGTGGACGAGGGTGACCAGGGAGACCTGAGCAAGCCGTGGAGCCTGTTCTCGAGGCTGCCCCTCCAGTCACTGCTCTCGCCGCAGACGTGCTGCCGACCGAGGCGATGCCGCCAACTGAAACGGCGTTGGTGGCTGATGAACCTACTGGAGCGGGTCTTGGGATGCCAGGCTCGTTGAATGTCGAGTTCAACATCCAGCGTCTCCCGGAGGAGCAAGTGGGAGCGGCCAAGGGGGCCATGGTGCAGGCGGAGCTGATGGCGGGAGAAACCAAGAGGGCATACGACTCCATCGCATCCCTGTACCAGCGGAGTTTGGAGCTGCGGGAAGATATCCGAGTAAGTGGGCTAGTAAGTATTTACTTTTCTCTTGTAACCCAGTGGGTGTTCTCGGATATCGGATGATTTTTTGCAATGGGTTCACTCTGAGTGAACCCAGTGGGTGTAGTCCCCGAGACTTCTGTCGAGTGCTTGCACCAGCAGTTGTCTTTATACATATTGTTTTTGCCTTGGTCAGATCTTGAAATAGTATGGTCGACTACAAACAGTTGTGGCAGTCGGGGTGCACTTACTGTAAGAGTCCTCGAGAGTAATTTTACTCAGGTCGGGTAGTATTAGCCTCGTAGGCGTGGGTGGTAACATGTATCTCAATAGGGCGGGCCTGCTTGAGTTGCATGCCAGTGGGGTCACTCTCAGTGAACCCACTGGGTGTGGTCCCCGAGACCGCTGTCGACTGCTTGCGTCGGCAGGGGTCTGAAGAACTTAGACTTTTATTGTTGAATTATCTGATTGTCTCTTGGTGCTGGCTGGCAGAAAACTTGTGAAATGGGGACAGCATATGAGACTCTAAGGGCGGAGAAGATTCAGTTTGCTGGTGAGCGGGATGCGGCACTGCTTGCAATGGATGGTATGAAGTGGTTCTGGCGGAGCGAGAGAAGTCGTTGGAGGAGGCTCATGAAGCGAACAAAGTGCTGACTGAGGAAGTTGAGAAGATGGGGAAACAAAGGACTGCTCTGATGGGACAAATGGACGTGATGAACAAACGGTGCACAGCGCAGGAGAAATACGTCAGTGACTGGGCTCGGCAGATGATGACGCGTCTGGCTGGTAAGTCCTGCTTTTTCCGAGTAGTTGTGGTATGTGCATCACACTCGGCGTTTATTGTTTGCTTGTCCTGTTGTTGCAGATTTTTGCATTGACGCTGAAGCTGAAGCAGCTGATGTGGAACGGTCGATTCGCGAGAACGTTCCACTCGGCGAGGACGCCAATCGAGATCTGCTCCGAGCGCACCTCCGCGTGGGCAAAGTTGGCCCTTTCATCGGTCGACTGAGGGAAGTCGTCGGCCGGATAGACAAGGAGCTTTGGCCTGAGGATGAGTCACGGCAGGAGATGGAAAACTTGCTGAGTCGACTGGAGGAGGTCCCCGACCGAGTGCAGTCATGGAAGAAATCTGCGGCTCGTTGTGGTGCAGATGTTGCTCTCTCCTTGGTCCAAGTTCATTGCAAGGAGGTGCGCGAGGAGAAGCTGAAAACGTTGAAGGTCGCCAACACGAAGAAACTTCAATTTGAAGGCTTCATGGAAACCTTCCTTGAAAGTGCCACTCGCATCGCCGACGGAATCGACCTGGACACCTTCGTGGAGCCGTCCAGTCCTGGCGCCGATCCAGACGACGCGTAAGAAAACTTTATCCTCGGTATGCCGAGTGTTGATTTGTAAGAAACTTTGGCCACTGCTGTTGGTCGTCACATTCTTGTTTTGGTGTGTAAGCTTGATCCACACCGAGCCACTATCTTTGGTTGAACTTTGAATCGAATCTTTTGCTCTTCTGTTGCAATTTTGACTCGAGTTTTTTGTTTGGCGTTTCTTGGTGAAGCCAAAGGCAAACATTCGAAAAATGTCAGTTGTCTTGACATCTGCATGAGCCTCATTGAGGGTCCGAGGAATTTCCAATTGGATCTGTATTGCCACGAAGTGGATCGGTAGGATCGCCGAGTGGATCGGTAGGGCGTACTCGGAGGTTGAAGAGTACTTGGGCGATGCGGGATCGCAGCTAGGTTGTCGAGTGCGACTATCAGGTCGCACTCGGGGCGAGTTGGTACTGATGTAGTTGTCAGTTGTTTTGACATCCTCATGAACCTCAATGAGGGTTTGCAACTCATGTAGATATCAGTTGTTTTGACCTCCACATGAGCCTCAATGAGGGTCTGCAACTCATGTAATTGTCAGTTGTTTTGACAGCCACATGAGCCTCAATGAGGGTCTGCAACTCATGTAGTTGTCAGTTGTTTTGACATCCACATGAGCCTCAATGAGGGTCTGCAACCCATGTAGTTGTCAATTGATTACCCGAGTGTACCTGTAGGATACAGTCGAAGGCATGTGGGTGCTTAGGCGATTCTGCATCGCATCTAAGTCCCCGAGTGTGGCGTTAAGTGCACACTCGAAGAAAGTTAAAACTCAGGCGATTCGTGATCGCAGGTAAGTCCCCGAGTGTGACGTTAAGTGCACACTCGAAGAAAGGTAATACTTAGGCAATTCGTGATCGCAGCTAAGTCCCCGAGTGTGACGTTAAGTGCACACTCGGAGAAAGTTCATACTTAGGCGATTCTGGATCGCAGCTAAGTCCCCGAGTGTGACGCTAAGTGCACACTCGGAGGAAGTTCATACTTAGGCGATTCTGGATCGCAGCTAAGTCCCCGAGTGTGACATTAAGTGCACACTCGGAGAAAGTTCATACTTAGGCGATTCTGGATCACAGCTAAGTCCCCGAGTGTGACGTTAAGTGCACACTCGGAGAAAGTTCATACTTAGGCGATTCTGGATCGCAGCTAAGTCCCCGAGTGTGACGTTAAGTGCACACTCGGAGAAAGTTCATACTTAGGCGATTCTGGATCGTAGCTAAGTCCCCGAGTGTGACGTTAAGTGCACACTCGGAGAAAGTTCATACTTAGGCGATTCTGGATCGTAGCTAAGTCCCCGAGTGTGACGTTAAGTGCACACTCGGAGAAAGTTCATACTTAGGCGATTCTGGATCGCAGCTAAGTCCCCGAATGTGACGTTAAGTGCACACTCGGAGAAAGTTCATACTTAGGCAATTCTGGATCGCAGCTAAGTCCCCGAATGTGACGTTAAGTGCACACTCGGAGAAAGTTCATACTTAGGCGATTCTGGATCGCAGCTAAGTCCCCGAGTGTGACGTTAAGTGCACACTCGGAGAAAGTTCATACTTCGGCGATTCTGGATCGCAGCTAAGTCCCCGAGTGTGACGTTAAGTGCACACTCGGAGAAAGTTCATACTTCGGCGATTCTGGATCGCAGCTAAGTCCCCGAGTGTGACGTTAAGTGCACACTCGGAGAAAGTTCATACTTAGGCGATTCTGGATCGCAGCTAAGTCCCCGAGTGTGACGTTAAGTGCACACTCGGAGAAAGTTCATACTTAGGCGATTCTGGATCGCAGCTAAGGCCCCGAGTGTGACGTTAAGTGCACACTCGAAGAAAGTTCATACTTAGGCGATGCTGGATCGCAGCTAAGTCCCCGAGTGTGACGTTAAGTGCACACTCGGAGAAAGTTCATACTTAGGCGACGCTGGATCACAGCTAAGTCCCCGAGTGTGACGTTAAGTGCACACTCGGAGAAAGTTCATACTTAGGCGGTTCTGGATCACAGCTAAGTCCCCGAGTGTGACGTTAAGTGCACACTCGGAGAAAGTTCATACTTAGGCGATTCTGGATTGCAGGTAAGTCCCCGAGTGTGACGTTAAGTGCACACTCGGAGGAAGTTCATACTTAGGCGATTCTGGATCGCAGCTAAGTCCCCGAGTGTGACGCTAAGTGCACACTCGGAGGAAGTTCATACTTAGGCGATTCTGGATCGCAGCTAAGTCCCCGAGTGTGACGTAAGTGCACACTCGGAGAAAGTTCATACTTAGGCGATTCTGGATCGCAGTTAAGTCCCCGAGTGTGACGTTAAGTGCACACTCGAAGAAAGTTCATACTTAGGCGATTCTGGATCGCAGCTAAGTGCCCGAGTGTGACGCTAAGTGCACACTCGGAGGAAGTTCATACTTAGGCGGTTCTGGATCGCAGCTAAGTCCCCGAGTGTGACGCTAAGTGCACACTCGGAGGAAGTTCATACTTAGGCGATTCTGGATCGTAGCTAAGTTTTTTTTTTAGACCGGAGTCTGCGACCGCGAAAGAACTTTGAACTTGCAAAAAACTCAATCTGCTTTATATTATTTCACCAATACTTATTCTTTACATTGCTTCAGTCGACGGTCACGTGTAGAAGCGCTTCAGGAGATCTCCGTTCCATGCTCACGGCTCGTCTATCTCCCTGTCGACGTTGTAGAGTCTGTATGCTCCCTTGTTCAGCACCTTTGAGATAATGAAGGGTCCTTCCCAGGCAGGAGCCAACTTGTGAGGTCTTTGCTGATCCACTCGGAGCACCAGGTCGCCTGCTTGGAACGTACGACTCCTGACGTGTCGCGCGTGAAAACGCCGCAGATCTTGTTGATAAATGGTTGAGCGAGTTAGTGCCATCTCGCGCTCCTCCTCTAGAAGGTCCACTCCGTCTTGCCTTGCTTGTTCTGCTTGAGCTTCGGAGAAGAGTTCGACTCGTGGAGCGTTGTGAAATAAGTCACTCGGAAGGACTGCTTCTGCTCCGTAGACGAGGAAGAACGGTGATTGCCCTGTAGATCTGTTCGGGGTTGTGCGAAGACCCCAAAGCACTGAAGGTAGCTCGGTGACCCAAGCGCGAGCGGCATGTCCTATCTCTCGCAGGAGTCGGGGCTTCAAACCTTGCAAAATAAGTCCGTTCGCCCGCTCTGCTTGTCCATTGGACTGCGGGTGCGCCACGGAAGCAAAGTCCACTCGGATACCTTGGCTTGTACAGAAACCTTTGAATCTGTCCGAGTCAAAGTTTGTCCCGTTGTCCGTGATTATGCTGTGAGGTACACCGAATCTGAAGATGATGTCCCTGACAAACTTGGCGGCTGTTGAGGCGTCGAGCTTCTTGATGGGCTTGGCTTCGATCCATTTCGTGAACTTGTCGACTGCCACCAACAGATGTGTGTATCCACCTTGGCCTATCCTGAATGGACCGACTCTATCTAATCCCCACACTGCAATAGGCCACACAAGAGGGATCGTCTTCAACGCAGACGTCGGCTTGTGGGACTTGTTGGAGTAGAACTGGCAGCCCTCACATCGATCAACCATATCTTTAGCCATCTCGTTTGCTTGTAGCCAGAAGAAACCAGCCCTGAATGCCTTGGCGATGATTGCTCTCGAAGAGGTGTGATGACCGCAGGTTCCCGAGTGAATATCCTCCAAGATCAGCTGCCCCTCTTCTGGGGAGATGCATCGTTGAAGAACGCCTGAAACGCATTCCTTGTACAATTGTCCATCAATGATAGTGAATGACTTCGACCTGCGGACTATCTGCCTGGCCTGGACTTCGTCTTCTGGTAGTTCCTGCCTCAGGATATATGCAATGATCGGCACAGTCCAATCGGGGATGACAGCAAGAATCTCCATGACCAGATCAACCACAACAGGTACATCGACTTCAGTCGGATCTGTTGAACTCTTTGGTTGTACTGGTTCCTCTGTAAAAGGATCTTCTTTGACTGAGGGAAGGTGGAGGTGCTCGAGGCAGACGTCACTCGGGACTGGTCTCCGAGTGGATCCGAGTTTTGCCAACTCATCCGCTGCTTGGTTCTTCAGTCTCGGAACATGGTGAAGTTCTAGACCTTCAAACTTCTTCTCAAGCTTCCTCACTGCATTGCAGTATGTGGTCATGGTGGGGTTCCTGACGTCCCACTCTTTCATCACTTGATTGACCACCAAATCCGAATCACCGTAGACCATCAAGCGACGGACGCCGAGTAAGATAGCCATACGCAACCCGTAGAGGAGAGCTTCATACTCTGCCTCGTTGTTGGAGGAATCGAAGTGTATCTGTAGCACGTACTTGAGTTTCTCGCCCTTTGGCGATATGATCACAACGCCAGCGCCGGAGCCATTCAACATCTTGGACCCATCGAAGAACATTGTCCAATGGGCTGAGTAGATGTGGGTCGGTTGCTGTTGTTCTACCCATTCTGCTATGAAGTCAGCCAGAGCTTGAGACTTAATCGCTTTCTTGGCCTCGAACTTGATATCGCAGTACAGCATCTCCATCGCCAACTTTACCACTCGGCCTGACGCGTCTCGATTGTGGAGAATTTCCGACAACGGAGCATCAGAAACGACACACACCGAGTGGTCTTGGAAATAATGGGCCACCTTCTTTGCAGTCATGTAGATCCCGTAGATAAGCTTTTGATAGTGGGGATACCTCTGCTTGGAAGGAGTCAGGACTTCGGAGACGTAGTACACTGGCCGCTGAACTTTGTATGCTTTGCCTTCTTCTTCTCGTTCGACTGTAAGAACAGTACTGACGACTTGATTTGTAGCCGCGATGTACAGAAGAAGGGGCTCTTTACTGAGCGGAGCAGTAAGAACCGGCTGGGTGGAAAGTAGGACTTTGAGGTGTCGAATGCGACTTGGGCTTCGTCTGTCCACTCGAAAGTATCTGATTTCTTCATGAGTCGGTACAGAGGAAGTGCTTTATCGCCGAGTCGACTGATGAACCTGCTCAAAACCGCTAGGCAACCTGTGAGCCGTTGAACATCGTGTATTCTGACCGGCCTCTCTATTCGGACGATGGCCCCGATCTTTTCGGGGTTGACATCGATCCCTCGTTCGGAAACGAAGAAACCGAGTAACTTTCCGCTGGGAACGTCGAATGAACATTTGGCGGGGTTGAGCTTGATATCGTACCTACGAAGGTTGGCGAATGTTTCTGCCAAGTCAGTCAGCAGGTCGGAACCTTTGCGTGACTTGACTACGATATCATCCATATACGCCTCCACATTCCGACCGATCTGGTCGAGGAGACATTTTTGGATCATGCGCATAAAGGTAGCTCCTGCATTCTTCAAACCGACTGGCATAGTGATGTAGCAGAAGCACCCGAATGGGGTGATGAAGGCTGTTTTTAACTCATCGGGACCATACAGACGGATCTGATGATAGCCCGAATAGGCATCAAGAAATGACAGACGCTCGCAACCCGCAGTCGAATCGACAATTTGATCTATGCGGGGGAGCGGAAAATGGTCTTTCGGGCAGACCTTATTGAGATGCTTGAAGTCGATGCACATTCGGAGCGACTTATCCTTCTTGGGCACCATGACAACATTGGCGAGCCACTCGGAGTGGTGAACCTCACGAATGAAGTTGGCCGCCAGCAGCTTGGCCACCTCTTCCCCGATTGCCTTCCTCTTGTGCGCGGCGGACCGGCGCAGGCGCTCTCGGACAGGCCGAGCAGTGGAATCCACGTACAGTCGGTGCTCAGCCAACTCCCTGGGTACACCTGGCATGTCAGAGGGTTTCCATGCGAAGATGTCCCAGTTCTCACGGAGGAATTGGGTGAGCTCGGCTTCCTATTTAGGATCGAGGGTGGTGGAGATGTTCGTCGGGGCAGCAGTGGCGTCCGTCGAGTGGATGCTGACCTTCTTCGTCTCTCCTGTCGACTGGAATGCAGACTCTGAAGCTGGAATCTTCGAGCGCATCAGGTCGGCGGGGTCGACTGTTTTCTTATACTCGTCAAGCACGAGGACGGCCATCTGCTCGTCGGCGATTCTTGATCCCTGCTGCAGACACTCTTCGGCTCGCTGCCGATTGCCTGTGATGGTGATCACACCCTTCGGGCCTGGCATCTTCAGCTTCAGGTATACGTAACATGGACGGGCCATGAAACGTGCATACGCTGGGCGGCCCAGAATTGCGTGATAAGCGCTCTGGAAGTCGACCACTTCGAACGTCAGCTTTTCCTTGCGGAAGTTCTTGTCGGAGCCGAAAACGACGTCCAACGTGATCTGACCGAGTGACTTGGCCTTTCATCCAGGGACGACTCCATGGAACTGCATGCTGCTCTCGCTGAGTTTGGACATCAGGATGCCCATCCCCTTGACTGTGTTGGCGTACATGATGTTCAACCACTGCCGCCGTCCATGAGGACTTTGCGCAGTCGAACTCCTTCCACCACCGGGTCGACGACCAGAGCCTGTCACCCCGGGGTGGGTACATGTGCCGGATGATCCGACTGGTCGAAGGTGATCGCAGTCTGAAACCATTTAAGGAACTTGGGGTTGCTGGGGGTGGCCATGTTCACCTCTTTGTTCACCAGCTTCAGTCGACTCTTGCTCTCAACGTCAGCAAAAATCATGAGAGTTGCATGGACTTGGGGGAACGGATCCTCCTTATCCTCCTCTTCCTGTTCGTTGTCCTTTTCACTCGGTTGCCTTCGCCGAACCCCTGGATCAGGAGGCGACACTGTCGAGTGGTATGCTTCGCATATATGGGGTTGCCCTCTGTTGGGAACGTCGCATGGGAAACAAAAAATTTCCTACGCGCACGAAGACCTATCATGGTGATGTCCATCTACGAGAGGGGATGAGTGATCTACGTACCCTTGTAGATCGCACAGCAGAAGCGTTAGAGAACGCGGTTGATGTAGTGGAACGTCCTCACGTCCCTCGATCCGCCCCGCGAACAATCCCGCGATCAGTCCCACGATCTAGTACCGAACGGACGGCACCTCCGCGTTCAGCACACGTACAGCTCGACGATGATCTCGGCCTTCTTGATCCAGCAAGAGAGACGGAGAGGTAGAAGAGTTCTCCGGCAGCGTTATGGTGCTCCGGAGGTTGGTGATGATCTCGTCTCAGCAGGGCTCCGCCCGAGCTCCGCAGAAACGCGATCTAGAGGAAAAACTATGGAGGTATGTGGTCGGGCAGCCGTGAGAAAGTCGTCTCAAATCTGCCCCTAAAAGCCCCATATATATAGGAGGAGGGAGGGGGACCTTGCCTTGGGGTCCAAGGGATCCCCAAGGGGTCGGCCGAGCCAGGGGGGAGGACTCTCCCCCCCCCAAACCGAGTCCTACTTGGTTTGGTGGGAGGGAGTCCTTCCCCCTTCCCACTTCTTCCTTTTTTTTCCTTTCCTTTGATTTTTTCTCCCTTGGCGCATAGGGGATTGGTGGGCTGTCCCACCTGTTCTAATGCTTCTGCTGTACGATCTACTAGGGTACGTAGATCACTCATCCCCTCTCGTAGATGGACATCACCATGATAGGTCTTCGTGCGCGTAGGAAAATTTTTGTTTCCCTTGCGACGTTCCCCAACACCACCAGCCCACTAAGGGCTGGTGTGACCCCCCCAAATGCCTATGGGCTTCCCCGGAGTGGGTTGCCCCCCTCCGGTGAACTCCCGGAACCCATTCGTCATTCCCGGCACATTCCCGGTAACTCCGAAAACCTTCCGGTAATCAAATGAGGTCATCCTATATATCAATCTTCATTTTCGGACCATTCCGGAAACCCTCGTGACGTCCGTGATCTCATCCGAGACTCCGAACAACATTCGGTAACCAACCATATAACTCAAATACGCATAAAACAACGTCGAACCTTAAGTGTGCAAACCCTGCGGGTTCGAGAACTATGCAGACATGACCCGAGAGACTCCTCGGTCAATATCCAACAGCGGGACCTGGATGCCCATATTGGATCCTACATATTCTACGAAGATATTATCGTTTGAACCTCAGTGCCAAGGATTCGTATAATCCCGTATGTCATTCCCTTTGTCCTTCGGTATGTTACTTGCCCGAGATTCGATCGTCAGTATCCGCATACCTATTTCAATCTCGTTTACCGGCAAGTCTCTTTACTCGTTCCGTAATACAAGATCCAGCAACTTACACTAAGTTACATTGCTTGCAAGGCTTGTGTGTGATGTTGTATTACCGAGTGGGCCCCGAGATACCTCTCCGTCACACGGAGTGACAAATCCCAGTCTTGATCCATACTAACTCAACTAACACCTTCGGAGATACCTGTAGAGCATCTTTATAGTCACCCAGTTACGTTGCGACATTTGATACACACAAAGCATTCCTCCGGTGTCAGTGAGTTATATGATCTCATGGTCATAGGAATAAATACTTGACACGCAGAAAACAGTAGCAACAAAATGACACGATCAACATGCTACGTCTATTAGTTTGGGTCTAGTCCATCACATGATTCTCCTAATGATGTGATCCCGTTATCAAGTGACAACACTTGCCTATGGCCAGGAAACCTTGACCATCTTTTGAACAACGAGCTAGTCAACTAGAGGCTTACTAGGGACAGTGTTTTGTCTATGTATCCACACAAGTATTGTGTTTCCAATCAATACAATTATAGCATGGATAATAAACGATTATCATGAACTAAGAAATATAATAATAACTAATTTATTATTGCCTCTAGGGCATATTTCCAACAGTCTCCCACTTGCACTAGAGTCAATAATCTAGTTCACATCACCATGTGATTCCAACGAATCCAACACCCATATAGTTATGGGGTCTGATCACGTCTTGCTCGTGAGAGAGGTTTTAGTCAACGGTTCTGAAACTTTCAGATTCGTGCGTTCTTTACAAATCTTTATGTCATTTTATAGATGCTGCTACTACATGCTATTCGGAAATGCTCCAAATATCTACTCTACTATACGAATCCGTTTCACTACTCATAGTTATTCGGATTAGTGTCAAAGCTTACATCGACGTAACCCTTTACGACGAACTCTTCAACCACCTCCATAATCAAGAAAAATTCCTTAGTCCATTAGTTACTAAGGATAAATTTTGACCGCTGCTAGTGATTCAATCATGGATCACTCTCTGTACCTCTCAACATACTTTGAGTCAAGGCACACATCAGGTGCGGTACATAGCATGGCATACTTTAGATTCTACGGCTAAGGCATAGAAGACGACCTTCGTCTATTCTCTTTATTCTGCCGGGGTCTGGTTTTGAGTCTTACTCAAATTCACACCTCACAACGCAACCAAGAACTCCTTCTTTGCTGATCTATTTTGAACTCCTTTCAAAAACTTGTCAAGGCATGCATCTTGTTGAAAACTTCCATTAAGCGCTTTTCGATCTATCTCCATAGATCTTTGATGCTCAACGTTCAAGTAGCGTAATCCAGGTACTCCTTTGAAAACTTCTTTCAAAACAACCTTGTATGCTTTACAGAAATTCTACATTACTTCTGATCCACAATATGTCAACCACATATACCTATCAGAAATTCTATAGTGCTCCCACTCACTTCTTTGGAAATACAAGTTTCTCATAAAGCTTGTACAAACCCAAAATCCTTGATCATCTCATCAAAGTGTATATTCCAACTCCGAGATGCTTGCACCAGTCCATTGAAGGATCACTGGAGCTTGCATACTTGCTAGTATCTTTAGGATCGACAAAACCTTCTGGTTGTATCACATACAATGTTTGCTCAAGGAAACCGTCGAGGAAACAATGTTTTGACATCCTACGTGCAATATTTCATAAATAATGCATCAAAAACTAACATAATTCTAACAGACCTTTAGCATCGCTACGAGTGAGAAAGTCTCATCATAGTCAACTGTTTGATCTTGTCGAAAACATCTTTGCGACAAGTCGAGCTTTTCTTAATAGTGACTTATCACCATCATCGTCTGTCTTCTTTTAAAGATCCATCTTTACTCAATAGTCCTATGACCATCAAGTAATTCTTCCAAAGTCTACACTTTGGTTTCATACATGGATCCTCTCTCAGATTTCATGGCTTCCAGCCATTTGTCGGAATCCGGGCCCACCATCGCTTTCTCCATAACTCGTAGGTTCACTGTTGCTCAACAACATGACCTCCAAGACAGGGTTACCGTACCACTCTGCAGCAGTACGCGACCTTGTCGACCTACGAGGTTTGTAGTAACTTGATTCGAAGCTCAATGATCATCATCATCAGCTTCCACTTCAATTGGTGTAGGCGCCAAATGAACAACTTCCTGCGCCCTGCTACACACTGGTTGAAGTGATGGTTCAATAACCTCATCAAGTTCTACTACCCTCCCACTCAATTCTTTCGAGAGAAACCTTTCCACGAGAAAGGATCTGTTTCTAGAAACAAACACTTTGCTTTCGGATCTGAGATAGGAGATGTACCCAACTGTTTTGGATATCCTATGAAGATGCATTTATCCGCTTTGGGTTCGAGCTTATCAGACTGAAACTTTTTCACATAAGTGTCGAAACCCCAAACTTTCAAGAAACGACAGTTTAGATTTCTCTAAACCTCAGTCTATACTGTGTCATCTCAACGGAAATACGCGGTGCCCTATTTAAAGTGAGTGCGGTTGTCTCTAATGCATAACCCATAAACGATAGTGGTAATTCGATAAGAGACATCATAGTATGCATCATACCAAATAGTGCGTGGCTATGATGTTCAAACACATTATCACACTATGATGTTCCAGGTGGCATGAACTGCGAAACAACTTCCACATTGTCTTAACTGCGTACCAAAACTCGTAACTCAGATATTCATTTCTATGATCATATCGTAGACAGTTTATCCTCTTGTTACGACGAACTTCACTCTGAAACAGAATTGAACCTTTCAATATTTCAGACTTGTGATTCATTAAGTAAATACTCTAGTATCTACTCAAATCGTCAGTGAAGTAAGAACATAATGATATCCACTGCGTGCCTCAGCACCCATTGGACTGCATACATCAAAATGTATCACTTCGAACAAGTTACTATCTTATTTTATCTCGATGAAAACAAGGCCTTGCTCACGTGGTATGATTTGCATGTCACTAGTGATTCGAAATCAGGTGAGTACAAAGATCCATCAGCATGGAGCCTCTTCATGCAATTTATACTAACATGACTCAAGCGGCAGTTCCACAAGTAAGTGGTACTATCATTATTAACTCGTATCTTTTGGCACCAATGAGTAACACTACAATCGAGATTCAATAAACCATTGAAGGTGATCATTCAAGCAAATAGAGTAACCATTATTCTCCTTGAATGAATAATCGTATTGCAATAAACACGATCCAATCATGTTCACGCTTAACGCAAACACAA
The DNA here is from genome assembly GCF_904849725.1 of Hordeum vulgare subsp. vulgare. Lineage (NCBI taxonomy): Eukaryota > Viridiplantae > Streptophyta > Magnoliopsida > Poales > Poaceae > Hordeum > Hordeum vulgare. The sequence goes on from NC_058519.1 coordinate 296,319,609, forward strand.
AATAACAATTATTTAGGTTCAACACCAATCCCGATGGTAGAGGGAGCGTGCGACGTTTGATTATATCAACCTTGGAAACACTTCCAACACGTATCGTCACCTCGTCTTTCGCTAGTCTCCGTTTATGCCGTAGCTTTCATTTCGCGTTACTAATCACTTAGCAACCGAACCGGTATCCAATACCCTCGTGCTACTAGGAGTACTAGTAAAGTACACATCAACATTATGTATATCAAATATACTTCTCTCGACTTTTGCCAGCCTTCTTATCCACCAAGTATCTAGAGTTGCTCCGCCTCAGTGACTGTTCCCCTTATTACAGAAGCACTTAGTCTCGGGTTTTGGGTTTAATATTGGGTCTCTTCATTAGTGCAGCAACTGTTTTGCCGTTTCACGAAGTATCCCTTCTAGCCCTTGCCTTTCTTGAAACTTAGTGGTTTTACTAACCATCAACTATTGATGCTCCTTCTTGATTTCTACTTTCGCAGTGTCAAACATCGCGAATCACTCAAAAGATCATAGTATCTATCCTTGATATGTTATAGTTCATCACGAAGCTCTCATAGCTTGGTGGCAGTGACTTTGGAGAACCATCACTATCTCATCTGGAAGATTAACTCCCACTTGATTCAAGCGATTGTCGTACTCAGACAATCTGAGCACATGCTCAACGATTGAGCTTTTCTCCTTTACTTTGTGGACAAAGAATCTTGTTTGGAGGTCTCGTACCTCTTAACAAGGGCACAAGCATGAAATCACAATTTCATCTCTTCGGAACATCACTTATGTTCCGTGACGTTTTACAACGTTTTCGGCGCCTTGCTTCTAAGCCATCAAGTATCTTGCACTGAACTATCGTGTAGTCATCAGTAACGTGTATGTCGGATGTTCATAGCATCCACAGACGACGCTCGAGGTGCAGCTCACCGAGTGGTGCATTAAGGACATAAGCCTTCTGCGTAGCAACGAGGACAATCCTCGGTTTTACAGACTCAGTCTGCAAAGGTTGCTACTATCAATTTTCAACTAAATTTTCTCTAGGAACATATAAAAACAGTAGAGCTATAGCGCAAGCTACATCGTAATTCGCAAAGACCATTAGACTATGTTCATGACAATTAGTTCAATTAATCATATTACTTAAGAACTCCCACTCAAAAAGTACATCTCTCTAGTTATTTGAGTGGTACATGATCCAAATTCGCTATCTCAAGTCTGATCATCACGTGAGTCGAGAATAGTTTCAGTGGTAAGCATCCCTATGCTAATCATATCAACTATACGATTCATGCTCGACCTTTCGGTCTCATGTGTTCCGAGGCCATGTCTGCACATGCTAGGCTCGTCAAGCTTAACCCGAGTGTTCCGCGTGTGCAACTGTTTTGCACCCGTTGTATGTGAACGTTGAGTCTATCACACCCGATCATCACGTGGTGTCTCGAAACGAAGAACTGTCGCAACGGTGCACAGTCGGGGAGAACACAATTTCGTCTTGAAATTTTAGTGAGAGATCACCTCATAATGCTACCGTCGTTCTAAGCAAAATAAGGTGCATAAAAGGATTAACATCACATGCAATTCATAAGTGACATGATATGGCCATCATCACGTGCTTCTTGATCTCCATCACCAAAGCACCGGCACGATCTTCTTGTCACCGGCGCCACACCATGATCATCCATCAACGTGTTGCCATCGGGGTTGTCGTGCTACTTATGCTATTACTACTAAAGCTACATCCTAGCAAAATAGTAAACGCATCTGCAAGCACATATGTTAGTATAAAGACAACCCTATGGCTCCTGCCGGTTGCCGTACCATCGACGTGCAAGTCGATATTTCTATTACAACATGATCATCTCATACATCCAATATATCACATCACATCATTGGCCATATCACATCACAATCATACCCAGCAAAAACAAGTTAGACGTCCTCTAATTTTGTTGTTGCATGTTTTACGTGGTGACCAAGGGTATCTAGTAGGATTGCATCTTACTTACGCAAACACCACAACGGAGATATATGAATTGCTATTTAACCTCATCCAAGGACCTCCTCGGTCAAATCCGATTCAACTAAAGTTGGAGAAACCGTCACTTGCCAGTCATCTTTGAGCAAAGGGGGTTACTCGTAACGATGAAACCAGTCTCTCGTAAGCGTACGAGTAATGTCGGTCCAAGCCGCTTCAATCCAACAATACCGCGGAATCAAGAAAAGACTAAGGAGGGCAGCAAAACGCACATCACCGCCCACAAAACCTTTTGTGTTCTACTCGAGAAGACATCTACGCATGAACCTAGCTCATGATGCCACTGTTGGGAACGTCGCATGGGAAACAAAAATTTTCCTACGCGCACGAAGACCTATCATGGTGATGTCCATCTACGAGAGGGGATGAGTGATCTACGTACCCTTGTAGATCGCACAGCAGAAGCGTTAGAGAACGCGGTTGATGTAGTGGAACGTCCTCACGTCCCTCGATCCGCCCCGCGAACAATCCCGCGATCAGTCCCACGATCTAGTACCGAACGGACGGCACCTCCGCGTTCAGCACACGTACAGCTCGACGATGATCTCGGCCTTCTTGATCCAGCAAGAGAGACAGAGAGGTAGAAGAGTTCTCCGGCAGCGTGACGGCGCTCCGGAGGTTGGTGATGATCTCGTCTCAGCAGGGCTCCGCCCGAGCTCCGCAGAAACGCGATCTAGAGGAAAAACTATGGAGGTATGTGGTCGGGCAGCCGTGAGAAAGTCGTCTCAAATCTGCCCTAAAAGCCCCATATATATAGGAGGAGGGAGGGGGACCTTGCCTTGGGGTCCAAGGGATCCCCAAGGGGTCGGCCGAGCCAGGGGGGAGGACTCTCCCCCCCCCCCCCCAAACCGAGTCCTACTTGGTTTGGTGGGAGGGAGTCCTTCCCCCTTCCCACTTCTTCCTTTTTTTTCCTTTCCTTTGATTTTTTCTCCCTTGGCGCATAGGGGATTGGCCAGCCCACTAAGGGCTGGTGTGACCCCCCCAAATGCCTATGGGCTTCCCCGGAGTGGGTTGCCCCCCTCCGGTGAACTCCCGGAACGCATTCGTCATTCCCGGCACATTCCCGGTAACTCCGAAAACCTTCCGGTAATCAAATGAGATCATCCTATATATCAATCTTCGTTTCCGGACCATTCCGGAAACCCTCGTGACGTCCGTGATCTCATCCGGGACTCCGAACAACATTCGGTAACCAACCATATAACTCAAATACGCATAAAACAACGTCGAACCTCAAGTGTGCAGACCCTGCGGGTTCGAGAACTATGCAGACATGACCCGAGAGACTCCTCGGTCAATATCCAACAGCGGGACCTGGATGCCCATATTGGATCCTACATATTCTACGAAGATCTTATCGTTTGAACCTCAGTGCCAAGGATTCGTATAATCCCGTATGTCATTCCCTTTGTCCTTCGGTATGTTACTTGCCCGAGATTCGATCGTCAGTATCCGCATACCTATTTCAATCTCGTTTACCGGCAAGTCTCTTTACTTGTTCCGTAATACAAGATCCAGCAACTTACACTAAGTTACATTGCTTGCAAGGCTTGTGTGTGATGTTGTATTACCGAGTGGGCCCCGAGATACCTCTCCGTCACACGGAGTGACAAATCCCAGTCTTGATCCATACTAACTCAACTAACACCTTCGGAGATACCTGTAGAGCATCTTTATAGTCACCCAGTTACGTTGCGACGTTTGATACACACAAAGCATTCCTCCGGTGTCAGTGAGTTATATGATCTCATGGTCATAGGAATAAATACTTGACACGCAGAAAACAGTAGCAACAAAATGACACGATCAACATGCTACGTCTATTAGTTTGGGTCTAGTCCATCACATGATTCTCCTAATGATGTGATCCCGTTATCAAGTGACAACACTTGCCTATGGCCAGGAAACCTTGACCATCTTTTGAACAACGAGCTAGTCAACTAGAGGCTTACTAGGGACAGTGTTTTGTCTATGTATCCACACAAGTATTGTGTTTCCAATCAATACAATTATAGCATGGATAATAAACGATTATCATGAACTAAGAAATATAATAATAACTAATTTATTATTGCCTCTAGGGCATATTTCCAACACCCTCTTCATCCATCTTCGTATGAACCGGACATGGCTGGTCCAGGATGGGGTTATTGAACTGCTTCTTCTTGGGGGTGAACTGAGCCTTCCCTTTGCCCTTGAACTTGGCATTGGTTACGGCTGCAGCTTCTGCTTGCGGAGCAGTCGGAGCTTTCTGCTTCTGCTTCCGAGTGTTGCCCCCATCTCCATCAGCGATTGTTTTGTGCTTGCCGCTTCGGATGTGGTCTTCTTCTTCGCCATTAGCATAGCGCGTCGCTATTTCCATCATCTTGCTCATGGAGATGTCGCCTGTTCGACCGAACTTCAGGTACAGATCTCTGTACCGCACGCCTGCCTTGAAGGCGCAGACTGCTTGATGCTCGGTGAGGTTCTCCACCGTGTGGTAGAGAGTTGTCCAACGCTGGATGAAGTCTCGCAGGGGCTCATTCTGTTTCTGGACGCAGTGCTGGAGCTCCACGAGGCCAGCAGGGCGCTTGCACGTCCCTTCGAAGGTCCTGATGAACACCCGGGCCAGATCTGCCCAGCTGTAGATGCTTGAGGGGGGCCAACTGGTTCAGCCACGCTCGAGCCGAGCCATCGAGCATCAGAGGGAGGTGCTTCATGGCGACATGGTCGTCCCCTCCTCCGATCTGGACTGCCACTCGGTAGTCATCCAGCCACGTTTCGGGCTTGGACTCTCCTGTAAACTTGTTGATTCTCGTCGCAAATGTGAAGTTTGGCGGGATGTCAGCCGAACGGATGGCTCGACTGAAACACTCGGGACCAGACACGATGGTCCTGCTTCCACTCGGACGGTCCATATCATAACCCTCGCGGTGGGCTCGACCCCTGTCGACCCTTCGCTGAGCGATACGTCCTCTTGCGTGAGGCCTTGGATCGTAAGTGTCACCGACTAAACGCCGATCATCATGATGTCGGGGCCCGTAGGGCCCACCCCGCGGAGGGGTGCGTGAACGGCGGCGATCCTCGTGATTTATGGAACGGCTGCCTCCTCTGTGCCGCTGATGGGAACCAGGGCTGTGAACCGACCGATGCGTATTCGCATGAACGGAACTATTATGGATCCTGTTGCGCGACTGGGAGACTGCCGAATTCTGCTGCTGCGCCGTGTGCAACACGGCTCGGATCTGCTCGATTCCCCTACCAGCCTCTGAATCAGTCGGCTGGAGGGAATCGGCTATCTTGGCAGCCGCAGCCAAGTTGAGGAGGGGTGTGCGGAACAACTCCACGTTGCTCCGCCGAGTGTGTCGACTGGCAGAACGGCGAGGCGGACGACGCGCGCCGGACGTTTCGCCGATCTCGTGCTCGTTCCGACCATCTTGACGGGGATCTTCATGGGAGTTGGCCATGTGTACTTCTGCCGCAGGCCCGCGACCCGCGTACTCGGAAGGAAACTCAGTCGGAACCGAGCCCGAGTGTTGGGACTGCGGGGCAACCACAACAGACTCTAGAACCGCCACTTGTGAAGACGCGTTCTGGCGCACCTGGGCGTGTTGCACCCAACGCTGAAGTCGCGGACGGCGGGACCGCTTGCTGCGGCGCGTGACGGTGGTGTAGTCGACACCGGAGTCGACTGCTGGAGAAGAAGAATGCCGCGGGCGCCGGCACGGAAGTGCATAGCCCCACGACGGGGAAGCGCCTCGACGTCGAGAGGCGCATCCCGAAGCCACGCCGAATCGTCGACGATGAAGGAGAGAGCGCCGAAGAAGATCTGGTGACCTATGCTCGAATCTCCACTGGACGACATGACGAAAGGAACTAGTCGCAAACTCGCCGGAAGTCGCTTAGACGCCTGCCCCACGGTGGGCGCCAACTGTCGTGGGTATAAGCCTGACAGTAGATGTGTAGGGTACGAAAAGGATGGGCAGAGCCTTAGCTACGGCGAGGTTGTATGAGTTCAGGCCCCTCTGCGGTGGAGGTAATAGCCCTACGTCTCAGTGCTCTGGGAGCTTGTTGTCGAGTGGAATATGGAATACAAATGAGTTGCTAACCCCTGCACCAGAGGGGGAGGGTGGCTTATATAGAGTGTGTTGTCCTCCACAACGGTTCTGGTACAGGGGTGGAGTAGTGGCGATTGAATGCGTACGTTACCGGTAATGTACGTCCTAAATGCTAATAAGTGCACAGGGAAACGTACGACCGTTTCCCTCCAGGGGGGTTACGGTGTCCCGAGTGGCAGCCAGTCGGTTAGTTGGATGTTCTCCGAATGCTAGTCTCCGACTGGATGGTCGAGGACCCGTTGCCGACTGGGTGATGGGGACTCCTTAATTCAGTCGGAACTGACTAAGGGTCTTGTCCCTTATGAGGGGTAGTCCTTGGGTAGGACTTATAGGGCAGGCCTATGACCCTACCCTAGGACTATAACCCCATCATGAGACAAACAAACAAATCAGATGACAACAATGGAATAAAACGGGAATCCTCTAGAGCATCGGCCTCGGACATTTACATTCGGCTTACTACAACTTCCATTGGTGCCGGGACTGCCCTTCTTTTTTTGAAAAAAAGGACTCAAGGGCCTTGGTCATAAGTAGCGGTTGATCATCCTTGCCACCGCGATCATCATAGCACACAGACTCGTTTTCCTCAAACGTACTCACACGACCCACAGCCTCTACTACCGTCATCTAGCTCATGTCCGCCCACTGCTCAATAGTTTCAATGATGTGTGATAAGCACATCCGCATCACTGCGAACAACCGTTGCATCATTGTCCTCTCCGCTATCTTTTCCCGCAAAGACCTGATCTCGCCTACCAGGGGTGTGACATGCCGGTAGAACGAGGACACATCGTCACCATCACCCATCTTTAGCCGATCAAGCTGCGAGAGCAGCGACTACATCCGTGTTTGCACTACAAGGTCTTCCCCGACCCTCATCATGTGGATGGCAGCCCACGCCTCACGCGCGATCTCGTACTCAGTGAGAATCATCATAACATCTTTGGGTACGAACTGTGAACTCGCCGTCATCACCCCTTCATCCTTCTCTTCGTCATAGTCGGCATCTCCCTCGACCACCGACCACACGCCCATCACGCGCATGATGATTTTCATCTTTGTCGTCCAAAGCTGGCAGTTGGACTCCATCAGTTGTGGGTACTGGACTGGGACATTTGTGGACCTGTGCATCAGACGCACCACAACAACATCGCTCTCCTCTGAGCTACCATCGCCCCTGGCATGCTTGGGCGGGTGATACTTTGCGCCACCCAAAGGTCCTTGGTCGGGTCCTTGTACGGCATCAGCTTCATGCCGCCACCGCTGTGCCTCCAATCACCGCCGTCATATCGCCACCAAACCTCGCGACTAAGCTTTGTATATCAATTATTGGTTCTCAGGCCACCGCTGTGCCTCCAATCACCGCCGTCATATCGCCACCAAACCTCGCGACCAAGCTTTGTATATCAATTATTGGTTCTCAGGCCGGATCACACAACGACTACGACGAACACATGCACACACGCGAGAGGGACACACGAACACCCAGCGGGAAGAGCAGTTTTGCGGCGCGTTCATTCAAGGTCTTTTCCATTTCTTTCCTTTATTCTTTTGGAAACAGACTAACAGAATTGGATTGAATCATGCGCCATGATCCCCTTCTCACATGTCATCCCACGATCAGGTTTCTGACTCGGTCTAACAACTAGATGCACCTCCACCGTGAACCAGCACGCGTTCAGGTTCTCTTATTTGCTACTCCCTCTGTACCTGAATACTTGTAGTTGGAGAGAACTAGTCTATTCTCTCTAACTACAATTAGGTTGTTTTTGGTTGAGCTGCAGATTCTGTAAAAGCTGATGTGAGCTGTGAACTTTCAGCTATGGAAAAGCTCAAAGCTTTTTGGCTGAAACAATTATGAAACTGTAGATTTGACTATGAATTGTCTGTAATGACCTTGGGCAATGAGTCAATTTTTTTATGTGCAACTTGATCGTAAAATGATGAAATTTAGATTGGTAGGCAATAGAACGACTGGTTTGTAAAATAAAATTATGACAATTGAGATGATTCACAACTAAGGTATACGGATACAACAATTATACTTTCATGTTGCATATTACATATAAATAGATATTGATCCCATAATAATATTACAAAAGACATACGCCATACTCCCTCCGTTCCTAAATATAAGTCTTTAAAGAGATTTCACTAAGGGTCTACATACGAAGCAAAATGAGTGAATCTACACTCTAAAACATGTCTATATACATCCGTATGTAGTCCCTTAATGAAATCTCTATAAAGACTTATATTTAGGAACGGAGGGAGTAGAAGATACATGTGCTTCACATGACGATAACCCCATGAAAGATAGCTAACCTATCGCAAGACAAGCATGTGCTATCCTACTACGAATAATATCTATGGTCTCTTCATTCTCCTTCGTTGAATGGGATCCGCTTGTATTGGTGTTACTTCCTGTCGTAGCACTCGAGGTACATATTCATCATCAGCATCACATTTATCAAAAAAATTGTCACTCAACTTGCTTGAGGTGTGCATCATCCCACACCGCTTTTTCAGTCATTCTTCAATCAAACAAATAAATTCAATTGAGGAGTATAGCACAATCACATAGCATGGGATACAGTATACAAAAGGAATAAACTGAATTGAATTTAACTAAAGTTATGTGTGACTAGTTTTAACTACACTGAACATTGACACAATCTGAACAAAACTGAACATTAACATGGGATGGGGGAAGAGGAGTGAGAAAGGGGATGGGGGAGGAGGAGGAAGAGGTCGGTGCACTAGGGTGGGGGTGAAGGAGGGCCGGTCTCCAGCCGGATCTGGGCCACAGGCCGGCTGACCCTGGGCGGCACGGGATGGCAAGGGGCGGCCCCTGTGAGGGAGTTGGGAGGGGCGATGGTGGAGAAGGAGGGAGTAAGGAGCGGGGAGGATGGAGCCGGATACCGCTGCTCAGGCCAGCCGGCGATGCTCCGACTAGCCGGATAGAGACGAAGGGGAGGAGGGAGAGACGAAGGGAATGGAGGGAGGGACGAGGGAGGAGAGAGAAGGGGGTAGTACCTGTGGCGGCGGTGGCTGCATCAGAGTCCGGCTGCAGCAGCTGGCGGCGACGAACCCTAGCGAGGAGAGCAGCTCCCGTGGCGGCTCGCTTTGTTCGTTCGTGTGAGGGAGGGGTGCTGGGAGAGAATAGATCGAAGAGTTACTTCACTTCTGAGTTTGGAGTGGCACTGTTTGGGACTGCTTCACTCCATCAAAATCAGCTCCGCTTCATCAAATCCACTTTAGAGCAGTTTCATATAGGAGTTGCAACCATTTCAAGAGAATGTTTGGCTCTCATTTAGCTCCAGCTTCACGGATGGAAAATTTGGTGAAAAGGACCTATTTGATTGGATGGGAGGTAAGAAACGAAGGGGTATCCACTTACTGGTGGCAGTGGTGAGTAATTTTCGTTCAACTCCAGCTTCTATAATTCTATGCAGCACCTCCTAGGGAGTTTCACAAAAAACAAGGAGTTGGACCCCAGATTCTAGTTTTTTTACGAGGCGGTATATCGTGGAGCTACCCCGTTTGGCTTACGTTTTCTAGAGCGGAGCTGAATTTTCTGGAGTAAAGCAGTCCCAAACAGGATAATACCCAACTTCGGGCAGCTATTTGAGTTGTTTTTGCAGCTGCGAATGTTGGGTTCGACCAGCTGCCGAAATTACACTCTGTGAATCTGCAGCTTCCCCCAAAGCTGCTTCGATAGAAAACATGTTTGGTTCAGATTTTAGCTTTTAGACCTAAAAGTTGGCAGGTGAAATTGAACCAAACACAGCCTTATTTAGGTACGGATGGAATACATGCAAAACAGGAGAGAAAAAACCTATCCAGAGGAAGTACGTCGGAAACAAAAACTACCTGATGAAATTGAACAAACTTTTTTAGATTCGAAACTGAACGAACTTGACAGCATCAACACAAGCCCCACACGCATACACACACAAGCTCGTGTTAAAAGCAGACACAGTAGCAGGAGATCACAACCACCTCCATTCAGTCGCAGAGCCACTCGCACGCGCACCCGCCAGAAGCCCATAGCGCGCCGGAAAAGGAGGGAGTTGCCCGCCGTTTCGGCAGCACGCCATGCAAGCTCAGGCATGTCGTGTACGGATGATTTCGAAGCTCGGACACCAAGCCGGAGCAGTGGGGTGCCTGCTGCAGGGGAGCACTGGAGGAATGTGTCCCCCTGTCAGAATAAGTTAGCATGTATTAGCATATATACCTAATGTAATCTTAAACCTTCCTATCTCTATCTCCACATCTATCATTTCCTTTTAAACTAGGATTAGATCTTGGAGTACAAGTATAGGATTTCTTTTGTAACTCTATATATATGCGCCATATGGGCTGTAATACAATGCGAATCATATTCACAAAATCTCTCTAGTCTACATGCTATCAGTTTTTCTCTCTTTCCTGTGACCTATTTCCACTGCAACCGTAGTCACCAAACCCTAGCACCAGCCGCCAGCTTCTCCATCCACCGCTGCTGCCATGGATTTCGGCGACCTCGCCTCCACACCAAACTCCTCCCTCGCCTCCTCCGGGTCCAACCCCTTCGCTGCAAGCTCCGCCAACCCCGCTGCACCTAGCGCCACCGCCATCCAGCTCATCAACATCCGCAACCACGTCACCGTCGTTCTCGATTTCAACGAGTCCAACTTTTGCATCTCGCAGACCTTCTTCAATCTCACCTTCCGCAAACTTGGTCTTGTTGATCATATCGACGGCTCCGTCGACGCCCTCCTGGCTCTCGGGGATGTTGAGTGGACCCAAATAGATCAATGCATAGTCTCTTGGCTGTACACCACGGTCTCCAAGGACATCCTTGAGATGATCATACAGCCCTCCGACACCGCCGCCAATGCTTGGACCGCCATCACCGACCTCTTCCGCGACAATCGCCTCCAACGGTCCATGTTCGCCAAACGTGACTTCCTCAACCTCGTCCAAGGCGACCTCTCTGTCACCGCCTTCGCGAGCCGCCTCAAGAGCATCTCCGACACACTACGCGACGTGGGCACTCCGGTCACCGACCAGGACATGCTCACAACCTTCCTCAACGGGTTGAACGGCGAGTTCGGCCACTGCATCGCCGCCCTCTCCATCAACCCTGATGGCCTGACCTTCGCCCGTGCTTGTGGCTCCCTTTTGCAGGAAGAGCGCTGCCCTCTCCGTCACCGCCTTCGCGAGCCGCCTCAAGAGCATCTCCGACACACTACGCGACGTGGGCACTCCGGTCACCGACCAGGACATGCTCACAACCTTCCTCAACGGGCTGAACGGCGAGTTCGGCCACTGCATCGCCGCCCTCTCCATCAACCCTGATGGCCTGACCTTCGCCCGTGCTCGTGGCGCCCTTTTGCAGGAAGAGTGCCGTCTTGCGTGCCTTACCCAGCAAGTTCAGGCGACCGCTCTCGTCGCCCAGCGTTTTTCTCCCGCGCGTGCACCACTGGCGTCCTCGGCTCCTCGCTTCCCCGCACCTTCCCCGCCCACTGCACCCTCGTCTGGTGGCAAGGGTCGCGGCAAGGGCGCAAGAAGCCACAACAACAACAGGGCCCTGGTGTCCCTCCTCGCACCCCTGCTGTGCAGGATCCTGTCACGCCATTCTGGCCCGTCGGCAACTATCCACTCTCCGGCATGTTCCAGGCATGGCCACCGAATTGGCGTGCTCCCGGTGCTGGTATTCTTGGTCCACGTCCTCGCGTTTCTACACCCCAGGCCTATACTGCCCAGCTCGGGCAGCCGGGCTACGGCGCTCCACCCGGCTACGGCACCCCACCGGTCTACAATCCCTACGCTCTGTCACCCGTCGCTGCACCCGCGTGGGATCAAACGCAACTGCTCGCCGCCCTCAACAACCTATCCTTGCAGCAGGGTGGCGCCAGCGGTGGCGGTTCCAACTGGTTTTTTGACACAGCGCGACTGCCCACATGGCCAGCGATCCCGGTATCCTCTCTTCTTTCTCCCCTGCCTCCACCTTTTCTTCTATCATCTTTGGAAACGGCGGCTCTCTTCCCATTACCCACATCGGCACTGCTTCTTTGTCCACCACTTCTTTTCCACTTTCATTACGTGATGTTGTTATCACTCCCAATTTGCTTAAAAATCTAATCTCTGTTCGTCTTTTAACTCGTACCAATCCTGTTAATGTTGAGTTTGATGAACTTGGTTGTTCTGTCAAGGATCGGCGAACCCGCGCGGTGATTCTCCGATGTGACAGTCCTCATGACCTTTATCCCGCCATCACCAGGCCTCAAGCTTTTCTTGCCGCCACCACCGACCTTTGGCATCAACGACTTGGCCATCCAGGACATGCTGCTCTCTCTAGGACTCTTGCTTCTTTTGATTTCTCTTGTAACAAATCCCCCACTACATCATGCCATGCTTGTAGATTGGGGAAGCATGTTCGTTTACCCTTCAAACAATCCGACAGTCAAGCTAGTTTCCCTTTTGCTCTTATACATTGCGATGTTTGGACATCTCCTATCACCAGTGTTTCGGGGTTTCAATATTACGTCATTTTACTAGATGATTACTCGCACTATGTTTGGATTTTTCCATTGCGTCGTAAGTCGGATGTATTTTCCATTATCTCTCGCTTTCATGCCTTTGTCGCCACCCAATTTCAACGTTACATCTTAGCCTTTCAAACTGACAATGGTCGTGAATTTGACAACCATGCTTCTCGCACCTTTTTTGCACAACATGGCATCCACCTTCGTCTCACATGCCCTTATACATCACAGCAAAATGGGCACGCCGAACGCATACTTCGCACATTAAATGACAGTGTCCGTACACTGTTATTTCATGCTCATATGCCTCCCAGGTTTTGGGCTGAAGCCCTTAATATTGCAACCTATCTTCTCAATTTTCGACCCCGTCGTCCACGTAATAACCTTCCTCCCCATCAACTTCTTTTTGGTTCCCCACCTGATTACTCTCATCTTTGAGTTTTTGGATGTCTCTGCTACCCCAATACCACCGCCACTACTCCTCATAAACTTGCACCTCGCTCCATTGCTTGTGTTTTCTTCGGCTACCCTCCTGATTACCGTGGATACCGCTGCTATAATCCGGTCAGTTGCCGTGTACTAACATCACGCCATGTTGTTTTTCGACGAGTGCGTTTTTCCTTTCAGGAACATACTGCCGGAAACTACATCACCATCCGTCGGGCGGATTGAGCCTTCTCCGCCCGACCCCGTCGTGGTGCCTGCCCCTCTGGCCACTCAACGTCGTGGCAGAACTCCGGTCGTGGCTGCCCCTGCATCGCCCTCCCCAGCCGCCACGACGGTTGCCTTTTCTGGGTCGTCCCGCTCGTCGGCTCCCCTGGAAGCTACTGACGGTTCCCCGGAAACAGACGCCTCGCTTGACGCTCCTCGAACACCCTCGTCGGCTGCCCCGACACCACTCCCCAGCGACATGGCTGCTGCCTCCAGCAACTCTACAGCAGCCACCACCCACATGTCATCACCATCCGTGGTACCCTCCGGCTCTGTCGTTGAGATCGTCGCGCCTTCGTCATCACCTGCTCCGACTTCAGCTCCGGTGGCACCTGCCCATGCTGCACCATGGCTACGCCCCTCTGCTGTATCCATCCATCCGATGGCTACTCGAGCACGCCATGGTGTTCTTCAGCCTAATCGGCGTTTTGTGGATGCTCACACGGCCACTGTTGTGCCCTCGCCGCTTCCCACTCTGCTCGTGCAGCGCTTCATGATCCCTCATGGCATTCCGCCATGCAAGAGGAATATGATGAGCTCCAGGCTAATCACACATGGACTCTTGTGCCTCGTCCTGGAGGTGCCAACATCGTCACCGGCAAATGGGTATTTCAACATAAACTCAAACCTGATGGTTCTTTGGATCGCTATAAAGCGCGCTGGGTCGTTCGAGGATTCACACAGCGTGCTGGTATTGATTTTGGTGAGACTTTCAGTCCCGTCGTTAAACCCGCCACAGTTCGCACCGTTTTGCACCTTGCTGCTTCTCGGAATTGTCCGGTCAATCAACTGGATGTCTCTAATGCTTTTCTTCATGGTGTTTTACATGAGCGGGTTTATTGTGCTCAGCCTACAGGCTTCATTGACACTACCCATCCTGAGCATGTTTGCCTGCTGTCCAAGTCACTCTATGGATTGAAAACAGGCCCCACGTGCTTGGTACACGCGCATTGGTGATTTTCTTCGGCGCCTTGGTTTTACCTCGGCTCTTTCGGACACCTCGCTCTTTGTGCTTCGTCGCGGTACCGGCATGGCCTACTTGCTTCTCTATGTTGATGACATTGTTCTCACAGCTTCATCGGTTCCGTTTCTTCGCACGATCATCAGCTCCCTCAGCACTGAATTCAAGATGAAGGATCTTGGGCCTCTTCATTTTTTTCTCGGTGTTGTTGTTCGTCGCACATCCTCTGGTTTCTTTCTATATCAGGAGCGATATGTGGAGGATCTTCTTGATCGTGCAGATATGTCAAATTGCAAGCCTGTCTCCACACCTGTTGACACAAAACCGAAGGTTTCGGCTGCTGATGGTGAACTTGTAACCGATGCCACCAACTACAGAAGCATTGTTGGTGGTCTTCAATACCTCACTTTGACACGTCCAGACATTGCATATGTTGTTCAGCAGATTTGCTTGCATATGCATGCTCCACGTACCACTCATTGGGGATTGATCAAACGCTTACTTCGCTATCTATGCGGCACTACTTCTCACGAACTCAGGGTTGCCGGCAATTCCTCTATTGACATTGTTGCTTATTCCGATGCTGATTGGGTTGGTTGTCCAGATACTCGTCGGTCTACTTCAGGATATTGCATCTATCTTGGCGATTCTTTGGTATCTTGGTCCTCGAAACGCCAACCTACTGTCTCTCGCTCAAGTGCTGAAGCTGAATACCGCGCGGTCACCAATGCCGTGGCTGAATGTTGCTGGCTTCGTCAACTTCTTGTCGAACTCCATTGTGTCATTCACAAGGCTTCCATCGTGTTCTGTGATAATATCTCTGCAGTATACCTTTCTGCTAATCCCGTTCATCATCGACGCACGAAACACATTGATTTAGATATTCATTTTGTCCGCGAGAAGGTGGCTTTGGGGCAGTTTCGTGTTGTTCATGTCCAAACAACTCATCAACTTGCAGACATCATGACTAAAAGGCTTCCTACTTCTTCGTTCGAAGCTTTTCGGTCGAATCTCGGCATTTCCTCTCACGACGCTTCGACTGAGGGGGGGGGGGGGGGGTCAGAATAAGTTAGCATGTATTAGCATATATACCTAATGTAATCTTAAATCTTCCTATCTCTATCTCCACATCTATCCTTTCCTTTTAAACTAGATTAGATCTTGGAGTATAAGTATAGGATTGCTTTTGTAACTTTATATATATGGGTCATATGGGCTGTAATACAATGCGAATCATGTTCACAAAATCTCTCTAGTCTACACCCCCCAAATCAGGTTCCCGGCCCGTCCTCCTGTAGCGTGTGACTCGGTTGAACACAGGAGACGCTCGTGCTCTAGGAGCTCGCTGTGTCCGACGCCGTAGCTGTCGCGAAGAGGTGCTCTCTCCTGTTCGCCGTCACCGGAGACGATCCCCGGCTGCCGTTCCTCCGGCTCCGTGGACTTCGTGCTCGCCGGCCGAGTCCTCGACTCGTCCAAGCGCCCATCCGCCGCGTAGATCTTTAAGCTGGAGGGCGCTTCCAGGTTGTAAGCTCAGGCAGGCACGGCAGCATGCTCGAGGCAGGTGATGAAGGCGGGGGTGGCCGGGAGACGGCAGAGCGGCCGCTGGTGGAAGGGCGCTTCCGGGTTGCGAGCTCGAGCGGGTAGACGCTTGCTTTCTAGTTCGTCTTTGGGAGGTCATTCCTCATCTGGACGGGACGGCTTCTCGCAGACGCGCGATCTGAATCGAAGGGTAGGCAGGTCGTTCGGTAAAAAAGCAGAAACGATCTGGTGTGCCCTTTACGTACGTCGTTTGTGTATTCCTCGTATATGCATGTTGTATTTCAATCCAGCATAATCCACGTCCGTTCCGTTACCGTACCACGTTGGAATCCAGCATAACTCAGTATTCAAATCTGCATAACCTTGTATTCGAAAATCTACAGTACGTACCAGCACGCAAACCTACTGTTTGCTGCCACTTCTAAACTGGCTGGATCAAAACCGATGCTTGCGAGTAAATAGCGGAAATTTCAATTTAGTTTGCATATAAACATGGTCAAAATTTACACTCCTTTCATTCAGGGTCTAAAGATGTGCATTGTCAAAATAGTGATGATGTTGACATGACCAACATCCGCTCGGAATGACTGATTTAACTATAGTGGAGTAGGCAACTATCAGCCTCACTTCCGTGACAACCAGGAGGAAAAACAGGCCATACACGTGTCTGAAAAATGGACCATGCTGGGCAGCAAAGTACAACTAGTATTCCACATGTTGTCAACTGGTCAGCGTATGCCCCTGTGAAACAATCAAACTCCAAGCAAAAACGAGCTAACAGATTGGCACCGAAACTCTTGCACAGGCCATCATCGTGTACTATCTTGCTGCTCTTGTTTTACTGGGGAGCCGCTGTTCGAACATTCGCACTGTACAAATCTCTATGTTAAGTCAAGAAGAGTGACTGTCTCAAAGAGGACCAACAAACAGTGCTCAGGTAGTCAGGTTGACAAAATTAAGTTCCATTCAACTTGTCTCCACTGAGCATGAGTTCAGCGGCCTTCTTAGTCCAACTTCCACCTTCAAGAGAAGAATGTCACAAAGATGGCCCCAAAATGAAAGTCAGAATCAATGTGATTACAATTACAATTGCTCAGCACAAATGCATTTAAAGAAACAATTTGTAGAGATGCTACCAGTTAAACATGATGTCAATGAGTTACAGGTTAGAACTCTTGCCCAAAACTGACGGACTGCCAGTGCCATTCCAGCAAGACTTTGCATTTAATTTATATACTTATTTATGCTTTCAACTACTTACATCCAGACATGGAAATACCATGTGCTCTTGAAATACCACGGCCACGCGAAATGAAGCCTTGCACAAGTAAGGACTATGGAGCACTCGCAAATATAAATAATACTTATACCATTACTAGAACAGGGCAGTTTAAATCAGCTCTTATTATTACAGATAGAGCAGAATTTGTCATATACTCCAGCAGTACATAAGTTGCATTCATGGTCCCACCATATCACCAAAATGAACTCTCATACCACCATAATGAATAGGTGTGATCAAGATATTTCTTCATGCGTTCATAGATCAAAATCCAACTTAAATGAGACAGTGAAATAAGATTGTCACTGAAGGTAGTGACGTGATAGAAGAAAGGAGAATCTAAGAATAAACATGCTATATTCTAATTTCAAATAATTGAACGTGACTTACATCATTAGAAAGAAAAGATCTACTACCAAAAGATTTAAGCCGTGGAGATTGTCCTGCAGATGTTGACCCGCTATCATTACTACCACTTTGTTTATCACCCTGCAGACAGAGAAGTTCGCTGTGAATTAAAATGTTCCGGCTTCTACCGAGGTTGGCATGTACTAATTTCGGTACTTTGTAAATGACCGTACAAGACTTTCTGAATGTATCTTTTGTGTTGCATTAATTCAAATATGGTACTTTGTTATATATCAGCCAGCACTTTGCATGTACTCCCTCTGTACCTAAATAACTGTAGTTGGGGAGAACAAGACTAGTTCTCCCCAACTATAATTATTTAGGTACAGAGGGAGTATGCATTTATAAGTGAAGACTTTCTTATTAACTATGAACTTTGCTATCTCCTGTTCGAACTTAACTAAACATGAGTATGAACTTTGCTGATCTCCTGATCGAACTTGACTATGATTTGTAATCTGGCACTTAAATTCAGTATTGCTGATACTTCAAATGCATTGATGGTAAACTGCTTGTACATAGCATGTTTACTGCATGGCGCTCTGTAATTTGGCAATTAAATTTAGTACTCCTGGTACTTATGTTTGGCACTTATATTTAGTATTGCTGGTACTTGGTATGTTTACTGATGTGGCTCTTTGTAAACTGATGTGAACCTATGTATATTTTCGCAATGCAGCATTTCGTAATCTGGCACTTCAAATGCATTGATGGTAAACTGCTGGTACTTGGTACGTTTACTGATGTGGCACTCTGTATATTTCGGAATGTTGTACTTACTTTGTAATTTGGTACCTTTTATATTTGAATACCTTGTATATTTTGAACTGGCACTTTGTATAAATGGAACTTTTGTAAATGCGGTATCTACGGCACTGGTGTATGACTGTATTTCTGTGTCTGGAACTTTGTATCCCTGTATGTCACTTTGTGCATAACCTTATATTTCTATGTATGGCACTTCGTTAATCCTCGCACTGTTTAATTAAAGCATGCCACTGTCAACAAATACTCCCTATGTAACTAAATATAAGCCGTTTTATATTTTGTTACAGAGAGGGTAGTTCTCACTGTGTCGGTGTACTAAGGAATGGGGGTCCTTAGTTCCCCTAAATATAAGCCGTTTTATATTTTGTTACAGAGGGGGTAGTTCTCACTTTGTCGGTGTACATAGGGGGTACTCAGTTGCTCCGACTGCCCCTGGTTACTACCTCCCTCCCTCCGGACTGTCGAGCAGCATCTCATCAGAAGCAGCTTCTTCTCCGCGCGACAGCCCCCCAACGGCGGGCCATGTCTGCAGACCGCTCTCAGCACACGGCTACCTCGAGCACACAGCGTCGACAGGAGGTCGAGCGTGCCATGGCAGAGGAGCGTGAGCGAGTGGCTGCAGCAGCCGCTGCTGCGGCAGCAAAGGCATCGAGGCTGGCATCGGCGGAACTGGCAGCAGCTAGAGCGAAGGTAGAAGCAGCAACAGCGGAGGCAGCACGTGAGGCTACGGCGGATGCCAAGGCACTCCGCGGCGGCTCCGGCAGCTCCAACGGCTCCGCGCCTGCGGACAACGGCACCTATGCAGACCGCGCCAATGTCGCGCAAGAGCGGATGGCGCAGTGGGCAGCCGAGCACACCCACACACATCGCGATGGCGCTCCAGGTGGAGATGCGCACGGCGACGACGGCTGCGACGACCAAGACCGCAGCCTCTACGAGGTCCAGACTGTGGTCAGGGATGTTGGTCCCGGTGTTGCGTGGCCTACCCTCACCAAAACCAACTACGTCGAGTGGGCCGCGATCATGAAGATCAGGCTCTAGGTGCGGCACCTGTGGGAGACGGTCCAGGACGGCAACGTCGACCACCATGTGGATCGACAGGCACTAGACGCCCTCATCACCGCAGTCCCGCCCGAGATGCAGTTCCCGCTTTCCAACAAGCGGACTGCCAAGGAGGCTTGGACACCATCGCCGCGGCACGCATCGACAGCGACCGTGCTCGCAAATCCACACTGCAGGCACTTCGTAAGGAGTGGGAGAGCCTGGCCTTCAAGCCAGGTGAGGACGTTGATGACTTTGCTCTCCGTCTCAACAATCTGCTGCAGAAGATGGTGAAGTTCGGCGATGCCACCTACACCGAGGAGAGAGCTGTCGAGAAGCTTTTTCGGTGCATCCCCGAGAAGTACAAGAAGATGGCTCGCTCGATCGAGTCTTTAGCTGGACCTCTCCACAATGACGATCGAGGAGGCGATAGGTCGCCTCAAGGTCGTCGACATCGACGAGCCACAATCTCTCTCGAGGCCCATCACCACCAGCGGGAAGCTGCTCCTATCTCGGGAGCAGTGGGATGCCGGCCTCGGTGACATGAAGAAGGGGAACCCTCTTCCATGGTGGGCGGCCACAGGCGCGGCAAGCAGCGCAAGGCGCGAAGAGGCGCCCCAGGCAGGGCACAAGGATGTGCCGAAGGTGACGCCCGCGGAGGCGCCAAGGACGGCGCCGCTGACAAGCCCAACCGGCACAGGACAACAGTTGCCACAACTGTGGCCGACTTGGCCATTGAGCCAATGAGTATCGACAGCCACGACACGGCCAGGCTCACGTCGCATAGGCAGCGGAGGAGGAGACGACTTTGTTCATGGCGCATGCAAGCATCGAGCCACCTTCAGCGACACCAGCCGCAAAGGCTCTCCACCACCTCGACGAGCCAAAAGCGCACGCTCTTCTCGGCGATGGCTCTGGGAAGGACAAGACTGGGGGGTGGTGCCTCAATACCGGCGCTACCCATCACATGACCGGTCGAAGGGAATTCTTCGCCGAGCTCAACTCCGACGCGCGAGGCTCCTTCAAGTTTGGGGATGCCTCTACCATGGAAATTAAGGGCGTCGGCTCCATCATCTTCATGGCCAAAACGAGAGAGCACCGGCTGCTCACCCGTGTCTACTACATCCCCGCGCTAAGGAATTCCATCATCAGCTTGGGACAGCTGGATGAGAACGGCTCGTGTGCTGATCAAGCATGGGGTCCTACGCATCTGGGATCGCCAGCGTCGCCTTCTCGCCAAGGTACCCAGAGGTGAAAATCGACTCTACGTCCTTGACGTGCAGGTGGCACAACCCCTCTGTCTCGCTGCTCGTCGGGACGGCGAGGCATGGCAATGGCACGAGAGCTTTGGGCACCTTCATTTCGAGGCTATGAAGAGTCTCAGTGCCAAGGAGATGGTGTGAGGCCTGTCGTGCCTCGACCATGTGGAGCAGTTCTGCGACATCTATGTGTTAACGAAGCAGAGGCGACTCCCCTTTCCCCAGCAGGCAAGTTTCCGGGCCAAGGGGAGGCTTGAGCTCGTGCACGGGGACCTGTGCGGCGCGATGACGCCAGCCACACCAGGAGGTCGACGCTACTTCCTGCTGCTCGTCGACGACCTCTCTCGCTACATGTGGGCAATGGTCCTCGGCAGCAAGGGAGAGGCCGTGGACGCCATCAGGCGCGCACAGGTTGCTGCGGAGGCGGAGAGCGACTGCAAACGAGCAGACGCTGAAGTCTCAAAATATCGCCCAGTACCCGTCAAGGAAGAACCCGAAGCAGCGAGCAGATGCTTAAGTCTCAAAATATCCTGCTCAGTCAAAGCGATGGCTGAAGCTGTCTAAGGTAGATGACGAGGTCTCTGTAGATGATGAGCGCGCCTTGCGCGAGTGTTTCTTCTTCGTGTAGCAGTTGGGCGCAATATGACCATCATTGTTGCAGTAGCCACAATGTGGACAGGGGCGACCTGAGCCTCCAGAAGGTGTGGGCAAGAGCGGCGAAGCACTCGAGCGAGAAGGGGTCGGTGCAGCAGATGGCTTAGAAGTAGCCCGAGCAACGAGTACCGAGGGAACCTCCAGCAAACCAGCACCACGTAAGCGAGTCTCCTCAGCACGAATCTCAGAAAGCGCCTCCATGAGAGAGATACGGCCACGAGCAAACAACGGAGCACGCTGGGGCTCAAACTCCTTACGGAGCCGAGACAGGAACTCGTAGACGCGATGAAACTCCAAATCGGCCTGGACAGCCTGGCAACAGGGGCAAGTATGACAATCAGCACCGCGGAGAGAATCAAGCTGGCGCCAGATAGCAGAACTCTGTGCATAGAAGTCATCAACAGTAGAATCACCCTGCTGAAGAGCATGCTCCTGACAGACCATATAGAGGTATAAGGCATCACCCGAGGGCTCATAGCGCTGACGAAGGCGAGTCCACATCTCAAACACAGTAGGAAGGCCCAGAAACTTAGAGGCAAACTGAGGCAGAACGCTAGCAGTGAGAACAGCTGCAGCACGAGCATCATCATCAAGCCACTGGGTGTAAGCAGACAGAGCACCATGATACGTCTGAAGAGCCTCCTCATAAGCCAAAACCTTCTCATCATAAGCACAGATAGCGGCCTCATCAGCAAGCTTAGCCGCATCCTTTGCAGCCTGAGAAGCATCAACAGGAAGAGCCGGTGGGGTCGGCGGAGTGGGAGCCACGGGAGGAATCGGACATGGCGGACAGCAGACCTCGCCAGAAAGAAAACCCCATAGGCGGATGCCACGCATGTGAATGCACATGAAGCCAATGAACTCGGTGTAATTAGTGCCATCAAAGATCACCGGACAACGAGGAACAGCAACGTAGCCGGATGAAGCAGACATTTTTTTTCTTTTTTTAGGAATAAGTCAACGAACCGCGTCAGACAGTAGGACACGATCTGGCGAGGCGAGATGGGGCGTCAGATCTGGACATGGGGGAACCGCCTCGATCTGGCTGGTCTGGAGCGATGGGGGAACCGCTCCGGCTCGATCTGGCTGGTCTGGAGCGGAAGACTGGATAGGAGCCACGCCGGCTGATGGGGAAATCGCACCGGCTTGATCAGATCCTCGATCTGGAGCGGCGCCCTCGATCTGGAGCGGATCCTTGATCTGGAGTTGGGATTGGGGCGTCGACTGGCGACGAGAGCAGCCCCTGGATCGGGACAGGAGCAATGCCTGGATCGGGACGAGAGCAGCGTCTGGATCGGGATCGGGGCGGCTGCTGGCGACGAGAGCAGCGCTCGGAGGCGAGATCCAGCACCAGGAGTGATTTCGGCTGGGAGCTGGCGTTGGCGCGAGCGGGACGGGAACTAGATGCGGACGAGACGACATCGGAGCACGAGTTGCTCGTGCGAGAAAAAACCCTAAGGCTCTAATACCATGTTAGGAATAAGCAACTTGTATTCCCATGAGGCCATAGGCCAGTATATATACATGTACAGGTGGTGGACTATATGCAGGAAACACCTTATATATTGGGATAAATACAAAAGGGTACATGACTTATATTATAACTCTAACAAGTGCTTCTAGTGTTGAGCGACCACCATCTACACAGTCAGGTACATCCCCATGGGTCCTGGATTTTGGAGCTTCATTTCATGTCTTTTGATTCTTCTGTTTTGTCCTCTCTTAGATCTCTTGATTCTCCTATTAATGTTCTAACAGCTGATGGTACTTCTCTTCCTGTTACTAGTCAAGTCACTGTTTCTACTTCCTCCTTTTATGTTCCAGATGTTTCTCATGTTCCTCGACTTACTATGAACTTATTTTCCACAAGTCAGCTTACTGATTCTGGTTGTCGTGTCATTCTTGATGTTGATTCTTGCACTATCCAGGATCGTCACACGGAGGCTCTGGTTGGGACTGGCCCTCGCCGCCTTGATTCTCAAGGGCTTTAGGAGTTAGACTGGCTTCATGTTCCTTCTGCTGCCACCGCACTTGCCAGTCTATCGACCTTTGTTGCTTCAACTACTAGCTCCTTCCAGCAGTGGCATCATCAACTTGGTGACCTTTGTGGTTCTCGACTATCGTCTTTAGTTGGTTGTGGTCTTCTAGGGCATGTCTCTTTACAGTGTCTGGGTTGTAGGCTTGATAAACAGGTTCAACTACCTTATCCTTCTAGTGAGTTGGTGTCTCATCGCCCTTTTGATTTGGTACATGCTGATGTGCGGGGTCCGGCTCCCTTCGCTTCCAAAGGGGGTCATCGATATTATATTATGTTTATAGATGATTTCTCGCGCTATACTTGGCTTTAGTTTATGACCTCTTGTAGCGAGGTTCTCTCTATTTATAAGCGCTTTGCTGCCATGGTTGACACTCAGTTCTCTACACCTATTCGTGTGTTTCGTGTTGATTCCGTTGGCGAACATATCTCCAAAATGCTATGTGGTTTCCTTGCTGAGCAAGGTACTATCACTCAGTTCTCTTGTCCTGGTGCTCACGCTCAAAACGGCGTGGCTAAGCGCAACCATCATCATCTTCTTGAGACAGCTCGTGCGATGATGATTGCCACCTCTCTTCCACCTCATTTTTGGGTTGAGCTTGTCTCCACTGCCACATATCTCATCAACATTCAATCCTCATCTACTCTGCAGGGTGGTATTCCTCTTGAGCGTGTTTCTGATTATTCGATGCTTCGGTTGTCTGGTTGCATTGGTTATGTTCTCCTTGCCCCTCGAGAACGCACCAAACTGACCGCTCAGTCTGTCGAGTGTGTTTTTCTAGGCTACAGTGATGACCATAAGGGTTATCGTTGTTGGGATCCGATCGGTCGTCGGATGCGTATTTCACGGGACGTGACTTTTTATGAGTCTCGTCCATTCTACCCATGACCATCCTCTCAACCTTTTCAGTCGAGGATATCTCTTTTCTCACATTCCCTGATACACCTCCCTCTCTGCCTAGTAGTCCTACTCCCCGTCCCGCTGTTGCGGACCCGACGTCGTCTTCTCCTATGGTTTCTTCTCCCTCATCGCATGACTCTCCACCTTCATCATCGATACCTTCCTCTTCTCCACCTTCATCACCAATACATTCACCGTCTCCACCTCAAGTGATTCCACCTCTCCCCTCCTTTCCTTTCCATTATACTCGTCGTCGACGTGTTGTGGATGAGTCTACTGATGTGCCATCTACTTCTGATGTGTCATCTTCCTCCTCTCAGCCGACTTATGGTCTTCGTTCTCGGCCTTGTCCGCCCCCAGATCGATATTCTCCTTCTCGCTATGGTCTTTCGACCATTGTTGAGCCGACTTCTTATCGAGATGTTGTTATTCATCCTGAATGGCAGTTTGCCATGGCAAAGGAGCTTGCTGCCCCTGAGCGTGCCAACACATGGGATTTGGTTTCTCTTCCTCCACGTGTTCGTCCAATCACTTGTAAGTGGGTCTATAAGATTAAGACTCGCTCTGATGGTTCTCTTTGAGCGTTATAAAGCTCGTCTTGTGGCTTGTGGTTTTCAGCAGGAGCATGGTCGTGATTACGATGAGACTTTTGCTCCTGTGTCTCATATGACCACTGTTTGCACACTTCTCGCCGAGGCCTCTGCTCGCCATTGGTCTGTGCCTCAGCTTGATGTTAAGAATGCCTTCCTTAATAGTGAGTTGCGTGAGGAGGTTTATATGCAACCACCACCTGGGTATTCAGTTCCTGATGGCATGGTTTGTCGTCTTCGTCGCTCTCTCTATGGTCTTAAGTAAGCCCCTCGTGCTTGGTTTGAGCGTTTTGCCTTTGTGGTCACTGCAGCTGGTTTTTCGTCCAGTGCTCATGATTCAGCGGTGTTTGTTCACCTTTCTACTCGTAGTCGCATTCTTCTATATGTTGATGACATGATCATCACTGGTGACGATTCTGAGTACATTGCCTTTGTCAAGGCCCGTCTCAATGAGCAGTTCCTTATGTCTGATCTTGGTCCTCTTCGTTACTTTCTTGGGATTGAGGTTTCCTCCACCTCCGATGGGTTTTTTATTTCTCAAGAAAAGTATATCCATGATCTTCTTGCTCGTGCGACTCTTAGTGATGGGCGCACTGTTGAAACTCCTATGAAGCTCAATGTTTACCTTCGTGCTTCTGATGGTGAGCCTTTGTCTAATCCGACGTGTTATCGTCATCTTGTTAGGAGTCTTGTCTATCTTGTTGTCACTCGTCCAGATATATCCTATAATGTCCATATCCTGACTCAGTTCGTCTCTTCTCCCACTTCAGTTCACCATAGTCACATTATGCTTGTTCTACGATATCTTCGTGACACGATCTCTCACCGTCTCTTCTTTCCTCGTTCTAGCTCGTTACAGCTCCAGGCCTACTCGGATGCTACGTGGGCTAGCGATCCTACGAACCGTCGTTCACTTTCTGCTTACTGTGTTTTTCTTGGTGGTTCTCTCATTGCCTGGAAGATGGAGAAACAGATTGCAGTTGCCCGTTCGAGTGCAGAGGCTGAGTTGCGAGCTATGGCTCTTCTGACGGCAGAGGTGACTTGGCTATGATGGTTAATAGAGGATTTTGGTGTTTCTGTTACTACACCTACCACCCTCTTGTGAGACAGTACACGTGCTATCAGTATTGCAAGGGACCTCGTGAAGCATGAGCTTACCAAGCATGTTGGTGTTGATGCTTCTTTTGTCCGTGCTGTTGTGCAGGATCATGTTATTGCTCTTCACTATCTACCTTCTGAGTTACAGCTAGCAAACTTCTTCACGAAGGCCCAGACTAGAGCGTGACATGGATTTTACATCTTCAAACTCAGTGTTGTGGATCCACCATGAGTTTGAGGGGGGGTGTTAGAGCTATATTGATGATGTCTCTAGACCTTTTGTATTCTAGACTTTTGTCATCCTATTGTACCTGTATATGTTTTGGCTTTGGCCTCCCAATAATATCAAGTTGTTTTTCTCCTAACATCAACAATCATAACCACGAAGTGTTACGGAGGAACGAAAGACGTCAGATGCAAGATGGACGGCCATAGCTGCTTCACACCAACAGATGAAGTTTGAATTATAACCGACTCACGACTAAAGTGTCAAATTCTTCAGAGCTTGGAGGAATGAGTCCTGACACGGTGCCCCGGTACCACGGGTCCTCTGTACAGGTTTGATATCGGTGTCACCATGCACGCTTTCTTCTGTCAGTCTGGCCAGCCCTACATGGAGGCCTTAGTCGGTGCAGCTGATTGGTGAGTCTAAATGTCTCTAGACACGCATGAAAGGAGCTTGCTGATTGGTGAGAGCACACCGCTGTGCAAGGATTTCCTAGCCTGCCTATGCATGCAGATGGCAGGTTGATCACTCCTGATTTTGGCACCAAGCATTGCCTTGTAAGGGGATCATACACAACAACAACAAAGCCTTTAGTCCCAAACAAGTTGGGGTAGGCTAGAGGTGAAACCCATAAAATCTCGCGACCAACTCATGGTTCTGTCCCATGGATAGCAAGCTTCCACGCATCCCTGTCCATGGCTAGTTCTTTGGTGATGCTCCAATCCTTTAGATCTCTAAAATTAGTCCATTCGTATGGGACTAAGGGAAACTCATGCAAGGGAAAAAGGGATGTGCGTGCACATATAAGGCAGCAAATAATCAATCTCGACATGTTCCCGAAGCGCAAGGCTAGTCTCACGTCTAAGGTCACATGGGCAGGCTTGTCGTGCTCAACTCATGTGAGCGAGCTCACTGGGAGGTCGTGCCCCGATGCAGTTCCTCGATTGCCGGGACATGGACATGCAGACGCAGTAGCGGAAACCGCTGGGAGGAGGTATCGGACTGTGCGGCGCTATGGCTTCTCTACAAAAACGACTATTAAAACTGGTTTTTCATCTTTTTATAGAACTCACTTGTACTTATCTATGATTTATTTGGATAACTCAAACAATTTTTTAGGTGGTTAGAAATCACGTTTTAGGGAATACGGTTTCCATAATCCCCATATCCAAACAACCCCTTAACGAGGAATAGAGTAGTTTATATGAGACCAATATGATAGGAACCATAAAGGAAATAATCGTCTTATTAATACTTGTTCATGCAGGTAAGTACAAACAAGGAGAAATGGTACTCCCTCCATTTTTATATACAAGGCCACTATTAAAATTACAATTTGCATATATACAAGGCCATTAACATTAATCGATGCAATATTAATGGTGTTTGCCTCATAGTACTAGCAAAGGAGGACATTAATTATCCCTTGCATGCATGCAGGAATGAGATCATTGGCTTGATATGCATGAGAGAGAAAAATACACAATAATTTACACAGTAAACAAAAAGACAAGTTGTCTTGCAACATTGACTTAAAAGGCATTAACTTTTGCCTTGGTACCTGTAATGTGGGATTGTGGCCTTGTATATAAAAATGGAGGGAGTAGCATTAATTAGGATTGATACTGTGTTGGCGTGCTTGATGAAACCGTATGTCTTTTTCATACCTGATGATTGCATGCATTATTTCGAACATCTTCAAAGAGAGAAGAGTAGTAAGAAGGATCATAAATAGAACCACCCAATATATCATCAGCCACTGAACCCCGTCTAACTGAATTAGATCTGGGGCTCAAGAAACTATTTCTTGCATCATTTGCTTCATAATACGTTGGCGTGCTTGATGAGACCCCTAACCTGTACATCTGGATCCATATAAATGAAGACAAAAACCTCACTGAAAACCCAATAGTTTGCATCCACAATGCAAGTCTGAGTGAGAAGACAAAAAGTTGACCATACTTCTCATCAGGGGTACTATTCCTGTACAAATAGATATAGTCAGAAGCACACGGGTATAAAACTGTAAAATACAGCAGAGTATTCTCTATGATACTAAACAAAAAGAAAACAAACAAATATTTCTACATTTGTCCACAGAGATACTTATTTGATAAGAAAACATATTCACAATGTAGTAATGACTGAATCTAATAAATCTGTAAAATATCAAAAAATATGTAAATGGCATACTAAAAGGAGAATGCACAGCCAAAGAAAGTCTCAGGCAAGTATTTTTTTTTAAATGACAAAAGATCAAAGTGCAAAGTACAAGATGGCAATAGATCAATTACAAAGTAAGAAGAGGCAAATTGTCAAATTCCAAAGTAAGTACTGGCTTAAAATCAAATCCCACTCAACCCCCCCCCCCCCCCCCCCACACACACACACACCAAAAAAAATGGCATTAGTGCTTCTGTTAATTCCTTGTTTTGGGCAATCAAAATGCAATACCCAGAAGATTAAAAACGAAGATTAGTTTGACCACTATTTTGCATCTGTCCACTATTTCGTCAAGCTTATGAAACTATTAAAAAAATAATGTTTAATAGTAGCACTTACAAAGTCATTAGCACTTCTATTATGCAGGAAATGTTATCATTTTGTTGCCATGTGTACTGAGGGTGCACGTGCGTAAAAAAAAGGGCAGCCCGGTGCATGTAGCTCCCACTTGCACGTGCATAAAAAGAAAAGAAAAAATAGGTCACTAAAACAGAAAGATAGTGGTTGCAGAAGACATACCATATAGCATGTGAGAAGAGTATAAACCATGCAACATCAAGGACGATAGCAAAGAAGAGCAGGAGAGCGTAAGTCCGGCCAAGTCTTTGACTACTACTTTCAATCGCAACAACAGCAAATAGCCCTATCACAAGGTTTATCACAAGAACCCCATTGAACAGCGCAGCAAGCGATCCAATCAGCGCACAACCAATCTACAACATATGCAAATGAATACATTTAGTTTGAAGAACAATCTGCTCAGAGCTCACTCAACGTTATAAGCATTAAGCCAGGTATTATAAAATTAACTAAAAATAAAGCAACTACGCTAGCGTCACGGGATCTAAGAATGTTAACTGTTAAACCATGATATAAGCAAAAGCAAAGGAGACCAGTAATCACTAATTTTCTACCAACATGATAAAAATTTCAAAATAGCAATTCCTAGTTGCCTACAAGATGGCCCTGGAAGGCGGTCCGCATGGTTGGCTCTCCAGCGGGCACCATGGCGGCGGTGGTGGCTATGTCTCTTGGTCATGTGCGCAGAGAGGGGTGTATGATAAAAAAATTTCAAAATAGCAATTCCTAGTTGCCTACAAGATGGCCCTCGAAGGCGTCCGCATGGTTGGATCTCCAGCGGGTGGCTATGTCTCTTGGTCATGTGGGCAGCAAGGGGTGTAGCGGCGGGTGGCTCGGGCTCGCTCTCTGTCATTGACAAGGGCGACACCCATATCAGGATCTGGAGGCATGTGCACGTCGCGGTTGTCCTAGGTGCCTCGTGGTGGCACGGGTGAGCTGTCGAGCGAAAGCTCCACGCCTTGGCGCCAAAGGCGACGATACCTACAGGTGTTTCCCTCCTCTCAAGGACATTGTGTGGTTCTCTCTGTGCTAGGGTTTTGGGTGAGAAGACCTTATTCCGTTTTCAGGCTCGGTTGCGGAGACGCTTAGCGTTGTTCCCACTCCTCATGGTGTTGTCGTCGAGCTTAGGTGTCCTAGGGCGTGTTGCGGCGTTGTATTATAGCATGCTTGTATTCTTTCATAGTCGCGTCCGTTTATGTTCTCCGGTTATCCTGGGATCTGCTAGTAAGATGGCCTCCTCACTAACATAGTAACATGTACCGTTCGTGTACCTGTTTCAGAAAGTTGCCTACAAAGACTAGCTAAGTCACACGCTCAATAATAATATATGGTTTCCAGCATTGTAAATGGCCAGAATACAATACTTGTAAGATTTATAATTTCATATTTTTGGGGTAATTACCACTGCTATAGGACTTGATCTTGAATAATCAAACATGAAAGAAATGGCACAGGTTTCGATGATTTTTACTAACTCTACTCTGTAGAATAACTTATCCATGTTTAATTGGATTGTGGATTTGCCTGAATTTTGATAGTTCTTGATTCTTAAAATGTTGGTAGCACCTCTTACGAAATGAGTTTCTTGTATTGGACGGAGCCAACAGCCAGTACATATACACAAGAGGGAAATAAGCAAAGTACCTGTACAATATGGTAAATACACACACAGCACAACCATGATCTAATCCCCACCCCCCTCAAACTCAAGTAGGGTCTTGGACAGGGAGAAGCTGTGTTGTGACCGTGTCTGAGCTTTTGTCAATCAGCAAGCTGAAGCTCCAAGGGCACATAATGAAGGGCCACAGTCCCCTTGCACCTGAGAACGCATGTAGGAGGCATAAACACCTATGTGCTTGGTGAGCTCAAGCTTCACAGCATCATAGGGCAATGATGAGCGCCCTAGTGTTGTCAAGAGCAAAGGGTCCGTGCAGCAGTAGAAACACAAAAGTCCTGAACAAGCCACCATAGCCAAGTGATCTCTGCAGTCATGGAAGCTATAGCTCGCAGCTCGGCCTCAGCACAGGACACTACTAGGAAATACCTAATAGGTATAGGATTAAATAGTAGCATGGGGTAATGGGCTGCCGCTGCTGCTATTTAGCAGTAGCACCGGCCAAATAAAGCTCTACAGGTACATGTTGGTAGCAGCGCGGGCCTTGGTGGGCCACACTACTTCTACATGGCCCCCACCACTTCTACATGGCCCCCACCGTGTCCCCAGGGTTGGCTATAGTAGCAGCGCGGCCCTATAACACGCCCTACAACTAGCATTTTAGCAGTAGCGCAGGTTACGGACCTGGCGCTGCTACTATTTACACCCGAGCCCAGCTCCCAGGCACCACCTAGTAGTAGCTGGTAGGTACCCTGCGCTAATACTAGGGGCACCTTATCCACACCCCATGCGCCGGTTCCCGTCTCCCTCACACTCGCTGTCTTTGCCACCGTCGTCATCCGCCGCAGTCATCGGCCGTCGCCCACCGTCGTCGTTGCCCCACTCCTCCTCGACCGAGGTAATCTCCCTCCCTCCCTCCCTCCTCCAGCCCTCCTCAATAACACTAAAACTTTTTGTTTCGTATTTAGTTGATGTTTGATATAGGAATTTTCAGTAAAAAAAATTAGTAATAGAATAGAATAGGAAACATAAAAACTAGTTATTACTATAAGAACTAGTAATAGAATAGAGAATTTTCAGTAAAAATAATTAATTGAATAGAAATTTTCAGTAAAAAAGTTTGTAAGAGAACAGAAAATACCTTTAAATATTTTAGGCATCGAATAGGTTTTTTTAATATAGAAATGTTTTAGGTATCGAATAGCTTTTTTGAATATAGAAATGTTTTAGGTATCGACTGGGTTTTTTGAATATAGAAACAAATTCGACACTTTAATTATGTTTATGTCAATATCACTTTGTCGTCAAAGAACGCTATATGTTATTTGATCATTAATTATGAGTTCAAGGATTAGTCAAGATGTTATGACCAGAGGCCCAGTTAGCCAAAACTGGCCCAGTTATCGTAATAATATTAGGGGCTTAGCCCAGTTTATTATAGCCTAGGGAACTTATATATAGTCATGTAATCAGCACTTTTAAGATTAAGCAAAGATCAATCTATTTTGATCGGCTCCAACTAGGAGCCGGTACCCTAACCCTAACCGCCTCTTCCATTGCGCCGTCGCCCCCATCCGTGCGAGACGGCGCCCCTGCGCCGGCGACAACGGCCGATCCCCTCCTTCCCCTATAACCTCCGGCCAAGACCCGGTAGAACCCTAGTTTCTACCAGTTTGGTATCAGGTAGCTTCGGTGCGATCATGTCTTCGCCGCCGCCCACCTCAGCCCTCCCACTGCCGACCGCCACCACCGCCCCGCTGGCCACCACGGCCGGCACCCCTTCTCTGCCGTTGTCGGTCACCTCCGCCGCGCCGATTCTCACCGTGAGCGCAGCTGCAAGCCCCCCCCCCCCACCGGAGCGCTCCGTGATCTCACCACCGCGGTCCAGGGCATCCGCCTCTACTTGGCTGGGCCCTACGAGCCACCGCCGGCCGCGCCACCCGCCGCTGCCACCGGGCCGCTGCTCCTGCCGTGGCAACCGCCGCACCCGGCGGCCTCCGCGACGTTCGCTGGGCCGCTGCAGCACCAGCTGCAGCCGCCTCCGCCTCCAACCCGCCCTGGCCTCAGTGGCCATCGCCGACCCTCGCGGCCTCCGTTTCGCCCCTGCAGCTGCAAGCCCCCCCCCCCCCCCCACGCCGATCCACTCTGGGCCGGCTACGACCGCGCCGGTAGGAGTCCCGATCCACCAGGTCCGGTTCCCGCCTTCGCCGTAACCGCTTCCGGCCTGATCGGCCGGGTCGTCACCGCAGTCGGCGCCCGCCCTGCAGTACAGCGGGCCCTCCAGCTCCGCAGGTCCCTACGCCGGCCTCGACGGGCAGCCGTTTCATGGGGGACCCCGTGCGTCCACCGACCCGGCGCCGCCCCCCATGCTGCTCCACACCGACGACCCGTACGGCCACGACGGTCATACTCAGACACCGCCGCGCTTCGCCAAACTCGACTTCGCCACCTTCGACGGCAACGAGGACCCCCTCAACTGGCTTAATCAGTGTGAGCAGTTCTTTCGGGGGCAACGCACGCTCGCATCGGACCGCACCTGGCTCGCCTCATATCACCTCCGAGGCGCCACGCAGACATGGTACTACGCCCTCGAGCAGGAAGAGGGCGGCATGCCCCCATGGGAGCGCTTTTGCGAGCTCTGTCTCCTTCGCTTCGGGCCGCCGATACGCGGGAGCCGGCTAGCGGAGCTAGGCCGACTCCCCTTCACCTCCATGGTGCAGGACTTCGCCGACCGCTTCCAAGCCCTGGCGTGCCACGCGCCCGTCGTGACGGCCCGTCAGCGGGCCAAGCTCTTCGTCGGCGGCCAGCCGGATCATATCCGCGTGGACGTGGAGCTTCGGGGACCGCAGGACATCCAGACGGCCATGTACTATGCCCGCGCATTCGAGCAGCAAACGGTGGCTATGCAGCAGGCGTTCCCGGCCCAGGCACCTCGCCGCCGGCTATGTCTGCACCCAACCGGCCTGCCCAGCCGGCGACAAGGACGCCCGCCACAGCAGCAACTCGACCATTCCGTCGGCTAACCCCAGTCGAACAAAACGAGCGTCGTCGCCAGGGGTTATATTTCAACTGCGATGAGCCCTACGTGCCAAGACACGTCTGTCCGCGCCTCTTCTACCTGCAGGCGGACGACTATATCGTGGAGGATACAGCTCCCTCCAAGCTTGCCGAGGCGGCAGCCCCGGCATCAGCCACCGCTCTCGTGGTCTCCCTGCATGCCCTATCGGCATACAAGCGGAAACAACGATGTTGTTGCCAGTGACAGTTAATGGGGAGCGCCTCTTAGCTCTCCTGGACACGGGCTCTACACACAACTTCCTGCCCACGTCTACTATCCGTCGCCTGGCCCTCCAGCCAACGGGCGGCGTGCAACTCCGAGTTACCATGGCTAATGGTGACCGTCTCCGCTGCCACGGAATTGCGCAGCAGGTTCCCATCCTCATCGGCGACGAGTCCTTCGCCATCACGTGCGTCGGCATCGACTTGGGCGACTACGACTTCATCCTCGGCGTCGACTTCTTGCAGACGCTCGGACCCATCCTTTGGGACTTCGACGCACTGACCATGACTTCCTGGCATCAAGGGCGCATCGTGCAGTGGAAGGGCGAGGGTGGCACTTCTCCAACAGTTCCCTCTCAGTTGTCGACCGCCATAGCAGACTCCGAGCCACCCCTGTTGGCTCATCCCCTACAGCAGCACGACGACCTTTTACTGGTGCTCCTTGTTCACAAGCCCGAGGGCTCGTGGCGTTTCTGCC
Organism: Hordeum vulgare subsp. vulgare; assembly: GCF_904849725.1. NCBI lineage: Eukaryota > Viridiplantae > Streptophyta > Magnoliopsida > Poales > Poaceae > Hordeum > Hordeum vulgare. The sequence goes on from NC_058519.1 coordinate 296,353,702, forward strand.
TCGATTACCGTGCTCTCACTACCAAGATGACGTGGGTCAATTTTCCTATATCGGTCGTGCAGGAGCTCCGGGAAGAGCCGCCAGGGCCACGCTTATTCCCTGCGCTCGATTTGCGTTCTGGTTCCCATCACGGCCACTTCGAGTTTCTGGTGATGCCTTTCGGTCTCTCCAATGCGCCGGCGACATTTCAAGCATTGATGCACGACGTACTTCGGACCAGCTCAACCCTCCGAAGGCACCTTGGGAGCAGCTCAAGGAGTTCCGCCAACATTTTCTAAATGCCCAGCTCGAGGACAAGCTGTTTGCGCAGGCGGGGAGAAATGTTATGACCAGAGGCCCAGTTAGCCAAACTGGCCCAGTTATCGTAATAATATTAGGGGCTTAGCCCAGTTTATTATAGCCTAGGGAACTTATATATAGTCATGTAATCAGCACTTTTAAGATTAAGCAAAGATCAATCTATTTTGATCGGCTCCAACTAGAAGTCGGTGCCCTAACCCTAGCCGCCTCTTCCATCGCGCCGCCGCCCCCATCCGTACGAGACGGCGCCCCTGCGCCAGCGACCACGGCCGATCCCCTCCTTCCCCTACAACCTCCTGCCAAGACCCGGTAGAACCCTAGTTTCTACCACAAGACTAGTCTATTGAGTCTCAACTCCATGGCCGACTACACTTGAGTGTCAACTAGTGTGGATTACTCACGCTTAGTCTATGAGTCTCAAAATTCGAACGAATCGTCGACTCATCGACTCGTAAACCTTGGATTTGATGATCTAAAATTTTCACTCGATGGAATATGCAGGCTTTCTAGTGTCGCGTCTCCCTGGAGTGATCGTCCTCGGAGCTTCCTCTACAGTCGAGTCGGTGAGCTAAAAGTCCACCTCCTCCTTCTGTCGAGAGCTAAAAGTCAATGATATTGTACATGTATTGGTTGTCTCTTTGGACACGTGTATGATTTGCAGGGAACACCTTTGAGTGGCCTATGTTTTGCTGGAATGTTGATTCATTTATGTTCCAGCAAATTTCAGGCACTCGATATGTCCTGTTTTTAGCAAAGGTCATGCCGAAATTTTGGTATGACTTGTGCTAGAAAGTAGGAAATATCGAGTGCCCGTGATTTGCCAAAACAGGAATTAAACGACATTCCGGCAAAACATAGGCCATTTTTATGTCATTACCCCATATATGTAGTGTTAACTGACTGATGCTTATTAGGGTTGACTTTCAGTCTGTCCAAGCTCCTTGTATGACTCAGCCTGTTCTTAAAGGAGGAATCCCGATGTCGTCGTCCTGGGGGTCGTTTTCTCTTCTTCTCGTGATATATACCTTAGTATAATGCGCTAGAGAAGTAGGGAAAGTGACCATCACCAACAATCAAAATATCAAAGAGAGGAGGAATGTCGTGGGGTCGCTTCCTCCTTCCCGTGTGCTAGACATTTTGGTAATGCACGCAAGGACAAGGGAGGAGCGACCAGCACCGACAGTCGAAATATCAAAGAGGAAGAACATCGACTGTTGTCTTGGGGGTCGCTCTTCCTCTTTCTCCCCGTGATAGACCTTTTGGTAATGCACGGGGAGAAAGGGAAGAACGAACATCACCAACAGTCGTAATATTAGTGTGAGGGAGTGGCCACCACATACACCACCATATCAGTATGAGGTAGTGCCCACCATATACATCATGAGATATGAGAGTTTTTCAAGGAAGCCTCGACAGACCGAAAGTCAACCCATGCTGAATAATGATCTGTGTGTTGAGTTCCCGGTATAATTGTCCTTGATTTTTAATCTTTGAATCATGAACACATGAAATGTCTGACAACGATAGGATCCCTAAGTGCGATTACTGCACCGACGACGGGGGTACGTGCAACCGTTTTCCTCACTTAGACAAGGTAGGTGCTTCACCGTGACGCTAAAAGAGGGCTTTGAAATTATTACGTTATGTAACGACGGCATGTATTCTTTTTGGTACTTTAGCATGACGTGTGCTTTTTGTTTTAACCTATTATTTTTTCGCAATTCGACTAGTGCATTCCCTTTTATGCAAGAAGGCATGCCTAGGACATGTTCCATTTAGAAGATAGGGAGGTTATAGAGACGAAGAGAGCTCACCTAAAAACAGAAAATTTCATTTTTTATGTCAAGGTAAGAAATGCAGTAGGTCACACATATTTTTGTTGTTCCAATTGGAGAGCACTATCCAAGGCCTACGGGTTTCAGGAGGGCATGAAAATAACCTTCGATCTTGGTCCTCAAGATGATCGTGAAAATAATATCAAAATTTGGGTGCATGTGGACATGATTCCAGTTCTACCTCCTTGTGAGTTTGTCCACAAATTTGTTAAATAATTTGTATTGTTTATTGAAAAGTAGTTGCTACTCATCCCTAGTAAATTTGTTTATTTTTAATTGTCAACTTATTTCTTTTCTCCAAGAAATACACCGAAGATAATAGACCGGACCTACTACAGTTATGGCTCTGAGCTAACTTGGTCGAAGAAAAATCATCTGATCTCATTTAGTAATAATGTTGAGAATTTCATGACCAATTATCAAATTGGCGAAAGTTATTTCTCTTATAAAGGATGCTGGGGTGCTAGATGCAACCGTTGGCTCCACGTCTGCTATGAATAGTGTCGCGCGAGAGATAAAAACAGCAAGCAGCAAGGGGCAAAGTGAGCCAGAGCGAGACCTAGCCCACGTCTCCCCCACAACCCTCGTTCCTCTTGCCGCCGTCGGCGATGGATAAACTGAGAGGAAAGAGAGGGAGGTAAGGCAGCGGATGGGAGAGGGTCACCCTGCTCCCTCTTCTCTCTCCCTCTCTCTCGTGCCTCCTCGATGCTGCGGTACTCCCGCGCTGCACGCCACCACGCCTCTCCTCCCTCGCCGATCTCTTCCCTCGCCGATGCACACCGTGGATCCGGATTGGTTAAAGGTGGCTGCTGCGAGTGACCGGGGTGGGGTGAAGGAGCAGCGAAGCGGAGTCGAGGAGAGGCAGGCAAGGGGGCAAGAAGCAGATGGAGCGCTGCCCATCCACTTCTCGCCTGCGGCAGCGCCCATCTGGCACGGTGGGTGGATCTACGGGGGAGAGGAAGAAGGCCGACAGCAGGGACAGCGACGTGGCTGCTCATCCTACCACGCTTCTTCACTCGTACGTCGCCATGCTTTCCTTTGTCACGGAACGACGGGACACCACTCCACCTCACACCTTATCCCCATCCAAACATGATGAGGCAACATGTCAGTGTACTAAGAAATGGATTCCTTAGTACCCCAGACTTAGGCACAGTCAACCGCAACCCCCAGGCCGGCAACCCCAAGACAAGTCAGGACCAAGACCAAGGCGGGGCGGCAAAACCCTCACCAGTGTATGCAGTCGTCCGCCTACGGCGCCTGGCGAGATCCCAGTCTGCCAAGTCACCACTCCACCTCACAAGGGGGGTGTGATTATCTACATCGGCCGATGTGTCAAGCGGGCAGGCGGAGCTGGCAGGGGCACGTGGCCACAGCAACGGGCGCGTTGCAACCTTAATGACACTCGTCCTGCGGCATGGCAGAAGAATAGGAGGTAGTTGGGCGGCCGACACAGAAGGAGAGGCAATCATTGTCGGGGAACGTCGCCAGCGCGCCACCTCACGACGCATTCAATGCGTCTATCCTAGTCCATCAGAGTTAGGTATTTCCCAATACCTATTCCGACAAGCAGTCCCCGTCACTGGAGTACGCATTGTACACCCAATAAAAAGACCGTTATAGCCACTATGGTAACCCCTTGTCCTATAAAAGGAGGTCCATGACTACCTTTAGAAGGGTTGACACTTTGTTCAATTGCACGCGTAGCCGCCTCTCGAGCATCCTCGCTGGGTCGTTGCGCTCCTGTACTTGAACCCACCTAATTAACCGAGCACAAACAGGAGGTGGGGTTTTACGCTGCCGAGCGGCCCGAACCTGTATAAACCCTCGTGCGTGGTCTGGTCGACTGATGCTCTTCGTGCACCTGGATCCCCCTGCAGAACTGCCTCGCAGGTCCCATAGATCGTCGTTTCCCCCGACATCTTTGGCGCACCACGTAGTGGGCTCCAGTGCGCAAAACTTCAGACATTTCTGCGTGCCTTCATCAACACCCATGGCGCCCAAGAAGGCCAGCCACCCCTTCGACGTCCAAGCTGCCCACGTCGGCTGCTAACAGCGACGGAGACGAGGGCGGGCAACGCACCCGTCCAACCGGCGAACGCAGCCACAACACTGCGCGGAGCTCCGCAAATCACGGCCCGGACGCCGCCGTCGTGCTAGCGCAGTATGCGCCGGCTACGGCCGGGGGTGACATTGCAGCCGCGGCCGCAGAGGCGGCAGTTGCGACCGGACCTCCACCGCGCCCGCGAGATGACGACGACGGGCCACGCGCGAACGATACCCTTGCGTAGGAGGCACAAGGCCAGGCTCAACAACCCCCCTGATGGGGGCAGGCGATGGGCGACGACGCAGGAAAGTGCTCCTTCTGGCACTACCAGGAGTAAGAGCACTACCCGCGTCGGGGAAGCTTTGGCGCAGGCCCATTGCTGAACTTTCCGCCTACGCCGGAGGTGATGGAGTGGAGGGCGACCATACAAAGCCTGCAGAGTTTCGCCAACAAGGACAAGCCAGACGCGGCGGTATCCTGCGCGCAGCTCCTGCAGGGCCTACCGCCAGGCTCGACGCCTACGGAGTACACATTGTGCAATCGCCCCCACGACAGCAGCAAGTTACCCGCCGGACCGACATACAAGACGAGGTGTCTCTAGCCTCGACGGGCCCGCGGCTGAAGCAAGATCAACGTCAAATCTTGAAGGGCCGGCGCAAGGAGGGCGCGCTCACCATAATCGAGAGGAGATGGTCGCACGGATCCAGTCGTTGATGAGCATGCGCCCGGGGCGCCTGGTAACCTACCTTACCAGGTGGGATGCCCGGCATTCACTTGTGAGTTGCGGCAAGTCCGCTGGCCCTCCAGCAAGGCCTTCAAGCCGGAGTTGCCGGACAAGTACGACGGCAACATCAGTCCATCAAAGTTCCTAGGCATCCACACCATCGCGGTGCAGGCTGCCGAGGGACGAGACGAGAAGGTGCTCGCCAACTACCTGTTTGCACTCAAGCCCAATGTGAGGAGTTGGCTGATGAATTTGCCGGAAGGGTCCAACTCCTCCTGGGCGGATATGTGTAACCAGTTCGTTGGGGCTTACCATGGAGGCCACAAGCTCCCGGAGCAACCCAACGATCTGCACATCCTCCCCCAGCGAGACGGCGAGACCCTCCGCAAGTACATCCAGAGGTTCAACCGCTTGCAGCACAACATCCCGGACATCCACCCTGATATGGTGATCGTTGCGTTTCACACGAACGTACGCAATCGCCGCATGCGCGAGGAGATGACCATCAGCAAGGTGCGGGATGTCGCCGAGCTCTACGCTCTGGCCAACAAGTGCGCACGGGCTGAAGAGGAAAGAAGGTTCCCATGGGAGGATGCTGGCGCGGAGGTCGACTCTGACGACGACGAGAACGCGCCTGCCTCCTCGAAGAAGGGACGCAAGCGTAAGAAGAAGAGCAAAGGAAAGGCAGTGATTGCTGTCGAGAGCTCCGGCAAGCCTAACGCCGGCAAGAAGGCCAGATACGAGGAGTCCGACAAGGACGTTGCCGCATGCTCCGGGAACGATGATGCCGGGGCAAGCGAGAAGACCGACAAGCCGTACTGCAAGGTCGACCGCACCAAGGGCCACGACATCACCGAGTGCCGCCAAGTAGAACAGCTTGCTGAGAAGCGGAAGCAAGAGTACGAAAGGTGTGACAAGGAGAAGGGCCGAGATGGTGCCGGTGGATCCGACAAGAAGGGACGCAACGGCCGAGGTGGCCACCGCGGCCAAACAGCAGAAAGAGAAGCCTGCTAGAGGCCAGATGACAATCTGACGGTGTGATGATGACAATGACGAGGATGAAGAAGAATCCAACGAGCAAAAGTTCTAGAAGGCCATGGATGCTATGTGCGTTGACGGAGGCACATCTTTGCAGTCCTCCCATAAGCAGCTGAAGCAATGGGTCTGCGAAGTCAACGTGGCGGAGCCAGCGGCAGAAGCAAGGAAGTCTCTCAAGTGATCCAACACTCCCATCATCTTCGACGTTGAGGACCACCCTAATTGCATCATCACGGTCGGGTGCATGCCGCTGTTGGTCTCACCAACAGTTCGCAACCTCAAGGTCACAAAGATGTTGGTCGGCAGTGAGGCCGGCCTGAACTTGATATCGCCCGATGTGATCAAGCGGCTGCAGATCCCCGATTCAGATCTTAAACCCACGGGCTCCTTCCAAGGAGTGGACGGGGGGAGATTTCAGCCAAAGGGGAAGATAACCCTTCCGGTCACATTTGGTAGCGAGCTCAATTTCAAGACAGAGAGGGTCACCTTCGACGTTGCCAAGATGTCGCTGTCGTACAACGGAGTCCTGGGCCGTCCCTCACTGGCTAAGTTCATGGCGGCATCCCACCACGCCTGCAACACACTCAAGATGCCAGGGCCGATGAGAATCATCACCATCCATGCAGACAAGAAAGACACAGTCCTATGTGTCGACAAGATCTATCGAGAGGCAGTCGCAGCGTCCACCGACATGGCACCCGTTCCTGCCGAGAACAAGTCCAAGACCTCTGGCAAGACTCGTGATGAATCCGGGAAGCGCGCCGCTGAGCACAGCACGCCCGTCAATGACTCACCCGGGACTTCTAACGCCGGGGGCAAGAAAAACAGTGACCATCCCCAAGACGAAGCCAGTGGCCGTGCAAGAGGACGACGGACGACGAGGGGGTACTTTCACCATAAGTGCCACCCTCGACAGCAAATAGGAAAGCACGCTATCTCCTTCCTGCAGGCAAATGTCGACGTGTTTGCCTGGCAACCGTCTGACATCCCTGGTGTTCCCAAGGAGGTGACTGAGCACCACCTTGTTGTTTGTCCTCGTGCGCGCCCCGTCAAACAGAAGGTCTGAAAACAAGCACTGGAGCGGCAAGAGTTTATTGCCGAAGAGATCAAATAGTTGGAAGCGATTGGGCTAGTCAAGGGTGTGCTCCACCCAACATGGCTGGCGAATCCCGTGGTGGTGCGCAAGGCAAGCGGGAAGTGGAGGCTCTGCACCATTTTCACAGATGTCAACAAGGCTTGCCCAAAGGACCCCTTTCCCTTGTCGCGCATCGACCAGATCGTGGATTCGACTGCCGGCTGCAACCTATTGTCGTTCCTCAATGCGTACTCTGGTTATCATCAGATCTTCATGGCCGAGGAAGACGAAGAAAAAACAGCCTTCATCACCCATTTGCGACACGTACTGCTTCAGGTGCATGCCTTTTGGACTGAAGAGTGCGGGCTCAATGTTTGTGAGGGTCGTCCAAATTGATCTTGGACCACAACTGCACAGAAATGTGGAGGCCTACATGGACATCATAGTCATGACGAAGAACAAGGCCACGCTGATCCAAGACCTGGAAGAGACCTTTGCGAATTTGCGCAAGATCAACTTGAATCTCAACCCCAAGAAGTGTGTGATCAGGGTCCCATCTAGCAAGCTCCTCAGTTTCTTCATATCTTAGCATGGGATAGAAGCCAACCCCGCCAAGATTGAAGCAATCGAGCAAATGAAGGCACCGAAGCGCGTCAAGGATGTACGCCGGCTGGCGGGTTGTGTCGCTGCTCTCAGCAGATTCATTTCCAAATCCGCAGAGCACGCCCTGCCATTTTTCAAGATCTTGAAGAAGGCAGGACCAATGACATGGACTCCGAAAGCAGAGGCAGCATTACAAGACCTGAAGAAGTACCTGTCCTCGGCCCATGTCGTAGTTGCGCCCAAGCCCGAGGAACCTTTGACATTATATTTGGCAGCAACGAACCAGGTGGTCAGCACTCCATTAGTGGCGAAAAGGGAAACTGAGAACAGTGAAACAATGGCCCCTGAACCGACAGCCATCGGACCCAGGCCAACCCCAATGAGCCAAGAACTCAATACGGAAGCGACACGGGAAGCGAAACAGCGAGCGAAGAAGGTGGTGCAGCAACCAGTGTACTTTGTCAGCTCCCTCCTATAGGGGGCTCGGTCGAAGTACTCTTGTCGAGTGGGCCCTGGAGCTGGCCAGTTTCGACCTGAACTTTGAAAGCACGGTGATCATCAAAAGCCGAGCACTGGTAGAGTTCTTCGCCGAATGGATGCCAACACCAGATGAAGAGATCCCAGAAACAGCCATTCACGACAAGGAAACCCCCAGGCATGGGTCATGTACTTCGATGGAGCTTTCTCGCTGCAAGGCGTCGGTGCCGGAGTGCTGCTCATAGCACCAACCGAAGAGCACCTCAAGTATGTGATCCAAATGCAGTTCCCCCGGGAGGTGTCGACCAACAATACAACGGAATACGAGGTTTTGCTTGTCGGGCTGCGGATAGCGGTAGAGTTGGGGATCAAGAAGTTAATAGTCCGAGGGGACTCACAATTGGTTGTGCGCCAGGTCAATAAGGATTACCAAAGCCCCGTGATGGAAGCGTAAGATGATGAAGTGAGAAAGTTGGAGGAACGTTTTGATGGTCTACAGATGGAACACGTCCCTAGGACGGAGAACAACATCGCCGACGACTTGTCGAAACAAGCAGCTCAGAAATCGCATGTGGAACCGACCACCTTCGTGCTCCGACTCACTCAGCCTTTAGTTACACCATCAGGGCGGCAAGCCATGAAGAGGAAGATCAACTCCGGCGACAATTTCCCGACAGAGCCACCCGTGGCCGCCAAGAAGGTTGTCGGAGGTGACGAGGTGCTCGACGATGAGCGCAAAGCTCCGGCAAGACAGGCAGTCCTTGCCGTCGAAGCTAGCGCTCCCGCGACGGAAGAAACGCCTTTAGTCCTTGTCGTCGAGCCACGGGCTCCAGCATGGGCGCAGCAGATTGTCCAATACCACCAAACAGGAGACCCCCCACCCCCCGAAGAGCAAGAAGCCAAAAGAGTAGCCCGGCGGTCAAGCATGTACCAGTTCGTGGACAACGATCTGTACAGGCGGAGACCCAATGGGGTGAAATTAAGGTGCATCGCTCGGGAGGAAGGACAACGGCTGCTGTGGAAGATACACGAGGGGATTTGTGGCTCTCACATAGGATCACGAGCCCATGTCGGAAAGGCGTTCCAGCAAGGCTTCTACTGGCCCACAGCCCTTCAAGAGTCAAGACGCCTTAGAGATGGTGACAACGTGTGAAGAATGCCAATACCACGCCAAGCAGATACACCAACCAACACAAGCCCTTCAAACCGTACCACTCCACTAGCCATTTTCGGTCTACGGGCTCGACATCGTCGGGCCCCTCCCCCGTGCTACCGGGGGCTTCAAGTTCTTCTTTGTTGCCATCGACAAGTTCATGAAGTGGACCGAGGTGGAGCCGGTGAGAAAGGTGACAGCGCTGTCAGCAGTCAAGTTCCTCAAAGGGATTGTTTGTCGTTTCAGGGTCCCAAACAGGATCATCACCAACAACGGCACGCAGTTCACCAGTAGCACTTTCATGCAATACTGTCAAGATATCGACACCAAGGTCTGCTTCGCCTCCGTTGCTCACCCCAGGAACAGCGGGCAAGTAGATAGGGCAAATGCTGAAGTGTTGCGAGGCCTCAAGACAAGGACTTTCGACAAGCTGCGCAAGCACGGAAGGCACTGGATTGATGAAATCCCGACGGTTCTTTGGTTGATTAGAACGACGCCAAATCGAGCCACCGACGACACACCCTTCACCCTAGTCTACAGGGCGGAGGCAATTCTCCCCACGAAACTCATGTATGGGTCACCAAGAGTGCAGGCCTTTGACGAGGACCAGCAAGAGCGGCTAAGGCATGACGATGCCACGCTCCTCGAGGATGATCGTCTCCAGGCTGCACTGTAGGCTGCTAGGTACCATCAGGCTTTCGTCGCTACCATAGCCACAAAGTGCGCACCAGGATTGTTGAGGAAGGCGACTAGGTCCTTAGAAGGATTCAGTCCGCGAAGGGATCAAACAAGTTGACGCCAAAGTGGGAAGGCCCTTACCGGGTAGCACGAGTCACTAGGTCTGGCACAGTCCGCGTGGAGACCGAGAATGGCACTCCGGTGCAAAACTCGTGGAATATCGAGCATCTTCGCAAGTTCTACCCGTAAGGCGCGATTGTCGGGCCCCCCGGCAACCGCTTTTGTGCAGCAATGTGTGTAATCCTTTGTACAAAGCCAGGTGAACTTCATATCCCGCAACTTTTTCCTGCCTAAGTACATATTTACATTATGTAGATTGTGCGGATTTTTGCGGTAGTTCATAGCCGGTACAAAGTCGTCACCGGAACGCTAAAGTCCTGTAGCGCATCCTATTATCACATTTCTCCCGAAAGAGCGCTCCCCGTGCATAAGTCATCCCAAGGGAAGAAGGAGCGGGCAACTGTGTTCAAGGCGACCACCTCACGGCAAGTAAGTCGGCAGAGGAAGGAAAAGATAAGTAAATACATTCCCTCCTACATAATCACCGCATGTATGAGAAGACTTGCGCGTTGTTGAGCCCTTATCAGAATCGCTGCGTGCCGGGGGGGTGGAAGCATGCTCAGCGCCCCGGGTGATCGCGACGAGGATAACAAGTCAGCCTTGTCGGCTATAGCGCCGCCAAAGGGGTGCTCGGGATCTAACCTTAGAAGCGCCCCACAGCAAGACGACGCTCACCGGCAAGCGTTCCTGTTAAGCGTCAAAGTCGGAAGGGCGTCCCGGGCGCAACCTTTGCGTCCGGAAGGAAGTTAACACGCATAGACGCAAAAAAAGGGGGGAAGAGGAAACAAGCCAAATTCTTGACATGATAGTAGTACCCAATGTTTTTCTTTGATTTTCTTTCATGATTACATTGAGTGCTATTTAAAAACAAAAGGAGCTGCTCCGAGGTCAGCGACGATGGTGACGAGGTTAAGTCGGAGTACGACTTCCTCTAACGTCACCGCTAGCGTCTGGAGGAGATATGCCACTAGGATGTGGCGATCGATCCGAAAACGGCCCCACGGGCGGGGCCTCGTTTTTCGGATCCCTTCATGGCGCCGACCGCGCTACTCAGAGTCGTCGCCCTCCAGCTTGACGCCGAAGACGCTGTTGTCAGCGTCGCTATCGCCGGAGGAATCCATTTCGCTGCAACTTGAACCCTCAGCGCAGCACTCCAGGCGGACGCCAGTCGCCCCGAAGAACTTCATGGAGAGGGTGGCGGAGCCGACGAACCAGAAGTGGAGGAGATGCCCGGGGTTGTGTCAGAAATGAGCATGTGAGGGTGCCAACTCCCTTGTATCAAGGTGATCCCTCCCGAATCATTTTGGAGGATGACTCGGGGTGTGAAAGTCAGGAATGCCAAGTTACACCTATTCAAAATCGAGGAAAGAGTGGGAAGAAGAGGGCGTGTCCTTACTTGCCAAGTCCAAAGATGAATGATAAGTGGGCGACTGAGAATGCTAAAAATGAGGCTTTTGTACGCATGAAGTAGGCATCTTGGTCAACAAGAGCCTTAGGGATGGAGTTGTGGACGTTAAGAGGCAAGGGGACCGGATGATCCTTGTCAAGCTGGTAGTTGGGGACTTAGTCCTCAGTGTTATCAACGCGTATGCCCCACAAGTAGGCCACAATGAGAGCACCAAGAGGGAGTTTTGGGAAGGCCTGGAGGACTTGGTTAGGAGGGTACCTATTGGTGAGAAGCTCTTCATAGGAGGAGACCACAATGGCCATGTGGGTACATCTAACACAGGTTTTGAAAGGGTGCATGGGGGCTTTGGCTATGGCATTAGGAACCAAGGAGAAGATGTCCTGAGCTTCGCTCTAGCCTAAGACATGGTTGTAGCTAACACCCTCTTTAGGAAGAGAGAATCCCATCTAGTGACGTTCGGTAGTGGTCTACACTCTAGCCAGATTGATTTTGTCCTCTCTAGAAGAGAAGACAGACGCGCTTGCATTGATTGTAAAGCGATACCTGGAGAGAGTGTTGTCCCTCAACATAAGCTTGTGGTGCTGACTTCCGCTTTAGGATTCGTGTCCAACGGGATAAGCGCGCCAAAGTCGCTAGAACGAAGTGGTGGAAGCTCAAGGGGGAGGCATCCCAGGCTTTCAGGGAGAGGGTCATTAAGGAGGGCCCTTGGGAGGAAGGAGGCGATGCAAACTTGATGTGGACGAGTATGGCGACCTTCTTGCGGAAGGTCGTTGTAAAGGAGTTTGGGGTGACCAAGGGAAGTAGAAGGGAAGCTAAGGACACCTGGTGGTGGAACGATGAGGTCCAGAAGGTTATTAGGGAGAAGAAGGACTGTTTCAGATGCCTATATCTGGACAGGAGTGCAGCTAACATGGAGAAGTATAAGGTGGCGAAGAAGGCTGCAAAGCGGGCGGTGAGTGAAGCGAGAGGTCAGGCGTATGAGGACCTCTACCAATGTTTAAACACTAAGGAAGGCGAAAGGGACATCTATAAGATGGCCAAGATTAGGGAGAGGAAGATGAGGGATGTCGGCGAAGTCAAATGCATCAAGGACGGAGATGATCAGCTTCTTGTGAAGGATGAGGCGATCAAGCGTAGATGGCGGGAGTACTTTGACAACCTTTACAATGGAGAGGTTGACAGCTCTACCATTGAGCTAGACGACTCCTTTGATGATACCAGCATGTGCTTTGTGTGACGTATCCAGGAGTGTGAGGTTAAGGAGGCGTTAAAAAGGATGAAAGTAGGCAAGGCGATGGGTCCTGATGGTATCCCCATCGAGGTGTGGAGAGGCCTTGGAGACATAGCGATAGTATGGCTAACTAAGCTTTTCAACCTCATTTTTCGATCAAACAAGATGCCCGAAGAATGGAGGCGGAGTATTTTAGTACCAATCTTTAAGAACAAGGGGGATGTTCAAAGTTGTACTAATTACCGCGGAATCAAGCTAATGAGCCATACTATGAAGCTATGGGAGAGAGTCATTGAACACCGCTTAAGAAGGTTGACAAGCGTGACCAAAAAACAATTTGGTTTCATGCCTGGGAGGTCTACCATGGAAGCCATCTTCTTGGTACGACAGCTGATGGAGAGATACAGGGAGCAAAAGAAGGACCTTCATATGGTGTTCATTGATTTGGAGAAGGCCTATGATAAGATACCTCGGAATGTCATGTGGTGGGCCTTGGAGAAACACAAAGTCCCAATAAAGTACATTACCCTCATCAAGGATATGTATGATAATGTTGTGACAAGTGTTCGAACAAGTGATGGCGACACCGATGACTTTCCGATTAGAATAGGGCTACACCAAGGGTCAGCTTTGAGCCCTTAACTTTTTGATTTGGTGATGGATGAGGTCACAAGGGATATACAAGGAGATATCCCATGGTGTATGCTCTTTGCGGATGATGTGGTGCTAGTCGATGATAGCCAAACGGGGGTTAATAGAATGTTAGTTATGAAGGCGGACTCTAGAATCGAAAGGTTTTAGGCTTAGTAGAACTAAAACTGAATACATGAGGTGCAGTTTTAGTGCTACTAGGCACGAGGATGGAGAGGTTAGCCTTGGTGGGCAGGTGGTACCGGAGAGAGACACGTTTCGATATTTGGGGTCCATGTTGCAGAAGGATGGCGATATCGATGAAGACGTGGGCCACCGAATCAAGGCTGGGTGGATGAAGTGGCGCCAAGCTTCTGGCGTACTCTGTGACAAGAGAGTGCCAAAAAAGCTAAAAGGCAGGTTTTATAGGACAGCTATCCGACCCGCGATGTTGCACGGCGTGGAGTGTTGGCCAACCAAGAGACGACATATCCAACAGTTAGGTGTAGCAAAGATGCGCATGTTGAGATGGATATGTGGCCACACAAGGAAGGATCGGGTACGGAATGACGATATACAAGAGAGACTTGGGGTAGCACCGATTGAAGAGAAGTTGGTCCAGCATCGTCTCAAATGGTTTGGACATATTTAACAGAGGCCACCGGAAGCGCCGGTGCATAGCGGACGGATAAAGCGTGCTGAGAATGTTAAGAGGGGTCGTGGTAGACCAAACTTGACATGGGAGGAGTCCGTTAAGAGACACCTGAAGGTTTGGAATATCGACAAAGACTTAGCCATGGACAGGGGTGCGTGGAAGTTAGCTATCCACTTTCCAGAGCCATGACTTGGCTTCGAGATCTTATGGGTTTCAACTCTAGCCTACCCCAACTTGTCTGGGACTGAAAGGCTTGGTTGTTGTTGTTGTTGTTGTTGTGGTCTCTTTAGTGCAAGAGACACGAGGGATGCAGAGGAGAGTGCAAGGGAGAAGAGGGAGGCAAAGGAGAGGGCAAGGGAGAAGAGGGAGGCAGAGGAGAGTGTGGATCCAACAAGACAAGAGATTCAACAGCTTGGTATTTGTTTAATTTTACTGCTTGGTATTTGTTGCAAATATGAATAATTCTGGTTATGATTTCTGCATGCATAGTGTCGTTAAAAGTTTAAAACAACTTAACTTAGTAAGAAATCACAGCAAGACAAGTCATCTATTTCCTGTACATGAATCCCATCCAGGCTAGCATCTGAATAAAATGACCTGGACAAATGGAACATAAAATGACAGCACTTGGGCAAGTCCAAACCCACGAGCTAAGAGTGTGCTTGGATCCAAGAGACTAAAACTGGTCTGACTAAAACTAGTCTCTTTAAGAGGCTAAAGTTCCAAGCACCCCTGAGGCTAAAATCTTTTAGTCAGGGGTACCCCTACTAAAATGTGCATTAGTCCTCTCTCTCCTCATTTAACTCCTCATGCAAGTTATGGATTGGAGGGTTTGGAGGATAATAAATGCTCATTAACTTGATTTTAGTCTCTTTAGTACTTGGATCCAAGCATGGGTGAAGCTAGCAAGTTTTAGTCTCATTACTTTTAGTCATGGGACTAAAATGCATCCAAGCACCCTCTAAGACTACCCATAGTGGGAAGTAACTTACTACTAACATGCATATATTACTAGTCTATGTTACTACCTCTATAGTGGGGAGTAACATATGTATGGTGTCATGTAACACTTCATTTCTTAGGTTATAGACTTATCTTGTCTTGGTATGTGTGATGTTACTCATAGTGTGAGGAACATATTATGTTATCACGTGGCTCTCTTTCCTCATTAATTACTTGCCACATCATCTATTCTGCCTAGATATGTGTGATGTTACCGCGTATGTTCATCCCACTATGGGTAGTCTAAGGCACACAGTTGTCACTAAACCTGTGAATTATTGCAATGCCCCCAAACTTGACTCAACACCAGACTGAATCAAAACGTCTCCCTTCTCTTCCAAAGGTTACGCCACGCATAAGAAAGAAAGCGAGCTGAAGCCCATCCAAACCGCATTATGAACTTGTTCATCCTAGGTAGTCCGACACCTCTAGAATGATGAACTAGATTAGTTAGGGTATAAACCATGGGGACACCAGAAGGCCGCAGCGCGTGCACGGTAGTAACAAAATACAGCGCCCTCAAATCTGCTCCCTCCTTTTCTCCGTGCCTGAGCTCTCCATCACGGATAACAACAGCAACAACAAAGAACCGCGCCCGGACTAGCAATAGACGATCGGATCGAGCCGAGGGCAAAGAACCGCGCGCGCACCTGGAGGTATATGAGGGCGAGGGCGAGGGACTGGAGCGCGTCGTAGTCACGCAGGAAGGAGCGCACCCGCGGCCCGATTCCGGGGCACCAGTGCATTCCGATGCCAGCGAGCTCCGGACATGCAGATCGGGCGGGGGCGGGGGCGGGGGCGGGGGTGGGGGTTGATTTCCGGCGGATTCCTCGGATTCCGTCGCAGATTTCAGCCGCGTGCGTGCGTCGAGTGGGTGCGTGCGTGCGTGCGTGCGTCGAGTGGGTGCGTGCGTGCGTGCGACTGGGGCCGCCCTCCTGCCGATGGTTTCCTGGTTGCTCGATTTATTAGCACGGTGACTCACCGGAGAACGGGGGTGCTATTATTACCGGCGGAACAATTTGATGGGAAACACATTTTAGAGTAAAAATCTTTATCTTTACCTAATAATAAAGAGCCTATCGCTTCTGTCGAAAAACCTACCGCGGTGATTTTATAAAAAAGCCCTTGATGTTTATGACATTCAACCCACAGTCCCTTTATAAGTGGATCTAAGAAAACGTTTCATGTTTCAAAAAGCCCCATACATTTGTAAAAAATTTAATTCTGAGCCTCTGTTTCATCTTATCCAGACTCTGCAGCCGCGGCGAGGTGATGGGCGGTGCAGGAGGAGGGTGGCCGCCTCCATCTGTCCGCCGTCGGCGTCGTGCTCGGGCGGGAGGAGGGAGACCGCCTCCATATGGCCGTCGCGGGCGTCATGCTAAGGCCGGGAGGAGGGAGGACGCCTCCATCTGGGCGGCGTTGGACATTGTGCTTGCGCTGGAGGAGGGAGACGACCTCCATCTGTTCGCCGTCGAACGCGGTGCTCGCGCGGGAGGAGGGAGGCCGCCTCCATCTGGCCGGCGCCGTGCTCGGGCAGGAGGAGGGAGGCCGCCTCCATCTGAACGCCGGCGGTCGCGTCCACGTGGAAGAGTTGTCCTGTAAACAAAAGCAGTTATGGTCCATTCTTATCCCTGGACATGTAGGTCTGTCATCGAAGGTTTCCCCTGCACTCAAACTCCCTGATGCATCATGCGTGCAGGCCTACAAGGAGGGAAGACCACCGCAAGAAGCAAGCTTCTCTTCTCTTCTCCATTAGAGCTACTGTTACTTTTGTACATGAAGCAATTTTGTCAATTTTGGGAGTAGCATTTGCAGTAGGTGTGGAGTTTCAGCCAATTTTGTCAATTTTGCAAACGAATCTTTGTAATTATCTTTGCAGTAGTATAGCATGTGTGGCTGCTGTTATGTTTCAACTAATTAACTGAAATGTTTTTAGTTTAATGTCAGATTTTCATGTGTTTGCTTGCAGTAGTTTCAGTAGTTTAGTGTGTGCGGCTGCTACTCCTTTTTCTATAGTTCCATTAATTAAGTTTTACCTAATTAACCTTGCAAGTTGTGCTTGCTTGCACTACTTGCAACCTACTCCTTTTTCTGTAGCAGTAGCAAGTTGTGCTTTCTTGCACTGCTTGTTTAGTTGCACTATAGTAGCAATAGCAAGTTGTTTGCTTGCTTGCTTGTTGAAATCTTTTTCTTAGCTAAAATAAGAAACCTCTTTCTGTTAATTTAACTGAAACATTTTGCTTGCTTTCTTACTGGGGTTCTCCTATTGTTGCCTGCATGTTCTGCTATTGCTCCTTGCTGACATAAACATCTAAAGTTAATTGCACCACATTTAAAGTTATATTTAGAGAAGGAGTACTCAATTGCACACTATAATTTCTACTAACTTCAATTATTCAGTCAAAACTGTTAATTTTTCAGTTGACGACTGCATAAACTGTTAACTTTTTAGTTAACCACAACACGTTTTGGTCAAATTCATTTAACTTTGCGCACTTATCAGGACACATTAATCTAATCTATGTAGTTGTATGAGGGCAAGTGCGTGTGCGCCCCTTGCAGTTGGAGAGCTTCAGAAAATCAAGTTTTGAAAATTGCATGCATACTTTTGTAGAGGAATATACAGAAAATGCAAGATAAAGCATGCTATAAATTATAAAATCTAATGTTGAGATTTCATTCTGGAAACAAATTGGTTGGATATGCAAATTTAGACAGTGAACTATGTTCATCACTTTAAAAGTTAGGGGTATGTCACACTGGCAATGTCCAGAATAGACTGTTAGCCTAAAATCTCAAAAGGATTTGTTTTTCTTTAGTTGCATCCCACCTAATAGGACTGCTTGATTAGACCCACAATAAATTTGCAGTGGCTATGAGATTTTTATAAGTTGGCACTATCTCCATTGCTGTTCGTGATTCACAATTTGATAGTATAACTGAACCAAACATGATCCTAATCTAATAACCATTACACTTTTAGAGAGGAGGAAGACCGAGAAATGTTCATACATAGAGGAACTCGCTTTCTTGATGCTCCTTGCTTACACAATGTACTCAGGAATTTTTGTTCTCCAGGCCTGCATATTTTGATCCTTTGCTATTTGTGATGGGTGAAGGGGGAGCAAGGAGGAGTAGGAGGGATGGTAGAGGAGGTTAACATATATAGGTAGGTCACGCGGAGGACAACTGGGTAGCAGATCCTGGCTTATTCCGTATGTCTATATACATCCGTATGTAGTCTGTAGTGAAATCTCTAGAAAGACAAATATTTAGGAACGGAGGGAGTATTCACTAATAAAGCTACTGTTATTTGAAGATCTTGCTCACCTCAAACCTCTTTTCCAAATATCAACGGGCTGCTGTTTTTGGAAATTTTGATCAACACTCCGGAAAGATGTATTATGTACCTTTTTTACTTTGGATTATCAGTATGCAAACTCCATAACGTTTCTATGGCCGAGGGGTGGGTTGTCCGAGCCACCGTGGGAAATCATGGTGACTTTGTTCCAATGAGTCGTTCTGGCCGCTGGTGGAGCTAGCAGAGGAGATGTTTCATTTTAGAAAGAAGCTACTTTGCTTGAGTCGAATCGAGTTCGTGAGCCCAAGAATATTTCTAACTGGATTACGAGTTTGGAACTGCTAAACAAACAATTGGATAATAAGCTTGAAAAAGTTAAAGACTACTTTTATAAATTAAGAGTTCGTTGTATTTTTTTCCCGTTGCAACGCACGTGCCCTTTTGCTAGTCGGTTATAAGGAGTTGTGAACCAACCCGTCAACCTAGTAGCCGGTATATGTAATGTTAAGGCCCTGTTTGTTTCAAAAGTCACATAATTTTTTTTAGTCCCAACTAAAAAATCTCTGGTCCCTACCCGTTTGTTTTCATGGACTAAACAGAAACTAGAGGTCATTAAATGACATGAAAAAGACCATGTTACCCCTAGTAATGTAATAGAAGTTATTAAATGGCATGCTAAAATAGAGGCACTTTTGAAAAAAGTGTCAAAAAAGTCCAAAAAGACACTTTCATAGGGACTTCTTCCTTTAGTCCCAAATACCACCTTTTAGTCCCTAAAAGTCTCTCTTGTTTAATTTCACATGGGACTAAAGGGGACCTTTTTAAGTCCCTACACCAAAAAGTCCCTCGAAACAAACACCCCCTAAGTTTTAGATGTGTATTATTTTAGTATTAGTTGTCTCATCTTACAATCTCACAAAGTGTCTTGGTCTCGTGTTGGAGCTCGCTATTCATCAAGGTCCCGCTTCTCTTCTCTCTCCTCTTCTCTTTTTCTCCAACTAAGCAAGGATATAATATTCTAATCCTTATAGTCTGCTTATGTCAACTTATTGTACTTGCTCTTAGGGTGCTCGTAGGAGGTGTTTGTTTCATCTTTTTCACCACGCACTTGTTTATCGTGTAAACAGATACCCTAACCCGTGTACAACTCTAAGTAATCACGTCTCACCATAACCAGGTGCATGCGAGTTATCACTCCATGTCTCCACACCCCCCCCCTCCACCGATAATGTCTCTTTACCACCAGGACGTTCCTCACCCAAGCCTTGTTGGAGAACATAGTAATTTCCAAAAAAGATCTACGTCACACAAGGATATATCTAGGAGAGACCAGCAATGAGAAAAGGGGTGGAGCATCTTCATACCGCTGAAGATCGCAATGCGGAAGCGTTACTATGAACGCGGTCGCTCGAGTCGTACTCGCGGCGATTCAAATCATGGAAAATCCGATCTGAACACCGAACGTACGGTGTCTCCGCGTTCAACACACCTACAACCCGGGGACGTCTCCTCCTTCTTGATCCAGCAAGGAGGGAGGAAAAGTTGAGGGAGAACTCCAGCAACACGACGGCGTGGTGGCGGTTGAGCTATGTGGTTCTCCGGCAGGGCTTCGCCAAGCACCGCGGAGGAGGAGGTGGTGTAGAAGGGGGAGGGCTACACCAGGGGCTAGGGTTCATTTCCCAACGCCTCCCCACTATATATAGGGGTGGAGGGGGCTGGTTTCTTGCCCTCCAAGTCCATTGGGTCGTTGGTAAAGGTGGGAGGAAAGAAATCCCATACTTATCCCCTTTTTTAGGGATCTTGATCTTATCCCTTCGAGATATGATCTTATTCCTTCTAAGCAAACATCTTTCTGCGCCTTGACCAGGGACGTGGGGGCCTTGCCCCCAATACCCAGGTTCATGTGGGTCCCCATGCAGGTGGGCCCACTCCGGAACCTTCTAGAACCTTCCCGGTACAATACAGAAAAATCCCAAACATTTTTCGGTGGCAAAAATAGGACTTCCCATATATAAATATTTACCTCCGGACCATTCCGGAACTCCTCGTGACATCCGGGACTCCGAACAAGTTTTGGTAACCACATATACGATTCCCATAACAACTCTAGCGTCACCGAATCTTAAGTGTGTAGACCCTATGAGTTCGGGAAACATGCAGACATGACCGAGACACCTCTCCGGCCAATAACTAACAGCGGGGTCTGGATATCCATGTTGGCTCCCACATGTTCCACGATGATCTCATCGGATGAACCACAATGTCGAGGATTCTCAATCCCGTATGCAATTCCCTTTGTCTACCGGTATGATATTTGCCCGAGATTCGATCGTTGGTATCCCTAAACCTTGTTCAATCTCGTTACCGGCAAGTCTCTTTACTCGTTCCGTAACACATCATCCCGTGGCTAACTCCTTAGTCACACTGAGCTCATTATGATGATGCATTATCGAGTGGGCCCAGAGATACCTCTCCGTCACACGGAGGGACAAATCCCAGTCTCGATTCGTACCAACCCAACAGACACTTTTGGAGATACCCGTAGTGCACCTTTATAATCACCTAGTTACGTTGTGACATTTGATACACCCAGAGCACTCCTACGGTATCCGGGATTTATACAATCTCATGGTCTAAGGAAATGATACTTGCCATTAGAAAAGCTATAGCAGACGAACTACACGATCTTATGCTATGCTTAGGATTGGGTCTTGTCCATCACATCATTCTCCTAATGATGTGATCACGTTATCAATGACATCCAATGTCCATGATCAGGAAACCATGACCATCTAATGATCAACGAGCTAGCCAACTATAGGCTCACTAGAGACATGTTGTGGTCTATGTATTCACACATGTATTACGGTTTCCGGATAATACAATTATAGCATGAACAATAGACAATTATCATGAACAAGGAAATATAATAATAACCAATTTATTATTGCCTCTAGGGAATATTTCCAACAATCTCCCACTTGCACTAGAGTCAATAATCTAGTTTACATCACTATGTGATTGTAATGAATCTAACACCCATGGTGTTTGATCATATCTTTGCTTGTGAGAGAGGTTTTTAGTCAACGGGTCTGAACCTTTCAGATCCGTGTGTAATTTACAAATCTCTATGTCATCCTATAGATGTTGCTACTACGCACCATTTGGAACTATTCCATATGACTGTTCCACTATATGAATCTGGTTTACAACTCAGAGTTATCCGGATTAGTGTCAAAGCTTGCATCAACGTAACCCTTTACGACGAACTCTTTAATCACCTCCATAATCGAGAAAAATTCCTTAGTCCACTAGATACTAAGGATTACTGTGACCGTTGTCCAGTGATTCAATCCTGGATCACTCTTTGTACCCCATGACAAACTCATGGCAAGGCACACATCAGGTGCAGTACACAATATGGCATACTTTAGGGCCTACGGCTGATGCATAGAGGACGACCTTCGTCCTTTTTCTTTCTTCTGTCGTGGTCGGGCTTTTGAGTCTTAGTCAAATTCACACCTTACAACACAACCGAGAACTCCTTCTTTGTCGGTCTATTTTGAACTCCTTCAAAAACTTGTCAAGGCATTCATTTCATTGAAAGTTCTATTAAGCACTTTATCCCCATAGATCTTGATGCTCAATGTTCAAGTAGCTTAATCCAGGTTCTCCTTTGAAAAACTCCTTTCAAAAAACCCTTTATGCTTTCCAGAAATTCTACATTATTTTCGGTCAACGATATGTCAACCACATATACTCATTAGAAATTCTATAGTGCTCCCACTTACTTCTTTGGAAATACAAGTTTCTCATAAACCTTGTATAAACCCAAAAGCTTTGATCATCTCATCAAAGCATATATTCCAACTCCGAGATGCTTTCTTCAGTCCTTGGAAGGATCGATGGAGCTTTGCATACTTGTTAGCATCCTTAGGATCGACAAAACCTTCTGATTGTATCACATACAACCTTTTCTCAAGGAAACCGTCAAGGAAACAATGTTTTGACATCCTATCTGCAAGATTTCATAAACGATGCAGCAACTGCTAACATAATTCCAACAGACTTAGCGTTGCGGCGACGGTTGCGACGACGCTTAGTGTTGTTCCCACTCCTCAGGGTGTTGTCGTCGAGCTTAGGTGTCCTAGGGCGTGTTGCGGCGTTGTATTCTTCAATAGTCGAGTCCGTTTATGTTCTCTGATTATCGTGGGATCTGCTAGTAAGATGTCCTCCTCACTAACATAGTAACGTGTACCGTTCGGACGTGTACCTGTTTCAGAAAGTTGCCTACAAAGACTAGCTAAGTCACACGCTCAATAATAATATATGGTTTCCAGCATTGTAAATGGCCAGAATACAATACTTGTAAGATTTATAATTTCATATTTTTGGGGTAATTACCACTGCTATAGGACTTGATCTTGAATAATCAAACATGAAAGAAATGGCACAGGTTTCGATGATTTTTACTAACTCTACTATGTAGTATAACTTATCCATGGTTAACTGGATTGTGGATTTGCCTGAATTTTGATAGTTCTTGATTCTTAAAATGTTGGTAGCACCTCTTACGAAATGAGCTTCTTGTATTGGACGGAGCCAATAGCCAGTACATATACACAAGAGGGAAATAAGCTAAGTACGTGTACAATATGGTAAACACACACACAGCACAACCATGATCTACCCCGTGTTGGAAATATGCCCTAGAGGCAATAATAAATTAGTTATTATTATATTTCTTTGTACATGATAATCGTTTATTATCCATGCTACAATTGTATTGATTGGAAACACAATACTTGCGTGGATACATAGACAAAACACTGTCCCTAGTAAGCCTCTAGTTGACTAGCTCGTTGATCAAAGATGGCCAAGGTTTCCTGGCCATAGGCAAGTGTTGTTACTTGATAATGGGATCACATCATTAGGAGAATCATGTGATGGACTAGACCCAAACTAATAGACGTAGCATGTTGATCGTCTCATTTTGTTGCTACCGTTTTCTGCGTGTCAAGTATTTGTTCCTATGACCATGAGATCATATAACTCACTAACACCGGAGGAATGCTTTGTGTGTATCAAACGTCGCAAGGTAACTAGGTGACCATAAAGATACTCTACAGGTATCTCTGAAGGTGTTAGTTGAGTTAGTATGGATCGAGACTGGGATTTGTCACTCCGTGTGACGGAGAGGTATCTCGGGGCCCACTCGGTAATACAACATCACACACAAGCCTTGCAAGCAATGCGACTTAGTGTAAGTTGCGGGATCTTGTATTACGGAACGAGTAAAGAGACTTGCCGGTAAACGAGATTGAAATAGGTATGCGAATACTGACGATCGAATCTCGGGCAAGTAACATACCGAAGGACAAAGGGAATGACATACGGGATTATACGAATCCTTGGCACTGAGGTTCAAACGATAAGATCTTCGTAGAATATGTAGGATCCAATATGGGCATCCAGGTCCCGCTTTTGGATATTGACCGAGCAGGCTCTCGGGTCATGTCTACATAGTTCTCGAACCCGCAGGGTCTGCACACTTAAGGTTCGACGTTGTTTTATGCGTATTTGAGTTATATGGTTGGTTACCGAATGTTGTTCGGAGTCCCGAATGAGATCACGGAAGTCACGAGGGTTTCCGGAATGGTCCGGAAACGAACATTGATATATAGGATGACCTCATTTGATTACCGGAAGGTTTTCGGAGTTACCGGGAATGACGAATGGGTTCCGGGTGTTCAACCGGGGGGGGGGGCAACCCACCCCGGGGAAGCCCATAGGCCTTGGGGGTGGCGCACCAGCCCTTAGTGGGCTAGTGGGACAGCCCAAGAAGGCCCTATGCGCCATAGGAAGAAAATCAGAGAGAAAAGGAAAAAAAAGAGGAGGTGGGAAATGAAAGAAGGACTCCACCCACCAAACCAAGTAGGACTCGGTTTGGGGGGGAGACCTTCCCCCCTTGGCTCGACCGACCCCCTTGGGGCTCCTTGAGCCCCAAGGCAAGGCTCCCCCTCTCCCACCTATATATACGGAGGTTTTAGGGCTGATTTGAAACGATTTTTCCACGGCAGCCCGACCACATACCTCCACGGTTTTTCCTCTAGATCGCGCTTCCGCAGAGCTCGGGCGGAGCCGTGCTGAGACAAGATCATCACCAACCTCCAGAGCGCCGTCACGCTGCCGGAGAACTCTTCTACCTCTCCGTCTCTCTTGCTGGATCAAGAAGGCCGAGATCATCGTCGAGCTGTACGTGTGCTGAACGCGGAGGTGCCATCCGTTCGGCACTAGATCGTGGGACTGATCGCGGGACGGTTTGTGGGGCTGATCGAGGGACGTGAGGACGTTCCACTACATCAACCGCGTTCACTAACGCTTCTGCTGTACGGTCTACAAGGGTACATAGATCACACATCCCCTCTCGTAGATGGACATCACCATGATAGGTCTTCGTGCGCGTAGGAAATTTTTTGTTTCCCATGCGACGTTCCCCAACAGTGGCATCATGAGCTAGGTTCATGCGTCGATGTCTTCTCGAGTAGAACACAAAAGTTTTTGTGGGCGGTGATGTGCGTTTTGCTGCCCTCCTTAGTCTTTTCTTGATTCCGCGGTATTGTTGGATTGAAGCGGCTTGGACCGACATTACTCGTACGCTTACGAGAGACTGGTTTCATCGCTACGAGTAACCCCGTTGCTCAAAGATGACTGGCAAGTGTCAGTCTCTCCAACTTTAGTTGAATCGGATTTGACCGAGGAGGTCCTTGGATGAGGTTAAATAGCAATTCATATATCTCCGTTGTGGTGTTTACGTAAGTAAGATGCGATCCTACTGGATACCCATGGTCACCACGTAAAACATGCAACAACAAAATTAGAGGACGTCTAACTTGTTTTTGCAGGGTATGCTTGTGATGTGATATGGCCAACGATGTGATGTGATATATTGGATGTATGAGATGATCATGTTGTAATAGTTAATATCGACTTGCACGTCGATGGTACGGCAACCGGCAGGAGCCATAGGGTTGTCTTTAAACTAACGTTTGTGCTTGCAGATGCGTTTACTATATTGCTAGGACGTAGCTTTAGTAGTAATAGCATGAGTAGCACGACAACCCCGATGGCGACACGTTGATGGAGATCATGATGATGGAGATGATGGTGTGACGCCGATGACAAGAAGATCGTGCCGGTGCTTTGGTGATGGAGATCAAGAAGCGCATGATGATGGCCATATCATGTCACTTATGAATTGCATGTGATGTTAATCCTTTTTGCACCTTATCTTGCTTAGAACGACGGTAGCATTATGAGGTGATCTCTCACTAAAATTTGAAGACGAAATTGTGTTCTCCCCGACTGTGCACCGTTGCGACAGTTCTTCATTTCGAGACACCACGTGATGATCGGGTGTGATAGACTCAACGTTCACATACAACAGGTGCAAAACAGTTGCACACGCAGAACACTCGGGTTAAGCTTGACGAGCCTAGCATGTGCAGACATGGCCTCGGAACACATGAGACCGAAAGGTCGAGCATGAATCGTATAGTTGATATGATTAGCATAGAGATGCTTACCACTGAAACTATTCTCGACTCACGTGATGATCGGACTTGAGATAGTGGATTTGGATCATGTACCACTCAAATGACTAGAGAGATGTCCTTTTTGAGTGGGAGTTCTTAAGTAATATGATTAATTGAACTAATTATCATGAACATAGTCTAATGGTCTTTGCGAATTACGATGTAGCTTGCGCTATTGCTCTACTGTTTTTATATGATCCTAGAGAAAATTTAGTTGAAAGTTGACAGTAGCAAACTTTGCAGACTGAGTCTGTAAAACCGAGGATTGTCCTCGTTGCTGCGCAGAAGGCTTATGTCCTTAATGCACCACTCGGTGTGCTGCACCTCGAGCGTCGTCTGTGGATGCTGTGAACATCCGACATACACGTTTCTGATGACTACACGATAGTTCAGTGCAAAATACTTAATGGCTTAGAAGAAAGGCACCGAAGACGTTTTGAAACGTCACGGAACATACGTGATGTTCTACAGAGAAGAAATTGTGATTTCATGCTCGTGCCCTTGTTGAGAGGTACGAGACCTCCGACAAGATTCTTTGTCCACAAAGTAAAGGAGAAAAGCTCAATCGTTGAGCGTGTGCTCAGATTGTCTGAGTACGACAATCACTTGAATCAAGTGGGAGTTAATCTTCCAGATGAGATAGTGATGGTTCTCCAAAGTCACTGCCACCAACCTGTGAGAGCTTCGTGATGAACTATAACATATCAAGGATAGATACAATGATCCTTGAGCGATTCGCGATGTTTGACACTGCGAAAGTAGAAATCAAGAAGGAGCATCAATAGTTGATGGTTTGTAAAACCACTAAGTTTCAAGAAAGGCAAGGGCTAGAAGGGATACTTCGTGAAACGGCAAAACAATTGCTGCACTAATGAAGAGACCCAAGATTAAACCCAAACCCGAGACTAAGTGCTTCTGTAATGAGGGGAACAGTCACTGAGGCGGAGCAACTCTAGATACTTGGTAGATAAGAATGTTGGAAATATGCCCTAGAGGCAATAATAAATTAGTTATTATTATATTTCTTTGTTCATGATAATCGTTTATTATCCATGCTATAATTGTATTGATTGGAAACACAATACTTGTGTGGATACATAGACAAAACGCTGTCCCTAGTAAGCCTCTAGTTGACTAGCTCGTTGATCAAAGATGGCCAAGGTTTCCTGGCCATAGGCAAGTGTTGTTACTTGATAACGGGATCACATCATTAGGAGAATCATGTGATGGACTAGACCCAAACTAATAGGCGTAGCATGTTGATCGTGTCATTTTGTTGCTACTGTTTTCTGCGTGTCAAGTATTTGTTCCTATGACCATGAGATCATATAACTCACTGACACCGGAGGAATGCTTTGTGTGTATCAAACGTCGCAACGTAACTGGGTGACTATAAAGATGCTCTACAGGTATCTCCGAAGGTGTTAGTTGAGTTAGTATGGATCGAGACTTGGATTTGTCACTCCGTGTGACGGAGAGGTATCTCGGGGCCCACTCGGTAATACAACATCACACACAAGCCTTGCAAGCAATGTGACTTAATGTAAGTTGCGGGATCTTGTATTACGGAACGAGTAAAGAGACTTGCCGGTAAACGAGATTGAAATAGGTATGCGGATACTGATGATCGAATCTCGGGCAAGTAACATACCGAAGGACAGAGGGAATGACATACGGGATTATATGAATCCTTGGCACTGAGGTTCAAACGATAAGATCTTCGTAGAATATGTAGGATCCAATATGGGCATCCAGGTCCCGCTATTGGATATTGACCGAGGAGTCTCTCGGGTCATGTCTACATAGTTCTCGAACCCGCAGGGTCTGCACATTTAAGGTTCGACGTTGTTTTATGCGTATTTGAGTTATATGGTTGGTTACCGAATATTGTTCGGAGTCCCGGATGAGATCACGGACGTCACGAGGGTTTCCGGAATGGTCCGGAAACGAAGATTGATATATAGGATGACCTCATTTGATTACCGGAAGGTTTTCGGAGTTACCAGGAATGTACCGGGAATGACGAATGGGTTCCGGGTGTTCACCGGGGGGGCAACCCACCCCGGGGAAGCCCATAGGCCTTGGGGGTGGCACACCATCCCTTAGTGGGCTGGTGGGACAGCCCAAGAAGGCCCTATGCGCCATAGGAAGAAAATGAAAGAGAAAAGAAAAAAAGGAGGAGGTGGGAAAGGAAAGAAGGACTCCACCCACCAAACCAAGTAGGACTCGGTTTGGGGGGGGGGGAGACCTTCCCCCCTTGGCTCGGCCGACCCCCTTGGGGCTCCTTGTGCCCCAAGGCAAGGCTCCCCCTCTCCCACCTATATATACGAAGGTTTTAGAGCTGATTTGAGACGATTTTTCCACGGCAGCCCGACCACATACCTCCACGATTTTTCCTCTAGATCGCGTTTCTGCGGAGCTCGGGCGGAGCCCTGCTGAGACAAGATCATCACCAACCTCTGGAGCGCCGTCACGCTGCCGGAGAACTCTTCTACCTCTCTGTCTCTCTTGATGGATCAAGAAGGCCGAGATCATCGTCGAGCTGTACGTGTGCTGAACGCGGAGGTGCCGTCCGTTCGGCACTAGATCGTGGGACTGATCGCGGGACGGTTCGCGGGGCGGATCGAGGGACGTGAGGACGTTCCACTACATCAACTGCGTTCACTAACGCTTCTGCTGTACGGTCTACAAGGGTACGTAGATCACACATCCTCTCTCGTAGATGGACATCACCATGATAGGTCTTCGTGCACGTAGGAAATTTTTTGTTTCCCATGCGACGTTCCCCAACAAAGAAGGCTGGCAAAAGTCGAAAGAAGTATATTTGATATACATGATGTTGATGTGTACTTTACTAGTACTCCTAGTAGCATGAGGGTATTGGATACCGGTTCGGTTGCTAAGTGATTAGTAACACGAAATGAAAGCTACGGCATAAACGGAGACTAGCTAAAGGCGAGGTGACGATACGTGTTGGAAGTGTTTCCAAGGTTGATATGATCAAACGTGCACGCTCCCTCTACCATCGGGATTGGTGTTAAACCTAAATAATTGTTATTTGGTGCTTGCGTTAAGCATGAACATGATTGGATCGTGTTTATTGCAATACGATTATTCATTTAAAGAGAATAATGGTTACTCTATTTTCTTGAATAATCACCTTCAATGGTTTATTGAATCTCGATCGTAGTGTTACACATGTTCATGATATTGGTGCCAAAAGATACGAGGTAAGGATGATAGTACCACTTACTTGTGGCACTGCCGCTTGAGTCATGTTGGTATAAATTGCATGAAGAGGTTCCATGCTGATGGATCTTTATACTCACTTGATTTTGAATCACTAGTGACATGCAAATCATACCACATGAGCAAGGCCTTGTTTTCATTGAGATGAAATAAGATAGTAACTTGTTAGAAGTGATACATTATGATGTATGCAGTCCAATGGGTGCTGAGGCACGTAGTGGATATCATTATGTTCTTACTTCAATGACGATTTGAGTAGATACTAGAGTATTTGCTTAATAAATCACAAGTCTGAAATATTGAAAAGTTCAATTCTGTTTCGAAGTGAAGTTCGTCGTAACAAGAGGATAAACTGTCTACGATATGATCATATAAATGAATATCTGAGTTACGAGTTTTGGTACGTAGTTAAGACAATGTGGAAATTGTTTCGCAGTTCATGCCATCTAGAACATCATAGTGTGATGATGTATCTGAACGTCATAGCCACACACTATTTGGTATGGTGTATGCTATGATGTCTCTTATAGAATTACCACTATCGTTTATGGGTTAAGCATTAGAGACAACCGCATTCACTTTAAATAGGGCACTAAGTATTTCCGTTGAGATGACAGAGTATAGACTGAGGTTTAGAGAAATCTAAACTGTCGTTTCTTGAAAGTTTGGGGTTTTGACACTTATGTGAAAAAGTTTCAGTCTCATAAGCTCGAACCCAAAGCGGATAAATGCATCTTCATAGGATATCCAAAACAGTTGGGTACATCTCCTATCTCAGATCCGGAAGCAAAGTGTTTGTTTCTAGAAACGGATCCTTTCTCGAGGAAAGGTTTCTCTCGAAAGAATTGAGTGGGAGGGTGGTAGAACTTGATGAGGTTATTGAACCATCACTTCGACCAGTGTGTAGTAGGGCGCAGGAAGTTGTTCATGTGGCGCCTACACCAATTGAAGTGAAAGCTGATGATGGTGATCATCGAGCATCGGATCAAGTTACTACAAGCCTCGTAGGTTGACAAGGTCGCGTACTACTACAGAGTGGTACGGTAACCCTGTCTTGGAGGTCATGTTGTTGAGCAACAGTGAACCTACGAGTTATGAAGAAAGCAATGGTGGGCCTAGATTCCGACAAATGGCTGGAAGCCATGAAATCCGAGAGAGGATCCATGTATGAAAACAAAGTGTAGACTTTGGAAGAACTACTTGATGGTCATAGGACTATTGAGTAAAGATGGATCTTTAAAAGGAAGATAGACGATGATAGTGATAAGTCACTATTAAGAAAAGCTCGACTTGTCGCAAACATGTTTCCGACAAGATCAAATAGTTGACCATGATGAGACTTTCTCACTCATAGCGATGCTAAAAGTCTGTTAGAATTATGTTAGTAGTTGCTGCATTATTTATGAAATATTGCATGTAGGATGTCAAAACATTGTTTCCTCGACGGTTTCCTTGAGCGAACATTGTATGAGATACAACCATGAGGTTTTGTCGATCCTAAAGATACTAGCAAGTATGCAAGCTCCAGCGATCCTTAAATGGACTGGTGCAAGCATCTGGGAGTTGGAATATACACTTTGATGAGATGATCAAGTATTTTGGGTTTGTACAAGGTTTATGAGAAACTTGTATTTCCAAAGAAGTGAGTGGGAGCACTATAGAATTTCTGATAAGTATATGTGGTTGACGTATTGTGGATCAGAAGTAATGTAGAATTTCTGTAAAGCACACAAGGTTGTTTGAAAGGAGTTTTCAAAGGAATACCTGGATTGAGCTACTTGAACGTTGAGCATCAAAGATCTATGGAGATAGATTAAAAGCGCTTAATGGAAGTTTCAACAAGATGCATGCCTTGACAAGTTTTGAAGGAGTTCAAAATAGATCAGCAAAGAAGGAGTTCTTGGTTGCGTTGTATGGTGTGAATTTGAGTAAGACTCAAAACCCGACCACGGCAGAATAAAGAGAATAGACGAAGGTCGTCTTCTATGCCTTAGCCGTAGACTCTAAAGTATGCCATGCTGAGTACCGCACCTGATGTGTGCCTTGCAGCAAGTCTGTTGAGAGGTACAGAGAGTGATCCATGATTGAATCACTAGCAGCGGTCAAAATTTATCCTTAGTAACTGATGGACTAAGGAATTTTTCTCGATTATGGAGGTGGTTAAAGAGTTCGTCGTAAAGGGTTACGTCGATGTAAGCTTTGACACTAATCCGAATAACTATGAGTAGTGAAACGGATTCGTATAGTAGAGTAGATATTTGGAGTATTTCCGAATAGCACATAGTAGCAGCATCTATAAGATGACATAAAGATTTGTAAAGAACACACGGATCTGAAAAATTTCAGAACCGTTGACTAAAACCTCTCTCATGAGCAAGACGTGATCAGACCCCATAACTATATGGGTGTTGGATTCGTTGGAATCACATGGTGATGTGAACTAGATTATTGACTCTAGTGCAAGTGGGAGACTGTTGGAAATATGCCCTAGAGGCAATAATAAATTAGTTATTATTATATTTCTTTGTTCATGATAATCGTTTATTATCCATGCTATAATTGTATTGATTGGAAACACAATACTTGTGTGGATACATAGACAAAACATTGTCCCTAGTAAGCCTCTAGTTGACTAGCTCGTTGATCAAAGATGGCCAAGGTTTCCTGGCCATAGGCAAGTGTTGTTACTTGATAACGGGATCACATCATTAGGAGAATCATGTGATGGACTAGACCCAAACTAATAGACGTAGCATGTTGATCGTGTCATTTTGTTGCTACAGTTTTCTGCATGTCAAGTATTTGTTCCTATGACCATGAGATCAGATAATTCACTGACACCGGAGGAATGCTTTGTGTGTATCAAACGTCGCAACGTAACTGGGTGACTATAAAGATGCTCTACAGGTATCTCCGAAGGTGTTAGTTGAGTTAGTATGGATCGAGTCTGGGATTTGTCACTCCGTGTGACGGAGAGGTATCTCGGGGCCCACTCGGTAATACAACATCACACACAAGCCTTGCAAGCAATGTGACTTAGTGTAAGTTGCGGGATCTTGTATTACGGAACGAGTAAAGAGACTTGCCGGTAAACGAGATTGAAATAGGTATGCGGATACTGACGATCGAATCTCGGGCAAGTAACATACCGAAGGACAAAGGGAATGACATACGGGATTATATGAATCCTTGGCACTGAGGTTCAAACGATAAGATCTTCGTAGAATATGTAGGATCCAATATGGGCATCCAGGTCCGCTTTTGGATATTGACCGAGGAGTCTCTCGGGTCATGTCTACATAGTTCTCGAACCCGCAGGGTCTGCACACTTAAGGTTCTACGTTGTTTTATGCGTATTTGAGTTATATGGTTGGTTACCGAATGTTGTTCGGAGTCCCGGATGAGATCACGGACGTCACGAGGGTTTCCCAAATGGTCCGAAAACGAAGATTGATATATAGGATGACCTCATTTGATTACCGGAAGGTTTTTGGAGTTACCGGGAATGTACCGGGAAGGACGAATGGGTTCCGGGTGTTCACCGGGGGGGGGGGGGGGCAACCCATCCCGGGGAAGCCCATTGGCCTTGGGGGTGGCGCACCAGCCCTTAGTGGGCTGGTGGGACAGTCCAAGAAGGCCCTATGCGCCATAGGAAGAAAATCAAAGAGAAAAGGAAAAAACAAGAGGAGGTGGGAAAAGAGGGAAGGACTCCTCCTTCCAAACCTAGTTGGACTCGGTTTGGAAGGGGAGGGTTGCCCCCCTTGGCTCGGCCGACCCCCTTGGGAGTCCTTGCACCCCAAGGCAAGGCTTCCCCTCCTCCCCCTATATATACGGAGGTTTTAGGGCTGATTTGAGACAACTTTGCCACGGCAGCCCGACCACATATCTCCACGGTTTCACCTCTAGATCGCGTTTCTGCGGAGCTCGGGCGGAGCCCTGCTGAGATAAGATCACCACCAACCTCCGGAGCGCCGTCACGCTGCCGGAGAACTCATCTACCTCTCCGTCTCTCTTGCTGGATCGAGAAGGCCGAGATCATCGTCGAGTTGTACGTGTGCTGAACGCGGAGGTGCCGTCCGTTCGGCACTAGATCGTGGGACTGATCCCGGGACGGTTCGCAGGGCGGATCGAGGGACGTGAGGACGTTCCACTACATCAACCGCGTTCACTAACGCTTGTGCTGTGCAGTCTACAAGGGTACGTAGATCGAACATCCCCTCTCGTAGATGGACATCACCATGATAGGTCTTCGTGCGCGTAGGAAATTTTTTGTTTCCCATGCGACGTTCCCCACACCCCCACCCCTCTCAAACTCAAGTAGGGTCTTGGACAGGGAGAAGTTGTGTTGTGACCGTGTCTGAGCTTTTGTCAATCAGCAAGCTGAAGCTCCAAGGGCACATAATGAAGGGCCACAACCCCCTTGCACCTGAGAACACATGTAGGAGGCATAAACACCTATGTGCTTGGTGACCTCAAGCTTCACAACATCATAGGGCAATGATGAGCGCCCTAGTGTTGTCAAGAGCAAAGGGTCCGTGCAGCAGTAGAAACACAAAAGTCGTGAACAAGCCACCATAACCAAGTGATCTCTGCAGTCATGGAAGCTATAGCTCGCAGCTCGGCCTAAGCACATGACACTACTAGGAAATACCTAATAGGTAGAGGATTAAATAGTAGCATGGGGTAATGGGTTGTCGCTGCTGCTATTTAGCAGTAGCACCGGCCAACTAAAGCTCTACACGGACATGTTGGTAGAAGCGCGCGGGCCTTGGTGGGCCACAATACTTCTACATGGCCCCCACCGTGTCCCGAGGGTTGGCTATAGTAGCAGCACGGCCCTATAACACGCCCTACAACTAGCATTTTAGCAGTAGCGCAGGTTACGGACGTGGCGCTGCTACTATTTACACCCGGGCCCAGCTCCCACGCACCGCCTAGTAGTAGCTGGTAGGTAACCCGCCCTAATACTAGGGGCACCTTATGCACACCCCATGCGTTGGTTCCCATCTCCCTCACTCCCCCCTCACACTCACTGTCTTTGCCACCGTCGTCGTCCACCGCAGTCGTCGGTCATCGCCCACCGTCGTCGTTGCCCCACTCCTCCTCGGTCGAGGTAATCTCCGTCCCTCTCTCCTCTAGCCCTCCTCAACAACACTAAAACTTTTTGTTTCGTATTTAGTTGATGTTTGATATAGGATTTTTCAGTAAAAAAATAGTAATAGAAATTATAGAATAGAACAGAAAAATAAAAACTAGTTATTACTATAAGAACTAGTGATAGAATATAATTTTTTGGTAAAAGTAATTAATCAAATAGAAACTTTCAGTAACAAAGTTAGTAAGAGAACAAAAAATACATTTGAATATTTGAGGCATCGAATAGGTTTTTTTAATATAGAAATGTTTTAGGTATCGAATAGCTTTTTTGAATATAGAAATGTTTTAGGTATCGAATAGGTTTTTTGAATATAGAAACAAATTCGACACTTTAATTATGTTTATGTCATTATCACTTTCTCGTCAAAGAACGCTATATGTTATTTGATCATTGATTATGAGTTCAAGGATTAGTCAAGACTAGTCTATTGAGTCTCAACTCCATGGCCGACTACACTTCAGTGTCAACTAGTGTGGATTACTCACACTTAGTCTATGAGTCTCAACCTTCAAATGACTCGTCGACTCATCGACTCGTAAACCTTGGATTTGATGATCTAAATTTTTCACTCTATGGAATATGAAAGCTTTCTAGTGTCGCGTCTCCCTGGAGTGATCGTCGTCGGAGCTTCCTCTACAGTCGAGTCGGTGAGCCAAAAGTCCACCTCCTCCTTCTGTCGAGAGGTAAAAGTCGATGATATTTGTACATGTATTGGTTGTCTCTTTGGACACGTGTAGGATTTGCAGGGAACACCTTTGAGTGGCCTATGTTTTGTTGGAATGCTGATTCATTTATGTTCCAGCAAATTTCAGGCACTCGATATGTCCTGTTTTTAGCAAAGGTCATGCCGAAATTTTGGTATGACTTGTGCTAGAAAGTAGGAAATATCGAGTGCCCGTGATTTTCCGAAACATGAATTAAACAACATTTCGGCAAAACATAGGCCATTTTTATGTCATTACTCCGTATATATATAGTGTTAACTGACTGATGCTTATTAGGTTGACTTTCAGTCTGTCGAAGCTCCTTGTATGACTTTCAGCCTGTTCTTAAAGGAGGAATCCCGATGTTGTCGTCGTGGGGGTCATTTTCTCTTCTTCTTCTCGTGATATATACCTTAGTATAATGCGCAATAGAAGTAGGGAAAGTGACCATCACTAACAACCAAAATATCAAAGAGAGGAGGAACGTCGTGGGGTCGCTTCCTTCTTCCCCGTGTGCTAGACATTTTGGTAACGCACGCAGGGACAAGGGAGGAGCGACCAACACCGACGGTCGAAATATCAAAGAGGAAGAACATCGACTGTTGTCTTGGGGGTCGCTCTTCCTCTTTCTCCCTGTGATAGACCTTTTGGTAATGCACGGGGAGAAAGAGAAGAACGACCATCACCAACGGTCGTAATATTAGTGTGAGGGAGTGTCCACCACATACACCACCATATCAGTATGAGGTAGTGCCCACCATATACATCATGAGATATGAGAGTTTTTCAAGGAAGCCTCGATAGACCAAAAGTCAACCCGTGTTGAATAATGATCTGTGTGTTGAGTTCCTGGTATAATTGTCCTTGTTTTTCATTTTTGAATCATGAACACATGAAATGTCTGACAACGATAGGATCCCTAAGTGCGACTACTGCACCGACGACGGGGGTACGTGCAACCGTTTTCCTCACATAGACAAGGTAGGTGCTTCACCGTGACGCTAAAAGAGGGCTTTGAAATTAATACGTTATGTAACGATGGCATGTATTCTTTTTGGTACTTTAGCATGACGTGTGTCTTTTGATTTAACCTATTATTTTTTCGCAGTTCGACTAGTGCATTCCCTTTTATGCAAGAAAGCATGTCTAGGACATGTTCCATTTCGAAGATAGGGAGGGTATGGAGACGAAGAGAGCTCGCCTAAAAACAGAAAATTTCATTTTT
Source organism: Hordeum vulgare subsp. vulgare (assembly GCF_904849725.1). Lineage (NCBI taxonomy): Eukaryota > Viridiplantae > Streptophyta > Magnoliopsida > Poales > Poaceae > Hordeum > Hordeum vulgare. The sequence goes on from NC_058519.1 coordinate 296,389,910, forward strand.
TATGTTAAGGTAAGAAATGCAGTAGGTCACACATATTTTTGTTGTTCCATTTGGAGAGCACTATACAAGGCCTACAGGTTTCACGAGGGCATGAAAATAACCTTATATCTTGGTCTTGAAGATGATCATGAAAATAATATCAAAATTTGGGTGCATGTGGACATGATTCCAGTTCTACCTCCTTGTGAGTTTGTCAACAAATTTGTTAAATAATTTGTATTGTTTATTGAAAAGTAGTTGCTACTCATCCCTAGTAAATTTGTTTATTTTTAATTGTCAGCTTATTTCTTTTCTCGAAGAAATGCACCGAAGATAATAGACCGGACCTACTACAGTTATGGCTCTGAGCTAACTTGGTTGGAGAAAAATCATCTGATCTCATTTATTAATGATGTTGAGAATTTCAAGACCAATTATCAAATTGGCGAAAGTTATTTCTCTTATAAAGGATGTTGGGGTGCTAGATGCAACCATTGGCTCCACGTCTGCTATGAATAGTGTTGCGCGAGAGATAAAAACAGCGAGCAGCAAGGGGAAAAGTGAGCCAGAGCGAGACCTAGCCCGTGTCTCCCCCGCAACCCTCGTTCCTCTTGTCACCGTCGGCGATGGATAAAGTGAGAGGAAAGAGAGGGAGGTAAGGCAACGGATGGGAGAGGGTCACCCCTGCTCCCTCTTCTCTCTCCCTCTTTGTCGTGCCTCCTCGATGTTGCGGTACTCCCGTGCTGCACGCCACCACGCCTCTCCTTCCTCGCCGATCTCTTCCCTCGCCTATGCACACCATGGATCCAGATCCGTTAAAGGTGGCTGCTGCGAGTGACCGGGGTGGGGTGAAGGAGCAGCAAAGCGGAGTTGAGGAGAGACAGGCAAGGGGGCAAGAAGCAGATGGAGCGCTGCCCATCCACTTCTCGCGTGCGGTAGAGCCCATCTGGCACGGTGGGTGCATTTGCGGGGGAGAGGAAGAAGGCCGGCAGCAGGGACAACGACGTGGCTGCTCATCCTACCATGCTTCTTCACTCATGGATCCCTCGTACGTCGCCTTGCTTTCCTTTGTTACGGAACGACGGGACACCACTCCACCTCACTCTTTATCCCCATCCAAAGATGATGAGGCAGCGTGTCGGTGTACTAAGAAATGGAGTCCTTAGTTCCCCCGACTTAGGCACGGGCAACCGTGCCCCCAGGGCGGCAACTACTTGTCGGGCTCACACCGAACCCCAAGACAAGTCAAGACCAAGATCAAGGCGGGACGGCAAGACCCTCACCAGTGTATGCAGTCGTCCGCTCGTGGCGCATGGCGAGATCCCAGTCTGCCATGTCACCACTCCACCTCACCAGGGGGTGATTATCTACATCGGCCGATGTGTCAAGCAGGCACGCGGAGCTCGCAGGGGCACGTGGCCACAACAGCGGGCGCGTTGCAACCTTAATGACACTCATCCTGCGGCGTGGTAGAAGAATAGGAGGTAGCTGGTCGGACGACATAGAAGAAGAGGCAATCATTGCAGGGGAACGTCACGAGGGCGCCACCTAACGGCGCATTCAATGCGTCTATCCAAGTCCGTCACAGTAAGGTATTTCCCACTACCTATTCTGACAAGCAGTCCCCGCCACTAGAGTACACACTGTACACCCAATAAAAAGACCGTTATAGCCACTATGGTAACCCCTTGTCCTAGAAAAGGAGGTCCATGGCTACCTTTAGAAGGGTTGACACTTTGTTCAATTGCACGTGTAGCCGCCTCTCGAGCATCCTCGTCGGGTCGTTGCGCTCCTGTACTTGAACCCACATAATTAACCGAGCACAAACAGGAGGTGGGGTTTTACGCTCCCGAGCGTCCCGAACCTGTATAAACCCTCGTGCGTGGTCTGGTCGACTGATGCTCTTCGTGCACGTGGATCCCCCTGCATAACCGTAAAGGGGCCTCGCGGGTCCCATAGATCGTCGTTTCCCCCGACATCTTTGGCCACCAGGTAGGGGGCTCCAGTGCGCAAATCTTCACACACATTTCTGCGTGCCTTCACCAACACCCATGGCGCCCAAGAAGGCCAGCCACCCCTTCGACGTCCAAGCTGCCCACGCCGGCTGCTAACGGCGATGGAAATGAGGACGGGCTATGCACCCGTCCCACCAGCGAACGCAGCCACAACACTGCGCGGAGCTTCGCGAATCACGGCCCGGACGCCGCCGTCGTGCTAGCGCAGTATGCGCCAGCGACGACCGGGGGTGACATCGCAGAGGCGGCAGTTGCGACCGGACCTCCACTGCGCCCGCGAGATGATGATGCAGGGCCGCGCACGAACGATACCCTTCCGTAGGAGGCACTAGGCCAGGCTCAACCACCCCCCTGATGGGGGCAGGCGATGGGCGACGATGCGGGAAAGTGCTCCTTCTAGCACTACCAGGAGTAAGAGCACTACCTGCGTCGGGGAAGCTTTTGCGCAGGCCCAGCTGCTCCTGAACTTTCTGCCTACGCCGGAGGTGATGGAGTGGAGGGTGACCATACGAAGCCTACTCAGTTTGACCAACAAGGACAAGCCAGACGCAGCGGGATCCTGCATGCAGCTCCTTCAGGGCCTACCGCCGGGCTCGACGCCGACGGAGTACACATTGTGCAATCGCCTCCACGACAGCAGCAAGTTACCCGCCGGACCAACATGCAAGACGAGGTGTCTCAAGCCTCGACGGACCCGCGGCTGAAGAAAGATCAACGTCAAATCTTGAAGGACCGGCGCAAGGAAAGCGCGCTCACCACAATCGAGAGGTGACGTGAAACACGTCGCCAATCCGATGGTCCCACGGATCTAGTCGTCTACGAGCATGCGCCCGGGGCGCCTGGTAACCTACCTTACCAGGTGGGATGCCCGGCGTTCACTCGTGAGTTGCGGCAAGTCCGCTGGCCCTCCAGCAAGGCCTTCAAGCTAGAGTTGTCGGACAAGTACGACGACAACATCAGTCCATCAAAGTTCCTAGGCATCCACACCATCACGGTGCAGGCTGCCGAGGGACGAGACGAGAAGGTGCTCGCCAACTACTTCCCATTTGCACTCAAGCCCAATGTGAGGAGTTGGCTGATGAATTTGCCGGAAGGGTCCATCTCCTCCTGGGCGGATCTATGTAACCAGTTCGTTGGGGCTTACCATGGAGGCCGCAAGCTCCCGGAGTAGCCCAGCGATACGGCGAGTCCCTCCGCAAGTACATCCAGAGGTTCATCCGCTTGAAGCACAACATCCCGGACATCCACCCTGCTACGGTGATCATTGTGTTTCACACGAACGTACGCAATCGCCGCATGCGCGAGGAGATGAGCATCAACAAGGTGCGGGATGTCGCCGAGCTCTACGCTCTGGCCGACAAGTGCGCACGGGCTGAAGAGGAAAGAAGGCTCCCATGGGAGGATGCTCGCGCGGAGGTTGACTCTGACAACGACGAGAACGCGCTTGCCTCCTCGAAGAAGGGATGGAAGCGTAACAAGAAGCGCAAAGGAAAGGCAGTGATGGTTGTCGAGAGCTCCGGCAAGCCTAACGTCGGCAAGAAGGCCAGATCCGAGGAGTCCGACAAGGACATTGCTCCATGCTTTCGGGACGATGATGTCGGGTCAGGCGAGAAGATCCGCAAGCCGTACTGCAAGGTCGACCTCACCCAGGGCCACGACATCACCGAGTGTCGCCAAGTAGAACAACTTGCTGAGAAGAAGAAGAAAAAGTATGAATGGCGTGACAAGGAGAAGGGCCGAGATGGTGCCGGTGGATCCGACAAGAAGGGCCGCAACGGCCGAGGTGGCCACGACGGCAAGGCCAAGCAGCAGAAAGAGAAGCCTGCTAGAGGCCAGATGACAATCTGACGGTGTGATGATGACAATGACGAGGATGAAGAAGAATCCAACGGGCAAGAGTTCCAAAAGGCCATGGATGCTATGTGCATTGACGGAGGCACATCTTTGCACTCCTCCCATAGGAAGCTGAAGCAATGGGTCTGCAAAGTCAATGTGGTGGAGCCAGCGGCAGAAGCAATGAAGCCACTCAAGTGATCCAACACTCCCATCATCTTCCACACCGAGGACCACCCTAATTACATCACCGTGGACGGGTGCATGCCGCTGTTGGTCTCACCAACAGTTTGCAACCTCAAGGTCACACAGATGTTGGTCTGCAGTGAGGCAGGCCTGAACTTGACATCGCCGATGTGATCAAGCGGCTGCAGATACCCGATTCAGATCTTAAACCCACGGTCTCCTTCCAAGGAGTGGACTCGGGAGATTTCAGCCAAAGGGGAAGATAACCCTTCCGGTCACATTTGGTAGCAAGCTCAATTTCAAGACACAGAGGGTCACCTTCGACGTTGCTAAGATGTCGCTGCCGTACAACAGAGTCCTGGGCCGTCCCTCACTGGCAAAGTTCATGGCGGCGTCCCAGCACGCGTACAACACACTCAAGATGCCAGGGCCGATTAGCATCATCGCCATCCATGCAAACAAGAAAGACACAGTCCTATGTGTTGACAAGATCTACCGAGAGGCAGTCGCAGCGTCCGCCGACATGGCACCGTTCCTGCCAAGAACAAGTCCAAGACCTCTGGCAAGACTCGTGATGAATCACGGGAGCGCGCCGTTGAGCGTAGTACGCCCCTCAATGACTCACTCGGGACTTCTACCGTCGGGGGCAAGAAAAACAGTGACCATCCCCAAGATGAAGCAAGTGGTCGTGCCAGAGGACGACAAGGGGGTACTTTCACCATAAGTGCCACCCTCGATAGCAAATAGGAAAGCGCGCTATCTCCTTCCTGCAGGAAAATGTCGACGTATTTGCCTCGCAACCGTCTGACATCCCCGGTGTTCCCAGGGAGGTGACTGAGCACCACCTTGTTGTTTGTCCTCGTGCGCGCCCCATCAAACAGATGGTCTGAAAACAAGCACCGGAGCGGCAAGAGTTTATTGTTGAAGAAATCAAATAGTTGGAAGCAGTTGGGCTAGTCAAGGGTGTGCTCCACCCAACATGGCTGGTGAATCCCGTGGCGGTGCGCAAGGCAAGCGGGAAGTGGAGGTTGTGCATCAATTTCACAGATGTCAACAAGGCTTGCCCAAAGGACCCCTTTCCCTTGTCACGCATCGACCAGATCGTGGATTTGACTGCCGGCTGTGACCTATTGTCATTCCTCAAGGCGTACTGTGGTTATCATTAGATCTTCATGGTCGAGGAAGACGAAGAAAAAACAGCCTTCATCACCCCTTTGCGGCACGTACTGCTTCAGGTGCATGCCTTTTGGACTGAAGAGTGTGGGCTCAATGTTTGTGAGGTTCATCCAAATTGATCTTGGACCACAACTGCACAGAAATGTGGAGGCCTACATGGACATCATAGTCATGACGAAGAACAAGGCCACGCTGATCCAAGACCTGGAAGAGACCTTTGCGAATTTGCGCAAGATCAACTTGAATCTCAACCCCAAGAAGTGTGTGATCAGGGTCCCATCTAGCAAGCTCCTCAGTTTCTTCATATCTTAGCATGGGATAGAAGCCAACCCCGCCAAGATTGAAGCAATCGAGCAAATGAAGGCACCGAAGCGCGTCAAGGATGTACGCCGGCTGGCGGGTTGTGTCGCTGCTCTCAGCAGATTCATTTCCAAATCCGCAGAGCACGCCCTGCCATTTTTCAAGATCTTGAAGAAGGCAGGACCAATGACATGGACTCCGAAAGCAGAGGCAGCATTACAAGACCTGAAGAAGTACCTATCCTCGGCCCATGTCGTAGTTGCGCCCAAGCCCGAGGAACCTTTGACATTATATTTGGCAGCAACGAACCAGGTGGTCAGCACTCCATTAGTGGCGAAAAGGGAAACTGAGAACAGTGAAACAATGGCCCTTGAACCGACAACCATCGGACCCATGCCAACCCCAATGAGCCAAGAACTCAATACGGAAGCAACGCGGGAAGCGAAACAGCGAGCGATGCAGAAGACGAAAGTGGTGCAACAACCAGTGTACTTTGTCAGCTCCCTCCTACAAGGGGCTCGGTCGAGGTACTCTGGGATCTAGAAACTGCTCTTCAGCCTTCTCATGGCCTCTCGCAAGTTGCGCCACTACTTCCAAGCGCACCGCATCACAGTCGACACTCGCTTCCCGCTACTGCGGATCCTGAGGAATTCGGAGGCGACCCGCCAGATTGTCGAGTGGGCCCTGGAGCTGGCCAGTTTCGACCTGAACTTTGAAAGCACGGTGATCATCAAAAGCCAAGCACTGGTAGATTTCTTCGCCGAATGGATGCCAACACCAGATGAAAAGATCCCAGAAACAACCCTTGACAACAAGGAAACCCCCAGGCATGGGTCATGTACTTCGATGGAGCTTTCTCGCTGCAAGGCGTCGGTGCCGGAATGCCGCTCATAGCACCCACCGAAGAGCACCTCAAGTATGTGATCCAAATGCACTTCCCTCGGGAGGTGTCGACCAACAATACAGCGGAATACGAGGTTTTGCTTGTCGGGCTGCGGATAGCGGTTGAGTTGGGGATCAATAAGTTTATAGTCTAAGGGGACTCACAATTGGTTGTGCGCCAGGTCAATAAGGATTACCAAAGCCCCGTGATTGAAGCGTAAGATGATTAACTGGGAAAGTTGCAGGAACATTTTGATGGCCTACAGATGGAACACGTCCCCAGGACGGAGAACAACATCGCCGACGACCTGTCAAAACAAGAAGCTCAGAAATCGCCTGTGGAACCAACCACCTTCGTGCTCCGACTCACTCACCCTTTAGTTACACCATCAGGACGGCAAGCCAAGAAGAGGAAGATCAACTCTGGCGACTATTTCCTGGCAGAGCCACCCGTGGTCGCTAAGAAGGTTGTCGGAGGTGACGAAGCGCTCGACAGTGAGCGCAAAGCTCCGGCGGGATGGGCAGTCCTTGCCATCGAAGCTAGCGCTCCTGCGGCGGAAGAAATGCAGTTAGTCCTTGTCGTCGAGCCACGGGCTCCGCGTGGGCACAACAGGTTGTCGAATACCACCAGACAGGAGACCCCCACCCCGCGAAGAGCAAGAAGAAGCCGAAAGAGTAGCCCGACGATCAAGCATGTACCAGTTCGTGGACAACGATCTGTACAGGCGGAGACCCAACAGGGTGAAATTAAGGTGCATCGCTCGGGAGGAAGGACAACGGTTGCTGGCGGAGATACACGAGGGGATTTGTGGCTCTCACGTAGGATCACGAGCCCTTGTCGGAAAGGCATTCCAACAAGGTTTCTACTGGCCCACATCCCTTCAAGACGCCTTAGCGATGGTGACAACGTGTGAAGAATGCCAATACCACGCCAAGCAGATACACCAACCAACACAAGCCCTTCAAACCGTATCGTTCTACTAGCCATTTTTGGTCTAAGGGCTCGACATCATCGGCCCCCTCCCAGTGCTACCGAGGGCTTCGAGTTCTTGTTTGTTGCCATCGACAAGTTCACGAAGTGGACCAAGGTGGAGCCGGTGAGAAAGGTGACGACGCTGTCAGCAGTCAAGTTCCTCAAAGGGATTGTTTGTCGTTTTAGGGTCCCAAACAGGATCATCACTGACAACGACACACAGTTCACCAGTAGCACTTTCATGCAATACTGTCAAGATATCGACACCAAGGTCTGCTTCGCCTCCATTGCCCACCCCAAGAACAATGGGCAAGTAGAGAGGACAAATGCAGAAGTGTTGCGGGGCCTCAAGACAAGGATTTTCGACAAGCTACGCAAGCACGGAAGGCGCTGGATTGATGAAATCTCGGCGGTTCTTTGGTTGATTAGAACGACGCCAAATCGAGCCACCGGCGACACACTCTTCACCCTAGTCTACGGGGCAGAGGCAATTCTCCCCAGGGAACTCATGTACGGGTCACCAAGAGTGCAGGCCTTTGACGAAGACCAACAAGAGCGGCTAAGGCATGGCGATGCCATGCTCCTCGAGGAAGATCGCCTCCAGGTTGCAATGTACGCTGCTAGGTACCATCAGGTGCGCCGCTACCATAGCCCCAAAGTGCGCGCCAGGATTCTTGAGGAAGGCGACTAGGTACTTAGACGGATTCAGTCCGCGAAGGGATCAAACAAGTTGACGTCGAAGTGGTAAGGCCCTTACCGGGTAGTACGAGTCACCAGCTCTGGCGCAGTCCGCCTGGAGACCGAGAATGGCACTCCGGTGCAAAACTCATGGAATATCGAGCATCTTTGCAAGTTCTACCCGTAAGGCGCGATTTGTCGGCCCCCCGGCAACCGCTTTTGTGCAGCAATGCGTGTAATCCTTTATACAAAGCCAGGTGAACTTCATAGCCCACAACTTTTTTCCAGCCTAAGTACATATTTACATTATGTACATTGTGCGGATTTTTGCGGTAGTTCATAGCCGGTACAAAGTCGTCACCGGAACGCTAAAGTCCTGTAGCGCATCCTATTTTCACCTTTCTCCCGGAAGAGCGCTCCCCGTGCATAAGTCATCCCGGCGGAAGATGGAGCGGGCAGTTGTCTTCAAGGCGACCACCTCACGACAAGTAAGTCGGCAGAGGAAGGAAAAGATAAGTAAATACATTCCCTCCTACATAATCACCGCATGTATGAGAAGACTTGCGCGTTGTGTACCGGGGGGCTGAAAGCATGCTCAATGCCCCGGGTGATCGCGACGAGGATAACAAGTCAGCCTTGTCGGGTATAGCGCCGCCAAAGGGGTGCTCAGGATCTAACCTTAGAAGCGCCCCACGGCAAGACGACGCTCACCGACAAGCATTCTTGGTAAGCGTCAAAGTCGGAAGGGCGCTCCGGGCGCAACCTTTGCGTCCGGAAGGAAGTTAACATGCATAGACGCAAAAAAGGGGGGAAGAGGAAACAAGCCAAATTCTTGACATGATAGTAGTACCCAACGTTTTTCTTTGATTTTCTTTCAAGATTACATTGGGTGCTATTTCAAAACAAAAGGAGTTGCTACGAGGTCAGCGACGATGGTGACGAGGTTAAGTCGGAGTACGACTTCCTCTAACATCACCGCTAGAGTCTGGGAGGAGATGTGCCACTAGGATGTGGCGATCGATCCGAAAACGGCCCCACAGGGCGGGGCCTCGTTTTTCAGATCCCTTCATGGCGCCGACCACGCTACTCAGAGTCGTCGCCCTCCAGCTTGACGCCGAAGACGCTTGTGTCGGCATCGCTGTCGCCGGAGGAATCCATGTCACTGCCACTTGAACCCTCAGCGCAGCACTCCAGGCAGACGCCAGTCGCCCCGAAGAACTTCACGGAGAGGGTGGCGGAGCCGACGAACCAGAAGCGGAGGAGATGCCTGGAGTTGTGTCAGAAATGAGCATGCGAGGGTGCCAGCTCCCTTATATCAAGGCGATCCCTCCCGAATCATTTTGGAGAATGACTCGGGGTGTGAAAGTCAAGAATGCCAAGTCACACCTATTCAAAATGGAGGAAAGATTGGGAAGAAGAGGGCGTGTCCTTAGTCGCCAAGTCCAAAGATGAATGATAAGTGGGCGGCTGGGAATGCTAAAAATGAGGCTTTTGTACGCATGGTGGTCTCTTTAGTGCAAGAGACACGAGGGATGCAGAGGAGTGTGCAAGGGAGAAGAGGGAGGCAAAGGAGAGGGCAAGGGAGAAGAGGGAGGCAGAGGAGAGGGCGAGGAAGAAGAGGGAGGCAGAGGAGAGTGTGGATCCAACAAGACAAGAGATTCAACACATGATGTCCATGGTGGGAGCGGATGGTGCCAAACTAGGAAGTGATGAGCATTTCTATGCTACCTTTCTTTTCATGGAAAAGAAATATCATGATGTTTTCTCCTCTTTCATGGCTCACAGACCTATTGTGAGGCTTGGATGGATAAAGAGGATGTGGGAGCTTAACAATAAGTAGAACATCTATGTTTTAACTGCTTTGTAGCAGACTATTTGCTTGTACCGTTGTGAACCAAGTTATTTGCTTTGAACATGTATTATTGTGATTTAAGCTATTTTGCTAGTACTATTGTGAACCAAGTTATTTGAATTATTTGTTATGAACTATGTTGTATCTAATATTGTGTGCATGTTGTTGTGGCAGATGGATATTTCCAAAAAGATTGCCAAAAGGAAACAAGATGATAAAGAATTTGAGGCGGCCATGGTTGCATTTGCTATGGATGTGGCATCATCAAGTGTGACACTGCTGTATGCACCAAGAAAGTTACATCTTGTTACAGGGCTCCAATGGGTAGAAGAGAAAGAGAAAGATGCAAAAGCTTTCTATGCTATGTTTAGAATGAGGAGGTCAGTGTTTCGCATATTGCATGATCTGCTAGTTCAGAGCTATGGGCTTGAGTCAACTTGCAACATATCATCTAAAGAAGCATTGTCACAATTTTTATGGACTATTGGTACATGTCACACCACTGATAATGCCATAGATCGGTTTGCACATTAACAAAAAATTCCACGAGGTTTTGGAGTGTGTAGACCGCATGGCTGGTGATTACATTAGACCAATTGATCCAACTTTCTCTAAACCGCACCCAGTAATTACAAAAACAAAGTTTTGGCCTCATTTTCAACATGCTATTGGAGCCATCGATGGAACACACATTAAGGTGATTGTGCCCAAGGAGTTGGAGCCCCAACACAGGAATAGAAAAGGTTACTCAAGTGAAAATGTTATGGCAGTGCGTGATTTTGATATGAGGTTCACGTTTGTTGTTCCTGGATGGCCCGGATCTGTTCATGACACACGTGTATGGAACGATGCCATCGTTCGTTATGATCACTTTCCACAACCCCCCATGGGTAATCTCTCTCATGTGTCCATATAGTTATATTCAAAATGGTATGTTGTAAATTTCTAATGTCTTATGTTGATGTCCTACTGTAGATAAATTTTATCTTGTCGACTCCGTATATCCAAACAGGGTTGGTTCTCTAGCGCCATATAAAGCGCAACAATACCATGTACCAGATTTTCAACATTACCCGCCAGTTGGGAGATATGAGACATTCAACCATCGACATTCTTCTTTGCGAAATGTCATCGAAAGAACATTTGGTGTTCTGAAGATGAAATGGCAAATTCTCAAAGGCATACCTCGGTAAAAATCGGAGACCCAAAAGATGATTGTCACTACATGCATGTGTCTTCACAATTGGATCCGTGATAGCAAGTTACGTGATGAGCATTTTGACAAGTTTGACAGTGATGCATATATGAAACCTCCATTGTCGTTTACACATGCCAACGCTCTACCATGAGAAGATGACGATACCATGAACGCAACACGTGAGGCGATTGCTGCTAGTCTCATACCTTGAGATTATTCATTTTTTCATTTATGGAATTTTTGTAACGAACAAAACTTTAATTGTAATATTTAGCACTTTTTATGATATTCGTAATTCACTTTCGCTACTGTTAGAAACAACAAAGTGTTAACAATTCATCAAACAACTTTTTGTCTAAGGGTAGTACAGACATTTCAATGCACTGTAGAGAAGCTTGTCCAACATTGTCAGAGATGGTTTGGGCATATTCAACGCAGAACTCCAGAAGCCCCAGTGCATAGCGGATGGCTAAAGCACGCTGATAATGTCAAGAGAGGTCGGGGTAGACTGAACTTGATATGGGAAGAGTTTGTAAAGAGAGATCTAAAGGATTGGAGCATCACCAAAGAACCAGCCATGGACAGAAGTGTGTGGAAGCTTGCTATCCATGTGCGAGAACCATGAGTTGATCGCGAGATCTTATGGGTTTCACCTCTAGCCTACCCAGCTTGTTTGGGACTAAAGCCTTTGTTGTTGTTGTTGTTGTTGTAGGTACGGAAGAAGATCACAATGTTTTTGTTTGTATTTGTCTTATGGATTCTTATTTATATTTAGGGCATGTACCGGCAAGGGAGCAGCGACCTCAATGGCACCGCAATCAAGAAAGGATGACCCCGAGGCCGATTAGGTAGTAGCTCAGGTACAACTACAACCATCTCCATTCGAAAATCTTACCTCCAGCGTTGGAGCCACACTGTTATGTCATTCCAAGCCCAACTTTGAGCGAGAATAAATTTCTTCTTTTTACTGCTTCTCTTTGTCAGGTTACTCACATATGCATCCTTAGTTTGCTATAATGATCTTATAATCCCTGTAATGAGGCAAATGCACTCAATACTTACTGTCCTAAAACAACAGAGACAATAGATGAGATATCATCGTCTCCAATTCTTGATTAATTACGATGGGTGTACATTGTGCTTGTTTTCTTGATTTCTTGTAGCTATCTTGCCCCCAAAAATTACCTTCCTAACCTATTTTTTCCTACCACCCCGGTGTCTCCTCCAAATCCATGAATTTTATCAGCATATCTTGTGGTCTTGTGGAACAACAGAAAGGAGCTATGATATCATGTTGATCAACAAATTTGGATCTTGGTTTCTGTGTGTAGTACTAGCACTAGACAACAAGCAATTTAATTCTCGTAACTTTGAGTTTTGCCGGCGATAGACGGTTTATTTTGCAGGATTTGGTTTAGTAGGCTATTCCGAATGTTGGGATGAATTAACAAGTACACAAATGAAAAGCTGAAGCTCATGTCCAACTAAGTTGAATTAAATGCATTCCAATGTAGATTATGTAATGGAAAAGGCAAACATGTAATCATTTGTGTTGGTTTAGATTATTTAGAGTGCGTTAGTGTTAAATCAATGGACGGGTAGCCATTGATAAGAGACGCAAATCAAGATGTGTTCTCTCATAAAATATTAGAGGGTTTCTTGCTATTTACATGAGCATGGTGAGTTGTTCCCATATAATATCTATTTATCTTTCTACGCTACAATGATAAGACCATTATATCCATCCCAGTTCCTGTACCATAATTTATGGAAAATGTTTGCCAAAGCAGAGTTATATTTGAAACTAAATGTAAAAATAAAGAGAAAAGACCATGTGATACTTGGTCTGCAATATGACAGGTAACATGTTGACTGATGACAAAACATATATTTTATACCAACTCTTTATACTGTACAACGATTTAGTGAAAAATCTTATTTATTCCCTTCCATAGTGTTTTCTTATAATATATGGTGTTTTTTATTCATGAACATGAACATGAACTACATCATCAGCTTGCTTATTTACACATGAATCATACCCTGTTTGTGCATAGCATTTTTCTACTAGACCTGTCATTTCTCCCTTAAACATTTCTCCTATTGCATAATGTATTTGCAAACTGAGCTATCATTCCTCCCTTGCATTTATCCTGCCCCTCTTAAACATTTCTCCCTTAAACTTCTTTTCTGTTTTTTTATTGGTTTAGGGGTAGTTTGGGGATTCTTGGAGTTTGGGGATACCGGCCCTTGGCGTTCCCCAGGACCAGGATGGGAACCGCGCTGATTGGGGACGTCGTGTCCATGAGCTCTTGTCCGCGCCGGTTCCGCGTTCAATTTGGGCACCACCACCTCCCGATAGGCACTTGCAGGTGGATACTGATGCTGTCGTGCCACCAATGCACTATGCGCGCGCGAAGGAAGTCCTTTTCAGACCAGGAGTGCAGCTATAGCCAGACCCGCTAGCACAGGAAGCAAGAGCAAGAACGACGCTGATGGAGGCCAACCTATCTGGAAAGGGTGTGTTGTCTGCGGTTACAAACAGTGTTTCAAACCTCCACGTGGATGATCAACAACAGTTCCTCTCAGAGTTGATTGCTGCCATGCCGCCGTCTCTACTGGGTGCACCACCATCCACTGCTGCAAAGGTCACGACAACCACCTCAATCAAGAAGAAAGTTATGGCTCCCTTCAGCCGCAGGACACCAGCCACCACTACTTTGCGGCCTTCCATGATGTCCACGCGTCACACGCAGGTGCGTGTGTGCAAAGCCCCAGGGTTGATTTCTAGCGAGGAGAAGTTTACGGATGCCACACTCTAGGATTATCTTGCCTTCTTTAAGGACCCGATGTCGTTGGCTCAGGCGGAGAGGCCGGGTCAGCTCGCGGGTTTGGCAACTCCAGCATCAATCCAACTCCCGGACTCCGACTTGCACGCGATATTGAAGGAAGAGATGGCTAGGGCGGCCTAGAAAGTTCAGAGCTCTCCGCTCCGGGTTGTTACACTTGGTTTTCCAAATGATTAAACCCTTCAGGTTTCAGTTGCCTTGCAGGCTATGGGGTAGTCTGCAGTTTCTAGTTGTTTCTGTCTATCTGCCGAGTTGGCCTCTGACACGCGCGGGTTGTGCGTGTCGGTGGGCATTCTTTGGTGCTGGCCAGGCAGGCGCAGTTTGTGCCGGCATGTCCAGCGCCATCGATGCCACTTCCTTTATTTCAGAGTTGGTACGCGCCGGTTGCGCCTGCCTTGTATCTGCAGTTTTTCTTCCTGCTTGGCGTTTTTTGCGTCGTGTACGCGCCGGTGGCGCCTACGATGTATTTGTCTGCTACCCTCCGGGTGTTGTATCTCAGTATTTTAATGAATGGGAACCTTGTGTTGCTCAACTGGAATGTGCGCAGTCTTAACGATCCCGCAAGAAGATTGGTAGTCAAGGAACTTGTGAACAGATGCTGTTGCTCTGTGTTGTGCTTGCACGAAACTAAGCTGAGCTGTTTTACAGAAGCTCACAAGGCGGAGCTAGGTGGCCCAGGGCTTCGCGGATCTGCTGTCCTCCTGCCATTGGGACTCGAGGAGGAATTCTGATACTCTGGGACGAGAGCAAGCTCACTGCTGCCTTGGTTAGCTCTGGAGACTTCACCATCACGGTTAGGATGGTGCCTCGACAAGAGCAGGAGCAGCCGTGGTATCTTACAGCTGTGTACGGTCCGGCGGATGAGGAACGCAAACAAGGGTTCTTAGATGAGATTGCCCGCATTCACGCCAATATGAATGGCGCGTGGCTCATTGTGGGGGACTTCAATCTGATGAGAGACCCCGTGGACAAGAATAACAACCGTGTTAATGAGAGATGGATGTCCAAATTCAGAACAACCTTGAACTATTCCTGTGTGCGAGCAATTCCGCTTATTGGACGCAGTTTTACTTGGTCGAATGAGCAGTCGCCGCCAATGTTAGTTAGGCTGGACAAGGCGTTCTGTAATGTGGACTGGGAGCCTCGCTTCGAGGCTGCCAAGTTGCTTCCGCACGCCATTGCCATGTCCGATCACTGTCCGTTGCTTCTAGTCAATGATATCCGGCCAAGAAAACCACGGAGGTTTTGGTTTGAGGAGTACTGGAGATTTCTTTCTGGTTTTAAGGAAGTGGTGATGGTTGCTTGGAACTTGCCGGTGGGCAACGTTGACTCTATTAGTGCTTTCAACATCAAGTTGCGCTGAGTAGGCAGGGCTCTGTCCACTTGGAGTAAGTTCACGGTGGGTTGTATCCGCTCCCAGTTCTATCTTGTTCATGAGCTCACGATCCGTCTGGACACCGCGCAAGAGGGATGATGCTTGACTGCCGAGGATACAGCCCTATGATCCGCCCTCAAGTCAAGGCATGTGGGGCTAGCAGTGCTCGTTCGTATCAAGCAAAAACAAAGGGCGCGCGTACGCTGGTTGCGCGCCACGGATGCAAGCTCAAAGTTCTTCAACATCAAAGAAAACAGCAGATCCAAGAATAACCACATTAACTCACTTTTGGCGGAGGATAGATCGCTAGTGGCGCAACAGAACCAAATTGTTGAGTTGGTACAGGAACACTTCGAGGGTATCATGGGCTGCACGGCCAACACTTCTGCTAAGATCAATTGGGAGAGACTTGGCTTGTCACGTCACAATCTCCAAGATCTCGAGGTCCCCTTCACGATTGCCGAGATCAAGGAGGCTGTCTGGGACTTGCCCATGGACAAGGCACCAGGGCCGGATGGCTTCTCATGTTGCTTCTACCGTTCTTGCTGGGACATCATCAGGGCTGATATTCTGCTTGCCTTTCAACGGCTCTTTAACCTCAATGCTAGAACTCTGCATCGTTGCAATGACTCACTGGTGGTACTGATTACAAAGAAGCTGAACCCGGTGCGCGTTGGGGACTTTAGACCCATTAGCCTGACACACAGCCTCATCAAAATCTTCATGAAGTTGCTTGCACGTCGGCTAGCAACGCAGCTTGGCGTTCTTATCAGTACGTGTCAGAGCGCCTTCATTAGGGGCAGGTGCATCCAGGATAATTTCATGTACGTGCAGGGTCTGGCACGCCATTTCCATCGGTCCCGTACGCCGGCTGTTCTTCTCAAGCTAGACATTGCTAAGGCATTCGACTCTATCTCATGGTCCTATCTGCTGGACATGTTGGAAGCTAGAGGGTTTGGTACACGTTGGCGGGATTGGATGGCCATGGTGTGGGCCTCCTCGTCTTCTCAGGTCCTGGTCAATGGCGTGCCAATAAACAAAATTTGGCACAAACGAGGCCTCCAGCAGGGTGACTCCCTGTCACCATATCTGTTTATTCTGGCGATGGAGCCGCTCATCAGGTTGTTGGACATGGCCACTACCAACGGCCACTTGTCCAAGTTGCGGGGACGGAAGGCTGTTTTTCGAACGTCTTTCTACGCGGACGATGTGCCTCTTTTTGTTAACCCTTGTAAGGAGGATTTGCGGATGATTGTGTTGGAAATATGCCCTAGAGGCAATAATAAAATGGTTATTATCATATTTCCTTGTTCATGATAATCGTCTATTGTTCATGCTATAATTGTATTAACAGGAAACAGTAATACATGTGTGAATAAATAGATCACAATGTGTCCCTAGCAAGCCTCTAGTTGGCTAGCTCGTTAGTCAATAGATGATCATGGTTTCCTGGTCATGGGCATTAGATGTCATTGATAACGGGATCACATCATTGGGAGAATGATGTGATGGACAAGACCCAATCCTAAGCATAGCACTAGATCGTATTGTTCGTATGCTAAAGCTTTTCTAATGTCAAGTATCTTTTCCTTCGACCGTGAGATTGTGCAACTCCCGGATACCATAGGAGTGCTTTGGGTGTATCAAGCGTCACAACGTAACTGGATGACTATAAAGGTGCACTACGGGTATCTCCGAAAGTGTCTGTTGGGTTGGTACGAATCGAGATCGGGATTTGTCACTCCGTGTGACGGAGAGGTATCTCTGGGCCCACTCGGTAGAACATCATCACGAGCTCAATGTGACTAAGGAGTTAGTCACACATTGACGTGCTACGGAACGAGTAAAGAGACTTACCGGTAACGAGATTGAACAAGGTATAGGTATACCGACGATCGAATCTCGGGAAAGTTCTATACCGACAGACAAAGTGAATTGTATACGGGATTGATTGAATCCTTGACATCGTGGTTCATCCGATGAGATCATCGTGGAGCAAGTGGGAGCCACCATGGGTATCCAGACCCCGCTGATGGTTATTGGCCGGAGAGGTGTCTCGGTCATGTCTGCCTGTCTCCCGAACCCGTAGGGTCTACACACTTAAGGTTCGATGACGCTAGGGTTATAGGGAATTGTTATACGAGGTTATAGAAAGTTGTTCGGAGACCCAGATGAGATCCAGGACGTCACGAGGAGCTCCGGAATGGTCCGGAGGTAAATATTGATATATAGGACAGATGGTTTTGGACACCGGAAGTGTTTCGGGCGTCGCCGGTAACGTACCGGGACCACCGGAGGTGGCCCCGGGGGTCCACCGAAAAGGGGCCACGACCCCGGGAGGCTAGATGGGCCAAGTGCTGGAGGGAGCCAGCCCCTAGGTAGTTTGGTGCGCGCCCACACTCAGCCAAAGGCGCAGGAGGTGGAGAGGGGGGGGGGGAGCCCTAGGCGCTGGTGGGCCTAAGGCCCACCTAGGGGTGCGCCACCCATCCCCCCTGCCCTGGCCGCCGCACCTCCCATCTGGGGGGGGGGCTGCCGTACCACCTAGGGTGGGAACCCTAGGGGTGGCACCCCCTCCCCTCCTGCTATATATAGTGGGGGTTTTGGGGCTGTTTGGCACACAGTTTTCCATCTCCCTCGGCGCAACCCTGCTCTTCTTTCTCCTCCTCTCTGCCGGTGCTTGGCAAAGCCCTGCTGGGAGACCTCGTCTCTCCATCGACACCACGCCGTCGTGCTGCCGGAGATCTTCCCCAACCTATCCCTCCTCCTTGATGGATCAAGGTGCGGGAGACGTCACCGGGCTGCACGTGTGTTGAACGCGGAGGTGCCGTGGTTCGGCACTAGATCGGAATCACACCGTGATCTGAATCGCCGCGAGTACGACTCCATCAACGGCGTTCTAGCAACACTTCCGCTTAGCGATCTTCAAAGGTATGAAGATGCACTCACCCCCTCTCTCGTTGTTGGTCTCTCCATAGGAAGATCTGAATATGCGTAGGATTTTTTTTGAATTTATGCTACGTTACCCAACAGATTGGTCGTATTCTGGAATCTTTTGGGGCGGCTAGAGGGCTGCGGACAAACTTCTCCAAGAGTGCGGCAATGCCTATTAGATGCACAGGTTTGGATCTCAGTGAGGTGCTGCGGTCGGTCTCTATTCCAGTGGTGCAGTTTCCTTCAAGCTATTTGGGGATGCCACTATCTCTTCGGTCCCTTAAAAGGTCAGACTACGACAAATTCACTGCATCATTTGATGGGAAGCTGGCGGGTTGGATGGGCACTTTGCTGTCCAAAGATGACCGGCTTGCTTTAGCCCGCTGCGTTCTGCCTGCCATCCCGGTCTACATGATTTTGGTTCACCCATTCCCAAAATGGCTGCTACAATGGATTGATAAGCGCATGAGGGCCTGGGTCTGGCGGGGTACGGAAACGTGCAACGGTGGTCACCGCAGGGTCAGCTGGCTGCAGGTCTGCAAGCCGCTGCACCTGGGAGGCTTGGATATTCCCAACATGCAGTTCTTCAGGACAACACTCCGCCTACGTTGGCTTTGGTCTCGCTGGGACAACCCTGCAAGGTCGTGGTGTGGGATGATTGTGCCTTGCTCTGACAGAGAAGTCTCAATCTTCGCCTCAGCAACGCAGGTAACAGTTGGTGATGGTAACACGACACTGTTCTGGTATGATTCCTGGTTGGATGGCTTGGCGCCGAGAGACCTGGCTCCAAGCCTATTTGCTGCTTCAGCCAGGAAAAGGAGGACGGTTGCGGGAGCCATTGCGAGCATGGCATGGCTCTTGGACCTTGCATCCACTTTTAGAGATGAGATGCTAGATGAGCTGATCGAGCTCTCTGGGAGGATGCAACATGTCGCTCTCAGGGCAGGACTCAGGGATGAGATCACCTGGAAGCTATCACCTGATGGGAAATACTCGACGAGATCGGCATATAATATGTTGTTCTCGGCGTAGGTGGCTACATCATACGTCGACCTGATCTGGCGAATCCGTGCACCACTCGAATGCAGATTTTTCATCTGGACGGCAATGCTAAACAGGGTGCTCACTGCGGATGTGCTAATGCTGAGAGGTTGGGACAATGACTACTTTTGTCCCTTGTGTAGAAGGAACTTGAAGACCATGAGTCATATGCCCAGGGAATGTCCGTGGTCCAAAAATCTTTGGGAGCTAGTATCATCTTGGACGACCTTCCATCCCTTTTGGCCGGAGATTTGGAAGGATAGTGTTTCGTTGTTGTTCTGGTTTAAGGTGCTATCCTCCAGGATGCTGAAGCGCGAGAGAAATTTATGAAGTCTGTGTCTATGCTCACTTGCTCGACTATATGGGGAGAACGGAACACGAGGATATTTGAGAAGAGGGATAGGTTGGTGTCGGCTGTGATGGTGATGCTCAGAGACGAAGCATCCATTTGGAATTTGGCGGGGTGCCCGATCACCTTTGATCCAGGTTGAGCCTGGGTAATTTTTTGTACGCCGGTTGAGCAAAACTCTAATCGGGTAGCTGTTTACTCACCGGCAACGTCTTGCCGTTTGCGGGCGCATCTATGGGGTGATCGTTGTTTTCTTCTTCTACTTCCTCTTTATCTCTTCCTGTAACCTTACTGTTGCCCATGGCATCCCTTCTGCAATAGAATCTTAACAGCTCTTCTGTTAACTTTAAAAAAAAGAAACTATGCACCTTGGCAGACAATGCATTATTCCTGTCCTTAGCCACCATCGCACGAATCCCATCACTACAACAACCGTTTTCGCTGTTGCCGCCATCCCGGGGCCGCCTCCACGGCGTCCACGCACCTCCCGTCGTGCCTCCATTCACAAACACTCCTAGCAGGCCTTCCGTCCGGTCGCAGCCGTGAGCACCATCCACCGGTGCTGGATCTGGACCATGCACCCCAGATCCACTGCGCCCAGCACCGCAGCCGTCGACAAGCGAGCCCCTCCATGCCCAGCTCCACAGCCATCACCACACCTGCACGGACGTGTCTGCTTCGCTGCCGCCACCTCGCCCGCCAAGCTTTGAGCCGCCGCCCCCAGCCGCGTGAGCCAGCCTCCAGCGGAGCCAACACACACCCCGTGCGCGAGGAAAGGCAGCAAGCCACTGAAGAGTATTTTTGCATATCCAATGCATGTTGTTTTTTCACTCTCTAATCGATGTAGTACATTTAATTGATAAAATAATTTCAATTCGTGAAGTTTATTTAGTAGTTGCAGGCTTGCAACGGCACACGCTCGGCGACGGCCGCTATGACTCCAATATTTGGATTATTATAAGTAGAGGTTGATCGTGGAGGAGGTGTAGATGCTCATGTTTAAAGTGGAACTTGACTCCCTCGACGCCACCATCCGGGAGCTCATCTATATTAGCTTCGGTTGGGGCTGCCATTGTAGTTTTTGTGTTGGCAGTTGTGGTGGTAATTGTTACACTATGCCTTTGCAGGAGAAGAACTGAAAATGGTGATTTCTATTGACTCGAAACCGAGTATGTAGTTGTCTAATTATTGTCGAGGAAAATAGTGTGTCATGTTCTTGGTTGTTATAGTGTAGTACATACACAGATCCTTCTGTGAGACCGCTGAATGGAAATATCTCAAAACAAGAGAATATCTAGATGTTGTCTTACAAAGAACTAAAGACCATCGCAAATAGCTTCAGGGAGTCCATTGGCAAAGTTGGTTTGGAGCAGTCTATCTTGGCTACTTGGAAGTTGGAACCTCGCTTACTTTTACTGTTGTTTCATATTTGAACATGTCTAAATTTTTAGGCAAGATGTTTGTTGTTTAATTTTACTGCTTGGTATTTGTTGTAAATATGAATAATTCCGGTTATGATTTCTGCATGCATAGTGTCGTTAAAAGTTTAAAACAACTTAACTTAGTAAGAAATCACAGCAAGACAAGTCATCTATTTCCTGTACATGAATCCCATCCAGGCTAGCATCTGAATAAAATGACCTAGACAAATGGAACATAAAAGGACAGCACTTGGGCAAGTCCAAACCCACCAGCTAAGAGTACCCATAGTGGGAAGTAACTTACTACTAACATGCATATATAACTAGTCTATGTTACTACCTCTATAGTGGGGATTAACATATGTATGGTGTCATGTAACACTTCATTTGTTAGGTTATAGACTTATCTTGTCTTGGTATGTGTGATGTTACTCATAGTGTGAGGAACATATTATGTTATCACGTGGCTCTCTTTCCTCATTAATTAATTACCACATCATCTATTCTGCCTAGATATGTGTGATGTTACCACGTATGTTCATCCTACTATGGGTAGTCTAAGGCACACAGTTGTCACTAAACCTGTGAATTATTGCAATGCCCCCAAACTTGACTCAACACCAGACTGAATCAAAACGTCTGACTTCTCTTCCAAAGGTTACGCTTGTTATGACCAGAGGCCCAGTTAGCCAAACCAGCCCAGTTATCCTAATAATATTAGGGGCTTAGCCCAGTTTATTATAGCCTAGGGAACTTATATATAGTCATGTAATCAACGCTTTTGAGATTAAGCAAAGATTAATCTATTTTGATCGGCTCCAACTAGGAGCCGGTGCCCTAACCCTAGCCGCCTCTTCCATCGCGCCGCCGCCCCCATCCATTCGAGATGGCGCCCCTGCGCCGGCGACCACAACCGATCCCCTCTTTCCCCTACAACCTCCGGCCAAGACCCGGTAAAACCCTAGTTTCTACCAGTTTTGTATCACATAGCTTAGGTGTGATCATGTCTTCGCCGCCGCCCACCTCAACCCTTCCACTTCCGTCCACCACCACCACCCCGATGACCACCACGGCCGGCGCTCCGCAACTACCCGCGCCAGACTCTTCAGCCACGCCGCTTCTTGCTGTCCTCACCCCGGAGGAATTGACCGGCGTGATCCGCGACTTGGCCACCGCCTTTCAGGGTATCCGACTTTACCTGGTCGCCCCCTACGGGCCGCAGCTAGTCGCGCCACCACCAGACCGCGTCGGGCCGTCATGGCTGCCCTGGCAGCCGCCACAGCTGGCGGCAATCGCCGCGCTCGCCTGGCCGCTGTAGGCAACACTACAACTGCCTCTGCCACCCTCGGTCGGGCCGCTGTAGCCGACCCTGCAACTGCCGCCGCCGCCACAAACCACCTCCGGGCCGGCCCCTACCTCTACGCGGGGGGTGCCGATCCACCAGCTCTGGTTTCCCCCCTTGCCGTCGCCTCTACCGGCCTGGGTGACCGGGTCGTCACAGCCGGTGTACATGACGGCCTCGGCGCCGCCGCACATCCAGTCTCCACCGACGCCACCCCCGCAGTACGACGTGCCCTCCAGCTTCGCCGACCCTGATGGGTACCGGACGCCGACCCCTGCACTACTCCGCGCTGACGAGCCATACTGCCAGGGCGGCCCTACCCACACGCCTCCGCGCTTCGCCAAACTGGACTTCGCCACCTATGATGGCACTGAGGACCCCCTGAGCTGGCTCAACCAATGTGACCAGTTTTTTCGGGGGCAATGGAGGCCAGTGTCGGATCGCACCTGGCTCGCTTCCTATCACCTCCGAGGCGCCGCACAGACGTGGTATTACGCTCTCGAGCAGGACGAGGGCGGCATGCCTCCATGGGAGCATTTCCGTGAGCTCTACCTCCCACGCTTCGGGCCTCCGATCCAAGGGAGTCGGTTGGCGGAGCTTGGCCGCCTACCCTTCACCTCCACAGTGCAGGACTTCGCCGACCACTTCCAGGCCCTGGCGTGTCACGCGCGTGGCGTGACGACTCGCCAGTGGGCCGAGCTCTTCGTCGGTGGCCTCCCCGACCACATCCGCATGGACATCGACATGCGCGGACCACAGGACATCCAGACGGCCATGTACTATGCCCGCACGTTCGAGCAGCAGGCGGTGGCTATGCAGCAGGCGTTCCCAGCCCAGGCACCTCGCCCACCACCTCAGCCGGCTATGTCTGCACCCAGCCAGCCTGCCCAACCGGCGACAAGGACGCCCGCCACAACAGCAACTCCATCGTTCCGTCGGCTAACACCGGCCGAACAAAACGAGCGTCGTCGCCAGCGGTTATGTTTCAACTGCGATGAGCCCTACGTGCCAGGCCACATCTGCTCGCGCCTCTTCTACCTGGAGGCGGACGACTATGTCGTGAAGGATACAACTCTCTCCGAGCTTGCTGAGGCGGTAGCCCCGGCGTCATCCACCGCTATCGTGGTCTCCCTGCATGCCCTTGCCGGCATACGAGCGGAAACAACGATGATGTTGCCAGTGACGGTTAATGGGGAGCGCCTCTTAGCTCTCCTGGACATGGGCTCTACACACAACTTCCTGCCCGCGTCTATTAGGCGTCGCCTAGCCCTCCAGCCGACGGGCGGCGAGCAGCTTCGAGTTACCGTGGCTAATGGTGTCCGTCTCCGCTGCCACGGAATTGCGCAGCACGTTCCCATCCTCATCAGCGACGAGTCCCTTGCCATCACGTGCGTCGGCATCGACTTGGGCGACTACGACTTCATCCTCGGCGTCGACTTCTTGCGGACGCTCGGACCCATCCTTTGGGACTTCGACACACTGACCATGACTTTTTGGTGTCAAGGGCGCATGGTGCAGTGGAAGGGCGTGGCAGTTCTCCAGCAGTTCCCTCTTAGCTATCGACCGCCATAGCACACTCCGAGCCGCCCCTGCTGGCTCATCTCCTGGAGCGGCACCGCGACCTTTTATCGGTGCTCCTTGTTCACAAGCCCGAGGGCTCGTGGCGTATCTGCCTCGATTACCGTGCTCTCACTGCCACGACGACGAGGATCGATTTTCCTATACTGGTTGTGGAGGAGCTCCGGGAAGATCCGCCAGGGCCACGCTTATTCCCTACGCTCGACTTGCATTGTGGCTACCATCAGGATCACTTCTAGTTTTTGGTGACGCCTTTCGGTCTCTCCAATGCGCCGACGACATTCCAGGCCTTGATGCACGACGTACTTCGGACCAGCTCAACCCTCCGAAGGCACCTTGGGAGTAGCTCAAGGAGTTCCGCCAACATTTTCTAGATGTCCAGTTCGAGGACGAGCTGTTTGCGCAGTCGGGGAGAAATGTTATGACCACAGGCCCAGTTAGCCAAACTGGCCCACTTATCCTAATAATATTAGGGGCTTAGCCCTGTTTATTATAGCCTAGGGAACTTATATATAGTCATGTAATCAACGCTTTTGAGATTAAGCAAAGATCAATCTATTTTGATCGGCTCCAACTAGGAGCCGGTGCCCTAACCCTAGTCGCCTCTTCCGTTGCGCCGCCACCCCCATCCGTCCGAGACGGCGCCCCTGCGTCCGCGACCACAGCCGATCCCCTCTTTCCCCTACAACCTCCGGCCAAGACCCGGTAGAACCCTAGTTTCTACCAACGCCACACATAAGAAAGAATGCGAGCTGAAGCCCATCCAAACCGCATTAATAACTTGTTCATCCTAGGTAGTTCGACACTGCTAGAATGATGAAATAGATTAGTTAGGGTATAAACCATGGTGATGCCATAAGGCCACAGCGCGTGCATGGTTGTAACAAAATACAGCGTCCTCAAATCTGCTCCCTCCTTTTCTCCATGCTTGACCTCTCCATCACGGATAACAACAACAACAACAAAGAACTGTGCCCGGACTAGCAATAGACGATCGGATCGAGCCGAGGTCAAAGAACCGCGCGTGCACCTCGAAGTATATGAGGGCGAGGGCGAGGTACTAAAGCGCGTCGTAGTCACGCAGGAAGGAGCGCACCCGCGGCCCGATTCCGGGGCAATAGTGCATTCCAATGCCAGCGAGCTCCGTGCATGCAGATCGGGCGGGAGCGGGGATGGGGGGTGATTTCTGGCGGATTCCTCGGATTCTGTCGCAGATTTCACCCGCGTGCGTGCGTCGAGTGGGTGCGTGCGTTCGTGCGAGTGGGGCCGCCCTCCTGCCGATGGTTTCCTCGTTGCTCGATTTATTAGCACGGTCACTCACTGGAGAACGGGGAAACATGTGCTATTATTACCGGCGAAACAATTTGTTGGGAAACACGTTTTATAGTAAAAATCAGCTATAAGGACTTGTCATGTCATATAGAGCCAACCTAATAGCCAGTATATGCAATAGTAAGTTTTAGATGTGTACTTTTTTAGTAGTAGTTGGCCCATCTTACAATCTCACAAAGTGTCTTGGTCTCGTGCTGCAGCTGGCTATTCATCAAGGTCCCGCTTCTATTCTCTCTCCTCTTCTCTTTCCTCCAACTAAGCAAGGATATAATATTCTAATCCTTATAGCCTTCTTATGTCAACTTATTGTACTTGCTCTTAGACTGCTCATAGGAGGTGTTTGTTTCATCTTTTTCGCCCCGCAATTGTTTATCGTGGAAACATATATCCTAACCCGTGTGCAACTCTTAATAATCACGTCTCACCATAATCAGGTGCATGCGATTTATCACTCCATGTCTCCACCCCCCTCCACCGATAATGTTTCTTTACCACCCGGACGTTCCTCACCCCAAGCCTTGTTAGGGAACATAGTAAATTTAAAAAACTACGTCACACAAGGATCTATCTAGGAGAGACCAGCAATGAGCAAAGGGGTGGAGCATCTTCATACCGTTGAAGGGAGAGAGAAAAAGTTGAGGGAGAACTCCGGCAGCACGACGACGTGGTGGCGGTTTAGCTATGTGGTTTTCCGGCAGGGCTTCGTCAAGCACCGCGGAGGAGGAGGTGGTGTAGGAGGGGGAGGGCTGCACCAAGTGCTAGGGTTCATTTCCCATGCGCCTCCCCACTATATATAGGGGTGGAGGGGGCTGGTTTCTTGCCCTCCAAGTCCATTGGGGCTTTGGCAAAAGGTGGGAGGAAAGAAATCCCATCATTTTCCTTCCCCACCAATTGTTATCCCCCTTTTTTAGGGATCTTGATCTTATCCCTTCGGGATATGATCTTATTCCTTCTAAGGAGGGATCTTTCTGCGCCTTGACTAGGTGCATGGGGCGTTGCCCAAAATATCCATGTTCATGTGGGTCCCCATGCAGGTGGGCCCCACTCCAGAACCTTCTAGAACCTTCTCGGTACAATACCGAAAAATCCCGAACATTTTCCGGTGGCCAAAATAGGACTTCCCATATATAAATCTTTACCTCCGGACCATTCCGGAACTCTCCGTGACGTCCAGGATCTCATCCAGGACTCCGAACAACTTTCGGTAACCACATATACGATTCCCATAACAACTCTAGCGTCACCGAACCTTAAGTGTGTAGACCCTACGGGTTCAGGAAACATGCAGACCTGACCGAGACACCTCTTCGACCAATAACTAACAGCGGGGTCTGGATATCCATGTTGGCTCCCACATGTTCCACGATGATCTCATCGGATGAACCACAATGTCGAGGATTCTCAGTCCCGTATGCAATTCTCTTTGTCTACCGGTATGATACTTGCGCGAGATTCGATCGTCGGTATCCCTATACCTTGTTCAATCTCGTTACCGACAAGTCTCTTTACTCGTTCCGTAACACATCATCCCGTGGCTAACTCCTTAGTAACATTGAGCTCATTATGATGATGCATTATCGAGTGGACCCACAGATACCTCTCCGTCACACAGAGCGACACATCACAGGCTCGATTCGTACCAACCCAACAGACACTTCCGGAGATACCCGTAGTGCATCTTTATAATCACTCAGTTACGTTGTGACGTTTGATACACCCAAAGCACTCCTGCGGTGTCCGGGAGTTGCACAATCTCATGGTCTAAGGAAATGATACTTGACATTAGAACAACTCTAGCACACGAACTACACGATCTTGTGATATGCTTAGGATTGGGTCTTGTCCATCACATCATTCTCCTAATGATGTGATCCCGTTATCGATGACATCCAATGTCCATGATGAGGAAACCATGACCATATAATGATCAACGAGCTAGCCAACTATAGGCTCACTAGGGACATGTTGTGGTCTATGTATTCACACATGTATTACGGTTTCCGGTTAATACAATTATAGCATGGACAATAGACAATTATCATAATAAGGAAATATAATAATAACCAATTTATTATTGGATCTAGGGCATATTTCCAACAGTCTCCCACTTGCACTAGAGTTAATAATCTAGTTCACATCACTATGTGATTGTAATGAATCTAACACCCATGGTGTTTGATCATATCTTGCTTGTGAGAGAGGTTTTTAGTCAACGGGTCTGAACCTTTCAGATCCGTGTGTGCTTTACAAATATCTATGTTATCCTATAGATGTTGCTACTACGCACCATTTGGAACTATTCCATATGACCGTTCCATTATACGAATCCGGTTTACAACTTAGAGTTATCCGTATTAGTGTCAAAGCTTGCATCGACGTAACCCTTTACGAAGAACTCTTTAATCACCTTCATAATCGAGAAAAAAATAAATCCTTAGTACACTAGCTACTAAGGATTATTGTGACCATTGTCCAGTGATTCAATCCTGGATCACTCTTTGTACCCCATGACAGACTCATGGCAAGGCACACATCAGGTGCAGTACACAGCATGGCATACTTTAGAGCCTACGGATGATGCATAGGGGACGACCTTCGTCCTTTTTGTTTCTTTTGTCGTGGTCGGGCGTTTGAGTCTTAGTCAACTTCACACCTTACAACACAACCAAGAACTCCTTGTTTGCCGATCTATTTTGAACTCCTTCAAAATCTTGTCAAGGCATTCATTTCGTTAAAAGTTCTATTAAGCACTTTATCTCCATAGATCTTGATGCTCAATGTTCAAGTAGCTTAATCGAGGTCTTCCTTTGAAAAACTCCTTTCAAACAACCCTTTATGCTTTCCAGAAATTCTACATTATTTCCGGTCAACGATATGTCAACCACATATACTCATTAGAAATTCTATAGTGCTCCCACTTACTTCTTTGGAAATACAAGTTTCTCATAAACCTTGTATAAACCCAAAAGCTTTGATCATCTCATCAAAGCGTATATTCCAACTCCGGGATGCCTGCTCCAGTCCTTGGAAGGATCGATGGAGCTTTGCATACATGTTAGCATCCTTAGGATCGACAAAACCTTCTGGTTGTATCACATACAACCCTTTCTCAAGGAAACCGTCGAGGAAACAATGTTTTGACATCCTATCTGTAAGATTTCATAAACGATGCAACAACTACTAACATAATTTCAACAGACTTTCAACATCGCTACGAGCGAGAAAGTCTCATCGTAGTCAACTTTTTGAACTTTGTCGGAAACATCTTTGCGACAAGTCGAGCTTACTTAATAGTGACTTTTCACCATTATCCTTTGTCTTACTTTTAAAGATCCATCAGTATTTAATAACCTTATGACCATCAAGTAGTTCTTCCAAAGTCTACAATTTGTTTTCATAAATGGATCCTCTCTCGGATTTCATGGCCTCGAGCCATTTGTCGAAATCCGGGCCCACCATCGCTTCTCCATATCTTGTAGGTTCATTGTTGTCCAACAACATGACCTGTAAGACAGGGTTAGCATACCACTCTGTAGCAGCCGTACGTGACCTTGTCGACCTACGAGGTTTGTAGTAACATGATCCGAAGTTTCATGATCACTATTCAGGGTGGGCGTTCGGTTCCCCCGAACCGAACGGTTCAGTACTTCGGTGTTTTTAGTTTTCTCGGTTCCTAGAAAACGTGGACCGATCGGTCTCTAGCAGTAAACAAAACCGAGTCTTCGGTGCCCCGATTGATCGGTTTGGTACTCGGTTTTGCACCGAACAACTGGTGGGTTAGGCTGGCCAGATGGGATAGCTGTTATACTTTTTTGTCTTGGCTGGGCTAAGAGCTTTGGTTTGTGTGGGCCAAATAACAACACGTGTTGTGTTCAAAGAACTTAAAAAGATAACATGAGGTGAGCAAGAGAGCAGGCAACAACAAACAACGCCTAGGTTCACTAGAAAAAGAAAGCAGGCAGGTGCACAATACACGTGAACGGCCGGCCAGCCTATGGCACTGTTTGACACTCATCACATTAACGCGCCATCAATTCAATTGATTTTTTTACAGGGGCAACTGATGTTTGTTGGCTGGCAGCGCGTAGCGTACAAATGGGAACTAATTTACGAAGGACGCGGCAGACAGTTAGTGGTGGGCCTCGGTGCTTCGGTCAATTCAGTTGACCGACTATGCAGACCGAAATCACCAAATTAAATTTGGTTTCTCAGAATCAATAACCGAGCATAGTACCGAATAAATCGGTTTCAGTCACTTCAGCTTCGGTTGCGGTTAAATCGGTTCGGTCGTTCGGTTTTCGGGTTATATGCCCACCCCTAATCACTATCATTAGCTTCCACTTCAATTGGTGTAGGCGCCACAGGAACAACTTCCTGCGCCCTGCTACACACTAGTTGAAGTGATGGTTCAATAACCTCATCAAGTTTCCACCACCCTCCCACTCAATTCTTTCGAGAGAAACCTTTCCTCGAGAAAGGACCCGTTTCTAGAAACAAACACTTTGCTTCCGGATCTGAGATAAGAGGTATACCCAACTGCTTTGGGAGTCCTACGAAGACGCATTTATCCGCTTTGGAATCGAGCTTATCTGGCTGAAACTCTTTCACATAAGCATCACAGCCCCAAACTTCTAAGAAATGACAGCTTAGGTTTCTCTAGACCATAGTTCATACGGTGTCATCTCAACGGAATTATGTGGTGCCCTATTTAAAGTGAATGTGGTTGTCTCTAATGCCTAACCCATAAACAATAGTGGTAATTTGATAAGAGACATCATAGTATGCACCATATCCAATAGGGCACAATTATGACATACGGACACACCATCAGACTATGGTGTTCTTGGTGGCATGAGTTGTGAAACAATTTTCACGTGAGACAATTTTCACGTTGTCTTAAATGTTTATCAAACTCGCAACTCAGATATATATGTTCACCTCGACGGTCACATCGTAGACATATTATGCTCTTGTCATGATGATCTTCAACTTCACTCTAAAATTACTTGAACCTTTCAATAATTCAGACTTGTGTTTCATCAAGTAAATATACTAGTATATACTCAAATCATGTGTGAAGTAAGAACATGATGATAGCCACTGTGTGCCTCAGCACTCATTGGACTGCACACATCAAAATGTATTACTTCCAACAAGCTACTCTCTTGTTCCATCTCAGTGGAAAATGAGGTCTTCAGTCATCTTGCCCATGTGGTATTATTTGCATGTCTCAAGTGATTCAAAAATCAAGTGAGTCCAAATGATCCATCTGCATGGAGTTTCTTCATCCGTTTATACCAATAGACATGGTTCACATGTCTCAAACCTTTCAAAAACGAGTGAGTCCAAAGATCCATCATCATGAAGCTTCTTCACGCGTTTTATACCAATATGACTCAAGTGGCAGTGCCACAAGTAAGTGGTACTATCATTACTACTTTGTATCTTTTGGCAACAATGTTATGAACATGTGTATTACCATGATCGAGATTCAATAAACCATTCATTTTAGGCGCAAGACCATTGAGGGTATTATTCAAGTAAACAAAATAATCATTACTCTCTTTAAATGAATAACCGTATTGCAATAAACATAATCAAATTAAGTTCATGCTCAATGCAAACACACCAAATAACAATTATTTAGGTTTAACACTAATCCCGATGGTAGAGGGAGCGTGCGATGTTTGATCACATCAACCTTGGAAGCACTTCCAACACACATCGTCACCTCACCTTTAGCTAGTCTCCATTTATTCCGTAGCTTTTATTTCGAGTTGCTAACACTTAACAATTGAACCGGTATGTAATACCCTCGTGCTACTAGGAGTACTAGTAAAGTACACATCAATATCATGTATATCCAATATACTTTTGTCGACTTTGGTAACCTTCTCATCTACCAAGTATCTAGGAAAATTCCTCTTCAGTGACTGTTCCCCTTATTACATAACCACTTAGTCTCGGGTTTGGGTTTAACCTTGGGTCCCTTCACTAGAGAAGGAATTCGTTTGCCGTTTAATGAAGTATCCCTTCATGCCCTTGCCCTTTTTGAAACTAGTGGTTTTACAGACCATCAACCATTTATGCTCCCTTTTTGACTTCTACTTTTGCGGTGTCAAACGTTGCGAATAGCTTAAGGATCATCATATCCACCCCTGATATGTTATAGTTCATCACGAAGCTCTAGTAGCTTGGTGGCAGTGACTTTGGAGAACCATCACTATCTCATCTGGAAGATTAACTCCCACTCGATTCAAGCGATTTTAGCACTTAGACAATCTGAGCACATGCTCAACGATTGAGCTTTTCGCCCTTACTTGGTAGACAAAGAATCTTGTCGGAGGTCTCGTACCTCTCAACAAGGGCACAAGCATGAAATCCTAATTTCATCTCTTGGAACATCTCGTATGTCTCGTGACGTTCTAAACGTCTTTAGCGCCTCTATTCTAAGTTGTTTAAGTATTATGCACTAAACTATCATATAGTTATCAAAAACGTGTATGTCAGATGTTCACAACATACACAGACGACGCTTGGGGTTCAACGCACCGAGCAGTGCATTAAGGACATAAGCCTTCTGCGCAGCAATGAGGACAATCCTGAGTTAACGGACCCAGACCGCATCATTGCTACTATCAACTATCAACTAAATTTTCTCTAGGAACATATCTAAAATAGTAGAGCTACAACGCAAGTTATAACATAATTTGCAAAGACCTTTTGACTATGTTCATGATAATTAAGTTCATTTAACCAAATTATTTAATGAGCTCCCACTTAGATGGACATCCCTCTCGTCATCCAAGTGATACATGATCCACGTCGACTAGCCCGTGTCCGATCATCACGTGAGACGGACTATTCATCAATGGTGAACATCTCCATGTTGATCGTATATCCATACGACTCATATTCGACCTTTCGGTCTCCCCTGTTCCGAGGACATGTCTTTACATGCTAGGCTCGTCAAGTCAACCTAAGTGTTCGCGTGTGTAAATCTGGCTTACACCCGTTGTATGCGAACGTTAGAATCTATCACACCCGATCATCACGTGGTGCTTCGAAACAACGATCCTTCGCAACAGTGCACACTTAGGGGGAACACATGTCTTGAAATTTTAGTGAGGGATCATATTATTGACTACCGCCGTTCTAAGAAAATAAGATATAGAAACATGATAAACATCACATGCAAATAACATAATGACATGATATGGCTAATATCTCTTGCGCCTTTGATCTCCATCTTCGGGGCACAACATGATCATCATTGTCACCGGCATGACACCACGATCTCCATCATTGTGTCTCCATGAAGTCGTCTCCCCAACTATTACTTCTACTACTATGGCTAACGTTTAGCAATAAAATAAAGTAATCACATGGCGTCGCATCTCATACAATAAATTTCAGACAACTCCTATGGCTCCTGCCGGTTGTCATACTCATCGACATGCAAGTCGTGAATCCTATAACAAGAACGTGATAAATCTCATACATCACATATATCACATCCTTTTGGACATATCACATCACACAACATACCCTCCAAAAACAAGTTAGACGTCCTCTAATTGTTGTTGCAAGTTTTACGTGGCTGATTTGGGTTTCTAGCAAGAACGCTTCTTACCTACGTGACAACCACAACGTTGATATGCCAATGCTATTTACCCTTCACAAGGACCCTCTTCATCGAATCAGATCCGACTAAAGTGGGAGAGACAGACACCCGCTAGCCACCTTATGCAACAAGTGCATGTCGGGCGGTGGAACCAGTCTCAAGTAAGAGTACGTGTAAAGTCGGTCCGGGCCGCTTCATCCTACGATGCCGCCGAATCAATATAAGACTAGTAACGACAAGCAACTGACAAAATCATCGCCCACAACTTTTGTGTTCTACTCGTGCATAGAATCTACGCATAGACCTGGCTCGGATGCCACTGTTGGGAAACACGGTAATTTAAAAATAAATCCTACGTCACACAAGGATCTATCTAGGAGAGACCAGAAACGAGCAAAAGGGTTAGAGCATCTTCATACCGTTGAAGGTCGCAATGCGGAAGCGTTACTATGAACGCGGTCGATGGAGTCGTACTCGCGGCGATTCAAATCACGGAAGATCCGATCCGAATACCAAACGTACGGTGTCTCCGTGTTCAACACACCTACAACCCAGGGACGTCTCCTCCTTCTTGATCCAGCAAGGAGGGAGGAGAAGTTGAGGGAGAACTTTGGCAGCACGATGGCGTGGTGGCGGTTGAGCTATGTGGTTCTCCGGCAGGGCTTCGCCAAGCACCGCGGAGGATGTTGTGGTTTTGTCACGGTAGATGTCCTCATGAAAGGACTTAGTGAAGGAGCCATCGCACCTTGGTGGCGACTCAAAGGGGGTGAGCGAAAGCGAGACTCAGATTTACCCAGGTTCGACCCCTCGTGTGGAGGTAAAAGCCTACGTCCTGCTTTGTGTAGATTGATGATGGATTCGATTACAAGGAGGGCGTAACTTTCCTAACCTAGCTCTCGATGATTTCTAACTTGCCGTATCGGCCCTAGAGACTCGCCTTTATATACAGGTCAAGGCCCCAGGGTTTACAAGAGTCCTAGCCACGCTACAGATCGTGGCCTTCCATATCTCTAAGTCGCCGTGCTCTCCAAGATTGGAAACCTCCTTGGCGGCTTATCTTCTGCATCAATCCTGAACCGCCATCCGGCTCATGGGCCCCTGGGCTAAGGCTTGTATTAAGAAAGTATGAGTCACCCCTTTAGCGACCCGGCCCAGTTAGGGCGGGTTAGACCGAGGTAACATCCCCAACATTAGGCCCCAGATTGACTTGAATTAATCATGCCAATGAACTTCCACGCTCACTTCGGGTGACTTGTATTACTTCTATGTT
This sequence comes from Hordeum vulgare subsp. vulgare, assembly GCF_904849725.1. Classification (NCBI taxonomy): domain Eukaryota; kingdom Viridiplantae; phylum Streptophyta; class Magnoliopsida; order Poales; family Poaceae; genus Hordeum; species Hordeum vulgare. The sequence continues at coordinate 296,424,094 of NC_058519.1, forward strand.
TTGACGAATGACAAGCTGCCGTCCATCATAAATTGTCTGAGACGCCAGGTTGTTATTGATGTCATCCCCCTTTCCCCCCAGTTTCGGGATTTGTTGACGTAATTACCCAACGGATCTTTTTCACCATCACCTTGTTAGCCCGAAAATCCAGACGCCATCATTGCGAATTTTCAATTTGTCGCCTCTATTCCCGCGCCTGCCGTTTCGTTTCCAGCACCCAGCCTTTAAATAACCGCAGGGGGAGTGGGGGCGCTGTCACCTACCCCCACTTCGTCTTCCTCGTCAGCTTCGTCTTCCTCGCGGTTGCGCTTCGACCTTCTCACCGTTCCGAAAGCTCCACCGCCAGTCACTGCGATCTGGGCGTCTCCAGGCCAACCGAAGGCGCGGTCTCCGCTGCGGATCTTCCGCATCCATCTCCCGGAATCGTCCTCCTCTCTCAGGTAAACATCCTTCCTCCATTAGGGTTAGACCTCGACCTCCATGTTCGTCTAGGTCAGCCTCAGAATGCGATGAACATCTCCTCTCTATCTTGGATCCGTAAACATACTTTCGGTAAATCCCTCGTAGCAGTGAACCACAGTAGTACCGCCGCATCTCCCGGCTATTTTGATGTCTACTTCGTAGATCCATATGACATCCCTAATGCATTCTTGCGTTCATAGCCTTTGCAGTTTTGTCAGGCATTATCTTTTTAATTTGATCCACCCGTAGATCCGTAATTTATTTCTCGCTTTTAGAAACATGTTTATCCTTCTCCCGGGAATATCCCTAAGGAAGAGATCCTTTTAGAGTCGTCGCTCAACTTCTTCCACCATGGCGAGTTAGAACATCACCATAGCTACGCCTTTGATTGCTGAATGGCGAGTCATAATGCCTTTGTAGACATGATGTTAATCACTCAACTGGCGAGTTAGAATATCCCCATATCCACACCTTTGGTTACCGAACGCCGAGTCATAATGTCCCTGTAGACCTATTGTAGATCTCCCAATTGGCGAGTTACCACTTTTTATGGTTTTTAATAAGCCGCCTTGTTCCTTCCTTTTGTAGTCATGGGTAATATCTCGAAATGCAATTGGTTACCAACCAAGATCACCGATGCCTATCTTGAGAAATATGTTTTGGCGGGTTATCTTGATCGTAAGGAAGTTGTTGGCTGGCGGACTGCCCCAGGCGAGGTGACTCCCAATCCTGCCGAGGGGGAGGTAGTCGTTTTTATTGATCATCTTGAGCGAGGCTTCAAGCCTCCCGGGTCAAAGTTCTTCAGAGACGCTGTGCACTTCCTCAACGTTCACCCTCAAGACTTGGGGCCAAACTACATCAACAACCTCTGCCAATTCCAAGTGTTTTGCGAGGCCTATCTGCTGACAGAGCCCACATTGTTACTGTTTTGGAACTTCTTCTATCTGAACCGCCAGACCGAATTCACCAGCGAGCCTAACTTGGAACTTGGGGGGGGGGTAACATCCACCGGCGTCGCGAATGTGGGTTCCCATATGTCATCCTGCCCAACCATCCCAAAGGCTGGGCCGAGTCATGGTTTTATTGTCGTGATACTTCTCCTCCCGGCGAGAACCCACTTCCGGGTTACAAAGAAGATCACTTACCCATGGATTTCAAGCTGCCAGAGAAGCTTACTGAAGAAGAAGAATCGAACTTTATCCCCATCTTCTCCCAGCTAAGGTCTTTGACCAATAATGGGCTTACTGGGGTTGACCTAGTCCGTTGTTGGGTAGAGTGGAGGATTCTTCCTTTGAGTCGCCGGGATGGCCTGATGTGCGAGTACGACGACAACGAGAATGACCCCAATACTTTTTTCATACAAGACTCACCAAAGAAGACATTGTCGACATGATCAGAAAGTTAACCACCGATCCCTTGGAGAACCGTGCCAATATTGGGCTCAAGCCTTTCTGCCTCTCCAACCCGGCTCCACCGGTAACAATCTAAGTCGCCTCCTTTTACCCTTTTCAACATATTTGCCAATGTTCGAGGTTTGAACTTGTCATTCTATCAACCAGAAAGGATCAACATTTTGGTCTCAAAGGCGAAAGGTGACTGTCCAGAAAACAACTAAGCCGCCACCGAAGAAGAAAAAGAAGAGCAAGGGAAAAGCCGCCGCCAAGGAGTCATCCGTCGTCGGCGAGTCTCGAGCCGGCGAAGAACAATCAGAGGTAAAAATTTACCCTTTTGTTTGTCATCACTATGTTCCGACTTATGCTTATGCCGTGTTACCTTTGTGCATAGGATGATGGTTATGAAAGCCAAGATGACGTCGTCGAGGTAATTTCTATTTCTTCCGACTCAACCTCCTCTTCTCCTAGGCTGGCCAGGAGGATTGGTGGATAAGTTTGAATGTCTCACCCAAATGCTCATCTGGACCCTGATTTCCTTTTGAAGAAGGCGAGGTATACCCCCAAACGTCAGACCCGAAGCCATTCTGGCGACTTAGTTTCCGGGTTACCCGAAAAGACAACTAGTCGGAAACGACCAAGTGAGGTATACTCGTGTTAACACCTTCCCCTTCTTGTAAAAAATGTTATTCGCAATTCATTCACTCCTTGAACTTTTTGCCTTTCAGGTCTCTCCTCCTTCATCTGGCGACTCAGTAATGTCGTCTCTTCCGCCAATGATTCGTGTACACGGGTAAGTTCTTTTATTAACCTTTTTCCTTCCCAATAATGATACTTGTTCTAACTTTGATGTCTTTTCCTCTCAGAGCACAAGGAAAGAATAGAAAAACTGGCGACTTGTCTTCTGCTCCTAAGACAACTGAGGTGTTTGGTATGAGCACCTCTGTTCCAGAGTTTGACGAAGACCAAGCGACAGCTCGTGATGATCCTGTGGATGACATTCCTGACGTCCGGACTGATTCTCCAAGCCCTCTGAAGTAGGCCACTCGAAACGTTAACCCGCCAAGCTCTTCCAAGGCGACTGAATATCTAGATAACGTAATCGTTACCGATACTGGCTATTCCAATCCTGCAACAGCGGTGTTATCCAAACATGCATCCAAAGAGACCCATCCTTCTGCAGAGCAAGACATCACTAAGCTGAAGCTTCCCCATCATGAGAAGCTTGAATTTGAGCAACTCTGCTATGGCTTTGTAAGTCGCGTGGAGACGAGTTATGAAATGGAGAAGAGCTTGGTCAACATGATGCGAATCAAACATGAGGTACGTCCTTTGTTATGTGTACTTCCACCCATTAGCCTTCGAGAAGACTAGTCGTGTTTGATGAATTGTGTTTGTTGCAATATCTGGTAGACCCATATCTGTCCACATCCCCCAAGGGCCGGGTCATCTTTTGAAAGATGAGTCGGGTCTTTAATTAGATAAAAACTTCAACCTGTAACCCCCAAGGGCCGGGTTATCTTGTGAAAGATGAGCTGGGTCTTTGAAGAAGATACAAACTTCAACCTGCAGCCACCAAGGGCCGGGTCATCTTTTGAAAGATGAGCCGGGTCTTTAATTAGTTAAAACTTCAACCTGTAGCCTGCTACTTCTCAAACAACAGCGCCAGAAATTGACACGTTGACGGAGATTGGGCTTGCGTTGGTTTTTCCCTTGAAGAGGAAAGGGTGATGCAGCACAGGAGCAGTAAGTATTTCCCTCAGTTTGAGAACCAAGGTATCAATCCAGAAGGAGGTTCTCGTCAAGTCCAGATTACCTGCGCAAACACAAACAAGCTTGCACCCAACGCTTCGAAGGGGTTGTCAATCCCTTCAAGATTGTTTGCAAAGTGAGATCTGAAGGCGGAAAGTGCAACGAAGTAAAAAGTGTAAGGCTGAAAATATGGTGTGGAGTAGACCCTGGGGGCCATAGTGTTCACTAGAGGCTTCTCTCAAAATAGCAAGTAATACGATGGTTGAACAAATTACTGTCGAGCAATTGATAGAACCGCGCAAAGTCATGACGATATCTAAGGCAATGATCATACATATAGGCATCATGTCCGAGACAAGTAGACCGATACTTTCTGCATCTACTACTATTACTCCACACATCGACCGCTATCCAACATGCATCTAGTGTATTGAGGTCATGACGAATAGAGTAACGCTTTAAGCAAGATGACATGATGTAGAGGGATAATCTCAAACCAATGATGAGAACCCCATGTTTTTACCCTTGATGGCAACAACAGGATGCATGCCTCGTTACCCCTTCTGTAACTGGGTGAGGTCACCGCACAGTATGAACCCAAAACCAAGCACTTCTCCCATTGCAAGAATCATAGATCTAGTTGGCCAGAAAAAACCCACAACTCGAAGAGAATTACAAGGATATGAAATCATGCATAAGAGAGATCAGAAGAAACTCAAATAAGATTCATAGATAATCTGATCATAAGTCCACAATTCATCGGATCTCGATAAACACACCGCAAAAGAAGATTACATCGGATAGATCTCCATGAAGATCATGGAGAACTTTGTATTGGAGATCCAAGAGAGAGAAGAAGCCATCTAGTTACTAGCTATGGACCCGTAGGTCTATGGTGAACTACTCACGCATCATCGGAGAGGTCATGGTGTTGATGAAGAAGCCCTCCGTGTCCGAACCCCCCTCCGGCAGGGCACCAGGACGTGCCCCAGATGGGATCTTGCAGAGACAGAAACTTGCGGCGGCGGAAAAGTGATTGCGATCGTCTCTTGATTTTTCTGGGAATATTTGGGAATATATAGGCACAAGATCTAGGTCAGGGGACCTCCAGAGGGCCCAAAATCCTGCATGGCGCGGCCCCCTGGCCGTGGGGTGGGGGCTTGTGGGGCCCCTGGGGCTCTTCTGGCTTGGCTCCCAAGTCCTCCGATCTTCTTCCGTTCCAGAAAAAATCTTTTCGGGGATTTTCTTCCGTTTGGACTTTGTTTCAAAATCTCCTCTGAAAGGGGTCAAAAACATGGAAAAAATAGGAACTGGCACTTGGCACTGAGTTAATAAGTTAGTCCCAAAAAATAAATAAAAAGCATGCAAAACATCCAAAGTTTGACAAGATAATAGCATGAAACCATAAAAAATTATAGATACGTTGGAGACGTATCATAGCCCCCAAGGGCCGAGTCATCTTTTGAAAGATGAGCCGGGTCTTGAAGAAGAGAAAAACTTCAACCTGTAGCCCCCAAGGGCCGGGTCATCTTTTGAAAGATGAGTCGGGTTTTGAAGAAGAGAAAACTTCAACATGTAGCCCCCAAGGGCCGGGTCATCTTTTGAAAGATGAGCCGGGTATTTAATTAGTTAAAATTTCAACCTGTAGCCCCCAAAGGCCGGGTAATCTTTTGAAAGATGAGCCGGGTCTTGAAGAAGAGAAAAACTTCAACCTGTAGCCCCCAAGCGTCGGGTCATCTTTTGAAAGATGAGCCGGGTCTTTAATTAGTTAAAACTTCAACCTGTAGCCCCCAAGGGCCGGGTCATCTTTTGAAAGATGAGCCGGGTCTTGAAGAAGAGAAAACTCCAGCCTGTAGCCCCCAAGGGCCGGGTCATCTTTTGAAAGATGAGCCGGGTCTTGAATTTTGTATGACTTCGAAAAGAATCATACATTAGCCCCCAAGTGTCAGGGATGTTGCTTGCAACAGTTCTGAAACTTGTCTCCCCAAAATTTGTTTGCAGGAATCTGTGACCCGGGCCGAGTCATCCCTAGATGACTTGAAGAAAAACTTAGCCGAACAGCAGAATGCTCGGACTGAATCTGAAGATAAATATCGGTTGGCCCTGCCTGATATGGAGAAAATGAAGGCTGATCACCAAAAATTTGAGAAGAAAGCCAATGCTGATCAAGCCGCCATCATGAAGCGGGCGGAACAAGCCGAGGAAAAGCTAGAAGCCGCCCTACAAGAGCTCTCCAGGTTAAAAAAGCATATCTCCAACATGACCCAAGCCATCTTTGGTAAGGATCAATTCCCTTCGTTGGTAAGAAGAGCCACAATCTAGTTTGCAAATACTAATTGTCACAGTTTATCCTCTGTAGGTACGTGAGCCGCCAATCTCCATAACGACTGCATCCAAAAGCTGAAGGCGATTTACACCTTAACAGAGTAGCTGTATACGGGAAGCATGACGACAATGGAGGCAGTGATGGGCAACAAGGAGCCAATTAAATCCATCGAGAATATGCTGGGTTGCGTGTCAACGTTGCCACCTCAAGTAGATGAACTGAAGAGGTCAGCCGCCCGCAAGGGAGCTCTGACTACCCTAAGTCGGTGCGTGGCCTATGCTCCTGAACTCAAGCCAGAGGAGGTACCTGCTGGTTATCCTGAACTGAAAGATGACGAGTCGGAGTTCACCGAAGAAGATTACCACCGGGTTGTGAAAGAGTCTCGCTCCACGGTGACTCAGCTAACGGCCAGCTTGGATTTGAACAAATACCAGGCTGCGTATGACGACAATAATAAAAAGGTGACTCCTCCTTCATTTGAAGTTACCAGCCTGACTCCCCGCCGGCGCAAGAACCCCTTCGACTTTGAAGCAGATCTATCTGTCTTCCCGAGCGATGAAGATGAATTTGTCGCCTTGTCCAAGTGCAATTGGAAACTGTGCGACTTACAAATCGAAGATGGAGAGAGCTCAAGGCAAGGTGACCCGGAAGCGGCTTGAGTTTACTCAGAATATAATCAGTTCTTCAAAAACAATTTGATCTTTTTTGTGACTGGGTGATGACGCCCGGTATGGCCTAATGAGCCATGTAATAGTCTTTAAGGTTTCAAGAACACAATCTTCTAGCCATGCCTTCTGCTTGATGATTCTGAATTGATATTCTTTTTGCAAATCATGAATCGCCTTTCTTAATCCTTATGCTTGACAGTTAGGAAGTGTCATAATTTGACAGAATTTTTTTTGTCAACCTGTTAGCCAGGAAAAACACCATAAGCCGACTCAATGAGTTGCGACAAGAGATAAACCAGCCCGGTGGGTCATGGCGAGTTATAACAAGGAGCCGACTCAGTGTGTCGCGGCGAGTCAAAAAAAAGTTTTACAAAACCTTCCGGCAGTGCCACGAAGATAGTCATAAAAATGTGTCGGCTCGATGAGCTATGACAGGATAGGACGAGTTTGCAAAACTCTATTGCTACCCCAAGAAGGCGTTTGCAACAACCCAAGTTTATTTAGACCGGCTGATCACGCGCGAGTCAAGCTTCACTGAAGCACGTTCAGTGAACCAATGGTGTTAGGGCATATTTATGCCTAAGTAATTTTGGTGATTGATGACAATACCTTAGTGGACTAATCGTGTGCATTGAGCATTTCAGATAATACATGACAAAGGCACAAGACGATTCGGCACCCTCCATGGAATAGAAGCACGGTGTTTTCTACGATTCTCTTTGGTGGTTTAGAGTCGTAGGAACGCCGTACTATTAAGAGGGGATCCATATTGGGAAGGTTTGGGTGGAATCAATCTTGCACACACACACACTTTATCTCCATCTCCTTTCCCTTGCAACTATGGAGTTTTTCCCCTCTCTCGTCTTTCTCTCCATGCAAAATGTCCTCTGGCGGTAGTACCGCTGGAGCTGGCGGTAGTACCGTTGGGCTGGCGATAGTACCGCTGGAGCTAGCGGTAGTACCGCTGGCCTATCGGTAGTACCACCCTTGGTCAGCGGTAGTACCGCTCTAGGACTTTAGTACCGCCATCCTTGCGGCTGTACTACGTCTGACTTTTTGCGAAGACTTTCTTGGCGGTGGTTGGCACGGTAGTATCTTTGCGCTACCATGGACTCGGCGGTAGTACCACTCTGGCCCTAGCGGTAGTACCGTTGAGCCAGCGATAGTACCGCTGGAGGGTTAGCGGTAGTACCGCTGGGCTCGTGCTGTGAGTGCGGGTAACGGTTGGATTGGTTCCCTCACTATATAACGGGTTCTTCTTTCTCAAGAACCCTACCTTTGACCCTCCAAGACTCCATTGTTGCTCCCTAAGCTCATAAGTGCCCGATCTCTCTCCCTAGCCAATCAAACTTGTTGATTTTCTAGGGATTGGTGGATAAGGCCTAGATCTACACTTCCACCAAGAGAAATTTGATTCCGCCCACTAATCCCTTGCGGATCTTGTTACACTTGGGTGTTTGAGCACCCTAAACGGTTGAGGTCACCCCGGAGCCACATTCCATTGTGGTGAAGCTCCGTGGTCTTGTTGGGAGCCTCCAAGCTTTGTATGGAGTTAGCCCCAACCTTGTTTGTAAAGGTTCGGCCGCCGCCTTCAAGAGCACCCATAGTGGAATAACGACACCTTGCATTGTGTGAGGGCGTGAGGAGAATACGGTGGCCCTAGTGGCTTATTGGGGAGCATTGTGCCTCCACACCGCTCCAACGGAGACGTACTTCCTGTCAAAGGGAAGGAACTTCGGTAACACATCCTCGTCTTCATCGGTTCCACTTGTGGTTATCTCTAATCTTTACATTGTGTATGTTATTGTTGTAGACTATTTCTTACTTGCCTTAGCAATTATAATTGATAGCATCATATAGGTTGACCACCTAGTTGTCATTTTAAAGAACCTTTATGTTGCTAACCCTAACTTGTTAAGAATAGTTACAAAGTGGTAGTTGCCTATTCACCCCCCTCTAGTCAACCATATGATCCTTTCAATTAGTATCACAACCACGTCTCTTTATTAAGGGTTTCTCCGCCCGAAGAGTATGGATGAGGATGAGGGAGGACCCCATGGGAAACCTGAGGCCATGGCCTTGACTTCGATCGCCAGGGATGACTTGAATGCGGCTATGGCCAATCTCAGGACGTCCTTGACGAACGAAGTCAAGACCATGCTTAAAGAATTAATTGAGGGAATTAAAAGTTCTTCCGAACCGGCGTTGGTGGCTAAACCCGTGAACACGGATTCGCAGGCCAATTCCTCCAAGGAAGCGGCTAAAGGTATGCAACCTTCTTCCCTTCACAATATTAATGGGACTGGAACCTATACATCAGTTCCACCTCCCATGGTCTATGGAGGGCCGGTTCCTACTCCGCATATTAATCCTGTAGGTCCTCCTCCTAAGCTTGTTAAGGGTGATTTTGCTAACTGGGTATTTTCCATTAAGTCTCACTTGAATCATAGCTCAACAAATTTATGGATAATCATTGAGAAAGGCTACTATCCACATGATCCAAGCAATCTCACTCCAAGAGAAGAAGCGCACAATCAATATAATCACTCCACATTGTTTATTCTCCAGTCTGCAGTGCCTCTTGAAGATCTTCCTCACTTGCGCCCCTTCAGTCTGGCTAAGGACTGTTGGGAGCACATTATGGTGCTGTACAAGGGAAGCTCAAGCATTCAGCGGTCCAACTATGAAGTGGTGCTTGATGAGGCCGATGAGTTTGTGATGAAGGAAGATGAGGACCCTCGTGACCTCTATCGAAGGGTGACTGCTATTGCTGTTGCTCTCAAGGATCATGGGAGCAAGGATGTGGATGACACATGGATCAAGGGCAAGTTTCTCAAGTCTATCATGCCATTTAGCAAAGTCATCTCATCCGTCATTCGCCAACGACCAGGTTTCCACTCCTTGTCCTCCAGTGAGGTGTTGGATGAATTCATTGCAATGTCAATCATGAACAAGATCGCTGATAATGCACTTGCTCGCGTTCGGTCAAAGATAGCTTCACCCAACCTTGCTTTGAAGGCAAAGGCTGCTTCTGAAGAAGAAGAAGAGGATGAGGAAGAGGAGAGCTGCCCTGAAGACACTAAGTATGCTTATCACGAGCACATGGCTCTTGCGTCAAGGCAATTCTGGGGCAACAAGAGGAACTCAAGGCCCAACTTCTCCAAGAATAACTCAAGTGGGTTCAAGTCCAAGCAACGTGTGAGGACATGCTATAACTACGGCAACGTGAGTCACTTCATGGCAGAATGTCCCTATGAGAAGAGGGAAGACAACGGGGGCAAGCTCATTCGCAAAGACAAAGCCAAGTCATTCCCAAACAAGAACAACTTTGTCAAGAAACCCCACCCAAAGGGTATGCTGGCACTTGAAGAGTACCCCTCTGATGATGATGACGATGATGATATGGTGGCAACTGCGACTGTAGCCATTGCCACCCCTTCTCCCAATATGTCTCTCTTCAACATCCCCAACGATAACCACATCACCAAGTGCCTCATGGCAAAAGGTATCGATCAGGTAACACCCAACATTAAGACCACCATCACTACTGCTCCTTCATTGTTGAATTGTGTTGATGATAGTGATGTTGTGGAACTTAATGAGCATGATTTTGACAAATTTCTGTGTAAGATCAAAGGAGAACCCAAGAAGCACTTTGTTGCTCTTTTGGAACAAGTGGGTGAGGCTAATGACCTCATCGAGTCTCATGAGGAGACTATCTTCGAGCTCCAAGGACATAGTCGTGACTATGCCGATGAGATTGCTGAATTATCTATTGCACTAGAAAAGGAGCACACTCTTCGTTTGGCTCTTTAGGATTCATACAACGATGACTGTGCTAAATTGCAAAAGGAACTAGATCATGCTATTGTTCTTACTCGTGTGCTTAAGTCTGAAAAGGCTACACTTGGGGTTGGCCATGACAGACTCAAAGCGGAGTTCGACACACTTGACAAGGCTCACAAGGTCTTGAAAGGTGCTCATTTCTCCCTGAAAGAGTCTCATGATCAACTCCAAGCAAAGCTTACCAAGGATATCTCTACTTGTCCTCCTTTCGTTATTATTGATAGTGCTTGTACAACTAACCCTTGTTGTGAGCATGTACATCTTGTGGAGGAAAATGCCAAGTTGAAGGATCAACTTGAGAAGGGCCTTGTGTCATGCATCCAAGGCAAGAAGAACCTAAACGACCTCTTGAGCAATCAAAAGGGTGTTGTAGGAAAGGAGGGACTTGGACTTACATCCAAGTCGAAAAGAAAAAGGAAGAACAGGAACAAACGATCCCCTACCCTGATCGATATCTTTGTCAAAGAGGGCGAAGGGACTGAGAAGGAGAACAGGAACAAGGTGGAGAATGGTAGCATCAAGAAGGGAAAAACCATTCCTACCAACACAGCCGGCAAACTCAATCCATCCTATGTTTTATGTCGTGCTAGTGATGGGCATGTTTGTGCCAGATTTGTTGGTTCTTACTATGAGTCCATTGAATGGGCTATTTGGGTTCCTAAGACCCTTGTCTCTAATATTAAAGGACCCATTCAAAAATGGGTACCTAAAACCAAGCCTTGATCTATTGCAGGAGTTTGCTTCCGGTGGGGTGTCATGGTTGCTCGATAGTGGAGCAACAAATCATATGACCGAAAGCAAGGACTTGGTGGTGGATGTGCATCCTTCCCCATCTATGCCCACCCATGTCCAATTCGCCGATGCATCAACGTCAAAGGTATTGGGATTTGGTAGGGTGGTCATCTGTCAAGAGTTATCTATTGAGAAGGTCATGATTGTTAAGTCCCTTGCTTACAATTTACTTTCGGTTCGCCAACTTGCAATTATGGGCTTTTCCACATTCTTTAATCTTGATACCGTGGTCCTTTTGTGGAGCAAGACTCTTAAAGTAGCCTATGTTGGATATGTCAAAAATGGTCTCTATGTGGTGAACTTTTCAAAGCGACCCACTAAGACTGCGACTTGTCTAATGGCTAAAGTTGATGTGGGCTGGCTTTGGCATCGCCAACTAGCTCATGTCAATATGAGATCTTTGAAAAGTCTCCTCAAAGGGGACCATGTTCTTGGACTAACAAATGTGAATTTTGCAAGAGATCGTGCTTGTAGTGCCTGCATTGAAGGGAAGATTCATGAAACTGCTCATCGTCCAACGACTCTCATTTACACTAAGAGGCCGTTGGAGCTCCTTCATATGGATCTCTTCGGTCCTCCATCATTTGATAGTCTTGGGGGCAGAAAGTACTGCTTGGTGATTGTTCATGACTACTCAAGATACACCTGGGTATATTTCTTCAAGAGGAAGAGTGAGACTCAACAAACCGTCATCAACTTTGCTAATGAAGCTCAACGACAACATGAATCAAAGGTTTTGATGATTAGAAGTGACAACGGCACCGAGTTCAAGAACTACACCTTGGATGAGTTTCTAGGTGATGAGGGAATCAAACATAAATATTCAGCACCTTACACCCCTCAACAAAATGGTGTGGCGGAAAGGAAGAACCGGACGTTGATGGATGTGGCAAGAACAATGATGGCGTAATTCAAATCTCCGTATAACTTTTGGGCCGAAGCTATCAACACAGCATGTCATGCATCCAATTGGCTCTATATCCGCAAAGGCTTGAACAAGACCCAATATGAGATTCTCACAAGAAACAAACCCAATCATAAGTACTTCCGAGTATTCGGGTGTAAGTGTTTCATTCTCAAGAAAGGTGCACGTTTAACTAAATTTGATTCTAGAGCTCAAGAGGGCATCTTTGTTGGTTATGCTACAAACTCCAATGCTTACCGTGTCCTCAACAAGTCCACCGGGCTCATTGAGGAAACGTGTAACGTGGAGTTTGATGAAAATAATGGCTCCCAAGTGGAGCAAAGTGGTCTCTGTGGTGTAGGTGATGAAATTCCTCCCCAAGCCATAAGAAGAATGTGGATTGGTCAAATACTCCCCATTGAGGAACCTCTTGTGGCTGAAGGAGAAGGACAATGCTCTACTCAAGTGGGGCCATCATCCTCACAAGCCCCACACGCTTTCGATGAACAAAGAGAAAACCCTCAACCAGCTGAACAGGTTCAACGACAAGATCAATTGCTCAAAGATGGTGATGTGCCCCATGATGTCCAGGTGCTTACACAAGGTTCCTAATCTGCTCAAGATCAAAATCAAGTGCAACTACAAGATCCAGACCAAATGGAGGCACAAGATCAAGATCAATAGCAATCACAAAATCAAGAACAAACCAGTGAGCCTGCTCAAGTCGAAAATCAAGTTGATCAGGATGTTGTCTCTCAATTTCCTTCTGCAACACCTAAGAAGGATATTGGTGCCAAGGGAGGATCAAAACGCAAGGCCAAGCAAAGTAATCAAGTCGATCATCCCCAGTTATCAAATGCAGAGCTCTTGGAGAATCGCGCAACCAAGATTGCAAACAAGCCGAGAGTCAAGTCACATCTTATGAAGAACGTGCTTGGTAGTTTAAAAAGGGAAGTATCCCCTCGTCAACAAATTTTGAATTATTGTGAGCATCACACGTTTGTTTCGTATTGTGAACCTCGACAGGTACAGGAAGCGCTTGATGATGAGGATTGGCTTATGGCCATGCATGAAGAACTCAACAACTTCGAGCGTAATAAAGTTTGGAAATTAGTGCCAAGACCAAAGGAGGAACATAATGTCATCGGGACCAAATGGATCTTCAAAAACAAGCAAGCTGCCAATGGGATTGTGGTTCGAAACAAGGCAAGATTGGTGGCTCAAGGCTACTCCCAAGTCGAGGGTATCGACTACGGTGAAACCTTTGCCCCTGTTGCTCGTCTAGAATCTATTCGCATGCTGCTTGCATTTGCTTCTCATCATAATTTCAAATTACAACAAATGGATGTAAGAAGTACTTTGCTTAATGGTCCATTAAATGAGTTGGTCTATGTCAAACAACCCCCGGGATTCGAACATCCCAAGCTCCCCAATCATGTGTACAAACTTAATAAGGCACTCTATGGCCTTAAACAAGCCCCACGTGCGTGGTATGAGTACCTTACTGAGTTGTTACAAGATCGTGGGTTTGAAATTGGGAAGATAGATCCCACTCTTTTTACCAAGAAGGTCAAAGGCGACTTGTTCATATGCTTACTATATATTGATGATATCATTTTTGGTTCCCCTAACGAATCTTTCAATGAAGAATTTGCTGCACTAATAACCGAGAAATTTGAGATGTCAAAGATGGGTGAGTTGAAGTTCTTCCTCGGGTTCGAGATTAAACAAGGTTTAGAAGGTACCTTCATCAAACAAGCCAAGTACACTCAAGACATGCTCAAGAGGTTCGAGCTAGAGGATGTCAAGCCGGTCAAGTTTCCCATGCCAACCAGATGCAAGCTTGACAGTGATCCCAATGGTAAAGAAGTGGATCAAAAGGTATATCGCTCCATGATTGGATCCCTTCTTTACCTTTGTGCATCTAGACCGGATATCATGTTGAGTGTAGGGATTTGTGCACGGTTTCAATCTGCACCAAAAGAAAGTCATTATATGGCTGTTAAGCGAATCTTTCGATATTTGGCACATACTCCAAACTTTGGCCTATGGTATCCCAAAGGAGCAAACTTCAACCTAGTGGGCTATTCTGACTCTCATTGGGCGGGAGAATGTGTGGAGAGGAAGTCAACTTCTGGAGGATGTCAATTCCTTGGTCGTTCACTGGTAAGTTGGTCTTCAAAGAAGCAGAATTGTGTCTCACTATCTTCCACCGAAGCTAAGTATGTGGCAGCTGCGAGTTGTTGTGCACAGTTGCTATGGATGAGACAAACTTTAAAGGATTACGGTGTCACTTGTGACAAAGTGCCTCTTCTATGTGACAATCAAAGTGCTATCAAGATTTCCCTCAATCCGGTGCAACATAGCATGACCAAGCACATTGATATTCGCCATCACTTCATTCGTGAACATATCAAGCGAGGTGATATTGATGTTCACTTTATCAACACTGAAGAGCAACTTGCAGATATTTTCACTAAGCCCCTAGATGAAGCAAGGTTATGGGAGTTAAGGCATGAGCTAAATATCATTGATTCAAGTAATGTGGATTGAAACTAGGCACTTTGCACCTCACTCTGCATTATATCTTGTTCTAGGTGTAGGCATGGACATAGGGGGAGTGTTGTTCTCTCAATGAACTTTCCCTCCCCCCATTATGCATAAATCAATCAAGTCTTTCACTTTGACCATTATTAAATGGCACTTGTGCTTCAAAGACGAGCGTTGGTCATGAACCGAAGGATAATTCTTCACGGTGTCATACCTTTGTCTCAATCATATGTGGCTCCGCCCACCGCCCACCTTTCTCTCTTGTTGTAGAAAGGATACAAAATGACTAGTCACTATATCTTGCTAGTGTTATCCTTTTCTCTACACTGACTAGTCATTGCCCACATCATTTCCACGAAGTCCTAAGCCTCTATGTGCTTTTCTGGAGCGGTACTACCGCCAGGACCCCAACGGTACTACCGCCAGGGGGAGCGGTACTACCGCGAGGACCCCAGCGGTACTACCGCTAGGGGGAGCGGTGCTACCGCAAGAATCCCAACCTATCATGGCTTGTTAGGGCTTTTTAGGGCTGTCTCAAGGGGGAGCGGTACTACCGCCAGGGGGAGCGGTACTACCGCTATGACCCCAACGGTACTACCGCCAGGGGAGCGGTACTACCGCTATGACCCAGCGGTACTACCGCTCCGCCATGACCTGAGGACTATATAAAGGGAGAGGGGGCCGTTTTTCTTGCCCCTGTTTCATCTTCTTCGTGGTGCTCTCTCCCTCTACCCGAAATCTCCCTGCTTGGATCTCCTTCCGTGGAGCCTCCCCTCTCTTTCCAGTTGGAGGGCTTGCTCCCCTCCCCCTTCCTCCTTCAAGTGCCATGGAGTCCGGTACAACTCCTCCCCTTCCTCTCTTGGTTGGTGTGTTTGTTTCTAGGGTTAGGAGCTTGTTGCATTGGATCCATGGATATGATTTATGCTTAGTTTTTGGATGGAACGGGAGAGAAATCTTAGGAGATATGAGGTCTAATCTTCTTCATTGCAAATATTTTGACATGCCCTAGTTCTCCATGTTATAGATGTGGTAGCTCTTATCATACACCTCATGGATTTGATCTAAACTTGGATCCCATGGACTAGGCTTGTCTCCATCTAGATGATCTAGAGTTCCACATGTTTTAGAGGTATGGTGATTCTTGTGATAAGTTTATCTGTTAGTCGTGGATCTCTTGAAACGAATCTAGTATTTTTAGTAGCTTCAAATCTGACTAGATCTGAAAGTCCACCCTAGCGGTACGACTGCTCCACTCGGGCGGTACTACCGCTAAGGAGGCAGCGGTACTACAGCCATCCTAGCGATACTACCACTAAGGGGCAGCAGTACTACCGCTAGCCCCACGGTACTACCGCTATGACCCCAGCGGTACTACCGCCCCTCGGCATTTTATTTTTGATTTCCCTTGGCAATGTGTGTTACTTCTTATGATTTTTGAACATTGCCATGACTCCTTTTGTCGCTCTTTTTGTGTGTGTGTCTTGTGTGTCACAGGTGGTTCTCATCGCTCGAATCCTATATGTGACACTCACTCAAAGAAGTACCACAATCCAGTTACTCTAGAAGGTTCTGCAACTTCCAGTCTGAAACCTACAAAGAAGTCAGTCAAGAAGGTTGCCACAAAGACCAAAGGGCCCAACGTACGCACTATGCCTCCTAAGGACTTTCAGACACTCCATCGCTGTGACCCCTATGTTAATAAAAAAGCTCAACTCAAGGGATGCGGTCATGTTTGGTCAAGGGAACAGACAATGATCTTTCATGACATCATCGTGCCCTTCAAGAAGATCTATGTCCCAGTGCAGTGGATTGACATCGCTCACCTTCAGCGGCATCATGAATACTTTGGCGAGGCCCTCACCTTGGTTGAGAAGCTTGGCATTGTGGAAGTCATCACCTTCAAAAGTGACTTCAATCCAGATCTTGTGGCGCAGTTTTATGTCACCATTCACTTACACTCAGATGCCGAGTGCACCATGACCTGGATGACGTGTGGTCGGAAGTTGACTGGTACGTGGGTGGAGTTCATGCAACTCCTGAAGGTCGATGACAAGGGGCAAGAGACTGTTCTTGGGCTGCGTCCTCATGCCCCATCTACGTCTACTTCCACCCCAAGGATAGGCTGCAACATCTTTACGTAAAAAGGGGTGTGCTCCCCACGCATCTGGATGTCATGCATCGAATCTTCCGCAACACCCTGTTCCCTCGTATTGGCAACAAGGGCGAGGTGCATGGATATCTGGCTGAGATGCTTCTAATGCCAGCGGTAGTACCGCTGGGCTCTGATACGTCTCCGTCGTATCTACTTTTCCAAACTCTTTTGCCCTTGTTTTGGACTCTAATTTGCATGATTTGAATGGAACTAACCCGGACTAACGCTGTTTACAGCATAATTGCCATGGTGTTGTTTTTGCGCAGAAATAAAAGTTCTCCGAATGACCTGGAAATTTACGAGGATTTTTTGTGGAATATATAAAAAATACTGGCGCAAGAATCAACCGGAGGGGTGGAGCGAGGAGCCCACAAGCCCACGAGGCGCGCTCCCTTGGCCATGCGTGGCAGGCTTGTGGGGCCCTCGGAGCTCCACCGCCTCCAACTCCAGCTCTATTTAGTCCCTTTCGTCCGGAAAAAAAATCAAGGAGAAGATTTCATCACGTTTTACGATACGGTGGCGCCGCCACCACCTGTTCTTCCTTTGGAGGGCAGATTTGGAGTCCGTTCTAGGCTCCGGAGAGGGGAGATCGTCGCCATCGTCATCACCAACCTTCCTTCATCGCCAATTCCATGATGCTCTTCACCGTTCGTGAGTAATATCATCGTAGGCTTGCTGGACGGTGATGGGTTGGATGAGATTTATCATGTAATTGAGTTAGTTTTGACGGGGATTGAACCCTAGTATCCACTATGTTCTCAGATTGATGTTGTTACTACTTTGCCATGCTTAATGCTTGTCACTAGGCCCTGAGTGCCATGATTTCAGATCTGAATCTATTATGTTCTCGCCAATATATGCGTGTTCTTGATCCTATCTTGCAAGTTGTAGTCACCTACTATGTGTTATGACCCGACAACCCCGGAGTGACAATAGTCGGAACCACTCCCGGAGATGACCATAGTATGCGGAGTTCATGTATTCACTAAGTGCTAATGCGTTGTTCCGGTTCTCTATTAAAAGGAGAACCTTAATATCCCGTAGTTTCCATTAGGACCCCGCTTCCACAGGAGGGATGGACAATAGATGTCATGCAAGTTCTTTTCCCTAAGCACGTATGACTATATATGGAATGCATGCCTACATTACATTGACGAACTGAGCTAGTTACACATCTCTCCGTGTTATAGCCGTTGCATGATGAATATAATCTTGCATAATTATCCATCACCGATCCAATGGCTACGAGTTTTTCCTACTGGTCCTTGCTACTGTTACTCTGTCGCTACTACTGTCACTACTGCTGCTGTTACTTTGTCGCTACTGCTGTCACTACTGCTACTGTTACCATTGCTACTGTTGCTATCACACTACTTTGCTACTGAAACTTTGCTGCAGATACTAAGTTTTTCAGGTGTGGTTGAATTGACAACTCAACTGCTAATACTCGAGAATATTCTTTGTCTTCCCCTTGTGTCGAATCAACAAATTTGGGTTGAATACTCTACCCTCGCAAACTGTTGCGATCCCCTATACTTGTGGGTTATCAAGACTATTTTCTAGCGCCGTTGCCGGGGAAGCATAACTCTATTCTCCGAGTCACTTGGGATTTACGTCTGCTGATCACTATGAGGAATCCGGGAGATCCAAAAACTAAAGTCTTGCCCTCAACTACGAGGACAGGTAAGGAGCTGCCATCTAGTTCTGCACTTGATTCAACTTCAGTTATGAGTAAGTTTGCGACACCACCTCCTACTAGAAATTTTGATGTGTCGCCTGTGCTTGATGATGCTACTTCTGCTATCCATGATGCTTGTGATGATGCTTTGCTTGATACTGCTTTGGAACTAGGTGCATTCCTTGATGCACAAATTGCTAGAGTTGCTGCTAGATCTGATGATACTTCTGAAACTGCTGAGATTATTGAAGTAGAACCTGCTATTTCACCTGTTAGAACTAGCTCTCCTAGATATGAATTGCCTGATATGGCTGAGGGTTATGTTATGGAGGGAGAGATAGCTGATTACTTTCTTGCTTGTAAGGATAGCTATGATGTTGAGAAATTACTGCGCAAGTGGAAAGAAAAATCTTTGAACGCTAGGATGAAATACGACCCGAAGTTTGCTACTTTGCCTATCTTTGTGACCAATAAGGATTATGAATTCTCTGTCGACCCTGAGTTAATCACTTTGGCCAAATCTGATCCTTTTCATGGTTATGAGTCTGAAATGGTTGTAACACATCTTACCAAACTGCACGATATAGCCACCCTATTCACGAGTGAGGAAAAGATCAGCCACTACTATATCCTTAAGCTATTTCCTTTCTCACTAAAGGATGATGCTAAGACTTGGTTCACCTCTCTTGCTCCTGGTTGTGTGCGTAGTCCCTAGGATATGATCTACTACTTCTCTGAAAAATATTTCCCTGCCCATAAGAAGCAAGCTGCCTTGCAAGAAATATACAACTTTGCGCAAGTTGAAGAAGAGAGTCTCCCACAAGCTTGGGGGAGGCTCGTCCAGCTACTGAATGCTTTGCCCGATCAACCTCTTGAGAAGAATGAAATACTTGATATCTTCTATAATGGACTAACCGATGCTTCTAAGGATCACCTAGATAGTTGTGCCGGTTGTGTTTTTAGGGAACGAACTATAGAACAAGCTGAGATCCTATTGCTTGTGCAATGAGAATGCTTGGACTATTCCTGAACCACTTCCAAAGTCAACTCCTAAGAAAAGAGGTATTCTATTCCTCGGTCCTGAATATATGCAAGAAGCTAAGAAGTCTATGAAAGAGACAGGCATTAAATCTGAAGATTTCAAAAATCTACCACCTATCGAAGAGATCCATGGTCTTGATAACCCGATACAGGTAGTAGAGGTAAATTCTCTTCGTAGATTCAATGAGAGTGATATTCCTTTTGATAAACCTGCTAGCTTATGCCTGGATGAATTTGATAACTTTGTTGCCAAACAACAAAGTTTCAATGATTATGTTAGCGGACAATTGGAACAGAATGCTCGTATGCTTAGTCATTTAAGTGCTTGTGTGGACAGAAACGTCAATGATCTTAAGCTCCTGAGTAAACATGCCTCTATGGTTACTACTCAGGTAGAACAAGTACTTAAGGCTCAGAATTACTTGCTCAATGAGTTGAATGACAATTCTGTTAGAGTCGTCACTAGAGGCGGTAGAATGACCCAGGAACCTTTGTATTCTGAGGTTCATCCTAAGAGAATTGAACAAGATTCTCAAGGAGTTAGCACTGATGCACCTAGTCATCCTAGGAAGAAGAAGAAAGATGATAGGAACTTGCATGCTAGCAACCCTGTTGCTGTTACACCCAAGAATCCAAACGATGTCTCTGTTTCTCATGCTGAAACACAATCTGGTGATGAACATGAGCCTAACGATAATATCGATAGTGATGTTCATGTTGATGCTCAACCTAGCAATGATAAGGATGTGGACATTGAACCTGTTGATCTTGATAACCCACAACCTAAGAATAGGAGATACGATAAGAATGACTTCACTGCTAGGAAGCATGGTAAAGAAAGGGAACCATGGGTTCAGAAACCCATGCCCTTTCCTCCCAAACCATCCAAGAAAAAGGATGATGAGGATTTTGAGCGATTTGTTGAAATGATTAGACCTGTCTTTCTGCAAATGCGTTTGACAGATATGCTCAAAATGTCTCCATATGCTAAGTACATGAAGGATATTGTGACTAATAAGAGGAGGATACATGAGGTTGAGATTTCCACCATGCTCGCTAATTATACCTTCAAGGGTGGAACTCCTAAGAAACTAGGTGATCCCGGAGTGCCCACTATACCTTGCTCCATTAAAGGAAACTATGTTAGAACTGCTTTATGAGACCTTGGAGCCGGTGTTAGTGTTATGCCTCTCTCTCTTTATCGTAGACTTGAACTGGATAAGTTGACACCCACTGAAATCTCTGTGCAAATGGCCGACAAATCAACTGCTTTCCCCATCGGCATTTGCGAGGATGTGCCTGTTGTGGTTGCTAACATCACTATCTTAATAGACTTTGTTATTCTGGATATTCCCGAGGATGATGCCATGGCGGTCATCCTTGGAAGACCCTTTTTAAACACTGCAGGGGCTGTTATTGATTGCAACAAAGGCAATGTCACTTTCCATGTCAACGCTAATGAGCATACGGTGCACTTTCTGAAGAAACAATATCGAGTACACACCATCAATGCTATTGAAAAAACTTCATCGATTCTTATTGGGAGCTTTGAATGCCCTATACCTACTATTAAGATGAAGTATGATTTGCTTGTTGGGGATATGCACATCCCCATTGAGGTAACCTAGTGACTATTCAAAAATTCTCCGTTTTCTTTTGCGATTCGAAAAAGTTTGTCAAGGAGACCTGGTCAACCTCATTGACGGATTTCTTTCCATGACCATGAGACGGATGAATCAAGGAGTCACAAACCTCTATTCCAAGCTTTCACCTTCATTTGCTTAGAAGAAAAATGATAGATTTAGCTTCAGTTTTCCGTGTTTTCTGCTTTTTGCGTCCCTTAGAAAAGTGTCCCGAAAATAAAAGTTCTCCGAATGCCGTGAAAATCAAGTATGATTTTTTTTCCTGGAATTTTTGAAAAATTCGAAGACGGAGAGCTAGTCAGGGGGATGCACCAGTGGGCCACAAGCCCTGGAGGCGCGGGCATCCCCCTGGCCGCGCCTACCAGGCTTGTGGGGCCCACGTGTCCCCACTCCACTTATTCCAGCTCCCATCTCCTTCTCCTACCTCCAGAAAAAATCATCCCGCAGCTCAAACCCGTGTTCTTGCTCTTCTTGCTGCGATTTTCGATCTCCTTGTGCAAAGCCCCATTCACCAAACTATTTTGGGGAAATTGCTCATTGGTATGTGACTCCTCCATTGGTCCAATTAGTTTTTGCTCTAGTGCCTTATACGTCACGTATTTTTGCTGCCTTGGTGACCCTGTTCTTGAGCTTTGCATGCTAAGTTTAGCTGGTCCCAAGTAGTTTTGATGCGTGATATGGCCTCTAGGCACTTGTCGGAGTAGTTGCTATGAGTTTCGTTGAGCGTTGTTCACTTTTCCTTAGAGTCACTAAAAATTTCAGAAATTTTCAGAGATAGAAAAAGGAAAAGATGAGGAGGTTCTTAAGAGGCTCTTCAAGCCGTGACCCCAAGGATGATGAAAATGAGAAGAAGAAACCCAAGTATCCGGTCCCCCGAGTTGCAAAAGTTCGAGCGTGCGAGTGGCCAAGTGATGTGTTCTTACGCGCCGCCGGACTTTATGAGGCGTTTTACTACTTGGTGGAGAACGCAGGCCTTACCGCCTTCGTTGAAGATAAGTGCGCAGGCCTTACCGCCTTCGTTGAAGATAAGTGTCTGCAATACCTCCTCCTCACTAATATTTTCATGCAACGCTTTAATTTCTATCCAAGGAAGAGTCCTCCTATGGTTGAGTTCAAGTTATATGATATCCCCCAGCGCATGTCACTTCAGTATTTTTGCAATGTTTGCAAATTACCTTATGTTGGGGATATTCATGAACCTCGTCCACGGGACTTGGAGGCTTTCATAGATACTATTGTTGTAGGAGGGGAGAGAGGAGTGTCTTGCACTAGAGCTGCTAGCATACATTTTCCCGTGCTTCGGTACTTCTCATTATTCATGGGAAAATGTTTGATTGGACGTGGGAAAGCTGGGGCCCTTAGCTCCCGAGATCTTGCGGTCTTGCGCGAAGCCCTTTATAATGACAAAACTTATAGCTTGGGCACTATAGTAGCTCAACGGTTGAACACGAACCGTTCTAAAGGCGTTGTTTATGGAGGTATCTATGCTACCCGTCTTGCTAGACATTTTGAGATACCTATTAGATTGCACGAGGAAGAAGAGATTCTTCTTCCTGAGAGATATCTAGATTATGATAGCATGGTTCGCCATGACTTTCTTGATAAAGATATAAATAAGAGGATGATTTATAACCTGGTATTCAATCAGGGTACTCGTGAGACTATTACTTTGCCTGCTCCTTCTTTGTTCAATCTTCATCTAGGCAGGTACATTATTATGCCCTCGGACATCTACGCATATTGGGGCATAGCACCACCACAGGCGCCCATGCCTGAGCTACCAGTCGTGTACCAGACGCCAGTTTATCAGTGGGAGCCACATGAGCTCACCCAACAGTGGCACCCTCAGTCCACTCCGGAGTACCCTGGAGACAGTTATTTCCCTCCTTGGGAGTAGACCAACTTAGGCCAAAAGCCTAAGCTTGGGGGAGTACGTGTTTCTCATCGACCTTATATTCTTGCTTACGCTTTCACTTTGTTAGTTGGTGTTCACACTTTGCCACTGTATCATCCATGCTAGTTTATTTCCTTTTCTCGCTTTCTTCTCGTGTGTTTGTCTAGTTTGAGAAAACCCAAAAAGATTTCTCGTTCTTCTTTTGCTTGTTGGGAGCTTTCCTGTGTAAATAGTTTTCTTTTTCTTTGGGTCAAGGTAGAAGACCATGATTATAATGTTTAGTGGCTCTCGCATGCATATCTGTTTATCTGTCAAAGTGACATATTACTTTGTCTTCTCCTTTGTGTTTGCTTGCAGATTCCAGCTTAGTCCAATGCACGAGCACTCTTATTATTGTTCACATCATTCGGCCGTGCAAGTGAAAGGCAATAATGACGATATATGATGAAGTGACTGAGTGTGGAAAAGCTGGTATGAACTCGATCTATTTTTTTTTTGTAAATATGACTAGATCATCGTTCCTAATTCAGCTTTGTTGTGAGAGAAGCATGTTTGCAATGACAACTTAGCGATCATAGTTTCTGATGCCATGCTTAATTAGCTAGGAGCTTATAATGGTTTGTCTTGGATGCCAACATGAATTTTGAGATGACTATGATGTAGTATGATAGGATGGTATCCTCCTTTGAATGATTCAAGTGGCTTGACTTGGCACATGTTCACGCATGTAGTTGAAACAAAATCAACATAGCCTCTATGATATTCATGTTTATGGTGATTTATGTCCTACTCATGCTTGCACTCAATGTTGGTTAATTTCAATGCATATTGATGGCTGTTGTCGCTCTCTAGTTGGTCGCTTCCCAGTCTTTTGCTAGCCTTCACTTGTACTAAGCGGGAATACTGCTTGTGCATCCACTTCCATAAACCCAAAGTTGTTCCATATGAGTCCACCATACCTACCTATATGCGGTATCTACCTGCCGTTCCAAGTAAATTTGCATGCGCCACTCTCTAAACCTTCAAGAAAATAATCTGTTTTACATGCCCGAACCGCTCATGTGGTGACAAGGGGCGATTAGTATCTTCCATGCTAGGCGTGTTATCCTCGATACGTGTTTATTCACTATCATTCATGAGAAAGGGGCCGGTAATTGGAATGCCCAGTTCCATGCTCAAATCGAAAAGATAATTGCAAACAAAACTCCCCCTGGATTGTTGTTGGTATGGACGGCACCCAAGTATTCGGCTAGTCGTCGAGTGTGATTGATTAGTGGTGGGGGAGTCAAAACTTTACTTTTCTGTTTGGGAACCGCCTATAGTATGTGTAGCATGGAAGATGGTGAAAACTCTTGGTCATCGCGTAGACAATGAAAGCATGCCACCCAAAATTATTTGTCTCTGTCTTCAAAGCTTGAGCTCTGGCTCCTCTGCAAATCAATGCTTCCCTCTGCGAAGGGCCTATCTATTTATGTTTCTGTTGAGTCATCCTCTTCTTTCAAAAAGCACCAATTAGAGAGCACCTCCGTCATTTTTATGCTTTGCTATTAATTGTTATTGAGTATGACTGTGACTGGATCTTCTTTGCCATGAATTACAATGTGAGTAAGCCCTTGGTCTTTGAAGGTGCTCTACATTTATGTTTTGCGGCCTCAGAAAGAGCTAGTGAGATACCACCTGTTCATATTGCTTCATGATTGTTTTGATTGAAGTGTTGACGCTTGAAACTTATTATTATTGCTCGCTAGTTGATTATGCCATTGATATGAGTTTACCATGAGACCTAGATGTCATTACTTATATGGTTTTCTTATGATCTTGCTGAAATTTTGGATATGAGTTAGACATAATTGCAACAACAAGATCAAACAGAGTTCATAAAAGTTTTGCTTTTGTCTCTTCTAGTTTGTCAACTGAATTGCTTGAGGACAAGCAAGGTTTTAAGCTTGGGGGAGTTGATACGTCTCCGTCGTATCTACTTTTCCAAACTCTTTTGCCCTTGTTTTGGACTGTAATTTGCATGATTTGAATGGAACTAACCCGAACTAACGCTGTTTTCAGCCGAATTGCCATGGTGTTGTTTTTGCCCAGAAATAAAAGTTCTCGGAATGACCTCGAAATTTACGAGGATTTTTTGTGGAATATATAAAAAATACTGGCGCAAGAACCAACCGGAGGGGTGGAGCGAGGAGCCCACAAGCCCATCAGGCGCGGCCCCCCTAGCCATGCTTGGCAGGCTTGTGGGGCCCTCGGAGCTCCACCGCCTCCAACTCTAGCTCTATTTAGTCTCTTTCGTCCGGAAAAAAATCAAGGAGAAGAGTTCATCGCGTTTTCTGATACGGAGGTGCCGCCACCACCCGTTCTTCCTCTAGAGGGCAGATATGGAGTCCGTTCTAGGCTCCGAAGAGGGGAGATCGTCGCCATCGTCATCACCAACCTTCCTTCATCGCCAATTCCATGATGCTCTTCACCGTTCGTGAGTAATCTCATCGTAGGCTTGCTGGATGGTGATGGGTTGGATGAGATCTATCATGTAATCGAGTTAGTTTTGACGGGGATTGATCCCTAGTATCGACTATGTTTTGAGATTGATGTTGCAACATACTTTGCCAAGCTTAATGCTTGTCACTAGGGCCCGAGTGCCATGATTTCAGATCTGAACCTATTATGTTCTCGCCAATATATGTGTGTTCTTGATCCTATGTTGCAAGTTGTAGTCACCTACTATGTGTTATGACCCGGCAACCCCGGAGTGACAATAGCCGGAACCACTCCCGGAGATGACCATAGTATGAGGAGTTCATGTATTCACTAAGTGCTAATGCGTTGTTCCAGTTCTCTATTAAAAGGAGAACCTTAATATCCCGTAGTTTCCATTAGGACCCCGCTGCCACGGGAGGGATGGACAATAGATGTCATGCAACCTCTTTTCCCTAAGCACGTATGACTATATACGGAATGCATGCCTACATTACATTGATGAACTGGAGCTAGTTACATATCTCTCCGTGTTATAACTGTTGCATGATGAATATCATCCGGCATAATTATCCATCACCGATCCAATGCCTACGAGTTTTTCCTACTGGTCCTTGGTACTGTTACTCTGTCGTACTGTTGTCACTGCTGCTACTGTTACTCTGTCGCTACTGCTGTCACTGCTGCTACTGTTGCTATCACACTACTTTGCTATTGAAACTTTGCTGCAGATACTAAGTTTTTTAGGTGTGGTTGAATTGACAACTCAACTGCTAATACTCGAGAATATTCTTTGGCTTCCCCTTGTGTCGAATCAACAAATTTGGGTTGAATACTCTACCCTCAAAAACTGTTGCGATCCTCTATACTTGTGGGTTATCAGGGTCGTGTTGTGAGTGAGGTTAACGGTTGGATTCGTTCCCTCACTATATAAAGGGTTCTTCTTTCTCAAGAACCCTACCTTTGACCCTCCAAGACTCCTTTGTTTCTCCCTAATCTCATAAGTGCCCGATCTCTCTCCCTAGCCAATGAAACTTGTTGATTTTCTAGGGATTGGTGGAGAAGGCCTAGATCTACATTTCCACCAATAGAAATTTGATTCTGCCCACTAATCCCTTGCGGATCTTGTTACTCTTGGTTGTTTGAGCACCCTAGATGATTGAGGTCACCCCGGAGCCACATTCCATTATGGTGAAGCTCCGTGGTCTTGTTGGGAGCCTCCAAGCTTTGTGTGGAGTTAGCCCCAACCTTGTTTGTAAAGGTTCGGTCGCCGCCTTGAAGAGCACCCATCGTGGAATAACGACACCTTGCATTGTGCAAGGGCGTGAGGAGAATACGGTGGCCCTAGTGGCTTATTGGGGAGCATTGTGCCTCCACACCGCTCCAACAGAGACGTACTTCCTATCAAAGGGAAGGAACTTTGGTAACACATCCTCGTCTTCATCGGTTCCACTTGTGGTTATCTCTAATCTTTACATTGTGTATGTTATTGTTGTAGACTATTTCTTACTTGCCTTAGCGATTATAGTTGATAGCATCATATAGGTTGATCACCTAGTTGTCATTTTAGAGAACCTTTATGTTGCTAACCCTAACTTGTTAAGAATAGTTACAAAGTGGTAGTTGCCTATTCACCCCCTCTAGTCAACCATATCGATCCTTTCAATTGGTATCAGAGCCACGTCTCTTTATTAAGGGTTTCACCACCCGAAGAGTATGGATGAGGATGAGGGAGGACCCCATGGGCAACCCGAGGCTATGGCCTTGACTTCGATCACCAGGGATGACTTGAATGTGACTATGGCCAATCTCAGGACGTCCTTGACGAACGAAGTCAAGACCATGCTTAAAGAATTAATTGAGGGAATTAAAAGTTCTCCCGAACCGGCGTTGGTGTCTAAACCCGTCAACATGGATTTGGAGGCCAATTCCTCCAAGGAAGCGGCTAAAGGTATGCAACCTTCTTCCCTTCACAATGTTAATGGGACTAGAACCTATACATCAGTTCCACCTCCCATGGTCTATGGAGGGCCGGTTCCTACTCCGCGTATTAATCCTGTAGGTGCTCCTCCTAAGCTTGTTAAGGGTGATTTTTCTAACTGGGTATTTTCCATTAAGTCTCACTTGAATCACGGCTCAACAAATTTATGGAGAATCATTGAGCAAGGCTACTATCCACATGATCAACTCCAAGCAAAGCTTACCAAGGAGATATCTACTTGTCCTCCTTTCATTATTATTGATAATGCTTGTACAACCAACCCTTGTTGTGAGCATGTACATCTTGTGGAGGAAAATGCCAAGTTGAAGGATCAACTTGAGAAGGGCCTTGTGTCATGCATCCAAGGCAAGAAGAACCTAAACAACCTCTTGAGCAATAAAAAGGGTGTTGTAGGAAAGGAGGGACTTGGACTTACATCCAAGTCGAAAAGAAAAAGGAAGAACAGGAACAAATGATCCCCTACCCTCATGGACATCTTTGTCAAAGAGGGCGAAGGGACTCAGAAGGAGAACATGAACAAGGTGGAGAATGGTAGCATCAAGAAGGGAAAAACCATTCCTACCAAAACAGCCTGCAAACTCAATCCATCCTATGTTTTATGTCGTGCTGGTGATGGGCATGTTTATGCTAGATTTGTTGGTTCTTACTATGAGTCCATTGAATGGGCTATTTGGGTTCCCAAGACCCTTCTCTCCAACATTAAAGGACCCATTCAAAAATGGGTACCTAAAACCAAGCCTTGATCTATTGCAGGAGTTTGCTTCCGGTGTGGTGTCATGGTTGCTCGATAGTGGAGCAACAAATCATATGACCGGAAGCAAGGACTTAGTGTGGATGTGCATCCTTCCCCATCTATGCCCACCCATGTACAATTCTAATATGCATCAACGTCAAAGGTATTGGGATTTGGTAAGGTGGTCATCTCTCAAGTGTTATCTATTAAGAAGGTCATGCCTGTTGAATCCCTTGCTTACAATTTACTTTCGGTTCATCAACTTGCAGTTATGGGCTTTTCCACATTCTTTAATCTTGATACAATGGTCCTTTTGTGGAGCAAGACTCTTAAAGTAGCCTATGTTGGATATGTCGAAAATGGTCTCTATGTGGTGAACTTTTCAAAGCGACCCACTAAGACTGCGACTTGTCTAATGGCTAAAGTTGATGTGGGCTGGCTTTGGCATCGCTGACTAGCTCATGTCAATATGAGATCTTTGCAAAGTATCCTCAAAGGGGACCATGTTCATGGACTAACAAATGTGATTTTTGCCAGAGATCATGCTTGCAGTGCCTGCATTGAAGGGAAGATTCATGAAACTGCTCATCGTCCAACGACTCTCATTTACACTAAGAGGCTGTTGGAGCTCCTTCATAAGGATCTCTTCGGTCCTCCATCATTTGATAGTCTTGGGGGCAAAAAGTAATGCTTGGTGATTATTGATGACTACTCAAGATACACCTGGGTATATTTCTTCAAGAGGAAGAGTGAGACTCAACAAACCGTCATCAACTTTGCTAATGAAGCTCAACGACAACATGAAGCAAAGATTTTGATGATTAGAAGTGACAACGGCACCGAGTTCAAGAACTACACCTTGGATGAGTTCCTAGGTGATGAGGGAATCAAACATCAATATTCAACACCATACACCCCTCAACAAAATGGTGTGGCAGAAAGGAAGAACCAGACGTTGATGGACGCGGCAAGAACAATGATGGCGGAATTAAAATCTCCGTATAACTTTTGGGCCGAAGCCATCAACATAGCATGTCATGCGTCCAATCGGTTCTATATCCGCAAAGGCTTGAACAAGACCCCATATGAGATTCTCACAGGAAACAATCCCAATCTCAAGTACTTCCGGGTATTCGGGTGTAAGCGTTTCATTCTCAAGAAAGGTGCACGTTTAGCTAAATTTGATTCTAGAGCTCAAGAGGGCATCTTTGTTGGTTATGCTACGAACTCTCATGCTTACCGTGTCCTCAACAAGTCCACCGGGCTCATTGAGGAAACGTGTAACGTGGAGTATGATGAAAATAATGGCTCCCAAGTGGAGCAAAGTGGTCTCTGTGGTGTAGGTGATGAAATTCCTCCCCAAGCCATAAGAAGAATGGGGATTGGTCAAATACTCCCCATTGAGGAACCCCTTGTGGCTGAAGGAGAAGGACAATGCTCTACTCAAGTGGGGCCATCATCCTCACAAGCCCCACACGCTTCCGATGAACAAAGAGAAAACCCTCAACCAGCTGAACAGGTTCAACGACAAGATCAATTGCTCAAAGATGGTGATATGCCCCGTGATGTCCAAGTGCTTACACAAGGTTCCTAATCTGCTCAAGATCAAAATCAAGTGCAACTACAAGATCCAGACCAAATGGAGGCACAAGATCAAGATCAATAGCAATCACAAGATCAAGAACAAACCAGTGAGCCTGCTCAAGTCGAAAATCAAGTTGACCAGGATGTTGTCTCTCAATTTCCTTCTGCAACACCTAAGAAGGATATTGGTGCCAAGGGAGGATCAAAACGCAAGGCCAAGCAAAGTAATCAAGTCGATCATCCCCAGTTATCAAATGCAGAACTCTTGGAGCGTCGCGAAACCAAGATTGCGAACAAGCTGACAGTCAAGTCACATCTTATGAAGAACGTGCTTGGTAGTTTAAAAAGGGAAGTATCCCCTCGTCAACAAATTTTGAATTATTGTGAGCATCACACGTTTGTTTCGTATTGTGAACCTCAACAGGTACAGGAAGCGCATGATGATGAGGATTGGCTTATGGCCATGCATGAAGAACTCAAAAACTTCGAGCGTAATCAAGTCTGGAAATTAGTGCCAAGACCAAAGGAGGAACATAATGTCATCGGGACCAAATGGATCTTCAAAAACAAGCATGCTGCCAATGGGATTGTGGTTCGAAACAAGGCAAGATTGGTGGCTCAAGGCTACTCCCAAGTCGAGGGTATCGACTACGGTGAAACCTTTCCCCCTGTTGCTCATCTAGAATCTATTCGCATGCTGCTTGCATTTGCTTCTCATCATAATTTCAAATTACAACAAATGGATGTAAGAAGTGCTTTGCTTAATAGTCCTTTAAATGAGTTGGTGTATGTCAAATAACCCTCGGGATTCGAACATCCCAAGCTCCCCAATCATGTGTACAAACTTAATAAGGCACTCTATGGCCTTAAACAAGCCCCACGGGCGTGGTATGAGTACCTTACTGAGTTGTTACAAGATCGTGGGTTTGAAATTGGGAAGATAGATCCCACTCTTTTTACCAAGAAGGTCAAAGGGGATTTGTTCGTATGCCAACTATATGTTTATGATATCATTTTTGGTTCCCCTAACGAATCTTTCAATGAAGAATTTTTGAGATGTCAATGATGGGTGAGTTGAAGTTCTTCCTCGGGTTCGAGATTAAACAAGGTTTAGACGGGACCTTCATCAAACAAGCCAAGTACACTCAAGACATGCTCAAGAGGTTCGAGCTAGAGGATGTCAAGCCGGTCAAGTTTCCCATGCCAACCAGATGCAAGCTTGACAGTGATCCCAATGGTAAAGCAGTGGCTCAAAAGGTATATCGCTCCATGATTGGATCCCTTCTTTACCTTTGCGCATCTAGACCGGATATCATGTTGAGTGTAGGGATTTGTGCACGGTTTCAATCTGCACCAAAAGAAAGCCATTATATGGCTGTGAAGCGAATCTTTTGATATTTGGCACATACTCCAAACTTTGGCCTATGGTATCCCAAAGGAGCAAACTTCAACCTAGTGGGCTATTCTGACTCTCATTGGGCGGGAGACTGTGTGGAGAGGAAGTCGACTTCTGGAGGATGTCAATTCCTTGGTCGTTCACTGGTAAGTTGGTCTTCAAAGAAGAAGAATTGTGTCTCACTATCTTCCACCGAAGCTGAGTATGTGGCAGTTGCGAGTTGTTGTGCACAGTTGCTATGGATGAGGCAAACTTTAAAGGATTACGGTGTCACTTGTGACAAAGTGGCTCTTCTATGTGACAATCAAAGTGCTATCAAGATTTCCCTCAATCTGGTGAAACATAGCAAGACCAAGCACATTGATATTCGCCATCACTTCATTCGTGAACATATAAGAAGAGGTGATATTGAGGTTCACTTTATCAACACTGAAGAGCAACTTGCAGATATTTTCACTAAGCCCCTAGATGAAGCAAGGTTCCGGGAGTTAAGGCATGAGTTAAATATCATTGATTCAAGTAATGTGGATTGAAACTAGGCACTTTGCACCTCACTCTGCATTGTATCTTGTTCTAGGTGTAGGCATGGACATAGCAGGAGTGTTGTTCTCTCAATGAACTTTCCCTCCCCCATTATGCATAAATCAATCAAGTCTTTCACTTTGGCCATTATTAAATGGCACTTGTGCTTGAAAGACGAGCGTTGGTCATGAACCCAAGGATAATTATTCGCGGTGTCATACCTTTGTCTCGAACATAGGTGGCTCCGCCCACCGCCCACCTTTCTCTCTTGTTGTAGAAAGGATACAAAATGACTAGTCACTATATCTTGCTAGTGTTACCCTTTTCTCTACACTGACTAGTCGTTTCCCACATCATTTCCATGAAGTCCTAAGCCTCTATGTGCTTTTCTAGAGCGGTACTACCGCCAGGGGGAGCAATACTACCGCCAGGACCCCAGCGGTATTACCGCCAGGGGGAGCGGTACTACCGCCAGGACCCCAGCGATACTACCGCTAGGGGGAGCGGTACTACCGCCAGAATCCCAACCTATCGTGGCTTGTGAGGGCTTTTTAGGGCTGTCTCAAGGGGGAGCGGTACTACCGCCAGGGGGAGCGTACTACCGCCAGGAGGAGCAGTACTACCGCTATGACCCAGCGGTACTACCGCTCCGCCCGTGACCTGAGGGCTATATAAAGGGACAGGGGGCCGTTTTTCTTGCCCCTGTTTCATCTTCTTCGTGGTGCTTACTCCTTCTACCCGAAATCTCCCTGCTTGGATCTCCTTCCACGGAGCCTCCCCTCTCTTTCCAGTTGGAGGGCTTGCTCCCCTCCCCCTTCCTCCTTCAAGTGCCATGGAGTCCGGTACAACTCCTCCCATTCCTCTCTTGGTTGGTGTGTTTGTTTCTAGGGTTAGGAGCTTGTTGCATTGGATCCATGGATATGCTTTATGCTTAGTTTTTGGATGGAGCGGGGGAGAAATCTTAGGAGATTTTAGGTCTAATGTTCTTCATTGCAAATATTTTGACATGCCCTAGTTCTCCATGTTTTAGATCTGGTAGCACTTATCATACATCTCATGGATTTGATCTAAACTTGGATCCCATTGAGTAGGCTTGCCTCCATCTAGATGATCTAGAGTTCCACATGTTTTAGAGCTAGGGTGATTCTTGTGATAAGTTTATCTGTTAGCCGTGGATCTCTTGAAACGAATCTAGTATTTTTAGTTGCTTCAAATCTGACTAGATCTGAAAGTCCACCCCTAGTGGTACTACCGCTCCACTCGGGCGGTACTACCGCTAAGGAGGCAGCGGTAATACCGCCATCCTGGCGGTACTACCGCTGAGCGGCAGCGGTACTACTGCTATGAACCCAACGGTACTACCGCCAGGGCGAGCGGTACTACTGCCCCTCGACATTTTATTTTTGATTTCCCTTGGCAATGTGCGTTACTTCTTATGATTTTTGAACATTGCCATGACTCCTTTTGTTGCTCTTTTTGTGTGTGTGTCTTGTGTGTCACAGGTGGTTCTCGTCGCTCGTATCCTGTACTTGACAGTCACTCAAAGAGGTACCGCAATCCAGATGCTCGAGAAGGTTCCGCAACTTCCAGTCTGAAACCTACAAAGAAGTCATTCAAGAAGGTTGCCACAAAGACCAAAGGGCCCAACGTCCGTACTATGCCTCCTAAGGACTTTCAGACACTCCGTCGCCGTGACCCCTATGTTAATGAAAAAGCTCAACTCAAGGGCTGCGATCATGTTTGGTCACGGGAACAGGCAATGATCTTTCGTGATATCATCGTGCCCTTCAAGAAGATCTATGTCCCTGTGCAGTGGATCGACATCGCTCAACTTCAGAGGCATCATGAATACTTTGGCGAGGCCCTCACCTTGGTTGAGAAGCTTGGCATTGCAGAAGTCATCACCTTCAAAAATGACTTTGATCCAGATCTTGTGGACCATTTTTATGTCACCGTTCACTTTCACTCAGATGCCGAGCGCACCATGACCTTGATGACGTGTGGTCGGAAGTTGACTGGTACCTGGGTGGAGTTCATGCAACTCCTGAAGGTCGATGACAAGGGACAAGAGACTGTTCTTGGGCTGCGTCCTCATGCCCCATCTACGTCTACTTCCACCCCCAAGGATAGGCTGCAACATCTTTACGTAAAAAAAGGTGTGCTCCCCACGCATCTGGATGTCATGCATCAGATCTTCTGGAACACCCTGTTCCCTCGTATTGGCAACAAGGACGAGTTGCATGGATATTTGGCTGAGGTGCTTCTGCTGTGTGAGGAGGCAAGGACTAAGGGCACTGCGCCTCTCGACATATTTGATGTGATGTTCTGTGAGCTCTGGAATTGCATCATGAACCGTAAGGTTCCCATCTACGGGCCTTACCTGTTCGCTTTTATTTAGAAGAAGTGGAAAGACACCTATCCGAACGAGGCCCTCACTGTTGAATCTGACTACTTTGTGCATGATCCTATCAAGCTGCGTTAAAAGGACAAATGGGCCAACACCTCAACTTCTTCTCAGCCCATGGAGACTGACACAGTGACTGCTGCTGGAGGAGGACCTGCTTCGCATACCCGCTCTTCTCCTATGCCATCTTGGGTTATGAAGCTGAAGGATCAGATGAAGACTCTCTTTTGTATGTAGGCCAAGGGACAGTATCACTCTCATGTGGCCTAGAAGGAGAACCGTCAGAGGCACAAGCGTTTCTTAACGACACTTGATGTGGCGATCTCGAGCGGCTCAGAGGACAACATCACTCTGGAGGCTGACTGGCTAAAGGCTCAAGGTTACCAGTGGGATGGGTCTGATGCTGAGGAGGAGGTTTGTGACGAGGACATTGAGGAGGAGCAGGACGAGCAGGATCCATATGCCACGGATGAGTCTGATGCTGAGGAGTGACCACCTCTGTCTTAGGTGTGCCCCTTTTTGGTGTCTTGGTGCGAAAGGGGGAGAGAGAGTCTAGGAGTTGGATTTGCTTGCTTTATCGTGTTTGCTTTGAACTTGGTTTGATCGTGTTTGCTATCTTGACTAGTTGTGATGTGAGACTTGTTTCTATTGTGAGACCTATTTTAGTCATATGCTGTGAGTCATATGCTCTTCATTTACCTCTATTAAATTATCTTTATACTCACATACTTTCTACTGTGCAAATCCGGTATTGTCATCAATCCACCAAAAAGGGGGAGATTATTAGGGCATATTTATGCCTAAGTAATTTTGGTGATTGATGACAGTACCTTAGTGGACTAATCGTGTGCATTGAGCATTTCAAATAATACATGACAAAGGCACAAGACGATTCAGTACCCTCCGTGGAATAGAAGCACGGTGTCTTCTACAATTCTCTTTGGTGGTTTTGAGTCGTAGGAATGCCGTACTATTAAGAGGGGATCCGTATTGCGAAGGTTTGGGTGGAATCAATCTTGCACGCACACACTTTATCTCCATCTCCTTTCCCTTGCAACTATGGAGTTTTTCCCCTCTCTGGTCTTTCTCTCCATGCAAAATGTCCTCTGGCGGTAGTACCGCTGGACCTAGCGGTAGTACCGCTCTCGACCTAGCGGTAGTACCGCTGGGCTGGCGGTAGTACCGCTGGAGCTAGCGGTAGTACCGCCCCTGGTCAGCGGTAGTACTGCTCCAGGACTTTAGTACCTCCATCCTTGCGGCTATACTACATCAGACTTTTTGCGAAGACTTTCTTGGCGGTGGTTGGCCCGGTAGTATCTTTGCGCTACCATGGGCTCGGCGGTAGTACCGCTCTGGCCCCAGCGGTAGTACCGTTGAGCCAGCGGTAGTACCGCTGCTGCGAGCGGTAGTACCGCTGGGCTCATGCTGTGAGTGAGGGTAACGGTAGGATTCGTTCCCTCACTGTATAAAGGGTTCTTCTTTCTCAAGAACCCTACCTTTGACCCTCCAAGACTCCATTGTTGCTCCCTAAGCTCATAAGTGCCCGATCTCTCTCCCTAGCCAATCAAACTTGTTGATTTTCTTGGGATTGGTGGAGAAGGCCTAGATCTACACTTCCACCAAGAGAAATTTGATTCCGCCCACTAATCCCTTGCGGATCTTGTTACTCTTGGGTGTTTGAGCACCCTAGATGGTTGAGGTCACCTCGGAGCCACATTCCATTGTGGTGAAGCTCCGTGGTCTTGTTGGGAGCCTCCAAGATTTGTGTGGAGTTAGCCCCAACCTTGTTTGTAAAGGTTCGGTCGCCGCCTTCAAGAGAACCCATAGTGGAATCACGGCACCTTGCATTGTGTGAGGGCGTGAGGAGAAGACGGTGGCCCTAGTGGCTTATTGGGGAGCATTTTGCCTCCACACCGCTCCAACGGAGACGTAGTTCCTGTCAAAGGGAAGGAACTTCGGTAACACATCCTCGTCTTCATCGGTTCCACTTGTGGTTATCTCTAATCTTTACATTGTGTATGTTATTGTTGTAGACTATTTCTTACTTGCCTTAGCCATTATAGTTGATAGCATCATATAGGTTGATCACCTACTTGTCATTTTAGAGAACCTTTATGTTGCTAACCCTAACTTGTTAAGAATAATTAAAAAGTGGTATTTGCCTATTCACCCCCCTTTAGTCAACCATATCGATCCTTTGAAATGGTTTCTCTATTTTCCATGTGTGGCTCTGGCCGGTACCTTTCATGTTTTACCCAAGGCGAGTTCAAGGTCCAAAAGGCGGATTGACTCGCCGAGAGTACATGGGTCCATAAGGCGATTCGTCCAACACATAGTCAAGTATAACCATTTGTAATGCGGTAATTTTTTGCTAGCCAAGAGGGTATTCAGGGTGAACTCAGTGAGTGGAAGCCCCCAAGTGACCTATGATCAGGGAAAAGTCGGACATAGGATTGTAGAAGTGTTCACGCTCTTACTGCAAAACGACTTGGGGACTAGTAGCCCCCAAGTAAGCCGGCTTAATTCTCAAAATCATATAAGGCGCCCATGTTTGAACCGTGCAACGTGGGAACTTTGGTCCTCTTTGGCTTACCAATACCCAGTTTGAAAATAAGTGCAGCATGGCAACTTATGCTCTTTGGTATTGATAGCGTCCATGCTTGGACAACTTATGGAACAATAAAGACTCATGCTTTCAAGAAGCTGAAACGACAAAGGACCACAAAGTTCGTGGGTGCCGGCTTTATTGCTTTATAGATAAAATATTACAAGTTTTGAGATTGCAGAAAAGAAAGGAGCTCATGGCTCTAGGTGTAGTAAGGCCGCAAGTGGGCGATATTCCAGGGCGAGTTGTCTCAACCTCTGTCGTTGGCCTATCAGGGCGAAGATCCACCAAGTAGTATGAACCGTTCCGAAGATTCTTGCTGATGACAAACGGTCCTTCCGATGGGGGTGATAACTTATGCATACCAGTGTGGTCTTGAATCAACCGGAGCACTAAGTCTCCCTCTTGGAAAGCCCGACTCCTGACGCAGCGGCTGTGATAGCGTCGCAAGTCCTGTTGATAGATCGCCGATCGCAATGCAGCCAAGTCTCGCTCTTCCTCCAAAGCATCAAAGGAATCTTGACGCGCCAATTCGTTGTCCTGTTCCAGATAAGCAGCGACTCGTGGTGAATCAAGTCTGATGTCACTTGGCAATACTGCCTCTGCCCCGTAAACCAGGAAAAAGGGGGTAAAACCCATAGAACGATTTGGGGTGGTCCTGATACTCCATAAAACTAAGGGCAATTCTTCAACCCAACAACCCGGGGTATGCTCCAGAGGTACGATAAGTCGGGGCTTGATTCCTCGTAATATTTCTTGATTCGCCCTTTCTGGCTGTCCATTAGACTGGGGTGTGCGAGTGTAGAAACGTCAAGCCGGATATGCTCTCTTTCGTAAAACTCTTGCATTGCGCCCTTGGATAGATTAGTACCATTGTCAGTAATGATACTATGAGGGTATCCGAAGCGGAAGATCAACTTTTTCAAGAATTTGACAGCCGTGTCTGCATCACAGCTACTAACTGGTTCTCCTTCGATCCACTTAGTGAACTTTTCAACCGCCACCAATAGGTGAGTCTTTTTGTTGGACGACATTTTGAAAGGACCAACCATGTCCAGCCCCCAGACCGCAAACGGCCAAGTAATTGGAATCATCCGTAATTCCTGAGTCGGCACATGCATCTGACGTCCAAATTTTTGGCAACCATCACATCGACGAACTATATCTTCAGCATCTGCATGAGCCGTCAGCCAATAAAACACATGCCTAAACGCTTTGGAAACCAGGGAGCATGACCCGTCATGATGACCACAGTCGCCTGCATGAATTTCATTGAGAATCATACGTCCTTCCTTGGAAGAAACACACCTTTGAAATACTCCTGAAGTGCTTCGCCTGTGCAACTCGCCGTTATGTATGACCATGGATTTGCATCGACGGACGATTTGGCGAGCCAACAACTCATCAGTGGGTAACTCGCCTCGTGTGAGTTACGCGATGTAGGGCATCGCCCAATCTGGGGTAGCATGAAGAGCCGCCACAAGTTGAGACTCAGGGTCCGGCACCGCCAAATCTTCCTTTGAAGGTAACCTCACCAATGGGTTATGTAGCACATCCAAAAAGACATTGGGGGGGAACCGGCTTACGTTGCGAACCGAGGCATGAAAGAGCATCTGCTGCTTCATTAAGTCGCCGATCGATGTGATCCACCTGATAACCATGAAAATGACCCGCCATGTCCGACACAGCTCGCCTATAAGCCGCCATCAAGGGATCTTTGGAATCCCAAGTGCCAGAAACCTGCTGTGCCACTAGATCTGAGTCGCCCAAACATCTTACTCGGGTGAGATTCATCTCTTTGGCGAGTCGCAACCCATGGAGCAGAGCTTCATATTCTGCCGCATTGTTGGTACATGGAAACATGAGTCGAAGGACATAGCACAATTTGTCTCCCTGAGGCGAAGTTAGCACCACGCCAGCCCCCGAGCCTTCCAACTGCCTAGACCCGTCAAAATGGATGGTCCAGTATGTGTGATCGGGCCTGTCTTTTGGAATCTGCAACTCGGTCCAGTCGTTGATGAAATCCACTAGTGCTTGAGACTTAATGGCCGTGCGAGGGGTATATCGCACGTGATGAGGTCCTAACTCGATGGCCCACTTAGCAATCCGTCCAGTCGTTTCTCGATTTTGTATGATGTCACCAAGGGGGGGCTGAACTGACCACCGTGACGGGATGCTCTTGGAAGTAGTCTTTCAGCTTCCGGCTCGCCATAAACACCCCGAAGACCAGCTTCTTCCAATGCGGGTAGCGTTGTTTGGAGAGGGTTAGGACTTCGCTGATAAATATACTGGTCGCTGAACCGGATATTCCTTTCCTTCTTCTTTCCGCTCGACGACCACTGCCACGCTCACTGTCTTAGAATTAGCCGTGATGTACAAGAGCATAGGCTCCTTATCCGTCGGAGCAGCTAATACTGGCGGCTTAGCTAGTTGTTGCTTCAGGGCTTGAAAGGCTTCGTTGGCTTCATCCGTCCAGACAAAATGATCAGTTTTCTTGAGTAACTGATAAAGAGGGATGGCTTTCTCCCCAAGGCGACTTATGAAGCGACTTAGAGCCGCGATACGACCCGCCATGCGCTGAACTTGATTGATATTGGCCGGCTTGCCTAGCGAAGTGATCGCTTCAATTTTGTCTGGGTTAGCTTCAATGCCACGCTCTGACACCAGAAAACCCAGTAACTTTCCTGCGGGAACACCAAACACACATTTGGTAGGGTTAAGCCTCATCTGGTATACGCGCAAATTGTCAAAAGTCTCCTTGAGATCCTCCAAGAGCGACTCCTTCTTCTGAGACCTGACCACGATGTCGTCAACATAGGCGTGGACATTACGTCCGATCTGGTTATGCAAGCAATTCTGGATGCAACGCTGATAAGTCGCCCCCGCACTCTTGAGCCCGAACGGCATAGACACGTAACAGAAGGCTTTGAAGGGGGTTATGAAGGATGTTTTCTCCTGGTCTGCCACAACCATCTTGATCAGGCGGTATCCGGAGTAAGCATCCAAAAAACACAAACACTCGCAACCCGCTGCCGAGTCAATAATTTGATCAATGCGGGGAAGGGCGAAAGGATCCTTTGGACAGGCTCTGTTGAGGTCGGTGTAGTCGATGCACATGCGGAAAGTGCCGTTCTTTTTGAGCACCAAGACCGGGTTAGCCAACCATTCAGGATGAAAAACCTCGATGATGAATCCGGTGGCCAAAAGCCGGGCGACTTCCTCTCGAACTGCCTTACGCCGTTCTTCGTTAAACCTGCGAAGATACTGCCGAACCGGCTTTACTTTGGGGGTCAGTATTAAGATGGTGCTCAGCGAATTCTCTCGGCACACCAGACATGTCTGAAGGTTTCCATGCAAAGATGTCCCAATTCTCACGGATGAATTCGATGAGCGCGCTTTCCTATTTGGGATCCAGACCCGTCCCAATAGTGAACTGCTTGGTTGAGTCGCCAGGCGTGAAGTCTATCACCTTCGTGTCGTCCGTTGGTTTTAACTTGAGGGGCGGCTTTGAGTCGATCATTGGTCTCTTGAGCGGCGTCATATTCGTCGGGTCAACATTGGCTTGATGAAACTTGAGCTCCTCAGCCACGCAAGCCGTCTCGGCATAAGCTGTATCTCCTTCCTCACATTCTTGGGCTATTTTCCTGTCTCCATTGATTGTGATAGTCCCCCTAGGACCAGACATTTTGAGCTTGAGATAAACATAACATGGGCGAGCCATGAATCGAGCGTAAGCCGGCCTTCCAAACAATGCGTGGTAAGGGCTCTTGATTTTGACCACCTCAAACATGAGTGACTCGCTCCTGTAATTAGACTCTGTGCCAAAAGCCACGTTAAGTTTAATCCGCCCAATTGGGTATGCCGACTTACCCGGAACAATGCCGTGGAAAACCGTGGATGATGGCATCAAGTCTTTCTCCAAAAAGTTCATCCTTCGAAAGGTATCGAAGTATAAGATGTTTATGCTGCTGCCACTATCCATAAGGACTTTGGAAAGGGTGTACCCTCCGACTTGGGGAGCCACGACCAAAGCCAAGTCGCCAGGGTTATCAACTCGGGGCGGGTGATCCTCCCTACTCTAGGTGATGGGCTGCTCGGACCAATGCACGTATTTAGGGAGCGCCGGCTCAGCCATGCTGTAAGTTCTATGTTTCACCTTCTGGTCCTGTTTGCAAGTATTGGTGGTGAACACATGATACTGTCCACTGTTCAAGTGCTTAGGTTTATTCTGAAAGTCGTTATTGTCATCCTGCCGCAGGGGATCTCCTTGCGGGGGCGGTTGCTGAAACACGCCATGTGCGTTATACCGCTGTTGGTTGTCAATTTGGTACTATCCACTATTAGGCTGTGACCCTCCCTGTGGACCCGGGTCAGGAAACCCACCGAACGGGCTTTGGCGTGACCCGGGCGCGCCGAACTGTTCCTGTTGCCCGCCTTGATCACCTTCTTGGCCTTTCTTGAGCGCCTCAGCTCGGAACTCCTGCATCACATAGCAATCCTCCCAGGAGTGGGTAGCCGGTCCTTCAGCAATGGCGTGCTGTGGGCTGGGGCCTTTGAGCATCTCACGATAGTTGCGCGACTTCTTCCCGCTGAAGCCCCGCTTCTTCTGGCGTTGGTTCCCGTTGCCAGCATTCATATTGGCAACGAAGTCTGTGGTACCTTCTTGTTGTCTCCTCTTACCTTGCCCGCCGTGGTTGAGGTTACCCCACCCCTGAAACTAGGAGTGACCTTTTGACGACTCGCCTCTCCTGGCGGTGCTAACCTTGTCATCCTCCTCCCCAGGATCCTTAGTGTCGTATGACTCGGCATACCTGGTCAGGGTGTCCATCAACTCGCCCATGTCCCGCACCTTACGCTTGAGTCACCCAAGCTTCAGCACCAAAGGTTCGTAATGGCAATTTTTCTCGAGGATCAACACCGCTTGAGCTGCCGAGATGCCGTCCGACGAATGAATGACCTCTGCCACCCGTCGCGTCCAATGATGGGCCGACTCGTCCGGTCGCTGAACGCAATGTTGTAAGTCGACGATAGTCATCGGACGTTTGCAAGTCCCTCGGAAATTCTTGTGAAACATTCCTTCAACTCTGCCCAAGTGTTGATGGAGTTAGGCGGCAGGTTTTTCAACCATGTGCGCGCCGTTCCTTCAAGCATCATGGTAAAACATTTGGCGCAGACCGCCTCGTTCACATCGAGCATATCCATTGCAAGCTCGTAACTCTCGATCCATGACCCTGGCTCGAGATCTGGTGTGTAATTGCGTACCTTCCTCGGTCCCTTGAAATCCTTTGGCATTCGCTCGTTGCGCAGAGCGGGCATGAGACAGGGCACCCCAACGTGCCAGCCGCCTCTATCGAGCGATGCGGGAGGGGTTTGGGTATAAGACAGATAGCCCTGACCCGCCGCGGCCGACGT
Organism: Hordeum vulgare subsp. vulgare; assembly: GCF_904849725.1. Classification (NCBI taxonomy): domain Eukaryota; kingdom Viridiplantae; phylum Streptophyta; class Magnoliopsida; order Poales; family Poaceae; genus Hordeum; species Hordeum vulgare. The sequence continues at coordinate 296,466,329 of NC_058519.1, forward strand.
CTCCATCAGGTGGGCGGCTCGCGCTGCATCCACGATGTCTTGGGCTCGAGTATCGTGCATCCCGGGCGGGTTGGTTTGTGGTGGACGCCGTTGCCTGCTGGTCACCGCGGGTTGGTCCTCATGGCGACTCTTGGTGTGACTCGCCTGGGGCGTAGAGTGCAACTGGTCAAGGCTGTGCGAATATTGCGCATGTTGGACCACCGTCGTTTTGAGCATCTCGATGGCGTTTCTCGCCTCCCTTCGGCCGAGGAGTTTCCATAAATTGGGAGGGAGTCCAAGTGGCAGATTGCAGCTAGCACGTGGTCCACGGGATTTGAGAAGTGGCCTCGTGGTGTCTGGAAGCGAGGTGCATGGGCCTCTGCTGGTTGAGGTGGGGCTGGTTAGGCGGCGGTTGAACCGGACCCTCCCCTGGAGCGTCATGCAAAGGCCGATCGGGTCTCGTCCCAGGAGTGTGCGGGGTGTCGAAGAGGCGGGTCGTATGTAGATCGGCTGGGAGGCGACCATGATGCCTCCTCTGGTGAACAGCATCGGACGTGCGCTGTTGTCTCTCGAGTCGCGAGCCTTCGGTGTTCAGCCGTTCTGTCTCCGAGATGATCTGGGCCCGCTGTGCCACCATCCTGGCGGCTTCCCCTTCCACGTCCCGCTGAGTCTTGGCCATCTCCTCCTGCAGCTTCGCCAGTTCAGCATTGATCGTTTCCTGATTCTCCGCCGTCACAATAGTTGCCATGAGTCTGGTGATTTCCGCCGCCAAATCCGCCATGGCTTGAGCCGAAGTTTTCAACGACTCGCCAGTCTCATTGTTGCCGGCCGGGTTTGGCTGAGGTTGTGCCGCCCCCGCCATGTAGATGGCGACTTGTTGACGGGGTCCTTCAAAGTCCTCGGAGTTTGCCGCGAGTGGCAACCCTCCGAGTTGTCCCTCATCGAGAGGGTAGATTGAATCTGTGTCGCCCATGGATGACTCATCGACAAAGTTCATGGGGGTGATCTCCTGGACTGCTGGTTCGTCCTGTACGCTGGCTCCCTGCGTAAAGCTGACGAAAACATGGCGTCTCCTGTCCTGACGTGTGATGGGGAAGGCGTACATAGCCAGCTCGACGATGTCGGTGGAGGTGTCCGGCTCAGGCACGAGCGCTCCAAAGATGCCGATGAAGATATTGACCTTGCCGAAGGGGACCCTGTAACCAGATTCGATTAAATCGGCTTCAGGCCCCCACCGTGAGTTGTCTATGTAGTATTTTCCACGACGGCTCTTCATCATGATGCCGATCGCATAGTTTCCTGACCCTGGTAGCGCTCCCTTTGAGAACTCAACTCCATCGTGCGCTAGCCCCACGGTGGGCGCCAACTGTCGTGGTTTTGTCACGGCAGATGTCCTCGTGAAAGGACTTAGTGAAGGAGCCATCGCACCTTGGTGGCGACTCAAAGGGGGTGAGCAAAAGCGAGACTCAGATTTACCCAGGTTTGGCCCCTCGTGTGGAGGTAAAAGCCTACGTCCTGCTTTGTGTAGATTGATGATGGACTCGATTACAAGGAGGGCGTAACTCGCCTGACGTAGCTCTCGATGATTTCTAACTTGCCCTATCCACCCCATAGACTCGCCTTTATATATAGGTCGAGGCCCGAGGGTTTACAAGAGTCCTAGCCACGCTACAGATTGTGGCCTTCTATATCTCTAAGTCGCCGTGCTCTCCAAGACTGGAAACCTCCTAGGCTGCTTATCTTCTGCATCAATCCTGAACCGCCATCCAGCTCATGGGCCCTTGGGCTAAGGCTTGTATTAAGAAAGTATGAGTCGCCCCTTTAGCGACCCGACTCAGTTAGCGCGGGTTACACCGCAGGTAACATCCTCAACCGAGGAGGAGGTGGTGTAGGAGGGGGAGGGGTGCACCAGGGCTAGGGTTCAACTCCCATGCGCCTCCCCACTATATATAGGGGTGGAGGGGGTTGATTTATTGCCCTCCAAGTCCATTGGAGCGTTGTTAAAGGTTGGAGGAAATAAATCCCATCCTTTCCCTTCCCCACCGATTGTTACCCCCCTTTTTAGGGATCTTGATCTTATCCCTTCGGGATATGATCTTATTCCTTCTAAGGGCGGATCTTGCTGCGCCTTGACTAGGGGCGTGGGGCCTTGCCCCCAATACCCACGTTCATGTGGGTCCCTATGCAGGTGGGCCCCACTCCGACACCTTCTAGAACCTTCCCGATACAATACCGAGAAATCCCAAACATTTTCTCGTGGCCAAAATAGGACTTCCCATATATAAATCTTCACCTCCGGACCATTCTGGAACTCCTCGTGACGTCTGGGATCTCATCCGGGACTCCGAACAACTTTCATTAACCACATATATGATTCCCATAACAACTCTAGCGTCATCGAACCTTAAGTGTGTAGACCCTACGGGTCCGGGAAACATGCAGACATGACCGAGACACCTCTCCGGCCAATAACTAACAACGGGGTCTGGATATCCATGTTGGATCCCACATGTTGCACGATGATCTCATCAGATGAACCATAATGTCGAGGATTCTCAATCCCGTATGCAATTCCCTTTGTCTACCGGTATGATACTTGCCCGAGATTCGATCATCGGTATCCCTATACCTTGTTCAATCTCGTTATCGGCAAGTCACTTTACTCGTTCCGCAACACATCATCCCATGGCTAACTCCTTAGTAACATTGAGCTCATTATGATGATGCATTACCGAGTGGGCCCAGAGATACCTCTCCGTCACACGGAGCGACAAATTCCAGTCTCGATTCGTACCAACCCAACAAACACTTTCGGAGATACCCGTGGTGCACCTTTATAATCACCCAGTTATGTTGTGACGTTTGATACACCCAAAGCACTCCTATGGTATCCGGGAGTTGCAGAATCTGATGGTCTAAGGAACTGATACTTGACATTAGAAAAGCTCTTGTAGACGAACTACACGATCTTGTGCTATGCTTAGGATTGGGTCTTGTCCATCACATCATTCTCCTAATGATGTGATCCCGTTATCAATGACATCCAATGTCCATGATCGGCAAACGATGACCATCTAATGATCAACGGGCTAGCCAACTAGAGGCTCACTAGGGACATGTTGTGGTCTATGTATTCACACATGTATTACGGTTTCCGGTTAATACAATTATAGCATTAGAATGAACAAGGAAATATAATAATAACCAATTTATTATTGCCTCTAGGGCATATTTCCAGCAAGCCCTCCTCTCTTGGAAATATGCCCTAGAGGCAATAATAAAATGGTTATTATCATATTTCCTTGTTCATGATAATCGTCTATTGTTCATGCTATAATTGTATTAACAGGAAACAGTAATACATGTGTGAATAAATAGATCACAATGTGTCCCTAGCAAGCCTCTAGTTGGCTAGCTCTATAGTCAATAGATGATCATGGTTTCCTGGTCATGGGCATTAGATGTCATTCATAACGGGATCACATCATTGGGAGAATGATGTGATGGACAAGACCCAATCCTAAGCATAGCACTAGATCGTATTGTTCGTATGCTAAAGCTTTTCTAATGTCAAGTGTCTTTTCCTTCGACCGTGAGATTGTGCAACTCCCAGATACCGTATGAGTGCTTTGGGTGTATCAAACGTCACAACGTAACTGGGTGACTATAAAGGTGCACTACGGGTACCTCTGAAAGTGTCTGTTGGGTTGGCACGAATCGAGATCGGGATTTATCACTCCCCGTGACGGAGAGGTATCTCTGGACCCACTCGGTAGAACATCATCATGAGCTCAATGTGACTAAGGAGTTAGTCACACGATGACGTGCTACGGAATGAGTAACGAGACTTACCGGTAACGAGATTGAACAAGGTATAGGTATACCGACGATCGAATCTCGGGAAGTTCTATACCGATAGACAAAGGGAATTGTATACAGGATTGATTGAATCCTTGACATCGTAGTTCATTCGATGAGATCATCGTGGAGCAAGTGGGAGCCACCATGGGTATCCAGACCCCGCTGATGGTTATTGGCCGGAGAGGTGTCCCGGTCATGTCTGCCCGTCTCCCGAGTAGGGTCTACACACTTAAGGTTCGATGACGCTAGGGTTATAGGGAATTGTTATACGAGGTTACTGAAAGTTGTTCGGAATCCCGTATGAGACCCCGGATGTCACGAGAAGCTCCGGAATGGTCCGGAGGTAAAGATTGATATATAGGACGGATGGTTCTGGACACCGGAAGTGTTTCGGGCGTCGCCCGTAACGTACCGGGACCACCGGAAGTGGTCCGAGGGGTCCACCGGAAGGGGGCCACAACCCCGGGAGGCTAGATGGTCCAAGTGCAGGAGGGAACCAGCCCCTAGGTGGGCTAGTGCGCCCCCACACTCAGCCCAAGGCGCAGGAGGTGGAGAGGGGGGGGGGGAACCCTAGGCGCTGGTGGGCCTAAGGCCCACCTAGGGTTGTGCCACCCCCTCCCCCTGCCCTGGCCGCCGCACCTCCCATCTGGGGGGGGGGGCTGCCACACCACCTAGGGTGGGAACCCTAGGGGTGGCACCCCCCTCCCCTCCTCCTATATATAGTGGGGGTTTCGGGGTTGTTTGACACACAGTTTCCCCTCTCCCTCGACGCAGCCCTACTCTTCTTTTCCTCCTCTCTGCCGGTGCTTGGTGAAGCCCTGCCGGGAGACCTCGTCTCTCCATCGACACCACGCCGTCATGCTGCCGGAGATCTTCCCCAACCTCTCCCTCCTCCTTGCTGGATCAAGGTGCGGGAGATGTCACCTGGCTGCACGTGTGTTGAACGCGGAGGTGCCGTGGTTCGGCACTAGATTGGAATCACACCGCGATCTGAATCGCCGCGAGTACGACTCCATCAACCGCGTTCTAGCAATGCTTCCGCTTAGCGATCTTCAAAGGTATGAAGATGCACTCACCCCTCTCTCGTTGCTGGTCTCTCCATAGGAAGATCTGAATATGCGTAGGAATTTTTTTGAATTTATGCTACGCTACCAACAGTGGCATCCGAGCTAGGTTTTCTATGCATAGATTCTATGCACGAGTAGGCGATGATTTTTCAATTGCTTGCCGCTACTAGTCTTATTCTTATCTGGCGGTATTGTGGGATGAAGCGGCCCAGACCGACCTTACACGTACGCTTACGTGAGACTGGTTCCACCGACAGACATGCACACCGTGCATAAAGGTGGCTAGCGGGTGTCTGTCTCTCCCACTCTAGTCGGATTGGATTTGATGAGAAGGCTCCTAACGAAGGGTAAATAGCTTTGGCATATCATCGTTGTGGCTTTCACGTAGGTAAGAAGGCGTTCTTGCTAGAAACCCAAATCAGCCACGTAAAACTTGCAACAACAATTAGAGGACGTCTAACTTGTTTTTGCAGGGTTTGACATGTGATGTGATATGGCCAAAGTTGTGATGTTGCATGTATGATGTATGATATGATCATGTTATTGTAATAGGTTTCACGACTTGCATGTCGATGAGTATGACAACCGGCAGGAGCCATAGGAGTTGTCTTAATTTATTGCATGAGATGCAACGCCATGTGCTTACTACTTTTACTTCATTGCTAACGGTTAGCTATAGTAGTAGTGATAGTAGTAGTTGGCGTGATGACTTCACGGAGACACGATGATAGAGATCATGATGATGGAGATCATGGTGTCACGCCGGTGACAAGATGATCATGCGATGCCTGAAGATGGAGATCGAAAGAGCAAAGATGATAATGGCCATATCATGTCACTATATGATTGCATTGTGATGTTTATCATGTTTTTCATCTTATTTCTTAGAACGACGGTAGCATAATAAGATGATCCCTCTTAAAATTTCGAGAACGTTTTCCCCTAAGTGTGCACCGTTGCGAAGGATCGTTGTCTCGAAGCACCACGCGATGATCGGGTGTGATATATTCTAACGTTCGCATACAACGGGTGTAAGCCAGATTTACACACGCGAAACACCTAGGTTGACTCGACGAGCTTAGCATGTACATACATGACCTCGAATACAAGAGACCGAAAGGTCGAACATGAGTCGTATGGTTGAATACGATCAGCATGAAGTTGCTCACCATGGTGACTAGTCCGTCTCACGTGATGATCGGACACGGGTTAGTCAACATGGATCATGTATCACTTAGATGACTAAAGGGATGTCGATTTAAGTGGGAGTTCATACTTAATTTGATTAAATGAACTTAATTGTCATGAACTTAGTCTAAAAGTTGTCTTTATAAATATTGTAGATGGCCAACGTCAACCTCAATTTCAACGCATTCCTAGAGAAAAACAAGCTGAAAGATGATGGTAGCAACTATGCGGACTGGGTTTGCAACTTGAAGCTCATCCTTGAAGCATCTAAAAAGGCTTATGTCCTTGATGCGCCGCTAGGTGACCCTCCCGCTCCCGCAGCAGTCCAGGACATTCTGAACGTCTGGCAAACGCGAAGTGATGACTACTCTCTGGATAGGTATGGCATGTTATACAGTTTAGAAACGGGGCTCCAAAGGCGTTTTGAGCAACACGGTGCATATGAGATGTTCCAAGAGATGAAGCTAGTTTTTCAAGCTCATGCCCGTGTCGAGAGATATGAAGTCTCCGACAAGTTCTTTAGCTGTAAGATGGAGGAGAACAGTTCTGTCAGTGAGCACATACTCAAAATGTGTGGGTTACACGGTCGTCTGACTTCACTTGGAGTCAAACTTCCGGATGATGCTATAATTGACAGAATCCTCCAGTTTGTCCCAGCAAGCTACAAAGGTTTTGTGCTGAACTACAACATGCAAGGGATGGAGAAGACCATTCCCGAGTTGTACTCGATGCTCAAGTCTGCAGAAGTAGAAATCAAGAAAGAGCATCAAGTGTTGATGGTCAACAAGACCACTAGTTTCAAGAAGGGCAAGGGTAAGAAGAACTTCAAGAAAGACGGCAAAGCTGTTGCCGCGCCCGGTAAGCCAGATGTTGGGAAGAAGAAAAAGAATGGACCCAAGCCTGAGACTGAGTGGTTCTATTGCAAGGGAAAGGGTCACTTTAAGCGGAACTGCCCCAAATACTTAGCGGACAAGAAGGCCGGCAACGTTAAAGGTATATGTGATATACATGTGATTGATGTGTACCTTACCAGCGCTCGTAGTAGATCCTGGGTATTTGATACCGATGCTGTTGCTCACATTTGCAACTGAAAGCGGGAATTGCGGAATAAGCGGAGACTGGCCAAGGACGAGGTGACGATGCACGTCGGGAATGGCTCCAAGGTCGATGTGATCGCCATCGGCACACTACCTCTACATCTACCGTCAGGATTAGTTTTAAACCTTAATAATTTTTATTTAGTACCAGCTTTGAGCATGAATATTGTATCAGGGTCTTGCTTAATGCGAGACGGCTACTCATTTAAGTCAGAGAATAATGGTTGTTCTATTTATATGAGTGATATGTTTTATGGTCATGCTCCGCTGGTGAATGGTTTATTCTTGATGAATCTCGATCGTGATGTTACGCATATTCATAGTGTGAGTACCAAAAGATGTAAAGTTGATAATGATAGTCCCACATACTTGTGGCACTGCCGCCTTGGTCATATCGGCGTTAAGCGCATCAAGAAGCTCCATACTGATGGACTATTAGAGTCTCTTGACTTTGAATCATTTGACACATGCGAACCGTGCCTCATGGGCAAGATGACTAAGACCCCATTCTCAGGAATAATGGAGAGAGCAAACGACTTATTGGAAATAATACATACTGATGTGTGTGGTCCAATGAACGTTGAAGCTCGTGGTGGCTATCGTTATGTTCTCACTCTCACCGATGATTTGAGTAGGTATGGGTATATCTACTTGATGAAGCACAAATCTGAGACATTTGAAAAGTTCAAGTTCAGAGTGAGGTCGAGAATCAACGTGACAGAAAAATTAAGTGTCTACGATCTGATCGTGGATGAGAGTATTTGAGTCACGAGTTTGGCACACACCTAAGGAAGTGTGGAATCGTTTCACAACTGCCGCCGCCTGGCACACCGCAACGCAACGGAGTGTCTGAACGTCGTAATCACACTTTATTAGATATGGTACGATCTATGATGTCTCTTACCGACTTACCGCTATCATTTTATGGATACGCATTAGAAACTACATCATTCACTTTAAATAGGGCACCGTCTAAATCCGTTGAGATGACACCGTATGAACTATGGTTTGGCAAGAAACCTATGTTGTCGTTTCTTAAAGTTTGGGGCTGCGATGCTTATGTGAAGAAACTTCAACCAGAAAAGCTCGAACCCAAAGCGGAGAAATGCGTATTCATAGGATACCCTAAGGAAACTATTGGGTATACCTTCTATCTTAGATCCGAAGGTAAAACCTTTGTTGCCAAGAACGGATCCTTTCTAGAGAAAGAGTTTCTCTCGAAAGAAGTAAGTGGGAGGAAGGTAGAACTTGATGAGGTAATTACACCCCCTCTCGAACAGGATAGTATCGCAGCACGGGAAGTTGTCCCTGTGGCGCCTACACCAACTGAAGAGGAAGTTAATGATAATGATCATGAAGCTTCAGATCAAATTACTACTAAGCCATGAAGGTCCACAAGGGTACGCTCCGCACCAGTGTGGTACGGCAACCCTGTAATGGAAATCATGTTGTTAGACAACGGTGAACCTTCGAACTATGAAGAAGCGATGGCAGGCCCGAATGCCAACAAATGGCTTGAAGCTATGAAATCCGAGATAGGATCCATGTATGAGAACAAAGTATGGACTTTGGTGGACTTTCCCGATGAGCGGCGAGCCATAGAAAATAAATGGATCTTCAAGAAGACTGATGCAAACAGTAATATAACCGTTTATAAAGCTCGACTTGTCGCAAAGGGTTTTCGACAAATTTAAGGAATTGACTACGAAGAGACTTTCTCTCCTGTAGCGAAGCTGAAATCAATCCGAATCATGTTAGCAATTGCCGCCTTTTATGATTATGATATTTGGCAAATGGACGTCAAAACAACGTTCCTTAACGGGAACCTTAAGGAAGAGTTGTGTATGATGCATCCAGAAGGTTTTGTCGACCCTAAGGGTGCTAACAAAGTGTGCAAGCTCCAGCGCTCCATCTAGGGGCTGGTGCAAGCATCTCGGAGTTGGAACATTCGCTTTAATGAGGTGATTAAAGCATTTGGGTTCATACAGGTTTACAGAGAAGCCTGTCTGTACAAGAAAGTGAGTGGGAGCTCTGTAGCTTTCCTCATACTGTATGTGGATGACATATTATTGATGGGGAATAATATAGAGATGTTGGAGAGCATAAAGGCCTATTTGAACAAGAGTTTTTCAATGAAGGACCTTGGAGAAGATACATACATATTAAGCATCAAGATCTATAGAGATAGATCGAGACGCCTCATAGGTCTTCCGCAAAGTACATACCTTGACAAGATATCGAAGAAGTTCAATATGGAAAACTCAAAGAAAGGGTTCTTGCCAGTTTTGCAAGGTATGAGATTGAGTAAGATTCAGTCGCCGACCACAGCAGAGATAGAGAGAAGATGAGTTCTGTCTCCTACGCTTCAGTCGTAGGCTCTCTTATGTATGCCATGCTGTGTAGCAGACCTGATATAAACCTTGCCATAGGTTTGGTAGGGAGGTACCAAAGTGATCCTGGTATGGAACACTGGACAGCGGTCAAGAATATCCTTAAGTACCTGAAAAGGACTAAGGAAATGTTTCTCGTTTATGGAGGTGATGAAGAGCTCGTCGTAAAGGGTTACGTCGACGCTAGCTTCGACACAGATCAGGATGACTCTAAGTCACAGACCGGATACATATATGTTTTGAATGGTGGGGTAGTGAGCTGGTGCAGCAGCAAGCAAGAAGTCGTGGCAGCATCTACATGTGAAGCGGAGTACATAGCTGCTTCAGAAGCGGCTCATGAAGGAATTTGGATGAAGGAGCTCATCACCGACCTTGGAGTGGTTCCAAGCGCGTCGGGTCCAATGACACTCTTGTGTGATAACACTAGGGCCATTGCCATAGCCAAGGACCTAGGTTTCACCGGAAGACGAAGCACATCAAATGCCGCTACAACTCCATCCAGGACCATGTCCAGAGTGGAGTAATAGAGATTTGTGAAGTACACACGGATCTGAATGTTGCAGACCCATTGACTAAGCCTCTTCCACGAGCAAAACATGATCAACACCATAATGCTATGGGTGTTCGATACATCACAATGTGACTAGATTATTGACTCTAGTGCAAGTGGGAGACTTTTGGAAATATGCCGTAGAGCAATAATAAAATGGTTATTATCATATTTCCTTGTTCATGATAATTGTCTATTGTTCATGCTATAATTGCATTAACAGGAAACAGTAATACAATTGTGAATAAATAGATCACAATGTGTCCCTAGCAAGCCTCTAGTTGGCTAGCTCGATAGTCAATAGATGATCATGGTTTCCTAGTCATGGGCATTAGATGTCATTGATAACGGGATCACATCATTGGGAGAATGATGTGATGGACAAGTCCCAATCCTATGCATAGCACTAGATCGTATTGTTCATATGCTAAAGCTTTTCTAATGTCAAGTGTCTTTTCCTTCGACCGTGAGATTGTGCAACTCCAGGATACCGTAGGAGTGCTTTGGGTGTATCAAACGTCACAACGTAACTGGGTGACTACAAAGGTGCACTACGGGTACCTCTGAAAGTGTCTGTTGGGTTGGCACGAATCGAGATCGGGATTTGTCACTCCGCGTGACGGAGAGGTATCTCTGGACCCACTCGGTAGAACATCATCATGAGCTCAATGTGACTAAGGAGTTAGTCACACAATGACGTGCTACGGAACGAGTAAAGAGACTTACCGGTAACGAGATTGAACAACGTATAGGTATACCGACGATCGAATCTCGGGCAAGTTCTATACCGACACACAAAGGGAATTGTATACGGGATTGATTGAATCCTTGACATCGTGGTTCATCCGATGAGATCATCGGGGAGCAAGTGGGAGCCACCATGGGTATCCAGACCCCGCTGGTGGTTATTGGCCGGAGAGGTGTCTCGGTCATGTCTGCCTGTCTCCCGAACCCGTAGGGTCTACACACTTAAGGTTCGATGACGCTAGGGTTATAGGGACTTGTTATACGAGGTTACCGAAAGTTGTTCGGAGTCCTGGATGAGATCCCGGACGTCACGAGGAGCTCCCGAATGGTCCGAAGGTAAAGATTGATATATATGACGGATGGTTTTGGACACCGGAAGTGTTTCGGGCGTCGCCGGTAACGTACCGGGACCACCAGAAGTGGTCCCGGGGGTCCACCGGAAGGGGCCACAACCCCGGGAGGCTAGATGGGCCAAGTGCGGGAGGGAACCAGCCCCTAGGTGGGCTGGTGCGCCCCCCACACTCAGCCCAAGGCGCAGGAGGTGGAGAGGGGGGGAACCCTAGGCGCTGGTGGGCCTAAGGCCCACCTAGGGGTGCGCCACCCACTCCCCCTCCCTGGCCGCCGCACCTCCCATCTAGGGGGGGCTGCCGCACCACCTAGGGTGGGAACCCTAGGGGTGGCACCCCCCTTCTCTCCTCCTATATATAGTGGGGGTTTCGGGGCTGTTTGACACATAGTTTTCCCTCTCCCTCGGCGCAGCCGTGCTCTTCTTTGCCTCCTCTCTGCTGGTGCTTGGCGAAGCCCTGCCGGGAGACCTCGTCTCTCCGTCGACACCACGCCGTCGTGCTGCCAGAGATCTTCCCCAAACTCTCCCTCCTCCTTGCTGGATCAAGGTGCGGGAGACGTCACCGGGTTGCACGTGTGTTGAACGCGGAGGTGCCGTGGTTTGGCACTAGATCGGAATCGCACTGCGAGTACGACTCCATCAACCGCGTTCTAGCAACGCTTCCGCTTAGCAATCTTCAAAGGTATGAAGATGCTCTCACCCCTCTCTCGTTGCTAGTCTCTCCATAGGAATATCTGAATAAGCGTAGGAATTTTTTTGAATTTATGCTACGTTACCCAACATCCTCCTCCCCCCACGACCCCCTCGATGTATCTGCGTCACTGCCTCTCTTCGATTCCAGTGCCACCACCTTCCCTCGGTCTCCTTCAAGTCGAGCGCTACCGCCTTCCCTCGGTCATCTCCTGCTGGTATAGCCGCCGGATATGATGAAGCCACATCTATCGCCGGAAACGACCACGCCAGCCGTCACCGACGCGCCGTCGATGAGGATGGACAGTTGAAGCTACCGACGAGGAGCACCAAGGCTCATTTGTGGATTTCCAATTAATCTATTCCTCCTTCACCAACCTCATCCCGCGGATCTTGAGGTTAGGGTTACTCGTTCATGTTCTTGATCTAGAAGTCAGAAATATATGTGTTCTTAATCTGTTCTCGATCCATTGGTGATTTGTGATGGGTGATGTGTAGCATAGCATATATTTGCAGCATTGTGATTGCTTCCATTAGATTTGGTACTTGTTCACCCATCAACATCAAGAGTTTGTTCCTGTAGATAGAAGCACATTAGAAGGCTTTGTTTTTACCATCCCGCAGATTTACCCGTCACCATCAGAGAGTTGGATATATGTGTAGCCAATTTCCTATCATCTGTCATGCATTGAGTGGTTTGTCCTTCGTATTTTTTGTGAGGTTTTCTTGATCTGTGTAGTTAGGTAAATAGGCAAATAGATGAATTAGGTTGGCTGGTCACAAAAGGAAGGAAGCTTTCTTGTTTGATGCATGTCCTTAAAAAGCATGGCATGGATATATATTGTCAGATTTTCCGAAAGTCTTGTCCTCTTGGGTCTGCATGAATACTATTGTCAATTGGATAATCTCATGTAGTTTTTTGAGGACGTCACGTAAGGGAAGACATTCCATGTTGGAGGACATCTGCAACATGACACCTCACGACATATTTAATGCATTCGTCCTAACCGTTGGAGTTAGGTACTTTGTATTGTAGCCACTATTTACACACTGTAATTACCATTTTGCTAGTGTGGAGATCCCTTAACCTATAAAACGAGGGCCATTGCTACATTTACAATGTTCCAACACTTGGCTTATTTATGCGCACAAGTTGTACTTCCCGCACATTCATGTCGATTAGTTGTGCTCCCTGTAACTTGCGTTCATACACAATCAATCCACCAACATAGGAGTAGGGTTTCACACCTAATGATGGCCCTGTAACAGTTTTAGACCGACACTTGAGATGCCTTCTAGTAATTTTGAGTTTTGTCGTGTTATTTATTTGTTTGTCATATTCATCATCGCATCATTCACATTGCATAGGCACTCTGTTCGTGGTTGGTGGTAATTGTCGTTAACCGTCTCAAGATCAAACACACTCGTACGTGTAGGCGGCATCGTTAAAAATATTCTTTTTAAAGTGCGTATAAAACATTCTCGGAATGGGTAAAAAGTTGGCGTGCGGTCCCAATATATTGTAGGTAGACGCGTGCAAATTTCCTCGCAGTCAGAGCCCATTTGATACTCAAACCATTAAACCTGTAGCGGCACTATAGTCGGTCACGTCGCACACGTTTTTCGATTTTACGTCTTCAAACTTCAGTGGACCGGAGCAACACCGTTTTAGCATAGAATTTGTGCAAATTAAGGCAAACAACATTTTAAACATGTGTGATAGTTGGATATTATTAATCTACATAAAATTCTGAACATTTTTCATATATAATTCATTTTAATTCAACACACGATTTCTGAGATATTAAATGCATGAAGTTCGAGTTGTTTTCTGCAAAATTGTTATTTCGTGGTTAATTGATTTATTCATAGAACACAAAAAATGAAACGGGCCAAATATGAGAATCAAGCTTAGATCCGCATGGTGTATGATAGGTGGGTAAAGGAACTCAGACTCACGCTAAAATTAAAATGCGAGGCAAAATATGAAGAGACTAGGACTCGAACCCACGACCTCCTAGATAGATGCATGCACGGCTGACATGTGGCCTACAATATGAATTTGATACAAGGTGGATATGTGCACAAGATGTATCAGACCCCGACGTTGATCTGATGAAACTGAAATACAAAACAGTGGCTTGCATGTTAACATAAATAAGAAAGAACAAACTAGGGCACCTCGAATTCGAACCCGAGACCCCTTGTACTACTATGCGCAGCAGTGACCAACTCGACTAGCACAGTGCTTGTAAACCTGTAGCGGCACTATAGTCGGTCAAGTCGCACACGTTTTTTGATTTTACGTCTTCAAACTTCAGTGGACCGGAGCAACACCGTTTTAGCATAGAATTTGTGCAAATTAAGGCAAACAACATTTTAAACATGTGTGAAAGTTGGATATTATTAATCTACATAAAATTCTGAACATTTTTCATATATAATTCATTTTAATTCAACACACGATTTCTGAGATATTAAATGCATGAAGTTCGAGTTGTTTTCTGCAAAATTGTTATTTCGTGGTTAATTGATTTATTCATAGAACACAAAAAATGAAACGGGCCAAATATGAGAATCAAGCTTAGATCCGCATGGTGTATGATAGGTGGGTAAAGGAACTCAGACTCACGCTAAAATTAAAATGCGAGGCAAAATATGAAGAGACTAGGACTCGAACCCACGACCTCCTAGATAGATGCATGCACGGCTGACATGTGGCCTACAATATGAATTTGATACAAGGTGGATATGTGCACAAGATGTATCAGACCCCGACGTTGATCTGATGAAACTGAAATACAAAACAGTGGCTTGCATGTTAACATAAATAAGAAAGAACAAACTAGGGCACCTCGAATTCGAACCCGAGACCCCTTGTACTACTATGCGCAGCAGTGACCAACTCGACTAGCACAGTGCTTGTAAATGAAAACAGTGGCATGGCATAACTACATATGAACCAGAACGGGTCTACGCATCAAATCGAAGCCTTTCGGCCATGACGAACTCCAAAATCTTGGAAAATAGGCCTCGCAGGGAGGCAACCAGAGAAGGTGACATGCAACGGAGACACGAGATCCGGATGACCCGAACGAGGGCGAAGCATGTGACTCGAAGGCCGGATCCAAAGCGGTCAATGGCGTCCGACATGGTCAACGGTGAGGTCCAGCTTAAGGCAGCGTTGACGGGAGGCTACAGGGAGAGGGCGCTTGGAGAGAAGAGCTGGGTGTGAAAGGAAAGAAATGGAGGTTAGGATGGAGAGGAAGGGCACATTCATGTTGGTCCGGTGCTCCTCCGGTCTGATGAAGTTTGAAGGTGCTGGCTCCTGTGGCGCCGGTGAGCTCCAGGAGGTCTTGGTGGCTACTGCTGGCTGTGGCGAGCTGTCGATGCTTGCTGGCAATGGCACCGGGTAGTGGCTCTCGTCAGCTCCTTCGGCTGGATGCAGGAGATTCTCTGGTTGCTTGCCTCAGCAAGGTTGAGACTGCAAGTTCCAGTGGATCGGGAGATCCTAGGGCGGAAATGGATGTCTCCTGCCTAGAGAAACAAGAGAGGGAGAGATGATCATTTCAAAAAAAGAAGAAACGAAGGAGCAGAGGAAGGGAGCAGCAGGCGCGGGTCAGGGCTCTGGCCTCGGTATCAGCGACGCGAGGCTATGGCGTGGCCTTTCCCGCGACTAGGGTGGAGACTGGGGTGGCCGCGGCTAGGAGGATCCCTAGAAAATAGGATTTGGTCTGGTTTTGAACTAGGTGGTCTATATATTGAGAATTAGACTAGGTTTGAACCCTCCGATTTAGATCGGACAATCGGGAAAAAAGGTTAGAGAGTCCAATTGAAAAACGATGATGGTTTGTGTTATTTTGGGGATGATAAGAAACCAACTGTCCGCGACCGCATGGTTCGGGTGCGGGGGAATTTTTCAAACTAAGTTGTGAGAAGGTGCATGCAATGTGCAAAGAGGCTAGACACTCATGATATGGAAGATGAGCAACCCGTCTACATGGTTTTTTCATCGTTAGATGTAAAACTGAAAGCACAATTGCTCCCTAGGGTGATTTTGATAATTGATCACAACATATGCATCATTGGACTAATATGTTTATCCAAGTATATTTCAGAAAAGTTCAAAATATGCATTGGCTAAAGGCTTATGTGGAGATTCCCCTTGATGCAAGAAAGAAATAAGATTGGCCCAAGCTTCAAGCTAGAAGACTCATCATTTTATATTTGTGAGAAATCACTTTTGAGTCCGTAGGAAAGACAATACTATTAAAAGAGGGTGAGGTAATAAAAAGAACTGGTTGCTCAAGTGCTCAGAGATAGCCATCAAAAATACTCAGTTATTTTCCCACATAACCATTTTGTCCAAAGTCACATACACAAAATCAGCGCCCCAAGTTTCTCAATTAGGCCCTATCGATTTTCATCCCAGACAAAACCCTAGCCAAAGCCACCATATTGGTGCTACTGAGTTTAAGTGACCAATGTTTTGTTGCCTCGGTACAAAAATCGAAATTTCTGAGTTTGGGTATCGGTGCCACCGAGTTGTGTCATGTGACGGTTAGCCACCTTTTCGGTGTCACCGAGTTGTGTATATCGGTTCTACCGAGATTCAAAAGTTGCTGCCTTTAGTGCAAGTTGGTACCACCGAGTTCATGACTTCGGTGTCACCGAGTTGGTCACTTTAGGCGTAACAGTTGGATTTTGGGGACTACCTATATATACCCCTCCACCCATCTCTCATTCGAGGAGCACTCAGAACACACACTTCATTGCCAGATCCATTTTTCTGAGAGAGAGCCACCTACTCATGTGTTGAGATCAAGATATTCCAATCCAATCATTTGAAACTTATCTCTAGACTCCCCAAGCTGCTTTCCACCAAATCAACCTCTCCTACCCTTGCCTATTCTATGAGAGAGTGATTGTGTGTTGAGGAGACTATCTTTAGAAGCACAAGAGCAAGGAGTTCATCGTTCTACCACATCTATTACCTTTTGGAGCGTGGTGCCTCCTAGATTGTTTAGGTGTCGCCTCGGAGCCTCCTACTTCATGTTGTGGAGTTGAACCAAGATGTTTGTAAGGGCAAGGAGATCGCCTACTTCATGAAGATCTACCGATAGTGAAGCTAGTCCTTCATGGACGGAAGCTGTGGTGAAATAGACAAGGTCGCTTCTTCGTGGACCCCTTGTGGGTGGAGCCCTCCGTGGACTCTCGCAGATGTTACCCTTCGTGGGTTGAAGTCTCCACTAACATGGACGTACGATAGCGCCACCTATCGGAATAATGCCAAAAATCGCCGTGTCAACCTCATGCGTTTGATCTCCCTACCTTACTCCTTTACTTTACACTTGCATGTTTTACATTCCGCTGCTATACTCTTAGAACTGCATGTGTAGGGTGTACTTGACTTGCCATAATTGCTAAAACTGGCCCACAACTAAAATTGGAAAAGGTTACGCTTTTATCTTGTCAAGTAGTCTAATCACCCCCTCTAGACATACTTTTCATCCTACAAGTGGTATCAGAGCTTTTGCCTCCATTGCGTTGGTTTCACAACCTAGGAGAGTATGGCGTCTAGTGAGGGAAGTTATCACCGTAGAGGTCCATACTTCGATGGCACTAATGTTGCTAGTTGGAAGCATAATATGAAAATGCATATTCTTGGTTTTAATCCTTCCGGATGGGTTGTTATTCGTCTTGGTGTGCAAGGCAATTTCTTTGGAGAAGGGCGTGAACCATATCGTGATGCGACAACGAATGAACTAAAGATGTTGCAACTCAACGCACAAGCCTATGACATCATCTTCAACTGTCTATGCGGCAAAGAATTCAACAAAATCAGCTGCCTTGAGAATGCAAAAGAAATTTGGGATACTTTGATCGATATGCATGAAGGTACCAATTCTGTCAAAGACTCTAAGTTGGATGTGCTCCAAAGTCAGCGTGATAAGTTCAAGATGAAGGATGGTGAAGGAGTCGCTGAAATGTACTCTAGGCTAGCTCTCATCACAAATGAGATTGTCGGCTTAGGAAGCGAAAAGATGACCGGAAAATTCATCATCAAGAAGATACTTAGAGATCTTGATGGAAAGTATGACACCGTGTGCACATTGATCCAAATGATGCCAAACTACAAAGATGTCAACCCAACTGAAGTCACTGGTAGGATTGTTGCTCATGAGATGTCACTCAAGGACAAAGATAGGTTGCACAACAAGTCAAATTGTGCTTACAAAGCTTCAAGCGATGCTCCTGCTACTTCAAAGTACACTCTTGTCACTCATGAAGAGATAAGCCTCATGGTCAGAAAATTCAACAAGTTCTATAAGAGTTGAGGGAAAGAGAGAAGCTCAAGCTCAATGTATGATTAGAAGTGTTCGTCCAGTCATCACCGAAAATTCTACAACTGTGGGAAACCCGGACACTGCTCCAATGAGTGCTCGACTCCTTACAAACGAAGAGAAGAGTCACCTCGAAGACGAAGCTCAAGGGATGAGTCACCTTGCAAAGAGAGGAGTAGAGAATACCGATGAACGAAGACACTCACAGAGAGGCAAGAAATAGGAGAAGAAGGACAAATACACCAGAGCATCTCTATAATAAGACATCAAGCTCATATTGGTGAATGGGTGTGGCGATCGGTTTTTGATAAAATAATTTCCAGATAATAGGTCTTTTTGTTCGCCAGCCCTAGGACTACTGTTAGCTCGTAGACACTCGCTTGGTATAGAATATCCAAGCAAAATACAAAATCTGGGTTACAAGACCATGAAGGTCTACTAGCTTGGACAAAAGTCTGAGGTTGATGGTGGAAGCGACTCGAGGAATCTCCAGTGCCCATGGGACTCCATTCCCACAGGAACAACTGACCTGGCTAAATTCCCATCTCACCAGGCCGCTATCCTGGACTCCTAGACTCCGGGGTTGACGATGTTGTGCTCCTCTCCGAATGCAATCTGGCCAAGACAGTAGCCAGGGACAAGCCAGTGAGTACTTTGAAAGTACTCACAAACATCAAGAAAACAGAGAAGTTAAGGCACGTGAGCATGCATAGTCCACTTAATAACTTTACCATGCCATTAGACTTAATTCGTGGATGCATTCATGCAGATAAGCGATTTCCACCAATGTTGTATAAACATGCAAGGAAGGGTAACAATAAATAAGCAGTAGCATGCGTGCCGTAGTCGGGCGTCTGAGCGACACCACAAAAAGGGCTTACATGCAAGTAATAATAGTTGTCACAGTCGGGCGTCTAAGCGACACCACCAAAAGGGTTCACATGCAAATAATAATAGTTGTCGCAGTCGGGCGTCTAAGCGACACCACAAAAAGGGCTTATAAGAAAAAATAACGAGAATGCCACACTCGGGCATCTACGCGACACCACAGAAAGGGCTTATAAGGAATAATAACGAGCATGCCACACTCGGGCGTCTAAGCAACACCACAGAAAGGGCTTATATGAAACAATAATAAATATTGAATATCCAGGAGGTAGAACCGTCCCAGGGATATCCAACAATCATAATCATAGGGGTTAGTCCACAGTAATAATAATAATAGTATGATCATCCACCATATTTCATGATTAGTCTCAGGATTTCTTTAACTTCCTCCGAAAACCGATAGTCAACTAATCGTCCTTGACCGTGGACACGGCTACTCAAATAATTTTGACTGTGCAGAGGGTGTACTCTTTACCCACAACCCACGGGTTTCAATATTCTCTCGGACTAATCCCGCGTACGGTATTTTAGAAGTAAACACTCAGAACCAGTACACACCCATTCTTACCCCCGCGAAGCCCGGCTTCACCCGGACTATGCTGCCAGGGAAAAACCATAAGAGAGGTAGGCTCCAACCTCGACTAGCATGGGATCAAATTTATACTGCGTGATACAAGGGAAGAGCTCTTCCCTCTCGGTCCCAGACCGAAACACCCATGCTCCCTCACCGGATGACTGGATTTAGTCCAGGGCCATGGATACCTTCACCTTGGCCTCTATACTTGGTGTGTACCTGGTAATAGGTTTACGACTTACTAAACCATATCCCCTGTCGGAAAGACCTGTGGCAACATGATGGGTAAGGTGACATACTGAGAATACTCGATCTCGGTCGACTTACGAGGTTTAATATTTTCCTGCAAGGGTTAGTACCACCCAATCTTGCTGAAGGAATTATCCCAGGGTTACTACCATCGTACCCCGACGTGCTTTCACTGACCACTATTGTCCCATGAGATGTCAACCCATTATCTCATTTCCACCACGACACACCTTACTCCGAGGTTGTCCAGACCAATATAGCATACAAGGCATGAGGCAGTACCCACTCACCACTTGCCTTCCACATACATAGCAACAAAAATATCCATCACATGCTCTCATGCGAGGTATGATTTCATGCAAGATTTTTATCAACATAATCTAAAATCACGCAATAGATGCACCACAACAAACATCACACAACTTTATGCAAATCAGAGTTCAAGATGCTTGCCTTTGGAGTTTGAGGATGGTGATGTGCACTCCAAATCTTGAAGCAAACCTCCTCTCTCCAAGTCCCTATTTTGAAATATTTAAATCAACACACAATTTCAAACAACACACAAAACTTTTTTGATTTTTTTGAAATAAATTCGTAAATAAACTAGAGGATATTTGAAATAGGTAGGAAAAAGAATTAGTTGATTTGGAGTTGTAAATAAAAAGTTATGAGCAGTTAAAGTTTGCGTTTAAATCTGTTTTTCAAATTAAAACATAAAAGGAAGCGCTTCGGAAGGAATACGCTTGGAGAAAGGGGGACACACACTTACAGGGGAACGTTTCCTAAGCGGGAAAACACGGAGGCGGGGTTGTGCCACTCGGGCATCAGCTCACTCACCGACACACGGGGCCCGCCCGTCGGGTTCTTCTCCTTCCTCCCCGCACATGGGACAGTGGCCGAAGCTACTCCGACGATGATTGCCGGCGGCACAGGGCACCGTTCCCGCCTCTCGGCCCATCCACGAGATCAGGGAAGAAAGCCACATCGCAGGGAGGGGATAGAACCCCGGGGAAGCTCTAGACTGAGCAGAGCTTCACCAATGGTGGATGGAGCTTCGACATGCTGGAACCTTGGTCTCTAGCGGCTCCTGGCTAAATTTGGCGATGGGAATGGGTTCTAGAGTCCATGTCTAGGCTAGAAGTGAGGGTGTGGAGAGGGGGAAGCTCTGGAGCGTCGGAATTTAGCAGGAGGGTGGCGGCGGCCATTTCTGCCAGAGGTGGGAAATGTGACCATCTCTGGTTGAATTGATGCTGGTCGGGGCTTCCTACGGTTGGGGTAAGAACTCTACTCTGCTTGAACTCGGGGAGGGGGCTTTAAATAGGCCGGGAGAGTCAGTTCCCGCGGCTTCGGGGATAAGAACGACTGTGGTCCTCACCGTACGCCTCCACTGCTGTCGGGGCGACGTGGCGGGGCTCTTGGGTACTCCAAGGGTGGTCCATGAGCTATCGGGCACATGGAAAACGCCTGGGTGGCTCTAGCCGTGGCACGACCGAAGCGGGCATGAACCACATCAACTTTCCGGTGACGACTGCGCTTGATTGCGGCAGGGGCAGCAGGAGAGTGCAGCAGGGCAGCATCATGGCTCAACAGCAGCAGGTGGTGCAGGGGGGAGGGGACCAGGGGTAGCTGGCGGCCGGGGATGGCTTGGGCGGCGCTGCCATGTCTGGTATCGTTCGTAGCTTGCTGCTAGCTGCCAAGGGAGCTCTGCCGGCAGGAGGGAAAGGGTCCAGGGCTCGGGGTTGGTGATGCGTGATGCGTCTCCAACGTTCCCAACTCTTTTGCCCTTGTTTTTGACTCTAATTTGCATGATTTGAATGGAACTAACCCAAATTGACGCTGTTTTCAGCAGAATATCCTTAGTGTTATTTTTGTGTAGAAATAAAAGTTCTCAGATTGACCTGAAAATGTACGGAGAATATTTCTGGATTTAATAGAAAATACAGGCGAAAATAATCTATCAGAGAGGGGCCATCCCGAGGACACAAGCCAGCAGGGCGCGACCTCCTAGGCCCCGCCCCTTGGCTTGTCGGGACCGTGAAGCTCCACCGACCTAGTTTCCACTCCTATATATTCCTATCTATAGAGGAAAAATCAGAGAGAAGAGTTTATCATTTTTTACGATACGGAGCTGCCGCCACCTCTTGTTCTTCCTCAGGAGGGCAGATCTGGAGATTGATTTGGGCTCCGGAGAGGGGAAATCGACGCCGTCGTCATCACCAACCATCCTGCATCACCAATTTCATGATGCTCTCCATCGTTCGTGAGTAATTCCATCATAGGCTTGATGGACAATGATGGGTTGGATGAGATCTATCATATAATCGAGTTAGTTTCGTTAGGGTTTGATCCCTAGTATCCATTATGTTCTGAGATTGATGCTGCTATGATTTTGCTATGCTTAATGCTTGTCAATAGGGCCCGAGTGCCATGATTTCAGATTTGAACCTATTATGTTTTCATGAATATATATGTTTTCTTGATCTTATGTTGCAAGTTATAGAAACCTACTACGAGTTATGATCCGCATCCCCCAGGGTGACAATAATTGGGATTCTTTCTGGTGAATACCATAGTTTGAGGAGTTCATGTATTCACTAAGTGCTAATGCTTTGGTCCGGTTCTGTATTAAAAGGAGGCCTTAATATCCCTTAGTTTCCATTAGGAGCCCTCTGCCACGGGAGTGTAGGACAAAAGATGTCATGCAAGTTCTTTTCCATAAGCACGTATGACTATATATGGAATACATACCTACATTACATTGATGAATTGGAGCTAGTTCTGTATCACCCTATGTTCTGACTGTTGCATGATAAATGCCATCCAACATAATTATCCATCACCGATCCGTTGCCTACAAGCTTTCCACATATTGGTCTTTGCTAAGTTACTTTTCCGTTGCTACTGTTACGATCACTACAAAACTGCTACTGCCACGTTTGCCACCATTACCGTTACTTCCATACTACTTTGCTACTAAATACTTTGCTGCAGATATTAAGTTTTTCAGGTGTGGTTGAATTGACAACTGAGCTGCTAATACTCGAGAATATTCTTTGGCTCCCCTTGTGTCGAATCAATAAATTTGGGTTGAATACTCTACCCTCGAAAACTGTTGCGATCCCTTATACTTGTGGGTTATCAAGACCTTTTTGTGGCACCATTGCTGGGGAGCATAGCTTTATTCTCTGAGTCACTTGGAATTTATATCTGTTGATAACTATGAAGAATCTGAAAGACACTAAAACCAAGATCTACCCCTCAACTACGAGGGCGGGTAAGGAAGTGCCATCTAGCTCTGCACTTGATTCAGCGTGTGTTATGAGTAAATTTGCGACACCACCACCTGCTACTGAATCTGATATGTCGCAAGTAATTGATGATGCTACTTCTGCTATGCATGATGCTTATGATAGTTTGCTTGATACTACTGTGCCACTTGGTGAATTTCTTGATGAACACATTGCTAGAATGAATGCTGAAACTGATAATATTGCTGAATCTGATGTCTGATGAAATTGAACACTATGATTCATCTGCTAGAACTAGCTCTCCTAGATATGAATTGCCTAATATACCCGAGGGTTATGTTATGGAAGGATAAGTAGCTAGGGACTTTCTTGCTTGTAAGGATAGAGATGATCTTAAGAAATTGCTGTGCAAGTGGAAGGAAAAATCTTTAAATGCTAGAATGCAATATGATCCCAAGTGTAACCACTAAGATGCGACACTTTCCCTATTTGGGGCGAGGCCTCAAAAGGGGAAAGGGTCACATCTAAGCGTATTGCAAGAAGGCTAACATTGCCATTACATAAATAGAGAGATGAGTATAAGATTCGGCTTACACTCGCCACATGCTAGATTACAATCCACACAAGCATTCATTATTCATACATAAGATAGGGTCCGACTATAGACAAGATAAACAACAAAGTCATGCTATCCCGCCTTGCTAGTCCCACGATCACGACCATGCGCCTCTAATCCTTGGGATACGTCACATACAGTCCGCCACTGCCTTTGTTGAACTCCCACCTTAGCTGGGTATCCTCGGGGACGTCTGCATCTAGAGTACGTGTATGTGTGGGTGGTTGTAGTAAACTGCGAGCCACGAGGACTCAGCAAACTCAGGGCCTTGGTATCGAGTCTAACTAAGTTAATGGGTGAGGTAGGGTTAGGTGTTTGAGTTTGCAGCATCCTAAGCATACATGGTGGCCAACTTACGAAGAACAGAAATATGATATGGTGGTCTATGTAAGACGGTCGAAGACTAGAATGATCACTAAGTGATCTTGAAACATAGTTACGTCGTTCATAACCCCACCATGTTCTCGATCAGAGAAGGATCTCTGAAAGGGGTAGTCACGGTTACGCACACCATTGGAAAGTTTTATTTGAGTTACTTTAAGTAATCTAGAACCGGACGTTAACAAAATATCCATGTTTGCCACATAACCGCGGGAACGGCTTTCCGAAAGATTTAACCCTGCAGGGGTGCTCCAACTAGTCCATCACAAATTACCACAGGCCGCATAGTAATCCTCAACCATGAAACTCGCGGTCTCGTAGGATTCCTTAGAGGAAAACCTCAACTCTGAGAAGACCCAAAGTCTCATCGGAATCCCAAAACGCAAGATATATCGCTAAGGTAAGACAAGTCCAGCAAGACCGCTCGATGTGTTGACAACCCTGATAAGAGCCGCGTATGTCAGTCTTAAGACACATCGGATAAGCACAGCGTATGGTGGCCTGATAGACATCTCCGTGGTTGGCCCCGCAAACGGCTCTGGGTTGGACCAACACTCATGAGGAGCACTGGCCTGGGGGTTGATTAAGTTCCTCGAGGTAGCTATTCCCTATGTTTTATTATTATTAAGTTGTTAGCAAATTAACACCAAAGTTGGGTCTTGCCGGACAAGCCTTAACACTAAATGATTTATCAAGGGGGTGCTCATAATAATCTCGAACGTGTTAGGAGGGCTCAATTATGGAATAAAACACCGGTAGCCGAAACTAAAGCGGCGACAGCGGAACAAATCACGCGGCAAAAGGCTAGGCCTTCCGCTATTTAACAAGTATATATGTGTATTAATTAAATAACAATTTATAAGGTGATATCAAATGCCTATCACATGGACCAGCTGGCACCTGCAACTAGAAATGCTAATAAATTAGTGGTTGAGCAAGCCTAACTTAGCCAAACAATATTTGCTAGGAGGGGAGGTGTTAAGTTTCATGTCAATGTTTGATGGCCTATATATCATGTGGTAGGCAGCGGAGATGCAACGATAGAAACGAATCACTAAGCAAAACAAAGTTAGAAACGGTGTCAAGGTCACGATCATCTTGCCTGTGATTTCTTCAGAGTGGAACTGTTCCTCATCTTCGTGCACGAACTCGCGGACTCCTCGAACTCGTTTCCGACCCCAGTAGCTACCCAAAAGGAAACAAACAACTAATAAACACGTGCAAATGATGATGCAACAAACAAAATGATGCATGCATGCACAACCTCTAATCATGCACATAAACCACCCTACACAAATAAACAAGTGCCACCTCACCACAAGGTGACTTTTCTATAGGAATGCATAAAACTGAATTCCAGTACCACCATTGAATTCCTTGGGATTTTCTTCCCCAAATCCATATATCATATTGCCATGTTTGGATGCAGGAAAACACCACAAACATCTAAAGAAATATTGCAGATAATCAAACTACACTAATGTCAAGAACAGGAACTGTTCTTGCATATGCCAGATTTGGCATATTCCTCTTCTGGAATATTCCATATTTGGAAAAATACCTCACAACTAAAATAAATAATATTAAAAAACTACTCCCAATTAACAGGGGGGTCCACTGGTCATAGACCTCAGGCCCTCCTAGTATGACATGTGGGCCCTGTGGCCCACCTGTCAGCAACTGGCTACCGAACACAAGGGGAAATGCACACCGAAGTAAAAGGGGCAGGGGTGGAATCGAACCCACAACCCCCCTGGTGGTATTCACTGCGCCCAACCACTGGGCTACTTAGGTGTAGTTGACTACTTAGGGGAAGAAATCTCCTTAATCTGTCTAACCTGCAGGTGCAACAGATGGAAAAAACATTTGAACCACAGAATAAAAAGGGGAGTACTGGGACTGAAACCCACGTCTCCTCGGTTGAGCCCAAGGTGCGGAGCCACTATGCTACAAGTCGGATCACGTCAGAACAGGGTGTGCGCTCCTTATCACCCTGCTCCAAGCGGAGCAGCCTTCTACTCCGCATGGCAGAGAAGAGACTCGTCGCCGGAGAGCTACATGGGCGACGAGGGGACCCAGTAACCTGCGGCAGGCGTTCGGAATCGGCTCGGGGTCCCATTCCATGGGCCTAACATGCTACAGTCTACACGGGAAGGCAAAGTCCCAAGCTTTGCAAGCTACTAGCCATGGCAGCAAGCGGCTGCAGCGTGCCTAGGCGAGGCACGACGGGGCAAGCTGCGGGGCTGCTGATGTTGGAAATATGCCCTAGAGGCATAATAAATTAGTCACTATTATATTTCTTTGTTCAAGATAATCGTTTATTATCCATGCTGTAATTGTATTGATTGGAAACACAAATACATGTGTGGATAGATAGACAAAACACTGTCCCTAGTAAGCCTCTAGTTGACTAGCTCGTTGATCAAAGATGGTCAAGGTT
Source organism: Hordeum vulgare subsp. vulgare (assembly GCF_904849725.1). Lineage (NCBI taxonomy): Eukaryota > Viridiplantae > Streptophyta > Magnoliopsida > Poales > Poaceae > Hordeum > Hordeum vulgare. The sequence continues at coordinate 296,492,984 of NC_058519.1, forward strand.
TCCTGACCATAGACAAGTGTTGTCACTTGATAACAAGATCACATCATTGGGAAAATGATGTGATGGACAAGACCCAAACTATAAACGTAGTATATGATCGTGTCAGTTTATTGCTACTATTTTCTACATGTCAATGTATCTGTTCCTATGACCATGAGATCATGCAACTCCCGGATACTGGAGGAATACCTTGTGTGTATCAAACGTCGCAACGTAACTGGGTGACTATAAAGGTGCTCTACACGTATCTCCAAAGGTGTCTGTTGGGTTGGCATGGATCAAGACTGGGATTTGTCACTGCATGTGACGGAGAGGTATCTCGGGGCCCACTCGGTAATACAACATCACAACAAGCCTTGTAAGCAATGTGACTAAGGAGTTAGTTACGACATCTTGTATTACGGAACGAGTAAAGAGACTTGCGAGTAACAAGATTGAACTAGGTATGGTGATACCGACGATCGAGTCTCGGGCAAGTAACATAACGAAGGACAAAGGGAATAGTATACGGAATTATATGAATCCTGGACATAGAGGTTCAACCGATAGAGATTTTCGTAGAATATGTAGGAGCCAATATGGACAACCAGGTCCCGCTGTTGGTTATTGACCAAAGAGTGTCTCAGGTCATGTCTGCATAGTTCTCGAACCCATAGGGTCTGCACCCTTAAGGTTCAGTGACGTTTCGGTATAGTTGAGTTATATGTGTTGGTGACCGAAGTTTTGTTCGGAGTCCTGGATGAGATCCCAGACATCATGAGAACTTCCGAAATGGTCCGGAAACGAAGATTGATATATAGGAAGTTGGTATTTGGATTCCGGGAAGGTTTTCGGGCATTGCCGGCAGTGTACCGAGAGTGACGAATGGGTTCCGGGGCCCCACTGGGTGGGCCCACCATGCCCCAAGGGGTCCACATGGGTTTATTGGATGCGCAATAAGGCATAATGGTTTGACAATGTCATCCAAGGAAAGCCCATGAGGAAAAAGTGGAAAATCCAAAAGAGGTGGGAAATTAAGGAAGGAGTCCTAATCCAAGTGGAGTTGGAGGAGCAATCCTCCCTCCTCCACTTCGGCCGACCAAGAGAGACTCCCTTGTGGCGCTAAGGATGCCTCCTCCATCCTCCTATATATACTAGAGGTTTAGGGCTTTTTGAGACACAAATTTTCCACGTGCAACCCTAAACCTCTACTTCGTAGTTCTTCCTCTAGATCGGTTTTCTACGGAGCTCGGGCAGAGCCCTGCAGGAATAGATCATCACCATCACCGGCGCGCCGTCACGCTGCCGGAGAACTCATCTACTTCCCTGTTTCTCTTGCTGGATCAAGAAGGCAGAGATAGTCATCGAGCTGTACGTGTGTTGAATGCGGAGGTGTCGTCCGATCGGTGCTAGACCGGGACGGATCATGTGACGACGGTGATTTGAATCACGAAGCTGTTCCACTACATCAACCGCGTTTCTTAATGCTTCTCGCTTAGCGATCTACAAGGGTATGTGGATCCGATCTCCCTCTCGTAGATGAACATCACCATGATAGGTCTTCGTGTGCGTAGGAAAATGTTTGTTTCCCATGCAACGTTCCCAACAGTGGCATCATGAGCTAGGTTCATGCGTAGATGTAATCTCGAGTAGAACACAAAAGTATTTGTGGGTGTTGATGTTCGATTTGCTGCCCTCCTTAGCCTTTTCTCGATTCGGCAGTATTGTTGGATTGAAGTGGCCCGGACCAACCTTACTCGTACGCTTACGAGAGACCGGTTTCATCGACTAACATGCAACTTGTTGCATAAAGATGACTGGCGGGTGCCTGTTTCTTCAACTTTAGTTGAATTGGATTTGACCGAGGCGGTCCTTGGAGAGAGTTTAAATAGCAATTTGCACATCGCCATTGTGGTTTTGCATAAGTAAGATGCAATCATACTAGATACCCATAGCAGCAATGTAAAACATGCAACAACAAATTAGGGGCCGTCTAACTTGTTTTTCCAGGGTATGCATGTGATGTGATATGGCCAAAGACATGATGTGATATATTGGATGTATGAGATGATCATGTTGTAATAGTTAAATATCGACTTGTATGTCGATGCTACGACAACCGGCAGGAGCCATAGGGTTGTCTTTAAACTAACGTTTGTGTTTGCAGATGCATTTACTATATTGCTAGGTTGTAGCTTTAGTAGTAATAGCATAGATAGCACGGCAACCTCGATGGATGCACGATGATGGACATCATGGTGTGGCGCCGGTGACGATGAAGATCATGCCCGTGCTTTGTTGATGGACATCAAGAAGCACAAGATCATGGCCATATCATGTCACTTATGAATTGCATGTGATGTTAATCCTTTGATGCACCTTATCTCGCTTACAACGATAGTAGCATTATAAGCTGATCCCTCACTAAAATTTCAAGATAAAATTGTGTTCTCCCCGACTGTGCACCGTTGCGACAGTTCGTCGTTTCGAGACACCACGTGATGATCGGGTGTGATAGACTCAACATTCACATACAACGGGTGCAAAATAGTTACACACGCGGAACACTCGGATCAAACTTGACGAGCCTAGCATGTACAAATATGGCCTCGGAACACAAGAGACCGAAAGGTCAAGCATGAATCATATAGTTGATATGATCAACATGGAGATGTTCACCACTGAAACTATACTCAACTCACGTGATGATCGGACTTGAGTTAGTGGATTGGGATCATGCCCCACTCGAATGACTAGAGGGATGTCTATTTGAGTGGGAGTTCTTAAGTAATATGATTTATTGAACTAATTATCACGAACATAGTCAAAAAGTCTTTGCAAATTATGTTGTAGCTTGCGCTATAGCTCTACTGTTTTAGATATGTTCCTAGAGAAAATTTAGTTGAAAGTTGATAATAGCAATTATGCGGACTGGGTCTGTAAACCGAGGATTGTGTTCATTGCTGCACAGAAGGCTTATGTCCTTAATGCACCGCTCGGTGTGCTGAACCTCCAGCATCGTCTGTGGATGTTGCGAACATCTGACATACACGTTCTTTGATCACTACGTGATAGTTCAGTACATAGTGCTTAAACGGCTTAGAATTAAGGCATCAAAGACGTTTTGAACGTCACGAAACATATGAGATGTTTCGAGAGATGAAATTGGGATTTCATACTCGTGCCCTTGTTGAGAGGTATGAAACCTCCGACATGATTCTTTGTCTACAAAGTAAAGGAGAAAAATTCAATCGTTGAGCATGTGCTCAGATTGTCTGAGTGCAACAGCCGCTTGAATCAAGTGGGAGTTAATCTTCCAGATGAGATAGTGATGGTTTTCCAAAGTCACTGCCACCAAGCTATTAGAGCATCCTGATGAACTATAACATATCAAGGATAGATATGATGATCTCCTTGAGCTATTCGCAATGTTAGACACTGCGCAAGTAGAAATCAAGTAGGAGCATCAATTGTTGATGGTTAGTAAAACCACTAGTTTCAAGAAGGGCAAGGGCAAGAAGGGATACTTCATGAAACGGCAAACCAACTGCTGCTCTAATGAAGAAACCCAAGGTTGAACCCAAACCCGAGACTAGGTGCTTCTGTTATGAGGGAAACAGTCAGTGAGGCGGAACTACCCTAGATACTTGGTAGATGAGAAGGATGGCAAAGTTGAGAAAAGTATATTGGATATACCTAATATTGATGTGTACCTTACTAGTATTCCTCGTAGCACCAGGGTATTAGATACCGGTTCAGCTGCTAAGTGTTAGTAACTCAAGGTTATAGCTACAGATTAAAAGGATACTAAGAAGGGTGAGGTGACGATGTGTGTTGGAAGTAATTCTAAGGTTGATGTGATCAAACATCGCACGCTCCCTCTACCATCTGGATTGGTGTTAAACCTAAATAATTGTTATTTGGTGTTTGCGTTGAGCATGAACATGATTGGATCGTGTTTATTGCAATACGATTATTCATTTAAAGAGAATAATGGTTATTGTATTTGTTTGAATAATTACCTTCAATGGTTTATTGAATCTCGATCGTAGTGCTACACATGTTCGTAATATTGATGCCAAAAGATATAAAGTAGTAATAATAGTACCACTTACTTGTGGCACTGCCACTTGAGTCATGTTGGTATAAAATGTATGAAGCAGCTCCATGCCGATGGATCTTTGTACTCACTCATTTTTGAAATGTATGAGACATGCAAACCATACCTATTGGTATAAACACATGAAGAAACTCCATGTAGATGGATCATTTGGACTCACTTGATTTTGAATCACTTGAGACATGCAAATCATACCACATGGGTAAGATGACTGAAGGCCTCGTTTTTCCAGTGAGATGGAACAAGAAAGTAACTTGTTGGAAGTAATACATTTTTGATGTGCGCAGTCTAATGAGTGCTGAGGCACGCAGTGGATATCATTATGTTCTTAATTCACTGGCGATTTGAGTAGATACAAGAGTATTTTACTTGATGAATCACAAGTCTAAAATATTGAAAAGTTCAAAGCTATTTCAGAGTGAAGATCATCGTGACAAGAGGATAAATTGTCTACGATATGATCATAGAGATGAATATCTGAGTTGTGAGTTTTGGTACACAGTTAAGACAATGTGGAAATTGTTTCGCAATTCATGCCACCTAAAACACCATAGTGTGATGGTGTGTCCGAACGTCATAGCCGCGCCCTATTGGATATAACACATACTATGATGTCTCTTATCGAAATACCACTATCGTTTTGGGTTAGGCATTAGAGACAACTGCATTCACTTTGAATAGGGTACCACGTAATTCCATTGAGATGACACCGTATGAATTATGGTTTGGAGAAACCTAAATCGTCGTTTCTTGAAAGTTGGGGCTACGACGCTTATGTGAAAAAGTTTCAGTCTGATAAGCTCGAACCCAAAGTGGATAAATGCATCTTCATAGGATATACAAAACAGTTGGGTACATCTCCTATCTTAGATCCTGAAGCAAAGTGTTTGTTTCTAGAAACGGGTCCTTTCTCGAGGAAAGGTTTCTCTCGAAAGAATTGAGTGGGAGGGTGGTGGAACTTGATGAGGTTATTGAACCGTCACTTCAACCAGTGTGTAGCAGGGCGGAGGAAGTTGTTCCTGTGGCGTCTACGCCAATTGACGTGGAAACTGATGATAGTGATCATTAAGCTTCAGATCAAGTTACTACAAACCTCGTAGGTCTACAAGGCCGCGCACTGCTACAAGTAGTACGGTAACCCTGTCTTGGAGGTCATGTCATTGAACAACAATGAACCTACGAGCTATGGAGAAGCGATGGTGGTCCCGGATTCCGGCAAATGGCTGGAGGCCATGAAATCTGAGAGATTATCCGTGTATAAAACAAGGTATAGACTTTGGAAGAACTACTTGATGGTGGTAAGACTATTAAGTACATATGGATCTTTAAAAGGAAGACATGCGATGATGGTAAAAAGTCACCATTAAGAAAAGCTCGACTTATCGCAAAGATGTTTCTGACAAGTTCAAAGAGTTGACTATGATGAGACTTTCTCACTCGTAGCGATGCTAAAAGTCTGTTGGAATTATGTTAGCAGTTGCTGCATTATTTATGAAATATTGCACGTTTCCTCGACGGTTTCCTTGAGGAAAGTTTGTATGTGATACAACCAGAAGGTTTTGTCGATCCTAAGGATGCTAACAAGTATGCAAGCTCCAGCAATCCTTCTATGGACTGGTGCAAGGATCTCGGAGTTGGAATATATGCTTTGATGAGATGATCAAAGCTTTTGGTTTTATACAAGGTTTATGAAAAACTTATATTTCCAAAGAAGTGAGTGGGAGCACTATAGATTTTCCGGTAAGTATATGTGGTTGACATATTGTTGATAGGAAGTAATGTAGAATTTTTGGAAAGCATAAAGGGTTGTTTGAAAGGAGTTTTTTCAAAGGAAAACCTGGATAGAGCTACTTGAACATTAAGCATCAAGATCTATAGAGATAGATCAAAACGCTAAATAGAACTTTCAGTGAAATGCATGCCTTGATAATTTTTGAAGGAGTTCAAAATAGATCAGCAAAGAAGGAGTTCTTAGCTGTCTTGTAAGGTGTGAATTTGAGTAAGACTCAAAGACCGACCACGACAGGAGAAAGAGAAAGGACGAAGGTCGTCCCCTATGCCTTAGCCGTAGGCTCTAAAGGATGCCATGCTGTGTACCGCACCTGATGTGTGCCTTGACATAAGTCTGTCAAGGGGTACAAAGAGTGATCGAGGATTGAATCACCAAATAGCGGTCAAAGTTATCCTTAGTAACTAATGGACTCAGGATTTTTTTCTTGATTATGGAGGTGATTAAAGAGTTCATCGTAAAGGGTTACGTCGATGCAAGCTTTGACACTAATCCGAATAACTCTAAGGAGTAAAGCGGATTCGTATACTGGAGCAGTCATTTGGAATAGTTCCGAATGGCACGTAGTAGCAGCATCTACAGGATAACATAGAGATTTGTAAAGCACACACATATCTGAAAGGTTCAGACTCGTTCACTAAAACCTCTCTCACAGGCAAGACGTGATCAAACCCCAGAACTGTGTGGGTGTTGGATTCGTTAAAATCACATAGTGATGTGAACTAGATTATTGACTCTAGTGCAATTGGGAGACTGTTGGAAATATGCCCTAGAGGCAATAATAAATTAGTTATTATTATATTTCTTTGTTCATGATAATCGTTTATTATCCATGCTGTAATTGTATTGATTGGAAAAACAAATACATGTGTGGATACATAGACAAAACACTGTCCCTAGTAAGCCTCTAGTTGACTAGCTCGTTGATCAAAGATAGTGAAGGTTTCCTGACCATAGACAAGTGTTGTCACTTTAAAACGAGATCACATCATTGGGAGAATGATGTGATGGACAAGACCTAAAATATAAACATAGTATATGATCGTGTCAGTTTATTGCTACTGTTGTCTGCATGACAATGTATCTGTTCCTATGACCATGAGATCATGCAACTCTCACATACCGGAGGAATACCTTGTGTGTATCAAACGTCGCAACATAACTGTGTAACTATAAAGGTGCTCTATAGGTATCTGCAAAGGTGTCTTTTGGGTTGGCATGGATCAAGACTGGGATTTTCCATTGATATAAGTAAATATGAGACCTAAATATTATTGTGAATGTGGTTAGTCTATAATCCGAGCTGAAAATTTGAACATAAATTAGACATATTTACAACAACAAGATCAAACAGAGTTTGTAAAAGTTTTTCTTTATCACTTTCAGTTTATCAACTAAATTGCTTGAGGACAAGCAAAGGTTTAAGCTTGGGGGAGTTGATACGTCTCGAATGTATCTACTTTTACAAACTCTTCTTCCCTTGTTTTGGACTCTAATTTTCATGATTTGAATGGAACTAACCCGGACTGACGGTGTTTTTAGCAGACTTGCATGTGTGTTATTTTTGGGCAGAAATAAAAGTTCTCGGGTTGACCTGAAAATTTACGGAGAATATTTCTGGACTTAATAAAAAATACTGGTGACAGAATCTACCGGAGAGGGGCCACCCCGAGGTCACATGCGTGTAGGGCGCGACTCCCCTAGGCCGCGCTGTGTGGCTTGTGGGGCCCCTGAAGCTCCACCGACCTAGTTTCCACTCATATATATTCCTATGTGCGGAGAAAAAAATCAGAGAGAAGAGTTCATCGCGTTTTTCGATACAGAGTCACCGCCACCTCCTGTTCTTCCTCACGAGGGTAGATCTCGAGTCTGATTTGGGCTCCGGAGAGGGGAAATCGACGTCATCGTCATCACCAACCATCCTTCATCATCAATTTCATGATTCTCTCCATTGTTCGTGAATAATTCCATCGTAGGCTCGCTGGACGGTGATGGGTTGGATGAGATCTATCATGTAATCAAGTTAGTTTTGCTAGGGTTTGATCCCTAGTATCCATTATGTTATGAGATTGATGTTGCAATGACTTTGCTATGCTTAATGCTTGTCACTAGGGACCGAGTGCCATGATTTCAGATCCGAACCTATTATGTTTTCATGAATATATATGTGTTCTGGATCCTATCTTGCAAGTTATAGACACCTATTACGGGTTATGATCCGCATCCCCCAGGGTGACAATAACTGGGATTATTTCCAGTGATTCCCGTAGTTTGAGGAGTTCACGTATTCACTAAGTGCTAATGCTTTGGTCCGGTTCTCTATTAAAAGGAGTCCCTAATATCCCTTAGTTTCCATTAGGACCCCGCTGGCATGGGAGAATAGGACAAAAGATGTCATGCAAATTCTTTTCCATAAGCACGTATGACTATGTATGGAATACATGCCTACATTACATTGATGACTGTTGTATGATGAATGGCATCCAACATAATTATCCATCACTGATCCATTGCCTACGAGCTTTCCACATATTGTTCTTTGCTAAGTTACTTTTCTGTTGCTACTGTTACGATCACTACAAAACTGCTACTGTCACGTTTGCCACCATTAGCGTTCCTTCCATACTACTTTGGTACTAAAGGAGAGAAGAGGTTTTTCTTGACAGAGCAAGGGAAGCAAAGAGGAAGCTCAAGATCACTGTGCCTCCCCCTTGCCAGGACGGGGCAGATTTATAGGCGAACCACGACCACCAACCGTTGTGGGAGCGCTAGCATCGCGCGCCCCTCGGGGGCCTCGAAGTGGGCCGACGGGAGCGTTGCCGCCCACGTCACTTCACATGTCAATCGAGCGGTCATGTCCGCGAGGGCCGTTGGTTGTGGTCAGGCCGCACTGATGCCATTCAATGAAAACAATGATGACCTGCGCGGTTCTTGGAGGTCGTGTCATCATGGTTTGGTGCGCCCCGGGCGCCCAGAGGAGCAGGAGCGTCGCTGCATGGCGGCTGGACAAGTTTGCTGCCTATCCCGCACGCACTGAGGGGCCGTGATGCTTCAGGCCACCATCAAGGCTTCGCTGATAAGCCAGCCCATGCGTGCCTTGGGCCCGGGGGCTAGGTCGGCGTTCTGGGAATGGGGGTACCCAGACCTGTCTACGTGCGACCCAGGGTTGGCCCACCTCATCGACCAGAAACCAATAGGCCCGGCACCACTCAAGGCAAGGCCTTCGCGAGGGGCCAAGCCTCGCGAGGAGGAACAACTTCAATACCCGTCGAGGGCCTCTTGAGTACCCCTCCGGAGCGGCGGAGATTCCTAGGCAAGACCCAACCTCAGGAGTTAAGGATGACGTGGAGAAAGGAGAGGCAGACATCAGATTGCAGGATAGAGCAGTTTCCCCTTTCGTGCAAAGAAGGAAAGGAAGTACGCGAGTTCCGAAGGCATCTCCCAAAGGTTTCCACTCTGGTGCAACAAGGCCGTCGCCGCCCGCCGGCAGGACGTATGTCACCCTGGACCCGTCCCTGCTACGCTGACAACCACTTTTGCAAGCGAAGACCACCTTTGGGACAGGGGGCATGTTCCCCTGTCCCCCTTCGAAGATTGGCTGTTGTGGGATCCCTTCCCGCCGAAACGGTAAGGGGAGAGGACCCGGGCCGCCGCTATATATAGAGAATAGGTTACTTCATATTGGGGGATCCGATTCCAGACCCCCGATCTGATCCACTCATTCGCACTCCCACACCACATCAAGGCCACCCAGCCTCCGGAGGCCCAAGAACATTGTACTAGTTCATCCACCAAACTCCACGAGAGGAAATCCACCAAAGCAGGAGTAGGGTATTACGGTTCCCAGCGGCCTAAACCTGGGTAAACTACCGTGTTCTGTGTCTTTCTCACCATCGAGTGAGTTCTTTGCCATCCCCGACGAGTAGCAAGTTAGGTGAGGCAAGCCCACGAGAGATCTTCGTACACGCCCGTGAGTTCTAATCTTTAGGGTTTTGCGGAACCCGAAATCCGACAGACCTTAACTTTCTTATGTGCAACAAAATTATGGGAAACTAATATATCATTTATTTAGAACTCCCATTTAATATATACAGCAGGTCTAAAATGGCCATTAAATGATGGTATAGAAAGATTAACTTGATGATGTGTATTTCTATCTTTCTACACCTCTGGTAATAGTTGTTGTGGTGGCACATCTCCCACGATCAAAGAAACCCATGAACTGATAACTCTGGTCCTGTCATGACTAGTAGAAAAACAGAAAATCCAAGAATATTGTTCCTATGAACTACTAGGATGTGGTGGTAAAACGCTCACAGTAAAGTAAATATCAATGTCTTACAAATTCTTACCATGCAGCAGGTGGTGACCAGCAACCGACGGTGTCAATATCTCCGACGATTGAGTAAAGCGCTTACCAGGTGAACATATGTATACACAGTGTAGAAATATGTGGATCTTGGAAGGCTTATATATATGATAGCAAAAATACTAGAAATAATCACTTCAGAGTTGCAATGCTAAATAAACGATCAACGATGGTACTCTCCTGGTCCTAGGCTAGACCGTACTAGAGACGCGAGCCTAGAACACTAATGGAGTCACGTCAAAGCACAAATAGCAGCAACGGATGATATGAAGTAGCTCTGGATAGGAAGATATAAGTGAATATCGCAATGGCAGTAAAGATAGTGATGATAAATGACCCCCAAGCAGGATAAACCAAAACTATCTCTATAACTTTCCTCTTGAAAATATGATGTCAAATTTTTGATATTTTTTCTCAAGAACGCGACTGACTCAATATTGTCAATGCAAAAAGAAACACTCAATTCCGATTTCATATGAGGAGTCAAAAAATTCGGGAACAAACTTATTTTTTTGACAAACTGTGTTCGTGACCTTAGGAGGGCAAAAAGTCCCATTTCGAAGCCTATTTGGAGGTGACAATAATGAAACATATTGATGAACTATTCAGATGCGTCGTGCCGATAGCTCGAATTTGAGTAATCGTGGAGCCAAAATGGACTTTGTATGAGGAAGACACACCTGTTTTACTGAACACTGCACAAAAGAGTTTCCAATCCGAATTCAGATACGGGATTGAGTCTAGATAGATCCGAAATTTGTGTATTTTTCTCTTCTCTCTTTTTCTCTCTCACTTTTTTATACTTTTTTGCTCTCTATTTTTCTCTCACTTTTCCTTTTCTTTTTTTCTCTTTTTTTGCTCTCACTTTTTTATCTTCTCTCCAACAAATCAGATAAGGTGCAGATTGGATCAAGCATAGATGCAAACGGTGGAACTTGATGGATAGTGATGGTCGACAACGGAAGGGCTGACAGCGGCGTGGCGGTGGTATATGGTAGCAGTGATGAAGATGGTGCTTCGGTGGCGTGACAACTTGTGAACAGAACTCGAAACTCTAAAAGACTAGACGATAAGACCAGCAACTTGACACGACGATGCAACCGATAATTCAACTACACAAACATTAAAAAGAAAATTGCAAAGACTAAGAATGGCTTGGACAAAGGATGACTAGATCTAACTCTTTTTTGTGGTTTGTTTTTTATTGGGTAATAGGTAAGAAAAATAAATCTAATCTAGGGATAACTGGAAATTCTCACTGAGCAACCTGAAAACTGATACCACTTGATGGAAGAGCAGGTGTCCCGATCTTTCGATGAGATGATAACTATCGATTTGGTGGAGACGTATTTCACGATCCGACTACAAACGTGCATGAAGTTGCACCTTAGCAATCGCTAAACCAATCTCCAAGAGGTTATTGACCATGCCGGAGCATGATCAACCTGACCACGGAGGCCTATTCCTGCAAGCAATCGAAGAACAAGAAAGAATATGACATTGCAATATGAATATTCTGAATATAGATGAAGTATTGATAAGGGTGGGGATCTGAAAGAGGTCATACTCTGGTCGTTGGACACAAATGAAGTACACGAAGTTGCAATGACTAACTTTTAACTAAACAAATCCCAAGCAAAAAGCTACCAGATTAATCTACTTATATAGGAGCAAGGAGTTGCGGCCAAGGAGGTGGGAGGACGTGTCACACCCTGTGTTTGACTCTCCTGACTAAATTGACTTATCTAAAAAATTAGGACCAATTAATTTTTTTGTGATTGCTTGTGATGATTGATGTGATGGTTGCTTGCTTGCCTATTGCTTGTGTTCCTGCTACTCTTTAGACTCACCTCCTTAACCCAAAACTCCTGCCTAATGATCATGCCATGTGAATAGGACCATAAACTATTTTACCAAATAATATTTTGACCAAAGAGCTTTTATTTAATTTAAGCTTTCAAAACACATGAGTTGGGATTTGTACTACAAGTCCTCAAATTATGAAAGTTATTTTGCACCAAATATTTTATTTAAATTCCATTATCAAAATTACTTCCCAAAACCATAATTTTATTATTTTAAAAGTTATTTTACTATTTTATTTAAATACCTTTCTCCGAGGCCAAAAATGGTCCCTTATGAAGGAAAGTTATTTTTATTGTTTTCAAAATATTTGAGAAAATTTAGGGAAACTCAAGTGCATATATATATATTCCATATATAGGAGTTTCAACACATGGTCATGTTCAAAATATTATGCAAAACCCTTCCTGCCTATTTCAAGATTTTGAAATATTTCTATAGAGAATATTCTCAATAAATTCGTGTAAAATTCTAGCATGTCACATATGATATATGTGATGATCTTGCCAAGTTTCATCTCAATCAAAGTTGATTTTATTCACTTAATTATTCTAAAACCCTACCTGTCCAGATCCAAGTGTCTCCAATTGTGCTCAAATTTGGTGGACATGTTCTGATACTCCAATAATGCGTCCACACCAAGTGGTGCATCAAGGAGAATGGAAGAACTTGTCCCAAACCCCTCAAAACCTTCTCTGTTGATTTCTAACTTTGGGAAACTTTACATTATGAAGTTTATCCAATTAACCCCAAACTTTTTGGGCATGCTTTAATGCTCAAATAATGCCCCCACACCAAATTGTGGATTTGTGGGAATTGTTTTGCATGGTTTCATATGCAGAAGGCCATTTCTGCCCATTTCATGGGATTTTCAAGTCTACCTTGGACACTTTCTCCAACAAATTTCAAATTTGGTGTCCAAGCTTATTTTCATATATTATGTGATCATGTTATGTTTCATATCAATTGGAATTCATCTCGTAGCCCTAACATCCATCAAACACCTTGTGTGCATTCACCAAAGTTGCTGCTTTGGCCCCTTCCACTATTTCCCTTGAGCTTAAAATTTTACCACAGCCTTCCCTAGTCCCCTTTTCCCCCTAGTGACCTTTCCATGGCCACTGGTCAATAATTAGAGGATGACTCCATGTATCTACCTCTCAATTTCTACGTTAGCATCATTGTTTTACCGCTCTTGCTATACTTCTGCTTAAGACAAAGCCCCCACATTCTTCCAGGGCATCACTAGCATGCTAATGCATCATTTCAAATCAAAATATAGCATGCTCATGTGGGAAAAATGAGCAGCACATCTGAAACTTTGCAGAATTGTAGCCTTGCACTACAACTGCTAGCTAAACTCATCCCCCTGAGCTGAAACTTTGCAGAACTGTAGTCCTTCCATGCCTTAGACTACTAGACATGGTTTCACCCCATTATATCTCCAGTGAGTGCCCTCATTGCTAGCCTTAAGTTTGCCCCTACAAACTAAACTGAAGTCAAACCAATTCAAACCAGCTCCACTTGGGTCCATACTTCACCAGTGCTTCATGGCACGCATGCCACGCATGTTTGACACCTTGGTATTGCCAAGGGGTGGTTTTGGACACGTATAGGGGTGGTGACCACCTTCTTGGCATGCAGAAACGGTGCTCTGCACCTTGTCTTCTTCCTCCACGCTGTGTCCGACCGTTGCAACGCGTCTCAGTGTGCCACTGGACTCCCTTTGACCAGTCCCCCCTCCCAGATGCCAACTTGCATCCTAACTCCTCCTAGAACGTGTGGTAGCCGTGCCGAGAACGCACCCGAGAGCATCCGAGGTCCTTCTCGGTGCCTCTCCATCTTATCCTCCCTCTCGATACCCTGCTAACTCTTCCATACTTACCTATCTTCCTCGAGCTCCCCAGACCAGCCCAGGGCAGCTCCTGAGGTGTCTCCCTCCTTCAATGGCCGAAGCCCCATCTGTAGCCTCCGCTCGAGCTCGCGCTCATCCGAGCTCTCCCTCCACCCTAGCTGGCGCAGAGCTCCCCTATGGCCTCCGTAGGACCTCCCCTCGTCTCTATCTCCTCCCGAGGTGTCGTACGCCGAGGCCAAGGACAACCGACAGCCTCTCCCGTGGCTGCCCACACCGGTGCTGCCGTAGCCTCCCCGCAGGGACTTGGTGCGGGAATGGGGGCGGCGTGGCCCATGGAGCTCACCGAAGTGCAAGGCCCCGCCGGGGGTGGCCGGGGGAGCTAGCTCCGGCACCGACGCGTGCCCAGTCGGTCTCCCCTGCATCTCCCTTCTCAAGTGGGAGGTAGGAGGAGGACCTGACGACTGGGGCCCGCCAGTCAGCGGCACAATGGTCGGCCCCAGCGAGTAAGTGGAGGCGCCTCGTGCTGTTCCCATCTCCTTGTGGGGAAAGCGCCCCCAGCACGACGCCTTCGACATGGCCCTCCTGCTCGGTAGGCCGAGCCGTTGGGCCGGCCCAGTTCCTCCCCAGCACACTGTGCGCGTTATAATCAATATGGTATAACTCCTTTCCTTTTTCCTATTTCTTTAGAGCCTATAGATTCTATAAACAATTCATTTGAGCTCCAAATCTGATGATTCAAGTTTCTGCACGTTCCTAAAATCAGGGCCTGTCCAGATCTGTGCATTGCACATTTTTCCAAGAATATTTTCTGTAGTGTATTATTCAAATTGAAAATCTGGATATTTAAAACCCCACCTTGTGAAATTCCTAGAAAGCCCTCCAATTTCCAGAGACATATTAAATCATTCCCTAATTTCCTAGCCTAGGTGAACATTTTTATGTGCCTTGGTTCTGTTGCATTAAATAAATAGTGCCTATTCCTATTTATTCCATATTGTAAAATCCCTAGTATGTTCATACCAACTCCAAGTCCAGTGAAACAACTTCCTAAATGTCTCTAAAATCATGCTCTGTCAAATGAGTGCCTCCACTCATTTTTAGCAGAATGTTTTCTGTAGGACTCTTAAAGGATCCCCTATTCCTCCTTTCATCCATTCAAAAACCCGTGATGGTCCAAATCTCCTTGAGCAAGCTTCAGGTATTTTTCTTATGACCAGAGAGATCCAAGAAAAATAAAACTCCTATTTCTATAACACTTTTGTTTTTTCTTGCTGTGTAGCTTACTGTGATTGTTTTCGACGATAGTTGACGGAGTAGATGGAGTACTCGGAGTTGGACCGGAAGACCTCAAAGACCCGAGGACTTATGTGAGCAAAGGCAAGCGACCCTTTTACCATGTCTGAGAAAAATGTTTTATGCATGACATGTTGCTTATTTTGTTCCAATGCATATAGTCAAGATTTATCGGTACACCCCGGTATGGTGTTACCGATGGCTCCTCTCGAGCACTTGCATCTGAGCATGACCTTACCATCTATGAGGGTCACGCTGATGAATAAGTTAAGTAGACAGTAGTGCTACACATAGGATGAGCATATGCATGATGATGGTAAAGCAAAGGTGTTATTAAAGGTTTTACGAAAACCCCGTCGGGTGCCACTAATGCCCGAGGGTGGTGGTGTTGAACTGGATGACCACTTGAGAAAGAAGTGGTGCACCGGAAAGGTTTTGTGTGAGTGGTTTCAGAAATGGGATTAGATTTATGATGTGTCGACTGTCCCAACCTTACATGTGCGACCACGATACCCTTTATTGGATGGGGCTTTGTTGACTACTTTGGTCGGTGCTAGCAAAGAGCCCACATTACTAGTGGCGGGTGTGATATGTGGTCACTCTCGTGACGGGGTCATATGAGGTAGGTCGACTATGTCGTTTTTACGTGTTCCGGGCACATCATTGGCCCCGCATAGATGATACGATCTGGAGTTGGTGCTCGTAAAACGTACATCATGTGGGCCGGATACCAATCAAGTGGACTCTTTATCTAGTATCATCAGGGGAAAGGCATTGATTGGGTACATACCTCGGGTATGTTATAAACCGCGAGTCATGGATGACATGGAAGTTTCCTGGATCTCGTGGGTACAACGTACAACCTGTGCAGCATGTAAAACTATTCGAGTAGCCCTGTCCACGGCCAAGGACAGTTGGGTGGTGCTATTTAAACTATGTCCAGTCGTTTCCGTATAAACCAAGTGTGTGTGTGTGTGTGGTTGAGAAAGATGATATTGTCAAGTCCGGTGACTTGGCATATAGGGAGAACTGAGGTGTTCAGCCCTCAACAGATATGTTGATATATGTTATTATTCTTATGATTACAATGTGCCTTATGATGCATGATTATACCTACACTTGACCATGTTACTGCAATTAAAGAAATACCTGCTTTCCGCAAAGGTTGCATTCTTATGCTAGTTCATGTTCCTTTATTACCTTGTTTCACATCATGGACTGTTTGCGAGTACATTCAAAGTACTCATTGGCTTGCCACTGGTTGTTTCATTGACCAGGTATGAGAGAACAGGAAATGGTGAAGAGTAACTTGGTGACGTTCCTGCGAGCTAGGACGCTTCCCAGTCAGAATGCCTGTAGGTTAAGGATGATGGCATGGGTTCACGCTTTCGACCAATATCTTAGCTATTGGTCAAGCTTGGTGTGCTGGCCTTCCAGGCCCTATATATGTAAGACTTGACCGAAATGGTCATTTATTATATCAAACGGTATGTATGGAGGTAAGACTCTTGTTATTCAGTTTCTGTGTGTTCGGTGAGCATTAACCTCTGGGAATAGTGAGCATGTTCATTCGGTGATCTCGACTCGTAAGTCGGGGTCCCCACAGGACGTCCCAAGACACCCTAAAACTAACCCTAGGTCGTACAAGGCCTATGGGCCCAAGTGGAGGTGATGCAACACCTTTGGACTTGTTGTTTGACTCGAATTTTGGTGCAATGTCATATTGTTTGGTCAATATCTCCACTCTCCGGACGAATTTCAAGGTGAATCCATTTGGGATGGAAAGCATATAAAATCTACTGTACAACTCAAAAAGAATAACCCAATTTGGAGTTCGGATGTAAAAGTTGTGGGCGTTTTGGTATAGGTATGTTTGTGCAGTCGGAATCTGAGTCCACAACGTGAGAGACTTGGACTCTATCTTCCCTTGGGCTAAAAGTGACGTGTGAGAATTTCTTTAACTATAACTAGCTATTTCCTTTGACATGAGAGGACCTCTTGAATAGCACCGAACCATTTCCTCTTCCCTTGTCATCACACGTGGTTCATATAAGTGTTCTGCCTTTCTGCATTTAGGCATAAAATAAAAACATGTGAAGTATTTTTGTTCTGGATAACATAAATTTATTATTGCATGACTTTTATCAGAATCACCTCAAATAAATACGCATATGCAATGATTGTGATAATATCCAAGGTAGTCATGTCCTCATCACTTGGTGCAAGCATCTCGGAGTTGGAATCAATGCTTTGATGACGTGATCAAGGCGTTTGGATTTATACAAGTTTATGGAGAAGTTCTATTTACAAGAAAGTCAGTGGGAGCTCTATAGAATTTCCATTATTCTTTGTGGAAGACATATTGCTGATTGGAAACAATATAGTACTTTTGCAAAGTGTAAAAGAATATTTGAATACGACTTTTTCAATGAAGGACCTAGGAGAAGGTGCTTTCATATTAGGCATCAAAATCTATAGAGATAGATCAAGACGCTTAATAGCACTTTCACAAAGCACACACCTTGACAAAGTTTTGAAGAATCTCAAAATGGATCAGTGCAGGAAAGGGTTCTTGCGTGTATTGCAAGGTGTGAAGTTGAGTAAGATTTAATGGCAGTGACCGCATAAGATAGAGAAAAGATGACTATCGCCCCCTATGCTTCACCCATAGGCTCTATCATGTATGCAGTGGTGCGCAGAAGACATGATGTCAGCATTGTCATAAGTATGGAGGGAAGGTTTCAAAGTGATCCAGGAATGGAACACTGGACAACGGTCAAAAAAATTCTGAAGTACCTGAAAAGGACTAAGGAAATGTTTCTCGTGTATGGGGGTGATCAAGAGCTCACCGTAAAGGGTTATGACGATGCATGCTTTGATTCTGATCCAGATGACTCTAAGTCTCGAACCGGATACTTATTTATTCTCAATGGGGAAGAGGTAAGCTGGTGCAGTTCCAAGCAAAGCGTGGTTGCTGATTCTACATGCGAACCGGAGTACATAGCTGCCTCGGAGCCGGCTAAAGAAGGTGTGTGGATGAAGGAGTTCATGACAGATTTTGGAGTTGTGACCATTGCACTGGATCCAATGACCCTGTTGTGTGACAACACTTGTGCCATTCCTCTAGCGAAGGAACCAAGGTTTCACAAGAGGACCAGACACATAAAGTGACACTTCAATTCCATCCGTGATTACATCAAGGAGGAGGACACAAATATTTGCAAAGTGCACACGGATGTGAATGTTGCGGACCCATTGACTATGCCTCTTCCACGAGCGAAGCATGATCAACACCAGAACTGTATGGGTGTTAGATTCATTACAATGTAAATCGTATGGTGATGTGAGCTAGATTATTGACTCTAGTGCAAGTGGGAGACTTGGAAATATGCCCTAGAGGCAATAATAAAGTGGTTATTATTATATTTACTTGTTCATGATAATGGTGTACTATCCATGCTAGAATTGTATTGATTGGAAACTCGAATACATGTGTGGATACATAGACAACACACTGACCCTGGTGAACCTCTAATGGACTAGATTGTTGATTAGAGATGGTCAAGGATTCCTATCCATAGACATGAGTTGTCATTTGGTAACGGGATCACATCATTAGGAGAATGCTGTGATGGACAAGACCCAAACTATGAACGTAGCGTATGATCATGTCAGTTTATTGCTATTGTTTTCTACAAGTCAAAGTATCTGTTGCTATGACCATGAGATCATGCAACTCAATAACACTGGAGGAGTACCTTGTGTGTATCAAACGTCGCTATGTAACAGTGTGACTATAAATGTGCTCTATAGGTATCTCCGAGGCTGTGTGTTGAGTTGGCATGGATCAAGACTGGTATTTGTCACTCCGTGTGACGGAGAGGTATCTCAGGGCCCACTCGGTAATACAACATCACAACAAGCTTGCAAGCAATGTGACTAAAGAGTTAGTCATGGGATCTTGTATTATGTATCGAGTAAAGAGACTTACCGGTAACGAGATTGAACTAGGTATGGAGATGCCGACGATTGAATCTCGGGCAAGTAACATACCGATGGACAAAGGGAATTGTACACGGGATTGATTGAATCCTTGACATCGAGGTTCGACCGATATAGATCTTCGTAGAATATGTAGGAACCAATATGGGCATCCAGGTCCAGCTATTGGTTATTGACCGGAGAGTGTCTCGGTAATGTCTGCAAAGTTCTCAAATCCGCAGGGTCTACACACTTAAGGTTCGGTGATTGAAGGTTGTTCGGAGTCTCGGATTAGATCTCGAACGTGACAAGGAACTCCGGAATGGTCCAAGGTGAAGATAGATATATAGGATGAAGATCATCGGAGTCCGGAAGTGTTCCCGGGCATATCAGGGAAACAATGGAGTGCCGAAAGGAGTTGGGGGGGGGCAAGTGTTGGGGGCCTCATGGGCCAAGGAGAGGTGGCACACCAGCCCACAAGGGGTTGGGCCCTACCACACCTCAGCCCAATTCGTCCAAGGGAGGGCCTCACCCCCTAGGGTTGCCGATCGACCCAACTTGGGTGGCAAGGCGCCTAGGTGGGAGGGCCCACAGTGGCCGCCGCCTCCACCTTAGCTGCCAGACCCTAGGGGAAAGCCTAGGGCGCCCTCCCCTCCTCTCTTCGCCCTATATATAGAGAAGGAGAGAGAGGGCAGCAACACACCAATGTGCCATGGCACTACTCCTCCTCTCCCTTGTAGTTCTTCTCCTCTATACATTATGCAGTGAAGTCGTGGTGAGATGTCACCACCATCACCTCACCATGCCATTGTGTTGCCGGAGGACTCGGGCTTCTACTTCACCATCACTCGCTGGATCGAGGAGGTGAAGGCGTCATCAAGCCGTACGTGTGTTGATGCGGAGGTGCCGTCCGTTCGGCGCTTGATCAGGAGTTCGTGGGATGGATCGTGATTGAATCACGAAGACGTACCACTACATCAACCCCGTTCTTGAACGCTTCTGCTTAGCAATCTACAAGGGTATGTAGATGCACTTCCCCTCTCGTAGATGTTAGTCTCAATAGATTGATATCGGTGAGTGTAGGAATTTTTTGTTTCACATGCGATGTTCTCCAACAGTGCTCACCTCAGTGGTCTTCGGCCCAGATCGGTGGACAAGGCCGGGCGACGTAGGGCGGCTGGGCGAGGCGGGACTGGGCCGGCTTGGCCAGTGGCTGGGCCGAGCGCTAGAGTAGCGGGTCTGCTGGGTGCAGAGGTTGGTCGGGCGACATGCTGAGCTCGGCCGTGAGCGAGGCGCCGCTGGGCTTGGTCCTTGGGCGCGAATCGTCCCACGCTGTGATAGGGGAGGCAGTTCAGCGAGTGGCTCGGTGGCCACACGCTCCTTCATGAAAAAACCAAGGCGCGGCGCTGAGCTTGTCAACAGTGATGGTGGCGGCCTCTAGTTAGGAGGGACAATGGAACATGTGGTGGATCTGGGGCGGGGCTGCCCAAATCCGACCGGTGGGGAGGTCTGGCGCCAATGGCGGTGGATCCTGCGGGAGAGAGAGAGATCGACGAAGTTGAGAGAGAAAACAAGAGGAGGAAGAGAGAGAGACGATGGACGACTTGGTCACCAGAATTCACGACGTCGCACTCCGGGGGTGACCTGACGGCGAGCCGGGGGTGACCCACCGGAGCTCGAGAGCTCGGGTGAGGCTGGCTCGCGAGCAGTGGCTTGCGGCGGCAGCTACGTTGGATCGGGCCTCGGATGGCTCGGGCGGGCCAGATACGGGCTTCGACGGGCCGTGGCGGCGGCTCGGAGGAGATAGGGTGCAGTGGAGGTGGTGGATGGAGTTGGGCACGCATGAAAATCGAGGCAAGCCAAGGTTTTCAGATTAGGAATGCTAGGCCTTCCTTACATAGGCACAGATCTAGGGTTAGGGGTTTTGGGGGACCGATTTCGACGGCGCGATCGCGATTGGACGGCTCCGGTCGCGAGCCTAGGTTAGGTGGCTATGTTGGGTTGTATAGATGGGCTTGGCTGAGATTAAAGGGGAAGGTTGCGGCCGGGCATAGGTTTTTTAAAACACTGAAAGGTCCGACAAATAAACCGATGACGGTGCCGTTATAGGTTTAACAGTTTGGGAATCAAACGACCTCCGATTGCGACGAAATTCGGTAGGCGGCCTACTGATACGTCTCCAACATATCTATAATTTTTTATGGTTCCATGCTATTATCTTGTAAACTTTGGATGTTTTGTATGCATTTTATATCTTTTTTGGGACTAACTTATTATCTTAGTGCCAAGTGCCAGTTCCTGGTATTTTCGTGTATTTGACCTTTTTCAGAGGAGAATATCAAACGGAGTCCAAACAGAATAAAACCTCCGAAAAGATTTCTTTCGGAACAGAAGATACGCAGGGAGCTTGAGAACCAATGCAAAGGGTCCTGGGGGAGGCCACAAGCCCCCTAGCTGCGGCCTGGGGGGGGGGGCGCCTAGCAGGCTTCTGGGCCCCCCGTGGCTCCTTTGCCCTTCCTCTTCCACCTATAAATTCCCTAAAAATCTGAAGCCACGGGAGAGAGCCACGAAAATACTTTTCTGCCGCCGCAAGCTTCTGTCTCTGCAAGATCCCATCTAGGGACCTTTCTGGTGCCCTACCGGAGGGAGGATTCAGACACGGAGGGCTTCATTATCAACACCATTGCCTCTCCGATGATGCGTGAGTAGTTCACCACAGACCTTCGGGTCCATAGCTAGTAGCTAGATGGCTTCTTCTCTCTCTTGGATCTTCAATACAAAGTTCTCCATGAACTTCTGGAGATCTATCCGATGTAATCCTCTTTTGCGGTGTGTTTGTCGAGATCCGATGAATTGTGGATTTATGTTCAGATTATCTATGAATGTAATTTGAGTTTCCTCTGATCTCTTATATGCATGATTTCATATCCTTGTAATTCTCTTCGAGTTGTGGGTTTCGTTTGGCCAACTTGATCTATAATTCTTGCAATGGGAGAAGTGCTTGGCTTTGGGTTGATACCATGCGTTGACCTCACCCAGTGACAGAAGGGGTAGCGAGGCACGCATTGTGTTGTTGCCATCAAGGGTAAAAAGATGGGGTTTATATCTATTGCATGAATTTATCCCTCTACATCATGTCATCCTGCTTAAGGCGTTACTCTGTTTGTTATGAACTCAATACACTAGATGCACACTGGATAGCGGTCGATGTGTGGAGTAATAGTAGTAGATGCAGAAAGTATCGGTCTACTTGTCTCGGACGTGATGCCTATATGTATGATCATTGCCTTAGATATCATCATGACTTTGCGTGGTTCTATCAATTGCTCGACAGTTATTCGTTCACCCACCATAATATTTGCTATCATGAGAGAATCCTCTAGTGAACACAATGGCCCCCGGGTCCACTTCACATCCTATTTTCAGCTCTACACTTTTACTTTGTTGCACTTTCCACCTTCAGATCTCACCTTGCAATCAATCGTGAAGGGATTGACAACCCCTTTGTAGCATTGGGTGCAAGTTTGTTGTTTTTTGTCTAGGTAATTTGGAGACTTGCCTTGATACTCCTACTGGATTGATACCTTGGTTCTCAAACTGAGGGAAATACTTATTGCTACTGTGCTGCATCACCCTTTCCTCTTCAAGGGAAAAACCAACGCAAGCTCAAGAGGTAGCAAGAAGAATTTTTGGCCCCGTTCCCGGGGAGGATCAAGTCAAGAATACTCTCCCGTCAACGTGCCAATTTCTGGTGCCGTTGCTGGGGAGTATCAAGTCAAGAATAGTCTTCCTCCAACGTGTCAATTTCTGGTACCGAGGACTATTCTAAGTGAAGCTTATCCAAGTAACTGTCGCAAACTCAGCTCTTGCATTTACCTTTTTGCCTTTTGCCTCTCGTTTTCCTCTCCCCCACTTCTGAAAAACAAAAAACTACAAAAATATTTGCCTTTTTCGTTTGCCTTTCCTTTGCTTGTGTGCTATGTTCCTTCAATATGCTTGCATCTTCGCTTGCTGAAAATTTATTGATATGAATCCTCATCCACTAGCTAATCTTTTCAAAAGACCAAATTATGATGAACAATTTGCTAGTGAGTTGAGTGCACTTGACTTTCTCTATGGAGTTTTGCTTAAGATGCGTGAATCTGAAAATCGTGATGAAGAAATTTATGAAGTGATCATGAGGGCTCCTTGAATGAAAAGCATGATTGCAATGATTTCATTATAAATTCTATTAATGACAATCATGCTAAAAATATGCAAAACCCTAAGCTTGGGGATGCTAGTTTTGCTATGTCCACTACTTGTTGCAATGATCATGATTGGGGTAATGATTTTTCTTATTGTCTTGAAAATTTGTTTAAGCCTCATGATGATTATGATATTTGCAATAATATTGAAAATGGATTGGAGAAGTCATGACTTTAGTTGATGATAATCCCACTATTTTTGAAGAGCGTCAACTTTGCATGCATGTGGATCATGAAAAGAATATCCTTTGTGATAGCTATATTGTTGAATTTGAATATGATCCCACATGTAATTGTTATGAGAGAGGAAAATATTGTGGTAGAAATTTACATATCACTAAATCACCTCTCGTTATGTGGAGATTGATATTGTCTCTTTCTTCTTCCTTGCATATGGTAACTATTGGTTGTCTTGACAATTTGTTTTGCTATAAAATGCCTATGCATAGGAAGTATGTTAGACTTAGACATGTTTGTCACATGTTTCATGATGCTCTCTTCGTGTCCGATTGCTATCTTCTATGTGAGCATCATTGAATTATCAATGCCTAGCTAAAAGGCTTTAAAGAAAAGTGCTTGTTCGGAGGCAACCCAATGAATTTATCTTTGATTTTTTGTTTTCTGTTTTGTTGTGTCCAAGCCATCATAATTCTGTTATGATTGTGTTTTTTGTGTTTCTTTTTGTGTTTGTGCCAAGTAAAACCTGTATGACTAGTTTTGGTGATGGTTGTTTGATCTTGCTGAAAAACACAGAAACTTTGCACTCACGAAATTATTTTTAATTCCTATCCAGAAAGAGCTTTTGAGTTGATTCTTTTTTATGCTGGTTGATATGCCAGTTTCCCCAATTTTCATAATTTTTCAGAATTTTTGAGATACCAGAAGTATACGAAGTATACAGATTGCTACAGACTGGTCTGTTTTTGACAGATTCTGTTTTTGTTGTGTTGATTGCTTATATTGATGAAACTATTGATAGTATCCGGGGGTACTAGCCATGTGTTAGGGCATATTTATGCCTAATTAATTTTGGTGATTGATGACAGTACCGTAAAAGACTAATCGTGTGCATTACGCTTTCAGATAATACATGTCAACGACACACGACGATTCGGCACCCTCCGTGGAACAGAAGCACGGTGTCCTCTACGATTCTCTTTCTTTGAGTCATAGGAACGCCGTACTATTAAGAGGGGGTCTATAGTGGAAAGGTTTGGGTGGAATCAACTTTGCACGCACACACTTTATCTCCTTCCCCTTTCCGTGCAACTTTGGAGTTGTTCCCGTCTCTGGTTTTATCTCTTCTTGCAAAAAGGTCTCCTAGCGGTAGTACCGCTGTCCCTAGCGGTAGTAGCACTGGGCCTAGCGGTAGTACCGCTAGAGCTTGGCGGTAGTACAACCCCTCGTTAGCGGTAGTACCGCTCCAGGAACTTAGTATCGCCTTCCTAGCGGTTGTACTTCGTCGGACTTTTTGCGAAGACTTTCTTGGCGGTGGTTGGCCCGGTAGTGCTTCTACACTACCATGGGCTCAGCGGTAGTACCGCTGCAGCCAGCGGTAGTATCGCTGGAGTGCTAGCGGTAGTACCACTGCAACCAACGGTAGTACTGCTGGAGTGCTAGCGGTAGTACCGCTGCAGCCAGCGGTAGTACCGCTGCAGCTAGCGGTAGTACCGCTGGTCTCGGGGTGTGAGTGGGAAAACGGTTGGATTCCCCCCCCACTATATAAAGGGTTCTTCTTGCTTTACAACCCTACCTTTGACCCTCCCAAGCTCCATTGTTGCTCCCTAAGCTCAAAAGTGCCCGATATCTCTCCCTAGCCAATCAAACTTGTTGATTTCCTAGGGATTGGTTGAAAAGGCCTAGATCTACACTTCCACCAAGAGAAAATTGATCCCCCCACTAATCCCTTGCGGATCTTGTTACTCCTGGGTGTTTGAGCACCCTAGACGGTTGAGGTCACCTTGGATCCACATTCCATTGTGGTGAAGCTCCGTGGTCTTGTTGGGAGCCTCCAAGCTTTGTGTGGAGTTTGCCCCAACCTTGTTTGTAAAGGTTCGGCCACCGCCTTCAAGGGCACCTATAGTGGAATCACAGTACCTTGCATTGTGTGAGGGCGTGAGGAGAATACGGTGGCCCTAGGGGCTTATTGGGGAGCATTGTGCCTCCACACCGCTCCAACGGAGACGTAGTTCCTGTCAAAGGGAAGGAACTTCGATAACACATCCTCGTCTTCATTGGTTCCACTTGTGGTTATCTCTAACCTTTACATTGTGTATGCTTTTGTTGTTGTCTATCTCTTACTTGTCTTAGTTATTTTCGTTGGTAGCATCATATAGGTTCACCTCCTTGTTGACATTTTAGAGAACCTTTATGTTGCTAACCCTAACTTGCTAAGATTAATTAAAAAGTGGTCATTGCCTATTCACCCCCCTCTAGTCAACCATATCGATCCTTTCAATTGGTATCAGAGCCACGTCTCTTTATTAAGGGTTTCACCACCCGAAGAGTATGGAAGATGATGAGGGAGTTCCCCGTGCGCAACCCGAGGCCATGGACTTGACTTCGATCACAAGGGACGACTTGAATACGGCTATGGCTGCACTCGAGACGTCCTTGATGAATGAAGTCAAGACCATGCTTAAAGAGTTAATTGAGGGGATTAAAGGTTCTCCCGAACCGGCGTTGGTGGTTAAACCCGCCAACACAGATTTCGAGGCCAATTCCTTTAAGGAAACGGCTAAAGGTATGCAACCTTCTCCTCCTCTCGAAAATGATGGGACTGGAACTTATGCCTAAGTTCCACCACCCATGGTCTATGGAGGACCGGTTCGCACACCGCGTCTTAACCCTGTTGGTCCTCCTCCTGAGCTTGTAAAGGGTGATTTTGCTAACTGGGTATTTTCTATTAAGTATCATTTGAATCACAGCTCAACAAATTTATGGAGAATCATCGAGCAAGGCTACTATCCTTATGACCCAAGCAACCTCACTCCAAGAGAAGAAGCACACAATCAATATAATCACTCCGCATTGTTTATTCTCCAGTCCGTAGTACCTCCTGAGGATCTTCCTCACTTGCGCCCCTTCACTCTGGCTAAGGACTGTTGGGAGCACATTATGGTGATGTACAAGGGAAGCTCAAGCATTCAACGGTCCAACTATGAAGTGGTACTTGATAAGGCCGATGAGTTTGTGATGAAGGAAGATGAGGACCCTCGTGATCTCTATCGAAGGGTGAATCCTATTGATGTGGCTCTCAAGGACCATGGGAGCAAGGATGTGGATGATACATGGGTCAAGCGCAAGTTTCTCAAGGCCATCATGCCTTTCAACAAAGCCATGTTATCAGTCATTCGCCAACGACCAGATTTCCACTCCTTGTCTTCCAATGAGGTGTTGGATAAATTCATTGCAATGTCAATCATGAACGAGACAGCTGATAATGCACTTGCTCGAGTTCGTTCAAAGACAGCTTCACCCAACCTTGCTTTAAAGGAAAAAGGTGCTTCTGAAGAAGAAGAAGAGGATGAGGAAGAGGAGAGCTGCCCTGAAGACACTAAGTATGCCTATCACGAGCACATGG
The DNA here is from genome assembly GCF_904849725.1 of Hordeum vulgare subsp. vulgare. NCBI lineage: Eukaryota > Viridiplantae > Streptophyta > Magnoliopsida > Poales > Poaceae > Hordeum > Hordeum vulgare. Next base: position 296,520,063 of record NC_058519.1, read on the forward strand.
CTCTTGTGTCAAGGCAATTCTGGGGCAACAAGAGGAACTCAAGACCCAACTTCACCAAGAACAACTCAAGTGGGTTCAAATCCAGCCAACGAGTGAGGACATGCTATAACTGTGGTAATGTGAGTCACTTCGTGGCAGAATGTCCCTATGAGAAGAGGGAAGACAACGAGGGCAAGCTCATTCGCAAAGACAAACCCAAGTCATTCCCAAACAAGAACAACTTTGTGAAGAAACCCCACCCAAAGGGTATGGTGGCACTTGAAGAGTACCCCGCCGATGATGATGACGATGACGATATGGTGGCAACTGCAACTGTCGCCATTGCCACCCCTTCTCCCAAGAAGGTGTCTCTCTTCAACGCCCCCAACGAGAAACACATCGCCAAGTGCCTCATGGCCAAAGGTATCGATCAGGTAACCCCCATCATTAAGACCACAATCACTACTGCTCCTTCATTGTTGAATTGTGTTGATGATAGTGATGTTGTGGAACTTAATGAGCATGATCTTGACAAATTTCTGTGCACGATCAAGGGAGAACCCAAGAAGCACTTTGTTGCTCTCATGGAACAACCGGGTGAGGCTAATGACCTCATCGAGTCTCATGAGGAGACCATCTCCGAGCTTAAAGGACATAGTCATGACTATGCCGATGAGATTGCTGAACTATCTATTGCACTATAAAAGGAGCACACTCTTCGTTTGGCTCTTGAGGAGTCATACAACGATGAATGCGCTAAAGTGGAAAAGAAACTAGATCATGCTAGTGTTCTTACTCGTATGCTTAAGTCTGAAAAGGATGCTCTTGGGGTTGGCCATGACAGACTCAAAGTGGAGTTTGACACACTTGACAAGGCTCGCAAGGTCTTGAAAGGTGCTCATTTCTCCCTGAAAGAGTCTCATGATCAACTCCAAGAAAAGCTTACCAAGGAAATCTCTACTTGCCCTCCTTTCGTTTTAATTGATAATGCTTGTACAACTAACCCTTGTTGTGAGCATGTACATCTTGTGGAGGAAAATGCCAAGTTGAAGGAGAAACTTGAGAAGGGCCTTGTGTCATGCATCCAAGGCGAGAAGAACCTGAACGACCTCTTGAGCAATCAAAAGGGTGTGGTAGGAAAGGAGGGACTTGGACTTACATCCAAGTCAAAAAGAAAAAGGAAGAACAGGAACAAACGATCCCATACCCTCATGGACATCTTTGTCAAAGAGGGCGAAGGGACTTAGGAGTTGAACATGAACAAGGTGGACGATGGTAGCGTCAGGAAGGGCAAAACCATTCCTACCAACACAGCCGGAAAACTCAATCCTTCCTATGTTTTATGTCGTGCTGGTGATGGGCATGTTTATCCCAGATTTATTGGTTCTTACTATCAGTCCATTGAATGGGCTATTTGGGTTCCTAAGACCCTTGTCTCTAACATTTAAGGACCCATTCAAAAATGGGTACCTAAAACTAAGCCTTGATCTATTGCAGGAGTTTGCTTCTAGTGGGGTGTCATGGTTGCTCGATAGTGGAGCAACAAATCATATGACCGGAAGCAAGGACTTAGTGGTGGATGTGCATCCTTCTCCATCTATGCGCACCCATGTCCAATTCGCCGATGCATCATCGTCAAAGGTATTGGTATTTGGTAAGGTGGTCATCTCTCAAGAGTTATCTATTGAGAAGGTCATGCTTGTTGAGTCCCTTGCTTACAATTTACTTTCGGTTCGTCAACTTGCAATTATGGGGTTTCCACATTCTTTAATCTTGATACTGTGGTCCTTTTGTGGAGCAAGACTCTTAAAGTAGCCTATGTTGGATATGTCGAAAACGGTCTCTATGTGGTGAACTTTTCAAAGCGACCCACTAAGACTGCGACTTGTCTAATGGCTAAAGTTGATGTGGGCTGGCTTTGGCATCGTCGACTAGCTCATGTCAATATGAGATCTTTGCAAAGTCTCCTCAAAGGGGACCATATTCATGGACTAACGAATGTGAGTTTTGCCAGAGATCATGCTTGCAGTGCCTGCATTGAAGGAAATATTCATGAAACTGCTCATCGTCCAATGACTCTCATTTACACTAAGAGGCCGTTGGAGCTCCTTCATATGGATCTCTTCGGTCCTCCATCATTTGATAGTTTTGGGGGCAGAAAGTACTCATTGGTGATTGTTGATGACTACTCAAGATACACCTGGGTATATTTCTTCAAGAGGAAGAGTGAGACTCAACAAACTATCATCAACTTTGCTAATGAAGCTCAACGTCAACATGAAGCAAAGATTTTGATGATTAGAAGTGACAACGGCGCCGAGTTCAAGAACTACACCTTGGATGAGTTTCTAGGTGATGAGGGAATAAAACATCAATATTTAGCACCATATACCCTCAACAAAATGGTGTGGCGGAAAGGAGGAACCGGACATTGATGGATGCTGCAAGAACAATGATGGCAGAATTCAAATCTCCATATAACTTTTGGGCTGAAGCCATCAACACAGCATTCATGCGTCCAATCGACTTTATATCCGCAAAGGCTTGAACAAGACCCCATATGAGATTCTCACCGGAAACAAACCCAATCTCAAGTACTTCCGTGTATTCGGTTGTAAGTGTTTCATTCTCAAGAAAGGTGCACATTTAGTTAAATTTGATTCTAGAGCACAAGAGGGCATATTTGTTGGTTATGCTACAAAGTCTCATGCTTACCGTGTCCTCAACAAGTCCACCGGGCTCATTGAGGAGATGTGTAACGTGGAGTTTGATGAAAATAATGGACCCCAAGTGGAGCAAAGTGGTCTTTGTGATGTAGGTGATGAAATTCCTCCCCAGGCCATAAGAAGAATGGGGATTGGTCAAATACTCCCCATTGAGGAACCCCTTGTGGCCGAAGGAGAAGGACAATGCTCTACTCAAGTGGATCCATCATCCTCACAAGCCCCACACGCTTCCGATGAACAAAGAGAAGACCCTCAACCAGTTGAACAAGCTCAAGGACAAGATCAATTGCTCCGAGATGGTGATGTGTCCCATGATGTACAAGTGCTTACCCAAGGTTCCGAACATGCTCAAGATCAAGATCAAGTGCAACTACAAGATCCAGACCAAATATAAGCACAAGATCAAGATCAAGAGCAACCACAAGAACAAGGACAAGCCAGTGAACCTGCTCAAGACGAAAATCAAGTTGATCAGGATGCAGTCTCTCAATTCCCGTCTGCAGCGCCTAAGAGGGCTAATGGTGCCAAGGGAGGTTCAAAACGCAAGGGAAAGCAAAGTAATCAAGTCGATGCTCCCCAGTTATCCAATGCAGAACTCTTGGAGCGTCGCACACCCAAGATTGCGATCAAGCTGAGAGTCAAGTCTCATCTTATGAAGAATGTGCTTGGCAGTTTGAAAAGGGGAGTATCCACTCGTCTACAAATTTGGAATTATTGTGAGCATCACGCGTTTGTTTCGTATTGTGAACCTCAACAGGTACAGGAAGCGCTCGATGATGAGCATTGGCTTATGGCCATGCATGAAGAACTCAACAACTTCGAGCGTAATCAAGTCTGGGATTTAGTGCCAAGACCAAAGGAGGAACATAATGTCATCGGGACCAAACGAATTTTTAAAAACAAGCAAGATGCCAATGGGGTTGTGATTCGAAACAAGGCAAGATTGGTGGCTCAAGTCTACTCCCAAGTCGAGGGTATCGACTACGGTGAAACCTTTGCCCCTGTTGCTCGTCTAGAATCTATTCACATGCTGCTTGCATTAGCTTCTCATCATAATTTCAGATTACAACAAATGGATGTGAAAAGTGCTTTTCCTAATGGTCCTTTAAATGAGTTGGTCTATGTCAAACAACCTCCGGGATTCGAACATCGCAAGCTCCCCAATCATGTGTACAAACTTAATAAGGCACTCTATGGCTTTAAACAAGCCCCACGAGCGTGGTATGAGTACCTTACTGAGTTGTTACAAGATCGTGGGTTTGAAATTGGGAAGATAGATCCCACTCTTTTTACTAAGAGAGTTAAAGGGGATTTGTTCATATGCCAACTATATGTTGATGATATCATTTTTGGTTCTCCTAACGATTCTTTCAATGAAGAATTTGCTACACTAATGACCGAGAAATTTGAGATGTCTATGATGGGTGAGTTGAAGTTCTTCCTCGGATTCGAGATTAAACAAGGTTTAGAAGGGACCTTCATTAAACCAGCCAAGTACACTCAAGACATGCTCAAGAGGTTCGATCTAGAGGATGTCAAGCCGATCAAGTTTCCCATGCCAACAAGATGCAAGCTTGATAGTGATCCCAACGGTAAAGCAGTGGATCAAAAGGTATATCGCTCCATGATTGGATCCCTTCTTTACCTTTGTGCATCTAGACCGAATATTGTGTTGAGTGTAGGGATTTGTGCACGGTTTCAATCCGCACCAAAAGAAAGTCATTTTATGGCTGTTAAGCGAATCTTTCGATATTTGGCTCATACCCCAAACTTTGGTCTGTGGTATCCCAAAAGAGCAAACTTCAACCTAGTGGGCTATTCTGACTCAGATTGGGCAGGAGATTGTGTGGAGAGGAAGTCAACTTCTGGAGGATGCTAATTCCTTGGTCGCTCACTGGAAAGTTGGTCTTCAACGAAGCAGAATTGTGTCTCACTATCATCCACCGAAGCTGAGTATGTGGCAGCTGCAAGTTGTTGTGCACAGTTGCTATGGATGAGGCAAACTTTAAAGAATTACGGTGTCACTTGTGACAAAGTGCCTCTTCTATGTGACAATCAAAGTGCTATCAAGATATCCCTCAATCCGGTGCAACATAGCAAGACCAAGCATATTGATATTCGCCATCACTTCATTCGTGAACATATCAAGCAAGGTGATATTGAGGTTCACTTCATCAACACTGAAGAGCAACTTGCAGATATTTTCACTAAGCCCCTAGATGAAGCAAGGTTCCGGGAGTTAAGGCGTGAGCTAAATATCATTGATTCAAGTAATGTGGATTGAAACTAGGCACTTTGCACCTCACCATGCATTACATGTTGTCCTAGGTGTAGGCATGGACATAGGGGGAGTGTTGTTCTCTCAATGAACTTTCCCTCCCCCCATTATGCATAAATCGATCAAGTCTTTCACTTTGGCCATTACTAAATGGCACTTGTGCTTCAAAGATGAGCGTTGGTCATGAACCCAAGGATAATTCTTCGCGGTGTCATACCTTTGCCTCAAACATAGGTGGCCGCGGCCACCGCCCCCACCTTTCTCTCATATGGAAGAAAGGATGCAAAATGACGAGTCAGTATACCTTGCTGGTGCTATCTTTTTGTTACACTGACTAGTCGTTGCCCACGTCATTTGCACGAAATCCTATGTCTCGTTGTGTCATTTTGAGCGGTACTACCGCCAGGGGTAGCGGTACTACCGCCAGGGGTAGCGAAACTACCGCCAGGACCCCAGCGGTACTACCGCCAGGGGTAGCGGTACTACCGCCAGGACCCCAGCCTATTACGACTTGACTAGGGCTTTTTAGGGCTATCTTAAGGGGGAGCGGTGCTACCGCCAGGGGGAGCGGTACTACCACTAGGACCCGAGCGGTACTACCGCCAGGGGTAGCGGTACTACCGCTAGGACAGCGGTACTACCGCCAGGACCCCGGCGGTACTACCGTTGGGCCCATACCCCTTGGGCTATATAAAGGAGGGTGAGCCCATTTTTTTTCTTGCCCTGTTTCTTCTTCCTCGTGGCTCTCCCTTCCTCTACTTCGACCCCCCCCCGTTTGGATCTCCATCTGCGGAGCCCCTTCTCTCCCTTGAGTTGGAGGGTTTGCTCCTCTCCTCCTTCCTCCGTCAAGTGCCATGAACGCCGGTAAATCTCCTCTCCTTCTTCTCTTGGTTGGTGTTTTCTTGTTCCAGGGATAGGAGCTTGGTGATTTGGATCCATGGCTATGATTTGTGCTTAGTTTTTGGATGGAACGAAGGAGATATCTTAGGGGAGTTTAGGTTTTATGATTCATTGCACTTATTCTTGACATGCCCTAGTTCTCCATGTTTTAGATCGAATAGTTCATATCATACTTCTTATGGATTAGATCTAATAATTGAATCCCTTTGACTAGGCGTGTCTCCATCTAGATGATCTCGAGGTCCCCATGTGTTAGGGCTATGGTGTTTCTTGTAGTGAGTTTAGTTTTTAGCTGTGGATCTCTTGAATCAAATCTAGTTGTTTTTGTGGGTTTCTATATATTCAGATCTGAAAGTCAACTCCCTAGCGGTACTACCGCCAGCCTGGCGGTACTACCGCTAGGACCCCAGCGGTACTACCGCCAGGACCCCAACGGTACTACCGCCAAGAGGAATTTTTTCTTATTTTCATTTATTTTTCTTTGGCAATGTGTGTTTCTTCTTATGATTCTTTTGACCATTGCCTTGACTCCTCCTGTCGCTCTTTTTGGTGTGTGTGTTTTGTGTATCACAGGTGGTGCTCGTTGCTCGAATCCCGCACGTCACACCCAACCCAAGCAGTATCGCTCTTCAGAGGCTCCAGAGGGTTCCGCCACTTCCAGTCTGAATCCCAAGAAGAGGTACTTCAAGAAGGCTGCTACCAAGAACAAAGGGATCAACGTTCGCACTATGCCCCTAGGGATTTTCTGGTATTCCGCACACACAATCACTATCTTGAAGAAAAGGCTCAGATCAAGAACATCGAGTATGTTTGGTCACGGGATCACTGCATGATCTATCGCGGCATCATCAAGCCCTTCAAGAAGATTTTTGTCCCAGTGTAGTGGATTGAACTTGCTCACCTTCGGCGGAATCCGGACTACTTTGGTGAGGCTCTCTCATTGATTGAAAAGCTTGGCCTTATAGAGATCATCACCTTTAGACAAGACTTTGATCCAGATGTTGTGGCCCAGTTCTATGTCACTGTTCACTTTGCACCTGATGACGTGCGCACCATGACTTGGATGACCGGTACTCAGAAGATGACAGGTTCGTGGTCAGAGTTCATGCAGTTTCTCAAAGTCGACTTTTAGGGGGACGAAACTGCTCTTGGGATGCGTCCTCATGCTCCTTCTTCATCTACTGCCACCCCTAAGGACATGCTGCAACAACTTTTTGTGAAGAAAGGTGTGCTCCCCAAGCATCTAGATATCATGCATCGGATCTTCCGCAACTCTCTCTTCCCTCGCATTGGCAATTTTGACGAGGTGCATGGTCATCTAGCTGAGATGCTTCTGCTATGTGAGGAGGCTAGGATTAAGGATACTGCGCCTCTTGATATTGCCCACGTGTTGTTCATTGAGCTCTGGAACTGCATCATGAACCGCAAGGTTCCCATCTACGGTCCCTACTTGTTTGCCTATATTCAGAAGAGGTGGCACGAGGTCTATCTGGTAGATCCCTTCCCTATTCAGGCTGACTATTTTGTGCATGATCCTATCAAGCTCCGTATCAAAGACAAATGGGCCAACCCATCAACTTCTTCTGAGCACATGGACATGGACACAAAGACTGCGGCTGGAGGAGGACCTGCTTCACAGACCCGCTCTTATGCTATGCCATCTTGGGCAGTGAAACTGAAGGATCAAATGAAGACTCTCTTCTATATGCAGGCCAAGGGACAATATCAGTCTCATGTGGCCCAGAAGGAGAACTGTCAGAGGAACAAGCGTGTCTTAAGGACCCTTGATGTAGCTATCTCAAGCGGCTCAGAGGACGACATCACTCCAGAGTCTGATTGGATGCGGGCTCAAGGTTATGAGTGGACTGGGTCTGATGCAGAGGAGTAGACTTCTGAGGAGGACATTGAGGAGGAGCAGGACGAGCAGGATCCGGATGCCACAGACGCGTCTGGGGATGATGAGGATGTGGAGTGAACACCTGTGTCGTTAGGTGTGCCCCTTTTTGGTGTCTTGTGCCAAAGGGGGTGAGAGTCTAGGAGCTGGATTTGCGCTTTGCTTTAGCTTTGCTTATCTTTATCATGTTTGCTCTGAACTTGGTTTGATTGTATTTGCTATCTTTGCTTTATGTGATGTGAGACTTGGTCTTATTGTGAGACTTAATTTTTATCATATGCTGTGAGTCATATGCTCTTGAATTATCTCTATTATTTATCTTTATGTTCACATGCTCTCTACTGTGCAAATCCGGTATTGTCATCAATCCACCAAAAAGGGGGAGATTGTTAGGGCATATTTATGCCTAAGTAATTTTGGTGATTGATGACAGTACCATAAAGGACTAATCGTGTGCATTAAGCTTTCAGATAATACATGTAAATGACACAAGACGATTCGGCACCCTCCGTGGAACAGAAGCTCGGTGTCCTCTACGATTCTCTTTCTTTCATTCATAGGACCACCATACTATTAAGAGGGGATCCGTAGTGGAAAGGTTTGGGTGGAATCAACTTTGCACGCACACACTTTATCTCCTTCCCCTTTCCCTGCAACTTTGGAGATGTTCCCGTCTCTGGTTTTATCTCTTCTTGCAAAAAGGTCTCCTAGTGGTAGTACCGCTCGAGCTGGCGGTAGTACCGCTGGCTCTAGCGGTAGTACCACTAGAGCTGGCAGTAGTACCGCTGTGCTGGCGGTAGTACCGCCCTTGGTTAGCGGTAGTACCGCTCCAGGAACTTAGTACCGCCTTCCTAGCGGCTGTACTTCGTCGGACTTTTTGCGAAGACTTTCTTGGTGGTGGTTGGCCCGGTAGTGCTTCTACACTACCATGGGCTCAGCGGTAGTACCGCTGCAGCCAGTGGTAGTACCGCTGGAGTGCTAGCGGTAGTACCGCTGCAGCCAGCGGTAGTACCGCTAGAGTGCTAGCGGTAGTACCTCTACAGCCAGCGGTAGTACCGCTGGGCTCGGGCCGTGAGTGGGAAAACGGTTGGATTCCCCCCCACTATATAAAGGGTTCTTCTTGCTCTAGGACCCTACCTTTGACCCTCCCAAGCTCCATTGTTGCTCCCTAAGGTCAAAAGTGCCCTATCTCTCTCCCTAGCCAATCAAACTTGTTGATTTCCTAGGGATTGGTTGAGAAGGCCTAGATCTACACTTCCACCAAGAGAAAATTGATTCCCCCCACTAATCCCTTGCGGATCTTGTTACTCTTGGGTGTTTGAGCACCCTAGACGGTTGAGGTCACCTCCGAGCCGCATTCCATTGTGGCAAAGCTCCGTGGTCTTGTTGGGAGCCTCCAAGCTTTGTGTGGAGTTTGCCCCAACCTTGTTTGTAAAGGTTCGGTCGCCGCCTTCAAGGGCACCTATAGTGGAATCACGGTACCTTGCATTGTGTGAGGGCGTGAGGAGAATACGGTGGCCCTAGGGGCTTATTGGGGAGCATTGTGCCTCCACACCGCTCCAACGAAGACGTACTTCCTGTCAAAGGGAAGGAACTTCGATAACACATCCTCGTCTTCATTGGTTCCACTTGCGGTTATCTCTAACCTTTACATTGTGTATGCTTTAGTTGTTGTCTATCTCTTACTTTCCTTAGTTATTTTTGTTGGTAGCATCATATAGGTTCACCTCCTTGTTGACATTTTAGAGAACCTTTATGTTGCTAACCCTAACTTCCTAACATAAATTAAAAAGTGGTCGTTGCCTATTCACCCCCCCTCTAGTCAACCATATCGACCCTTTCACCATGGAAAAGTGAGAATACAGTAATCTAACACCAATATAAATAGAAATCAAGTTTTCTACAGTACCTAAAGAGTTGGTATTTTGTTTTCTTATGCGAATGATATCACGAGTTTCTGTTTACGTTTTGTGTTGTGAAGTTTTCAAGTTTTGGGTGATGTTCTCATGGACAATGTGATAAAGAGTGGAAAGAGCTCAAGCTTGGGGATGCCCAAGGCATCCCAAGCCAAATTCAAGGACACCAAAAAGCCTAAGCTTGGGGATGCCCCGGGAAGGCATCCCCTCTTTCGTCTTCAATCCATCGGTAATGTTACTTGGATCTATATTTTTATTTACCACATGATATGTGTTTTGCTTGGAGTGTCGTGTATTATAGGAGTCTTTTTTTGTTGTGTCACAATCATCCTTGCTCCACACCTTTTTGAGAGAGACATGCACTCATCGTGAATTTGCTAGAATACTCATTGAGCTTCGCTTATATCTTTTGAGTTAGGCAATTTAGCTCGCATGTGCTTCACTTATATCTTTTGAGCTAGATAACCTTGCTCTAGTGCTTCACTTAGATCTTTTTAGAGCACAGCGGTGTCATATTTTGGAGAAATAAAAACTCTCGATCTTCAATTATATCTTTTTGAGAGTGCTCTCTCTCTCTGAGTAACTTGGTAATTGGCTTGTGCTATGAAAGTAGTCCTAAAGATGATAGGCATCCAAAGAGGATATAATAAAACTTCCATATTCATGTGCATTGATTTGTAAAGAGAAGTTTGATTCCTCTTAGTTAGTTATGAGACATGGATATTGTCGTGGTTTTTTCACGGCAGATGTCCTCGTGAAAGGACTTAGTACTGGAGCCATCGCACCTTGGTGGCGACTCAAAGGGGTTAAGCGGGAGAGACACGACGATTTACCCAGGTTCGGCCCCTCGTGAGGAGGTAAAGGCCTACGTCATGCTTTGGTTTGTATTGATGTGGTTTCGATTACAAGGAGGGCGTAACTCGCCAGACCTAGCACTCGATGATTCTAACCTGCCCTTTCCTCCCCTGGGACTCGCCTTTATATACAGGTCGAACCCCTAGGGTTTACAAGGATACTTTCCTTCCTGTAAGTCGTGACCCCTGTGGTCTCTAAGTCGCCATCTTCCAAAGCTTGGAGACCTCCCAGGAATCATAAACCGTCACCCGACCTTGATCCGGCCAGGACAAGGCCCAAATAACTGTTTGGGTGAATCGCCTAATTGGTAACCCGACCCAACTAGGGCGCGTCATTCACAGGTAATATCCCCAACATTAGGCCCCAAATTGACTTGAACTTCTTTTTCATGCCAATACATCCGCTTAGTTGAAGGCGATTCATTCCTCGTTTTTCTTCATACGTCAGAAATCGTAACCCGCCATCTGGCACCGAAAACTCTTTAAGTCGCCAAACCATTTCTTGTTGGCCCCTCCTTATCCCTCGATCTTCGGGAAGACTGACACAACTCCAACGGATCTTAGTGCATCGTTATCCCAAAATCTTCGGCACGCATTTATAGCGAATCTTTTTTTTCCCTGGCGGTTCCCGCTCACGGCGCCTTGATTCTAGTGCCCGCCCTGATAAATAGACGGGAGGGGGGACAAGACTGGTGCTTCCCACCTACCAGTCTCGTCAACCTCCTCCCCATCATTGCAGCGAGGAAATCTCATCGCCTCCCGAGGACTGTGCCGCCGACCGTACTCTCGGTCTTCGCCCGAGCAGCTTCGGCGCCGCCCATAGGCCTTCGCCGTCGTCAAGCTTCGCGCCACGGCCGATCCGTCCGCCGCCATTGACCACCGCATCATCGTCGACCATCTCGCCGTTCGCCACGAACTCCACCGCCGCTAAAGACCTCTTCGCTCGACGGAACCTCCGCGCTTCTCCAACAACCTTCGTCACCGTCGGCCTCTTTCGTCTGAAAGCATCAGGTTAGGCCTCCGCCCATTTTAGGAATAGATCCAATCTCTGCTTGAAGCTCCAGCCATTGCCATGTTCTTGATGTTCCTTGCGAGCAGACGTCGCCTACCCCGAACCGATTAGCATGAATGTCGATGAGATAGCCAATGCTTTGAATACCTTTATTTATCCACCTTTACTTGTGAATCTTTAGAATAGTGTTTCATCAAGCGAAGGGCGTCATCTTGCCCTGGTAATAAATTGCTGCATCCAGTCATTTTTCTCAGGTTTTTTCATCTGCCTGGTAGATCCATCATTTACCTACTGTTTGCGGAAAGCTGTTTGTAGCCTTCACACTTTGATATTTCGAACGAACGTCTCCATCATCTTTAGAACGCAGCTCTTGTGAATAGCCACACTCCGTAAGTCGCCATAGTAACTCAACTCGGCCTTCTGATATGGCGGGTCAAGCCCTTCCCTTAGTCCATGGACAAAGTACTTGGCGAGTTAAATGAACTTATTTCACCCCTTACAGTAGCTGTTCGAGGCATGTAAGTTCATACTTTACTTCTTTGTAGCATGGGCGCCGTCTTCAAAAGTGACTGGCTTCCTACCAAGGTTGATGACACCATACTAGCTGATTATGTGAAAACGGGCAACTTGGACCCTCAGAATGTTATTGGCTGGCGCACCGGGTTCGGAGAAGATCTCCCTAACCCCAAAGAAGGGGAAATAGTCGTTTTTGTTGAACACCTGGAGCGAGGTTTTAAGCCGCCCAGATCGAAGTTTCTTAGAGACGCCATGGCTTTCATGAACGTCCGCCTCCAGGATTTGGGACCCAATTCCATAAGTAACTTATGCCAATTCCAAGTTTTCTGTGAGGCTTATCTGCGGATTGAGCCCTCTGTTCCTTTATTCTGGCACTTTTTCCATCTGAATCGCCAAACGGAATTCCACAACGGCCCCAGCCTGGAACTCGGCGGCGTCAATGTCCAACGCCTTAGGGATAGCCTGTTTCCCTCACTCGCCATGCCTAGCCATCCCAAAGGTCGGGGCGAGTCTTGGTTCTACTGTCAAGAGACTTCTGCTGCAGGCGAAAACAAGCTTCTGGGCTACAGGCCAACTCGCCTTCCAACCAACTTCAAGCTTCCAGACAAGCTCACCGAGGAAGAAGAATCGAAATTCATCCCCACACTGTTCGAATTAAGATCCTTGACGAACAACAGCCTTACTGGGGTTGACCTAATCCGCTGCTGGGTCGAATGGCGTATCCTCCCTCTGAGTCGCCGGGACGGTCTGATGTGCGAATTTGATGGCACCCTAGATCATCCTCAATGTTATTTCCATACGGCTTTAATAGAAAAGGACATTGTTACCATTATCAAGAAGCTGACTGGCGAGCCTGCGGGAAAATGCGGCCAAATCGGCCTCAAGCCTTTCTGCAAAATTAACCCGATGCCCAAGGTGAACAAATCTAACCCGCCTTTGGTCTTTACTCCTTATGCTTTATTTGTATTGTGGTGTTTGTAACATATGCTATTTCAGGAAGGCGATAAGTTCTGGTCCAGGAAGCCCAAAAGGCCAGCCATGAAAAATGTTAAGCCGCCTTCAAAGAAAACCAAGGGTAAGGGCAAAGCTGCTACGGTGAGCCGTCCGAAGTCGATGAATCTCAAGTCGGCGATGCACTTTCGGAGGTAAAAGTTCACCCCCTTTTTACTTGCCATTCACTACTGTTAATCTTTGTATTTATATCTCTGTCTCTCTTGAAATAGAATGAAGACAACGAAAGCCAGGAGGACTCTGTTGAGGTAATTTCTGTTTCCTCCGATTCATCTCCTTCTCCACCTAAGCCGGCCAGGCGAGTTTGTGGGAAAGTTCCCTTCTCACACCCAAATGCTTGTTTGGACCCAAATTTCCTACTAAAGAAAGCACAGCATACTTCAAATCGGAAGACCCGAAGTCATTCCGGTGATCTAGTGTCCGGCTTACCAGCAACGAAAAAAAGGAAACCAAATGAGGTACTTATGAATAACAATTCTTCATGTTTCTTTGGATCACATCTGTAACCCGCCTATATTTTTGACGTATAATTCTTGTAGAACTCTCCTCCTACATCTGGCGACTCAGTGATGTCGACACTTCCGCCAATGATTCGAGTTCCTGGGTAAGTCCATTGATAATCTTACTTTGAATTCTGAGGGTAATAGACTTCCAGTTCCTTAATGCGCTTCTCCCTTCTTTTAGGGCACATGCCAAGAAAAGGAAAGCCAACGGATCAACTCCTGTCACAACTTCAGATCCCATCAAAGAATCAATGCCGACTCAGGACAACCCGGACCAAGGCGAGCCTGAAAATCAAATGGATCTTCCAGACTCGCCCAAGGAAGCAATGGATGCCCCTAAGTCGCCAAGCCCATTGATGACAATACAAGACCCGGATGCTGTAGTTATTACTGGTACCGGCTTCTCTAAGCCGGCGACAACGGTTTTTTCAAGGCATGTGGCATCCTCTTCTCAAGCCATTCCCGAATCTGGACTCTCCAAGACGAAGCTTTCTGAATATGAAAATCTGGAGTTCAAGGAACTCTGCTCTGGTTTTTCAAGTCGCCTGGAGGCGAGCTATGAGATGGAGAAAAGCCTGCTGCGGATGTTGAAAAACAAACATGAGGTAAGTTCGTTATATTGTATTACTCCCATTAACCCCCAAGGGCCGGGTCATCAGTAAAAAGATGAGCCGGGTCTTGAAAAATTTAGAAAAAACTTTGCGACCAGTAACCCCCAAGGGCCGGGTCATCAGTAAAAAGATGAGCCGGGTCTTAAAAAATTTAGAAAAAACTTTGCGACCAGTAACCCCCAAGGGCCGGGTCATCAGTAAAAAGATGAGCCGGGTCTTAAAAAATTTAGAAAAACTTTTGCGACCAGTAACCCCCAAGGGCCGGGTCATCAATAAAAAGATGAGCCGGGTCTTGATATTGTATAGTTTCATCTGAAAAGAAAAAATTATACATTAGCCCCCAAGTGTCAGGGATATTGCTTGCAATAGTTCTGAGACTTGCCCTTGCTTTGTACTTTCAACAGGAAACTCTTGCTCAGATCGAATCGGAGCTTGGCGATTTAAAGAAAAACTTATCTAATCAGCAAGATGCCCGAGCTAAGTCGGAGGAGAAATATCAATTGGCCTTAGCTGAGCTGGAAAAACTCAAAGCCGAGTTGAAAAGAGCTCAGGCTGACCAAGATGCCGCCATCAAAAGAGCAGAGAAAGCTGAAGCCAGGCGGGCCACCGTGCTACAGGAATTATCCGGCTTGAAGCGTCATATCTCCAACATGACGCAAGCCGTCTTCGGTAAGCTTACTCAAACTTTTGATATCCTCTTCTTTTTTATAAATAATTCTTATCGTAAGTCGCTGATCATCATGACCCCTTACTCAGGTCCGAGAGCCGCCAACCTTCAAGAAGACTGCGTGCTGATGCTGAAGGCGATTTACACGCTGACAGAGCAACTGTACACCGGCAGTGTCTTGACTGTTAAAGCTGTGATGGGTGCCAAAGAGCCTATAACTTCCATAAAGAAGGTGCTTGGCTGCCTATCCACACTTCCCCCTCAGATTGGCGAGCTAACTCGGTCAGCCGACCGAAAGGGTGTTCTGACTGCCCTGAGTCGCGGCTTCGCGTATGCTCCAGAGATCAACCCGGAAGAGGTAGCAGCAGGCTTTCCTCAACTTAAAGACGATGGATCAGAATTCGTTGAAGAGGACTACCAACGTGTTGTCAAGGACTCCCGACTGGCAGCAACCCAACTCGCAGCAAGTCTTGATTTATCAAGGTATCAGGCAGCTTATGATAGCAAAAACAAGAAGGTCAACCCGCCAACCTTTGTGTCGACCAGTTTAACTCCTTGGCGACCCAAGAACCCTTTTGACTTGGAAGCAGACCTGGCATCAATACTGACTGATGAAGATGAGTTCGCAGCTCTCGCTAAGTGCAACTAGGTACTGGGCGACTTGCAAATTGAAGTCGGCCAAAGCTCACAACAGAATGATCCTAAGGTGCCAGCAGAATAAACCTCATTGATTTGGCCTGAGAGCCATGTAATAGGTCCTTTTCATAAGTCGGTACTGTTTTTGTGATACCCTTTCGAAGGAACCTTTATATCGCCCTTAAGGCGATTTGAAATATTTGACCTGTCCTTTGAGAATCCTTTATGATGCTTAATTTGCCATGGACGAAGTAATTCTGATCATTATCCTGACTTAAGCTTGTGAAAATAGCATATGTGAAACCAAACAAATGATAACAAATATTTTTAATAGGCATCAGAAAGAAAGGTTAAAAACCCTTGAGGCTATGCCACGAAGAAAAAATAGCAAACAACAATTTCGTCGGCTCATAAGGTCGCGACAGGATGGGGCGAGTCAAAAAGCTCGAACACACACCCTAAATGCAGGTTTCGTCGGCTCATAAGGTCGCGAGAGGATGAGGCGAGTCAGAAAGCTCGAGCACACACCCTAAATGCAGGTTTCATCGGCTCATAAGGTCGCCACAGGATGATGCGAGTCAGAAAGCTCGTGCACACACCCTAAATGCAGGTTTCGTCGGCTCATAAGGTCGCGACAGGATGAGGCGAGTCAGAAAGCTCAACCACACCCCCTAAATGCAGGTTTCGTCGGCTCATAAGGTCGCGACAGGATGAGGCGAGTCAGAAAGCTCGACCACACACCCTAAATGCAGGTTTCGTCGGCTCATAAGGTCGCGACAGGATGAGGCGAGTCAGAAAGCTCGAGCACACACCCTAAATGCAGGTTTCGTCGGCTCATAAGGTCGCGACAGGATGAGGCGAGTCAGAAAGCTCGTGCACACACCCTAAATGCAGGTTTCGTCGGCTCATAAGGTCGCGACAGGATGAGGCGAGTCAGAAAGCTCGACCACACACCCTAAATGCAGGTTTCGTCGGCTCATAAGGTCACGACAGGATGAGGCGAGTCAGAAAGCTCGACCACACACCCTAAATGCAGGTTTCGTCGGCTCATAAGGTCGCAACAGGATGAGGCGAGCGAGAAAGCTCGTGCACACACCCTAAATGCAGGTTTCGTCGGCTCATAAGGTCGCGACAGGATGAGGCGAGTCAGAAAGCTCGACCACACACCCTAAATGCAGGTTTTTTCGGCTCATAAGGTCGCGACAGGATGAGGCGAGTCAGAAAGCTCGAGCACACACCCTAAATGATGACTCTGTCGACTCATAAGGTCGCAACAGGATGACACAATTGCTCTTTAATGAAGAAGCCCCCAAGCCAGGGAGTATTTGTAACTTTATTACTTCATAATGAAACTGAAAAACTTACAAAATGTAGAGCTTAAGAGCTCAAGTGTAATAAGGCCGCAGGTGGGCAATATTCCAGGGGCGAGTTGACTCAGCCTCCGTGGTTGGCCGGTTAGGCCGGAGATCCACCAAATAATAAGAGCCATTGCGGAGGTTCTTGCTGACGACGAACGGCCCTTCCCAAGGTGGTGACAACTTGTGCATGCCTGCACGATCTTGTATCAACTGAAGAACTAAGTCGCCTTCCTGAAAGGTCCGACTTTTAACCCGGCGGTTGTGATAACGCCGCAGATCCTGCTGGTAGATGGCTGAACGGGCCACAGCCAGGTCACGCGCCTCCTCCAAGGCGTCCAAAGAGTTTTGACACACCAGCTCATTGTCTTGTTCCACATACGCGGCGACTCTCAATGAGTCATGTCTTATGTCAGTAGGGAGAACAGCCTCTGCTCCGTAGACCAGAAAGAAAGGGGTGAAACCCGTGGATCGGTTCGGGGTGGTCCGAATACTCCACAACACTGAAGGTAGTTCTTCAACCCAACACCCTAGGGTTTTTTCCAGGGGAACCATGAGTCGGGGTTTAATCCCTCGCAACACCTCCTGATTCGCCTGCTCTGCCTGCCCATTAGATTGTGGGTGAGCGACTGCAGAAACGTCAAGTCGGATATGTTCTCGACGACAAAACTCCTGCATCGCCCCTTGGGGCAAGTTAGTACCATTATCAGTAAGGATACCGTGCGGATATCCAAACCGGAAAATCAACTTCTTCAAGAATTTGACCGCTGTTTCCGCATCGCAAGCTCCAACAGGTTCCGCCTCAACCCACTTGGTGAACTTGTCAACTGCCACCAGCAGATGTGTCTTCTTGTTAGAGGACATTTTAAAGGGGCCGACCATGTCTAGCCCCCAGACCGCAAAAGGCCAAGTGATGGGGATCATTCTTAATTCTTGAGCCGGCACATGAGCCTGCCGCCCATAACGCTGGCACCCTTTGCACCGACGAACTATATCTTCTGCATCTGCATGAGCTGTCAGCCAAAAGAAACCATGACGGAAAGCCTTTGATACCAAAGAACGTGACCCGGCGTGATGCCCACAGTCTCTGGAACGAATGTCATTTAAGATTATGCATCCTTCTTCGGAGGAAACACATCGCTGAAAAACTCCAGAGGCGCTCCTCTTATATAACTCGCCATTGATGATGACCATGGATTTGCTGCGCCGAATGATTTGACGAGCCAAAACTTCATCTGCCGGTAACTCGCCCCGAGCCAGATAAGCCAGATAAGGAAGAACCCAATCCGGTGTGACATGGAGAGCCGCCACAAGCTGAGACTCAGGATCTGGTATTGCTAATTCCTCCTCCGATGGTAGAGTCACTGATGGTTTATGTAAGATATCTAGAAAAACATTAGGAGGAACCGGTTTTCTCTGGGAGCCAAGTCGTGAAAGAGCGTCAGCTGCCTCGTTGAGGCGCCGATCAATATGATCCACCTGATAACCATGAAAATGACCCACCACATCAGACACAGCTCGCTTGTAAGCCGCCATCATGGGGTCACGAGAATCCCAGGTACCCGAAACCTGCTCTGCCACCAAATCAAAGTCGCCAAAGCATCTGACTCGTTTTAGATTCATCTCCTTAGCGAGTCGCAAACCGTGAAGCAGAGCTTCGTATTCCGCCGCATTGTTAGTGCACGGAAACCTGAGTCGGAGAACGTAACAGAACTTATCTCCTTGAGGGGATACCAACACCACTCCAACCCCCGAGCCCTCCAGCTGCCTAGACCCATCAAAATAAATGGTCCAGTAAGTGAGATCAGGCCGCTCTTCCGGAGTCTGTAACTCCGTCCAGTCGTTGACGAAATCAACTAAGGCCTGGGACTTAATGGCTGTGCGGGGAGTATACTGTATGTGATGGGGCCCAAGTTCTATTGCCCACTTGGCGATTCGTCCTATTGCCTCCCGATTCTGGATGATGTCCCCAAGGGGGGGCAGAGCTAACCATTGTGATAGGGTGTTCTTGGAAATAATGCTTAAGTTTTCGACTCGCCATAAACACCCCATATACCAATTTCTGCCAATGTGGGTACCGCTGCTTGGAAAGAGTTAGCACCTCGCTGATAAAATATACCGGACGTTGCACTGGGTATTCCTTCCCTTCCTCCTTTCTCTCAACAACAACCGCCACACTTACTGCTTTGGAATTTGCCACGAAATACAGAAGCATGGGCTCCTTTTCAGTTGGGGCAGCCAGGACCAGTGGGTTAACCAAATGGCGTTTCAAGGCTTCGAGCGCCTCGTCCGCCTCATTTGTCCAAACAAACCGATCGGATTTCCTCAATAACTGATAAAGAGGGATCGCCTTCTCCCCCAGGTGACTCACAAAACGATAGGGCCGCAATGCGACCCGCCAGTCGTTGAACTTGATTAACGTTCGCCGGCTTTCCAAGGGATGTAACCGCTTCGATCTTGTCCGGGTTAGCTTCAATGCCGCGCTCCGATACCAGGAAACCCAGTAACTTCCCTGCAGGTACACCAAAAACACACTTGGTGGGATTTAGCTTCATCTGATATACCCGTAGATTACCGAACGTTTCTTTGAGATCCTCCAGTAGCGTCTCCCCCTGGCGGGTCTTGATCACAATATCGTCGCCCCCGCACTCTTGAGTCCAAAGGGCATGGACACATAACAAAAGGCCCCGAAGGGGGTTATAAAGGCTGTCTTCTCTTGATCCTCCACGGCCATCTTGATTTGATGATATCCTGAATAGGCGTCCAGAAAGCACAATCGTTCGCATCCCGTAACCGAGTCAATGATTTGGTCGATGCGGGGAAGAGCGAAGGGATCTTTTGGACAAGCTTTGTTGAGGTCTGTGTAGTCGATACACATACGAAAAGTACCATTCTTCTTGAGTACCAAAACCGGGTTAGCCAGCCATTTGGGGGTGAAAAACTTCCACGATGAACCCGGCGGCTAAAAGGCGGGCGACTTCTTCCCCAATCGCCTTGCGTCGCTCCTCGTTAAATCAGCGAAGGTACTGCTGGATGGGTTTGCACTTTGGGTCAACATTAAGATGGTGCTCAACGAATTCTCTCGGCACACCAGGCATGTCAGAAGGTTTCCATGCAAAGATGTCCTGATTCTCACGGATGAATTCAATGAACGCGCTTTCTTATTTGGGGTCCAGACCCGTCCCAATGGTGAACTACTTGGATGAATCGCCAGGCACGAAATCAATTGTCTTAGTGTCATCCGTTGGTTTGAACTTGAGGGGCGACTCAGAATATGTAGTCGGTTTCTTCAAGGGTGACATATCCGTCGGGTCAACGTTGGCCCGATGGTGTTCGAGCTCTTCCGCAGCACAGGCGACTTCCGCATAGGCCGCGTCCCCTTCTTCACATTCCTTTGCAATCCTTCTATCTCCATCAACCATGATGGTTCCTTTGGGACCAGGCGTTTTGAGCTTGAGATAGACATAGCACGGGCGAGCCATGAAGCGGGCGTAAGCCGGCCGCCCAAACAGCGCATGGTAGGGGCTTTTCAATTTGACCACCTCGAAGATCAGTGACTCCGACCTATAATTCTGCGCAGTTCCAAATGCCACTGTGAGCCTGACCCGGCCTATGGGATAAGCCGACTTGCCTAGGACAATTCCATGGAAAACCGTGGTTGAAGGCATTAGATCTTTTTCCAATAGGTTCATCCTTTGGAAAGTGTCAAAGTATAGGATATTGATGCTGCTGCCACCATCCATTAGCACTTTTGATAGGGTGTAACCCCCGACTTGGGGAGCCACGACCAACGCCAGATCGCCCGGGTTATCAACTTTTGGCGGGTGATCCTCCCTGCTCCACGTTATGGTTTGCTCAGACCAATGGAGGTATCTGGGAAGCGCTGGTTCAGATACAGTGTACGCCCGGTGACTCACCTTCTTATCACGCCTGCAAGCATTAGTGGTGAAAACATGATACTGCCCATTACTTAACTGTTTGGGGTTGCTACGGAAGCCCCCATTATCGTCCTGACCCTGCGGAGCCCCCTGTGGGGGTGGCTACTGGAAAACTCCTGGCGGGTTATACCGCCGCTGGTGGTGCACCGGGTATTGGCTGCCACCTGGCTGTGGGCCTCCCTGAGCCCCCTATTCGGGAAAGCCGCCGAAAGGGTTCTGTCTTTGGTTGGGTGCGGCGAATTGCTCCTGATGCTGGTCCGGGTCATCATTTTGGCTCTTCTTGATCGCCTCCGCCCGAAACTCTCGCATCACGAAGCAGTTTTCCCAAGAGTGAGTCGTCGGACCGTCTGCCGTGGCATGGTGCGGGCAAGGGCCTTTGAGTAGCTCTTCGTAGTTACGCGGCCTCTTCCCGCTGAACCCCCGATTCTTCTTCTTGTCGTTGTTGGCGTTGGTGTTGGCGACTAAGTCCGAGGACTCCTCCTGCGGTATCCGCTTGCCATTGGTCCCTTGATTGTGACGGTTACGCCCCTGGAACCGGGTATGATTTTTGGATGACTCGCCCTTCTTAGGCGAGTTAGCCTTACCATCCTCGTCAGGATCTTTGGTACCATCGGCCTCAGCGTATCTAGTGAGGGTGTCCATCAGTTCTCCCATGTCTTGGACCTTTCGCTTGAGTCGCCCCAATTTTTGCACCAAGGGTTCGTAATGGCAATTATGCTCGAGGATGAGCAAAGCTTGAGCCGCCGTAATACCATATGATGAATGGATAATTTCTGCAACCCGCCGTGACCAATGGTGGGCCGACTCATCCGGGCGCTGAACACAGTGTTGTAGATCGACGATCGTCATCGGACGTTTGCAAGTTCATCGGAAGTTTTTGATGAAACGTTCTTTCAACTCGGCCCAGGCCTGGATGGAATTGGGAGGTAAGTTTTTCAACCAAGTGCGTGCCGACCCCTCGAGCATCATCGTGAAGTATCTGGCGCAAACCGCCTCGTTCACGTCGAGCATGTCCATGGCGATTTCATAACTTTCGATCCATGATGCCGGCTCGAGGTCCGGGGTATAATTAGGCACTTTCCTTGGCCCTTTGAAATCCTTGGGCATCTTTTCATTACGAAGGGCGGGGGACAAGCATGGTACCCCAACTCGCCCTCCGCCCCCGACGAGGGGGGCCGGGGCGTCTTGGGTGTTTGGGAGATCCCGGCCCGGCGGGTTCCGTTCAGGCGGGTTGTCCTATGGGACATGTCGCGGCCCGCTGTTTACGACGGGCTGGTCCTCTGGCCGGCTCCTGGTGTAACTTGCCTAGGGGGTGGAATGCAATCTCTCGAGGCTATGTGAGAACTGGGCGTTTTGAACCACCGCCGTCTTCAACATCTCGATGGCGTTCCTTGCTTCTATCTCGGCAGGGGTGTTGCCGTGAATCAGAAGAGACTCTAGATGGCGAGTTGCGGGAAGCACGTTATCCACCGGGTTGGAAAAGTGGCCTTGAGGCGTCCGGAATCGGGGAATGTGATCCTCAACCGGCTGAGCCGGCGGGTTAGGCGGGCGGCCCGGTCCTCCCCCGGGGCGGCTCCCGCCCCAGGGGTTCGTGGAGTGTCGAACAGGCGGGTCGGGTTGAGATCATGGGGCAGGCGACCCTGGTGTCTCCGCTGATGGACGGCGTCGGAAGCGCGCTGCTGTCTCTCGAGCCGCCAGTTGTCAGTGTTTAAACACATCCTTTCGGCCGTAATTTGAGCTTGCCGAGTCTCGATCCTGGCGGACTCCATCTCGGCGTCCCGATGAGCCTTTGCCACTGCCTCTCTGAATTTCGCCAGCTCCGTGTTTATCTCCTCTTGGTTCTCTGGTGTGAGGGGAGTCGCCATTAGACTTGTGATCTCCGCCGCTAAATCCACTAGGACTGCGGCCGGGCTCCTGGACGTCTCGCCGGTTCCATCGCCTCCAGTAGGGTTTTGTGTGGGCTGAGTCACCCCAGCCATGTAGATGGCGATCTGGCGGCGAGTTCGGTCAAGGATTTCTGGGTCCATGGCCAGCGACAAGCTCCCAAGACAATCCCCATGCAGAGAGCGGATTGAATCTGAGTCACCCATGGATGATTCGTCATCAGAGTTGACCGGTGTAGTTTCCTGAGTCGCCGAGCGTTCTGGCTCCTCCGATCCCTGCGTGAACCCCACAAAGACCGGGCGAGTCAGATTTGGCGTTATGACTTGGCGGACGTACCTGGCCGGCTCGACGATGTCGGTGGAGATGTCCGGCTCAGGCGCGGATGATCCGATCATGCCGATGAAGATGTTGATCTTGCCGAAGGGGACCCTGTAACCAGATTTAATCAAATCCGCTTCAGGTCCCCATTGCTGGTTGTCGATGTAGGTTATCCCGCGGCGGCTCCGAGTCATGAGCCCTGTCGCGTAACTCCCAAACCCTGGTAGGGCTCCCTTTGAGAACTCAACTCCACCGTGCGTAGGCCCCACGGTGGGCGCCAACTGTCGTGGTTTTTTCACGGCAGATGTCCTCGTGAAAGGACTTTGTACTGGAGCCATCGCACCTTGGTGGCGACTCAAAGGGGTTAAGCGGGAGAGACACGGCGATTTACCCATGTTCGGCCCCTCGTGAGGAGGTAAAGGCCTACGTCCCGCTTTGGTTTGTATTGATGTGGTTTCGATTACAAGGAGGGCGTAACTCGCCAGACCTAGCACTCGATGATTCTAACCTGCCCTTTCCTCCCCTGGGACTCGCCTTTATATACAGGTCGAACCCCTAGGGTTTACAAGGATACTTTCCTTCCTGTAAGTCGTGACCCCTATGGTCTCTAAGTCGCCATCTTCCGAAGCTTGGAGACCTCCCAGGAATCATAAACCGTCACCCGACCTTGATCCGGCCAGGACAAGGCCCAAATAACTGTTTGGGTGAATCGCCTAATTGGTAACCCGGCCCAACTAGGGCGGGTCATTCACAGGTAATATCCGCAACAGATATGGTAATATTAGAGTCATGTTACTAGGGTGTTGTGAATCTAGAAATACTTGTGTTGAAGTTAGTGATTCCCGTAACATGCACGTATGGTGAACTGCTATGTTAGGAAGTCGGAGCACAATTGATTTATTGATTGTCATCCTTTGTGTGGCGGTCGGGATCGCGCCATGGTTAACACCTACCAACCCTTCCCCTAGGAGTATGCGTTTAGCACTTTGTTTCGATTACTAATAAAACTTTCGCAATAAGTATATGAGTTCTTCATGAACAATTTGAGTCCATGGCATAGATGCACTTTCACCTTCCACCGTTGCTAGCCTCTCTAGTGCCGCGCAACTTTCGCCGGTGCACAAAACCACCATATACCTTCCGCAAAACAGCCACCATACCTACCTATCATGGCCTTTTCATAGCCATTCCGAGATATATTGCCATGCAAATCCCACCGTTCCGTCTCATGACTTGTGCCGTCACTTTCATATTGCCATTGCATGATCGTAAGATAGCTAGCGAGATGTTTCAACATCATACGCTAAGCTAGATCGTTGCACATCCCGGTACACTGCTGGAGGCATTTCCTATAGATTCATCATTGCTCTAAGTATTGAGTTGTGAGTAAATAAAAGTGTGATGATCATCATTATTAGAGCATTGTCCCATGTGAGGAAATAAAAAAAAGAGGCCAAAGATGCCCACATAAAAAAATGAAAAGAGGCCAAAGTGCCCAATTAAAAAAAGAGAGAAAAAGAGAGATGGGACAATGCTACTATCTTTTTCCACACTTGTGCTTCAAAATAGCACCATGTTCTTCATGATTGAGAGTCTCTTATTTTGTTACCACCATATACTAGTGGGAATCTTCATTATATAACTTGGCTTGTATATTCCAATGATGGGCTTCCTCAAAATTGCTCTAGGTCTTCGTGAGCAAGCAAGTTGTATGCACACCCACTAGTTCTCCTTTTTAGCTTTCACACACTTATAGCTCTAAGTGCATCCGTTGCATGGTAATCCCTACTCATTCACATTGATATCTATTGATGGGCATCTCCATAGCCCTTTGATACGCCGAGTCGATGTGACCATCTCCTCCTTTTTGCCTCACAACCTCCACCACCCTCTATTCCACCTAAAGTGCTATATCCATGGCACACGCTCATGTATTGCGTGAGAGTTGAAAAGGTTTGAGGAAGTAAGAGTGTGAAAACAATTACTTGGCCAATACCGGGGTTGTGCATGATTTAAATTCGTTGTGTGGGGATGATGGAGCATAGACAGACTATATGATTTTGTAGGGATAAGTTTCTTTGGCCTTGTTATTTCAAAAGTTCATGATTACCTTGCTAGTTTGCTTGAAGTATTATTGTTTTCATTTCAATGGCAAACTATTTTTCTGAATCTTACGGATCTGAACATTCATGTCACATGAAAAGAAGTTACAACGAAAAAATATGTTAGGTAGCATTCCACATCAAAAATCCAGTCTTTATCACTTCCCTACTCGAGGACGAGCAGGAGTTAAGCTCGGGGATCCTTGATACGTCTCCAACATATCGATAATTTTTGATGGTTCCATGCTATTATCTTGTCAACTTTGGATGTTTTATATGCATTTTATATCTTTTTTGGGACTAACTTATTAACTCAGTGCCAAGTGCCAGTTCCTATTTTTTTCTGTGTTTTTGACCTTCTTTAGAGGAGAATATCAAATGGAGTCCAAACGGAATAAAACGTCCGAAAAGATTTTTTCCGGAACAGAAGATACGCAGGGAGCTTGAGAACCAAGGCAAAGGGTCCTGGGGGAGGCCACAAGCCCCCTAGACGCGCCCTGGGGGGGGTGGCACCTAGCAGGCTTGTGGGCCCCCTGTGTCTCCTTTGCCCTACCTCTTCCGCCTATAAATTCCCTAAAAATATGAAACAACGGGAGAGAGCCACGAAAATACTTTTCCGCCGCCGCAAGCTTCTATCTCCGCAAGATCCCATCTGGGGACCGTTCAGGTGTCCTGCCGGAGGGGGTATTCGAATACGGAGGGTTTCTTCATCAACACCATTGCCTCTCCGATGATGCGGGAGTAGTTCACCATAGACCTTCGGGTCCATAGCTAGTAGCTAGATGGCTTCTTCTCTCTCTTGGATCTTCAATACAAAGTTCTCCATGATCTTCATGGAGATCTATCCGATGTAATCCTCTTTTGCGGTGTGTTTGTCGAGATCCGATGAATTGTGGATTTATGATCAGATTATCTATGAATGTTATTTGAGTTTCCTCTGATCTCTTATATGCATGATTTCGTATCCTTGTAATTCTCTTCGAGTTGTGGGTTTCCTTTGGCCAACTTGATCTATAATTCTTGCAATGGGAGAAGTGCTTGGTTTTGGGTTCATACCGTGCGGTGATCTCACCCAGTGACAGAAGGGGTAGCGAGGCACGCATTGTGTTGTTGCCATCAAGGGTAAAAAGATGGGGTTTATATGTATTGCATGAATTTATCCCTCTACATCATGTCAGCTTAAGGCGTTACTCTGTTTGTTATGAACTCAATACACTAGATACATGCTGGATAGCGGTCGATGTGTGGATTAATAGTAGTAGATGCAGAAATTATCGGCCTACTTGTCTCAGACGTGATGCCTATATGTATGATCATTGCCTTAGATATCGTAATGACTTTGCGCGGCTCTATCAATTGCTCGACAGTAATTTGTTCACCCACCGTAATATTTGCTATCATGAGAGAAGCCTCTCCTACTGGAATCCAGAAATTTGCCGTCAGCCAGTTCTTTACCGTCTGCTGGCTGACGGCAAAGAACCTCTTTGCCATCAGTTGACACAATACAGACGGCAAAGAACTGACACATGGCAAAAATACGGCCCTTTGCCGTCTGCCATACGGCCCTTTGCCGTTGGGGGGCGGACGGCAAAGGGGCAGCCCTATAACGGCCGTTACCCCCCTCGCTCACTGTCTCTCTCTCTCTCACCCCGACCACTCTCTCTCTCCACGGCGGCGACCCCCTCCCCGCGAGATCCCCTCCCCGCGGCGAGCCCACCCCCCCCCCCCCCGGCGACCCCCTCCCCGTGGGATCCCCTCCCCGTGGGATCCCCTCCCCGAGAGGGCACCTCCCCTGCGGCGCGCCCCCTGCCGCCGCCCCCTGCCGCCGCCGCCCCCTGCCGCACGCCCGCGCCACCTGCATTGCGCCCCTGCCGTCGCCGCCCCCTGCCGCCGCCGCCCCCTGCTGCGCGCCACCTGCATTGCGCCCCCTGCCGTCGCCGCCCCCTGCCGCCGACGCCCCCTGCGGCGAGCCCCCAGCCGCGCGCCCCCTGCCGCCGCCGCCCCCTGCCGCCGCCCCCTGCCGGTGAGTTTTTCCTGTTTTTATTTTTAATAAAGTTAATTACTTTAGTTAGTTTATTAGGTTAGTTTTTTTATTATATATAGGGTAATTTAGTTAGTTTATTTGGTTAGATTATTATGCTAATTAGGTTAGTTAGTTAGGTTAGAAGAAAAAAAGCAGAAGGAAAAAAAGCAGGAGAAGAAGAAGAAGAAGAAGAAGAAGAAGAAGAAGAGGAGGAGGAGGAGGAGAAAGAAGAAGAAGAAGAAGAAGAAGAAGAAGAAGAAGAAGAGGAGAGGAGGAGGAGGAGAAAGAGGAGGAGAAAGAAGAAGAAGAAGAAGAAGAAGAAGAAGAAGAAGAAAAAGAATAGAAGGAGAAAAAGAGGAGGGGGAGTAGGAGGAGAAAAAAGAAGAAGAAGAAGAAGAAGAAGAAGAAGAAGAAAAAGAGGAGAGAGGAGAAGAAGAAAGAAGAGGAAAAGGGAACCCCGGCACCCCGAAACTGACCCTCGACCCCCGACCCCTGACGCCCGACGCCACTGACCCCCGACCATCGACCTCCGACGCCACTGACCCCCGACCCCCGACCCCCGACGCCACTGACCCCCGACGCCACTAACCCTCGACCCCCGACGCCACTGCCCCCGACCCAGACCCTCGGCCCACGAATCCCGACCCCCGACGCTCGACGCCACCAACCCCCGACCCCCGACGCCACTAACACCCGACGTCACTGACCCTGGACCCCCGACGCCACTGACCCTGGACCCCCGACGCCACTGACCCCCCACAACCGACGCCACTAACTCGCCGACCCCCGATGCCACCGACCCTCGACGGCACTGACTCCCGACGCCACTAAGCCCCGACCCCCGACACCTCTTCTGCCTTCTTTTGAACGAGAAGGTGCTTTTCGGCCTTCCAGAGGCCCACGGGGTCATAGTTTTGTAAATTATGAGTTAGGTCACATATTTTCCGATCATGTTAATTATAAAAACATCGTATTTGTGTTGATCGGGTGAATTTCAATGTGCAGTTGTTCGACGACCTCCACGTGCGTTGGACGAGCTCCGCCCTTGCGTTTGTTGGTGAGCACAAATGACTTCTCCTCCTACCCCCTTAATTTGCTCTGTCCCGGTCTTCGTGCCGATGAAACTTGCTAGCTATAGGTTTCTTCAATCATGAGTATGCGTGACCAGTATGCGTCTCCCGTTCGAAAGGGCGACATCTATAAATATGCATTTCTTTGCATATTTATAACCGCCATCCTTTCGAATTGTCCAACATTATCCATGGACAGCCCGAGTATGTGTAGATTGGGTTTGTTTTCCCGTATGCTGTGCTCCGGATCCGATGAGGAATTTTGTCAGTGCCTCCCCTGTTGTTCTCCGGGTACACATCCTCTCTGCGTATTGCCGAGATGTGTATCAGGAGAACAGTGGGGAGGTGCTGCCGAAATTCTGCGTCGCATCTGGAGCAGAGCATGGGAAAACGAACCCAGTCTACACATACTCGGGTGGGATTAGGACCTATCTTTACCTATTAACGTGTAGGTTGCATGGACGTAATAAAACTGACAAACTTGATTAGCGTATGAATATAGATGATGAATTATGTATTTATTTCTTGTGCCCCCATAGGTAGCTAGGCAAGATGAGTGATCGTGCTTGGATGTACACTGGTCACCCTAGTCAGAAAGACATGACCCATGAATGGTTAACAAAAACCAGGGGGTTTGTGAGAGCCGCATTTGCAAATGGCCAGCAAAAAACATGGTGCCCCTGTCCCAACTGCGGCAACTGGAAAAAGCAGACAGAGTTTGAAATGGGTAAACACTTGCAGAAGTGGGGTTTTACGCCTAATTATACGGTGTGGACTTTTCATGGTGAGTCTGACCAACGTGCCAGAGCTGAGGTGATTCGTCGTCGCACCGACGAGCATGGTACCGGGATTGAAGACATGGTGCAAGACTTTGGTGATGCTCGGGATTCGGACGATGAGATGGAGGAATCTGCAAAGGCCTTCTATGAAATGCTGGAGTCTTCAAAACGTCCTCTCCACGAGCAGACTGAGCTTTGTCAGCTGGATGCCATCGCGCAAGTAATGGCTCTGAAGGCTCAGTTCAACCTAGGCAGAGAATGCTACGACGCGATGATGATGATATTTGGACGCTTTCTACCCAAAGGCAATGTACTGCCTGCAAACCTGTACCAGTCAGAGAAAATCCTCCGTGTACTTAAGATGCCCTATGAGAAGATACATGCCTGTGAGAATGGATGTGCCTTATTTAGGCTTGAGTATGCGGCCTTGAACTATTGCCCCATTTGCAATTCTTCCAGGTATATTGTGGTAGACAACGGCATGGGTGAGAAGAATCAAACCAAAATCCCCATTAGTGTTCTTCGATATCTGCCAATCGTACCAATACTTCAACGCCTTTTCATGGTCGAAGAGACGGCCAAACAGATGACATGGCACAAATTGGGCTAAAGAACCGAACTAGATGCGGATGGGAACAAGATGCTGGTACACACTTCAGATGGTTTTGCGTGGAGGCACTTCGATGCATTACATAAGGATAAATCGGAAGATCCAAGGCAACCTAGAGTTGCCATAGGACGGATGGGTTCAATGTGTATGGTATGACGGCAGCACAATACAGTTGTTGGCCTGTATTTGTCATTCCACTAAATTTGCCACCCGGAGAGATTATGAAAAGAAAGAACATTTTCCTGACGTTGATAATTCCAGGGCCCAACTATCCGGGGAAGAATATGAATGTGTACATGCAGCCGCTTAAGGATGAGTTGCAAGAAGCCTGGGATAATGGGATCAAGACCTACGACGCGGCTACAAAAACAAATTTCAAAATGCATGTGTGGTACATGTACTCGACGCATGATTATCCGGCGTTTGCGCTATTCGCTGGCTGGTGTGTGCATGGAAGGTTCCCGTGCACCACATGCAAGGCAGCTCTTCAGTTCCGTTGGCTGCAGGCTGGTCGCAAGTATTCTTGCTTCGACATGCATAGACAATTCCTGGATCCTGACCATAAGTTCAGAAAAGACAAGAAGAATTTCATCAAAGGTAGAGTTGTCAAAAACACTGCACCAGCTGCGTTGACAGGCCAACAGACCCTTGATCCAGTTAAACGCTCTCGAGCCCGATCCTTTGCGTCCAGGATACTTCAAAGGGTATAATACGGAACACGCCTGGACTCACAAGTCATGCTTATGGGATCTCCCTTACTTCAAAGACCTCCTTTGCCCACACAACATTGACGTGATGCACACTGAAAAGAATAGTGCGGAGGCCATTTTTGGTACATTGTTCGGCATAGAGGGGAAGTCAAAAGATAATCCTAAGGCTAGAATCGACCTGGAGGCTATATGTGATAGACCGTTGCAAAACTTGCGACAACGGAAAGGAAAGAAAAGCATAGCGAAGCCAAAGGCATGGTTCAATCTTGAAAGGCCAGCTATGAGGGAAATGCTATTGTGGGTGAAAATGCGGTTGATGTTCCCCGATGGGTATGCTGCGAATCTAAAGAGGGGAGCGAGTCTTGAGAAATTGAAAATATTTGGGCTCAAGAGTCATGATTGGCACATATGGATTGAGCGGGTAATGCCGGTGATGTTGCGTGGCTTTATCCCTGAGGATGAATGGCTAGTACTGGTAGAGCTGAGCTATTTCTTCCGTTCTCTTTGTGCGAAAGAACTATCGCCTGGCGTGCTAGATGAAATGGAAGAGTTGGCGCCGGAGTTGGTCTGCAAATTAGAAAAGATCTTTCCACCGGGCTTCTTTAATCCAATGCAACATTTGATTTTGCATCTCCCGACCGAGGCAAGAATGGGGGGGCCCGTTCAAAATCGATGGTGCTACTCAACTGAGAGGATGCAGAAGACGCTTCGAGCTAAGTGTAAAAATAAACGTAGAATTGAAGCATCGATGGCCGAGGCATTCATTACTGAGGAGGCGGCAAACTTCGTGACAGCACACTACGAAGCCAAAAATTATCATTTGCATAACCCGAAGCCTCGGTACAATGATGGCGATCGAGAAAAAGTTCGATCCAACCTCAGCCTATTCAAAGGTAAGCTCGCACCATCCGGTGCTTCGAAAGGGAAATCGTTGGATGTCGAAGAATGGCGGACCATTTCATTGTATATCTTCACCAACCTAACAGAAGTGCGGCCGTACATCGAGTAAGTTCTCGGTAATTTATTGTTCCGCAACTTCTAATTGCTTTGAACCACTCTTATTCCCGGATATTTGATATAGTCGATACGTCGCCGAATTCTCGGATGGAGCGGTCATCGAAAAGGATTCCGTCGAAGAGTATGAGCTTCTCGCAAAGCATGGAGGCGACTATCCTCGTTTCATCTCTTGGTTCAAACAAAGGGTAATTAATTACCATTAAGGGCCCATTTGACTTATTGGTCTAATTTGCGGCTAATGCATCCATTCTTTCGTATTAAACTTGTAGGCTGATGCAGAGTCTATGGACGCCGAGTTGAGACAAGTCGCTAATGGTTTTGACTATAAGGTCCGTTCATTTGACAAATACAACATCAACGGGTATCACTTTCGTACCTTTGGCAAAGAGCTATCTATGCCCGACCTAAACACTACAAATTGTTCTGTCTCTGCTATCGGCGAAGGAGACACCGAGTATTATGGAAGGGTTGAAGCAATTTATGAACTTCTATTCTATGGTGAAAACCCACCGATCGTCGTAGTCTTCAAATGTTATTGGTTTGAGCCGAGGGAGACTAGAAGGACTCATGAACATATAGGACTAGTCGAAATCAACCGAAACACCCACTTAGATGTTCCCGATGTCTATATTACGGCTCAACAGGCGACACAAGTTTTCTATCTACCGTGGGCCTGCCAAACTGATCCAAATCTCAAAGGTTGGGATGTCGTTTATGAAGTGCCACCACATTTTAGACCACCTACCCTCAATGAAGAGGATTACGAACCTCACATTAACCCAGACACATATGAAGGAGAATTCTTCCAAGAAACACGTATGTCCAAGAAACGTTTCAAGAACCGCTCTACTTCACCCCAGAACATTGAAGTAGACAGCGACAGTGAATCCGTCTTAACCCCTGAGCCCGAAGAGGAAGAGCTGGAAGAAGAAGAGGTTACTGCTGCGGATGACCTGTCACTTCTTGACCGATTACATAATGGTGGCCTTCCACATGTTCTTCTAGATAGTGATGATGATGATGCATTTATTGATGATAGTGATGATCATGATGCATTTATTAACCCCGAAGCATATATAGACGAGGACGATTGTTATTAGTTCATGTCAGGTATTCAACTATTATACTATATATAAATTTTGAGTTCATGTTAGGTATTCAATTTTTATTAGTCATGTTGGTATTTATGTTGTACTAATTTCATTTACTCTTTGTCATGACAGGTGTTGAAAGATGGTGGGAAAGGGTCGAAAGCATGCCGCGGCTGCTTCTTCGTCGGCGGGTGATGGGATGGGTACTTCCATTCCTGCCTCGCCTCTTCGGAGAGTGTTGCTCTCTACTATGCAAGGAGCGGCCCCCGTGAGAGGAGGTCGACCACCCGCGAAGCCGAGAGGCACTAAAGGTACACGTTGTATTCATGTTGGTATTTATGTTGTACTCATGTTGTATGCATATTGGTATTTATATACATTTTATTACTCATGTTGGTATTTATGTTGTACTAAAGGTACACGTGGCCGCGGGAGAGGTAGGGCTACACGGTCTCCGCCACCACCCCAAGCTGATTCACCTGAGCACAGGAGGACTTCTAGGGTGGATTCGTCTGAGGTGGAGGCTACACGGTCTCCGGTTCACGAGCCTCGGGTCGACGAGCCTTTGACCCACGAGACTCGTGTTCCAGAGGCTTCCTTCCACACGACTGCGGAGCACAGCAGGGATGAGGGTACGTCCCAAGAGACCCAGTGGGATCCCTGGCCAGAGCCAACTAGCCATGCTGGTAGCGACGAGGAGCTCGGTGAGGGGGATACCGTCTACCAGCGTGGTAGTTCGGGGCTCCCGCTCGTGCCAGCGACCCCCGAGCAGAGGTGCTCGATTAGGCCAAATGGGGACAAGTAAGTTAATTTACTCTTATTTAACCTGTTGCCTTCGCGTTTCCTCAAATATCTAATGTTTTGGCTTTAATTTGTCATACTGTAGGGGTTGGATTGTTGCCAAGGGTGTCCGCAAGCCCAACAGCGTCCTCGGTGTTCTTTGCCGTCAAAACTTCCCATGGTTTGTTACGTTGCCCGGTCGGGAGCGAGAGGTAGGGATGACCTGGGAGCACTACTTGGGTGCCCCGGCCCCGCCGGAGGTGGAGATCGACGGTGTTTTGTGTGACACGAGGGCAGACATGGTGATCCGAAAGTTCTGGGTAATTTCTCTTTCACACAATTATAAATTAACCATAGCTATTTATTGTACTAATCGGTGTTGTCTCGTTTGCAGACCTTCTACAGGTGTGAGGAGGGATACGAGGACGACGCGGCAAAGGTTATCGAAACCGAATGTCGCCGCCTACTTCAAAACTTCCGGCACGAGGCTCGGGTGCAGGCTGTTCGAGACTACTATGCCACGCGGCGTATTAGGATTGATAAGGCGAAGTGCCATGATGCTAAGATGGAGAAGGAGCATTACATGAAGGTAATTACATATTATTAAGGCTTTGTAGTTAGTTTCCTTGATTTGGTTCTTACGCACTCAAATTTCTCTTTATTAACTTAGGTGCCCCCTAGATGGTGTGTGGATAAGATGGATTGTTGGGAGGCCTTGGTGGACCAGTGGTGCTCCAAAACATGGGAGACCAGCCACAACAACGCCAAGGAGAGGCGTGGCAAAATGGTTGGCGTGCCACACCATCAAGGGAGCGTCAACTTAATCCAATTTGGCGAGAACTGGGTATTTGGTTTGCTTCATGCCTCATGCAATTCATTCTTAATGCTATCTTGAGCCCTTTACCAATACAATTTTCTGCTCTCTCTCTTTTAGGCGCGTCACAATAAGACGGAGGCGCAACAGATGTACGACCTGTATGCGATGGCCCATACTGCCTCGTACAAGAAGGTCAAGGCATTCTGTGAGTCCGACCTCGAGCATCCAGAAAACTTCACCAACATCTCCTCCCACGACAAGCTCGTGAAGTACAGAGATCACGGGAAGGCGAGGAAAGGGGAGGACTTTAACCCGAGCGAGGGGCCTATTGATCCAGAGCTGGTGATGATAGCTGGCAACGGGAGGCCCCATGGCTCGATCGCCATTGGAGACGGCCTTATACGTTGTCCTAGCACTCTCCGACAGATAAAGGCACGCCAAACGAGCTCTTGTCCGGAGATAACACGTCGTCCACGGCCAGTCGAGCTCGCCATCGAGGTTAGTTTAATGGACTCAACTATCTTTCCGCATTATGTTGTGCGTTGGAACCAATATGATTACATTGCTAACAATGAGTTGTGTTGCAGGCTGCTATTCAGAAAGAGAGAGCGGCAATGCAGGCGGCTATGGCGGAGAAGGACAAGGAAATTAGGGAGCTGGAGGAGAGGACGACTGCATTGGTGGAGGCGAAGAGGGCACGGAATGAAGCGTCTACCAGGGCCATATACGAGCTCTTCGTGGTAAGTTTCTTCTTCATGTTATTTCAAATCTTGCATTTGAATGTCCGTTTCATTAATAAATAAAAAGTTTGACTTGTCGAAACCAAATGTACAGTCTATGTGCGAGAAGAACGGCCAAGTCCCTCCGCCGATGCTAGTCTTTAACGTGGCGGGGACGGTGAGTTTCATTTCAGTGGAGTGATCTTAAGAGTGTCCTCATGCTAACTACACATTGCAAACGATGTTTGGTGCAGAATATGTCCCAAAACGCATCGCACGACCC
This sequence comes from Hordeum vulgare subsp. vulgare, assembly GCF_904849725.1. Classification (NCBI taxonomy): domain Eukaryota; kingdom Viridiplantae; phylum Streptophyta; class Magnoliopsida; order Poales; family Poaceae; genus Hordeum; species Hordeum vulgare. The sequence continues at coordinate 296,555,062 of NC_058519.1, forward strand.
TTCTACAGTCGAGCCTTCTCCAGGGCAGCCTTCTCCAGGTGAAACAAGCCAGAGCCACGGTGCTTCACCCTAACTTAGGTATGTTATTTCTAGTGTTTTAATAAAAAATAGGTAGACTTCCATCTAATGACATAATTAGCTTAGTTAGCTCCAAAATAGCTAGACTTCCATCTAATGACATAATTAGCTTAGTTAGCTCCAAAATGGCCTATTTAATAAAAAATGACCTATACTTAGCTAATTATCCTCGAAATGACATAATTAGCTCCAAAAAGGCATTCTTAGCCAATTTAGCCCGAACAAGGGGACAAGAAGAGAAAAAGAGGAAAAATGAAAGGAGGGAAGAGGAAAAATGAGGAGAAGAAGGAGGAGAGGGAGGAGGAGAAGAAGAAGGAGAAGAAGGAGAAGAAGGAGGAGAAGGAGAAGGAGCTACTCCTACTCCTTCTTCTTCCTCCTTTTCCTTCTCCTTCTTCTTCTCCTTCTCCTTCTTCTTTTCTTCTTCTTCTCCTCTACCTTCTTCTTCTCCTCCTCCTCCTTATTTTACTTCTTCTTCTCTATCTCTTCTTCTACATAGCTTAGACTCATCCAAGAAAGGCTAAATTAGCCAATTGTCCTACGAAATGACATAATTAGCTTAGTTAGCTCCAAAATGTCCTATTTAATAAAAAATGACCTATACTTAGCTAATTATCCTCGAAATGACATAATTAGCTCCAAAAAGGCATTCTTAGCCAATTTAGCCCGAAGAAGGGGACCAGAAGAGAAAAAAGAGGAAAAATGAAAGGAAGGAAGAGGAAAAATGAGGAGAAGAAGGAGGAGAGGGAGCAGGAGAAGAAGAAGGAGAAGAAGGAGGAGAAGGAGAAGGAGCTCCTCCTTCCCCTTCTTCTTCCTCCTTCTTCCTCCTTCTCCTTCTCCTTCTTCTTCTCCTTCTCCTTCTTCTTTTCTTCTTTTTCTCCTCTTCCTTCTTCTCCTCCTCCTCCTCCTCCTCCTCCTTATTTTACTTCTTCTTCTCTATTTCTTCTTCTACGTAGCTTAGACTTATCCAAGAAAGGCTAAATTGGCTAATTATCCTACGAAATGACATAATTAGCTTAGTTAGCTCCAAAATGTCCTATTTAAAAAAAATGACCTATACTTAGCTAATTATCCTCGAAATGACATAATTAGCTCCAAAAAGGCATTCTTAGCCTATTTAGCCCGAAGAAGGGGACAAGAAGAGAAAAAGAGGAAAATGAAAGGAAGGAAGAGGAAAAAGGAGAAGAAGAAGGAGGAGAGGGAGGAGGAGAAGAAGATGGAGAAGAAGGAGGAGAAGGAGAAGGAGCTCCTCCTTCCCCTTCTTCTTCCTCCTTCTTCCTCCTTCTCCTTCTCCTTCTTCTTGTCCTTCTGCTTCTTCTTTTCTTCTTCTTCTCCTCTTCCTTCTTCTTCTCCTCCTCCTCCTCATCCTCCTCCTTATTTTACTTCTTCTTCTCTATCTCTTCTTCTACGTAGCTTAGACTTATCCAAGAAATGCTAAATTGGCTAATTATCCTACGAAATGACATAATTATCTTAGTTAGCTCCAAAATGTCCTATTTAATAAAAAATGACCTATACTTAGCTAATTATCCTCGAAATGACATAATTAGCTCCAAAAAGGCATTCTTAGCCAATTTAGCCCGAAGAAGGGGACAAGAAGAGAAAAATAGGAAAATGAAAGGAAGGAAGAGGAAAAAGGAGAAGAAGAAGGAGGAGAGGGAGGAGGAGAAGAAGAAGGAGAAGAAGGAGGAGAAGGAGAAGGAGCTCCTCCTTCCCCTTCTTCTTCCTCCTTCTTTCTCCTTCTCCTTCTCCTTCTTCTTCTCCTTCTCCTTCTTCTTTTCTTCTTCTTCTCCTCTTCCTTCTTCTTCTCCTCCTCCTCCTCCTCCTCCTCCTTATTTTACTTCTTCTTCTCTATCTCTTCTTCTACGTAGCTTAGACTTATCCAAGAAATGCTAAATTGGCTAATTATCCTACGAAATGACATAATTAGCTTAGTTAGCTCCAAAATGGCCTATTTAATAAAAAATGACCTATACTTAGCTAATTATCCTCGAAATGACATAATTAGCTCCAAAAAGGCATTCTTAGCCAATTTAGCCCGAAGAAGGGGACAAGAAGAGAAAAAGAGGAAAATGAAAGGAAGGAAGAGGAAAAAGGAGCAGAAGAAGGAGGAGAGGGAGGAGGAGAAGAAGAAGGAGAAGAAGGAGGAGAAGGAGAAGGAGCTCCTCCTTCCCCTTCTTCTTCCTCCTTCTTCCTCCTTCTCCTTCTCCTTCTTCTTCTCCTTCTCCTTCTTCTTTTCTTCTTCTTCTCCTCTTCCTTCTTCTTCTCCTCCTCCTCCTCCTACTCCTCCTTATTTTACTGCTTCTTCTCTATCTCTTCTTCTACGTAGCTTAGACTTATCCAAGAAAGGCTAAATTGGCTAATTATCCTACGAAATGACATAATTAGCTTAGTTAGCTCCAAAATGGCCTATTTAATAAAAAATGACCTATACTTAGCTAATTATCCTCGAAATGACATAATTAGCTCCAAAAAGGCATTCTTAGCCAATTTAGCCCGAAGAAGGGGACAAGAAGAGAAAAAGAGGAAAATGAAAGGAAGGAAGAGGAAAAAAGAGAAGAAGAAGGAGGAGAGGGAGGAGGAGAAGAAGAAGGAGAAGAAGGAGGAGAAGGAGAAGGAGCTCCTCCTTCCCCTTCTTCTTCCTCCTTCTTCCTCCTTCTCCTTCTCCTTCTCCTTCTCCTTCTCCTTCTTCTTTTCTTCTTCTTCTCCTCTTCCTTCTTCTTCTCCTCCTCCTCCTCCTACTCCTCCTTATTTTACTTCTTCTTCTCTATCTCTTCTTCTACGTAGCTTAGACTTATCCAAGAAAGGCTAAATTGGCTAATTATCCTACGAAATGACATAATTAGCTTAGTTACCTCCAAAATGGCCTATTTAATAAAAAATGACCTATACTTAGCTAATTATCCTTGAAATGACATAATTAGCTCCAAAAAGGCATTCTTAGCCAATTTAGCCCGAAGAAGGGGACCAGAAGAGAAAAAGAGGAAAATGAAAGGAAGGAAGAGGAAAAAGGAGAAGAAGAAGGAGGAGAGGGAGGAGGAGAAGAAGAAGGAGAAGAAGGAGGAGAAGGAGAAGGAGCTGCTCCTTCCCCTTCTTCTTCCTCCTTCTTCCTCCTTCTCCTTCTCCTTCTTCTTCTCCTTCTCCTTCTTCTTTTCTTCTTCTTCTCCTCTTCCTTCTTCTTCTCCTCCTCCTCCTCCTCCTCCTCCTTATTTTACTTCTTCTTCTCTATCTCTTCTTCTACGTAGCTTAGACTTATCCAAGAAAGGCTAAATTGGCTAATTATCCTACGAAATGACATAATTAGCTTAGTTAGCTCCAAAATGGCCTATTTAATAAAAAATGACCTATACTTAGCTAATTATCCTCGAAATGACATAATTAGCTCCAAAAAGGCATTCTTAGCCAATTTATCCCGAAGAAGGGGACAAGAAGAGAAAAAGAGGAAAATGAAAGGAAGGAAGAGGAAAAAGGAGAAGAAGAAGGAGGAGAGGGAGGAGGAGAAGAAGGGGACAAAGGGATAAGAAGAAGAAGGAGAAGAAGGAGAAGAAGAAGGAGAAGAAGGAGAAGAAGAAGGAGAAGAAGGAGAAGAAGAAGGAGAAGGAGCTCCCGCTCCTTCTCCTTCTTCTTCTCCTTCTTCTCCTTCTTCTTCTCCTTCTTCTCCTTCTTCTTCTTCTCCTCTTCCTTCTCCATAGAACTAAGGCTATCTTATACATTTCTTCCTTCTTCTCCTCTTCCTTCTCCATAGTAAAACTTCGTTCATGACATTTCTCTTTTATCTTATAGAACTAAGGCTAGATTTAAAGATGATCTCCTCAGGTGGCTGTCCTTTTTACCTCCCCGAGGTTTGTATACCTAGACCCCCCTTCTATATTCTTGTCCTATCTTGTACATAAACCTCTTGTGAGTTGAAATAAAGGAAATGACCCTGGGGTGTTTACCCTACACTAGTTGGTTAAAAAATATACATCATGATTTTGTGCGTAACCGTGACTGTCTCTTTCGCGAGCTCCTACTCCGATTGAGGACATGGTTGGTGTTATGACTGACGTAAGTAGGTGTTTAGGATCACTTAGTGATCATTATGTAGTTCACAACCATCATGCGTAGACCACTCACTTTACATTCTTAGGTCGTAAGTTAGCCACCATATATGCTTAGTACTGTTGCAACCTCAACACTTAACCTTACATACCCAACAACTTGATTAGTCCCGGTATCATGGTTACAAGATTGCTGAGTACCAATGGCTCAGAGATTACTACAACACCATAGGTCCAGGTACTGCAGATCTAGTGGCATTTGACGGTACACAACTTCACTGGGAGTTCGATGAATGCAATAGCCACATGTACGTGATGTACCCCAATGAATAGAGGACCTCGGGTGTCTCCTGGGCTAGCGAGTCAGAGTCATTGCATTTTGTCTTTTATCTTTTCCATAGCTGGACCATGTTTTATGGATGATTGAAATAATGTTATGTGACTTGTAACTAAACCTGTGGCGAGTGTAAGCCATTCCATATACTCATCTCTTCATGTATGTATTGCGATGATTTTTGTACTTGCAAAATACTAAGATGCGCCTCTATCCATATTAAGGCCTCGTCCCCAAATATGGATAGTGCCGCATCTTGCACGTTACAACATTCCTCCGAGATAACTTGGAGAAACTAAGCTATGGTCATGTTCTGCGCTGGAGGTGGTGGCGGGGAATGTCGCCTTGTGGCTGCTCCTGGTGAACTCCAGCTTGAGTAGACCCACCAGCCCCTGCTACTGGCTAGAGTTGTCGGCACTCGGGTTGGCATAGGAGTTCTTGCAGGATTTAGTCACCATCCTGTTTGGAGCACCCAACTCAAATAACTCGATAGATGAGAGGCAAAAGCAACAATAGAAGAAGCGCGCCTAAGGTGATTGGTATGGTACATGAGTGATCAAACATGGGTCGAAACACCAAACATATAATATTAAGATAGAATAGATTATTTAGTCGTTTACTTCTCACCTAAGGCAGAAGTGCGACTAGCATCGAGACACAAGCAAAAAAACTAACAACAAGCACACATGGTTACATATGAACCATTACACGGACTCGACTTCGCATGGGCAATACATGACTTGTCCTACCCTACGGATTCTTGGACTAAAGTGGAGGAATTCTCGGTATCGTACTCATGCTCGTCTAGGTATTCCTCCTTATCATCATCCGTACGGGTGTCGTCTCTGGTCGAGGGGGTCGGAGAACGAGGAGGTCCGTCCTGACGATGCTTCATCGGTGGGTCGGTGAAGAGCGCACGATACTCCTTCACACTCAAGCGACAACGCTGAGATATTCCCAGAGTGGGTGCATCTCTAGCTGGGGGTACTCCTCCTCTGTAAGAGATAGCTGGTCATCCCTTGGGTGTTCTATCCTTTTTAATCTTATCTAGCTTCATCTTTGCTTGACAAAGTAGATATCGGGTGCCGTGAAGTTCCTTGTGGAGCTTCATGAACTCCTTATGGAGCTGAAGTTGGTCTGGAACCTAAGTGGTGTTCCATCCTCCTTTGATGGGACCAACATGCAATTCTCGCTAACATCATCCTCCCTCAAAGGTAGGCGGCGAGTGGTCGGCTCGTCAACCATCTCTAGGATTATGTCTCAAAGGTGGATGAGTGCCTTTCGTGCATCCCTCTCGACTGCGATCACCAAGGTGTCCATATGTGGTCCTTCAAAGAACGAACTTCTTGGGGACTCGTTTGCCTTCATGACCACATCAACGTGGTACTATTTCATGGTGGCATCGATCGAGTGCTCATGGTAGAGGAAAACGGGAGGTCAACGAATCTGGCACTTCTCCAAGCTATCCTCAAGGAGGAGCAGAAAGCCGGATGCTAGGAAGTCCTCGAGGACCACGACCATCTACAAAGATTTTAAGGGGAGGCGAGTGAGAAAAGTTTTGGAAGTAGACTAGAAAAGATAAGAAATATAGAAATTCCTAGGTATAGGTACTAGGTGTGGTTTTCGAAAATGGTTTTATCACAATTAATGTTAATGCTAACTAAGGCTTCCTACAATTAGGATGGCTCTGATACCAGGTTTGTGGGGACCCCCACTCATAAGACGTGATCACCGAATACACGTGTACAATGATCCCGTAAATTATTCCACACAGAACACACATAAGCTGAATAGCAAGAGTCTTAAATCCGTACATATCGTCTTACACAAATTATGACCATTATCGTCAAGTCTTACATTGATAAGACCACAAAGGCAAAACATCAAAAACAAACTCGACGCGAAAATCTTGACCAACAATGAAGCCCCATGCCAATGACCTTAACCCTAAAGGCATCCAGACTGTGAAGCATCATAATTCGCATGGTCATCACCAAGGTACTCTTAACCATATTCCAATTCTTCCATGCCTGGACAATTAAATAACCAACGGAAAGCCAATGAGTAGTTTGAATGTACTCGCAAGAAACCCATGTTTGTAACAAGGTACAACAATGCATGATATAGCAATAGGTAGGTAATTTTGCAGAGAGCTCATTTTTAGCGCAATAACATGTTCTATCAACTTGTAAAAGAATGCGTTATGAGGTCATGAGTGTCCGAATGAACATGTTACAAATATCAATATTAATTGAGTTTGGAACAACTCCAATTTAATCATCACATTGAGTCATCCGGCTCAACTCATTTATGTCCTTTCCCCCCGCCCCCACCCACACCAAGTTTTGTGAAACACTGGATGTAGCCCAAGAAGAGTCATTGTCCTTGACTGTGGACACAGATATGCTAATAGTTTTACACTCTTCACAGGTTGCACACTTTATCCACAAGACTCGGGAAACTATGGTGTCAAGCCACAAGTCGCGGTATAATGCACACGTGAGGTAAGTACTCAAACAATACCTTTTCCCTAGATCGATACTAATAAAGACTCCACTCGTTGGCACCCGGACTTATGATGTACATCACAAGTACCATCCATGAGGAGACCAACGGTGTGCCCGGTGTTAGTGAAAATAGCCATAATCGTCCTTTCCGGCACGACCCCATATCGAGAAGTGACCACACCACTCCTGCCACTAATAATGAGGGATCTCTTCTAGTATCGACCAGGGTAATCAACAAAGCCCCTTCCCAAAGGGGTAACATGGTTGTACATGTAGTGTTGGAGTAATGGTCGCAACTTAAATCAATCCATTTTCGAAAACAATACACTCACTTCCTTCGGTACACCACCTCTTTATCAAGTGTTTACTGTTGGGTAACGTAGCATAAATTCAAAAAATTTCCTACGCATATTCAGATCTTCCTATGGAGAGACCAGCAACGAGAGAGGGGGTGAGTGCATCTTCATACCTTTGAAGATCGCTAGGCGGAAGCGTTACTAGAACGCGGTTGATGGAGTCGTACTCGCGGTGATTCAGATCGCGGTGTGATTCCGATCTAGTGCTGAACCACGGCACCTCCGAGTTCAACACACGTGCAGCCCGGTGACGTCTCCTGCACCTTGATCCAGCAAGGAGGAGGGAGAGGTTGGGGAAGATCTCCGGCAGCACGACGGCGTGGTGTCGATGGAGAGACGAGGTCTCCTGGCAGGGCTTCGCCAAGCACCGGCAGAGAGGAGGAGAAAGAAGAGCAGGGCTGCGCCGAGGGAGATGGAAAATTGTGTGTCAAACAGCCCCGAAACCCCCACTATATATAGGAGGAGGGGAGGGGGGTGCCACCCCTACGGTTCCCATCCTAGGTGGTGCGGCAGCCCTCCAGATGGGAGGTGCGGCGGTCAGGGCAAGCGGGAGGGGTGGCGCACCCCTAGGTGGGTCTTAGGCCCACCAGCGCCTAGGGTTTCCCCACCTCTCGACCTCCTGCGCCTTGGGCTGAGTGTGGGGGGCGCACCAGCCCACCTAGGGGCTGGTTCCCTCCCGCACTTGGCACATCTAGCCTCCCAGAGTCGTTGCCCCCTTCCGATGGACCCCCGGGGCCACCTCCGATGGTCCCGGTGGTCCCGATACGTTACCGGTAACGCCCGAAACACTTTCGGTGTCCGAAACCATCCGTCCTATATATCAATCTTCACCTTCGGACCATTCCGGAGCTCCTCGTGATGTCCGGGATCCCATCTGGGACTCCGAACAACTTTCGATAACCTCGTATAACAATTCCCTAAAACCCTAGCATCATCGAACCTTAAGTGTGTAGACCCTACGGGTTCGGGAGACAGGTAGACATGACCGAGACACCTCTCTGGCCAATAACCATTAGCGGCGTCTGGATACCCATGGTGGCTCACACTTTCTCCACGGTGAACTCATCGGATGAACCACGATGTCAAGGATTCAGTTAATCCCGTATACAATTCCCTTTGTCTGTCGGTATAGAACTTGCCCGAGATTCGATCGTCGGTATACCTATACCTTGTTCAATCTCGTTACTGGTAAGTCTCTTTACTCGTTCCGTAGCACTTCATCGTGTGACTAAATCCTTTAGTCACATTGAGCTCATGATGATGTTCTACTGAGTGGGCCCAGAGATACCTCTTCGTCACACGGAGTGAAAAATCCCGATCTCGATTCGAACCAACCCAACAGACACTTTCAGAGGTACCCGTAGTGCACCTTTATAGTCACCCAGTTACGTTGTGACGTTTGATACACCCAAAGCACTCCTACGGTATCCGGGAGTTGCACAATCTCACGGTCGAAGGAAAAGACACTTGACATTAGAAAAGCTTTAGCATACGAACAATACGATCTAGTGCTACGCTTAGGATTGGGTCTTGTCCATCACATCATTCTCCCATTGATGTGATCCTCTTATCAATGACATGTAATGCCCATGACCAGGAAACCATGACCATCTATTGACTAACGAGCTAGCCAACTAGAGGCTTGCTAGGGACACATTGTGATCTATTTATTCACACATGTATTACTGTTTCCTGTTAATACAATTATAGCATGAACAATAGACGATTATCATGAACAAGGAAATATGATAATAACCATTTTATTATTGCCTCTGGGGCATATTTCCAACAGTCTCCCACTTGCACTAGAGTCAATAATCTAGTTACATTGTGATGTATCGAACACCCATAGCATTATGGTGTTGATCATGTTTTTCTCGTGGAAGAGGTTTAGTCAACGGGTCTGCAACATTTAGATCCGTATGTACTTTACAAATCTCTATCACTCCACTCTGGACATGGTCCTGGATGGAGTTGTAGCGGCGTTTGATGTGCTTCGTCTTCCGGTGAAACCTGGGCTCCTTGGCTATGGCAATGGCCCCAGTGTTATCACAGAAGAGTGTCATTGGACTCGACGCGCTTGGAACCACTCCAAGGTCGGTGATGAGCTCCTTCATCCAAATTCCTTCATGAGCCGCTTCTGAGGCCGCTATGTACTCCGCTTCACATGTAGATGCTGCCACGACTTCTTGCTTGCTGCTGCACCAGCTCACTGCCCCACCATTCAAAACATATACGTATCCGGTCTGTGACTTGGAGTCATCCGGATCTGTGTCAAAGCTAGCGTCGACGTAACCCTTTACGACAAGCTCTTCGTCACCTCCATAAACGAGAAACAATTCCTTAGTCCTTTTCAAGTACTTAAGGATATTCTTGACCACTGTCCAGTGTTCCATACCGGGATCACTTTGGTACCTCCCTACCAAACTTATGGTAAGGTTTATATCAGGTCTGGTACACAGCATGGCATACATAAGGGAGCCTACGGCTGAAGCACAGGGGACAGAACTCATCTTCTCTCTATCTGCTGCCGTGGTCGGCGACTGAGTCTTACTCAATCTCATACCTTGCAAAACTGGCAAGAACCCTTTCTTTGAGTTTTCCATATTGAACTTCTTCAATATCTTGTCAAGGTATGTACTTTGCGAAAGACCTATGAGGCGTCTCAATCTATCTCTATAGATCTTGATGCCTAATATGTATGCAGCTTCTCCAAGGTCCTTCATTGAAAAGCTCTTGTTCAAATAGGCCTTTATGCTGTCCAACATCTCTATATTATTCCCCATCAATAATATGTCATCCACATATAGTATGAGTAAAGCTACAGAGCTCCCACTCACTTTCTTGTACAGACAGGCTTCTCCGTAAACCTGTATGAACCCAAACGCTTTAATCACCTCATTAAAGCGAATGTTCCAACTCCGAGATGCTTGCAACAGCCCATAGAAGGAGCGCTGGAGCTTGCACACTTTGTTAGCACCCTTAGGGTCGACAAAACCTTCTGGTTGTATCATATACAACTCTTCCTTAAGGTTCCCGTTAAGGAACGCTGTTTGGACGTCCATTTGCCAAATTTCATAATCATAAAAGGCGGCAATTGCTAACATGATTCGGACTGATTTCAGCTTCGCTACGGGAGAGAAAGTCTCTTCGTTGTCAATTCCTTGAATTTGTTGAAAACCCTTTGCGACAAGTCGAGCTTTATAAACGGTTACATTACCATTTGCATCAGTCTTCTTCTTGAAGATTGATTTATTTTCTATGGCTCGCCGGTCATCGGGCAAGTCCACCAAAGTCCATACTTTGTTCTCATACATGGATCCTATCTCGGATTTCCTAGCTTCAAGCCATTTGTTGGAATCTGGGCCCGCCATCGCTTCTTCATAGTTCGAAGGTTCACCGTTGTCTAACAACATGATTCCCATTACAGGGTTCCCGTACCACTCTGGTGCGGAGCGTACCCTTGTGGACCTTCGCGGTTCAGTAGAAACTTGATCCAAAGCTTCATGATCATTATCATTAACATCCTCTTCACTTGGTGTAGGCGCCACAGGAACAACTTCTCGTGCTGCGCTGCTATCCTGTTCGAGAGGGGGTGTAATTACCTCATCAAGTTCTACCTTCCTCCCAGTTACTTCTTTCGAGATAAACTCTTTCTCTAGAAAGTATCCGTTCTTGGCAACAAAGGTTTTACCTTCGGATCTAAGATAGAAGGTAGACCCAATAGTTTCCTTAGGGTACCCTATGAATACGCATTTCTCCGCTTTGGGTTCGAGCTTTTGTGGTTGAAGTTTCTTCACATAAGCATCGCAGCCTCAAACTTTAAGAAACGACAACTTAGGTTTCTTGCCAAACCATAGTTCATACGATGTCGTCTCAACTGATTTAGAGGGTGCCCTATTTAAAGTGAATGCTGCAGTTTCTAATGCGTATCCCCAAAATGATAGCGGTAAGTCGGTAAGAGACATCATAGATCGTACCATCCGTAATAAAGTGCGATTACGACATTCATACACTCCATTGCGTTGTGGTGTGCCAGGCGGCGTCAGTTGTGAAACGATTCCACACTTCCTTAGGTGTGTGCCAAACTCGTGACTCAAATATTCTCCTCCACGATCAGATCGTAGACACTTAATTTTTCTGTCATGTTGATTCTCGACCTCACTCTGAAATTCCTTGAACTTTTCAAATGTCTTAGATTTGTGCTTCATCAAGTAGATATACCCATACCTACTCAAATCATCGGTGAGAGTGAGAACATAACGATAGCCACCGCGAGCTTCAACGTTCATTGGACCACACACATCAATATGTATTATTTCCAATAAGTCGATTGCTCTCTCCATTATTCCTGAGAATGGAGTCTTAGTCATCTTACCCATGAGGCACGGTTCGCATGTGTCAGATGATTCAAAGTCAAGATACTCTAATAGTCCATCAGTATGGAGCTTCTTCATGCGCTTAACGCTGCTATGACCACGGCGGCAGTGCCACAAGTATGTGGGACTATCATTGTCAACTTTACATCTTTTGGTACTCACACTATGAATATGCGTAACATCACGATCGAGATTCATCAAGAATAAACCATTCACCAGCGGAACATGACCATAAAACATATCACTCATATAAATAGAACAACCATTATTCTGTGACTTAAATGAGTAGCCGTCTCGCATTAAGCAAGACCCTGATACAATATTCATGCTCAAAGCTGGTACTAAATAACAATTATTAATGTTTAGAACTAATCCCGACGGTAGATGTAGAGGTAGCGTGCCGACGGCGATGACATCGACCTTGGAGCCATTCCAGACGTGCATCGTCACCTCGTCCTTGGCCAGTCTCTGCTTATTCCGCAGGTCCTGCTTTGAGTTGCAAATGTGAGCAACAACACCGGTATCAAATACCCAGGAGCTACTACGAGCGCTGGTAAGGTACACATCAATAACATGTATATCACATATACCTTTAACGTTGCCGGCCTTCCTCTCCGCTAAGTATTTGGGGCACTTCCGCTTCCAGTGACCCTTTCCTTTGCAATAGAAGCACTCAGTCTCAAGCTTGGGTCCATTTTTCTTCTTCTTCCCGGCATCTGGCTTACCGGGTGCGACAATGGCTTTGCCGTCTTTCTTGAAGTTCTTCTTATCCTTGCCCTTCTTGAAACTAGTGGTCTTGTTGACCATCAACACTTGATGCTCTTTCTTGATTTCTACTTCTGCAGACTTGAGCATCGAGTACAACTCGGGAATGGTCTTCTCCATCCCTTGCATGTTGTAGTTCAGCACAAAACCTTTGTAGCTTGGTGGGAGAGATTGGAGAATTCTATCAATTATAGCATCATCCGGAAGTTCGACTCCAAGTGAAGTCAGACGACCGTGTAACCCAGACATTTTGAGTATGTGCTCACTGACACAACTGTTCTCCTCCATCTTACAGCTTAAGAACTTGTCAGAGACTTCATATTTCTCGACACGGGCATGAGCTTGAAAAACTAGCTTCAGCTCTTGGAACATCTCATATGCACCGTGTTGCTCAAAACGCCTTTGGAGCCCCGTTTCCAAACTGTATAACATGCCACACCTAACCAGAGAGTAGTCATCACTTCGCGTTTGCCATATGTTCAGAATGTCCTGGGCTGCTGCGGGAGCGGGAGGGTCACCTAGCGGCGCATCAAGGACATAAGCCTTTTTTGCTGCTTCAAGGATGAGCTTCAAGTTGCGAACCCAATCCGCATAGTTGCTACCATCATCTTTCAGCTTGTTTTTCTCTAGGAATGCGTTGAAATTGAGGTTGACGTTGGCCATCTACAATATTTATAAAGACAACTTTTAGACTAAGTTCATGACAATTAAGTTCATTTAATCAAATTAAGTATGAACTCCCACTTAAATTGACATCCCTCTAGTCATCTAAGTGATACATGATCCATGTTGACTAACCCGTGTCCGATCATCACGTGAGACGGACTATAGTCACCCTGGTGAGCAACTTCATGCTGATCGTATTCAACCATACGACTCATGTTCGACCTTTCGGTCTCTTGTATTCGAGGTTATGTCTGTACATGCTAAGCTTGTCGAGTCAACCTAGGTGTTTCGCGTGTGTAAATCTGGCTTACACCCGTTGTATGCGAACGTTAGAATCTATCACACCCGATCATCACATGGTTCTTCGAGACAACGATCCTTTGCAATGGTGCACACTTAGGGGAATACTTTCGCGAAATTTTAAGAGGGATCATCTTATTATGCTAGCGTCGTTCTAAGCAATAAGATGAAAAGATGATAAACATCACAATGCAATCATATAGTGACATGATATGGCCATTATCATCTTTGCTCTTTCGATCTCCATCTTCACACATCGCATGATCATCATCGTCACTGGCGTGACACCATGATCTCCATCATCATGATCTCCATCATCGTGTCTCCGTGAAGTCGTCATGCCAACTACTACTATCACTACTACTATAGCTAACCGTTAGCAATGAAGTAAAAGTAGTAAGCACATGGCGTTGCATCTCATACAATAAATTAAGACAACTCCTATGGCTCCTGCCGGTTGTCATACTCATCGACATGCAAGTCGTGAAACCTATTACAATAACATGATCATCTCATACATCATACATGCAACATCACAACTTTTTCCATATCACATCACATGTCAAACCCTGCAAAAACAAGTTAGACGTCCTCTAATTGTTGTTGCAGGTTTTACGTGGGTGATTTCGGTTTCTAGAAAGAACTCTTTCTTACCTACGTGACAGACACAATGATGTTATGCCAAAGCTATTTACCCTTCATAAGGACCCTTTTCATCAAATCCAATCCGACTAGAGTAGGAGAGACAAACAGCCGCTCGCCACCTTTATGCACGTAGTGCATGTTTGTCGGTGGAGCCAGTCTCATGTATGCGTATGTGTAATGTCGGTCCAGGCCGCTTCATCCCACAATATCGCCAGAAAAGAATAAGACTAGCAGCGGCAAGCAATTAACAAATCATCGCCCACAACCTTTTGTGATCTACTCGTGCATAGAATCTACGCATAGAAAACTTGGCTCAGATGCCACAGTTGGGTAACGTAGCATAAATTCAAAAAATTTCCTACGCGTATTCAGATCTTCCTATGGAGAGACCAGCAACGAGAGAGGGGGTGAGTGCATCTTCATACCTTTGAAGATTGCTAAGCGGAAGCTTTACTAGAACGCGGTTGATGGAGTCGTACTCGCGGTGATTCCGAACTAGTGCCGAACCACAGCACCTCCGCGTTCAACACACGTGCAACCCGGTGACGTCTCCTGCACCTTGATCCAGTAAGGAGGACGGAGAGGTTGGGGAAGAGCTCCGGAAGCATGACGGCGTGGTGTCGATGGAGAGACGAGGTCTCCCGGCAGGGCTTCGCCAAGCACCGACAGAGAGGAGGAGAAAGAAGAGCACGACTGCGCCGAGGGAGATGGAAAACTGTCTCTCCAAAAGCCCAAAAGTGCCCACTATATAAAGGAGGAGGGGGGGTGCCACCCCTAGGGTTCCCACCCTAGGTGGTGCGGCAGCCCCCCCAGATGGGAGGTGCGGCGGCCAGGGCAAGGGGGAGGGGTGGCGCACCCCTAGGTGGGCCTTAGGCCCACCAGCGCCTAGGGTTTTCCCCCTCTCCAACTCCTGCGCCTTGGGCTGAGTGTGGGGGCGCACCAGCCCACCTAGGGGCTGGTTCCCTCCCGCACTTGGCCCATCTAGCCTCCCGGGGTCATTGCCCCCTTCCGGTGGACCCCCGGGGACACCTCCGGTGGTCCCGGTGGTCCCGGTACGTTACCGGTGATGCCCGAAACACTTCCGGTGTCCAAAACCATCCGTCCTATACATCAATCTTTACCTCCGGACCATTCTGGAGCTTCTCGTGACGTCTGGGATCTCATCCAGGACTCCGAACAACTTTAGATAACCTCGTATAACAATTCCCTATAACCCTAGCGTCATCGAACCTTAAGTGTGTAGACCCTACGGGTTCGGGAGACAGGTAGACATGACCGAGACACCTCTCTGGCCAATAACCATCAGCGGGGTCTGGATACCCATGGTGGCTCCCACTTGCTCCACCATGATCTCATCGGATGAACCATGATGTCAAGGATTCAATTAATCCCGTATACAATTCCCTTTGTCTGTCGGTACAGAACTTCCCCGAGAATCGATCGTCGGTATACCTATACCATGTTCAATCTCGTTACCTGTAAGTCTCTTTACTCGTTCCGTAGCACTTCATCGTGTGACTAAATCCTTTAGTCACATTGAGCTTCTGATGATGTTCTACCGAGTGGGCCCAGAGATACCTCTCCATCACACGGAGTGACAAATCCCGATCTCGATTCGTACCAACCCAACACACACTTTCAGAGGTACCCGTAGTGCACCTTTATAGTCACCCAGT
The DNA here is from genome assembly GCF_904849725.1 of Hordeum vulgare subsp. vulgare. Lineage (NCBI taxonomy): Eukaryota > Viridiplantae > Streptophyta > Magnoliopsida > Poales > Poaceae > Hordeum > Hordeum vulgare. The sequence continues at coordinate 296,570,805 of NC_058519.1, forward strand.
TACGTTGTGACGTTTGATACACCCAAAGCACTCCTACGGTATACGGGAGTTGCACAATCTCACGGTCGAAGGAAAAGATACTTGACATTAGAAAAGCTTTAGCATACGAACAATACGATCTAGTGCTACGCTTTTGATTGGGTCTTGTCCATCACATCATTCTCCCAATGATGTGATCCCGTTATCAATGACATCTAATGCCCATGACCAGGAAACTGTTGGAATTATGCCCTAGAGGCAATAATAAATATAGTTGTTAATATAATTCCTGTATCAAGATAATTGTTTATTATCCATGCTATAATTGTATTGAATGAAGACTCATTTACATGTGTGGATACATAGACAAAACACTGTCCCTAGCAAGTCTCTAGTTGGCTAGCCAGTTGATCAAAGATAGTCAGTGTCTTCTGATTATGAACAAGGTGTTGTTGCTTGATAACTGGATCACGTCATTAGGAGAATCACGTGATGGACTAGACCCAAACTAATAGACGTAGCATGTTGATCGTGTCATTTTGTTGCTACTGTTTTCTGCGTGTCAAGTATTTGTTCCTATGACCATGAGATCATATAACTCACTAACACCGGAGGAATACTTTGTGTGTATCAAACATCGCAACGTAACTGGGTGACTATAAAGATGCTCTACAGGTATCTCTAAAGGTGTTCGTTGAGTTAGTATGGATCAAGATTGGGATTTGTCACTCCGTGTGACGGAGAGGTATCTCGGGGGCCACTCGGTAATACAACATCACACACAAGCCTTGCAAGCAATGTAACTTAGTGTATGTTGCGGGATCTTGTATTACAGAACGAGTAAAGAGACTTGCCAGTAAACGAGATTGAAATAGGTATGCGGATACTGACGATCGAATCTCGGGCAAGTAACATATCGAAGGACAAAGGGAATGACATACGAGATTATATGAATCCTTGGCACTGAGGTTCAAACGATAAGATTTTCATAGAATATGTAGGATCCAATATGGGCATCCAGGTCCCGCTATTGGATATTGACCGAGGAGTCTCTCGGGTCATGTCTACGTAGTTCTTGAACCCGCAGGGTCTGCACACTTAAGGTTCGACGTTGTTTTATGCGTATTTGAGTTATATGGTTGGTTACCGAATGTTGTTCGGAGTCCCGGATGAGATCACGGACGTCACGAGGGTTTCCGGAATGGTCCGAAAATGAAGATAGGTATATAGGATGACCTCATTTGATTACCGGAAGGTTTTCGGAGTTACCGGGAATGACGAATGGGTTCCGGGAGTTCACCGGGGGGGGGGGGAAACCCACCCCGGGGAAGCCCATAGGCCTTGAGGGTGGCGCATCAGCCCTTAGTGGGCTGGTGGGACAGCCCAAAAGGTCCCTATGCGCATTGGAAGGAAAATCAAAGAGAAAAGAAAAAAAGAGAGGAGGAGGTGGGAAAGGAAAGGACTCAACCCACCAAACCAAATAGGACTCTGTTTGGGGGGGAGTCCTTCCCCCCTTTGGCTCGGCCGACCCCCTTGGGGATCCTTGAGCCCCAAGGCAAGGTCCCCCCTCTCCCACCTATACATACGGAGGTTTTAGGGCTGATTTGAGACGACTTTTCCACGGCAGCCCGACCACATACCTCCACGGTTTTTCCTCTAGATCGCGTTTCTACGGAGCTCGGGCGGAGCCCTGCGGAGACGAGATCATCACCAACCTCCGGAGCGCCGTCACGCTGCTGGATCATCTCGAGCTGTACGTGTCCTGAACGCGGAGGTGCCATCCGTTCGGCACTAGATCGTGGGACTAATCGCGGGATAGTTCGCGGGGCGGATCGAGGGACGTGAGGACGTTCCACTACATCAACCGCGTTCACTAACGCTTCTGCTGTACGGTCTACAAGGGTACGTAGATCACTCATCCCCTCTCGTAGATGGACATCACCATGATAGGTCTTCCTGCGCATAGGAAAATTTTTGTTTCCCATGCGACGTTCCCCAACAGTGGCATCATGAGCTAGGTTCATGCGTAGATGTCTTCTCGAGTAGAACACAAAAGTTTTTGTGGGCGGTGATGTGCGTTTTGCTGCCCTCCTTAGTCTTTTCTTGATTCCGTGGTATTGTTGGATTGAAGCGGCTTGGACCGACATTACTCGTACGCTTACGAGAGACTGGTTTCATCGCTACGAGTAACCCCGTTGCTCAAAGATGACTGGCAAGTGTCGGTTTCTCCAACTTTAGTTGAATCGGATTTGACCGAGGAGGTCCTTGGATGAGGTTAAATAGCAACTGATATATCTTCGTTGTGGTGTTTGCGTAAGTAAGATGCGATCCTACTAGATACCCATGGTCACCACGTAAAACATGCAACAACAAAATTAGAGGACGTCTAACTTGTTTTTGCAGGGTATGCTTGTGATGTGATATGGCCAACGATGTGATGTGATATATTGGATGTATGAGATGATCATGTTGTAATAGATAATATCGAGTTGCACGTCGATGGTACGGCAACCGGTAGGAGCCATAGGGTTGTCTTTATACTAATGTTTGTGCTTGCAGATGCGTTTACTATTTTGCTAGGATGTAGCTTTAGTAGTAAGAGCATGAGTAGCACGACAACCCCGATGGCGACACGTTGATGGAGATCATGGTGTGGCGCCGGTGACAAGAAGATCGTGCCGGTGCTTTGGTGATGGAGATCAAGAAGCACGTGATGACGGCCATATCATGTCACTTATGAATTGCATGTGATGTTAATCCTTTTATGCACCTTATTTTGCATAGAACGACGGTAGCATTATCAGGTGATCTCTCACTAAAATTTCAAGACAAAATTGTGTTCTCCCCGACTGTGCACCGTTGCTACAGTTCGTCGTTTTGAGACACCACGTGATGATCGGGTGTGATAGACTCAACGTTCACATACAACGGGTGCAAAACAGTTGCGCACGCGGAACACTCGGGTTAAGCTTGACGAGCCTAGCATGTGGAGACATGGCCTCGGAACACATGAGACCGAAAAGTCGATCATGAATCATATAGATGATATGATTAGCATAGGGATGCTTACCACTGAAACTATACTCAACTCACGTGATGATCGGACTTGAGCTAGTGTAAGTGGATCATGAACCACTCAAATGACTAGAGAGATGTAGTTTTTGAGTGGGAGTTTAGCGAATAATTTGATTAAGTTAAACTCTAATTATCTTGAACATAGTCTAAGTCCACTTTGAATATATTTGTGTTGTAGATCATGGTTCACGCGAGAGTCACCCTGAATTTTAATACGTTCCTAGAGAAAGCTAAGTTGAAAGATGATGGAAGCAACTTTGTAGACTGGGCTCGTAATCTTAAGCTAATCTCACAAGCTAGGAAGAAGGATTATGTCCTTAATGCTGCGCTAGGAGATGAACCACCCGCTACGGCTGATCAGGATGTTAAGAACGCTTGGTTAGCACATAAGGAGGACTACTCAGTAGTTCAATGTACAGTCTTGTATGGCTTAGAACCGGGACTTCAACGTCGCTTTGAGCGTCATGGAGCATTTGAGATGTTTCAGGAGTTGAAGTTTATCTTTTAGAAGAACGCCCGGATCGAGAGGTATGAGACCTCCGATAAATTCTATACTTGCAAGATGGAGGAGAACTCGTCTGTCAGTGAACATGTGCTCAAAATGTCTGGGTACTCAAAACGTCTAGCTGAGCTGGGGATTGAACTCCCGCAAGAGGCTATCACTGACAGAATCCTTCAATCACTGCCGCCAACCTATAAAGGCTTTGTGTTGAACTACAACATGCAAGGGATGAACAAGTCACCCGGCGAGTTGTTTGCGATGCTGAAAGTCGCAGAGTCTGAACTCCGTAAAGAGCATCAAGTGTTGATGGTGAATAAAACCACTAGTTTCAAGAGAAACGACAAAGGCAAGAAGGGAAATTCAAAGAAGAGCGGCAAGCCTGTTGCCAATCCAACGAAGAAACCCAAAGCTTGACCTAAGCCTGAAACAGAGTGTTACTATTGCAAGGGTATGGGTCACTGGAAGCGCAATTGCCCCAAGTATCTGGCAGATAAGAAGGCGGCGAAAGAAAAATCAGGTATATTTGATATACATGTTATTGATGTGTACTTAACCGGCTCTCGTAGTAGTGCCTGGGTATTCGATACCGGTTCTGTTGCTCATATTTGCAACTCGAAACAGGAACTGCGGAATAGACGAAGGCTGGCGAAAGATGAAGTGACGATGCGCGTAGGAAATGGTTCCAAGGTTGATGCAATCACCGGTGGCACAGTTTCACTTCAGTTACCATCAGGATTAGTTATGAACTTGAATCATTGTTGTTTAGTGCCTGCGTTGAGCATGAACATTATATCTGGATCTAGTTTATTGCGAGACGGTTACTATTTTTAGTCAGAGAATAATGGTTGTTCTATTTCTATGAGTAACATCTTTTATGGTCATGCACCCAATGTGAGAGGATTGTTCATATTGAATCTTGATAGCGATACACACATACATAACATTGAGACCAAAAGAGTTAGACTTAACAATGATAGCGCCATATTTTTGTGGCACTGCCGCTTAGGTCATATTGGTGTAAAGCGCATCAAGAAACTCCATGCCGATGGACTTTTGGAGTCACTTGACTTTGATTCACTTGACACGTGCGAACCATGCCTCATGGGCAAGATGACTAAAACTCCGTTCTCCGAAACAATGGAGCATGCAAGTGACTTGTTGGAAATCATACATACCGATGTGTGTGGTCTGATGAGCGTAGAGGCACGCGGCGGATATCGTTATTTTCTCACCTTCACTAACGATTTGAGTAAATATGGTTATGTCTACTTAATGAAGCACAAGTCTTAAACATTTGAAAAGTTCAAGCAATTTCAGAGTGAAGTTGAAAATCATCGTAACAAGAAGATCAAGTTCCTACGGTCTGATCGTGGTGGTGAATATCTGAGTTTCGAGTTTGGTGCTCACTTAAGACAATGTGGAATTGTTTCACAGTTGACACCGCCTAGAACACCACAGTGTAATGGTGTGTCCGAACGTCGTAATCGTACTTTATTAGAGATGGTGCAATCTATGATGTCTCTTACCGATTTGCCGTTATCGTTTTGGGGTTATGCATTAGAAACAGCTCCATTCACTTTAAATAGGGCACCATCAAATCCGTTGAGACCACACCATACGAACTGTGGTATGGCAAAAGGCCAAAGTTGTCGTTTCTTAAAGTTTGGGGATGTGATGCTTATGTCAAAAAGCTTCAGCCTGAAAAGCTGGAACCCAAAGCGGAAAAGTGCATCTTCATAGGTTACCCGTAAGAGACAGTTGGGTACACCTTCTATCTCAAATCCGAGGGCAAAGTGTTTGTTGCTAAAAACGGAGCTTTTCTCGAGAAGGAGTTTCTCTCGAGAGAATTGAGTGGGAGGAAGATAGAACTTGACGAGGTTGTCGAACCTCTCATCCCTCTGGATGGTGGCGCAGGGCAAGGGGAAACCTCTGTCGTTGCGACGCCGGTTGAGGAGGAAGTTAATGATGATGATCATGAAACTCCGGTTCAAGTTTCTGTCGAACCACGCAGGTCGACGAGACCACGTGCTGCTCCAGAGTGGTACGGTAATCCCGTCTTGTCAATCATGTTGTTGGACAACAATGAACCTGCAAATTATGAAGAAGCAATGGTGGGCCCAGATTCCAACAAATGGCTAGAAGCCATGAAGTCTGAGATAGGATCCATGTATGAGAACAAAGTGTGGACTTTGGAGGTACTGCCTGAGGGCCGCAAGGCTATTCAGAACAAATGGATCTTTAAGAGGAAGACGGACGCTGACGGCAATGTGACCGTTTATAAAGCTCGACTTGTGGCAAAGGGTTTTTCACAAGTTCAAGGAGTTGACTACGATGAGACATTCTCACCCGTAGCGATGCTTAAGTCCGTCAGAATCATGTTAGCAATAGCTGCATTTTTCGATTATGAAATCTGGCAGATGGATGTCAAAACGGCGTTCCTTAATGGTTTCCTTAAGGAAGAATTGTATATGATGCAACCTGAAGCTTCTGTCGATCGTAAGAATTCTAACAAGGTGTGCAAGCTCCAGCGATCCATTTATGGACTGGTGCAAGCATCTCGGAGTTGGAACAAACGCTTTCATGAGGTGATCAAAGCATTTGGGTTTATACAAGTGGTTGGAGAATCTTGTATTTACAAGAAAGTGAGTGGGAGCTCTGTGGCGTTTCTAATATTATATGTGGATGACATATTGCTAATTGGAAACAACGTAGAGTTTTTGGAGAGCATAAAGGATTACTTGAATAAAAGTTTCTCTATGAAGGACCTAGGAGAAGCTGCTTACATTCTAGGCATTAAAATCTATAGGGATAGATCAAAACGCCTGATAGGACTTTCACAAAGCACATACCTTGATAAAGTTTTGAAGAGGTTCAAAATGGAACAGTCCAAGAAGGGGTTCTTGCCAGTTTTACAAGGTACGAGATTGAGTAAGACTCAGTGCCCAGCAACTGATGAAGATAGAGAGCATATGCGCTCTGTCCCCTAGGCTTCAGCCATAGGTTCTATCATGTATGCAATGCTGTGCACTAGACCGGACGTTAGCCTGGCCATAAGTATGGCACGTAGGTTCCAGAGTAATCCACGAGTGGATCACTGGACAGCGGTCAAGAATATCCTGAAGTACCTGAAAAGGACTAAGGAGATGTTTCTCGTGTATGGAGGTGACGAAGAGCTCGCCGTAAAAGGTTACGTCGATGCAAGCTTTGACACAGATCCGGACGACTCTATGTCACAAACCGGATACGTATTTATTCTTAATGGCGGTGCGGTAAGCTGGTGCAGTTCCAAGCAAAGCGTCGTAGCAGATTCTACATGTGAAGCTGAGTACATGGCTGCCTCGGAGGCGGCTAAGGACGGTGTCTGGATGAAGCAGTTCATGACGGATCTTGGAGTGGTGCCAGGCGCACTGAATCCAATAACCTTGTTCTGTGACAACACGGGTGCCATTGCCTTAGCAAAGGAACCACGGTTTCACAAGAAGTCCAGACACATCAAACGACGCTTCAACCTCATCCGCGACTACGTCGAAGGAGAGGACGTAAATATATGCAAAGTGCACACGGATGTGAATGTAGCAGACCCGCTGACTAAACCTCTTCCACGGCCAAAGCATGATCAACACCAGAACTGTATGGGTGTTAGATTTATTACAATGTAATTCGCATGATGATGTGAGGGCTAGATTATTGACTCTAGTGAAGGGGGAGACTGTTGGAATTATGCCCTAGAGGCAATAATAAATATAGTTGTTATTATAATTCCTATATCAAGATAATCGTTTATTATCCATGCTATAATTGTATTGAATGAAGACTCATTTACATGTGTGGATACCTAGATAAAACACTGTCCCTAGCAAGCCTCTAGTTGGCTAGCCAGTTGATCAAAGATAGTCAGTGTCTTCTGATTATGAACAAGGTGTTGTTGCTTGATAACTAGATCACGTCATTAGGAGAATCACGTGATGGACTAGACCCAAACTAATAGACGTAGCATGTTGATCGTGTCATTTTGTTGCTACTGTTTTCTGCGTGTCAAGTATTTGTTCCTATGACCATGAGATCATATAACTCACTAACACCGGAGGAATACTTTGTGTGTATCGAACGTCGCAACGTAACTGGGTGACTATAAAGATGCTCTACAGGTATCTCCGAAGGTGTTCGTTGAGTTAGTATGGATCAAGACTGGGATTTGTCACTCGGTGTGACGGAGAGGTATCTCGGGGCCCACTCGGTAATACAACATCACACACAAGCCTTGCAAGCAATGTAACTTAGTGTAAGTTGCGGGCTCTTGTATTACGGAACGAGTAAAGAGACTTGCCGGTAAAGGACATTGAAATAGGTATGCGGATACTGACGATCGAATCACGGGCAAGTAACATACCGAAGGACAAAGGGAATGACATACGGGATTATATGAATCCTTGGCACTGAGGTTCAAACGATAAGATTTTCGTAGAATATGTAGGATCCAATATGGGCATCCAGGTCCCGCTATTGTATATTGACCGAGGAGTCTCTCGGGTCATGTCTACATAGTTCTCGAACCCGTAGGGTCTGCACACTTAAGGTTCGACGTTGTTTTATGCATATTTGAGTTATATGGTTGGTTACCGAATGTTGTTCGGAGTCCCGGATGTGATCACGGACGTCACGAGGGTTTCCGGAATGGTCCGGAAACGAAGATTGATATATAGGATGACCTCATTTGATTACCGGGAATGTACCGGGAATGACGAATGGGTTCCGGGAGTTCACCGGGGGGGGGGGGGGGCAACCCACCCCGTGGAAGCCCGTAGGCCTTCAGGGTGGCGCATCATCCCTTAGTGGGCTGGTGGGACAGCCCAAAAGGGCCCTATGCACATTGGAAGAAAAATCAAAGAGAAAAGAAAAAGAGAGGAGGAGGTGGGAAAGGAAAGAAGGACTCCACCCACCAAACCAAGTAGGACTCAGTTTGGGGGGAGTCCTTCCCCCCTTTGGCTCGGCCGACCCCCTTGGGGCTCCTTGAGCCCCAAGGCAAGGTCCTCACTCTCCCACCTATATATATGGAGGTTTTAGGGCTGATTTGAGACGACTTCTCCACGGCAGCCCGACCACATACCTCCACGGTTTTTCCTTTAGATCGCGTTTCTGCGGAGCTCGGGTGGAGCCCTGCTGAGACGAGATCATCACCAACCTCCGGAGCGCCGTCACGCTGCCGGAGAACTCTTCTACCTCTCCGTCTCTCTTGCTGGATCAAGAAGGCCGAGATCATCGTCGAGCTGTACGTGTGCTGAACGCGGAGGTGCCGTCCGTTCGGCACTAGATCGTGGGACTGATCGCGGGATAGTTCGCGGGGCGGATCGAGGGACATGAGCACGTTCCACTACATCAACCGCGCTCACTAACGCTTCTGCTGTACGGTCTACAAGGGTACGTAGATCACTCATCCCCTCTCGTAGATGGACATCACCATGATAGGTCTTCGTGCGCGTAGGAATTTTGTTGTTTCCCATGCGACATTCCCCAACAGAAACCATGATCATCTATTGACTAACGAGCTAGCCAACTAGAGGCTTGCTAGGAACACATTGTGATCTATTTATTCACACATGTATTACTGTTTCCCGTTAATACAATTATAGCATGAACAATAGACGATTACCATGAACAAGGAAATATTATAATAACCATTTTATTATTGCCTCTAGGGCATATTTCCAACATTTACCTAGGTCAACATCTCCCTCGGGCATTAGTGGCACTCGATGAGGTTTTTGAGAAGTCTTTGAAAACACTTCTCTCTCCAACACCATGCATATTTGTGACAGCCCGACACCGACGCTCCAGAAGATTCCCCTTTTAATTCTTGTCGCAGTGTGTTTTATTTATTGTTTGTTGCATCATCATTTAGTTTGCATCATGCGTCATGCATCATCTCCATCATCTCTGGTGTGATTGCTTCCCTTGTTGCGTTCATTTGTTTTTCCCTCTTCTTCTAGCCACTCCTTGATCCTTTCCTTTTTCCATTCTCAACTTATTTCAAACCACTGGAATCTTCGGTGTCATTCCAACTTCACTCGTTAACTCATTCGCACTGCCTTTGACATTCTTCCCATGATATCCCTTGCCCTCTCTTTTTCCCTTTTCTTTCATCTATTTGAGCTGCAGATGAGTAGGCTCAAATAAATGTTTCTGTGGAGCCCACAAATAACATCTATTGTATAGGGTCTCCATCTTAAATATCAGTCCAATTGGGGGTGGTTTGGTTATGGTTTATAATTTAGGAAAGTTTTATATAAATTCAAAACTTGTCCGAATTTAAATACTGTAAAAATCCCCAAACTAATTTTATTAAATCCTCCTTATTTTTCTGGCTCTGGGAAAATTTCTCTCTTGTTGGAATTCCAACTTCTTCCCTTGTTTTATTTCTTTGCAAGTTGCTGTAAAAGAAAAGATTTTAAAAGAAAACAAGAAAGAGGGGAGAAGAGAGAGGCCCAGCCTGTGCCAAGCCGGCCCAAGTGCCCAGCCGGGCTCCCCCCAACCCAAGCGATACGAGAGGTCCCTCCTCCCGATCCTATCTCCCTCGCTCGCGCGTGTAGCGTTCCCCTGCGCCGTCGTCCTCCCCCCTCTCGTTCCTCCCCCGTTCCCTCCTCCCGTTCCCTAGCCCGATGCCCCTCCCCCTCGCTCGCGAGGGAGCAGCTCCCGCCCGTGAACCCGGTCGCCGCCCAGCCCCGCCGTTGCCCTCGTTCACCTAGGGAGGAGCTCCCCTGCCGGTGCCCGTCCGTCGTCCTGCGCCGGTGCCCGACCTCGCCTCCCGCGCCGCATCGCCGTGCTCGCCTCCCGTGCCAGGGCCCCTCGACCTCACCACCTCGTCCCGAGCTCGCCGCCCCGCCGGCCGTTCTCCTCTCGCCGTTTTGCCGCTGCCGCATCCCTGCGATGTCGAGCTCGCCGTCGCCGCTATGCCTCCGTCTCCGCGCCGCCGCCCTTGGCCTCTCCCCGCCGTCGGCTTACCATGCCCAGCCACCGAGGCCTCTTCATCTTGCTGCCGTCTTGACACTATATTGCTGCCGCCACTATAGCCTGAAGCTGTTGCTTGCTGCTGAAACTGTTAGCTGCTGTCGCTGCCTTGCTGCTGCCGCTTGCTTGCCTACTTGCGTTGCTTGCTGCTGAAGTTGCTGCCGGCTGCTGCTAGCCGATGCTGCTGATGCTGTTGCTTGCTATGGCTAGCTGTTGCTGTTGTGCTTGCATGCCCGTTGCTACTAGTTGCTGTTGTAGCTTGCTTGCTGCTTGCGTTGCCTATTGTTGCCGATGTTGTTGCTTGCTGCTTCCCGCCACCTGCTTGCTTGTTGCTGATGCGTGCCATGCCTGCTGCTTGCTGTTGCATTGCCTTGCCCTGTTGCCTTTTGGGAACGTCGCGGAAGACCGCGTGCACCATCCCTGCCGCCGTGGACCCGACAAGTTCGCCGAGTACCACGACGTCCTCGATGACCCCAAACGTCTACTGAGTAGTGTACGTCTACTGTCGACGAGACCCGTGTACAACGACTTCCACGAGGACCACGACGACCTATGTTCACACCGCAATGACCCGATCCACCCGAACGCACGCTTCGAAGGTATACGTTGGAACGTTGTCGTGAACCGTGTGCATGTGATGTATGAGATCTAACCGTATGCTAGCGCCTTATATGTTTGCTCGTTGCACGTTGTTCCTCTTTCGTTGTGCCCCGACACATGGGAACCCGGTAACCGGGATCACCCCATCATTATTTGGCTTGACCCGCACACGCTCCCAATTCGTTGGCACCGATATCTCGTTGATTTATCGGGATAGGAACGTTGCCGTGGCACCGTTTCTGTTTTCCCGCCATGGTTCCCTTTCGCTCGCCATGGCGACACAAGCTTCTTTCTCTTCTTGCCCGTGATGTTATGAACTCACATGCATGTCGCATTCATGACATAATATCTTGTGTTGCATGTCTCTTGTAACCATAGCTCCGTTCTATGTTCCACGTGTTAACCGTCTAGGATGACTTGTAGAATAGCCTGCTTCACCCTTGCCATGTGAAACAACATTTAATATTGCGTATAAATAAATGGGAGTGAACTAAATGATTAAATGTGGAGTTTCGTCGATATGCAACTCGTTACACATCGAGCTTCACTTAATGTGTAATGTTTGCGTGAGGTGAATTGCCATGCCATCCCTTGCATTATTGAACTGATCATGCATCATATTAGGTTGTGCTTCATGTCGTGCATTTGCCGTGGTGAATATCTGTGTTGATGCTTGTTTTCGGTTTGCTCCTTCTCGGTAGAGTTCCGCAAGCGTGTCGGAATGTGAGGATCCGTTCGACTACGTTGGTTCGCCGACTTCACGGAGTCATTCTTCTTCCGAGCGGGATCTCAGGCAAGATGACCATTTCCCCAGATACCATTACTATCATTGCCATGCTAGTTTTATCGCTTCTATCGATTATGTCTCGTTGCCTACCACATGTTAAATATCAGCCTCTCAACAATGCCGTGAAAACCTTCAACCTGTTCACCCTAGCAAACCACTGATTGGCTATGTTACTGCTTGCTTTACCATGTGTTAGCGTTGCTAGTTGCAGGTGTAGTTGCTTCCATGTGATAACATGGGTTCCTTGTAATATCACCATATTTAAATGCTATTTAATTTAATGCACCTATATACTTGGTAAAAGGTGGAAGGTTCGGCCTTTCTAGCCTGGTGTTTTGTTCCACCTTTGCCCCCTTAGTTTCGGCTACCGGTGTTATGTTCCATATTGAGCGCTCCTAACACGATCGGGGTTGTTATGGGGACCCCCTTGATAATTCGTTTTAGATTAAAGCTGGTCTGGCAAGGCTCAACTTTGGTACTACATTTGCCTAATAACTAATGAACCGCATAGGGAGGAATTAACCCGAGGAAATTTAATCAACCCCCGGGCCAGTGCTCCTCATGAGTGTTGGTCCAAACTGGCAGACTATGGGGCCACCACGGGGCAACCCGAGGTTTGGTTTCTCCTAGTGTGACCCATCCGTCGTGTCCTGAGAACGAGATATGCGGCTCCTATCGGGATCGTCGACACGTCGGGCGGCCTTGCTGGATTAGTTTTACCTTTGACGAGATATCTTGTGCATCGGGATTCCGGTGATGCTTTTGGTAATCTTAAAGTTGAGGTTTTCCACTAAGGAATCCGACGAGATCGCGAGTGTCGTGATCGAGGATTTCTATGCGGCTTGTGGTAATTTGTGATGGACTAGTTGGAGCACCCCTGCAGGGTTAAATATTTTCAGAAAGTCGTGCCCGCGGTTATGTGGCAACGTGGAAACTTTGTTTAACACTGGTTCTAGATAACTTGAAGTTGACTTAATTAAAATATGCCAACTCTCTGCGTAACCGTGATTGTCTCTTTCGTGAGTTCCTTCTCCGATCGAGGACACGGTGGGGTTATGTCTGACGTAGGTAGGTGTTCAGGATCATTTATTTGATCAACCGTAGTTCAAATATTTCCCCTCTTATTTCTTGTATTCGTAAGTATAGCCACCAAATATTTGCTTAGCCGCAGCTGCAACCTCACCACTTAACCTTGCCTCACCTAATAAGCTTTGCTAGTCTTGATACCTTTGGAAATGAGATTGCTGAGTCCCCTGTGGCTCATAGGTTACTACAACACCAGTTGCAGGTACATGTAAAGGTCACTTGACGCGAGCGCGTTGATTGTTCATTTGGAGTTGCTTCTTCTTCTTCTTCATCGATCTAGGATGGGTTCCAGGCTGGCAGCCTGGGATAGCAAGTATGGACCTCGTTCTTCTTTTCTCGTTTGTTTTCGTCCGTAGTCAGACCCTGCTCTTATTCATGATGACTATGTATTGTACTGATGTGACTCTGATGTAGCTTGTGGCGAGTGTACGCCAATTCTATATATATATCTCTTCTTTTCAGTACACGTACTTGTAACGATATCCATTCTTGTGACACGACGAGATGCGCTTCTATCCCTGATGAGGCCCTCATGCCAAATTGAGGATAGGGTCCCATCTTGGGCGTAACAATATTCCCGTCCCACTTGTGTAGGATCTACTTGTTGGGGAACGTGGCATGGGAAACAATTTTTTTCCTACGCACACGTAATACCTATCCATGGTGATGATCATCTACGAGAGGGAAGAGTGAATCTACATACCCTTGTAGATCACTAGGCGGAAGCGTATATAACGTAGTTGATGTAGTGGAACATCTTTGCGAATCAAATCGCAGCCCGTCCCACGATCTCATCACGATCCGTCCCGCGATCCCATCACGATCCATCTCGATCTAGTGCCGAACGGACGACACCTTCGCGTTGAGCACACGTACAACTGAAATGACGATCCCCGCCTTCTTGATCCAGCAAGAGGGGCGGAGAGGTACATGGCTTCTCCAGCATGGCGGCATGGTGGTGGATCTATTCCAGCAGGGCTTCGCCTAAGCACTGGTGAAAAACCGATCGAGGGGAAGAACAGATCTAGAGAGAAGTAGATGGAGCACATTGCAATTAGGAATCTAGCCCTCAGCTCTAAAACCTCTAGTATATATAGGAGGGAGGGAGGGGAGGAGGCAGCCTCAAACCCTCAAGGTTTGGCCGAAATTGGAGGTGGAGGAGTCCTACTCCAATCTACAAGTGCTTCTAGTGCCCCTTAGTGATTTTGGTGGTTTGAAGACTTATAGGTTAAGTATCTAATGTGTTCATGAGTGTACACAGGATCTATAAGTCACTCAGGAGTTTGAAATATTTGATGAATATCGACCCCTAAAAATTTATATCTTCGGTTGAAGAAATTGGTCTGAAGCTGAAGAATTGAATCGGGAAGAATCTGCGATGAAATTGAAATTGAGGAATTCGGTGTATCCTGAAGAAAATCATTCTGAAGACTTTGAAGCATGAAGATTTACTCTTTCTGTTTTGGTTTCTTCACACTTGAGTAATAGGATCACCGTACTGTTAAAGGGGTCGAAGTTACACATTGGAATGAATTTCCTCATGATGCTCAACCCAAGCCTAATCGTACCAAAAGCCTCGAGTGAGGAATATGAGTGACATGAGGACTCTCATAGTTGAGTAGGGATGGCACCCGTAGGGTATGGGTATGGGTGAAACCTCCCCATACCCTTACCCGTCCTACCTAAGCGTACCCATCACCCTTACCCATACCCGTCAACGGGTACAATTTTTTTCCATACCCGTTACCCGACAGGGTAGACGGTTACCCGCGGGTAAAATTACCCATGTTTGCAAAGTATCAATTTCAGTTCACAAATACTTATAAATAATATCATATAGTCATAGACAACAACAAATAGGCATACACTTTCAGTTCACAAATTCTTGACATAATGTAGATTATAGAGATAATTTTCAGTTTACGTAGCTTTTATATGGGTCCATGGGTATGTGGGTATGGGTTATATGATCCCATACCCGTACCCGCTCTACCCGATGGGTTTCAGATTTTCCTATTCATATGCCCATGGATAAATTTTGTCCCATAGCCTTACCTAATAGGGTTTTTACCCGCAGGGTACGTGGGTAATGGGTACCCATTGCCATCCCTACAGTTGAGGGTTCCGACCGTTTCTATAGCCACGCCACATCATTGGTCTTATCCACACCAACGGTCATATTATTTAAGGGCATTAGTGTCAAATCATGTTGGGATGCTCCCAGGCTATAAATAGCCGCCCCCGCAACCTTTAGCTGGTTGGCTGCTCCATTAGAAACTGACACTTGTCATAAGAGCAACCCAATTCTTCAGAGTCTTCGAGAGTAATTCATCAGTGAGGAAATACCCCAAACACCAAACCACAAACCTAGAACCAAGTGATTGAGCATCACAGAAGAAGTTGTTCCTATGTGGGACTGAAGCCTTTTACCTTTGAGGACTGTGCATCCTCCAGACGGTGAGGCGTCATGGTCAAGAGCAATCCAGCAGTCAATTGTGGATCGCCGGGTGACCAAGTTTGTGAGGGTTTGGAAGTCTGCCCTCAAGACTTACCACGAGTGTTGGGCGAGGACGGTGTGTTCTTAGCCCAAGGAGAATACGGTAGGGACTTTGTGTCCCGGGACTGTGTGTCTTTTGGTTTCAATACCAAGCCGCTCCAAACCAGATGTACAACTGTCACAACAGTTGGAACTAGGTCATCAACTACTGTCTTCGCTGTGAAACGGGTTCTAATTCCTCAACTCTTTATATTCCTCAGATTATGTGTTGATGACTTTCACTGTCACTATTCGAAGAATTTGCTGAAGACTTTCCCTAAAATTCCTCAACCCCAAATTCTTCACGCAAGTTAATCCTCAGCTATTTTCTGCGTGCGTGCTTACTGTGCAATCTGTTTTCACATTCCTCATACTGAAAAACTGCTGTAGTGAAACTTTGCACTCCTGACCCTTTACTCTTTCCGCTGTAAGTTAGTCATCAGTGAGGAATTTACTCAAAAGGAATTTCCGCAGTGATGAAATTCTAAAATTCTCCTATTCAGCCCCCTCTAGTCGATATAACGCACTTTCAATTGGTATCAGAGCAAGGTACTCCCTTGTTTTGTGTGATTTTGGTTTAACCACGTGGAGTTTTAGTTATGTCGACTACTGGCATGATTAAGGTTACTCCAGCATGTCCTACTTTTGAAGGAAAGTACTTTCCCTTCTGGAAGACCAAGATGCAGATGCATCTACAAGCTATTTACAATGATTTCTGGTATATTGTGGAACATGGCGTCCCATCATCTCTGCTAGTGTCTCTGCTGCTGATGTGAAGAAATTCAAGCAACTTGATTCTCAAGCAAAGAATATCATCTGTGGCCATCTGAGCCCAGGCCAGTTTGGAAGAGTGAGTGCTTTGGGCTCATCAACACTTATCTGGGAGAGACTGTGCAAAGTAAATGAAGGAGTATAAACCCAGCGTGATTCTCGAGTTGATGTTCTTCGCAATCTCTTCAATCGATTCAAGAGGCTTAACAATGAAAGCTGCCAAGATACCTTTGATCACCTCACTGACATATCAAATGAACTTCAAGCACTGGGAGCTCGAGACATTACTGATCACGAAGTTGTGAAGAAACTGCTAAGATCTTTGGATTCTTCATTTGATAGTTTTGTCCTCATGATTCAAGAAAGACCAGACTACAAGATGCTTGATCCAGCTGATATACTCGAAAGACTCAATAGTCATGAATTCCAGCAAGAAGAAAAGAAAGATCTATATGGACCAGCTAGCTATTCTAGACCATGAGCACTGAAGGCTAGAGCAATATCCTCATCTGAAGAAGAAGACTCGGATGATAGCATTGGTGACCCTGAAGAATTTGGACAGGAGCTTGCAATGCTCGTAAGGAAATTCCAGAGGTTTACACGATGTGGCCAGTTCGGTAAATCTTCAAGAAGTGATATGAGGAAATCAGAATCTTCATCTGAGGACTACAAGAAAAGAACCTGCCACAAATGCAAGAAATCAGGTCACTACATTGCTGATTGTCCCCGTTGGGGAAAGGAATCAAAGAAGAAGAAATACAAGGATGACAGTTCTAAAGACTCGAAGAAGAAGAAGAAATCTTCAAAATCCTCATCTTCAAAGCCCTCATCTCACCAGAAGACTAGTTTCAGAATGGCTAGGGCACTTATTGGCAAGGAAATGGATTCCGAGGCAGAATCATATGAATGTGATGAAGATGAGGGTTCTGATGAAGACTCAGAATCCAGACAGGCCAGTCTTGCACTTGTAACCACTTTCGTCACCAAGTCAATCTTCAACCTTGAAGAAGATGAAAACACCATCCAAACTGATGACTATGCTGATGACTTCGCTCCAACCTATTGCTTCATGGCAAAAGGTTCAAAGGTACCGAATGATGCTTCCTTCTCTGATTCAAGTGACTGTGAACCTGATGATTATAAAAAACCCAGTTACAGTAAACTTGCTATCATTGCCACTAAAGAACAAACTGCCGTGGAAAAGCTTCAGAAACTGCTAGATAGAAGTGATGATCTGTTGAATGATGAAATGAATCTTACCCAAATCCTCACTGAAGATGTGATAAGTCTTCAGTCTAGATTTGATAATCTTCAAGATCGTTGTGATACACTCCTCGCTGATCATGAGAAACTTTCCTATGAATTTCTTCAAAGGAAGCTTGATCTAGAGAAGCTGAGGATTTCTCATGATGATCTTCGTATGGAAAATGATTCATTACTAGCTCAACAAATCAGCGTTGCTCAAGCTGAATTCATTCCTCCATGTCTTAAATGCATTGAACGCGAAACTGCTAATTCTTCACCAGAATCATCAAATGCTTCAATTGCTACAAATTCTTCAACTACTCGTGTAGTGTCAAATTCCTCACTTGAGGAAAACACAAATGTCAGTGATGAAAATGCAGGGCTGAAGGAATTGTATGTGATAGGCATATACAAAAGCCTCAAAGGACATCAAACCTTTTGTGATGTGCTCAAAAAGCAGATCTTGAAGAGGAACCCGAGAAAAGAAGGAATTGCCTTTGAGAGGAAATTGAATGCTGATGGATCTTATTGGAAACCTGAGCAGTATCCCAAAACCTCATGGGTTGCTGCTACTGGGCCTCCTTTTGATCCATCCAATCTAACTGGCTTTTCATGTGAATTATCCTATTCCTCAGATGAGTCATTTGACTCCAACTATAAACTGTTCAAAAATCAATCTGGTGAAGTATTTGCTCGATATGTTGGAACTAAGTGCAGGAATGGCCCTCCCTTGAGGAAAATCTGGGTTCCCAAAAGTTGTCTTGAAAATCTTCAGGTGAATGTCCTCATGACACCACCATTGAAGAATCTGAACCCCAGATCAAATTCCTGAGGAGGACCAAAGTCTTCAAGAGGATCAAAATCCTCAACTCGTCAAAACTATGCTCGTACTCATGCTAATGCTTCTAACATGCAGGGAAACTACAAGGAATATGAATATGAGCGTTACTCTTCAAATCATTATGTTCATAAATCCTCAAACCAGTTATGTGCATATTCATATGAGTACTTTAACCCCCCTACTGCTAAGAGAAGTGCATTAGCTTCAATGCCGCCTTTCTCATATGGTGCTCGGAGGATGATGAATGCTTTACCACCCCTTCAGATATGGGTGGTGAAGAAATTGAACTAATCACTTCTGCGGGACAGGTATCCAAATGAAAATCATCATCTGAAGAATTTGCTGGAGACCTGAGGAAATACTTGATAGGACGCAAGCTAATATTGATGAAATAGAAATATTTCACACGTCCTTATAATTCTGTTATGATTAAATTCTTATCTGATGAAATTGATATCATATTCTTCAAGTTTGAAGCATATGAGATGGTAAGTTGTACTAATTCATCTGTAGGATGACAAACCCAAGAGTACTGAGTGGGTTCTAGATAGTGGCTGCACACATCACATGACTGGTGATAAAAGCCTGCTAATGAATATGCCACTAATTCCATCACCTCTAAAGCAAATCACATATGCTGGCAAAGGTAAAGGCAAGGTATTGGGACTTGGCAAAGTGGCTATTTCCAAGGATAGGCATATGGAAAAAGTGATGCCTGTTGAATCCCTTGGATTTAACCTCATGTCAGTCTTAATGCTTTGTGATCTTGCTATGATTGTTATCTTTGGTAGATATAGATGTGTTGTGATCATGGAACCTGATAAATCCAAAGTCTTCGAAGGTGTAAGAAGAGGGGATTTGTACATTGTTGATTTCTCTACAGGTCCTCAACCAGCCACTTGCTTACTACCAAAAACCTCAGAAGGATGGCTGTGGCACCGAAGACTAGGTCATGCAGGCATGAGGAATTTGCACACACTCGCAAAGAAGAAGCATGTCATCGACATCGAATCAGTCAAATTCCTGAAGGATCATCTCTGCGGTGCATGTGAATCTGGGAAAATGACCAGATCCAGGCATCCCTCGAAGACTATCATGACCACTACTCATCCCTTCGAATTGCTTCATATGGATCTATTTGGACCTACTCACTATGCCACACTAACCAATGCAGCATCTTTATATGGCTTCGTCATAGTTGATGGTTATTCCACATATACATGGGTGCATATCACCTTATATAGAACTGAAGTGCAGGAAATCTTCAAACGATTTTCTTCAAGGGCCTCGACGAACTTCGGCATCAAGATCAAATATATCAGGAGTGATAATGCAACAAAGTTCAAAAACACTCGTCTTGATGATTATCTTGATGAACTTGGTATTACTCACGAATTATCTGCTCCTTATACTCCTCAACAGAACGGTGTCGTCGAAAGAAAGAACAGGACTCTGGTTGAGATGGCTAGAACCATGCTTGAAGAATATCAGACTCCTCGTCGCTTTTGGCCTGAAGCAATCAACACTGCATGCCATATCATCAATAGGGTATATCTTCACAAATTCCTCAAGAAAACCTCATATGAACTCCTCACTGATAAGAAACCCAATGCACATGAGGGTTTTATGCTCGGTTATGGAAAGGACTCGCACACCTACAGAGTCTTCAACAACTATCACAACAAAGTTGTTGGGACTGTAGATGTGCGGTTCGATGAAACTAATGGCTCGCAAAGAGAGCAATTGCCTTCTGATCCAGATAAGTTGTCTCCTGAGGAAGCAATAAAGCTCAAACCTACTAAAGACATTGTTCCCATTGAGGAAATTGATGAAGAAACCATCCCCATCACTGATGAAAATCAAGAAGGTGCTCCTGAGGAAATTGCTCCAGAACCACTTCCTCAGCCCAGAGGAAATCCTCAACCAGCTCATCCGAGGATTGCTAATGAAGTAGAAATTGACAAAATCCTCAATGACATCAACGCGCCAGGTCCTCTCACTCGCTCAAAAGCTTCACACTTAGTTAACTTTTGTGGGCATTTCTATTTTGTATCTATCACAGAACCCTCAAAAGTTGTTGAGGCTTTCCTGGAACCGGAGTGGATCCAAGCTATGCAAGTCGAACTTCTTCAATTCAAGACGAATGACGTATGGGATCTCGTCAAACGACCAGATCCTCGCAAGCACAACATCATCGGAACCAAGTGGATTTTCCGAAACAAGCAAGATGAGGATGGTCAAGTGGTGAAGAATAAGGCATGACTTGTAGCCCAAGGCTACACCCAGGTTGAAGGAATAGATTTCGATGAAACATTTGCACCTGTTGCTAGACTTGAAGCTATTCGAATACTACTCACTTATGCTAATAATCATAACATCATATTATATCAAATGGATGTGAAAAGTGCATTCCTCAATGGTAAGCTTGAGGAAGAAGTATATGTTGCTCAGCCACTAGGTTTTGAGGATCCAAAGAATCCAGACAAAGTCTTCAGACTAAAAAAGGGGCTCTATGGTCTCAAGCCAGCCCCTCGGGCATGGTATGATACATTGAAGGAATTCCTCATGAAGAAAGGCTTCAAACCTGGTTCACTCGATCCAACTCTTTTCACTAAATCCTATGATAATGAGCTATTTGTGTGCCAGATATATGTCGATGATATTATATTTGGCTGTATTGACAAACGATACAGTGATGAATTTGTTTACATGATGAGTGAAGAATATCAGATGTCTATGATGGGGGAGCTAAAATTCTTCTTAGGTCTTCAAATTCGTCAACAACGCAATGGAATCTTCATATCACAGGACAAATACCTCAAGGATGTTTTGAGAAAATTTGACTTGCATGAATGCAAAGGTGCCAAGACTCCAATGCCTACCAACGGCCACCTCGGCACTGGCAAAAATGGTAAAGAATTCGATAAACAGGTATATCGCTCTATGATTGGCTCTTTATTGTATGTATGTGCATCTAGGCTAGATATAATGCTTAGTGTTTGCATGTGTGCACGTTTTCAAGCAAAACCGAAGGAATCACACCATAAGGCTGTGAAGCATATTCTTCGATACTTAGCTCACACACCAACACTAGGATTATGGTATCCCAAGGGCTCAAATCTTCATCTGTTAGCGTATTCGGATTCTGACTATGCTGGTGACCGTGTGGATCGCAAGTCAACATCTGGCACATGCCATTTCCTCGGAAGATCACTAGTTTGCTTGTCCTCAGAGGAGCAGAACTGCATATCACTCTCCACTACCTAAGCTGAGTACATTGCTGCTGGTCCATGCTGTGCTCAATTTCTATGGATGAAGCAAACCCTCAAGGACTACGACATCAACATGAAGAATGTGCCTCTCTACTGCGACAATGAGAGTGCAATCAAGATTGCATACAACCGAGTACAGCACTCACAGACCATGCACATCCAGATTCGTCATCATTTTCTTCGGGACATTGTCCTCAAGGGCAATATCCTCATCGACCATGTGAAGACTGATGATCAACTGGCAGATATCTTTACTAAACCCTTGGATGAGAAAAGGTTTTGCAAGTTGCGGTGTGAGCTAAATATCTTAGAATCTTCAAATGTTTTGTAAAAACATGCACACATCCTAACACTTATGCAAAATTGATGACTTAGATGTGCAACACACGATGAATCGATTTTCTTCAGCTAATGAAGAATATCACTCTGAGTGTGAAGAAATCAACGAAGAAATTGATTCTTAGGGCCCTACGACAATTGTACGCGGCGTCTGTAATCAACATTCTTATATGGTAGGTCACGCCACCGCCCAACATGAAATTCCTGAAGTTGATTTTCTTCAAAGTTCCATTTCCTCAAAATTTGATTTTCTTCAAAAACACTTGATCATTTTCGTTTACCTAGATAGACTATGATTTCAAGTCCTCAACAACATTCACTTATAGCTATTTCTTCAAGTTGATATTTCATCTAATTGAATGTGATCGGACCCTACTTTCCCTCTATGCTATTCTTATCCAGTCTATTCAATTCTTCATATGCGTTCTACTTGAAACCTTGTTCGAAATCCTCACTGCGTCCTTGTCAGCTGATGATTTTGTAACAAAATCCTCAAATCTTTAAAAATATTTTTTTTAAATGAACAGTAACTGAACCCCACCTTCCTCGTTCGGATAACCATGATCTCCACGATCTCCACCGCTTTGCCCGTAAGCTACATGTGTCCTGCGGAGACGTAGAGGCAGGGGCTGTTTGGTCCGATTTCTTCGCACCAACAGTAACTCCCTGGCTATAAATATGTCCCCACCCCCCTCGGTAAACACTTCTTTGCTCCATCGCTCTCCTGGTACAGCAAAAGCCCCGAACCCTAGCGCCACCGCTGGAACTCTCCTCGCCGGTGAAGAAGAGCTTCACTGCCTCGACTTTTCCGTCGCCGAAACCATGCCGGAGTCGGACCATCCTCGTCCGCCACCGCCGTAGACGTCCTCTGCTGCCAGGTTAGGGCGCATTGGAGATGCACTGAAAGAGCTTCTACGTGCTACTCTTCTCTGTTCTTCGTGCGCGCCATCTAGGGTAAATAAAAACCCTATTTTTACACCAAGTTTGATCTACTATTTTACCTCTGAGATGTGAAATCTGTTTTTCCTCAAGAATCCATATGCATCTTTTCCTCAAACACTGCCTATCACCACACTATTGATGAACTTCACTAAGCATCTAAGATTTTCACGAGATTCCTCAATTGTGCGAATTTTCGGATCTGTACAACTCTGGAACCCAAGAACAGTATGCTTAGGCAAATTCCGCAACCACTGGTCAAATTCCTCAACTGTCAAATTTTTTCATTTTCTTCAAATCTGAGAACGCATATGACCACTCCAAATTCCTCGCAACTATACTCTGTTCACAGGTACACACATGTCAGCTGATGAATCTCTCGGTTCTCATCAAATTAACTCATTTGCAGCATTTCTTGAAGAAAATATTCAAGTCTCATCAGAGTCCTCAAGAGTTCAATCTCTTCAGCAAAATTCTCAGCTGAAGAAAATGGAGGGTGACAAGAAGCAAAAGGGAGGCAAGAAACTTGAGCAGAATACATCCTTAGACATCCCTGAGGATATCTACCTGGATTACTGCCCCCTGATGAACATGAAACGATGGCCAAGAGAAAGATTCGGCTTCAGAAGATAGAACGCCGATGGGCCAAGGAGTGGAAGGAGTACATATTCGTTACTCCCAAATATGCGAAGAAATTCGCTCTGAAGCCTCCTGGCAAATGGGCTCCACTTGAGGATTATAAAGAAGCACATCCCTCAAGCATCAAGACCCTTGATGACTATCCTGATGAAAAGGAAAAGCACTTGGCAAAGCTCAAGAAGCAGGCAGATGCTGTTGTGAGGAAATTCAATGAATCATCCGCTGCTGCTTCAACTGCCGCTACTTCCTCTGCTGCTGAGACTTCTGGCTCGGAAATTCCTCAACAAAAGTTTGTGCCATCAAAACCAAAGGCTTCAAAGCCTCAAGAGAAATCAGCTCTAGCATCAGCTACAAAACCATCTTCGCCAAAACCCTCAGCTCCAAAATCCTCAGCACCACCACAGGCTTCAAAACCTGAACAGAAGCCGATAATGAAGCCACTGCCAGCTACCTCCAGCTCCTCACTCCCAGCTGCAACCAGCTCGGAGACAAAGTCTTCACCAACTCCTCCGAAGACTAAGGTGACTGCTGGGAGAGGAACAAGACCCAGCCCAAGAAAAATCATCACGGTCCCTTCTGCATCAGAGGGTAGTGATGAATATGATGATGAAACTTTGCAAGCAATGATCAGAAACAAGCAGGAGAGGGTAGATCAAGCTTCTGGGAGCTCCATTCCTTTGGCCATGGACCCAAAAGTCCTCCTAGACTACATCAATATCTTGTATGAGGACCCCAAAACTCCGCTTGATGATTTGAAACTTCCCCCTGGCATCAGCCACATGGTGGCCACATTCATCAACGAGGCCAAGTGGAAGGAGCAGCAAGCTAAACAGGCCAAGGTGGCTAAGCTCAAGAAGGAGAAATTCCTCAAGCAGAATCTCCTCAATCTGACGCCTGATGATATTGTATCAACACGGGCAATGTTGAAGACTTTTACAGATAAGTACTCCTAGCTTTCTGACCGTCAAAGTCTCAAAAGCAATTTCATCAAACTTGCTACTGAAGCTGTTAATGACTACAACAAGAAAGCTGCCCCTCCAGTACCAACTCCTCAGTCTCTGATTGAAGAACCAGCTGATGAAACTCCTCAAGCTGAGGAAGTCCCTCAAGAAAGCCATGTGGATGAACTGGCAATTGAGGAAATCACGACTAACAATCCAGCTGATGAATCTGCTACAACTGGTGAGACAGACCCTGCTCCAGCTGCTGCTTCCAAGCCAGCTGATGAATCTGTTCCAGCTGCTGCTTCAAAGCCAGCTGATGACTCTGCTCCAGCTGATTCCTCAAAGCCAGCTGATGAATCTGCTGAGAAAACACCTTCACCAAAAGCTTCAAAGGTGAAGAAGATGACTCCGCCTGCATCAGACGTGAAGAAAGGGCTGCTGAAAAGGAAGCCAAGAAGAGAAAGGCTTCTTCAGCAGAAGAACACACTGAGGCCAAGCGCCTCAAAGCACTTGAAGAAAATGCTCCACTGGATCCTGTGCCTCTTAACATCGCTCCATCTTATGAAATGGTCACCTTTGAAGACTAGGAGAAAGGGCAAGATGAGGAGATGAAGGATGCTGCATCTGAGGAACATACTAACGAAGAAATTCGCATTGACGACAATCCTCAGCCCTCCATTCCTCATGAAGAAACTGCACAAGGATCAGTTGCACCAGCTGATGAATCTGGCTCTGTCACCAAGCAAGCCGAGGAAGAACAAAGTGAAAATCCTCAAGCTGATGAAATTCAGAGCCCTGAGCAAAATCCTCACCCTGAGGATCAGGCTGCCCAACTCCTCATGAGCAAGATCCTCAAACTGAGGCTCAGGGTGAACCCATTCCTCCTCCGGAGCAAAAGCCTCAACAGGATGCTCCAGTTGACGACATTCCTCAGCCCGAGGCTCAGCCAGATCACATTCCTCAGCCTGAAGCACAACAAGAGCATGCTCCTCAGCCTGAATATCAAGATGATAAAATTCCTCACCCTAAGGATCATGCTGAGGAAAATGCACCAGATCAAGACAATGCTTTCGTTGTCCTCAACCCAGAATCTGCAATTGTTGTATCCCCTCAAGTCCCACAACAAAATCTTCAGCCAATGCAGCATCAACCGTTCTCCAAGCGGCCAAAGTTTCAAAAGGAGAATTCTTTGAAGAACGCATGTACTTCATCGGAGAAAATCCCTATGACAAGCCTCAAATCAGGCATTTGAAGTTTTGGACGAGGACACAGCTCAATTACTATGCCTCTGTGCTATGTGGAAGAAACAAGATTTTCCAGCACATGCATATTCCTCATGTTGAGCTTGAAGCAATACCATGCCTAGCTCCAGTCCTCAACGTCCTTCATGAAGCTGGACTTCTCCCAATGTGCTCTGATATCTGTGATTAGAATAGTGAGCTTATTCTTCAATTTTCTGCCACTCTTCACATATCTGGGGATCCAGCAGATATCAACACTTGGGTGTTTGACTGGATGACGCAAACAACACACCACAAGGCTCCTGCCATTGAGCTTCTGCGTGAACTACCAGTATCAATTCCTTCAGAACAAGCCGTGAAGCTTCATGATGAACGTGAGCTGCCCAACGACATGATGGAAGTTCTCATGAAGCCTTTGGATAAAGGAAAACCACCGAGAAAAACCTTCCTCATCCACGAGCTCAAATATGAACCAAGGACTGTTTATAGAATCCTATGCAGTGTCCTTATGCCAATCAAGGGACATGATGATGAAGAAGATGTTGTAGGCCTCATGAAGAATATCCTCTTCAACATCATTCATGGTATTCCTATCAACATCCATGATTTCTTCTTGAGGACTTTGGCCGACAATGCAATGTGTCCTTTTGACCACAAGATATATGCTCCATGGATCATGAGATTCATCCGGAAAAGGACATGCATCAACTTTCACGCTGATTGCAACAACGATATTGGTTACATGCCTCCTATCAGGGTCAACAAGAAGACTTTCGAGCCTGTTGAAGGAAAAGGCAAGTCTGTCATTGATGAAGGCATTAGGCCCCTTGATGGTCATTTCAGAGAGCCTGAGCCATATTCTTCATGGGATGATACTGAGACTCATCCTCCAAGCCCTGTTGCTCCTCGCGTGCTGAATACCAGAGAGCTTCTCCTCAGTCTTCACCAGAAGGTGGATCAGAATCACAAGTGGGTCAAACGCCAGTTCGGCGCCATTGTGAAAACCCTCACTGAAACAAAGAATTCTGTGAAGCTTAACCATCACTATCTTCATGAGCTTTTTGATCGCACCTGGGCTACACTTGCTCATCTCAAGACTCCGACAGAACTTGAAGAATTGGAGTTTGAGCGAGACTTTGACTGGTCGTGGCCACCCAAGAAGAAATTCAGACCAACTCCATTTCCAGACCTTGAGGATAGTTCTTTTTCTTCATTCCGCAGTGCTGAATCTGATGAAGAACAACAAGACACTGCCACTGGTCCAAGGAAGAAGACTACTCCCAAGAATCCTCACGCGTCTTCATCAACTGCCAAGGAGTGAAGTCTTCACGGACGTTAGTCCTCAATTTGTCCCTTTTTGTCACTTGATGACAAAGGGGGAAAATCTTGAGAGTTAGTCTTCAAGCGGGATATTTTGGGGCTTATGAACTATATTTAAGTTACAAACTCTTGGCTCTTCTGAAGTGTTTATGTGATGAGTTGTAACTTAAGCCCGATGGTACTCTGACGCTTTTGAACGTTTTTCTTCGCATGCTTATTCCTCAAATTTTTAATGCACGCATGATGGAATTCGTCAAATACCATTTGTCATCATGCATCTTCAATTTCTTCATACTATATGTCATATGTATGCATGATTTACAAGACTCAGGGGGAGATCTCCATGATATAAATCATCAATGTGCATTTGCTGTGAAAAGAAAAATCCTCAAGATACGCATATCTTCAGGGGTAGTCTCTCTGAATCTTGATTTCAAATTCCTCAAATGAGTATTTACACTTCATATTTTTATCCCTGTTGAAGACTTAACCTAATTGTCATCAACCACCAAAAAGGGGGAGATTGTAAGTGCATCTAGTGCCCCTTAGTGATTTTGGTGGTTTGAAGACTTATAGGTTAAGTATCTAATGTGTTCATGAGTGTACACAGGATCTATAATTCACTTAGGAGTTTGAAATATTTGATGAATATCGACCCTAAAAATGTATATCTTCGGTTGAAGAAACTGGTCTGAAGCTGACGAATTGAATCGCGAAGAATCTGCGATTAAATTGATATTCCTCATGAGGATATTGAAATTGAGGAATTCGGTGTATCTTGAAGAAAATCATTCTCAAGACTTTGAAGCATGAAGATTTACTCTTTCTGTTTTGTTTTCTTCACACTTGAGTAATAGGATCACCGTACTGTTAAAGGGGGTCGAAGTTACACTTTGGAATGAATTTCCTCATGATGCTCAACCCAAGCCTAATCCTACCAAAAACCTCAAGTGAGGAATATGAGTGACATGAGGACTCTCACAGTTGAGGGTTCCGACCATTTCGATGGCAACGCCACATCATTGGTATTATCCACACCAGCGGTCATATTATTTAAGGCCATTAGTGTCAAATAATGTCGGGATGCTCCCAGGCTATAAATAGCCGCCCCCACAACCATTAGCTGGTTGGCTACTCCGTTAGAAACTGACACTTGTCATAAGAGCAACCCAATTCCTCAGAGTCTTCGAGAGTAATTCATCAGTGAGGAAATACCCCAAACACGAAACCACAAACCTAGAACCAAGTGATTGAGCATCACTGAAGAAGTTGTTCCTGTGTGGGACTGAAGCCTTTTACCTATGAGGACTGTGCATCCTCCAAACGGTTAGGCGTCATGGTCTAGAGCAATCCAGCAGTCAACTGTGGATCGCGGGGTGACCAAGTTTGTGAGGGTTTGGAAGTCTGCCCTGAAGACTTACCACGAGTGTTGGGCGAGGACTGTGTGTTCTTAGCCCAAGGATATTACGGCAGGGACTGTGTGTCCCGAGACTGTGTCTCTTTTGGTTTCAATACCAAGCCGCTCCAAACCAGATGTACAACTGTCACAGCACTTGGAACTAGGCCATCAACTACTGTCTTCGCTGTGAAAAGGGTTTTAATTCCTCAACTCTTTATATTCCTCATATTATGTGTTGATAACTTTCACTGTCCCTGTTTGAAGAATTTGCTGAAGACTTTCTTTGAAATTCCTCAACCCCGAATTCTTCACGCAAGTTAATCCTCGTCTGTTTTCTACGTGACTGCTTACTGTGCAATCTGTTTTCACATTCCTCATAGTGAAAAATTGCTGTAGTGAAACTTTGCACTCCTGACCCTTTACTGTTTCCGCTGTAAGTTAGTCATCAGTGAGGAATTTCCCCAAAAGGATTTCCCTCAGCGATGAAATTCTAAAAATCTCCTATTCACCCCCCTCTAGTCGATATAACGCACTTTCACAATCCTACTAGGAGTATGATTCCGCCTCTCCACTTGGAAACCCTTTCCAGCTTTCCACCTTTAGGTTTCTTTCTTTCCCACCTCCAATCCTCCTTGGGCTTTAGTGGAGGCTTCGGCCATCCCACTAAGGGCTGCTACACGTCCTCCCACAACCCATGAGACCCTTTGGGGTGGGTGGGCCCACCTGGTGGACCCTCAGAACCCATTCGTCACTCCCGGTATACTACCGGAAATGTTTGAAACTTTTACGGAGTTCAAAAACCACTTTCCTATATATCAATCTTTACCTCCAGACCATTCCGGAGATCCGCGTGACATCCAGGATCTTATCCGGGACTCCGAACAACCTTCGGTTACCAACATCTATTACTCAACTAAACCGAAACGTCACCGAACCTTAAGTGTGCAGACCCTGCGAGTTTGATAATTATGCAGACATGACCTGAGACACTCCCCGGTCGATAACCAATAGCGGAAACTGGATGTCCATATTGGCTCCTACATATTCTACGAAGATCTCTATCGGTTGAACCTCTATGTCAAGGATTCAGTTAATCCCGTATGTTGTTCCCTTTGTCCTTTGGTATGTTACTTGCCCGAGATTCGATCGTCGGTATCTCCATACCTAGTTCAATCTCGTTACCGTCAAGTGTCTTTAGTCGTTCCGTAATACAAGATCCCGTAAGTAACTCCTTAGTCACATTGCTAGTTTGGGTGTTTTCCATCACATCATTCTCCTAATGATGTGATCCCGTCAACAAGTGACAACACTTGTCTATGACTAGGAAACATTAACCATCCTTGACCAACAAGCTAGTCAACTGGAGGCTCACTAGGGACATTGTTTTGTCTATATATCCACACATGTATTTATGTTTCCATTCAATACAATTATAGCATGGATAATAAACGATTATCATGAAAAAGGAAATATAATAATAACCAATTTATTATTGCCTCTAGGGCATATTTCCAACAGTCTCCCACTTGCACTAGAGTCAATAATCTAGTTCACATCACTATGTGATTGCAATGAATCTAACACCCATACAGTTCTGGGGTTCGATCATGTCTTACTTGTGAGAGAGGTTTTTAGTCAACGGATCTGTACCTTTCAGATCCGTGTGTGCTTTACATATCTCTATGTCATCCTATAGATGCTGCTACTACGCGCCAGTTGGAACTATTGCAAATGACTGCTCCACTATACGAATCCGGTTTACTACTCAGAGTTATTCGGATTAGTGTCAAATCTTGCATCAATGTAACCCTTTACGACGAACTCTGTAATCACCTCCATAATCGAGAAACAAATCCTTCGTCCACTAGTTACTAAGGATAAATTTGACCGTTGTTCAGTGATTCAATCCTGGATCACTCTTTGTACCCCTTGACAGACTTATGGCAAGGCACACATCAGGTGCGGTACACAGCATGGCATACTTTAGAGGCTATGACTAAGGCATAGGGGACGACATTCGTCCTTTCTCTTTCTCCTTCTGTGGTCGGGCTTTGAGTCTTACTAAAATTCACACCTTAGAAACAACCAGGAAATCCTTCTTTGCCGGTCTATTTTTAACTCCTTCAAAAACTTGTCAAGGGATGCATTTCATTGAAAGTTTTATCAAGCGTCTTGATCTATCTCTATAGATCTTGATGCTCAATGTTCAAGTAGCTCAATCCAGGTTTTCCTGTGAAAACACCTTTTCAAACGACCCTATATGCTTTCCAGAAATTCTACATCATTTTGGATCAACAATATGTCAACCACATATACTCATCAGAAAATCTATAGTGCTCCCACTCACTTCCTTGTAAATACAAGTTTCACACAAACTTTGTATAAACCCAAAAGCTTTGATCATCACATCAAAGCGCATATCCAACTCTGAGATGCTTACTCCAGTCCTTAGAAGGATCGCTAGAGCTTGCATATTTGTTAGCATCCTTAGGATCGACAAAACCTTCTGGTTGTATCACATACAACCTTTCCTCGAGGAAACCGTCGAGGAAACAATATTTTGACATCTGTGTGCAAGATGCAGCAACTACTAACATAATTCCAACAGAATTTTAGCATCGCTACGAGTGAGGTGGTCTCATCGCAGTCAACTCCTTGAACTTGTCAGAAACCTCTTTGCAACAAGTTGAGCTTCCTGAAATGGTGACTTTCACCATCATTGTTTGTCTTCTTTTAAAGATCCATTTGTACTTAATAGTCTTATGACCATCAAGTAGTTCTTCCAAAGTCCACACTTTGTTTTCATATGTGGATCGTCTCTCAGATTTCATGGCCTCCAGCCATTTGTCGGAATTCGAGCCCACCCTCTCTTCTCCATAGCTCGTAGGTTCATTGTTGTCCAGCAACATGACCTCCAAGATAGGATTACCGCACCATTTTGTAGTAGCGTGTATCCTTGTCAACCTACGAGGTTTGGTAGTAACTTCATCCGAAGCTTCATGATCACCATCACTGGCTTCCACTTCAACCGGTGTAGGTGCCACAGGAACAACTTCCTCCGCCCTACTACTCTCTCGTTGAAGTGTTGGTTCAATAACCTCATCAAGTTCCTCCTTCCGCCCACTCAATTCTTTCGAGAGAAACTCTTTCTCGAGAAAGGACCCATTTTCTGAAACAAACACTTTGCTTCTGGATCTGAGACAGGAGGTATACCCAACTATTTTGGGTATCTTATGAAGATGCATTTATCCGCTTTGGGTTCGATCTTATCAGGCCTAAGCCTTTGGACATAAGCATCGTAGCCCCAAACTTTTAAGAAACGACAGCTTAGGTTTCTCCAAACCATAGTTCACATGGTGTCATCTCAATGGAACTATGTGGTGCCCTATTAAAGTGAATGTTGTCATCTCCAATGCATAACCCCAAAACGATAGTGGTAGTTCGATAAGGGACATCATAATATGCACCATATCTAATATGGTGCGGCTACGACGTTCGGCCACACCATCACACTATGGTGTTTCACATGGAATTAGGTGTGAAACAATTTTCACATTGTCTTAAACGTATACAAAACTCGCAACTGAGATATTTACCTCCACGATCACATTGTAGACATATTATCCTCTTGTCATGACGATCTTCAACTTCACTCTAAAATTGCTTGAACCTTTCAATAATTCAGACTTGTGTTTCATCAAGTAAATATACGAGTATCTACTCAAATCATCTATGAAGTAAGAACATAATGATAACCACTGCGTGCCTCAGCACTCATTGGACTGCATACATCAAAAGGCATTACTTACAAAAAGTTACTTTCTTGTTCCATCTCAATGGAAAACGAGGCCTTGAGTCATCTTTCCCATGTGGCATGATTTGCATGTGTCAAGTGATTCAAAATCAAGTGAGTCCAAACGATCCATCTACATGGAGTTTCTTCATGCGTTTACACCAATATGGATGGTTCGTATGTCTCAAACGATTCAAAAACGAGTGAGTCCTAAAATCCATTAGCATGTAGCTTCTTCATGCGTTTTACACCAATATGACTCAAGTGTGAGTGCCACAAGTAAGTGGTACTATAATTAGTACTTTGCATCTTTTGTCATCAATATTATGAACATGTGTATCACTATGATTGAGATTCAATGAACCATTCATATTGGTGCATGACCATTGAAGGTATTATTCATGTAAACATAATAACTTTTATTCTCTAACTTAAATGAATAATCGTATTGCAATCAACACAATCCAATCATGTTCATGTTCAACGAAAACACCAAATAACACTTATTTAGGTTGAACACTAATCCCGATGGTAGAGGGAGCGTGTGATGTTTGATCATATCAATCTTGAAATTTCTTCCAACACATCATCACCTCAGTTTTAGCTAGTCTCCGTTTATTCCGTAGCTTTTATTAATACGCCGGTGCTACTAGGAGTACTAGTAAAGTACACATCAATATCATGTATATCCAATGTACTTTTGTCGACTTTGCCAGCCTTCTCATCTACCAAGTATCTAGGGTAGTTCCGCTTCAGTGACCATTCCCCTCATTACAGAATCACTTAGTCTCGAGTTTGGGTTCAACCTTGGGTTTCATTACTAGAGCAGCAACTGGTTTGCCGTTTCATGAAGTATCCCTTCTTGCCCTTGCCCTTCTCGAAACTAGTGGTTTTACTAACCATCAACAATTGATGCTCCTACTTGATTTCTACTTTCGCAGTGTCAAACATCGTGAATAGCTCAAGGATCATCATATCTATCCTTGATATGTTATAGTTCATCACGAAGCTCTAGTAGCTTGGTGGCAGTGACTTTGGAGAATCATCACTATCTCATCTGGAAGATCAACTCCCACTCGATTCAAGCGATTGTAGCACTCAGACAATCTGAGCACATGCTCAATGATTGAACTTTTCTCCCTTACTTTGCAGACAAAGAATCTTGTCGGAGGTCTCATACCTCTCAACAAAGGCATGAGCATGAAATCCCAATTTCATCTCTTGGAACATCTCCTATGTTCGGTGACGTTCAAAACGTCTTCGGCGCCTCAATTCTAAGACATTAAGCATTACACACTGAACTATCACGTAGTCATCAAAAACGTGTATGTTAGATGTTCGCAACATCAACAGACGACGCTCGAGGTTCAGCACACCGAGCGGTGCATTAAGGACATAAGCCTTCTGCGCAGAAATGAGGTCAATCCTCAGTTTACTGACCCAGTCCGCATAATTGCTAGTATCATCCTTCAACTAAATTTTCTCTAGGAACATATCAAAAAACAGTAGAGCTACTACGCAAGCTAACACATAATTTGTACAGACCTTTTGACTATGTTCATGATAATGAGTTCAATTAATCATATTACTTAAGAAGTCCCACTCAAATTGACACCCCTCTAGTCATTCGAGTTTTGCACGATCCAAATCCACTTAACTCAAGTCCGATCATCACGTGAGTTGAGTTTAGCTTCAATGGTGAACATCTCCATGTTGATCATATCAACTATATGATTCATGCTCAACCATTCGGTCTCTTGTGTTTCGAGGCCATGTATGTACATGCTAGGCTCGTCAAGTTTAACCCGAGTGATCCGCGTGTGCAATTGTTTTGCACCCGTTGTATGTGAACGTGGAGTCTATCACACCCAATCATCACGTGGTGTCTCGAAACGACGAACTGTTGCAACGGTGCACAGTCGGGGAGAACACAATTTTATCTTGAAATTTTAGTCAGGGATCACCTTATAATGCTACCGTCGTCCTAAGCAAAACAAGGTGCATAAAAGGATTAACATCAATTGCAAATCATAAGTGACATGATATGGCCATGAACTTGTGCTTCTTGATCTCCATGACCAAAGCACCTACAAGATTTCCATCGTCACCGGCGTCGCACCATGATCTCCATCATTGTGCCGCCATCGAGGTTGCCGTGCTATCTATGATATTACTACTAAAGCTACTACCTAGCAATATAGTAAATGCATCTGCAAGCACAAATTTTAGTTTAAAGACAACCCTATGGCTCCTGCCGGTTGCCGTAGCATCGACATGCACGTCGATATTTAATTATTACAACATGATCATCCCATACATCCAATATATCATATCATGTACTTGGCCATATCACATCACATGCATACCCTGCAAAAACAAGTTAGACATCCTCTAATTTGTTGTTGCATGTTTTACGTGGCTCCTATGGGTATCTAGTATGATCACATCTTACTTACGCAAAGCCACAACGGTGATGTGCAAATTGCTATTTAACC
Organism: Hordeum vulgare subsp. vulgare; assembly: GCF_904849725.1. NCBI lineage: Eukaryota > Viridiplantae > Streptophyta > Magnoliopsida > Poales > Poaceae > Hordeum > Hordeum vulgare. The sequence continues at coordinate 296,605,613 of NC_058519.1, forward strand.
TTCTCCAAGGACCGCCTCGGTCAAATCCAATTCGACTAAAGTTGAAGAAATGGATACCCGCCAGTCATCTTTATGCAACAAGTTGCATTTCTGTCAATGAAAACGGTCTCTCGTAAGTGTACGAGTAAAGTTGGTCCGGGCTGCTTCAATCCAACAATACCGTCGAATCAAGAAAATACTAAGGAGGGCATTAAATTGAACATCAACGCCCACAAACTCTTTTGTTTTCTACTCGAGATATCATCTACGCATGAACCTAGCTCATGATGCCACTGTTGGGGAACGTCGCATGGGAAACAAATTTTTTCCTACGCACACGTAATACCTATCCATGGTGATGATCATCTATGAGAGGGGAGAGTGAATCTACATACCCTTGTCACTACTAGAAAAAAGGCTATTAGTGGTGCACCTATTTTGCCTATTAATGGCGCACTATAGGTGCGCCACTATTATCACGCCACTACTAATAAATAGTAATGGCACACCCCTGGTGCGCCACTGTTAATATACATAACAGTGGCGCACCACCCGGTGCGCCATTAGTAGGCCCAGAATTGCGCCACTGTTGTGGGTTTACTAATGGCACACTTGTAGATGGTGCGCCACTACTATGAATATTAGGATTTTTTTAGCACATTGTACCACATCATCATCATCATCATTGTAACCGGTGCACTTTTAGATGGTGCACATGTTACAAAATACATTGTAGCACATCATCATCATCATCAACTCTAACACATTGTAGCACATCATCACATCATCTCGGAAATAGCTAATAATCATCATAGTCATTACCACCAATACTATTTAATACATTGTAGCACATCATCACATCATCACATTGTAGCACATCATCACATTGTAGCACATCATCACATTGTAGCACATAATAATACATTGAACTTAGGACCTACTCCTCTGCTTAGGTAGAGTATTAAAACACAAGATAGGCTCTGACTCTCCATTATGGAGAATGGAGATCATCTTGTCTCCAATTCTTGGGCTACGCACAATGTTGCTTTCATACGTCTCCAACATATCTATAATTTTTGAAGGTTTCATGCTATTATCTTGTCAAACTTTGGATGTTTTGCATGCCTTTTATATATTTTTGGATCTAACTTATTAACCCAGTGCCAAGTGCCAGTTCCTGTTTTTTCCATGTTTTTGACCCCTTTCAGAGGAGATTTTGAAACGGATTCCAAACGAAATAAAATCCCCGAAAAGATTTTTTCCATAACAGAAGAAGATCATGGGACTTGAGAGCCAAGGCAGGGGTCCCCAGGGGCCCCACAAGCCCCCACCCCGCGACCACGGGGGGAGGTCGAGGCCCACAGGCTTGTTGGCCCCCTAGACCTCCTTTGTCCTAGGTTTTGCGCCTACATATCCCAAAAAATTCCACAAAAAATCAGGAGATCATCGAAAGTACTTTTCCGCCGCCGCAAGCTTATGTCTCCACAAGATCCCATCTGGGGCACGTTCTGGTGCGCTGCCGGCGGGGGGATTCGGATACGGAGCGCTTCTTCATCAACACCATGACCTCTCCGATGATGCGTGAGTAGTTCACCATTGACCTATGGGTCCATAGCTAGTAACTAGATGGCTTCTTCTCTCTCTTGGATCTTCAATACAAAGTTCTCCATGATCTTCATGGAGATCTATCCGATGTAATCTTCTTTCGCGGTGTGTTTGTCGAGATCCGATGAATTGTGGATTTATGATCAGATTATCTATGAATCTTATTTGAGTTTCTTCTGATGTCTCTTATGCATGATTTCATATCCTTGTAATTCTCTTCGAGTTGTGGGTTTTGTTTGGCCAACTAGATCTATGATTCTTGCAATGGGAGAAGTGCTTGGTTTTGGGTTCATACCGTGCGGTGACCTCACCGAGTGACAGAAGGGGCAGCAAGGCACGCATCGTGTTGTTTCCATTAAGGGTAAGAAGATGGGGTTTTCATCATTGGTTAGATATTATCTCTCTACATCATGTCATCTTGCTTAAGACGTGATTCTGTTCGTCATGAACTCAATACACTAAATGCATGCTGGATAGCGGTCGATGTGTGGAGTAATAGTAGTAGATGCAGAAAGTATTGGTCTACTTGTCTCGGACGTGATGCCTATATGTATGATCATTGCCTTAGATATCGTCATGACTTTGCGCAGTTCTATCAATTGCTCGACAGTAATTTGTTCACCCACCGTGATATTTGCTATTTTGAGAGAAGCCTCTAGTGAACACTATGGCCCCCGGGTCTACTCCACACCATATTTTCAGCCTTACACTTTTTACTTCGTTGCACTTTCCGCCTTCAGATCTCACTTTGCAAACAATCTTGAATGGATTGACAACCCCTTTGAAGCGTTGGGTGCAAGCTCGTTTGTGTTTGCGTAGATACTCTGGACTTGACGAGACCCTCCTATTGGATTGATACCTTGGTTCTCCAACTGAGGGAAATACTTACTACTCCTTTGCTGCATCACCCTTTCCTCTTCAAGGGAAAAACCAACGCAAGCAAGTCTCCGTCAAAGTGTCAATTTCTGGTGCTGTTGTTTGAGAAGTAGCAAGAAGAATTTCTGGTGCCGTTGCCGGGAAAGGACTTTTGTTGCCGTAGCAGAAGAATTTCTGGCGTCGTTGCCGGGGAGGAAGATCAAGTCAAGAACTTATCCAAGTAGGTGTCGCAAACTCATCTCTTGCATTTACTTTGTTTGCCAGTTGCCTCTCATTTTCCTCTACCCCACTTCACCAATTTGCCTTTTTCGTTTGCCTTTTCCGTTTGCGTTTTCATTCGCCCTTTTTCTCGCTTGCTCTTTCTTCGCTTGTGTGCTTGCTTGCTTGCAGAATTCACCATGAATGAAAACACCAAACTTTTTGACTTCTCGAATACTAATAACAATGATTTTATTAGTACTCCGATTGCTCCTGGCACTAGTGCGGAGTCATACGAAATCAATGCCGCTTTGCTGAATCTTGTTATGAAAGAGCAATTCTCCAGCCTTCCTAGTGAAGATGCCGCATCCCATGTCAATACCTTCATTGAGCTTTGCAATACGCAAAAGAAGAAAAATGTGGATAATGACGTGATTAAATTGAAGCTTTTTCCTTTCTAGTTGCGAGATCGCGCAAAAACTTGGTTTTCTTCTTTGCCCAAAAATAGTATCGATTCTTGGGATAAGTGCAAAGATGCTTATATATCCAAGTTTTTTCCGCCAGCTAAGATCATCTCTCTCCGTAATGATATCATGAATTTCAAGCAACTTGATCATGAACATGTTGCACAATCTTGGGAGAGAATGAAATTGGTGATTAGAAATTGTCCCTCTCATGGCTTGAGTCTTTGGATGATTATTCAAATATTTTACGCTGGCTTGACTTTCGCTTCTAGAAATATCTTGGGCTCCGCCTCAGGTGGAACGTTCATGGAAATCATGTTAGGGGAAGCCACAAAGCTCCTAGACAACATCATTACAAACTACTCTCAGTGGCACACTGAAATATCACCTACTAGTAAGAAGGTACACGCTATTGAAGAAATTAACTCGTTGAGTGCTAAGATGGACGAGTTAATGAATTTGGTTGCTAGTAGAAGTGCTCCTTTGGATCCTAATGATATGCCCTTGTCTTCTTTGATTGAGAGTAGCAACGCTAGCTTGGACGTTAATTTTGTTGGTAGGAATAACTTTGGCAACAACAACAGTTTTAGAGGAAACTATGTTCCTAGGCCTTTTCCTAGTAACTCCTCTAATAATTTTGGCAACTCCTACAACAATACTCCTGGAAATGTCAATAGATTACCCTCTGATCTAGAGAGTAATATCAAAGAGTTCACCAACTCTCAAAAGATTTTCAATGCGTCCATAGAGGAAAAGCTACTCAAAATTAACGATTTGGCTAAGAGCGTTGATAGAATGTCTAGTGATGTTGATGCTTTGAAAGTTAGATGTGCTCCTCCCAAGATCAACATTGATGAAACTTTGAAAGTTATGCGTGTTTCCATGATTGAGAGCCAAGAAAGAACCGCCCAAATTTGTGCTAGACATGAATGGCTTAAAAAAGGCGTGTTCTCGTGATAAGAATCACGAAGATCTTAAAGTGCTTGGTGTGACTCCCTTTGAATCTTTGTTTTCTTGTGTCAAACCTAATGATTATGCGGCTGGATATGAATCCACTTTGGTTGAAAAGTGCCCCAATGATTCGGAGTCCATCTATATTGATGCTAAAAGCATTTAAAGTGGAGTAGAAGATGTTACAACTTTGAGTAGTAATGAAATTACTACTATGGATTTAAAGGAATTCAATTATGATAGTTTCTCCTTGATTGAATGCATTTCTTTGATGCAATCCAGGTTAAACTCTCCACAGGCTTATAGCCAAAACAAGGCCATTACCGATTATATCGTCAAAGCTATGATAAAATCTCTTGAAGAGAAACTTTAATTGGAAGTCTCTATCCCTAGAAAGCTTCATGATGAGTGGGAACCTACTATCAAAATCAAAATCAAAAACTATGAATGCAATGCTTTGTGTGATTTGGGTGCTAGTGTTTCTGCAATTTGAAAGTCTTTATGTGATGTTCTGGGTTTTAATGAGATTGAAGAGTGTTCTCTTAATTTGCATCTTGCTGATTCTACTGTCAAGAAACCCATGGGAAGGATCAATGTTGTTCTTATTATTGCAAATAGGAACTATGTACCCTTGGATTCCATTGTGCTTGACACTGATTGCAATCCTGCATGCCCTATTATTCTTGGTAGACCTTTCCTAAGGACTATCGGTGCTATCATCGATATGAAGGAAGGGAATATTAGATTTCAATTTCCTTTAAGGAAGGGCATGGAACACTTTCCTAGAAAGAAAACAATATTGCCTTATGAATCCATGATGAGGGCCACTTATGGTTTGAGCACAAAAGACGACGATACGTGATTCTATCGCTTTTATGCCTAGCTAAGGGCGTTAAACAATAGCACTTGTTGGGAGGCAACCCAATTAATTTATCTTTTTCTTTCTGTTTTCTTACGTCCACACCATCATAATTCTGTTGTGATTGTGTTTTTTGTGTTTCCTTTTAAGTTTGAGCCAAGCTAAACCTTTATGACTAGTCTTGGTGATGGTTGTTTGATCCTGCTGGAACAATACAGAAACTTTTCGCTCACGAGATGATTTTTCATTTTTATTCAGAAAGAGCTTTTGAGTTGATTATTTTTGCTTCTTGTTGATATGCATTTTTTCTAGGCATTCGAAAGCTTTCAGATTTTTTGAGGTACCAGAAGTATACGAAGTATACAGATTGCTACGGACCGGTCTGTTTTTGACATATTCTGTTTTTGTTGAGTTGGTTGCTTGTTTTGATGAAACTATGGTTAGTATCAGGGGATACTAGCCATGGAAAAGTGAGAATACAGTAGCCCAACACCTATATAGATGGAATTCAAGTTTTCTACAGTACCAAAAGAAGTGGTAGTTTGTTTTCTTGTGCTAATGTTATCACGAGTTTTTGTTTAAGTTTTGTGTTGTGAAGTTTTCAAGTTTTGGGTGATGTTCTCATGGACGATGAGATAAGGAGTGGAAAGAGCTCAAGCTTGGGGATGCCCAAGGCATCCAAAGCCAAATTCAAGGACACCAAAAAGCCTAAGCTTGGGGATGCCCCGGGATGGCATCCCCTCTTTCGTCTCCAATCCATCGGTAACATTACTTGGAGCTATATTTTTATTCACCACATGATATGTGTTTTGCTTGGAGCGTCTTGTATCGTAAAAGTCTTTTCTTTTTGTTGTGTCAAAATCATCCTTGCGGCACACCTTTTTGAGAGAGAGAGACATGCACTCATCATGATTTTGCTAGAATGCTCATAGTGCTTCACTTATATCTTTTGAGCTAGATACTTTTGCTCTATGTGCTTCACTTATATCTTTTAGAGCACGGCGGTGCGTGATTTTGTAGTTGGCTTATGCTATCAAAGTAGTCCCAAAGGTGATAGGCACCCAAAGAGGATACAAAAAACCTCCATCTTCATGTGCATTGAGTAGAAAGAGAAGTCTTGATTCCTCTCAATTAGTTTTGAGACGTGGATTCGGTAATATTAAGAGCTATGTTAGTAGGGTGTTGTGAATCTAGAAGTACTTGTGTAGAAGTTAGTGATTCCCGTAGCATGCACGTATGGTGAACCGCTATGTTAGGAAGTCGGAGCATAATTGATCTATTAATTGTCATCCTTTGTGTTGAGGTCGGGATCGCGCGATGGTTAACACCTATCAACCCTTCCCCTAGGAGTATGTGTTTAGCACTTTGTTTCGATTACTAATAAAAACTTTCGCAACAAGTATGTGAGTTCTTCATGACTAATGTGAGTCCATGGTATGTATGCACTTTCACCTTCCACCATTTCTAGCCTCTCTAGTGCCGTGCAATTCCCGCCGGTACACAAACCCACCCTATGCCTTTCTCAAAACAGCCACCATACCTACCTACTATGGCATTTTCATAGCCATTCCCGAGATATATTGCCATGCAACTCCCACCGTTCCATCTCATGACTTGTGCCGTCACTCTCATATTGCCATTGCATGATCATAAGATAGCTAGCGAGATGTTTTCAACGTCATACGCCATGCTAGTGTGTGTGCACATCCCGGTACACTACCGGAGGCATTTCCTATAGAGTCATCATCATTTTGAGCTTTGAAGCTGTGAGTAAATAAAAGTGTGATGATCACCATTATTAGAGCATTGTCCCATGTCAGGAAATAAAAAAACGAGGCCAAAGAGCCCAAAAATAAAAAAATAAAAAGAGAAAAGAAAGGGGCCAAGAGCCCAAATAAAAAATAGAGAGAGAAAAGGAGAGAAGGGACAATGCTACTATCATTTTCCACACTTGTGCTTCATAATAGCACCATGTTCTTCATGATTGAGGGCTTCTTGCTTTGTCACTACCATATGCTAGTGGGAATCTTCATTATATAACTTGGCTTGTATATTCCAATGATGGGCTTCCTCAAAATTGCCCTAGGTCTTCGTGAGCAAGCAAGTTGGATGCACACCCACTAGTTCTCCTTTTGAGCTTTCACATACTTATAGCTCTAGTGCATCTCTTGTATGGCAATCCCTACTCATTCACATTGATATCTATTAATGGGAATCTCCATAGTCCTTTGATACGCCGAGTCAATGTGACCATCTCCTCCTTTTTGTCTCACAACCACCACCACACTCTATTCCACCTATAGTGCTATATCCATGGCTCACGCTCATGTATTGCGTGATACTTATAAAAAGTTTGAGAATGTAAGAGTGCGAAAACAATTACTTGGCCAATACCGGGGTTGTGCATGATTTACATTAGTTGTGTGAGGATGATGGAGCATAGCCAGACTATATGATTTTGTAGGGATAACTTTCCTTGGCCTTGTTATTTTGAAAGTTCATGATTACTTTGCTAGTTTGCTTGAAGTATTTTTGTTTTCATGTCAATAGCAAACTATTGTTTCGAATCTGACGGATCTGAACATTCACGTAACTTGAAAGAAGTTGCAAAGGACAACTATGCTAGGTAGCATTCCACATCAAAAATTCATTCTTTATCACTTCCCTACTCGAGGACGAGCAGGAGTTAAGCTTGGGGATGCTAGATACATCTCCAATGTATCTACAATTTTTGATGGTTTCATGCTATTATCTTGTCAAACTTTGGATGTTTTGCCTGCCTTTTATATATTTTTTGGGACTAACTTATTAACTCAGTGCCAAGTGCGAGTTCCTGTTTTTTCCATGTTTTTGACCCCTTTCAGAGGAGATTTAAAAACGGACTCCAAACGGAATAAAAGCCCCAACAAGATCTTTTCCGTAACAGAAGAAGATTTGGAGACTTGAGAGCCAAGGCAGGGGGTCCCCAGGGGCCCCACAAGCTCCCACCCCGCGGCCAGGGGGGAGGCCGCGGCCCACAGGATTTTGGTCCCCCTGGACCTCCTTTGCCCTAGGTTTTACGCTTATATATCCCCAAAAATTCCACAAAAAATCAGGAGATCATCGAAAGTACTTTCCCCCCGCCGCAAGCTTCTGTCTCCGCAAGTTCCCATTTGGAGCACGTTCTGGTGCCATGTCGGAGGGAGGATTCGGATACGGAGTGTTGGGTAACGTAGTATAAATTCAAAAAATTTCCTACGCATATACAGATCTTCCTATGGAGAGACTAGCAACGAGAGAGGGGTGAGTGCATCTTCATACCTTTGAAGATCGCTAAGCGGAAGCGTTGCTAGAACGCGGTTGATGGAGTCGTACTCGCGGGGATTCAGATCGCGGTGTGATTCCGATCTAGTGCCGAACCACGGCACCTCCGCGTTCAATACACGTGCAGCCCGGTAACGTCTCCCGCACCTTGATCCAGCAAGGAGGAGGGAGAGGTTGGGGAAGATCTTCGACAGCACGACAGCGTGGTGTCGATGGAGAGACGAGGTCTCCCGGCAGGGCCTCGCCAAGCACCGTGGGAGAGAAGGAAGAAGGAGGGCAGGGCTGCGCCGAGGGAGAGGGAAAACTGTGTGTGAAACAGCACGAAAACCCCCACTATATATAGGAGGAGGGGAAGGGGGTGCCACCCCTAGGGTTCCAACCCTAGGTGGTGCGGCAGCCCCCCAGATGGGAGGTGCGGCGGCCAGGGCAAGGGGAGGGGGTGGCGCACCACTAGGTGGGCCTTAGGCCCACCATCGCCTAGGGTTTCCCACCTCTCCACCTCCTGCGCCTTGGGCCTCCTTATGGGAGGCGCACCAGCCCACTTTGGGCTGGTTGCCCTCCCTCTTTTGGCCCATGCTACCTCTTGAGGCTGGTGGCCACTCTCGGTGGACCCCCGGGACCATTTCCAATGGTCCCGGTGGTCCCTGTACATTACCGGTGACGCCCGAAACATTTCCGGTGTCTATAACCATCCATCCTATATATCAATATTTACCTCCGGACCATTCCGGAGCTCCTCGTGACGTCCGGGATCTCATCTGGGACTCCGAACAACTTTCGGTAACCTCGTATAACAATTCCCTATAACCCTAGCATCATCGAACCTTAAGTGTGTAGACCCTACGGGTTCGGGAGACAGCCAGACATGACCGAGACACCTCTCCGACCAATAACCATCAGCGGGGTCTGGATAACCCATGGTGGCTCACACTTGCTCCACGATGATCTCATCGGATGAACCACAATGTCAAGGATTTAATCAAACCCTTATACAATTCCCTTTGTCTGTCGGTATAGAACTTGCCCGAGATTCGATCGTCGGCATACCTATACCTTGTTCAATCTCGTTAGCGGTAAGTCTCTTTACTCGTTCCGTAGCACGTCATCGTGTGACTAACTCCTTAGTCACATTGAGCTCATGATGATGTTCTATCGAGTGGGCCCAGAGATACCTCTCCGTCACGTGGAGTGACAAATCCCGATCTCGATTCGTACCAACCCAACAGACACTTTCAGAGTTACCCATAGTGCACCTTTATAGTCACCCAATTACGTTGTGACGTTTGATACACCCAAAGCACTCCTACGGTATCCGGGAGTTGCACAATCTCACGGTCCAAGGAAAAGACACTTGACATTAGAAAAGCTTTAGCATACGAACAATACGATCTAGTGCTATGCTTAGGATTGGGTCTTGTCCATCACATCATTCTCCCAATGATGTGATCCCGTTATGAATGACATCTAATGCCCATGATCAGGAAACCATGATCATCTATTGATCAACGAGCTAGCCAACTAGAGGGCTAGCTAGGGACAAATTGTGATCTATTTATTCACACATGTATTATTGTTTCCTGTTAATACAATTATAGCCTGAACAATAGACGATTATCATGAACAGGGAAATATGATAATAACCATTTTATTATTGTCTCTAGGGCATATTTCCAACAGTCTCCCACTTGCACTAGAGTCAATAATCTAGTTACATTGTGATGTATCGAACACCCATAGCATTATGGTGTTGATCATGTTTTGCTCGAGGAAGAGGTTTAGTCAACGGGTCTGCGACATTCAGATCCGTATGTACTTTACAAATCTCTATTACTCCACTCTGGACATGGTCCCGGATGGAGTTGTAACGGCGTTTGATGTGCTTGATCTTTCGGTGAAACCTGGGCTCCTTGGCTATGACAATGGCCCCAGTGTTATCACAGAAGAGCGTCATTGGACCCGACGCGCTTGGAACCACTCCAATGTCGGTGATGAGCTCGTTCATCCAAATTCCTTCATGAGCTGCTTTTGAAGCAGCTATGTACTCCGCTTCACATGTAGATGCTGCCAAGACTTCTTGCTTGCTGCTGCACCAGCTCACTGCCCCACCATTCGAAACATATACGTATCCGGTATGTGACTTAGAGTCATCCGGATCTGTGTCGAAGCTAGCATCGACATAACCATTTATGACGAGCTCTCGTCACCTCCATAAATGAGAAACATCTCCTTAGTCGTCTTCAGGTACTTAAGGCTATTCTTGACCGTTGTCCAGTGTTCTATACCGGGATCACTTTGGTACCTCCCTACCAAACTTATGGCAAGGTTTATATCAGGTCTGGTACATAGCATGGCATACATTAGAGAGCCTACGGCTGAAGCATAGGGGACAGTACTCATCTTCTCTCTATCTGCTGCCGTGGTCGGTGACTGAGTCTTACTCAATCTCATACCTTGCAAAACTGGCAAGAACCCTTTCTTTGAGTTCTCCATATTGAACTTCTTCAATATCATGTCAAGGTATGTACTTTGCGAAAGACCTATGAGGCGCCTCGATCTATCTTTATAGATCTTGATGCTTAATATGTATGCAACTTCTCCAAGGTCCTTCATTGAAAAACTCTTGTTCAAATAGGCCTTTATGCTCTCCAACATCTCTATATTATTCCCCATAAATAATATGTCATCCACATACAGTATGAGGAAAGCTACAGAGCTCCCACTCACTTTCTTGTACAGACAGGCTTCTCCATAAACCTATATGAACCCAAACGCTTTAATCACCTCATTAAAGCGAATGTTCCAACTCCGAGATGCTTACACCAGCCCATAGATGGAGTGCTAGAGGTTGCACACTTTGTTAGCACCCTTAGGGTCGACAAAACCTTCTGCTTGCATCATATACAACTCTTCCTTAATGTTCCCGTTAAGGAACGCTGTTTTGACGTCCATTTTCCAAATTTCATAATCATAAAAGGCAGCAATCGCTAACATGATTCAGACCGATTTCAGCTTCGCTACGGGAGAGAAAGTCTCTTCGTAGTCAATTCCTTGAATTTGTCGAAAACCCTTTGCGACAAGTCGAGCTTTATAAACGGTTACATTACCGTTTGCATCAGTCTTCTTCTTGAAGATCCATTTATTTTCTATGGCTCGCCGGTCATTGGGCAAGTCCATCAATGTCCATACTTTGTTCTCATACATGGATCCTATCTCGGATTTCATAGCCTCAAGCGATTTGTTGGAATCCGGGCCCGCCATTGCTTCTTCATAGTTCAAAGTTTCACCGTTGTCTAACAACATGATTTCCATCAAAGGTTTGCCGTACCACTCTGGTGCGGAGCATGCTCTTGTGGACCTTCGCGGTTCAGTAGTAACTTGATCTGAAGCTTCATGATCATTATCATTAACTTCCTCTTCAGTTGGTGCAGGAGCCATAGGAAAAATTTCCCGCACTGCGCTACTTTCTTGTTCGAGAGGGGGTGTAATTACCTCATCAAGTTCTACCTTCCTCCCACTTACTTCTTTCGAGAGAAACTCTTTCTCTAGAAAGGATCCGTTCTTGGCAACAAAGGTTTTACCTTCGGATCTAAGATCGAAGGTATACCCAATAGTTTCCTTAGGGTATCCTATGAATGCCCATTTCTCTGCTTTGGGTTCGAGCTTTTCTGGTTGAAGTTCCTTCACATAAGCATCGAAGCCCCAAACTTTAAGAAACGACAACTTAGGTTTCTTGACAAACCATAGTTCATACGGTGTCGTCTCAACGGATTTAGACGGTGCCCTATTTGAAGTGAATGCTGCAGTTTCTAATGCGTATCCCCAAAATGATAGCGGTAAGTTGGTAAGAGACATCATAGATCGTACCATATCTAATAAAGTGCGATTACGACGTTCAGACACTCTGTTGCATTGCGGTATGTCAGGCGGCGTCAGTTGTGAAACGATTCCACACTTCCTTAGGTGTGTGCCAAACTCGTGACTCAAATATTCTCCTCCACGATCAGATCGTAGACACTTAATTTTCTGTCATGTTGATTCTCGACCTCACTCTGAAATTGCTTGAAATTTTCAAACGTCTCAGATTTGTGCTTCATCAAGTTGATATACCCATACCTACTCAAATCATCGGTGAGAGTGAGAACATAACGATAGCCACCGCGAGCTTCAACGTTCATTGGACCACACACATCAGTATGTATTATTTCCAATAAGTCGGTTGCTCTCTCCATTATTCCTGAGAATGGAGTCTTAGTCATCTTGCCCATGTGGCACGGTTCGCATGTGTCAAATGATTCAAAGTCAAGAGACTCTAGTAGTCCATCAGTATGGAACTTCTTCATGTGCTTAATACCGATATGACCAAGGCGGCAGTGCCACAAGTATGTGGGACTATCATTGTCAACTTTGCATCTTTTGGTACTAACACTATGAATATGTGTAACATCACGATCGAGATTCATCAAGAATAAACCATTCACCAGCGGAGCATGACCGTAAAACATATCACTCATATAAATAGAACAACCATTATTCTCAGACATAAATGAGTAGCCGTCTCGCATTAAGCAAGACCCTGATACAATATTCATGATCAAAGCTGGTACTAAATAACAATTATTAAGGTTTAAAACTAATCTCGATGGTAGATGTAGATGTAGCGTGCCAACGGCGATCACATCGACCTTGGAGCCATTCCCGACGCGCATCGTCACCTCGTCCTTGGCCAGTCTCCGCTTATTCCACAGTTCCTGCTTTGAGTTGTAAATGTGAGCAACAACACCGATATCAAATACCCAAGAGCTACTACGAGCGCTGGTAAGGTACACATCAATAAGTTGTATATCACATATACCTTTAACATTGTCGGCCTTCTTGTCCGCTAAGTATTTGGGGCAGTTTCGCTTCCAGTGACCTTTTCCCTTGCAATAGAAGCACTCAGTCTCAGGCTTGGGTCCATTCTTTTTCTTCTTCTCGGCATCTGGCTTACCGGGCGCGGCAACGTCTTTGTCGTCTTTCTTGAAGTTCTTCTTACCCTTGCCCTTCTTGAAACTAGTGGTCTTGTTGACCATCAACACTTGATGCTCTTTCTTGATTTCTACTTCTGCAGACTTGAGCATCGAGTACAACTCGGGAATGGTCTTCTCCATCCCTTGCATGTTGTAGTTTAGCACAAAACCTTTGTAGCTTGGTGGGAGAGACTGGAGGATTCTCTCAATTATAGCATCATCCGAAGTTCGACTCCAAGTGAAGTCACACGACCGTGTAACCCATACATTTTGAGTATGTGCTCATTGACAGAACTGTTCTCCTCCATCTTATAGCTAAAGAACTTGTCGGAGACTTCATATCTCTCGACACGGGCATGAGGTTGAAAAACTAGTTTCAGCTCTTGGAACATCTCATATGCACCGTGTTGCTCAAAATGCCTTTGGAGCCCCCTTTCCAAACTGTATAACATGCCACACCTAACCAGAGAGTAGTCATCACTCCGCGTTTGCCAGACGTTCATAATGTCCTAGGCTGCTGCGGGAGTGGGAGGGTCACCTAGCGGCGCATCAAGGACATAAGCCTTTTTAGCTGCTTCAAGGATGAGCTTCAAGTTGAGAACCCAGTCCGCATCGTTGCTACCATCATCTTTCAGCTTGTTTTTCTCTAGGAATGCGTTGAAATTGAGGTTGACGTTGGCCATCTACAATATTTATAAAGACAACTTTTAGACTAAGTTCATGACAATTAAGTTCATTTAATCAAATTAAGTATGAACTCCCACTTAAATCGACATCCCTCTAGTCATCTAAGTGATACATGATCTATGTTGACTAACCCGTGTCCGATCATCACGTGAGACGGACTAGTCAACATGGTGAGCAACTTCATGCTGATCGTATTCAACCATACAACTCATGTTCGACCTTTCAGTCTCTTGTATTTGAGGTCATGTCTATATATGCTAAGCTCGTCGAGTCAACCTAGGTGTTTTGCGTGTGTAAATCTGGCTTACACCCGTTGTATGCGAACGTTTGAATCTATCACACCCGATCATCACGTGGTGCTTCGAGACAACAATCCTTCGCAACGGTGCACACTTAGGGGAATACATTCTCGAAATTTTAAGAGGGATCATCTTATTATGCTATCGTCGTTCTAAGCAATAAGATGAAAAACATGATAAACATCACAATGCAATCATATCGTGACATGATATGGCCATTATCATCTTTGCTCTTTCGATCTACATCTTCAGGCATCGACATGCAAGTCGTGAAACCTATTACAATAACATGATCATCTCATATATCATAAATGCAACATCACAACTTTGGCCATATCACATCACATGTCAAACCCTGCAAAAACAAGTTAGACGTCCTCTAATTGTTGTTGCAAGTTTTCCGTGGCTGATTTGGGTTTATAGCAAGAACGCTTTCTTACCTACGTGACAGCCACAACGATGGTATGCCAAAGCTATTTACCTTTCATAAGGACCCTTTTCATCAAATCCAATCCGACTAGAGTAGGAGAGACAGACACCCGCTAGCCACCTTTATGCACGGTGTGCATGTCTGTCGGTGGAACCAGTCTCACATAAGAGTACGTGTAATGTTGGTCCGGGCCGCTTCATCCCATAATACCGCCGGAAAAGAATAAGACTAGTAGCGGCAAGCAATTGACAAATCATCGCCCACAACCTTTTGCGTTCTACTCGTGCATAGAAAACCTGGCTCTAATACCATTGTTGGGTAACGTAGCATAAATTCAAAAAAATTCCTACGCATATTCAGATCTTCCTATGGAGAGACCAGCAACGAGGGAGGGGTGAGTGCATCTTCATACCTTTGAAGATCGCTAAGCGGAAGCCTTGCTAAAACGCAGTTGATGGAGTCGTACTCGCGGCGATTCAGATCGTGGTGTGATTCCGATCTAGTGCCGAACCACGGCACCTCCGCGTTCAACACACGTGCAGCTCGGTGAAGTCTCCCGCACCTTGATCCAGCAAGGAGGAGGGAGAGGTTGGGGAAGATCTCTGGCAGCACGACGTCGTGGTGTCGATGGAGAGACGAGGTCTCCCGGCAGGGCTTCGCCAAGCACCGTGGGAGAGGAGGAAGAAGGGGGGGCAGGGCTGCGCCGAGGGAGAGGGAAAACTGTGTGTGAAATAGCCCCAAAACCCCCACTATATATAGGAGGAGGGGAAGGGGGGTGCCACCCCTAGGGTTCCCACCCTAGGTGGTGTGGCAGCCCCCCCCCCTGATCGGAGGTGCGGCGGCCAGGGCAAGGGGAGGGGGTGGCGCACCCCTAGGTGGGCCTTAGGCCCACCAGCGCCTAGGGTTTCCCCCCCTCTCCACCTCCTGCACCTTTGGCCTCCTTGTGGGAGGCGCACCAGCCCACTTTTGGCTAGTTGCCCTCCCTCTTTTGGCCCATGCTACCTCTTGGGGCTGGTGGCCCCTCCCGGTGGACCCCCGGGACCATTTCCGGTGGTCCCGGTGGTCCCGGTACATTACCGGTGACGCCCGAAACATTTCCGGTGTCTAAAACCATCCATCCTATATATCAATCTTTACCTGCGGACCATTCCGGAGCTCCTCGTGATGTCCGATATCTCATCCGGGACTCCGAACAACTTTCGGTAACCTCGTATAACAATTCCCTATAACCCTAGCGTCATCGAACCTTGACCCTACGGGTTCGGGAGACAGGCAGACATGACCGAGACACCTCTCTGGCCAATAACCATCAGCAGGGTCTGGATACCCATGGTGGCTCCCACTTGCTCCATGATGATCTCCTCGGATGAACCACGATGTCAAGGATTCAATCAATCCCGTATACAATTCCCTTTGTCTGTCGGTATAGAACTTGCCCGAGATTCGATCGTCGGTATACCTATACCTTGTTCAATCTCGTTACCGGTAAGTCTCTTTACTCGTTCCGTAGCACTTCTTTGTGTGACAAACTCCTTAGTCACATTGATCTCATGATGATGTTCTACCGAGTCAGGCTAGAAATACCTCTCCGTCACGTGGAGTGAAAAATCTCGATCTGGATTCGTACCAACCCAACAGACACTTTCAGAGTTACCCGTAGTGCACCTTTATAGTCACCCAGTTACGTTGTGACGATTGATACACCCAAAGCACTCATACGGTATCCGGGAGTTGCACAATCTCACGGTCGAAGGAAAAGACACTTGACATTAGAAAAGCTTTAGCATACGAACAATACGATCTAGTGCTATGCTTAGGATTGGGTCTTGTCCATCACATCATTCCCCCAATGATGTGATCCCGTTATCAATGACATCTAATGCCCATGATCAGGAAACCATGACCATCTATTGATCAACGAGCTAGCCAACTAGAGGCTATCTAGGGACACATTGTGATCTATTTATTCACACATGTATTATTGTTTCCTGTTAATACAATTATAGCATGAACAATAGACGATTATCATGAACAGGGAAATATGATAATAACCATTTTATTATTGCCTATAGGGCATATTTCCAACACGGAGGCCTTCTTCATCAACACCATGACCTCTCCGATGATGCGTGGGTAGTTCACCATAGACCTACGGGTCTATAGCTAGTAACTAGATGGATTCTTCTCTCTCTTGGATCTTCAATACAAAGTTCTCCATGATCTTCATGGATATCTATCCGATGTAATCTTCTTTTGCGGTGTGTCTGTCGAGATCCGATGAATTGTGGATTTATGATTAGATTATCTATGAATCTTATTTGAGTTTCTTCTGATCTCTCTTATGCATGATTTCATATCCTTGTAATTCTCTTCGAGTTGTGGGTTTTGTTTGGCCAACTAGATCTATGATTCTTGCAATGGGAGAAGTGCTTGGTTTTTGGTTCATACCGTGCGGTGACCTCACCCAATGACAGAAGGGGTAGCGAGGCACGCATCATGTTGTTGCCATCAAGGGTAAAAACATGGGGTTTTCATCATTGGTTTGAGATTATCCCTCTACATCATGTCATCTTGCTTAAGGCGTTACTTTCTTCGTCATGAACTCAATACACTAGATGCATGCTGAATAGCGGTCGATGTGTGGAGTAAGAGTAGTGGATGCAGAAAGTATCGGTCTACTTGTCTCGGACGTGATGCCTATATGTATGATCATTGCCTTAGATATCGTCATGACTTTGCGCGGTTCTATCAATTGCTCGACAATAATTTGTTCACCCACTGTGATATTTGCTATTATGAGACAAGCCTCTAGTGAACACTATGGCCCCCGGGTCTACTCCACACCATATTTCAGCCTTACACTTTTCACTTCGTTGCACTTTCCGCCTTCAGATCTCACTTTGCAAACAATCTTGAAGGGATTGACAACCCCTTTGAAGCGTTGGGTGGAAGCTCGTTTGTGTTTGCGCAGGTACTCTTGACTTGACGAGACCCTCCTACTGGATCGATACCTTGGTTCTCAAACTGAGGGAAATACTTATTGCTCCTTTGCTGCATCACCCTTTCATATTCAAGGGAAAAACCAATGCAAGCAAGTCTCCGTCAACGTTTTAATTTCTGGCGCTATTGTTTGAGAAGTAGCAAGAATAATTTCTGGTGCCGTTGCCAGGAAAGGACTTTTGTTGTCGTAGCATGCTTCCAAGTAGCTCTCTAGGATAGACCATACATTTTTTCCAATCTTTGATTGTCATGACTTCATCGGATTTAGAAATCCGGTATGGACAGGTGTACATCAGATACCTAGGGTGACCTGGCCACGCTGGTCGTATCATCATAACATGAACGCTACCTCTTGGTAACATTAGATGAGGCACACAATCTTCCGAGATTTTCTGTTGAAAAACATAGTATTAGCTTTGTAGCTAGCAATGTAGTTTAGTTTTACAAGAATTTATGCAAAAGATGCATGGATGTCGTAATAGTAGAAAATCTTACCATGTAATCTCCATGCATGTTACCGTACTTCACCACGTGCACTAGTGGCTCATATTGATAATAATGTGGGGAAGTTTGCTGATTGGTATTGTACTTCTCAAGATCAATGATAAAATGGACAATATGATGTATCTCCTGACAAGTTAATTATGCTTCATCATTATATTGTAATTCTATTTCCATCTTTGTCAGATAATAATTGGTTCGGATAATAATTGGCAAACATCATATCATAGGAGGGGAATGTGAGGATTAAACAGCACCATCACAAGTTAACAACAACAGCTACTTAGTTATCTACATCAACCAGAAAATGCATTTGTTTCATATCATCGGCACGTGAGTAACAAAGATGAAACGATTCACCTACATCTTAACTATCTTTTGCCTGGTAACCATGCTTCAAACTAAAGTGTCATGGTTTTAGTTTAAATTATAAGTTTCATTATCTTAGTTCAAATTTGAACTAAAACCACAAGAGGAATTTTAAAATAGAGCGAGTATACTATTCAAAGTTAGAACCCCAGTAGTTCAAACAATCGACTCAACAACTATTTTAAAAGACTGTCCTGCACATCCACAACAAGCCTAACGTGGGATACAGAAAGGGAATTACTGAAATCGCTGATGGAAAGCTAAGGAAGCCATGTTGCTCTGATTTGCTCGATCTTAAGATTGAAAAGGAGATTGACCATCTAGTTCAAGCTATCGTAGATGACAGTGGCAAACTTTACAAGCGACTCTTCGCTGATTATAAACTCGTTCAAGACAGATTGTATGTCCATTTACCCAAGGGGGGTGATGTGAAAACCATCACCAGCAACCCTTATTGGGCTCAGCTGGAATCCTTTCACTCCACCAAGCCTGATTACTAGCTGTGCTATTCTGAATTGGTTGGTTGTCCTAGTTCTGGCACCTGATATTTCTCTCGGCAGTGGAGGCTGGAAGTTCTAGATCAGCTAACACATGAACAAGACCACCATCTATGTTCAATCTATGTTCAAAAATGCGGGGCAGGGAGGGGGCGAACCTCGGGGTGAACCTCGCAGCCGAAGGAGGGGAGCACGGCGGAGGCGGCGGCGTCCTTGTCGTCGCCCATCATCGGGGGTTCCTGGCGGCAGTGGGGAGAGGCAGGGAGCGGGGAGGGCGCGGTGCGAGGCGGACGGTGGCGCAACGGCGAGGGGGGAGCAGGGGGTTCACCCGACAACAGCATGTGCGGTGGGGGAGGCGGCAGGAGGGCCAGCCGGCGGCGGCAGGTGCGGTGGGAGGGGCTGCCGGTGGGAGGGGTGGCCGGAGGGAGGAGAGCGGGAGTTTCTGGATTTGGATCGGGAGGGAGACCACGAGGGGAGGGGAGCGGGAGTTTTTTTTCACTTCTGGTTATCAATGGCGCACCCACATAAGAATGCGCCATTGGTAACCAGGATTACTAATGGCGCACCTAGGAAGAATGCGCCATTAGTAGTTTAAAAAAACTGAAAAAAATATTAGTAGTGGCGCACCGTGGACATGGTGCGCCATTACTAGTTAAAACTAGTAATGGCGCGCTTCCCGCGGTGCGCCACTGGTAAGTGTAGGAAAGGGTGGGGGGCCAGGTCAAAGATAGTAATGGCGCACCAGACACAGGGTGCGCCATTAGTAATATGGACACTAATGGCGCACCACATGCATGGTGCGCCATTAATGTCCATATTAGCTATAGGCTTTTTTCTAGTAGTGTGTAGATCGCTAAGCGGAAGTGTATATAACGCGGTTGATGTAGTGGAACATCTTCGCGATTCAAATTGTAGCCCGTCCCACGATCTCATCACGATCCGTCCCGCGATCCCATCATGATCCATCGGATCAAGTGCCGAACGGACGGCACCTCTGCGTTCAACACACGTCCAACTCGATGACGATCCCTGCCTTCTTGATCCAGCAAGAGGGGCGGAGAGGTAGATGAGTTCTCCAGCACGGTGGCATGGTGGTGGTGGTGGTGGATCTATTCCAGCAGGGCTTCCCCTAAGCGCTGCTGAAAAACCGATCTAGGGGAAGAACAGATCTAGAGAGAAGTAGATGGAGCAGGTGGCAATTAGGGTTAGCCCTCACCACTAAAACCTCTAGTATATATAGGAGGGAGGGAGGGGAGGAGGTAGCCTCAAACCCTCACGGTTTGTCCGAAATTGGAGGTGGAGGAGTCCTACTCCAATCCTGCTAGGAGTAGGATTCCTCCTCTCTACTTGGAAACCCTTTCCACCTTTTCCACCTTAGGTTTCTTTCCTTCCCACATCCAATCCGCCTTGGGATTTAGTGGAGGCTTCGTCCAGCCCACTAAGGGTTGGTCCATGTCTTCCCATAGCCCATGAGAGTCTTTGGGGTGGGTGGGCCCACCAGGTGGACCCTCAGAACCCATTCGTCACTCCCGGTACACTACCAAAAATGTGTGGAACTTTTCTAGAGTTCAAAAACCACTTTCCTATATATCAATATTTACCTCCAGACCATTCCTGAGCTCCTCATGATGTCCAGGATCTCATTCGGGACTCCGAACAACCTTCGGTTACCAACACCTATTACTCAACTAAACCGAAACGTCACCGAACCTTAAGTGTGCAAACCCTGCGGGTTCGAGAACTATGCAGACATGACGTGAGACACTCCCAGGTCAGTAACCAATAGCGGGACCCGGATGTCCATATTCGCTACTACATATTCTACGAAGATCTCTATTGGTTGAACCTCTATGTCAAGGATTCAATTAATCCCATATGTTGTTCCCTTTGTCCTTCGGTGTGTTACTTTCCCGAGATTCGATCATCGGTATCTCCATACCTAGTTCAATCTCATTACCGGCAATTGTATCTACTCATTCCGTAATACAAGATCCTGTAAGTAACTCCTTAGTCACATTGCTTGCAAGGCTTGTTGTGATGTTGTATTACCGAGTGGGCCCCAAGATACCTCTCCATGACACGGAGTGACAAATCCCAGTCTTGATCCATGCCAACCCAACAAACACCTTTGGAGATACCTGTAGAGCACCTTTATAGTCACCCAGTAACGTTGCGGCATTTGACACACACAAGGTATTCCTCCGGTGTCCGGAAGTTGCGTGATCTCATGGTCATAGGACCATATACATTGGCATGCAGAAAACAGTAGCAATAAACTGACACGATCATATGCTACGTTTATAGTTTGGGTCTTGTCCATCACATCATTCTCCTAATGATGTGATCCCATCATCAAGTGACTACACTTGTCTATGACGAGGAAACATTAATCATCCTTGACCAACAGGCTAGTCAACTAGAGGCTCCCTAGGGACATTGTTTTGTCTATATATCCACACATGTATTTGTGTTTCCAATCAATACAATTATAGCATGGATAATAAACGATTATCATGAAAAATTAAATATAATAATAACCAATTTATTA
Source organism: Hordeum vulgare subsp. vulgare (assembly GCF_904849725.1). NCBI lineage: Eukaryota > Viridiplantae > Streptophyta > Magnoliopsida > Poales > Poaceae > Hordeum > Hordeum vulgare. The sequence continues at coordinate 296,627,185 of NC_058519.1, forward strand.
TTGCCTCTAGCTCATATTTCTAACACTACTACCATCCTATCTATTTCCCACACACACAACTCTAAGCAGAAAGTAGAATCATGTCAAAGCAAGTATCAACGAGGAAAGTAACAAATGTAACCCACCAACATGGTCACCATTTCATCATGATTTGATGCAACAAAGTTAGGTGATATAGGCCATGCATAAAATGGGTTACTTGGACATGGTCCAAAGGCTGCTTCCCTCGCTCAGCAAATTCTTCGGGGTCTTCGAAAGCTTGTGGCACAACTTATCCATCCACAACGTAATCTATTGTCGCAATATAATGGGCAAAAATAAGGCCACGATAAAAATAAACAACTCCTAGAAATGTCAAACATTTTTGTAAAATACTAGGGTGAAAACTAAAAATACCAAAGTTATTAGTTTTTGGTTTTCGAGTGTCAAAATAGTGAAAAGCATTTAAACAGTGGTTTTAAATGCCTTAAATATGGTTTTAAATAAATACAATAGAGAAATATTTATTTGACATGTATGAAAACTATACCATTAAATAGGTTGGATTATTCAGAGAATTTAGGAATTGAGTTCACCTCATTCGGGCAAATATTTTGCCCAAACACCGTGTTTGGATGTAGGAAAAACTGGCTCGGAATTGGAAATTAGGAATTTATGGACCGATTCCGTTGTTTTGGGTGGTTACAGAATTGGCCCATGGAAACACAGTTGAATTTCAAGTCAGCCCGCGCACCTCTTTGCCCCGTGCGACAAGTTTACAAGCTAGCCCGCGCACTTGTCCGCCCCGTGCGACAAGTTTCCAAGCCCGGGACCTTAGAATCGCACAAAAATGCTCTCTGCCCTCACCCCCGCATGTCCCTTCACTATCGTGCAAGACAAGAAGCCGCCCAACCACCGCCACAATCCGGACACCTCCGCCACAACCACATCCGGCCACCTCTGCCCCCACATCCGGCGACCTCCACCGTCGTGGCATCCGACCACCTCTGCCCCTGCATCCAGCCACCTCCGCCCCTACATCCTGTTGCTCTTCCATGAGCCGTCACCGCTGTTCCTCCCTGAGCAAGACCCGAAGGCCCACCGCCTAGGGTTCGCCCACAGCCACCACCGCCGCGGCTGCATCCGGCCACCTCCGACCCCGCATCCGGATGCTTCGTCAGTGATTCCTTGGTTTGCACATCCAAACATGATTTGGAATTAGGTGCTAGCCTTTGATTCCAACAACAAATACCAAGCACAGCCAAACAACAGATTTTGAATTAGAGTCCATTTCCTTTCCATCTTGGATTTGATATTCCAGTCGAGTTCAATTCCGACCCATTTTTTACTACATCCAAACAAGGGGTCAGAAATTTTAGGGAAAATGCTAGAAAAAGGAAAATAGTAAGGACACTGCGATTTTGGCCATAAATGGTTGTTCGAGCTAGCCCAGGCGAGCGAGGCACGCATTGTCCGGGTCTTCAAACCTGGCAGGCAGGCCCCAGCCACCAGAGAGAGAAGTAGGGAGTGAGCGAGGGGATAGGTTTACCCGCAAGCCCCGCCTATCATCTTGAACCTCGCGAACAGGGAGGTGCATGGGCTCACCGACGGGGAAGGAGGGCAAGGGAGGACGAGCTAGAGACGAAAATGGGTCGAGAGTGCACGGGTCCACTGTCGATGAGGAAGCCATGGCAGAGGCCTTCGGGAGGATGTAGTCATTGACGATTCCTTGCTGCAAACAAATGGGAGATATAGGGGATCGCGTCAGAGAGGTGTGACGCGGCCGTGGGGAAAGAAAACGGGACGTGAGGAGCTCCCAACCTCGAGATTTCCAGCGACCCAAGGCGGCGGCGTGGAGCTCGATCTCAAGCTTAGGGGGTCTTGGATGGGCTTCGAGGTATTTTTCTGCTCGATTATGTGTACGAGAGAGAGAGAGAAATCAGAGTGGGGGAGAGTGCTCGGGGAGGTCTCTTATAAGCTGGCACACGTGCACCACCAGCGAGGTCCGCTCAAATCAGCTGTGGTAGCTGTGGGAGCCCCGGGAGGTAGCCGAGTGGTTCACGGGCATTTGTGGAGATGGTCTACGACCAAAGGAAGAGAGAGAGGAGAGCGGGGGAGCGCTAGGGGATCGCGTATGCGAAGCTAGGGATTGGAGCTCTCGGGCGACCATGGCGCGCATGCGAGGTGGGTTAATATAGGAAGAGAGAAAAGGTTGCGAGCAATTGGTGTGTCGCAGACGCCAAGGTAGCCTCGGGGGACATGGCCCCACCTTCGAATGATGTCGATCCTCGAGATGGTGGGTGGCTAAAGTACGTATGGGCACCGTAGAATGCTCCAGTGCGTAACTTCGGCATGACATGGAATTCCATGCCTGCTCCAGACGCGTCCGAGCTTGTCCCTTGGCATTTGCGGTGCTAGAGTTGCTCTTAGGATACTTAGGAAGTAAGGAGAGGGTGTAGAACTAATTGGAGGGGGAGGGAATCTCATGCCTTGGCTGTTCAGGGGTTAAAAATGGAGTATCATCTCATTAATGATTGAGCAGAGGCCAGGGAAATATATTGGAGGTGCATGGCGACTAGGAGGGATTGTGGTAAATTTTCAGGTGAAGAAAGGAGTCAAAGGGGACAAAACAGGGGTTTTACCAAATCACTAGAAGGTGTTTGATGCTGGTTTAGGTGAGTAAAAATATTCTACTTGCCATGGGATTTAACAGGATCAAATGGTAAATAAAAATGAGGTTGATCACGAAGGTTGAATTTATTTGAAGAAAGTTGCCAATGTAACTTTGGCAAACCCTATAAATCAACAGAAATAGGTTTCTTTAGATCTATTCATGCAAATATATTCTCCCTAATGGAACACTTGGTGTAGTGTCATCATTTGGGTATTGGATCATGCCCAAAAGTTTGAGATCAAATGGAGTAGTTGGACAATGTAAAATTGCTAAAATTTGGATCTAGACAAAGAGGGTTTTGGGGCATTTTGGTGAACCAAAATTATTGGGATTGTGATGAAACTTGGCAAGGTCATCACATGTGGCATATGAGATATGCTGGGATTTTCATGGATTTATTAAATAATATTTCTTATAGAAATATTTCAAATACTTGAAATATCGAGAAAGCGTTTTGGAGGGCTTTGTCCAATATTTTGAACATGACCATGTGTTGAAACACTTATGTATGGAAAATATATGTTCACTTAGTTTTCCTAAATTTTCTCAAATATTTTGGAAACATTTAAATTATTGTCACCTATTTTTCTCAAATATTTCAGAAACACTTAAATTTTTTGAACATGATCATTTGTTGAAACTCCTATGCTCGGAAATGTAACACCATACGTCCTATTGGTGGTGGTTGATTGGGTGGAAATAGGTACATGAGTACAGTGGCTCGGCAAGGACCCTCGAGGGCTCAACTACTCATAAGAATGAACAGAGTGTCGACATTTTGAAGGTAGCTATGGACCTCCTTTTATAGGACAAAGGGGTTACCACAGTGGCTAAAATGGACATTTTAATAGGTGTACAGTGTGAACTACGTCGATGGGACTGCTCTGCCAGAGTGGTAGTGGGAAATACCTAACTCTGACGGACTAGGACATGTGCATTAAATGCCCCGTGAGGTGGCACACGAACATCGTCTCCCGGCAAGGATTTCCTCTCTCTTTGTGCCGCACGCCTAGTTGTCTCTCCATCTTGATGCCACGCCATGGGATAGGTGTCACCGCGACTCGGACATGCCCACTTCCATGGCTGTGTGTCTCTGCCAGCCCTACCCATCCGCCTGCCCGCTTGAGACCTTGGCCGATGTAAACAATCAGCGCCTGGTGAGGTGGAGTGGTGGCTTGGCGGCTTGGGGTCTTGCCAGGCGCCATGAGCTGACACCCATAGAGGCCGGTGGGGGCCTTGCGGCCCCACCCTAACCTTGGTCATGCTTTCCTCGGGGCCATGGGATGACCTCGGCAAGGATTTTCCATCCTGGGGGCTGCGGCTGCCTATGTCAGGGGGACTAAGGGCCCCCATTCCTTAGTATACCGATAGTAGCCCCCGGGCCTGGGCCATACAAGCACGCGCGCAGCGTTGCTGGGCTAGGCCCAAAAACAGCGCACATGCATGCCCTACCACGCTCTTCCATAATAATGGTTTTGCTGACCGTTCCCACGATGTGCAATTCCGTGGGGGATAGTATTTGTGGAGAGGGGTGGTCGCCCGAGCCGCATGCCTCACAGTGAATGGTCGTGTCGGAACACGAGCTGCTAGCACCTAACCTTCCTCGGGTCTTGAAATGGGAACACGATGTGGTGCCAGCCTTCCAAAATATAAGTGGCATTGCCTTCCCTCCTATTTACATTGTGCCGCATATGATACGCGTTCCGCCATTGGCCAGGGCGCGTGGTCGCTAGGGTCGCGCGCGCGGATGCGAACCCGCCTTGGACCGTTTACGGATCCACTCCCTTCCCCTTGTACTCACCTTCATCCTTATAAATAGGGGACGATTGGAGGGAGGATGTAGCTCACTCGCGGCCCCTTTCTTCTCCCCACTTCCTAGCTCTTCCATCTTCCTCCTTCATCACCACCACAATGTGGCCCTCTCCTTAAGATGGCTAGGGGCCGCAGACGGGCCCAAAACTCTAGGGGTGCTGCAAGGGGCATCCCCCGGAATTCGATGCACATCATGGTGACGACGCCGGGGGTCGGCTCCATCTCTTGTGGGCGGACGACATCCGGGGGCCGTGTGGCAGCGGCCCCATCAACCCATGGTGGCGCCTTCCTCCATAGCCACATGTGGGGATTCATGCAGGGGAAGAGGTATATGAGTTCGTCGTGGTGACTCCCCGGGGGCGCAGGAGCTGGCTGCAACTCCCGAACCATTTCGTGAGGGCCATGGTGGCCAGCCAACACCGCGGCTTGTGGCTCTGGGTGGATGGTTGCTGTAATGGACCCATGTGGGTGGCGGTCGACCTCATCCCTGGAAGCGCCATGTTATTGGCGCGGGGGTGGAAGTCGTTCGCCCGATTCCAGGGGATTGGCCCCGATCATATTCTCCACTTCCTCTTCGACGGCTCCACCACTGTTTTTGTGAACTTATTTGGAGTGAGTGGTGTCCCCGGGGAATGTTGTGTCGAGAGCTTGAGCAGCAACAACGTCAATACCTCCGGTGAAAGCAACGACGATAGCGACGTCTTCAGCCTCAAGCAGGAGGCGATGACTCCGAGTAGTGCGGCCGGTTCCATGGAGCAATCCGGAGAACATGGCCCCGTCCTGCGGGTCCGATTCCGTGACATCATAGTGGCACACCTCCTCTCGAGAGCCGGTGGTGGCGCTATAGCAAGTCGTACTCCAACTTGACCTCGTCGCGAGTGCCATTGCTGACCTTGGGGACTCTTCTGTTTACTCTTAATTAGTGCACAATGTAATCCTAAAATAATATTAAAAAAATAGTTGGGTATTACTACTGTGTTGATGGCCTGGCTTGCCTCTTTTTCGGTGTTCTCTTTTTTTGAACAAGAAGGTCACATTCGAGTGCCCTTCTGACTTTAAGACGCATAACATAAAGCTTGTTGGGGAGTGTCGTTTTGCTCTTGAGCGCTTCTAAGGATGGATCCCGAGAACAACCTTGGCGGCACTACGCCCGTCAAAGCTAACCTACCATCCTTGTCGTGATCACTCGGGGGGAAGTTCCCTCCCGGTGGGCAGCGAGTCTAGCAGGGGATCAATCGCGCGCAAGTATTCTCATATGGGCATGATTTAGTCAGTAGGGAAAGGTTTTACTTATCTTTTCCTTCGCTCACCAGCGTGCTTGCCACGGGGCGGTAGACTTGGACGCATTCGTGGGACCTTCCGTCCGATCCTACTCCCCTTTCCTTCCGCTGTGATGACTTGCGCGTTGTGAGCGCTTTCCCGAGATGCCCTGTTTTCCGTTGAGAAAAACAAAAGGAGAAAATAGGATGTCTAGAGTGTGTTAGCGGTTCGATAACGTTTCTACGTCGGCTACAGTCTACCGCAACGATCCACATGATAAGCATAATGTAAATATGCAATTAAGCACAAAGAGTTGCAGGATTTTTAGTCTTTATTCAACTCTGCACAACGTCATCACCTGGCTTGGTACAAAGGATTACACACATTGCTGCGAGACTTGTACAAAAGTGGTTGTCGGAGTGCTATCCTCGGTCTCCACGCGGACTGCGAGACTTGTGCAAAGTTTCATCTCAATCCAAGTTAATTTGGTTCACCAAATTATCCCAAAACCCTCTTTGGCCAGAACCAAATTTGAACAACTTAACATTGCCAAGTTTATCGAGTTGATCCCAACCTTTACACGAGTGATCTAGGCCCCAAATAAGGATGCTACACCAAGTTGTGCATTTGTGGTAGTTGATTTGATCACCTAGGACCACATGAAACTGATTCTATCCATTTCTAGGGATTTTCATGTTTACATTGCCAACTTTTCTCAAATGAGCTCAAGCTTGGTGATCCCTATTGATTTTACCCACAATTCCATCTTGTTAAGTTTCACAACAATTTTCCAAAGGAATCTTGACCAAAACCCCATCAAACACCTTCTCGCACAATACCAAATCTACTGCTAGGGCATCCAAAGCTAATCCCCTTCACCCCAAAGTTTTACCACAACTTCATAAAAACCTCCAGAACCCCGAGTAAACTTCCCGACATCTGTCTCCGTGATTGGAGGGGTAAAACCCCACTTGCAAGTTCCTGGACAACCACTTTTTACCCCTCTCTCTTCTCTCGTCCACCCATGGGTTTACCACATCATCATATGCTCGTCCCCCTTTATTTAATCTTCCCGCACACGGTGGACATTAGCGGACGCGTTAGAAAATGTCAAAAGTGCCATCATGTCAACCAAAGTCGCACTCTTGAGAGCGCACGCGCGCTCCTCAGAGTTGACCTCACCGCCTGCCCATACCGTGGCCACCTTGAGCATCCCCCTCGTACTAGTCGAGGTGACTTGGCATCCGCAACACACTGGACTACGGCCCCGTCCCTCTCTGTCCAATAGTTCTCCACATGCAAGCCACAGCCGCCCCTCTCAGCCAACTAGGGCCTCATACGCGCGAGCTCCCCCGCTCTCTCTCTTCTCTCCCGTGGTCCTAGACAAACCCCAGGACCGCCTCAGACACGCTCCTGCAGCTCCCTATGTGCTCCAGCGACGGCAACAACCTCGCTAGCCCACAAGCTTTCGTTGGACCATGCCCCGGTTATATAAAGCCACCCCGGGCCTTTCCTCCCTTGCTTCGACCCCTTGTTGTTCCTAATCGAACCCCTAGTCCACCCAATCCTAGCCTAAAGCTCTCGAGCTCAAGATCGAGCTGGGAGTACGCCACATCGGGACTCCGGCAACCTCTAGGTACGGAGCCTCTTCGGCCCTCCTTTATTTCCCTTTGGAGCCGCAATAAGCTCCTAACAATTCTCCGCCTCACCCCCGGCCCTGTTGCTGCAGGAATCGGCCCTAACGACCACCTTGTGAAGCTACCTCTGCCGCACTCCTCATAATTGGTGAACCGGTGAGCCCCGGCGACCTTTTCCACCTCCCATTGATAAGCGGTGGCCCCCGGAGTCCAACAGTGCATTCGTCGCGCCAAACCATCATCGGAGTTACCTCCGGTGAGTTCCTCTCACACTTCATCGCGAGGAAAGAGATGACAGGTGGGCTCCACCTGTCATCCTATCCCCTATTTCCCCTCCTCTCTAACCCGCTGCAGCCCGGGCCCCCTGACCGGGTTTGAACACATGTGCCGCGCGCGCCTGGTTCTTCTGGGCCAGCCCGACTGGTTGGGCCGCATTAGCTTGCTGCTCTACCCTGTTAGGCACAGTATCTCTTTCCTTTTTTATTTTTGTAGAGACTTGCAAAAATTCCCAGAATTAAATATTTATCCAAATTCAAATATTCCTCCACCTAAAATCTTGTAATATTATGTAGTATTTAATGATGCGACTTATGATTTATTTTGAAAATATGTTATCTATTGGTTTTATTTAAAACCTAGTTTTGAATATTTTTGAACCACTACCAAAATAGGTTTCACAACTTTTTACCCTTCAAAACGAGAGACAAACATTATTAGGTTTTAGTATAGTATTTTACACAGTGGTGTGACATTTTAGAAGAGGGTTATTTTCTCTGTTTTTGATGTGTTCTTATTTTTGTTCCATTAATACTGCAAGATAGACTGCATGGTTGGCGATGAACTTGGAACAGAAGACTTTGAAGACCCGAGAGACTTAGTTGAGCCAGGCATGCAACCCTTTGACCATGTGTGAGAAACTATTTTTATGCTTGCCATATAGCAATCCGATACGATGCATTGAATCGTGTTGAATCGGTGACCACCTTGGTGGATTGTTTCTGATAACTACTCGTTGACACTTCCACTTGAGCATGACCCTACTGTCCTATGAGGGTTGTGCGGGTGGGAAGTAGTTAGTATGCTAGTATTTGCTACACAAATGGGATGGGATTATGCATGGTGACGGTGAAGGAAATGATTTCAAAGACTTTTCGAAAACCCCGTCAGGTGCCACTAATGCCTGAGGGAGATGTGTTGAGCTAGGTAACCACTTGATAGACTACTGGTGTCGAGAGGAAAGTTGTGTGTGTGGTTTCAAAAACATGATTAGATTTAAGATTTCTAGACCGTCCCAACCTTACATGTGCGACCACGATACCCCTTTATGGGACGGGGCCTTGTTGATTACCTTGGTCGATGCTAGCAGAAAACCCGCATTACTAGTGGAGGGAGGGCTGAGTCACCCTCTAGAGATGAGGTCGTGCCAGGTAGGGCCACCATGAGCTGTTTTAACAGGCACCGGGCACACCATTGCGTGCCCTCATGGATGGTACGAACTAGACCGAGGCTCATATGATGTACATCATGAGGGATGGAACCAACGAGTGGGCTCTTTGTTTAGTATCGCCCGGGAAAGGCATTCTTCGGGTGCTTACCTTAGGTATGTAATATACAACGAGTCGTGAATGATATGGAAGTTCCCTGAGTCTTGTTGGTACAACGTGCAAACCTGTGAAGAGTGTAAAACTATTCGAATATCCGTGTCCACGGTCAAGGACAGTTGAGTGGACTTGCTTAAATTACTTCCAGAAATTTCCGCATAAACCAAGTGCGTGTGTGTGAGAAAGATGACTCTGTGGGAAACATGGCAGTGTGATTCATGGTCTAAGTCGGACGACTTCGCATGAAGGATGAACATGGGATGTTCAACCCTCAGTTGATATTGATATCTGCAACCCGTTCGTATGGATATTGGTTACCCTATGATAAATGCCCCCAAGGTATTGATCATGTCATTGCACTTAAAATTAGCTTTCTGCAAATTATCTATTTATTTCTATATCATGTTTTGTCATTACCTTGTTCCATGACATGTGTTGCTTGTGAGTATATTGAAAGTACTCAATGGATTGCCACTGGTTATTTATTTGGCCTGGCATGGAAGAGCAGGAATATGGTGAAGAGTTCATTCGTGACGAATATGCGAACTAGGACGCTTCCCCTCATAATCCCTGTAGGTTAAGATAGATGACATGGGTTCATCCTTTTGTTCAAGAATTCTGCTTCTAGTTAAGTTTGATGTGTTGGCCTTCGAGGCCCTATCTATGTAAGACATGACCTTAATGGTCTCTGTTTGTATGAGACGGTATGTATGGATGTGTGACTCTTGTTATTCATCTTCTGTGTGTTCAGTCAGCATTCACCAGTGGAATCACTGCACACGTGCATTCGCTAATCACAACTTATGTGTTTGGGTCCCCACATTATCTCTGCCAACAGCTGTTGTCCATCCTCCTAGGTGATGCACCTCAATTTCACCCCATTAGGCCTCCGCCTGGACAGGTCATTGTCTACGAACTGGTACATGCGTGACCGTTGGGCTACTCTTTCCGCTTCCTCTTTCCCTTCGGGGAGGTCTCCTGTGTGGAGGTATCGAACAATCTGCTGCACCCATGACAGAGCCCTTGGCTTGATGACAAGGACTAAAGGCGTCCCTTTCACAATGGGAGCGGTAGCTTCGACGGCAAAGGTTGTTTGTCCTACCGAAGCTTGGCACTCACCGTCGAGCATTTTGTTCTCCCCGACAACTTTCTTGGCAGCCACGGGCGGCTCTACAAGGAAATAGTGGCCGGTGCTGACCTTCCTATTTTGAGCTTGCCACCCTGATGGTGTAACTAATGGCTGAGTGAGTCGGAGCACGAAAGTGCCTGGTTCCACATGCGTCTTCTAAGATGCCTAATTCAACAAGTCATCAGCGATGCTGTTCTCCATCCTTGGGATGTGTTCCATCTGCAGACTGTCGAAGCATTCCTCCAATTTACTCAATTCATGGAAATATGCTTCCATAAGGAGGCTTTGATACTTCTTGTTGACTTGACACACTACCAGATGTGAGTCTCCTCACACTATAAGCTTTTCAATCCCTAAGTCTGCCGCCACTCGCAGGCCGACAATCAAATCTTATAACTCCGTCATGTTGTTGGTTGATACCTCCCAGGGGAAGTGCATCTAGATCACATCATTGAGGTGCTCTCTGGTGGGTGCTATGAGTAGCACTCCGGCACCGGCACCTCGCAGCAAAAAGGTTCCGTCAAAGTACATGACCCATGCCCGAGGGGTTTCCTTGCCATGAAAGGTTGTCTCTAAGATCTATTCATCTGGTGTTGGCGTCCACTCGGCAATGAACTCTGCCAGTGCTCGGCTCCTGATGGTTGATGTGCTCTCAAAGTTCATATCAAAGTTGGCAAGTTCCAGGGCCCACTCGATGATCCGCCCGGTTGACTCCGGGTTCCTCAGGATCTGCTGTAGTGGGAACGGGTGAAAGCTGTGATGCAGTGCGCTTGGAAGTAGTGATGCAGCTTGCGAGAGGCCATGAGGAGGCTGAAGAGGTATTTTCTGAATCCCATAATATATTGCTCGAGCCCGCTACAAGAGGGAGGTGACAAAATACACTAGCTCCCACATTGTTTTCTTCTTCTTCAACACCCATTGCCCCACTTCCTGTGCTGCTTCTGAGTCGGGCTCTTGGCTTATTGGTGTTGACTTGGGACTGTCGGTTGTCGGGCCAGAGGTCATTGTTTCGCCATCCTCGACCTCCCTTTCTGCCACTAGTGCGGCGCTAACCACCTGATTTGTCGTTTCTAGATACAACAACAACGGCTCCTCAGGTTTGGGAGCGACTAGGACTGGGGTTGAGGATATCTACTTCTTTAGGTCTTGTAGCACTACTTCTTCTTCTGGAGTCCATGTAAAGGATCCGGCCTTCTTCAAGAATTTGAAGAACGACACGCCCCGTTCCGCGAACTTGGAGTTGAATCAGCTGAGGGCAGTGACACAGCCCGCTACCCGACGGATGTCCTTGATGCGCTTAGGGGCCTCTAGTTGCTTGATGGCTTCAATCATGGCGGGGTTAGCTTCTATCCCGCGCTGATATATGAAGAAACCAAGGAGCTTACGAGACAAGACACCAAACATGCACTTCTCGGGGTTGAGCTTCAAGTTGAACTTGAGTAAGTTCACAAAGATCTCTTCCAAGTCCTGGACCAACATGGCCTTGTCCTTTGTCTTGACTACAATGTCGTCCATCTAGGCCTGCACATTTCTGTGCAACTGTGTTCCAAGTATGATTTGGACGGCCCTTTTGAATGTGGAGCCCACGCTCTTTAAGCCGAATGGCTTGCGCCTGAAGCAGTACGTGCCGCAAGGAGTGATGAAGGATGTATTTTCTTCGTCCTCCTCGACCATGAAGATCTGGTGGTAACGGGAGTAGGCATTGTGGAACGACAACACATCGCAGCCGACGGTTGAGTCCAAGATTTGGTTGATGCGCGGCGAGGAAAGGGTTCCTTTAGTCTAGCCTTGTTAAATTCCGTAACTCAATGCAAGTCCTCCACTTCCCGTTCACCTTGCGCTCCACTATGAGATTTGCCTGCCATGCCGAGTGTAGCACACCCCTGACTAGCCCTGCTACTTCCAATTTCTTGATTTCTTCGGGAATAAATTCTTGATGCTCCAAAGCTTGGCTACGGACCTTCTGTTGACGGGGCACGCGTGAGGACATACAACAAGGTGGTGCTCAATCACCACCTTGGGAACGCCGGGGATGTCGGATGGTTGCCAAGCAAACACATTGATATTCGCCCGCAGGAAGAAGATGAGCGTGCTTTCCTACTTGCTGTCGAGGGTGGCACTTATAGTGAAAGTACCCCCCTTTGTGTCCTCCCGCAGAGCCACTTGCTTCGTCTCGGGGATTGTCACCTTGTTTCTCTTGCCCCCGACGGTAGAAGTCTCAGGTGAGTCATCGGCGGGCGCACTCCTCTCGGCGGTGCGCTTCTTAGATTCGTCACATGCCTTGCCGGAGGTCTTGTGCTTGCTTTTGGCAGGAGCGAGCGCCTCGTCAAGGGATGTTGCGACTGCTTCGCGGTAAATCTTGTCGATGGAAAGGATCACTTCTTTCTTGTCGGCTTGAATAATGATGATGCTCATCGGCCGTGGCATCTTGAGCATGTTGTAGGTGTGGTGAGACGACGCCATGAACTTGGCCACAGCAGGACGACCCAAGATTCCATCATACGGCAGTGTCATCTTGGCAACGTCGAAGGTGACCTTCTCTGTCCTGAAATTGAACTCATTACCGAATGTGAGTGGAAGGGTTATCTTGTCCTTTGTCTGAAACCTCCTGCTGTCCACTCCTAGGAAGGAACCTGTGGGTTTAAGATCTAATTTGGGGATTTGTTATGTTCTGATCACATCGGGCAATATCAAGTTCAGGTTGGCCCCACTATGGACCAACATCAATGTGACTCTGAGGTTGCACATTGTTGGCAAGATCAACAACAGCCCGCACCCGACTGCAGTGATGCGATCAGGGTGGTTCTTAGTGTCGAAGATGATGGGAGTATTGTACCACTTCATAGGCCTCATCGCTTCTGCTGCTGGCTCTGCCGCGTTGACTTGGCGGACCCACTGCTTAAGCTTCCTGTGGGAGGAGTGCAAAGATGTGCCTCCGTCAACACACATAACATCTATAGCCTTCTTGAACTCCCGTCTTTCAGACTCACCTCCATCCTTGTCATCATCACTTCCCGATTGGTTGTCTCGGCCCCTGGAGGGCTTCTTATTTTGTTGCTTGGCCTGGCCGCTGCGGCCACCTTGGTTGTCACGGTTCTTCTTGTCGGACACTCCTCCACCATCTCGGCCCTTCTTCGTGTCGCGCCTTTTGTACTCTTGCTTCCGCTTCTCAACAAGTTGTTCTACTGGGCGTCACTCGTTGATGTCGTGGCCCTTGGTGAGATGAATCTTGAAGTACGGCTTGCTGGTCTTCTAGCCTGCCATGACTTTGTCGTCCCCGGAGCACGCGACAACATCCTTGTCGGGCCCCTCAAGCTTGGACTTCTTGTCGACCTTAGGCTTGCCGGAGCTCTCGACCGCCATTACTGTTTTCCCCTTGCGCTTCTTGTTGCGCTTACGTCCCTTCTTCAAGAAGGCCGGTGCGCTCTCATTGTCGTTGGAGCCAACTTCCATGCCAGCATCCTCCCACATGAGCCTTCTTCCTTTTACAACCCGTGCGCACTTATCGGCCAGGACATATAGCTCGGCGACGTCCGCACCTTGTTGATGCTCATATCCTTAGGCATGCGGCGATTTCTCACGTTCATGTGGAACAAAGCAATCACTTCAGCGGGGTGGATGTCCGGGATACTGTGTTGCATGCGGCTGAATCTCTGGATGTATTTCGAGAGGATTTCACCGTCCTGCCGAGCCAAGACGTGCAGGTCACTAGGCTACCGTGGGAGCTTGTGTCCCCCATGGTAGGCCCCAACGAACTGGTTGCACAAGTCCGCCCACGAGGAGATGGACCCCTCCAGCAAGTTCATCACGCAGCTCCTCATGTTGAGTTGGAGCACCAATAGGAAGTAGTTGGCAAGAACCTTTTCATCACATCCCCCGGTAGCCTGCACGACAATGGTGTAAATGCCTAGGAACTCCGATGGAGTGATGTTACCGTCATACTTGTACGACAGCTCTGGCTAGAAGTCCCTGCTGGAAGGCCAGCGGATTTGCCGCAGCTGACACGTGAACGTCGGGCATCCTGCCTCGTAGGGCAAGCTACCAAGAGCTTGTTCATTGATGGGTGTGTCTGCGTGACCATGGAACAACAGGGGTGTCCCATGCCACATGTCGATTGCGGTACGCGCGTCCTCCCTGTTCTGGTCCTTGAAGACATGACATTGATCTTGCTTGATTCACGGTTGCGTCGAGGCTTGGGACACCTCGTCTTGTTCATCGGTCCGACGGGCGGTTTGCTGCAGTCGTGGGGGCGATTGCACCATGGGGGCCACGACGATGTCAGGCCTGGCGGTGGCCCCTAAGGTGTCTTTCATCACTCACGCGAGGAACCCGCAAAGTCTGGCTTGTCGTTGTTGGAAAAGCTCAATAGGCTCTGGATGGAGACCCTCAAGTCCTCCATCAACTTCGACGCAGGCAGAAAGTTCAGCAGCAGCTAAGCCTGCGCTAGATCTTCTCCCGCGGTCTTCTCCAACCAGGCGGGCCGAGGCATGGGTAGCGCTGTTACTCCTGGGAGTGCGTGAAGGAGCACTCTCCCGCCTAGTCGCCTTCCGGTGGACCTCACTAGGGGGAGGTGTCTGTGATTGGTTCTGCATTCCTTGCTAGGAGTCTTGTCCGCGTGACGACCTAGGTCGTCGTCCTACGGGCATGAGTCACGGTCGTCCATGCAGGGACATGAAGGAGGTCGAAGAGCCAGTGCCCCAGCAGTTGTCGTGGTCGTGGCGTCGCCCCCGGCCACTGCCGGAGCGGCTTGCGCTAACACGACGGTGCGGTCCAGACCGTGCCTCATAGAGCTTCGTGCAATATTGTGGTTGTGTTCACCAACGCAATTGGCCTTGTGACCTCCTTCGCCCCTATCACCCGTTGTCGCCGACGCGGACAACTTGGATGTTGAAGGGGCGGCCAACGTGCCACCCCTGGTCTTCTTGGGTGCCATTGGTGCCAGAAAGGCATGTGGAAATGCCGATGAAGGTACGCGTATAGAAATCCCGCCCTACCTGGTGCACCAAAGATGTCGGGGGAATGGACCCACGACAGTCTATGGGACTGCCGATGGTCCTTTTATGGTTCTTTGGGGGGGGGGGAGGTTCGGTGCACACAAAGCATCGGTTAGCAAGGCCACCTGCGAGAAGGTTTATACACGTTTGAGCCACTCGAAGGCATAACACCCTACTTCCTGTTGGCGGTGGTTGATTGGGTGGAAATACACATAGGAGTGTAGTGGCCCAACAAGGATGCTCGAGGGCTCAGCTACGCGTGAGATTGAATAGAGTGTTGACCTTTTCAAAGGTAGCCATGGACCTCCTTTTATAGGACAAAGGGGTTACGAGAGTGGTAAAAATGGTCATTTCACTAGGTGTACAGTGCAAACTACAACGATCGGACTTCTTTACCAGAGTGGTAGTGGAAAATACCTAACTCGTACGGACTGGGACAAACACATAAAATGCTTTGTGAGGTGTCGCGCGGAAGGCGTCTCTCGGCAAGGATTTCCTCTCTATATCTGTGGCGTCAGCCCATCTACCATGGCCGCGTATCTCTGCCAACCCCGCCCGTCAACCTGCCCCTTGACACCTTGGCTGATGTAGACAATCAGGCCCTGATGATGTGGAGCGATGGCTTGGCGGGCTCTGGTCTTGCTGGGCGTCATGAGCGAACGCCCGTAGAGGCCTGTGGGGGCCTGATACGTCTCCAACGTATCTATAATTTTTTATGGTTTGATGCTATTATCTTGTCAAAATTTGGATGTTTTGCATGCCTTTTATATATTATTTGGAACTAACTTATTAACTCAGTGCCAAGTGCGAGTTCCTATTTTTTCCATGTTTTTGACCCCTTTCAGAGGAGATTTTGAAACGGAGTGCAAATGGAAGAAAATCCCCGAAAAGATTTTTTCTGAAACAGAAGAAGATCGGGGAGCTTGGGAGCCAAAGTAGGGGTGCCCCAGGGGCCCCACAAGCCCCCACCCCGCGACCAGGGTGGACGCCCGCCATCCAGGCTTGTGGGCCCCCTGAGCATCCCCTGACCAAGGGGTTGCGCTTATAAATTCCCTAAAAACCCCAAAAAAATCAGGAGATCATCAAAATCACTTTTCCGCCGCCGCAAGCTTTTTTCTTCGCAAGATCCCATCTGGGGCACGTTCTGGTGCCCTGCCGGAGGGGGATTCGGACACGGAGGGCTTGTTCATCAACACCATGACCTCTCCGATGATGCGTCAGTAGTTCACCATAGGCCTACGGGTCCATAGCTAGTAACTAGATGGCTTCTTCTCTCTCTTGGATCTTCAATACAAAGTTCTCCATGATCTTCATGGAGATCTATCCGATGTAATCTTCTTTTGCAGTGTGTTTGTCGAGATCCGATGAATTATGGATTTATGATCAGATTATCTATGAATCTTATTTGAGTTTCTTCTGATCTCTCTTATGCATGATTTCATATCCTTGTAATTCTCTTTGAGTTGTGGGTTTTGTTTGGCCAACTAGATCTATGATTTTTGCAATGGGAGAAGTACTTGGTTTTGGGTTCATACCGTGTGGTGACCTCACCTAGTGACAGAAGGGGTAGCGGGGCACACATCATGTTGTTGCCATCGAGGGTAAAAAGATGGGGTTTTCATCATTGGTTTGAGATTATCCCTCTACATCATGTCATCTTGCTTAAGGCGTTACTCTATTCCTCATGAACTCAATACACTAGATCCATGTTGGATAGCGGTCGATGTGTGGAGTAATAGTAGTAGATGCAGAAAGTATCGGTCTACTTGTCTCGGACGTGATGCCTATATGTATGATCATTGCCTTAGATATCGTCATGACTTTGCGCGGTTCTATCAATTGCTCGACAGTAATTTGTTCACCCTCCGTGATATTTGCTATTTTGAATGAAGCCTCTAGTGAACACTATGGCCCCCGGGTCTACTCCACACCATATTTTCAGCCATACACTTTTTTACTTCGTTGCACATTCCGCCTTCACATCTCACTCTTCAAACAATCTTGAAGGGATTGACAACCCCTTTGAAGCGTTGGGTGCAAGCCTGTTTGTGTTGGCGCAGGTACTTTGGACTTGACGAGGCCCTCCTTCTCGATCGATACCTTGGTTCTCAGACTGAGGGAAATACTTACGGCTCCTGTGCTGCATCACCCTTTCCTCTTCAAGGGAAAAACCGACGCAAACCAGACAAGTAACAAGTAGAATTCCTAAGCGCCAGGGAAGGACTTTTGTTGCCGTAGCAGAAGAATTTCTGGCGCCGTTGGCGGGGAGGAAGATCAAGTCAAGAACTCATCCAAGTAGGTGTCGCAAACTCATCTCTTGCATTTACTTTGTTTGCGAGTTTCCTCTCGTTTTCCTCTCCCCCATTTCACAATTTGCCCTTTTTCGTTTGTCTTTTTCGTTTGCCTTTTTTCGTTCGCCCTTTCTTTCGCTTGCTTTCTGTTTGCTTGTGTTGCCATGTGCCTTCAATATGCTTGCATGTTTGCTTGCTGAAAATCTATTGATATGGATCCTCATCCACTTGCTAATCTCTTTAAGAGATCCAATTATGTTGATCCAATTGCTAGTGAGTTGAGTGCACTTGACTATCTTGATGGAGTTTTGCTTGAGATGCGTGAATCTGAAAACTGTGAGGAAGAAATTTATGAAATGATTCACGAGGGCTCTTTGAATGAAAAGCATGATTGCAATGATTTCATTATACATTCTATTAATGACAATCATGCTAAAAATATGCAAAACCCTAAGCTTGGGAATGCTAGTTTTGCTTTGTCCACTACTTGTTGCAATGATATTTGCAATAATATTGAAAGTGGGTTTGGAGAAGTCATGAATTTAGTTGATGATAATCCCACTATTTTTGAAGAGCGTCAACTTTGCATGCATGTGGATCATGAAAAGAATATCCTTTGTGATAGCTACATTGTTGAATTTGATTATTATCCCACATGTAATTGCTACGAGAGAGGAAAATATTGTGGTAGAGACTTTCATGTTACCAAATTACCTCTCGTTATGTGGAGATTGCTGTTGTCTCTTTCTTCTTCCTTGCATATGGCAACTATTGGTTGTCTTGACAATCCGTTTTCCTGTAAAATGCCTACGCATAGGAAGTATGTTAGACTTAGATGTGATTTTCACATGCTTTATGATGCTCTCGTTGTGCTTCAATTCTTGTCTTTTGTGTGCGCATCATTGAATTATCAATGCCTAGATAAGGGCATTCAACAATAGCGCTTGTTGGGAGGCAACCCAATGAATTTATCTTTTTCTTTCTGTTTTGTTGTGTCCACACCATCACCATTCTGGTGTGATTGTGTTTTTTGTGTTTCTTTTTGTGTTTGAGCCAAGCAAAACCTTTATGACTAGTCTTGGTAATGGTTGTTTGATCTTGCTGGAAAAAGACAGAAACTTTTCGCACACGACATGATTTTTCATTTTTATTCAGACAGAGCTTTTGAGTTGATTCTTTTTTGCTTCTGATTGATATGCTGGTTTCCCAGGCCTTCGTAATATTTCAGATTTTTTGAGGTACTATAAGTATACGAAGTATACAAATTGCTACAAACTGGTCTGTTTTTCACAGATTCTGTTTTTGTTGAGTTGGTTGCTTGTTTTGATGAAACTATGGTTAGTATCGGGGGGTACTAGCCATGGAAAAGTGAGAATATAGTAGCCTATCATCAATATATATATATAATTCAAGTTTTCTACAGTACGAAAAGAAGTGGTAGTTTGTTTTCTTGTGCTAATGTTATCACGAGTTTCTGTTTAAGTTTTGTGTTGTGAAGTTTTCAAGTTTTGGGTGATGTTCTCATGGACGATGAGACAAGGAGTGGAAAGAGCTCAAGCTTGGGGATGCCCCGGGAAGGCACCCTCTCTTTCGTCTTCAATCCATCGGTAACATTACTTGGAGCTATATTTTTATTCACCACATGATATGTGTTTTGCTTGGAGCGTCTTGTATCGTAGGAGTCTTTTATTTTTGTTGTGTCACAATCATCCTTGCTGCACACCTTTGTGTGTGTGTGAGAGAGAGAGAGACATGCACTCATCGTGATTTTTGCAAGAATGCTGATAGTGCTTCACTTATATCTTTTGAGCTAGATACTTTTGCTCTAGTGCTTCACTTCTATCTTTTAGAGCACGGCAGTGCAAGATCTGGTAGTTGGCTTATCCTATGAAAGTAGTCCCAAATGTGATAGGTACCCAAAGAGGATGCAAAAACCACCATCTTCATGTGCATTGAGTAGAAAGAGAAGTTTCGATTCCTCTCAATTAGTTTTGAGACGTGGATTCGGTAATATTGAGAGTTATGTTAGTAGGGTGTTGTGAATTTAGAGATACTTGTGTTGAAGTTAGTGATTCCCGTAGCATGCACGTATGGTGAACCGCTATGTTAGGAAGTCGAAGCATGATTGATCTATTGATTGTCATCCTTTGTGTTGAGGTCGGGATCGCGCGATGGTTAACACCTACCAACCCTTCCCCTCAGAGTATGCGTTTAGCACTTTGTTTCGATTACTAATAAAAACTTTCGCAAAAAGTATGTGAGTTCTTCATGACTAATGTGAGCCCATGGTATAGATGCACTTTCACCTTCCACCATTGCTAGCCTCTCTAGTGCCGCGCAATTCTCGCCGGTGCACAAACCCACCAAATTCCTTCCTCAAAACAGCCACCATATCTACCTACTATGGCATTTTCATAGCCATTCCGAGATATATTGCCATGCAACTCCCACCGTTCCGTCTCATGACTTGTGCCGTCACTCTCATACTACCATTGCATGATCGTAAGATAGCTAGCGAGATGTTTTCAACGTCATACGCCATGCTAGATCGTTGCACATCCCTGTACACTGCCAGAGGCATTTCCTATGGAGTCATCATCATTGTGATCTTTGAGCTATGAGTAAATAAAAGTGTGATCATCATCATTATTAGAGCATTGTCCCATGTGAGGAATAAAAAAAAAGAGGCCAAAGAGCCCAAAAAAAAGAGAGAAAAAAAGAGAGGCCTAAGAGCCCAAATGAAAAAAGAAGAGAAAAGAGAGAAGGGACAATGCTACTATCTTTTTTCCACACTTGTGCTTCATGATAGCACCATGTTCTTCATGATTGAGACCTTCTTGCTTTTTCACTACCATGTCCTAGTGGGAATCTTCATTATATAACTTGGCTTGTATATTCCAACGATGGGCTTCCTCAAAATTGCCCAAGGTCTTCGTGAGCAAGCAAGTTGGATGCACACCCACTAGTTCTCCTTTTGAGATTTGACATACTTATAGCTCTAGTGCATCTTTTGTATGGCAATCCCTACTCATTCACATTGATATCTATTAATGGGCATCTCCATAGCCTATTGATACGCCGAGTCAATGTGACCATCTCCTCTTTTTTGTCTCACAACCAGCACCACACTCTATTCCACCTATAGTGCTATATCCATGGCTCGCGCTCATGTATTGCCTGATAGTTATAAAGTTTGAGAAAGTAAGAGTGCGAAAACAACTACTTGGCCAATACCGGGGTTGTGCATGATGTACATTAGTTGTGTGAGGATAATGGAGCATAGCCAGAATATATGATTTTGTAGGGATAACTTTCCTTGGCCTTGTTATTTTGAAAGTTCATGATTACCTTGCTAGTTTGCTTAAAGTATTATTGTTTTCATGTCAATAGCAAACTATTGTTTTGAATCTTATGGATCTGAACATTCATGTGACGTGAAAGAAGCTACAAAGGACAACTATGCTAGGTAGCATTCCACATCAAAAATTCATTCTTTATCACTTTCCTACTCGAGGACGAGCAGGAGTTAAGCTTGGGGATGCTTGATACGTCTCCAACATATCTATAATTTTTGATGGTTTCATGCTATTATCTTGTCAAACTTTGGATGTTTTGCATGCCTTTTATGTATTTTTTGGAACTAACTTATTAACTCAGTGCCAAGTTCTAGTTCCTGTTTTTTCCATGTTCAGAGGAGATTTTGAAACGGAGTCCAAACGAAAGAAAATCCCCGAAAAGATTTTTTTTGGAACAGAAGAAGATCGGGGAGCTTGGGATCCAAGGCAGGGGAGCCCAGGGGCCCCACAAGCCCCCACCCCGCGGCCAGGGGGTAGGCTGCGCCATCCAGGCTTGTGGGCCCCCTGAGAGTCCCCTGACCTAGGGGTTGGGCCTATAAATTCCCTAAAAATCCCAAAAAAAATCAGGAGATCATCTAAATCACGTTTTCGCCGCTGCAAGCTTCTGTCTCCGCAAGATCCCATCGGGGGCACGTTCTGGTGCCCTGCCGGAGTGGGGATTCGGACACGGAGGGCTTCTTCATCAACACCATGACCTCTCCGATGATGCGTGAGTAGTTCACCATAGGCCTACGGGTCCATAGCTAGTAACTAGATGGCTTCTTCTCCCTCTTGGATCTTCAATACAAAGTTCTCCATGATCTTCATGGAGATCTATCTGATGTAATCTTCTTTTGCGGTGTGTTTGTCGAGATCCGATGAATTGTGGATTTATGATCAGATTATCTATGAATCTTATTTGAGTATCTTCTGATCTCTCTTATGCACGATTTCATATCCTTGTAATTCTCTACGAGTTGTTGGTTTTGTTTGGCCAACTAGATCTATGATTCTTGCAATGGGAGAAGTGCTTGGTTTTATGTTCATACCATGCGGTGACCTCACCCAGTGACAAAAGGGGTAGAGAGGCACGCATCGTGTTGTTGCCATCAAGGGTAAAAAGATGGGGTTTTCATCATTGGTTTGAGATTATCTGTCTACATCATGTCATCTTCCTTAAGGCGTTACTCTGTTCGTCATGAACTCAATACACTAGATGCATGCTGGGTAGAGGTCTATGTGTGGAATAATAGTAGTAGATGCAGAAAGTATCAGTCTACTTGTCTCGGACGTGATGCCTATATGTATGATCATTGCCTTAGATATCGTCATGACTTTGCGCGGTTCTATCAATTACTCGACAGTAATTTGTTCACCCACCATGATATTTGCTATTTTGAGAGAAGCCTCTACTGAACACTATGGCCCCCGGGTCTACTCCACACCATATTTTCAGCCTTACACGTTTTACTTCGTTGCACTTAACGCCTACAGATCTCACTTTCCAAACAATGTTGAAGGGATTGACAACCCCTTTGAAGCGTTGGGTGCAATCTTCTTTGTGTTTGCGCAGGTACTTTGGACTTGACGAGGCCCTCCTTCTGGATCGATACCTTGGTTCTCAAACTGAGGGAAATACTTACTGCTCCTGTGCTGCATCACCCTTTCCCCTTCAAGGGAAAAACCGATGCAAACCAGAGAAGTAACAAGAAGAATTCCTAAGCGCCAGGTGATACATCTCCATCGTATCTAATTTTCCAAACTCTTTTGCCCTTGTTTTGGACTCTAACTTGCATGATTCGAATGGAACTAACCCGGACTGACGCTGTTTTCAGCAGAATTGCCATGGTGTTGTTTTTGTGCAGAAATGAAAGTTCTCAAAACGTCCTGAAAATTTACGGAGAATATTTCCGGAAAATATGAAAAAATACCTGCGCAAAGATCCACCGGAGGGGATGGGCCAGTGGACCACAAGCCCTGCTGCCGCGCCCCCCTGGCCGCGGCAACCAAGCTTGTGGGGCCCACGTGGGTCTGCCGCCCCCAACTCCAGCTCTATAAATTCACTTTCGTCCAGAAAAAATCAGGAGAGAAGATTTCATCGCATTTGCGATACGGAGGTGCCGCCACATCCTGTTCTTCATCTCGAGGACAAATCTGGAGTCTGTTTTGGGCTCCGGAGAGGGGAAATCGTCACCATCGTCATCATCAACCTTCTTCCCTCTCCAATTCCATGAAGCTCTTCATCGTTCGTCAGTAATCTATTCGTAGGCTCGCTGGGCGGTGATGAGTAGGATGAGATCTATCATGTAATCGAGTTAGTTGTGACGGGGATTGATCCCTAGTATCCACTATGTTCTGAGATTGATGTTGCTACTACTTTGCCATGCTTAATGCTTGTCACTAGGGCCCGAGTGCCATGATTTCAGATCTGAAATTATTATGTTGTCACCAATATATGTGTGTTTTAGATCCGATCTTGCAAGTTCTAGTTACCTACTATGTGTTATGACCCGGCAACCCCGGAGTGACAATAGCCGGAACCACTCCCGGTGATGACCATAGTTTGAGGAGTTCATGTGTTCACCAAGTGCTAATGCTTTGTTCCGGTTCTTTATTAAAAGGAGAACCTTAATATCCCGTAGTATCATTTTGGACCCCGCTGCCATGGGAGGAATGGACAAAAGATGTCATGCAAGTTATTTTCCCTAAGCACGTATGACTACACACGGAATGCATGCCTACATCACATTGACGAATGGGAGCTAGCCACATATCTCTCCGTGTTATAACTGTTGCATGATGAATGTCATCCAATCGAATCACTGACCCATTGTCTACGAGTTTGTCCCACTGCTCGTGTTACTTGTTTTGCTCTGCTGCTGTTACTTGTTGTGCTCTGCTGCTGTTACTTGCTACTCTTGCTACTTGCTACTGTTGTTCCTTGCCACTGCTGTTACTCTTTACACTGCTGCTACCTGCTACAATACTTTTTCTCGCGCCGTTGACGGGAAAGAATATTTCCCATCCACGGTCAACTTCTGGCGCCATTGATCCGACAGTTAGGAATAGTCTGCCTTGTCAACAGATCATTTCTAACACCGTTGTTATCATACTACTTTGCTACTGATACTTTGCTTGTAGATACTAATCTTTCAGGTGCGGTTGAATCTGACGCATTCAGCTGCTAATACTTGAGAGTATCCTTTCACTTCCCGTCGGGCGAACCAACAAATTTGGTTTGAATACTCTACCCTGGAAAACTGTCGCGAACCCACGCGCTGGTGGGCCATTGCAAGACAATTGCTAATTGTTGAGCAACTGGGAGCAGTTCTGGCTCTGTTGCCGCGGAGGCATCAAGTCAGGGACACGTCAACAACATTTCTCTAGTGCCGTTGCCGGGGACTGCTAGCAGCAGCTTTTTCTGGCGCCGTTGCCGGGGAGGGTTTGCTATATTCTCTGAGTCACATGGGAATTATATCTGCTGATCACTATGAAGAATTTGGAAGATCCAAAAGCCAAAGTCTTGCCCTCAACTACGAGGGGAGGTAAGGAACTGCCATCTAGCTCTACACTTGATTCACCTTCAGTTATGAGTAAGTTTGCGACATCACCTCCTTCTAGAAATCTTGATATGTCGCCTGTGCTTGATGATGCTATGCCTGATACTGCTAGAGATCTATGCCTGCTACTGCTAGAGATGCTATGCCTGATACTGCTAGAGATGCTATGCGTGATACTACTTTGCCTGATGATGCTAGAGATGCTATTTTGCCTGATGATGCTATGCTTGTTATTGCTAGAGATACTACTTTGCCTGATGTGCCACTAGGGGTGTTCCTTGATGCTCATATTGCTAGAGTTACTGCCAATGCTCGTGATGCTTCTGAAACTGCCGATACTATTGAGATAGAACCTGATTTTGCTCCTGCTAGATCTAGCTCTCCTAGATATGAATTGCCTGATATAACTAAGGGTTACGTTATGGAGGGAGAGATAGCCTAGGATTTTCTTGCGTGTAAGGATGCGTCTCACGCTGAGAAATTACTTCTCAACTGGAAGGAAAAATCTCTGAAAGCTAGGATGAAACACAACCCGAAGTTTGCCACTTCACCTATCTTAATCACCGGTAAGGATTATGAATTCTCTGTCGACCCTGAGATAATATCTCTAGTCGAATCTGATCCTTTCCACGGTTATGAGTCTGAGACGGTCGTAGCCCATCTTACCAAACTACACGATATAGCCACCGTTTTCACTAGTGAGGAGAAGATCCGCTACTACTATATCCTTAAGTTGTTTCCTTTCTCTCTAAAGGATGACGCTAAAGCCTGGTTCACTTCTCTTGCTCCTCGATGTGTGAGTAGTCCCCAGGATATGGTCTATTACTTCTGTGAGAAATATTTCCCTGCCCATAAGAAGCAAGCTGCCTTGCAGGAAATATACAACTTTGCTCAACTCAAAGAAGAGAGTCTCCCACAAGCTTGGGGGAGGCTCATCCAGCTACAGAATGCTTTGCCTGATCACCCTCTTAAGAAGATCAAGATACTTGATATCTTCTATAACGGACTTACCGATGCTTCTAGAGACCACCTAGATAGTTGTGCCGGTAGTGTTTTTAGGGAGCGGACTGTAGAACAAGCTGAGACTCTACTGAATAACATCTTGATCAACGATAATGCTTGGACTATTCCCGAACCATCTCCTAAGCCAATTCCAAAGAAAATAGGTATTCTATTCGTGAGTCCGAAGATATGCAAGAAGCCAAGAAATCTATGCAAGAGAAAGGCATTAGATTTGTCACACCCTGTTTTTCACCACCAATGTTTTAAGTTGCAAAAATCAGAGCTTGTTAAAACTTTTTCTAGTGATGTTGTGAATGCTATGAATGCCTTGTATGAATGTATGCTTGTTTGCTTATTGATCCGAAACCCATGATAAATTTATTTTTAAATGAATTTCCAAAATTCTTTTTCTTTGACACCAGATCACCTCTACCTTGCTTGGGTTACACTACTAGCTCATGATGCCTAGTAGAACTCCCAACCAAAGTTGGTGATCTGAACTCAAATACTATTATTATTTACCAAAAACATTAACTAATGATTTAAAACATTAATGTTCTATTTTAAATACATGTCTGTTTCTAAGGCCAGGAATGATATTCCCACAAGGAAAAATGCTTCTGTGCCTTAGAAAATTCTGAGTAAAATCATGGAAACTCAGAAGGACATATATTTTCCATATATAAGATTTTCAACCCTATTTTATATTATAATTGTTTGAATAAAACCATGAAAACCATTCCTGTCTGTTTTAAGCTTTTTAGATATTTCCAAAGGAAATACTCTCAATAAAATCCCATTAAATTACAGGAGCCTCCCCAAGCCATAATTGGTGCCCACATAAAATCTCACCTTGATCCAAGGTGGGGAAGGTCACCAAATGAGCCTAAACCCCTCTCTGTCCAGAATAGAGTTGGAACAACTCTACATAACAAACTTTGTCCAATGGGGCTGAAACTTTGGAGGGGTGTTTGGCACCTCAAATGAGGACTCCACACCAAAAATGAGATTTGTAAGACTCTGTTTAGTCACACTCCCTTTGGAGGGGACAGATCTGGACACTTTGATGCATTTTCAAGTTTACAAAGCTAAACTTGTTCAATGGAGCTCAAAATTGGTGAAAACCCCTACATTAACCCCAAGACCAAACCTGCTAAGTTGCAGTTCCAGTGGTGGAGTGGAAGCACCGCAAACCACTGTCAAATACCTTCCGATAGGAAGGTTAAAACCCACCTAGCCACTGTTTTACCCAATGGCAAAGCCTCAAACTTGGTGTATTAGTGCCTCAGATCAACCTAAACACGCAGTCAACTGGCCCCTCCCTACTTCAAAGCACAAGTGACAAGAACCTCAATTTGTGCCACAGATCAGGGCTGGACAGCACTAGTGAAACCTGCCCCCTTGACCAGCCAGTGCTCTCACTAGCACACAACGGCTAGAAACACTCCCAGCAACACCCAGGACATGAGGGACACGTCTAAAGTGCCCCAGAGCGCGCCAGCATGCCGTGGCATGCTAAAACTGCGCCTACAGGGAGCCACCGAGAAGGGGACGACACTCCCGGCCGGTGCCAACCTCCCCCGAAGTGTCCAAGACTTCCCCCGACAACCCCTGTGTGTAAAGCATCCGCCATGGACCCTCCTCTCCTGCGCTAGATCTCGGGCGACGCGTGCCCGCGCGCACCCGACTCGGCCAAGCATGCACAGACGCTGCAGCTCGAACCCACGCCTTCTCCCTCTACAGCCGATGCTTCAGAGCATCCCAAACCACGTTCGGAGACCGTGGTTTCGCAGCCAGCTCCTCACTATGCACGCACGCGTGCCACGGTGAGTCACCGGCGCACCGAGTCGGCTCACCGTCGCGAGCCTATAAATAGGACTCCCGGCGCCTCAGCACCCCTCCAGCAGCCTCTGCACGACCACTAGGTCCTCCCTAGCCACCCAAACGAGCTCGCACAGCCCCGGTGCTCGAGATCAACCGAGGCCCCTCCGCCTCGGAGCTCCGGTCGATCTCCGGCTACACGCCGGCTCCTACGACACTCGACCCACCAGAGCACTCCCCTCGACACCATGAACCTTTCCCCCAACTGCCCCGAGCGATCCCGTGCCCCTAGCTACCAGTTCAACCATGTCCCGAAACCCCTCCGCCACGGCCACCTCGTCGCCGGTGACTCTGAGCCTATCCGGCGCTGTCCCGACCACCTGCAGGTAGGCGGAGGCACGCTGTAGCCATTCTTGCCCTTAGCTAGGACCAAGGACGATGGTAGCCTCGCCGGAGTTCATCTCCTCCTCCCTGGCCAGAGGTAGGGGAAGAACCCGACAGGTGGGCTCCACCTGTCGCTGTCCTGGAGCCGCCCCACGCGCAGCCACAACCGCTGACCCCAGGGGCCCGCACGTCAGGTTCAAACCTGGCGCGCGCGCCTGGCAGCCTCCTGGCTGGCTGGGCCGGCCTGCTTCCCAGGCTAGGCTTTGGCCTTTTTCTTTTATTTTTAAAACATAGACTAAAATTATTTTTGTAAAAATAACAACTAGTGGAAAAATATAATTTTTCCACTGATATTTTTCTAAAAATGAGTAGTATTTGATTCTGCCCTTGTTGACATTTTCCAAAAACAGAATCTGTTTTATAATAATATAAAGGCATTAAAGGCAATAGTTTGCCCCTGTTTAGTAATTATTAAAAATGCTTAGCTAGTAAAAACTAAGAGAAGATATTTTTCAAATTAACAACCTGAATTTAAACAAGTTTTGCAACATTTCTAAAAGTGATTTGTGATCTATTTTTGTGTGAGCTATTTCTTATTTATTCTATTCTCGACGATAAAATTACCGAGTGACGAAGGATTCGGAGCGGAAGACCTCGAACACCCCGGATACCTAGCTGACCAAGGCAAGGAGCCCTTTGACCATGACTTGAGCATATAAATTGATGCATCCTAGAATAGCATGTACTTTTCCGTTGCATGTGATCATAGTGCCGGTTCATCATTGGTGTGATGGTACCGAAGGCTTCTTCGAAGCACTTGCATGATGGTGATGTTATACATATGGCTCCTCGGAGCACAAGCATGATGAGCTTGATCCTACCATCTATGAGGATCATGCTACTATCATGTTGACTAGTAGAGTTAGAGAACCATTGCATGAGCATGATGATGAGTTAAATCAAAGGTTTATGAATACCCCGTCGGGTGCCACTAATGCTCGAGGGTGATGATGAGATGGGTGGCCACTTTTGGTGAAGTGGTGCACCGGTGTTTTGTGTGAGTATGGTTTCGGAAATGGGATTAGATTTATGATCTGTCGACCGTCCCAACCTCACCTGTGCGACCATGTTACCCCTTTATGGGACGGGGCTTTGTTGATTACTCTGATCGGTACTAGCAAAGAACCACATTACTAGTGGCGGGAGTGATTGTCGTCACTCTCGTGATGGGGTCGTGCTAGGAAGGGCGACTATGCCATTTTTATGAGTTTCAGGCACACCGTTGGTGTCCGCATGGTTGATATTGTCCAGAGTCGGTGCTCGTAAGATGTACAACATGTGGGCTGGGTACCAATCGAGTGGACCTCCTTGTTTAGTACCGTCAGGGGAAAGATAATGATCGAGTACTTACCTCGGGTATATGTCATATACCGCGACTCGTGGATGACACGGAAGTTTGCCGGTTCTCGTGGGTACAGCACGCAACCTCTGCAGAGTGTCAAACTATTCGAATAGCCATGTCCACGGTCAAGCACCGTTGGGTAGTCCTGCTTAAACTACGTCCAACGTTTCCGTATAAACCAAGTGTGAGTGTGTGTGTATGTGTGGTAACTGGTGTTACTAGATGAAACGATATGACCAAGTTAGGTGACTTGGCACATAGGGTGAACCCGGTGTGTTCAGCCCTTGACAGATGCGATGGCATTTGTAACCTGTTCTTCAATAGTAATTATTTAGCTTGATGCATATACATGATCATCCCACTAAGTTGCAATT
Organism: Hordeum vulgare subsp. vulgare; assembly: GCF_904849725.1. Lineage (NCBI taxonomy): Eukaryota > Viridiplantae > Streptophyta > Magnoliopsida > Poales > Poaceae > Hordeum > Hordeum vulgare. Next base: position 296,656,440 of record NC_058519.1, read on the forward strand.
CATCAGCTGCATGTTATTGTTGTACTTAGCTTTCATTGTTCATATCATGGGCTGTTCGCGAGTATATTCAAATTACTCATTGGCTTGCCACTGGTTATATTATTGACCAGACATGGAAGGACCGGATTTTTGGCGATGAGTACGTCTTCGGAGACGGACCTGCGATCTAGGACGCTTCCAAGTCAGAATGCATGTCGGTGTAGGCTTGATGGCATGGGCACCCGCTTAGCCCTTATGAGTTTCCACTACCCGTCGTACCCCTTTTAATTGGCCTTAGGCAGTGCTTGTGAACCTGACCCTTCGGTTATTTGATGTAATATTCGGTATTTGGATGTAAGACTCTATTATTCTGTATATGTGTTCAGTGAGCATTGATCCTTGGGATTACTGGGCACGACGATCTCAACTTACTAGTCGGGGTCCCCACAGAACTGGTATCAGAGCCATCCTGAATATAGGAAGCCTTAGGTAGCATGGACCTTAGCCGAAAACGATTAGTACACCAGCCTTACACTTAAGATTTTGCACCTAAAACCTTCTGATTCTCTCTCTCTCCTATATCTTGTAGATGGCCGCCGTACCTGAGACGTTTCTGGAGACCAACTTTCCCCTACTCCTGGTGGATAGTCTCGAGAAGTGCCACGTACGCCGCACGCCCATCTTCCTCTACCACGAGCACTGGGTCAACGCCGACACCAAGGAATATCACGTGCACGTGATAGTGAAGGCTAACGACTCCCTGTCTAGTTGGTTCTTTGAAGGACCACAAATGGGGGAACTGATGCTGGCAGTGGAGACAACGGCATGAGAGGCGCTCGTGCGTCTCCGCGATATCCTCCCTGAGATGGCAGATGAGCCCGCTACTTTTCACCTACCTTTTATTAAGGAAGGAGTGGATGGGAGTTGGACACTCACCCCATCGTCTGAGGGAGGGATGCCATTAAGGTTTCAGACTTACTTCAGTCTCTAATCCGACACCCTAACTCACCTTCTGGTTAAGGAATCAACGAAGCTTCACCAAGAACTGCACCAAGTCAAGGGCCTACTTCACACCGACAAGATGAAGAATCGCAAGGTGAAGAAAACAGGCACACCTGAAGGAAGGACCGGTGTTGCTACCAGGGGTGGTATGCTACCAATCCGGGCTGTCCCTCTTCCGGGTCGCCGCCTGACAGCGGAAGAGTATACTGAGCTCTTCGCCGCCTCACCTAAGAGATGCCGTGATGTACCGCTTCTTTCTTCCACTCCTTTGAAGGAAGAAGACACTGACGAAGACGAAGATCCTGCCGAACCCACCTATGAGACCGAGCAGTCCGCCGCGTAGGATTTCAGCGTAGGCAGCTGGGAGTACCCCTGAGCGTAGGGTATCCATGTATCCGATCTTCCAAATTATGAGTGTGTATGATGTAAGCCCCATTCTGCCTTAGGCAACCTGTACGCGACTACGTCACTTGTTTTCAATGATTGCAAATTCCGTTTCCAGGACTTTGGTTTTAAAGACTCGCACTAGCGCACATTTGGACCCCCCTCTTACTAGAGCAAACCCTTGTGGTTTCAAGCAAGGTGGAATATTGACCTATCTGTTTCCATGACAGGATGGTGAACACAACCCGCAACAGCACCTTCGGCAACCCCGGTGCCGCCTCCTCAGGTCAGCCGCGGGGAACCGAAGGAGAAGCTCACGCTGGAGATCACCATGAGCAGCCTGGCAATGTTCCTCCGCCACCTCCTCCCGAGAACTTGACTATGGATCAGTTCCTTCAGGCTCTTCGCGAGGAGCCTCAAGCCAACAATGCCGCTATTTAGCATCTGGCTCAAGTCCTAGTGAACAACCGGCCGCAGAACGGGAATGGCAATGGCCGCTCTACTCTCTCTGAGTTTATGCGGACTACGCCTCCCATATTAACACAGACGACTGAACCATTCGATGCCGATGACTAGATTCGCACTATTGAAGACCTCCTTGCACTGGTCAAGTGCACCGATGAATGTGAGAAGGTCATTTATGCTTCTCTCTATCTCGGAGGCACCGCCAGGGCTTGGTGGGATGGTTTCCAGATCATGCGAGCTGGGCAAGTCATCACTTGGGCAATGTTCAAGGAAGGATTCCACGCAGCTCATATTCTGCCAGGAATGATGACCATCAAGAAGCGGGAATTTCGAGCCTTGAGGCAAGGCCGTGGAACTGTTAAAGAATATCTGCAGAAGTTTAACCTCTTGTCGAGGTATGACCCTCAGGATGTTAACACTAAGGTCGCTAAGATGGAATGCTTCATGGAAGGGTTGCAGCAGTCCCTGCAATACCAGTTGGTAGTTTGCGACTTCAAGACCTTCAGCGACCTGGTTAACAAGGCACTTATGCTGGAAGACAAGCGTCGTGCAATGGACGACAGCCGCAAGCGCAAGCTGATAGGTAGTGGAGGACCCACTAATGCAAGACCGAGACCATGGCAGTCAGCACCTGCGAGGCCTAACTATCAGCAGCAGCAGTACAAGACCCCGGTATTCCGTCAAAATTATCAGCCTCAAGTCAACACCAAGCGAGTTTCCAACCCGCGAATAACAGTGGAGTCAAGACCAACCCTCCGGGTCAGGTCACCTGTTTTGGTTGTGGTCAAACCGGACACTATTCCAGGCAGTGTCCCAACAAGAAGCCCGATGCACCGCGTCCCAATGCACCCAACCCAGGTCAAGGAGCACCAGGAAGAAACCAGATTCCCCGCAACCAGCAGTTCAATAGCAGGTGGCAGATCAACCACATCACCGCCGAAGAGGCGCAGGAAGACCCGGACTGCATTCTGGGTACGTTCCTCGTCAACTCCACCCTAGCTACAGTGTTGTTTGATTGTGGTGATTCACATTCATTTGTTACTCAAAGGTTTGCGGAGAACTCTGGTTTAAAACCCACTCTTGTTGGCGGGCAGATGGCAATTCAAACCCCGGGAGCAGTGTTGAGGACCAATCTAGGGTGTAGAAGGGTCGAGATAGTTATGAATGGGACGAGCTTCTTGGCAGACCTCATTGTGCTTAAGTCGCAAGGCTTAGAAGTAATTCTCGGCATGGATTGGCTGGCCAAGCACCAGAGTCCCTTGGACTGTGCCAACAGGGCCATTACCATGACAAGCGACCAAGGGGTCAAGGTCAAGTATGTCTCTGAGCCGGTATCAGCTCAAGTACCTCGAATCAATAGCCTATTCGAGGTAGAGCTCGACCAAGTGCCTGAAGTCTATGAGTACCCGGACGTCTTTCCTGACGAGCTACCTGGAATGCCTCCTGATCGAGACATCGAGTTCATCATCGAGCTCATGCCCGGGTCAAGGCCTATATATAAGAAGCCTTACAGGATGGGATCCGAAGAGCTAGCAGGGCTGAAGAAGCAGTTGGATGAGCAACTCAGGAAAGGATTCATTCGTCCGAGTGCATCACCTTAGGGATCACCTGTTCTGTTTGTATCAAAGAAGGATGATACCATTTGACTCTGTGTCGATTACCTTTCTCTCAACGAAGTCACAATCAAGAACAAGTACCCACTCCCCAAGATAGAAAACCCGTTTGACTAGTTCAATGGAGCTAAGGTATTCTCCAAGATCGATCTCCGATCCGGATATTACCAGTTGAAGATTCGACCCGAGGACATACCCAAGACTGCATTCGTGACCCGATACGGTCTCTATGAGTGCACTGTCATGTCCTTCGGATTGACGAATGCCCCAGCTTACTTCATGTACCTCATGAACAAGGTCTTCATGGAGTATTTGGACAAGTTTGTCGTCGTATTCATCGATGACATATTAATCTTCGCAAAATCCGAAGAAGAGCATGAGCAACACTTGAGGTTGGTTCTGGGAAAGCTTCGAGAGCACCAACTGTATGCCAAGTTCAGCAAGTGCCAATTCTGGCTGAACGAAGTTGGATTTTTGGGTCATACCATGATGGCAAGCGGATTCGCAGTAGATCCATCCAAGATTACCAAAGTGACCAACTGGGAATCGCCGAGAGACCTGAAGGATGTCAGGAGTTTCCTCGGGCTCGCGGGATACTACTGCAAGTTCGTAGAGGGATTCTCCAGCATTGCTCTACCTATGACTCAACTTTTGAAGAAAGGTCGGAAGTTAGAGTGGACACCGGCGTGTGAAGCGAGCTTCCAAGAGTTGAAGAAAAGACTGACTACCGCCCCGGTACTAGCTACCCCGGACATCAACAAGGAGTTTGTGATTTACGGTGATGCCTCCGGAACCGGACTCGGTGGAGTCTTAATGCAAGATGGCAGAATCGTGGCGTACTTGTCATGGCAACTGCGTCCACATGAGGAGAACTACGCCACCCATGATCTCGAGTTAGCAGTCGTAGTGCATGCCTTCAAGACATGGCGACATTACCTTCTCGGGAAGCGATGTGAAATATACACGGACCACAAGAGTCTGAAATATATCTTCACCCAAAGGGAGTGGAATATGAGGCAACGAAGATGGCTTTAGTTAATCAAGGATTACGATCTCAGCATTCAGTACCACCCCGGTAAGGCAAACATGGTAGCCGATGCTTTAAGCCGGAAGGCTGGCACCTTGAATGTCATGCTCAAGGAAAGGTTGCCCGCCTTGTATGAAGAGATGGAAAGCTTCGGGCTGGAGTTAGTCGAACCAGGATACCTGGCCAACCTCGAAGTCAAACCAACTCTGGCTGATGGTATCAAGAAATCCCAGGAGGGAACAAGATTATTGAAGGCCTCAAGAGGAAGATACAGGAAGGCAAGGCCCGAGAGTTCTCGGTTGATCATCAAGGAGTGGTGTGGTACGGGAAACGCTTATGCGTGCCCAACAAGGCCGAACTCAAGGACTTGATCCTGCAAGAGTCTCATGACACGCCATACTCCATCCATCCCGGTGGTACCAAGAAGTATCAAGGACTCCAAGAACGATTCTGGTGGCATGGCATGAAGAGAGAGATAGGCTCCTACGTCGCTAAGTGCGATGTATGCCAGCGGGTCAAGGCTGAGCATCAGCGACCTGCTGGGCTGCTACAACCTCTTCAAGTGCCAGAATGGAAATGGGATAAGGTCGGCATGGACTTCATCACCGGACTACCTCGATCAAGAAGGGGTCATGACTCCATATGGGTCATCATCGACCACTTAACTAAGGTGTCTCATTTCATTCCGGTCAACACCACATACGGGGCGACAAGTTGGCTAGCCTCTACATTGAGCGCATCGTTAGCCTCCATGGAGTTCCTAAGGAGATCGTGTCCGACCGTGGCACACAGTTCACCTCAAGATTCTGGAAGAAGTTTCAAGAAGCTCTCGGAACCAAGCTCTCTTTCAGCAGGGCTTTCCACCCGCAGACGGGCGGACAGACCGAGAGGGTAAACCAGATACTCAAGGACATGCTCCTCGCATGTGTCTTGGCTCATGGTGCCAAATGGGAAGACTGTCTGCCGTTTGCTGAGTTCTCATACAACAACAACTACCAGTCTAGTCTTCAAATGGCCCCATTCGAGGTGCTATATGGGCGAAATTGCCGCACCCCACTCAATTGGTCCAAAAACGGAGAAGGACTAGTTTTTGGGCCAGAAGCACTTCAGGAAGCGGAAAATAAGGTGCAGCTTGTCCAAGAAAACCTGAAGGCAGCTAAGTCTCGACAAAAGAGCTATGCGGACTCCCACCGCATGGATGTGGAGTTCGTTCCCGGAGACCAGGTGTACCTACGCATTACACCTTTCAACGGAACCAAGCGTTTCCACGTCAAGGGGAAGCTAGCCCCAAGGTTTATTGGATCCTTCAAGATCATGGCAAGGCGCGGGGAAGTGGCTTATCAGTTGGAGCTACCCCCAAAACTTTCAGGTGTGCACAACGTGTTCCACGTGTCATAGCTTCGGAAGTGCTTACAAGTGCCGAACCGTTCGGATCCTTGCAAGGACATTGACCCCCAAGCTGTTGACCTTCAACCGGACCTTACCTACCGCGAGAAGCCGATTCGCATTCTGGATGAAGCAGAGCGTTGCACCAGAAGCCGCACCATCAAGTATTTCAAGGTTCAGTGGAGCAACCATACCGAAGCAGAAGCAACATGGGAACGTGAAGACTATCTCCGATCAGAATTTCCAGAGCTATTTAACGCCAGGCTTAGGAATCTCGGGGACGAGATTCTTGTAAGAGGGATAGGTCTGTCACAACCTGTTTTTCACCACCAATGTTTTAAGTTTCAAAAATCAGAGTTTGTTAAAACTTTTTCTAATGATGTTGTGAATGCTATGAATGCCTTGTATGAATGTATGCTTGTTTTCTTGTTGATCCAAAACCCATGATAAATTTATTTTTAAATGAATTTCCAAAACTCTTCTCCTTTACACACCAGATCACCTCTACCTTGCTTGGGTTACACTACTAGCTCATGATGCCTAGTAGCACTCCCAACCAAAGTTGGTGATCTGAACTCAAATACTATTATTATTTACCAAAAACATTAATTAATGATTTAAAACATTATTTTTCTATTTTAAATACATGTCTGTTTCTAAGGCCAGGAATGATATTCCAACAAGGAAAAATGCTTCTCTGCCTTAGAAAATTCTGAGTAAAATCATGGAAACTCAGAAGGACATATATTTTCCATATATAAGATTTTCAACCCTATTTTATATTATAATTGTTTGAATAAAACCATGAAAACCATTCCTGTCTGTTTTAAGCTTTTTAGATATTTCCAAAGGAAATACTCTCAATAAAATCCCATTAAATTACAGGAGCCTCCCCAAGCCATAATTGGTGCCCACATAAAATCTCACCTTGATCCAAGGTGGGGACGGTCACCAAATGAGCCTAAACCCCTCTCTGTCCAGAATAGAGTTGGCACAACATTACATAGCAAAGTTTGTCCAATTGGGCTGAAACTTTGTAGGGGTGTTTGGCGCCTCAAATGAGGACTCCACACCAAAAATGTGATTTGTAAGACTCTGTTTAGTCACACTCCCTTTGGAGGGGACAGAGCCGGCCACTTTGATGCATTTTCAAGTTTACAAAGCTAAACATGTTCAATGGAGCTCAAAATTGGTGAAAACCCCTACTTTAACCCCAAGACCAAACCTGTTAAGTTGCAGTTCAAGTGGTGGAGTAGAAGCACCCCAAACCACTGTCGAATACCTTCTGACAGGAAGGTAAAAACCCACCTAGCCACTGTTTTACCCAATGGCAAAGCCTCAAACTTGGTGTATTAGTGCCTCACATCAACCTAAACACGCAGTCAACTGGCCCCTCCCTAGTTCAAAGCACAAGTGACAAGAACCTCAATTTGTGCCACAGATCAGGGCTGACAGCACTAATGAAACCTGTCCCCCTTGACTAGACAGTGCTCTCACTAGCACACAACGGCTAGAAACACTCCTAGCAACACCCAAGACATGAGGGACACGTCTAAAGTGCCCCAGAGCGCACCAGCATGCTGTGGCATGCCAAAACTGCGGTCTGGACGCGCTACAGGGAGCCACCGAGAAGGGGACGATGCTCCCGACCGGTTCCAACCTCCCTCGAAGTGTCCAAGACCTCCCCCGACAACCCCTCTGTGTAAAGCAGCCGCCAGGGACCCTCCTCTCCCACGCTAGAGCTCGGGCGACGCGTGACCGCACGCACCCTACTCAGCTGAGCATGAACAGACACTGCAGCTCGACCCAACGCCTTCTCCCTCTGCGACCGATGCTTCAGAGCATCCCAAACCATGTCCGGAGACCGTGGTTTCGCAGCCAGCTCCTCAATGTATACGCACGCGGACCACGGTGAGTCACCGGCGCACCGAGTTGGCTCACCATCGCGAGCCTATAAATAGGCCTCCCCGTCACCTCAATACCCCTCCAGCAGCCTCTCCATGACCACTAGCTCCTCCCTAGCCACCCAATCGAGCTCGCAAAGCCCCGGTGCTCGCGATCGACCGAGGCCCCTCCGCCTCGGAGCTCCGGTCGATCTCCGGCTACACGCCGGCTCCTGCGACACTCGACCCACCAAAGCACTCCCCTCGACACCAGGAACCTTTCCCACAACTGCCCCGAGTGATTCTGTGCCCCTAGCTACCAGTTCAACCAGGTCCCGAAACCCCTCTGCCACGGCCACCTCGTCGTCGGCGACTCCGAGCCTCTCCGGCGCTGTCCCGACCACCTGCAGGTAGGCGGAGCCAAGCTGAACCCATTCCTGCCCTTAGCTAGGCCCAAGGACGACGGTAGCCTCGCCGGAGTTCATCTCCTCCTCCCTGGCCGGAGGTAGGGGAAGAACCCGACAGGTGGGCTCCACCTGTCGGCGTCCTGGAGCCACCCCGCGTGCAGCCACAGCCGCTGATCCCAGGGGCGCGCTTGTCTGGTTCAAACCTGGCACGCGCACGCGCCTGGCAGCCTGCTAGCTGGCTGGGCCGACCTGCTTCCCAGGCCAGGCTTTGGCCTTTTTCTTTTATTTTTAAAATGGAGACTAACATGATTTTTCTAAAAATAACTGCCTAGTGGAAAAATATAATTGTTCCACTGATATTTTTCTAAAATGAGTAGTATTTGATTCCGCCCTTGCTCACATTTTTCAAAAACAGAATCTGTTTTTTAATAATATAAAGGCATTAAAGGCAATAGTTTGCCCCTGTTTAGTAATTATTAAAAATGCTTAGCTAGTAAAAACTAAGAGAAGATATTTTTCAAATTAACAACCTGAATTTAACCAAGTTTTGCAACATTTTTGAAAGTGATTTGTGATCTATTTTTGTGTGAGCTATTTCTTATTTATTCTATTCTCGACGGTAGAATTACCGAGTGATGAAGGATTCAGAGCGGAAGACCTCGAAGACAATGGATACCTAGCTGACCAAGGCAAGCAACCCTTTGACCATGACTTGAGCATATAAATTGATGCATGCTAGAATAGCAAGTACTTTTCCGTTGCATGTGATCATAGTGCCGGTTCATCATTGGTGTGATGGTACCGAAGGCTTCTTCGAAGCACTTGCATGATGGTGATGTTATACATATGGCTCCTCGGAGCACAAGCATGATGAGCTTGATCCTACCATCTATGAGGATCATGCTACTATCATGTTGACTAGTAGAGTTAGAGAACCATCGCATGAGCATGATGATGAGTTAAATCAAAGGTTTATGAAACACCCCGTCGGGTGCCACTAATGCCCGAGGGTGATGATGAAATGGGTGGCCACTTTTGGTGAAGTGGTGCACCGATGTTTTGTGTGAGTATGGTTTCGGAAATGGGATTAGATTTGTGATGTGTCGAGCGTCCCAACCTCTCCTGTGCGACCACGTTACCCCTTTATGGGACGGGCTTTGTTGATTACTCTGGTCGGTACTAGCAAAGAACCACATTACTAGTGGTGGGAGTGATTGTCGTCACTCTCGTGATGGGGTCGTGCCAGGAAGGGCGACTATGCCATTTTTATGAGTTCCAGGCACACCGTTGGACCCCGCATGGTGGATATTGCCCAGAGTCGGTGCTCGTAAGACGTACAACATGTGGGTTGGGTACCAATCGAGTGGACCTCCTTGTTTAGTACCGTAAGAGGAAAGATAATGATCGGGTACTTACCTCGGGTATATTTGATATACCGCGAGTCGTGGATGACACGGAAGTTTCCCGGTTCTCATGGGTACAACGGGCAACCTCTGCAAAGTGCGAAACTATTCGAATAGCCGTGTCCATGGTCAAGTACAGTTGGGTAATCCTGCTTAAACTACGTCCATCATTTCCGCATAAACCAAGTGTGAGTGTGTGTGTATGTGTGGTAACTGGTGTTACTAGATGAAATGATATGACCAAGTTCGTTGACTTGGCACATAGGGTGAACCCTGAGTGTTCAGCCCTTGACAGATGCGATGGCATCTGTAACCTGTTCTTCAAGAGTAATTATTTAGCTTGATGCATATACATGATCATCCCACCAAGTTGCATTTCATCAGCTGCATGTTATTGTTGTACTTCGCTTTCATTGTTCATATCATGGGCTGTTTGCGAGTACATTCAAAGTTCATATCATGGGCTGTTTGCGATTACATTCATTGGCTTTCCACCGGTTATATTATTGACCAGACACGGAAGGACCGGAGTTTAGTGATGAGTACGTCTTCGGAGACGGACCTACGATCTAGGACACTTCCAAGTCAGAATGCCTGTCGGTGTAGGCTTGATGGCATGGGCACCCGCTTAGCCCTTATGAGTTTCCGCTACCCGTCGTACCCGTTTTAATTGGCCTTAGGCCCTGCTTGTGAACCTGACCCTTCGATCATTTGATGTAATATTCCATATTCGAATGTAAGACTCTATGATTCAGTATCTTTGTTCAGTGAGCATTGATCCTTGGGATCACTGGGCATGGTGATCTCTTCTTACTAGTCGGGGTCCCCACAAGATCTGAAGATGTCAAAAATCTACCACCTATCGAAGAGATCCATGGTCTCGATAACCCGATACACGTAGTGGAAGTAAATTCATTGCATAGGTTTAATGAGAGTGATATTCCTTTTGATAAACTGCTAGCCTATGCTTCGATGAATTTGACAACTTTTTTGCCAAACAACGGAGTTTCAATGATTATGTTAGCAGACATTTGGAACAAAGTACTCGTATGCTTAGTCATTTAAGTGCTTGTGTAGACAGAAATGTCAATGATCTGAAGCTTCTGAGTAAACATGCCTCTATGATTACTACTCAGGTAGAACATGTACTTAAAGCTCAGAATGACTTGCTCGATGAATTAAATGACAACTCTATCAGAGTCATCACTAGACGAGGCAAAATGACTCAGGAACCTTTGTATCCTAAAGGCCATCCTAAGAGAATTGATCAAGATTCTCAAGGAATTAATGCTGATACACCCAGTCATCCTAAGGAGAAGAAGGATGATAGAAACCTGCATGTTAGTTCACCAAATATTGTCACACCCGAAGAACCAAATGATATTTCTGCATGTGATGCAGAAACACAATCTGGTGATGAACATGAACCTGGTGACAATATGGACAACGATGTTCATAATGATGCTCAACCTAGCAATGATAAGGATGTGGAGATTGAACCTACGGTTAATCCAAATAATCCACCACCTAAGAGATACAATAAGAATGACATCACTGCTAGGAAGCATGGTAAAGAAAGGGAACCATGGGTTCAGAGACCTATGCCCTTTCCTCCTAAGCCATCCAAGAAAAAGGATGATGAGGATTTTGAGCGCTTTATTGAAATGATAACACCCGTCTTTCTGCAGATGTGGTTAGTTGATATGCTCAAAATGTCTCCATATGCCAAGTACATGAAAGATATCGTGACCAATAAACGGAAGATACCAGATCTTGAGATCTCCAACATGCTTGCCAATTACACTTTCAAAGGTGGAACTCCTAAGAAACTTGGTGATCCCGGAGTGCCCACTATACCTTGCTCCATTAAAGGAAACTACGTAAGAACTGCCTTATGTGACTTTGGAGCCGGAGTTAGTGTTATGCCTCTCTCTCTTTATCGTAGACTTGAACTAGATAAGTTGACACCCACTGAAATCTCTCTGCAAATGGCCGAAAAATCAACTGCTTTCGCTGTTGGCATTTGCGAGGATGTACCTGTTGTGGTTGCTAATACCAGTATCCTAACAGACTTTGTTATCTTGGATATTCCTGAGGATGATGCCATGGCTGTCATCCTCGGAAGACCCTTTTTAAATACTGCAGGGGCTGTTATAGATTGCAACAAAGGCAATGTCAATTTCCATGTCAACGGTAATGAGCATACCATGCACTTTCCGAAGAAACGATATCAAGTACATTGCATCAATGCTATCGAAAAATCTTCATCGATTCTTATTGGGAGCTTTGAATGCACTATTCCTCGTGTCAAGATGAAGTATGATTTTCTTGTTGGGGAGATACAAATCCCCATTGAGGTGACTTAGTGGCTATTCGAAAATTCTCCGTTCTCTTTTGCGATTCGACAAAGTTTTGTCATGAGGATTTGATCAACCCCATTGACGGTTTTCTTTCGATGACCATGAAATGGATGAATCAAAGAGTCATATACCTTTGTTTTAAGCTTTCACTTTCTTTTGCTTAGAAGAGAAATGATAGGTTTAGTTTAGTTTTTCGTGTTTTCTGTTTTAGCGTCCCGGAGAAAAATACCCCAAAAATAAAAATTCTCCGATGGTCCTCAAAATCTAGTATGATTTTTTCTGGGATATTTGAAAAATATTGGGACTGAGAGCTGGCCTGGGGGCCACAACAGTGGGCCACAAGCCCTATCACCGCGGCCTCCCCCCTGGCCGCGGCAATCAAGCTTGTGGGGCCCACATGGACCCCCTCCACTCATTCCAGCTCCCATCCTCTTCCTCTACCTCCAGAAAAAATCGTTTCGCAGCTCAAACCAGTGTTCTTGCTCATTTGGCTGTGATTTTGGATCTCCTTGCTCAAAGCACCATTCTACGAACCGTTTTGGGGAAGTTACTCTTTCGTAAGTGACTCCTCCATTAATCCATTTAGTTTTTGCTCTAGTGCTTTATCCTTCGCGTATTCTTGCTACCTTGGTGACCCTGTTCGTGAGCTTGAAATGTTGATTTTAGCTGGTCCCAAGTAGTTTTAGCGCGTGATACGGTCTCTGGGCGCTAGTAGGAGTAGTTGCTACAAGGTGTGGTTGGTCTTTATTCACTTTTCTCTTGAACTTCAAAATTTCAGCAAAAATAAATTATGTTCTGGAGGAATTTTAATGTTGGTTCCTCAAGTAAGAAGGGTCCCCGTCTTTCTATTCAGGAGCCCGATCCTTATCAACTAAGGGACGCACAGGTACAACCATGTGAATGGCCTTCTGATGAGTTCATGATCGAAGCGGGCTTCAAGGATGAGTTTGATACACTTGTCCGCAATGCCGGGTTAGAAGAATTCCTCTCAGATAAATGTGAACAGTATGCTATGCTCACTGCCTCTTTCGTGCGTAGATTTAAATTTTCAGTTGGTCGTGACTCATCCATACTGTTTGATCTGTATGATAAATACTACGCCATAGATTTGGAGGATTTTAACAGAATTTGGAAACTACCCGACGGGGTAATCTTAAAGATCCTGCTAAATCTTTGGTTAGAGATTTTTTTCTCTAGTATATTTGTTGGTGAAACTAGAGACATCACGCAAGCTACCATAGGAAGCATTCATTTCCCTGCCTTGCACTACTTTGCCGTCTTCGTAGGTAGATGCATTAACGGTAAGGTTGAACATTATCACCTATGTGCATCCGACCTTAGTATCCTTAAGAGCGCAGTTATGGGTGACAAGAGATTCAACATGGGAGCTATTGAGGGGGATTTGTTTGGCGGCATCTATGCCACTCGCATAGCAATTTTTCTTGGAGTACCCATCGCGCAGGAGATCCCCTGCTCCATACAACTTTCCTTTATCGCGTCACTATGACACGCTACCAGTTCCTTGAGAGGGATGATGAATCCATCCTATACCGACTGATATTTAACTGGCAGCGTGTTTTCCATATTACCCTTCCTGCTCCCGCTTTCTTTGACTTTCAGGTTAAACGGAGATACTACATAACCATAGGAGAGGCAAAGAGTATGAGAGGGAGGAGACGGCTACTCGTCTCCGTAAGGTAGCTAATCAGGCAGTGGCTGCAGCGCTCCTGTATAACCCCGATTATGATTTTGGGTTTCGCCAAGACCGTCCTTGGGAGTAGACCAAGCTAGGCCAAAAGCCCAAGCTTGGGGGAGTGCCACTGTATTATCCATGCTCGTTTATTTTTGTTTTCTTGTTTTGTGTCCTTCTGAGAAAACCCAAAAAGATTTTCCTTTCTTCTTTTTGCTTGTTGGGAGCTTTCCCGTGTAAATAGTTTTTTTTTCTTTGGGTCAAGATAGAAGATATTGGTTACAATGTTTAGTAGCTATTGTATGCATACCTGTTTAGCTTTCAAAGAGCCATATTACTTTGTCTTCTCCTTTGTGTTTGCCTGCAGATTTCCGCTTAGTCCAATGCACGAGCACTCTTATTATTGTTCACATCGTTCGATCGTGCAAGTGAAAGGCAACAATGATGATATATGATGAAGTGACTGAGACTGGAAAAGCTGGTATGAACTCTATCTATTTTGTTTTTGTAAATATGACTAGCTTGTCGTCCCAGATTCAGCTTTGTTGTGAGAGAACCATGTTTGCAATGACAACTTGGAGATCATAGTTTCTGATGCCATGCTTATTTAGCTAGGAGCTTATAATGGTTTGTCTTGAATTCCAACATAGATTTTGAGATGACTATGATGTAGTATGATAGGATGGTATTCTCCTTTGAATGATTCAAGTGGCTTGACTTGGCGCATGTTCATGCATGTAGTTGAAACAAAATAAACATAGCCTCTATGATGTTCGTGTTCATGGTGATTTCTATCCTGTTCATGCTTGCACTCCATGTTAGTCAAACTCATTGCATCCTGATGACTGTTGTCGCTCTCTAGTTGGTCGCTTCCCAGTCTTTTGCTAGCCTTCACTTGTACTAAGCGGAATACTGCTTGTGCATCCACTTCCATAAAACCAAAAGTTTTTCCATGAGAGTCTACCATACCTACCTATGTGCGGTATTTACCTGTCGTTCCAAGTAAATTTGCATGTGCCATTCTCTAAACCTTCAAGAAATAATCTGTTTTGCATGCCCGAACCGCTCATGTGGTGATAGGGGGCTATTGATATCCTCCATGTTAGGCGTGTTATCCTTGACATCTGTTTATTCACTGTCATTCATGAGAAAGGGGCCGTTAATTGGAATGCCCAGTTCCACGCTTAAATCGAAAACATAACTGTAAAACAAGACTCCCCCCGGATTGATGTTAGTATGGACGGTACCCGAGGATTCGGCTAGCCGTGGAGTGTGATTGATTGGTGGTGGGGGAATTAAAACTTTACTTTTCTGTTTGGGAACGGCCTATAGCATGAGTAGCGTGGAAGATATTGAGAACTCTTGGTCATTGCTTTGACAATGAAAGCATGCCACCCAAAATTATTATCTTTGTTTTCAAAGCGTGAGCTCTGACACCTTTGCAAATCAATGCTTCCCTCTGCGAAGGGCCTGTCTATTTATTTTCCTGTTGAGTCATCCTCTTCTTATATAAGCACCAATTAGAGAGCACCTCTGTCATTTTTATGCTTTGCTTTTGATTGATATTGAGTATGACTATGACTGGATCTTCGTTGCTATGAGTTACAATGTTTAGTCAGCCCTTGATCTTTGAAAGTGCTATGCATTTATGTTTTGCGGTCTCAGAAAGAGCTAGCGAGATACCACCTATTCATATTGCTTCATGCCTGTTTTGATTGAATTGTTGGTATCTGAAACTCATTATTACTTGCTCGCTAGCTGATTATGCCATTGATATTAGTTTACCGTGAGACCTTTGTGTCACTTGCTTATGTGGTTAACTTGTGATCTTGCTGAAATTCTGGTTACGAGTTAGACATAGTTGCAACAACAAGATCAAACAGAGTTTGTCAAAGTTTTTCTTTCTCTTTCAGTTTGTCAACTGACTTGCTTGAGGACAAGCAAGGTTTTAAGCTTGGGGGAGTTCGATACGTCTTAATCGTATCTACTTTTCCAAACTATTTTGCCCATGTTTTGGACTCTAACTTGCATGATTTGAATGGAACTAGCCCGGACTGACGTTGTTTTCAGCAGAATTTCCATGGTGTTGTTTTGTGCAGAAATGAAAGTTCTCGGAACGTCCTGAAAATTTACGGAGAATATTTCTGGAAAATATGAAAAATACCTACGCAAACATCCACCAGAGGGGATGGGTCAGTGGGCCACAAGCGCTGTTGCGGCGGCCCCCGTGGCCGCGGCAACCAAGCTTGTGGGGCCCACGTGGGTCTGCCGCCCCCAACTCCAGCTCTATAAATTCACTTTCGTCTAGAAAAAATCAGGAGAGAAGATTTCATCGCGTTTGCGATACGTAGGCGCCGCCACATCCTGTTCTTCATCTCGAGGACACATCTGGAGTCCGTTTTGGGCTCCGGAGAGGGGAAATCATCGCCATCGTCATCATCAACCTTCTTCCCTCTCCAATTCCATGAAGCTCTTCATCGTTCGTGAGTAATCTATTCGTAGGCTCGCACGGCGGTGATGAGTAGGATGAGATCTATCATGTAATCGAGTTAGTTTTGACGGGGATTGATCCCTACTATCCACTATGTTCTGAGATTGATGTTGCTACTACTTTGCCATGCTTAATGTTTGTCACTAGGGCCCGAGTGCCATGATTTCAGATCTGAAATTATTATGTTGTCACCAATATATGTGTGTTTTAGATCCGATCTTGCAAGTTGTAGTTACCTACTATGTGTTATGACCCGCAACCCCGGAGTGACAATAACCGAAACCACTCCCGGTGATGACCATAGTTTGAGGAGTTCATGTGTGCACCAAGTGCTAATGCGTTGTTCCCGTTCTTTATTAAAAGGAGAATCTTAATATCCCGTAGTATCCTTTTGGACCCCGCTGCCATGGGAGGGATGGACAATAGATGTCATGCAAGTTCTTTTCCCTAAGCACGTATGACTACACACGGAATGCATGCCTACATCACATTGACGAACGGGAGCTAGCCACATATCTCTCCGTGTTATAAGTGTTGCATGATGAATGTCATCCAAACGAATCACCGACCCATTGCCTACGAGTTTGTCCCACTTCTGCTGTTACTTGTTTTGCTCTGCTTCTGTTACTTGCTTTGCTCTGCTGTTGTTACTTGCTACTTTTGCTACTTGCTACTGCTGTCACTACTGTTGTTCCTTGCCACTCTGTTACTCGTTACGCTGCTGCTACCTGCTACAATACTTTTCCTCGCGCTATTGACGGGAAAGAATATTTTCCGTCCACGGTCAACTTCTGCCGCCATTGATACGACAGTTAGGAATAGTCTGTCTTGTCAACAGATCGTTTCTGACACCGTTGTTATCATACTACTTTGCTACTGATAGTTTGCTTGCAGATACTAATCTTTCAGGTGCGGTTGAATCTAACACATTCAGCTGCTAATACTTGAGAGTATCCTTTCACTTCCTGTCGGGCGAACCAACAAATTTGGGTTGAATACTCTACCCTTGAAAACTGCCGCGAACCCACGCGCTGGTGGGCCATTGCAAGACAATTGCTAATTGTTGAGCAACACGGAGCAGTTCTAGCTCTGTTGCCGCGGAGGCATAAAGTCAGGGACACGTCATCAACATTCCTGTAGTGCCATTGCCGGGGACTGGTAGCAGCACCAGGGAAGGACTTTTGTTGCCACAGCAGGGCCTTGCCGCCCCGTCCTAGCCTTGGTCATTCTTTCCTTGCGGCCATGGGATGACCCCGACAAGGAGTTTCTAGCCTGGGGCAACGGCTGCCCGTGCCTAAGTCACGAGGACTAAGGGCCCTCATTCCATAGTACACCTACACGAAGACATCGCTTGGGCCCCTCATGGCCCTGACCACGCCTTTCGAGGGCCCTCCTCCGGATGCCTCAGCACCCTCGTAGGAGGCCTGTGTAGTCCCGCTTCCAGAGACCCTCATGTTAATGCTGCTTGTGCTCCCTGGTGAGCACGACTTGGACATGACGGTCACACGCCTCGTCGAGCACCCCATCTACTTCGTCAGCACGATGCTGGGAGACACGCACGAGCGATACCCCATGCAGCAAAAGCTCCTCGCACTCCTCATGGCATCCAGGGATCTCCTCCTACCCGCTGGAGCACATCCTGTGGAGCCCGAACACAACCGGACGTGTTGCTGAATGGAACATCGAGTTTTATCTTTTCGATCTAGAGTTCCTCACCACCAAGACCATCAATGGTGCACCCTTGGAAGACTTCTTGGATGAGGGACGGGCGCACGCCAGGACAAGCCTCAGGAGGTGTTTCCCTTGCCCGAGGAGACCATCTCCGGAGGCTGGAGCATGTGTGTCGGCGTGCCTTTCGCACGCGAGCGCACGGGGGATTGTTTGGTTCTCACTACCCCCACAAGTGACAAGCTTACCTACGCAATTCAGTTTTGTTTCAGGTGCATTGACAAGGTCTCGAACAACATCGCCGAATATGAGGGACTCATCACCGGGATCAAAGCCACAATCGCGCTTGGAGTTAGGCGCATTATCATCTAGGGGGACTCGTAGCTCCTTGTCAACTTGTCCAACAAGAAGTACAAGCTGAAGGATGACCACATGGAGGCCAACCTAGAGGAGGTGCGCAAGATCGACAAGAAATTCATGATCATGGAGCTTCATTACATCCCTTGCGGAAATAACAACGAGGCGGATGACATTGCCAAGTGCGGTTCTCGACGCGATCCCGAGAGCCCCGACGTCTTCGAGGAGCGGATCCTGAAGCCTTCAGTAGCGCCCCCGGACATCAGCCTTGCGGCGCCTCATTAGGAGTTCCCACTCGCACCATCCATGGGCACACCAGACTGCAGACCATCCTCAGGCACCCGGCTACTGCTAGCGATTGAGTCGCAGACTAAGAGTTGGACTATGGAGATCAATTCTTACTTGGAGGGCATCATCCTCTTGGGGATTAACGCAGAAGCAGAGCGTGTGGTGTGGCAAGCTATGCTCTACCACATGAAAGAAGGTGATATGTGTCGCCACCGCACGAACGGAGTCGCGTTGCGATGTATCTCTCATACTTGTGATCTGCGTTGAGATTTTCGTGAAGAGGAACATGTAATTGCAGCACAATACAGGTAAGGATTTCCCTCACTTAAGAAACCATCATTTCTTGAACCAATAGGAATATGAATCCTCAACATTCTTTAGCGGGTGCTCACAAAAGAGCAAACAACTTGCACCCAACGCACGCAAGAAGGTGGTTAATCCCCTTGATCTCGTTATTTGAAAGAAAATGAGGTGTGTAAATAATTGTAGAGAATTGCATATTGGAAAATAAAATAAAATACAAATAATAAAATCGGGGAAATTATAAATTTTCTGAATATATAATTGAATAGACCCGGGGGCCATAGTGATGTCTAGTGGCATCTCAAATGAAAGCAACATACGTTGGGTAAACAAAACTGTTGGGCAACTGACAGAACATCGGATAGTTATGCGATTTCACGGTAATGATCATGTGTATATAGGCATCATATCCATAAGAAAATAGGCCGACTCCTGTCTGCACCTACTACTATTACTCCACTTCAAGAGCGCTTCTATGCTTTCCTCTCTACGTATTAAGTTCATGACAAGTAGAGTAATTTTTGGAGAACGATGACATGATTTAGACAAACAAAACTCAACCAATATGAATCAATCATATCATTTTATCGTTAATGACAGCAGCACAAACATGCAACTTGTCCCCGCCTGTCACTGAGATATAGAAACTCATGAGGTTGAACCCACTACAATGCACCCCTCTCACTAAAGAAGTACCAAACTACGTGGCCAAAGCAATTCAATAGACCGTAGATCTGTCCATTTTACAACCTTTCGATTGGTCAAAAAGCCAAAAGTCCTTACTACTGAGCCTCGGGCCTCCTTTTATAGGCGAAGGGGTCACCATAGTGGCTCAGTAGGTGAATAGTGGGTTCACAAGTGGAACAACACCGACCGACAGTCACAGTGTTACTGCGGTCCATTGAATGCTTCGACAGACTTCCCTCACCTCGCCAGGGGGGTTTGGACACGTACCCACACATGGCAACTTCGGGGTGTTGCGCTGGCGTGCGGGTGGACGCGTGGTCCATGCATCAGCGGTGGCATGTTTGTCGGTGGAGGCATTAACTGGTCACGAAGGCGCCCTGGGCCGGTGCCTCTCTTCGGGCCTTCTCTTCCTTCTCGGCAGGGTTACCTTGCTGGCGGCACTTCTTGTTCCTCTCAGCAGGGAGGTGATGGCCTGCCGAGGCCTTGTCAATCTTCCCGGCAAGGATGGCTTGCCGGGGCTCAGTCCTTCTTTCTTGGCGGGATGGTCTTGCCGTGGCATTGTCTATCTCCTCGGCAGCGAGCTCCTACCCGGGTCTCGTCTTCATTCCCAGCAAGCGAGTGCTTGCCGGGGGTTTGTAATTTGCACTTGGTGGCTCCTGAGTCTTGCTTCTACCCTAAGATCCAGCGACGCGCCTTGCGGCTGGAGAGGGGCTGCCGGTGTCCATGCACTAGTCCGGGGCACTTGAGATCCCGGTCTTTAGTGCATTGACAGGAGCCCCCGGGCCTGGGCCACACACGCATGCGAGGCGTGGTTGGGCCAGGCCCAAAGTGATGTACGGACTCACAGGCGTCGGGCTTATCAGAATCAAGCCATTACAGGATTTCTTTCCCCACGCCGTGCATTGAACGCGCGAAGTGGGAGGGTGCGCGGCATGCGCATGATGGCCCCCTTTATTCCCTGAAAATGCCTCTGCCACGTGTAGGACATGCACAGCGACGGTCGGGCAAGTGGCGATCGTGGCCTCAAAAGACGCGGGCGTGGATGGACCCGCCCCTGCATGCATTAGCGCATCACGGCGGTTCCATGTTCCTCTCATGACTTGAGGGCGATTGGGCGAGAGGGGCGGTGGCTTCTGGAGCGAGGAGGGTGGCCTCCGAGCTTTGCCCTATAAATTAGGGTGTTTGCGCGGAGGTTTCTCCCACCCATCTTACTCTCGACGCCTTCCACGCCTGTCGCCTTGTCTTCTCTTGTTTCTTTCAGCTTTGTCGGTGGCACCCACCCCTAACCATGGCTAGGGGACGGGGCCGGCCTCCGTCGGCCGCCAGGGCGGCAAGGGGATCCCTGTAATGCCCCAGAGTGTAACTTGCCATATTTGGAACCTTCATGTATGTGGGTCCATCATGTCATTGCCTTGTGAGATATATGCTTGTGTTATTTCATGTGTTCATACCTTGTCTCCACTTGGCATTCATGCATCCATATCATCCATGCCTTCATTGTGTTTGTTTTTATTGTGAATCCATGTATGTGGTTGTGATGTTGATGTGCTATGTGATGTTGAAGTGGTGTATTTGAAAGTGGGGTTTCATCTATGGTAGTTTTTCAACTAGGTTTCAAACCCCCCCCCCTTCTCTATTTCTCAAGCTCAAGTTTTACTTGCTCTAACCCTGGTTCAAAAATGTATATCTTTTAGGATATTTTCTGTGGGATGTGGTGCTAGATCTAAGGTGTTTTAAACTTTATTTAAGTGGGGTAAATATTCACAAAACAGGTTATTGAATTCTGTTTGTAAATATTTAAGTGCTCCAAAAATCCTCTTTGCATTTTATTTATTTGGGGCATAATTCCCTTATGCCTAGGGTCATGTTTTTTTGTTTTTTTAGGTTCATAGATTTTCCCTAGGATTTTTTTTGCTGTGGCTGTTTTAATTGGAAAAACCCCAGTGGGTTTTTCCTTTCTTACCTGGCACCTACGAGTGGGCCTCCTCCTCCTCGCTGGCCCAGCTACCTCCTCGCGCGGCAGCCCTCTCCTATTGACGTTGTCTTCTTCTTCCCCCTCCTTTCCGTCAGTTCTTCAGAGAGAGCGCGAGACAGAGAGCTAACGCCGTGGCTCACGGGCGTCGAGGCGGCCTCCCTCGCCCGCTATTTAATCGTTGGCATGCGTGCCCTGGTTAGGGTTCCTCCAAGCCGCCGCCACCTCTTTCCTCTTCCTCCTCCCTCTCCCTGGATCGACAGTAGGCGGGCCGAGCTCCTCCTCCGCCATGGCCAATCTCTAATGAGCTCGTCGCCGTCGTTGCCGTACACCTCCTTCCTCTCCAAGTGATCCACGAACACGCCGGACCTCATGGGAGTCCGTTCCTGCGGCTAAACATCGCCGATCGCCCCTGCTTCAACTACTTCAACGACGACCCCTTCCGCTCCGACGACCACCTCCGCAACGGATTCTTCCTCGACGTCCCCTTCTTCCTATCCGACAGGCGCACCCTCCTCGGCCAGTGGTGAGGAGCAATACTCGTCCCCCTTCCCCTGTCAGCAGATTGCGTGTAGTTCCATAGCAACTCCACCGTGTATCTCTCTGTCGTCAGCGCCGCCGCGTGCTCGTGGAGCAGTAGCTGTAGGGGTTATCTCGACGTGTTTATGTGTGGAATGGAACCGTGGGAGATCCCTCTCCCTTCCAGCAATGAGCCCGTGTCCAATTCGTAGTGGAGCGCCGGCGGTGACCTTCCCCTGTTCCGGCCACCGTCAGGTTGTAGTAGATCCAGAAGGGGTTGCTCAAGAGAGCAAAGCCCCCCTCTCTGTTAACTTTCGCGCGACTAGTAGAGTGGTAGGTGGTGTTTTGCGCAGTAGTTGATCGTGGGTTCTAAACCAAGTGGCGCCCCTTTTGTTTTATTGATTTTGTGGCACAGTAGCAGCAGAGTGAGCATACCCTGTTTCCTTCCTTTGTTCTGTCGAGCCAGAGAAGGTAGTGCAGTGGTTTGGTGTTGTGTGTTGAGGCAGTAGGTTGAGGGTTCGACCCCCCAAGCATCCCCTTTTTATTTTGTTTTTCTTCTTTGTTGTTCATAGTTTTTGCTGTAGCTTGCTTGGGCAACACTGTTTTGTTGCCTAAGATATCTAAACCAGTAGGTTTCATATTGTTTTAGTTAGTGTGCATGTGTAGGGAGTTAGTGATTCTTATGTATGTGTGTAGTTGGTCATGTGGTGCAACTTACATATGGTGTGTGCTTATGTGTGTGTGTGTGCATCTGTGTGTGACACACACATGACCAAGGCATGGTTTGCCTTAGTGAGCACTTGTGTGCAAGCATGTATGTGTGTGTTTTAGTGATAGTGGTGTGAGTGTAAGTATGTGTGTGTTTTAGAACTAGCATGTGTAGGTGCTAGTGTGTGTATGCTTGATGTAAGTGTGTGTATGGTGATGTGCTATGGCACACATACATGCGGTCTAAACCCTCATGTCAGCATTGGAGTTGTGGGTGTGTGCAAGTGCATGTGTAGGTGATGAACTAGTGTGTATCACATATGATATGGCACTATTTGCATCTATGTGATTCCATGTAGTTTTTCCTTTCAACTTTGTGCCTTTTTGTTCTATGCAAGTACCTAGGTATTATATATGTTTTTGGGGTAGAATCATCCAAGGAGTCCGTAGGTGAATTCATATTTCTGTTTTGGACACTTTTTGGAGATGTCATTTTTCTGTTTTGATCTACTTTTAGAGCTTGGTGCCATGTGGTGTGATGAGCCTAAGAGGATGATTCCTTGATGTGCTAGTAGTGGGTGAACCCCTCTACAACATGGTGGTTTTTCTTTATGCTTAGGAGTTTGTATGTGCAAGTTGTGCATTGTCAAAGTAGGCTTGTGGCTGAAATTGTCAACTTAGTAAAAATCTGTGATTTTCACTAAGTGTGAGAAACTGCTGTTATTTTCTTCCCGTGTAGTTGTGGTTGCAAAGGTTCATGTGTTGGGAATCAGCCCTTGCAATCAACTAAAGAGTTGGAGATTTTGTGTTTGTCTAGCTCTCTGTCAATTTTCATGCACTTTCATTTCCTATAGATATTGTTTTGGGGGCTGTCAAAATGCTTCAGAGCATAAACAACTGGTGAGAATCTGAGATTTTCACTAAGTCCCTGAAATCTGTTATTTTTGTCCAAGTTAGCACATGTAGATCTTTCTGTGTATAACTCCTTTGTATTATCTTTTTGCTCATGATTGTAGAGATTTCGAATAGCTTTTGCCACATATCTTGTTTGGCACATTTGGGTGGATATAGGTGCTTTGTATGTTGCTCTCAAACTGCTATGATGTTGTTTATGATAGATTGCATAGTTTTGTTGTTTTGCAGCTTGTGAGTGCATAGTTGGTGGTGTGGTGAGTTTCCTTGCACCACCCCACCTATACTTGTTTGTTTGATCACGTGGCAACCTAGGAATACCAGAACTATGCCATTGGAGAGTGCTTGTGGAAGATTTGATCCCTAGGACTCCATTTCTTGTTTCGTAGTTTCCGGTAGATCCGTAGCTCCGTTCTCAACGTTCTTTATATGTTTTTGCATCGTTTTCGCGTGAGGCACCTGTTCTTGTCATCTTCATGCATGTCAAGATAGCTTAGAGAGAATTTCTGTCCAGATGTTTGTCTTTTCTTCTCATGTATATGCAAGTGACTAGAATAGAGATGCATGCTACATTCTCATCTCATGCATCATGTGTTTGTTGCATCCTGTTGTGTTGTTGTTCATTGGATGTCATTTTTAACTTCGGTAGCACCGGGATCAGAGAGCGAGTACGTGGATTCGGGAGAGTATGTGCAGGATGAACAAGAGCAGTTCCAAGCTGAAGACATCACATGCAAGATGACTGTGACCTTGATACCGTATCTAGCTTTGTTATTCATAGATTCACATTTCTTCAAATATGCCCACTGCCTACCACTTGATATAGTTGCCTCCTGATATTGCCATGAAACCCAAACACCTTCCCCTCCTAGCTAATGTTGTTTGGCTAAGTAGAGGTGCTCAGCTTCTAATGATAGTGTTGCTAGTTGCAGGTGCCAGTTGTCTCATGTGATAACATGGGAATTTGATATCATTATATTTTAATCTGCTATTTAATTAATGCACCTATATACTTGGTAAATGACGGAAGGCCTAGCCCTTTGCCGGGTGATTTGTTCCGTTATTGCCGCCTTAGTTTCTGGCTACCGTTGTTTGATTCCATAATTGATCGCTCCTAACACGTTCAGGGTTGTTATGGGGACCCCCTTGATAAATCATGTAGTGTTAAGACTTGTCCGGCAGGACCCAACATTGGTTTAATTTGTTAATCACCTAATAATAATTTGCATAGGAAATAGCTACCCCGAGGATTTAATCAACAACCCGGGCCAGTGCTCCTCATGAGTATTGGTCCAAACTAGAGCACTATGCGGGGCCAACTCTGGGCAACTTGAGAGATTTCTATCAGGCCACTTTACGCGTTGCTCATCCGTCGTGTCCTGAGACTGAGATACGAGGTTCTTATCAGGGTCGTCGACACGACGAGAGGTCCTGCTAGTCTTGTCTTACCTTAGCGATAAATCTTGTGTATAGGAATCTTGGTGAAGCTTTGGTTCTCCCCAGAGTTGAGGTTTTCCTCTAAGGAATCCGACGAGATCACGAGATTCATGATAGAGGATTACTTTGGGGCCCGTTATTGTTTGTGATGGACTAGTTGGAGCACCCCTGTAGGGTTTAATCTTTCGGAAAGCCGTGCCCGCGGTTATGTGGCAACTTGGAATATTTGTTAACATCCGGTTCTAGATAAGTTGAACTAATTCTAATAAAATGCCAACCGTGTGCGTAACCATGACTGTCCCCTTCGAAGACCTCTCTTCGATCGGGAACATGGTGGGGTTATGTTTGACGTAAGTAGGTGTTCATGATCACTTAGGGATCATCTAGCCTTCGACCGCTCGCGTAGACCACCTCATTTATAACTTTGTTCCACGTAAGTTAGCCACCATAAATGCTTAGGATGCTGCAACCTAAATACTGAACCTTCCTCGACTAATAACTTGACTAGTTTCGGTACCAATGTCATAGATTGCTGAGTCCCCGTGGCTCACATATTACTTCAACACCCCAGCAGGTACAGGTACGCCCGACACAGGTGATCCTGATGGCACGCAGCTGGCGTGGGAGTACGATGAGGAGAACGACCGCCTGTACGTGAACTATCCAGAAGACTAAGGCATGGTCGTGATCGTGGGCAAGCATGCGGGATAGCATAGCCTTTTCTTATGTTATGTAGTCCGTAGCGGAACTACCTTGTCTGAATAAATGTGTGGATGTAAACTCTGATATTATCTATGTGAGATGGCAAACGATTCCCTATTTTTCATTCTTTAATTATGTATGTGCTATGTTTATCTTGTTTGTGAAACGCATAGATGCGCTTCTTTCCATTTTGGGGCATCACCCCCTAAATAGGAAAGGACCGCATCTTAGTCGTTACAAGTTGGTAATCAGAGCCTTACGACCATAGGAGCCTTTGTTTGATCGTACTTGGTCGAGTCGAATCTAGTAAAATGTTTTGAGTCTTAGTTATATCGGAGAGTAGGTTTCTTTTTTCTCCTCTTCCATGATCTGGTGAGATTCTCGACTTAGGAAATCTTAATTCTACTCCTCTTCTCGCTCAAATTTTTTTTTAGGATCACGCGGGTATTTTGAAATCTATATGATATCGATGTGCTGGAGTTCTGTCTTGGTGCCTCCTGTCTGCCTTGATTTCTTCCGGGGAGTTGAGCTCTAGGGGATTCTTGTGCACATCGCCATCATTCAGATTTCTGAGTATCTCAGAATGAAGGATGTTCGTAATTGCTTCAATACTAGTAGTGGCGAGATAACCCCGATGTCCCCAGTACTGGTGCAGATTGTTCGGGAGTACTGCCATACTTTGTATCGTTGTGATCACGAGGGTCTGTAGTAGATGAAGGTCCGAGATTCTGGTTATGTGTTGATGGATATGATACATTGGACGGGTTAGTATAGGAGCTGTGTGAATATTACTCCTTGTGTCCGTGTACCAGATTGCATGACCAGATATTTCGGGAATTCATAGGTGGGATATCAAGTAGTGACTTATAGGACAATCTTCCTACAGATGCATGATGTGAGGCTGGGATTCAACATTCAGTGGGTAAGTTTGTTCATGATCATCTTACAGCGGTTCTTGTTGTGTCTTAAAGAGTCCCCGTAGCTTGCTACGACTCGGGTGTTGGAAATATGCCCTAGACGCAATAATAAAATGGTTATTATCATATTTCCTTGTTCATGATAATCGTCTATTGTTCATGCTATAATTGTATTAACAGGAAACAGTGATACATGTGTGAATAAATAGATCACAATGTGTCCCTAGCAAGCCTCTAGTTGGCTAGCTCGTTAGTCAATAGATGATCATGGTTTCCTGATCATGGGCATTAGATGTCATTGATAACGGGATCATGTCATTGGGAGAATGATGTGATCGACAAGACCCAATCCTAAACATAGCACTAGATCGTGTTGTTCGTATGCTAAAGCTTTTCTAATGTCAAGTATCTTTTCCTTCGACCGTGAGATTGTGCAACTCCCGGATACCGTAGGAGTGCTTTGGGTGTATCAAACGTCACAACGTTACTGGGTGACTATAAAGGTGCACTACGGGTATCTCTGAAAGTGTTTGTTGGGTTGGTACGAATCGAGATCGGGATTTGTCACTCCGTGTGACGGAGAGGTATCTCTGGGCCCACTCGGTAGAACATCATCATGCGCTCAATGTGACTAAGGAGTTAGTCACACGGTGATGTGCTAAGAAAAGAGTAAAGAGACTTACCGGTAACGAGATTGAACAAGGTATTGGTATACCGACGATCGAATCTCGGGCAAGTTCTATGCTGACAAACAAAGGGAATCGTATACGGGATTAATTGAATCCTAGACATCGTGGTTCATCCGATGAGATCATCGTGGAGCAAGTGGTAGCCACCATGGGTATCCAGACCCCGCTGATGATTATTGGCCAGAGATGTGTCTCGGTCATGTCTGCCTGTCTCCCGAACCCGTAGGGTCTACAGACTTAAGGTTCGATGACACTAGGGTTATAGGGAATTGTTATACGAGGTTACCAAAAGTTGTTCGGAGTCCCGGATGAGATCCCGGACGTCACGAGGAGCTCTGGAATGTTCTGGAGGTAAAGATTGATAAATAGGATGGATGGGTTCGGACGCCGGAAGTGTTTCGGGCGTCACCGGTAACGTACCGGGACCACCGGGACCACCAGAGGTGGCCCCGGGTGTCCACCGAATGGGGGCAACGACCCCTAGAGGCTAGATGGGCCAAGTGCGGGAGGGAACCAGCCCCTAGGTGGGCTGGTGCGCCACCCACACCCAGCCCAATGCGCAAGTGGTGGGGAGAGGGGGCAACCCTAGGTGTAGGTGGGCCTTAGGCCCACAAGGTGGTGCGCCACCCCCTCCCACCCTAGCCCCCCCTTTCCCATATGGTGGCCGCCGGCCCCTAGGGAGGGAACCCGAGGGGTGGCGCAGCCCCTACCCCTCCTCCTATAAATAGAGAGGGGTTTTGGCCCTTCGGAGACAGACTTCTCCCTCTCCCTCGACGCAGCCCTGCCCTTCTTTCTCCTCCTCTCTGCCGGTGCTTGGCGAAGCCCTGCCGGGAGACCTCGTCTCTCCATCGACAGCACGCCGTCGTGCTGCTGGAGTTCTTCCCCAAACTCTCCCTCCTCCTTGCTGGATCAAGGTGTGGGAGACGTCACCGGGCTGCACGTGTGTTGAACGCGGAGGTGCCATAGTTCGGCACTAGATCGGAATCACACCGCGATCTGAATCGCTGGGAGTACGACTCCATCAACCGCGTTCTAGTAATGCTTCCACTTAGCGATCTTAAAAGGTATGAAGATTATCTTACCCCTCTCTCGTTGCTGGTCTCTCCATAGGAAGATCTAAATATGGCGTAGGAAAATTTTGAATTTATGCTACGTTACCAACAGTGGTATCAGAGCCAGGTTTTCTATGCGTAGATTCTATGCACGAGTAGAACACAAAAGTTGTGGGCGATGATTTGTCAATTTGCTTGCTGCTACTAGTCTTATTCTTTTCCGGCGGTATTGTGGGATGAAGCGTCCCGGACCGACTTTACACGTAGGCTTACGTGAGACTGGTTCCACCGACAGACATGCACACCGTGCATAAAGGTGGCTAGCGGGTGTCTGTCTCTCCTACTCTAGTCGGACTGGATTTGATGAAAAGGGTCCTTATGAAGGGTAAATAGCTTTGGCATATCATCTTTGTGGCTGTCACGTAGGTAAGAAGGCGTTCTTGCTAGAAACCCCAATCAGCCACGTAAAACTTGCAACAACAATTAGAGGACGTCTAACTTGTTTTTCCAGGGTTTGACATGTGATGTGATATGGCCAAAGTTGTGATGTTGCATGTATGATGTATGAGATGATCATGCTATTGTAATAGGTTTCACGACTTGCTTGTCGATGACTATGAGAACCGACAGGAGCCATAGGAGTTGTCTTAATTTATTGTATGAGATGCAACGCCATGTGCTTACTACTTTTACTTCATTGCTAACGGTTAGCTATAGTAGTAGTGATAGTAGTAATTGGCAAGACGACTTCATGGAGACACAATGATGGAAATCATGATGATGGAGATCATGGTGTCATGCCGGTGACGATGATGATCATGCGATGCCTGGAGATGGAGATCGAAAGAGCAAAGATGATAATGGCCATATCATGTAACTATATGATTGCATTGTGATGTTTATCATGTTTTTCATCTTATTACTTAGAACGACGTTAGCATAATAAGATGATCCCTCTTAAAATTTCGAGAACGTATTCCCCTAAGTGTGCATCATTGCGAAGGATTGTTGTCTCGAAGCACCACGTGATGATCGGGTGTGATAGATTCTAACGTTCGCATACAACGGGTGTAAGCCAGATTTACACACGCGAAACACTTAGGTTGACTCGACGAGCTTAGCATGTGCAGACATGACCTCGAATACAAGAGACCGAAAGGTCGAACATGAGTCGTATGGTTGAATACGATCAACATGACGTTGCTCACCATGGTGACTAGTCCGTCTCACGTGATGATCGGACACGGGTTAGTCAACATGGATCATGTATCACTTAAATGACTAGAGGGATGTAGATTTAAGTGGGAGTTCATACTTAATTTGATTAAATGAACTTAATTGTCATGAACTTAGTCTAAAAGTTGTCTTTACAAATATTGTAGATGGCCAACGTCAACCTCAATTTCAACGCATTCCTAGAGAAAAACAAGCTGAAAGATGATGGTAGCAACTATGCGGACTGGGTTCGCAACTTGAAGCTCATCCTTGAAGCAGCTAAAAAGGCTTATGTCCTTGATGCGCCGCTAGGTGATCCTCCCGCTCCCGCAGCAGCCTAGGACATTTTGAACGTCTGGCAAACACAGAGTGATGACTACTCTCTGGTTAGGTGTGGCATGTTATATAGTTTAGAAACGGGGCTCCAAAGGCGTTTTGAGCAACACGGTGCATATGAGATGTTCCAAGAGCTGAAACTAGTTTTTCAAGCTCATGCCCGTGTCGAGAGGTATGAAGTCTCCGACAAGTTCTTTAGAAGTAAGATGGAGGAGAACAGTTCTGTCAGTGAGCACATACTCAAAATGTCTGGGTTACACGGTCGTCTGACTTCACTTGGAGTCGAACTTCCGGATGATGCTATAATTAACAGAATCCTCCAGTCTCTCCCACCAAGCTACAAAGGCTTTGTGCTTAACTACAACATGCAAGGGATGGAGAAGACCATTCCCGAGTTGTACTCGATGCTCAAGTATGCAGAAGTAGAAATCAAGAAAGAGCATCAAGTGTTGATGGTCAACAAGACCACTAGTTTCAAGAAGGGGAAGGGTAAGAAGAACTTCAAGAAAGACGACAAAGTTGTTGCCGCTCCCGGTAAGCGAGATGCCGGGAAGAATAAAAAGAATGGACCCAAGCCCGAGACTGAGTGCTTCTATTGCAAGGGAAAGGGTCACTTGAAGCGGAACTGCCCCAAATACTTAGCGGACAAGAAGGCCGGCAACGTTAAAGGTATATGTGATATACATGTTATTGATGTGTACCTTACCAGCGCTCGTACTAGCTCCTGGGTATTTGATACCGGTGCTGTTGCTCACATTTGCAACTCAACGCAGGAAATGCGGAATAAGCGGAGACTGGCCAAGGACGAGGTGACGATGCACGTCGGGAATGGTTCAAAGGTCGATGTGATCGTCGTCGGCACGCTACCTCTACATCTACCATCGGTATTAGACTTAAACCTTAATAATTGTTATTTAGTACCAGCTTTAAGCATGAACGTTGTATCAGGGTCTTGCTTAATGCGAGACGGCTACTCATTTAAGTCAGAGAATAATGGTTGTTCTATTTATATGCGTGATATGTTTTGTGGTCATGCTCCGCTGGTGAATGGTTTATTCTTGATGAATCTCGATCGTGATGTTACACATATTCATAATGTGAGTACCAAAAGATGTAAAGTTGATAATCATAGTCCCACATACTTGTGGCACTGCCGCCTTGGTCATATCGGCGTTAAGCGCATGGAGAAGCTCCATACCGATGGACTATTAGAGTCTCTTGACTTTGATTCATTTGACACATGTGAACCGTGCCTCATGGGCAAGATGACTAAGACTCCATTCTCAGGAATAATGGAGAGAGCAACCGACTTATTGGAAATAATACATACTGATGTGTGTGGTCCGATGAACGTTGAAGCTCGCGGTGGCTATCGTTATGTTCTCACTCTCACCGATGATTTGAGTAGGTATGGGTATATCTACTTGATGAAGCACAAATATGAGACGTTTGAAAAGTTCAAGGAATTTCATAGTGAGGTTGAGAATCAAGGTGACAGAAAAATTAAATGTCTACGATCTGATCGTGGAGGAGAATATTTGAGTCACGAGTTTGGCACACACCTAAGGAAGTGTGGAATCGTTTCACAACTGACGCCGCCTGGCACACCGCAACGCAACGGAGTATCTAAATGTCGTAATCGCACTTTATTAGATATGGTATGATCTATGATGTCTCTTACCGACTTACCGCTATCATTTTGGGGATACGCATTAGAAACTGCAGCATTCACTTTAAATAGGGCACCGTCTAAATCCGTTGAGACGACACCGTATGAACTATGGTTTGGCAACAAACCTAAGTTGTCGTTTCTTAAATTTTGGGGCTGCGATGCTTATGTGAAGAAACTTCAACCAGAAAAGCTCGAACCCAAAGCGGAGAAATGCGTATTCAAAGGATACCCTAAGGAAACTATCGGGTATACCTTCTATCTTAGATCCGAAGGTAAAACCTTTGTTGCCAAGAACGGATCCTTTTTAGAGAAAGAGTTTCTCTCGAAAGAAGTAAGTGGGAGGAAGGTAGAACTTGATGAGGTAATTACACCCCCTCTCGAACAGGATAGTAGCGCAGCGCGGGAAGTTGTTCTTGTGGCGCCTACACCAACTGAAGAGGAAGTTAATGATGATGATCATGATGCTTCGGATCAAGTTACTACTGAACCGCGAAGGTCCACAAGGGCACGCTCCGCACCAGAGTGGTACGGCAACCCTGTGATGGAAATCATGTTGTTAGACAACGGTGAACGTTCGAACTATGAAGAAGCGATGGCGGGCGCGGATTCCAACAAATGGCTTGAAGCTATGAAATCCGAGATAGGATCCACGTATGAGAACAAAGTATGGACTTTGGTGGACTTGCCCGATGACCGGCGAGCCATAGAAAATAAATGAATCTTCAAGAAGAAGAATGATGGAAACGGTAATGTAACCGTTTACAAAGCTCGACTTGTCGCAAATTTTTTTCGACAAATTCAAGGAGTTGATTACGAGGAGACTTTCTCTCCCGTAGGAAGCTGAAATCAGTCCGAATCATGTTAGCAATTTCCGCCTTTTATGATTATGAAATTTGGCAAGTGGACGTCAAAACAGCGTTCCTAACGGAAATCTTAAGGAAGAGTTGTATATGATGCAACCAGAAGGTTTTGTCGACCCTAAGGGTGCTAACAAAGTGTGCAAGCTCTGGCGCTCCATCTATGGGCTGGTGCAAGCATCTCGCAGTTGGAACATTTGCTTTAATGAGGTGATTAAAGCGTTTTGGTTCATACAGGTTTACAGAGAAGCATGTCTGTACAAGAAAGTGAGTGGGAGCTCTGTAGCTTTCCTCATACTGTATGTGGATGACATATTATTGATGGGGAATAATATAGAGATGTTGGAGAGCATAAAGGCCTATTTGAACAAGAGTTTTTCGATGAAGGACCTTGGAGAAGCTGCATACATATTAGGCATCAAGATCTATAGAGATAGATCGAGACGCCTCATAGGTCTTTCGCAAAGCACATACCTTGACAAGATATTGAAGAAGTTCAATATGGAAAACTCAAAGAAAGGGTTCTTCCCAGTTTTGCAAGGTATGAGATTGAGTAAGACTGTCGCCGACCACGGCAACAGATAGAGAGAAGATGAGTTATGTCCCCTACGCATTAGCCGTGGGCTCTCTAATGTATGCCATGTTGTGTACCAGATGTGATATAAACTTTGCCATAAGCTTGGTAGGGAGGTACCAAAGTGATCCCGGTGTGGAACGCTGGACAGCGGTCAAGAATATCCTTAAGTACCTAAAAAGGACTAAGGAAGTGTTTATCATTTATGGAGGTGACGAAGAGCTCGTCGTAAAGGGTTACGTTGACGCTAGCTTCGACACAGATCCGGATGACTCTAAGTCACAGACCGGATATGTATATGTGTTGAATGGTGGGGCAGTGAGCTCGTGCAGCAGCAAGCAAGAAGTCGTGGCAGCATCTCCATGTGAAGCGGAGTACATAGCTTCTTCAGAAGCGGCTCATGAAGGAATTTGGATGAAGGAGCTCATCACCGACCTTGAAGTGGTTCCAAGCGCGTCGGGTCCAATGACACTCTTCTGTGATAACACTGGGGCCATTGCCATAGCCAAGGAGCCTAGGTTTCGCCAGAAGATGAAGCACATCAAAAGCCGCTACAACTCCATCCAGGACCATGTCTAGAGTGGAGTGATAGATATTTGTAAAGTACACACGGATCTGAATATTGCAGACCCGTTTACTAAACCTCTTCCACGAGAAAAACATGATCAACACCATAATGTTATGGGTGTTCGATACATCACAATGTAACTAGATTATTGACTCTAGTGCAAGTGGGAGACTGTTGGAAATATGCCCTAGAGGCAATAATAAAATGGTTATTATCATATTTCCTTGTTCATGATAATCGTCTATTGTTCATGCTATAATTTTATTAACAGGAAAGAGTGATACATGTGTGAATAAATAGATCACAATGTGTCCCTTGCAAGCCTCTAGTTGGCTAGCTCGTTAGTCAATAGATGATCATGGTTTCCTGATCATGGGCATTAAATGTCATTGATAACGGGATCACGTCATTGGGAGAATGATGTGATGGACAAGACCCAATCCAAAACATAGCACTAGATCGTGTTGGTCGTATGCTAAAGCTTTTGTAATGTCAAGTATCTTTTCCTTCGACCGTGAGATTGTGCAACTCCCGGATATTGTAGGAGTGCTTTGGGTGTATCAAACGTCACAACGTTACTGGGTGACTATAAAGGTGCACTACGGGTATCTCTGAAAGTGTCTGTTGGGTTGGTACGAATCGAGATCGGGATTTGTCACTCCGTGTGACGGGGAGGTATCTCTGGGCCCACTCGGTACAACATCATCATGAGCTCAATGTGACTAAGGAGTTAGTCACACGATGACGTGCTACGGAACAAGTAAAGAGACTTACCGGTAACGAGATTGAACAAGGTATTGGTATACCGACGATCGAATCTCGGGCAAGTTCTATGCCGACAGACAAAGGGAATCGTATAAGGGATTGATTGAATCCTTGACATCGTGGTTCATCCGATGAGATCATCGTGGATCAAGTGGTAGCTACCATGGGTATCCAGACCCAGCTGATGGTTATTGGACTGAGAGGTGTCTCGGTCATGTCTGCTTGTCTCCCGAACCCGTAGGGTCTACACACTTAAGGTTCGATGAAGCTAGGGTTATAGGGAATTGTTATAAGAGGTTACCGTAAGTTGTTCGGAGTCCCGGATGAGATCTCGGACATCACGAGGAGCTCCGGAATGGTCCGTAGGTAAAGATTGATATATAGGATGGATGGGTTCAGATGCCGGAATTGTTTCGGACGTCATGGGTAACGTACCGGGACCATCGTAGGTGGCCCCGGGGGTCCACCGAAGGGGGGCAACGACCCCAAGAGGCTATATGGGCCAAGTGCGGGAGGGAACCAGCCCCTAGGTGGGCTGGTGCGCCTCCCACACCCAGCCCAATGCGCAAGTGGTGGCGAGAGGGGGCAACCCTAGGTGCAGTTGGGCCTTAGGCCCACCAGGTGGTGCGCCACCCCCTCCCACCCTAGCCGCCGCCCCCCTTTTCCCATATCGTGGCCACCGGCCCCTAGGGAGGGAAATCTAGGGGTGGCGCAGCCCCTCCCCCTCCTCCTATAAATAGAGAGGGGTTTTGGCCCTTGGGAGACAGACTTCCCCCTCTCCCTCGGCGCAGCCCTGCCCTTCTTTTTCCTCCTCTCTGTCGGTGCTTGGCGAAGCCCTGCCGGGAGACCTCGTCTCTCCACATACACCACGCCGTCGTGCTGCTGGAGTTCTTCCCCAACCTCTCCCTCCTCCTTGGTGGATCAAGGTATGGGAGACGTCACCGGGCTGCACGTGTGTTGAACGCGAAGGTGCCGTAGTTCGGCACTAGATCGGAATCACACGGCGATCTGAATCGCTGCGAGTATGACTCCATCAACCGCGTTCTAGTAACGCTTCCGCTTAGCAATCTTCAAAGGTATGAAGATGCTCTTACCCCTCTCTCGTTGCTGGTCTCTCCATTGGAAGATCTAAATATGGGTTAGGAAAATTTTGAATTTATGCTACGTTACCCAACATCAGGGATGCTTCGTAAGTCGTGTGCACTACCTTGCACAGGATGGCTACTGTAAATTCGAGCCCGTGCGATCATATCCATGAAAATATCGGATGAAATCTCAATCATATGTTTGTTTTGAGTAGTTCTAGGTCATACTTGTTTGGAAGTGGTCTTAATCAGAATTTTGTCGACAGTCACTTTGAGGAAGCATTCTTACTATTTTGTTCGAGTGCAATTGCTAATATTCCTGTTCAGATATTCCTTCCTTTTTGATTCAGCTTTACCTTCAATTTATTTTGTGGGCTAATGTGTTGTCCGTCTTCAGGATGGCTCCACCAACTCGTCAGAATCCAGGTCGTGAGGGTGCTGAGATGCCGCCACCACCCCTCCACCAGAAAATCCTCCTCCACCGCCGCCTCCTCCTGCAGAGGCTTGGCAAGCGGTGATGGCTGCTACAAATGCAAACACTCAGATGCTGATACAGTTGTTGCAAGAGAGGACTAATCAGCAGCAAGGCAACTTCAACCATGGTGGCAATCAGTTTGCTAATCTGAGAAAGTTCCTGTCAAATCAGTCGAAGACCTTCACGTCGTCTGACCAGCCGCTTGATGCTGAGGATTGGATTCGCGACATGAACAAGCACTTTGAGTGTATCAATGTCCGTCCAGAGGATTTCCTCAAGTTTGCAACATTCCAGATGAAGGGCCAAGCATCTATATGGTGGCAGCAGTTGAAGAATTCCATGGGTGCCAGAGTGATCACTTGGGATGAGTTCTGGAGAGACTTCAAGTCCCACTACATCCCGTCTAGCTTTGTGGAGGAGATGCGTGAGAAGTTCAGGCGCTTGAAGCAAGGTGGTAACTCCGTGTACAAGTACAACGTCGAGTTCCATCAGCTAGCCCGATATGCCTTGCAGGACATTCCAGATCAGAAGGGCAAGATCTATCAGTTCAGAGGCGGTTTGAAAGAGGATATGTAGTTAGCCCTCGCTTTGCATGATCCTGAGGAGTTCGATAAGTTCTACAACTTGGCTCTCAGGGCTGAGGCAACTTTACTCAGGGTGGAGAATTCAAAGAAGCGCTTCAGAGATTCCAGCTCGTCTTCCTCAACTCAAGTGGTTCAGAAGCAACCGAAATATTGGGTGTCTCCTCCTCCTCCTCGGCACACGCAGGAGTTCAAGCAATCAGGTGGCTGTGGTTCTTCCCACCCACCCAACCCAGCTTTCCAGCAGAGGTTTAAGCAGCAGAAGCAAGGGCCTCCTCAGACACAGTACCGTCAGCTGGCAGATGTTACTTGTCACAAGTGTGGGCAGAAGGGTCACTATGCCAACAAGTACACTTCTCAGTTGCATCTTCTGCCTCCTCCTCCAGGCAAACCTCCAAGCAATGCTATCGTCAAGTTCAACCCTAGGTCTGCTAGAGTCAACATGGCGAATGCAGCTGAAGCAGAGAACTCTTCAGATGTGATTACGGGTAACCTCCTCGTTAATGATATTCCTACTAAAGTGTTGTTTGATTCTGGTGCTTCTCATTCGTTCATGTCTAGAATGTTCTTTGCCGAGCATGATTTTGATTCTGAGTATTTGAGCAAGGCGTTACGTGTGGTGTCACCCGGTACTCTTATGAGCGCCAACAAAGTGGTTCGGGATGTCACTGTCAAGATGGGGGATTATGCTTTTCTGGTGTCTCCTATTGTCTTGGGCAATTCTGACATTGATTTGATCCTTGGTATGGACTGGTTGCCTATGAACAAGGGATCGATTGATTGTGAAGCTAAAGAAGTGAAGCTAACTCACTCTTCGGAGGACGTGATTATCTTCGCGGCGCGCGATGAGACAATCCGTCTATTTTCCTTAAATGAGAAGGGTGAAATTTCCCCAATTTCGCAAGTCCCAGTGGTCTGCAAATATGAAGATGTATTTCTAGAAGAACTGCCACGAATGCCTCCACACCGAGAA
Organism: Hordeum vulgare subsp. vulgare; assembly: GCF_904849725.1. Classification (NCBI taxonomy): domain Eukaryota; kingdom Viridiplantae; phylum Streptophyta; class Magnoliopsida; order Poales; family Poaceae; genus Hordeum; species Hordeum vulgare. The sequence continues at coordinate 296,693,842 of NC_058519.1, forward strand.
GTCGAATTCGTTATTGAGCATGATCCGGGTATCGAGCATGTGTGCAAACGGCCGTACAAATTGGGTCCAGAAGAGGTGAAGGAACTTAAGAGGAAACTCGATGAGCAGGAGCATCTGGGTCTGATCAGACCAAGCTCTTCTCCTTGGGGCCGTGGAGTGCTGTTTGTCAATAAGAAGGATGGCACGGACCAATTGTGTGTCGAATACCGTCCATTGAACAAGAAGACAATCAGAAACAAGTATCCACTTCGTAACATTAATGAGTTGTTCGAGAAGTTGAAAGGGACGAAAGTCTTCTCCAAGCTCGATCTCAGGATGGGCTATCATCAAATTAGCATTGGCGAAGAGGATATTCCAGAGACTGCTTTCAGGACAAGTTTTTGCTCGTATGAGTATACAGTCATGTCTTTTGGTGTGTCAAATGGTCCACCGACATTTTGTTGAATGATGGACTACATATTCTCACCGTTCAAGAATGAATTCGTCTTGCTGCATCTCAACGATATTCTGGTCTTTTCGGAAACTAAGGAAGAGCATGAAGAACATCTCAGGCTGGTGCTTGATAAGCTGAGAGAGCATAAGTTCTATGCCAGGTTTTCCAAATGTGAGTTCGCGTTGAAAGAAGTTGTCTACCTTGGGCACATCATCTCTGCCAAGGGCATCAAAGTTGATCCGTCGAAGGTGCAGGCCATTGTTGTGTGGGAGCCTCCGCAAAATGTGAAGCAGCTTCGAAGCTTTCTCGGGTTTGCAAGCTATTGTAGAAGATTCGTTGAGAACTTCTCCAAGATTGCTAAGACTCTCTCAAGTCTTCTTCAGAAGGGTGTGAAGTATGTCTGGTCTCCAGAGTGTCAGTTGGCCATCGACACACTCAAAGAGAAGCTCACCTCTACTCCAGTCTTGGTTCCTCCTGATGACTCCAAAGCTTACCAAGTGTTTTGCGATGCCTCTCTTCAAGGTCTTTGTGGTGTGTTGATGCAAGAGAAGAAAGTGGTAGCTTATACCTCGAGGCAGTTGAAGCCAAGTGAGAAGAATTATCCTGTGCATGATCTTGAGTTGGCGGCAGTGGTACATGCTCTGATGACTTGGAGACACCTCTTGTTGGAACGAAAGGTTGAAGTGTTCACCGATCACAAGAGTCTCAAGTACATCTTCACCCAGCCTAACCTCAATCTTCAGCAAACTCGTTGGGTGGAAATGCTCCAAGATTTTAATCCAAGCGTTGAGTACACTCCAGGCAAAGCTAATGTCGTGGCAGATGCTTTGAGCAGGAAGGCTAACTGCAACAGCCTCATTCTGAAGCCTCTCCAGTCTGAGCTTTGTGAATCTTTCAGAAAGCTCAACCTTCAGTTAGTACCTCAGGGATTTCTTGCAAATCTTCAGATCTCTCCTACCTTGGAAGACCAGTTCTGAGCAGCACAGCTTCTTGATGCAATGGTGAAGAAAGTTAAGATTGGCTTGGCAACGCGAGTGCCCAAATATAAGTGCTTTAGTGTTGATGCCACAGACACATTATTCTTTGAGAATCGTCTTGTCATTCCGAAAGGTGATCTCAGAAAGGTTATCATGGAAGAAGCTCATAACTCTTTGCTCTCAATACATCGAGGAAGCTCCAAGATGTATCAGGACTTGAAACAGACCTTCTGGTGGACCCGCATGAAGCGTGGGATTGCTCAGTTCGTAAATGAATATGATGTATGTCGAAGGGTGAAAGCAGAGCAATAACGTCCAGCAGGTCTTTTGCATCCATTGCCCATTCCAGAGTGGAAGTTCGACCATATTGAGATGGATTTCGTCACCGGGTTTCCGAAGTCCAATAAGGGTAACGATGCCATCTTCATCGTCATCGAGAAGTTGAGTAAAGTGGCTCATTTTCTTCTAGTCAATGAATCCATCTCAGAAGCTCAGCTTGCAGAGCTGTACACTTCCAGGATAGTATCTTTGCACGGCGTGCCTATGTTGATTTCTTCGGATCGCGGAAGTATCTTCACTTCCAAGTTCTGGGACTCTTTTCAGTCCGCGATGGGTACGAAGATACGATTCAGCATAGCTTTTCATCCTCAGACTAGTGGGCAAGTGGAGAGAGTCAATCAGGTCCTTGAGGATATGCTGAGAGCCTGTGTCATCTCTTTTGGCATGAAGTGGGAAGACTGTCTCCCTTTCGTTGAGTTCTCGTATAACAACAGTTATCAAGCTAGTTCAGGCAAAGCTCTGTTTGAGATTTTCTATGGTAGGAAGTGTCGTACCCCGCTCAACTGGTCCGAGACCGGCGAGCGTTAGATTCTTAGGAATGACTTGATAGAAGAAGCTGAAGAGATATGTTGGGTCATTCGAGATAATCTCAGAGCAGCACAGTCCCGTCAGAAGAGCTACTATGATAGCAAGCATCGTGACATGTCTTATGAGCTCGATGACTTCGTCTATCTCAAAGTGTCTCCTATGAAGGGCACACAATGTTTGGCATCAAAGGCAAGCTTGCTCCTCGTTTCGTTGGTCCTTTCAGACTTGTTGGCAAGAGAACCGACCTTGCGTATTAGCTTGAGCTCCCTTCAAACTTTGCAAATGTGCATGACGTGTTCCATGTCTCTCAGCTCCGGAGATGCTTCAAGACTCCCGAGCGCACAGTTCGTCTTCAAGACATCGACCTTCAACCCGACCTATCCTATCGTGAGCATCCAGTTGCGATTCTCAAGGCGACTGAGTGCAAGACCCACAACAAGTCTATCAAATTTCTCAAGGTGGAGTGGTCACATCATTCCCATAAACAGGCCACTTGGGAACGCGAGGATCACCTCCGTTCCGAATTCCCATAGTTCTTTCAGTCCTAGATCTCGGGGCGAGATCTTTTTGTAGTGTGGGGGAGTTTGTAATGCCCGGAGTGTAACTTGCCATATTTGGAACCTTCATGTATGTGGGTCCATCATGTCATTGCCTTGTGAGATATATGATTGTGTTATTTCATGTGTTCATACCTTGTCTCCCCTTTGCATTCATGCATCCATATCATCCATGCCTTCATTGTGTTTGTTGTTATTGTGAAGCCATGTATGTGGTTGTGATGTTGATGTGCAATGTGATGTTGAAGATGTGTATTTGAAAGTGGGGTTTCATCTATGGTAGTTTTTCAACTAGGTTTCAACCCCCCCCCTTCTCTATTTCTCAAGCTCAAGTTTTACTTGCTCTAACCTTGGTTCGATATGTATATCTTTTAGGATATTTTTTGTGGGATGTGCTGCTAGATCTAAGGTGTTTTAAACTTTGTTTAAGTGGGGTAAATATTCATAAAACATGTTATTTATTTGGGACAGAATTCCCTTATGCCCAGGGTCATGTTGTTTTATTTTTTAAGGTTCATAGATTTTCCCTAGGATTATTTTTTTGCTGGGCTGTTTTAATTGGAAAAACCCCAGTGGGTTTTTCCTTTCTTACCTGGTGCCTCGAAGTGGGCCTCCTCCTCCTCGCTGGCCCAGCTACCTCCTCGCGCGACAGCCCTCTCCTGTTGACGCCATCTTCTTCTCCCCCTCCTTTCCGTCAGTTCGTCAGAGAGAGCGCGAGACAGAGTGCCAACGCCATGGCTCACGGACGTCAAGGCGGCCTCCCTCGCCCTCTATTTAATACTTGGCGTGCGTGCCCTGGTTAGGGTTCCTCCAAGCCGCCGCCACCTCCTTCCTCTTCCTCCTCCCTCTCCCTGGATCGATAGTAGGCGGGCTGAGCTCCTCCTCCGCCATGGCCGATTCGTGATGAGCTCGTCGTTGTCATTGTCGTACACCTCCTTCCTCTCCAAGGGATCCAGGAGCACGCGGGACCTCACGGGAGTCCGTTCCCGTAGCTAATCGTCGCCGGTCGCCCCTGCATCCACTACTTCGACGACGACCCCTTCCGCTCCGACGACCACCTCCGCAATGGCTTCTTCCTCGATGTCCCCTTCTTCCTCTCCGACAGGCGCGCCCTCCTCGACCAGTGGGTGAGCAGCAAGACTCCTCCCCCTTCCCCTGTCGGCAGATCGGGCGTAGAGCCGTAGCAACGCCGCCGTGTATCTCTCTATTGCTGGCGCCGCCGCGTGCTCATGGAGCAGTAGCTGTAGGGATTCTCTCGACGCGATTAGGTGTGGAATGGAACCGTGGGAGATCCCTCTCCCTTCCAGCAACGAGCCCCTGTCCAATTCAAAGTGGATCGCCGGCAGTGACCTTCCCCTGTTCCGGCCACCGTCGGGTTGTAGTAGATGCAGAAGGGGTCGCTCAAGAGAGCAAAGCCCCCCTCTCTGTTAACTTCCACGCGACTAGCAGAGTGGTAGGTGGTGTTTTGCGCAGCATTTGATCATGGGTTCGAAACCCAGTGGCGCCCCTTTTGTTTTATAGATTTTGTGGCACAGTAGCAGCAGAGTGAGCATACCCTGTTTCCTTCCTTTGTTCTATCGAGCCAGAGAAGGTCGTGCAGTGGTTTGGTTTTGTGTGTTGAGGCAGTAGGTTGAGGGTTCGACCCCCCAAGCCTCCCCTTTTTATTTTGTTTTTTTCTTCTTTGCCGTTCATAGTTTTTGCTGTAGCTTGCTTGGGCAGCACTGTTTTATTGCCTAACATATCTAAACTAGTAGGTTTCACATTGTTTTAGTTAGTGTGCATGTGTAGGGAGTTAGTGATGCTTATGTATGTGTGTAGTTGGTCATGTGGTGCAACTTACATAGGGTGTGTGCTTATGTGTGTGTGTGTGTGTGTGCATGTGTGTGTGACACACACATGACCAAGGCATGGTTTGCCTTAGTGAGCACTTGTGTGCAAGCATGTATGTGTGTGTGTTAGTGATAGTGGTGTGAGTGTAAGTATGTTTGTGTTTTAGAACTAGCATGTGTAGGTGCTAGTGTGTGTATGCTTGATGTAAGTGTGTGTGTGTATGGTGATGTGATATGGCACACATACATGAGGTCTAAACCCTCATGTCATAATTGGAGTTGTGGGTGTGTGCAAGTGCATGTGTAGGTGATGAACTAGTGTGTATCACATATGATATGGCACTATTTGCATCTATGTGATTCCATGTAGTTTCTCCTTTCAACTTTGTGCCTTTTTGTTCTATGCAAGTACCTTGGTATTTTATATGTTTTTGGGGTAGAATCATCCCAGGAATCCATTGGTGAAATCATATTTCCCTTTTGGACACTTTCTGGAATGCCATTTTTTCTGTTTTGATATATGTTTAGAGCTTGGTGCCATGTGGTGTGATGAGCCTAAGAGGATGATTCCTTGATGTGGCAGTAGTGGGTGAACCCCTCTACAACATGGTGGTTTTATTTTATGCTTAGGAGTTTGCATGTGCAAGTTGTGCCTTGGCAAAGTAGGCTTGTGGCTGAAATTGTCAGCTTAGTAAAAATCTGTGATTTTCACTAAGTCTGAGAAACTGCTGTTATTTTCTTCCCCTGTAGTTGTGGTTGCAAAAGTTCATGTGTTGGGAATCATCCCATGCAATCAACTAGAGAGTTGCAGCTTTTGTGTTTTTCTAGCTCTCTGTCAATTTTCATGCACTTTCACTTCCTATAGATATTGTTTTGGGGGCTGTCAAAATGCTTCAGAGCATAAACAGCTGGTGAGAATCTGAGATTTTCACTAAGTCCCTGAAATCTGTTATTTTTGTCCAAGTTAGCACGTGTAGATCTTTCTGTGTGTGACTCCTTTGTATTATATTTTGCTCATGCTTGTAGAGCTTTTGAATAGCTTTGGCCAGATATCTAGTTTGGCACATTTGGCTGGCTATAGGTGCTTTGCATGTTGCTCTCAAACTGCTATGATGATGTTTATGACAGATTGCATAGTTTTGTTGTTTTCATGTGGCAACCTGGGAATACCAGAAGTATGCCATTGGAGAGTGCTTGTGGAAGATTTGAACCGTAGGACTCCATTTCTTGTTTCGTAGTTTCCGGTCGATCCATAGCTCCGTTCTCAATGTTCTTTATATGTTTTTGCATCATTTTCGCGTGATGCACGTGTTCATGTCATCTTAATGCATGTCAAGATAGCTTAGAGAGAAGTTCTGTCCAGAAGTTTGTCTTTTCTTCTCATGTATATGCAAGTGACTAGAATAGAGATGCATGCTACATTCTCATCTCATGCATCATGTGTTTGTTGCATAATGTTGTGTTGTTGTTCATTGGCTTTCATTTTTATCTTGGGTAGTACCAGGATCCGAGAGCGAGTATGTGGATTCGGGAGAGTACGTGCATGACGAACAAGAGCAGTTCCAAGCTGAAGACATCACATGCAAGATGACCGTCACCTTGATACCGTATCTAGCTTTGTTATGCATAGATTCACGTTTCCTTCGAATATGCTCTCTGCCTACCACTTGATATAATTGCCTCCTGATATTTCCATGAAACCCAAAAACCTTCCCCTCCTAGCTAATTGTTTGGCTAAGTAGGCGTGCTCAGCTTCTAATGATAGTGTTGCTAGTTGCAGGTGCCAGTTGTCTCATGTGATAACATGGGAATTTGATATCATTATGTTTTTATCTGCTATTTAATTAATGCACCTATATACTTGGTAAATGACGGAAGGCCTAGCCCTTTGCCGGGTGATTTTCTCCGTTATTGCCGCCTTAGTTTCCAGCTAGCGGTGTTTGATTCCATAACTGATCGCTCCTAACACGTTCGGGGTTGTTATGGGGACCCCCTTGATAAATCGTGTAGTGTTAAGACTTGTCCGGCAGGACCCAACATTGGTTTTATATTGTTAATCTAATAATAATTTGCATAGGGAATAGCTACCCCGAGGATTTAATCAACAACCCGTGCCAGTGCTCCTCATGAGTGTTGGTCCAAACTAGAGCACTGTGCGGGGCCAAGTCAGGGCAACTTGAGAGATTTCTATCATGCCATTGTACGCGTCGCTCATCTGTCCTGTCCTGAGAATGAGATATGCGGCTCTTATCAGGGTCGTCGACACGATGGGAGGTCCTGCTAGTCTTGTCTTACCTTAGCGATATATCTTGCGTATAGGAATCCTGGTGAAGCTTTGGTTCTCCCCAGAGTTGAGGTTTTCCTCTAAGGAATCCGACGAGATCACGAGATTCGTGATAGAGGATTACGTTGCGGCCCATGATCGTTTGTGATGGACTAGTTTGAGCACCCCTACAAGGTTTAATCTTTCGGAAAGCAGTGCCCGCGGTTATGTGGCAACTTGGAATATTTGTTAACATCCGGTTCTAATAACTTCAACTAATTCTAATAAACTACCAACCGTGTGCGTAACCGTGACTGTCCCCTTCGAAGACCTCTCTTCGATAGGGAACATGGTGGGGTTATGTTTGACATAAGTATGTGTTCAGGATCACTTAGTGATCATCTAGCCTTCGACCGCTCGCGTAGACCACCACATTTATAACTTTGTTCCACGTAAGTTAGCCACCATAAATGCTTAGGATGCTGGAACCTAAACACTGAACCTTCCTCACCTAATAACTTGACTATTTTCGGTACAAAGGTCATAGATTGCTAAGTCCCCGTGGCTCATAGATTACTTCAACACCCCAACAGGTACAGGTATGCCCGACACAGGTGATCCCGATGGCACACAGCTGGCGTGGCAGTACGATGAGGAGAACGACCGCCTGTACGTGAACTATCCAGAAGACTGAGGCATGGTTGTGATCGTGGGCAAGCATAGCCTTTTCTTATGTTATGTAGTCCGTAGAGGAACTACCTTGTCTGAATAAATGTGTGGATGTAAACTCTGATATTATCTATGTGAGATGGCAAACGATTCCCTATTTTTCATTCTTTAATTATGTATGTGCTATGTTTATCTTGCTTGCGAAACGCATAGATGCGCTTCTTTCCATTTTGGAGCATCGCCCCCTAAATAGGAAAGGACCGCATCTTAGTCATTACAATCCCGCTCGGATCATGCTAGAACTTCAGGGACAACAGTCAGCGGTAGCCCGGTCAACCGTGGCGGGAGAGGCTCAAGGGGCCGAGGACGGCGGGGACGTGCCCGAGGGAGGCGAAGTGCTACTCCAGCGTCTCCACCTTCTCCTGGGTTTGGCTTGCACTCGGATGGGACGGTGCTAGAGTTCGTCGTGCAGCTGCATGGCATCCTGCGCGGCCACCTGCTTCTCCCCCGTCCTTTTGCTAGGGCGATGGAGGCTGCGAGGCCCTCGGTTTTGTGGTTGCAGGCGCATGGCTACTCCCATGGCCCTATGTAGGCGTGTGTGGAGTACCCAGAGCGCCACTCCATGCTTCTCGTGCTGGGCTGGAAAGCCTTTGGCTGCGCCCACAACCTCGAGGATGGGCATATCCTCCGCTTTAAGCTAGCGGAGAAAAATATGCTATCCGTCAAGTTTTACGGGTGCACAGGTGTGCGTCTCGGTTGCTGTAAAGAGGTCTCGAGCGGCGCCGTGTGTCCCTCCTCGAGCGATAGCGACGAGGCGGACAGCGGCGGGAGTGGCGCTCTTGGAAAGTCGGGATCCCGGGGGGTGAAGTCGGAGTACGATTCCCCGGGTTCCGACTAACCGCCGGCTATGCCGCCGAGGCCCGCTCACGCTTCTTTCCCCGCCCGACGGGGGTATGTTGCCGGAGCTGGTGTCGGTGCCTCGTGTTCGAGAGGGAGGCACCTCCGCAAGCTCTGACTTCTCCATGCCCCCTGCTTGGGCCACCTCACCGGAGAGGGTGTTGGCCCCCCGGCTCCACAAGGAGGCGCACTCGCGGACTCCGGATCCTTCGCCCCTTCCTGTGCCCTGCCCTCTGGTATCTGGCCAGAGGCGGGCTAGGTGGTGCTTGCCGGGGCTGATCCCGTTCTCGTCGGCACAGTGCTGGTCCTGGGGAGCCAGCCCTAGCCGCGCTGCGGGCTCCGCCTTTTTGTCTTCTTGAACTTCACTTGCTCCGCATAGGTCATTCCTCGTCAAAAGACAGAGTATTTAGGTTAGGACAACAATGCTTTGTAAGTGGAATCAAATGTATCCAGACAAATGAATGAATAGATGAATCCTTTCTTCGACTCTGAATCTGTATGATTATTCCTTTGCACTTTCCATATGCTTGCCGGCTTGACTTATCCTCCCGTGAGTACTTAGATTAGCGGATCCTTAGAAAACTCAACAGAGCAGGTCGTCACCGGCAAGACTCCATGCCGCACTCAATGCAACCATGTAAATCATCGAGCACGGATCGAGGCGAAATATGGTGCTACGTAGCCGTCTGAAACGTTGAACGAGTTCGAAACGAGATGAGGGTGCTCTTTGGCCGCTCAAGTCATTGAACAGGCTCGAAACAAAGTCGGAGTGCACTGATCCTAGCAAGGTCCATCTGCGCGCGGGATTCTTATACAAAAGTCGATCTTCAAAAGGATACAACTAATCTGCCAAGAGTCTCGCAAGAAGTTTGCCTCTATACTTATCTCGCGCGTCGTGGAATTCCTAGCCGCAGCGCCTGTAGGTGCTGCCGGGTAGGAATATTCGTACCCTCGGCAAGCTGATGTTGCCTCGAGCGGCCTCCTTGCTGAGGTGGTTCTCGCCGGTGGCTCTTGGACACTCTGAAGGAAAGAGGTACGCTCTGGCGTATCACTTTCTCATCTCTTTTGCAAGAGGTTTGTTGGCGGAGCCCCCGAGCGCATCTTTCTGGTATCACAACGCTCCAAGGAGAAATGCGAGCCGGAGGGCGCGTAAAGGGGAGGTTCGGGGCCTCGGACGCGTCCTCGACGACCTTGCAGCACTCCAGAGATGTGCGACGGTCGGAGTAAGCGTCGGAGGCCTAGCCGAATCCCCCTGTGACGCCCTCGATAGCAGCGCGAGCGTTCCAAGGAGGTGTGTTGGTCGGGCAATGTTGTAACACCCAAGATGCGACCCTATCCTTATTTTGGCGCGAGGGCCTCGACAGGGATAGAAGCGCATCTCGTCATTTCACAAGAATGGATATCGTTACAAGTAGATGTACTGAAGAGAAGAGTATAGGGAATTGGCTTACACTCGCCACAAGCTACATCAGAGTCACATCAGTACAATACATAAATATCACGAAGAAGAGCAGGGGCGACTACGGACGAAAACAAACGAGAAAAGAACGACGTCAATCCTTGCTATCCTAGGCTGCCAACATGGAAACAATCCTAGATCGACGAAGAGGAAGAATAATAAACTCCAAATGAACAATCATCGCGCTCACCTCTTAATATCCTTTACGTGTACCTAAAACTGGTGTTGAAGTAATCTGTGAGCCCCAGGGGACTCATCAATCTCATTTCCAAAGGTATCAACACTACCAAAGCTTAATGGGTGAGGTACGATTAAGTGGTGAGGCTGCAGCAATTAACTAAGCATTTATCAGAGGTGGCTAACTTACGAGTACAAGAATAAAAGTGGGGGGATGAACTACGTATAGCGGACGTGAACTACTGATGATCAAATGAATGATACTGAACACATACCTACGTCAGACATAACCCTAGTGTGTCCTCGATCGGAGAAGGAGCTCACGACAGAGAGAGTCACGGTTAAGCACTCATCTGGCATATTTTAATTAAGCTTACTTCAAGTTATCTAGAACCGGATGTTCAACAAAGTTTCCATCTTGCCACATAACCGCGGGCACGACTTTCCGAAAGATTGAACCCTGCAGGGGTGCTCCAACTAGTCCATCATAAATTACAACAAGTCGCATAGAAATCCTCGATTACGAAACTCGTGATCTCGTCGGACTCCTTAGTGGAAAACCTCAACTCTGAGATTACACAAAGCATCACCAGAATCCCAATGCACAAGACATTCGTCAAAGGTAAAACTAATCGAGCAAGGCCGCCCGACATGTCGATGATCCCGAGATGAGCCGCGTATCTCGTTCTCAGGACACGACGGATTGTCCAAACTCCCGGTAGGCCAAACACAAAGTTGCCCCTGGTAGCCACCGGCGGTTGACATGTTGGACCAACACTCATGTAGAGCCCTGGCTCGGGGGTTTATTAATTACTCCGCGGGTGCCGGCGGGTCCCTATGCATTTTTATTAGGTTATTAGGCAAATGTAGTACCAAAGTTGGGCCTTGACAGACCAGTTTTAATCTAAGACGAATTATCAAGGGGTCCCCATAACAACCCCGATCGTCTTAGGAGCGCTCAATTATGGAAGATAACACAGGTAGCCAAAACTAAGGGGGCAAAGGAGGAACAAAACACCAGGCTAGAAAAGCCGAGCTTTCCACCTTTTACCAAGTATATAGGTGAATGAAATTAAATAGCATTAATAGGGTGATATAACAAGGAACCCATGTTATCACATGGAATCAACTACACCTACAACTAGCAATGCTAACACGTGGTTAAGCAAGCGGTAACATAGCCAATCAGTGGTTTGCTAGGTTGTTAACAGGTTGAAGGATTTCATGGCAATGTTGGGAGGCTGATATTTAACAGGTGGTAGGCAGCGTGACATAGCGATAGAAATGAAATAACTAGCATGACAATGATAGTAATGATATCTGGGGAAATGGTCTTCTTGCCTGAGATCCCGCTTGGGAGAAGAACGACTCCGTGAAGCACACGAACCGACGTAGTCGAATGGATCCTCACTTTCCGACACGCTTGCGGAACTCTATCGAGACGAAGGAAACCGGAAACAAGAATCAACACATGATATTCACCACGTCACATGCACGACAATATGCAATCCACATATGATGCATGATTAGTTGAATATATGAAAGACATGGCATGCCAATTCACAACAATCAAACAATACACATTAAGTGAAGTTCAATATGCAGCGAGTTTCATATTTAACTCCACATACGAATTATTTAATTCACTCTTGTTTAGGTACACGGCAACATCAGTTGTGGTTTAAATGAGGTGAAGGGTAATTAAACTATCTATCTAGGCATTTTAAATGAGGTCGGAAACGACGTATAGCATCTCTGAACTCACCTCATATGTTAATATATAATTATGTCCAGATCTGAACTAACATGTTTTAATATTTTTTAAACAGCAAAATAAATAGGTTCATGTGATTCTACGCGTCATTCCAATCAATTTACACATATGGAACATCTCCAACGAAGCTACGGTTCAAAAGATATGATCACCGCAAGATATGATGCCATGAATGCAATATGTATGCAAATGGCAGCCACACACATCCAAACCACACAAGTAGGAAGATAATACGAAACTACACAAGATTCTAAGAAAGTATCATATATGACACGATCAAAACGGAGCAACGTTTCAAGAATTACAAGCAAAACAAGAACTAGGTACAATCTGCCAAAAACAGCAACATGGCATTTTCTACACCCCAAAACAATAAGCTACATCATTATAAAAGGCTCAAACAAGACATGAGACAAAAGTGGTCAAGATGCACTACAACATCCTACTAAAAACAAATAGTATGGAAGCATGGATCACTAGGAAAAGAAATCACAAAATGGCATCTCGCACACAGTTTCAGACATAGAGAAAATCACACTTTGACAGTGCAGTTTTCGATCTGAAGGCATATTGACAGCAGCAAAACTGTATGATACAAGGCACCGAATGGCATGAAAATTTATAGCATGCTAGAGAATCTTAAGGACTACAACTAACTCCATTGCACCAACCCCAAAGGAGCTGTAGCTCACTAGGAAAACTCATGGCAAGACAGCATCAAAATATTACATATCTCGGACTTAGAAATATTTCAGCATCTCTAAATCAACACTATTTTATAGCATGTTGGCGACAAGCAAACAACACCTAAACAAACTATGGACAGCTCCTACCTGCAAAAATGCAAGCAAATACTCTAAAATACATGGCAAAGGGTCACGTACATCGTGAACATTTTATCTATGGGATTTGAACAATCCGGACGCGCACAAAAATAATTTTGGGATATTATCCTATTGGGACAGCAAGCAAATCTAGGAAAACGGTTGTTTATACCACTCCAAACATGCATGCAAATTGCAAAACAATGTTCTACGCAAAAAACTACACAAGTTACATATATAACTCGACGCGATCCGACACATGAATAAAAAGATACAGATGTTCTAATATCTAATATTCCTCAAATATTATATTCACAGGGTATATAAAAAAAACGCTCGTGGGCCAAATCTGCAGGGAGGACGAAACTAAGCATGGCGGAAAATAACTAAAACACACTCGGGGCGGGGCATTGCCGGGGCGCTCACCTCGTTCTCTTGGGTCGGCGTGGAGGAGAGGGTGGTCGAGGGGATCTCGGCCGGGGCGATAGCAGGTCGGTTGGCTGCTGGGCTGGAGGCGAGCTGGACCCTTTGTGGGAGGCGACCGCTCGGCCCAGGAGCTGGCGAGGCCCGATGCGAAGGGGAGCGTGGCGCTGAGATCCCGATCCAATCGACAAGAGGCTACAACGGCGGGCAACCCCTGTGGTCTGCGAGGAAAGGCGGGGAGACGAGGCGGCGGGCACGGGAGGCTGGAACTGGCAGAGAAGTACCGGATTAGGCGATCCCCGACAGGATCCGGGAGCGGCAGGAGAGGAGGAGGCCGGCGACGAGGCGAACTCCGGGCGGCGACCGGCAAGGCTTGGGCCGGCGGGGATGGAAGGCAGGCGGCGGGGCCCGGCAACCTGCGGTGGCGCACCGGCCGACGGCAGCGGCCTGCACTGGCAGCGGGGCACAAGGCGATGGGAGCTGCGGGAGGAGATCGAAGGAGGTGCCTCCCCTCGGGCGCTCGAGATGAGCTCGGGGGAGCCAGGGCTGGCGGCGGCCAGATGGGCCCGCGAGGGCCTGGATCGGGCCTGGCGGGCCCTGAGCGCAAGGTGGAAGAGAGGCTGCGGCAGCTAGGGTAGGTTTGGCACGGTAAACAAGGTAGGCTAATGTTTGGTTGTCTATTTATACACAAAGGGGCTAGGGTCTCCATCGGAAGGCTCCGGAAACGTCCTTGAGTTAGGATAGGTTAGTTGGCTGTGTAGAGGGGGTGTTTGCTAAGATGAGAGGGAAATTGGTGCGACCCGGCAACAGAATTAAACACCGAAAAACTTCAGATAAATAACCGACGACGGTGCTGCTACGATGCACCGTTCGGTTATCAAATGGACTCTGATTGCGACGAAAATTGGTAGACGGTCTAACTACATGTAAATAAGACCGCACCCAAAGTTTCAACTCAACCCGAGAATATTGTATACAAGCTTTAAAAAACAAGACTTTAACGATGTCGCGGGCGCGTGCGTGTGTGTTGGGCCTCAAAACGGGCAATGACGAGAACGGAGAGAACCAGCAACTAATAACGGATGCAAGTTTGAAAACTGGCGGCAAGGGAGTGCGAATGCAATGCAGATGATGCGCATGATGCGATGATGCAGCGACAAATAAAAATAATCACACGCCAGCATCGGCATAAAAGGGGGAATCTTCTGGAGCCGGTCTCGGGCTATCACAACTATCCTACACTACAAGAGGATCTCGACCCGAGATCCAAGAATGAAAGGGAAGATAAAGGGCTAGAGCAATAGGTAAAACTTATTTGCTCCTTTGACAAACGAGTGAAAGCAATTAATCTTGAATGTTACAAAGAGATGAAGAATGATATGAGAAACAAGGAACAATTCACACAAAATTTCGGCAGCACTTCGGTAGGAAAAAGGGACAACAATTCGATACAATGGAAAGATCTTGAGAAGATTCACAACAAACTAACAAAATTGAACAAGGGAACACTATGATCTTGAAAAGACAAAATGATAGATTGAAGAGAGCAATATCATAAAGCCTGCATTAGAAAGAATAGAAACTAGCTCTAGGCAAGAAGGAACGAAGAAGAAAATAAGAACTACTACCACAAGAATCTTGAAGAACACCTTGAGAATGAAGAGATCTTGAGCCACCTAATAGAAAACTGAACAAGGCACCGGAATAATTGAGAAACAAACGAAGAGATAACAGTTGAGAAGAATTGAGAACGAAAGCTGAAAGCTGAGAACGAAGAAATCTTCTGAAATGATGGCCTTCGGAGGATCAAGAATGAAAACAACTCAGAAATGCACCGGATAGAAAGAAATGGATCCCTCCGGAATAATGATGATAACACAAAGCTGAAATGATGAATCTTCCAGAGAATGAACCAAGATTTCAGAGAAACACTCCTTCGGTGTTCCAAGCTGAAAATGATGAGGAGAACACCACCAAGAATTACTGAGACACTCTGGAATAATGAAGATTGAAAGATTGAGCCAAATATGAGAATACATTCAAATAGATCTCGGAAAAGGGATATGAATGATGAAAATCATTCTTACGTCATATTTGAAAAGAACTAGAGATCTTCGGAAAAGATTAGAAGAGCCAGATAAGATCCTGGGAAAAACCTATGGGTTATGGGCCCACTCAAAGAAACCACCGTTGAAAAGATTGCTCAGAAAGGTAGATATTGCACTGGTACAAATGAAAACTAGATGAGGTTAGCACCTCGAAATAATTGAAGAATTGAAAACAAGAAACTTCTGAGATATCTTCAGCACTCAGTTTAGAAAAAGAGAGGAATGAATATACAAGATAGGTTTGATATGAATTTCCAACACACAAATCATTAGAGTTTGAAAAGGATATGATGAACAATGACAGCTTGAATTGAATTCACTCGAAAAAAAACAAAATGAAGAAATGATGAGCTAGAAACTCCTGATAATCTTCACAATGAATCACCGGATAAGAGAGAAAATAAAAGATAGCGGAAGCTATAATGAAATGGAATACACTTCGATGATAATCTAATCTCTGAAGAAAAGGGCGGAGGGCGAGGAAAAACAAAGACAACTTGGGACGGATGAGACGAACTCCGAAAGAAATGAGAGATTGATCTTGCAAAATTGGAGATGATTGAATTCACTTGAAGAGAAGCACACCGGTTGAAAAGAATTGACATGACAACTCCGGTTGACAAGAATTTACAAGAGAATTGATTAAAAAAAGGATTTGCACTCCCATATGAATATGAGAACACTCCTTAGGAAAGATCTGAAATCACCACTTGACATCGAAGCAACTCGAATTACCATATTCTAACAATACAAAGGATGCGGCTTACGAACAAGCCAGAATAAATTCAGGAGAGAGATTCCGTCCGATATTTTTGTGGATGAGGCTCGCACGGGCTCTATCCTACAGTAGCCATCATGTACAAGGCAGTGCGCACGACATACGAAGAGCCCCCTTGTCATAGCAAGCTACAAGTACTCTTGAAGACACAACGATAACCACTGTAAAACGACCGTGAACAAACGAATCCACTAGATGTCGGACCCCAACCTAACATCAGCATTTGTTGGAAGATTGTCCTATAAGTAACTACTTGAATTCCCACCTAAGAACTCCCGAAATTTTTGGTCATTTACTCTGGTCCACGGATACAAGGAGTAATATATCACTCAACTCCTATACTAACCCGTCCAGTGTATCACATCCGTCAACACATAACCAGAGATCTCGGAAAATCATCTACCTCAGATCCTCGTAATCACAACGATACTAAGTATGGTGATACATCTGGATCTATCTGCACCAGTACTGGGGAAGGCGGACTCCTCTCGCCACTACTAGTATTGAAGCAATTTCGAACATCCTCCGTGCTAAGATACTAAGAAATCTTAATGATAACGATGTGCTCAAGAATCTCCTCGAGCTCAACTCCCTCGAAGAAATCAAGTCATACAGGGGCACCAAGACAGAACTCCGTCACATCGACATCATATAGATTCCAAAAATATCCGCGTGATCCGAATTTTTTTGTTGAGTGAGAAGAGGAGTAGAATTGAAATTCCTAAGTCGTGAACCTCACCAGAGCATAGACGAGGAGAAAAAAGAAACCTACTCTCCGATATAACTAAGACTCAAAATTGTTTTTCACTAGACTCGACTCGGCCAAGTTCGATCAATCAAGGGGGCTCCTAGGTCGGTACTGCTCGGATACCAACTTGTAACACCCAAGATGCGACGCTATCCTTATTTTGGTGCGAGGGCCTTGACAGGGATAGAAGCACATCTCGTCGTTTCGCAAGAATGGATATCGCTACAAGTACATGTACTGAAGAGAAGAGTATATGGAATTGGCTTACACTCGCTACAAGCTACATCAGAGTCACATCAGTACAATACATAAATATCACGAAGAAGAGCAGGGTCCGACTACGGACGAAAACGAATGAGAAAAGAACGACGTCCATCCTTGCTATCCCAGGCTGCCGGCCAGGAACCCATCCTAGATCGGCGAAGAGGAAGAATAATAATATCCAAATGAACTATCATCGCGCTCACGTCCTAATATCCTTTACCTGTACCTGCAACTGGTGTTGAAGTAATGTGTGAGCCACAAGGGACTCAGCAATCGCATTTCCAAAGGTATCAAGACTAGCAAAGCTTAATGATGAGGTATGGTTAAGTGGTGAGGCTGTAACAAGCAACTAAGCATTTATCTGAGGTGGCTAACTTACGAGTACAAGAATAAAAGTGGGGGGATGAACTACGTATAGCGGACGTGAACTACTGATGATCAAATGAATGATCCTGAACACCTACCTACGCCAGACATAACCCCACCGTGTCCTCGATCGAAGAAGGAGCTCACAAAAGAGACAGTCACGGTTACGTACTCAGTTGGCATATTTTGATTAAGCTTACTTCGAGTTATCTAGAACCGGATGTTAAACAAAGTTTCCATGTTGCCACGTAACCGCGGGCACAGCTTTTCGAAAGATTTAACTCTCCAGGGGTGTTCCAACTAGTCCATCATAAATTACCACAAGCCGCATAGAAATCCTCGATCACGAAACTCGCGATCTCGTCGGACACCTTAGTGGAAAACCTCAACTCTGAGATTACTCAAAGCATCATCGGAATCCCGATCCACAAGACATTCGTCAAAGGTAAAACTAATCCAGCAAGGCCGCCAGACGTGTCAACGATCCCAATAGGAGCCGCGTATCTTGTTCGCAGGACACGACGGATTGTCCAAACTTCTGGTAGGCCAAACACATAGTTTCCCTTGGTAGTCACCGACGGTTGACAGCTTGGACCAACACTCATGCGGAGCACTGGCCCGGGGGTTGATTAATTACTCTGTGGGTGCCGGCGGGTCTCTATGCATTTAATTAGGTTATTAGGCAAATGTAGTACCAAAGTTGGGCCTGGCCAGACCAGTTTTAATCTAAGACGAATTATCAAGGGGGTCCCCATAACAACACCTATCGTCTTAGGAGCGCTCAATTATGGAATATAACACTAGTAGCCGAAACTAAGGGGGCAAAGGTGGAACAAAACACCAGGCTAGAAAGGTCGAGCCTTACACCTTTTACCAAGTATATAGGTGCATTAAATTAAATAGCATTAATAGGATGACATAACAAGGAACCCATGTTATCACATGGAAGCAACTGCACCTGCAACTAGCAACGCTAACACGTGGTTAAGCAAGCGGTGACATAGCCAATAAGTGGTTTGCTAGGTTGTGAACAGGTTGAAGGTTTTCATGGAAATGTTGAGAGGCTGATATTTAACAGGTGGTAGGCAGCGAGACATAGCGATAGAAACGAAATAACTAGCATGGCAATGAAAGTAATGATATCTGGGGAAATGGTCATCTTGCCTGAGATCCCGCATGGAAGAAGAACGACTCCGTGAAGAACATGAACCGACGTAGTCGAACGGATCCTCACTTTCCGACACGCTTGCGGAACTCTATCGAGACGAAGGAACCCGGAAACAAGAATCAACACACGATATTCACCAAGGCACATGCATGACAATATGCAATCCACATATGATGCATGATCAGGTGAATATATGCAAGACATGGCATGCCAATTCACAACAATCAAACGCTACACATTAAGTGAAGTTCAATATGCAACGAGTTGCATATTGACGAAGCTCCAGATGTGAATTATTTAGTTCACTCTTGTTTAGGTACACGACAATATTAATTGTGGTTAAACATGGAAAGAGGTGAAGCATAATTAAACTACCTATCTAGGCATTTTAAATGAGGTCGGAAACGACTTATAGCATCTCCGAACTGACCTCATACGTTAATTTATAATTATGTCCCGATCTGAACTAACACATTTTAATATTTGTTAAACAGAAAAATAAATAGGTTCACGTGATTCTACGCATCGTGCCAATCAATTTACACATATGGAACATCTCCAACGGAGCTACGGTTCAAAAGATATGATCACCGCAAGATATGATGCCATGAATGCAATATGTATGCAAATGGCAGCCACACACATTCAAACCACACAAGTAGCAAGATAAAATGAAACTACATGAGATTCTAAGCAAGTGTCATACATGACACGATCAAAACGGAGCAACGGTTCAACAATTACAAGCAAAACAAGAACTAGGTACAATCTGCCAAAAACAGCAACATGGCATTTTCTACACCCCAAAGCAACAAGCTACATCATTATAAAAGGCTCAAACAAGACATGAGACACAAGTGGTCAAGATGCACTACACCATTGTAACACCACGAGACCGACGTTCCAAAAGATTCCCCTTTTATTCCCTTATCACCATGTGTTTTATTTTGTTTGTTGCTTTCATCATGTCGTTTTTTTTGCAACTCAAATGCATAAATGGTACGGATCCTTGGTCCATTTAAATCAAGGGAATTCACGTGGTGATTTATCTATATATACATATCCTCCCAATATCATTAGGGGGTTATAAGGAAATATTATAATCATAACACACTTGCAATAACTCCATTCTTTTCTATCTTAATTCTTGCCTTCAACTTTGCCCATAATTCTTTTGCTTAAGGTCCAGCCGCCCTCTTAAATTCACCCCATCCATAGTTCATTTAAAAGGGAGTTTGAATTCAAGCATAATGAATTTAATTCATTATGTTTGGTATTTTTTTTACTTCCTTCAGAAATGTTCATCTTGTTCCCATAAATCATATTTATTATGTAGGGTGGCCCTCCTAAATTTCATCCCTTTTGACATTGGTTTGGTTAGGTTTTAAATTCAGGCAAGCATGAGTTAATTTAAACTTGTGTTAATTTATTTCTTGTAAAAATCCCCAAACCGATTTTATAATAGAGTATATTTTTTTGGTTCCACAAAAAATATATCTATTTAACTCTATTCTTTCTCTACCTCTCTTTTCCTTATTCTCCAAATCTGTTTATTTAATTAATGGCTAGGAATATATAAACAGAGCAGGCCCAACTCTTACCTGTTTGATCTCAGCCCATTAAGCCAACTAGCCCTTCTTCTTCCTACGTCACCTCCTGTACGAACCAGGGGATCACCATTGATCTCCTAGAGCTCGATCAGACACCCATCCCTTCTTCCTATAGTCACATAATAGCACCCGATGGGCCTAGGGTTCCCTCCTCCTTCCATTTTTCCCCTCTCTTCCTCCTGCCGTCGCCAAGAGAGGCCTCCTCCACGCCTCGGCATGGTTTTGATCCAAGTTGGAGCTCACACTCGGTTTGACCCAAGCAACTGTCTCCTTCCTGGGGGGCGACGAGATCGTCACCGTCGTCTTCCTCACCCCAGCATCGGACCACAAGGGCCCCGAAGGCTTCTCCCTCGACGTCCACTTCTCTACGTTCCCTCCTTCGTCTTCGTCACACCCTCGAACTCCTCCTCCTCCTTGCCTCCTCGTCGCGTTCCTGGCCTCCTCGTCGCGTCCCATGGGACCATGGTGAGCCGCTTCTCCTCCCCATCTTCCTTTCCCTCGAGTTCTTGTCATGGTAGCACCGTTCAGGTCCGTCCTGCTGCCGCTTCTCCTTGTTCCACCGCACCTGTCGTGCCTCCATCTTGTTATGCCTCTCTCCCATGTCTTTGCAGGTGACTCAACGGCGCCTCGAGCAGGAGCTCGATTCCGAGCACCTCCGGACCCTGCCTCCATCGGGAAGGGGTCCTCGCCTTGGATCCGGCCTCTCCTAGTCCGCGTTGTTCCATTCCCGCCCTAGGGTGGCCGGAGCACCTTCAACACCTCGGCCTTTACCTCGTCTCTGCCCGCGCCGGCAGCCGCTCCCCTGTGACTCGAGCTCGCGAAGATCGGCCTCCTCGCCTGATCTCCTCTCCGTTCCCTTCGGTGAGCCCTCCCCTTCCCCGTGTGTGCCTTTCTACGCGTAGCCTCGCTGTAGCCGTCTGCGTCCCCGGACAGGAGCGGGCCCTGCTCGAGCTCGACAGCATCTGCCGTGCCCAGCTCCTTAGAGCCTCGTAGCCCCAGGAATGGAACCCCCTAGTGTTCCCGCACCCTCGTCGGTAGTACTTCGCCGCCGTTGTTGCCTCACCGCTCGCCGGCGTCGATCCCTTCTCCTCGGTAGTTCCGGTATGGAGGTACAAGAAGGGTGCCCGTGTTGTTAGTTTATTCTGAGCTGAACCTGTTTCAGTTCAGATTCCCTCTCCCTTGCCGACTGGTTTGAGCACCGCGCAGAGACTGCGAGGTCTCGGGTTTGAGACCCAGCGCCCCTTTTAGTCTCTGCGATTTTGTTCTCCTGTGCTAGCTAGCAGAGTCGGCATGTGTGCTTTTCCTTCCCTGTTCTAGCAGTAACACTTCACCATCGAAGTGGCAACCGAGCCACTGCAGCGCCAGTAGGTCGAGGGTTCGAGCCCCTCGTGCGCCCCTTTGTATTTGGGTTTTTTTTAAAGCTGTTGCGTTGCCTGCATAGGTAGCATAGGTAGGTTACTCCCGCTGTTAGGGCAGTGAACCGAGCCTAGCTCAGTGGTGATTGTCATGTTGTGTTGCAAGTAGGTAGTGGGTTCGAGTCCCGCTACTCCCATGTTATTTTTTCCCCTGTGTTTTTAGTTGCTTGCTATAGTGTGCCACTGAGAGTGGATCCAGAGCCCACAAGCCATACTAGGGGCCCTGTTGTGTATGACCAGTGGGACCCCCTGGTGATTTTATGAATTTTGGTTTGTTTAATTTTGTGATGTATTTCCAAATCTGGAATATTCAAGAGGAGGAATATGCCAAATCTGGCATATCAAGAACATCCCCTGTTCTTGTTATTAGCGGAGTTTGATCTTGTGTAGTTTTTCCTTTGTTGTTTCTGGTGTTTTCTGCATGCATACATATAAGTGTAATATATGGATTTGGGGTAGAAGAACCCAGTGAATCCAATGGTGGCACTGGATTCCAGTTGTGAGCAGTTAGGCAGAAGTGTCACTTTGTGTTAAGGTGGCACTTGTTTACCGATGTAGGATGGGTTAAGTACATCAATAGGGGTTGAGCATCCATGCATTATATTAGGTAGTGCATCTTGTTGTGCATGTGCTATGGTGAATATACCGTGTGTTGATGCTTGTTTCCGGTTTGCTCCGTCTCGATAGAGTTCCGCAAGCGTGTGGGGACCCGTTCGACTGCAACAATGTGAGGACCCGTTCGACTGCATCGGTTCGTTTGCCTCACGGAGTCATTCTTCTACCAAGTGGGATCTCAGGCAATATGACCATTTCCCAGATACCATTACTATCACTACCATGCTAGTTTTATCGCTTCTATCATTTATGTCTCGTTGCCTACCACATGTTAAATATCAACCTCTCAACAATGCCATGAAAACCTTCAACTTGTTCACAACCTAGCAAACCACTGATTGGCTATGTTACCGCTTGCTTAACCCTGTGTTAGCGTTGCTAGCTGCAGGTATAGTGGCTTCCATGTGATAACATGGGTTTCTTGTTATATCAACCTATTAATGCTATTTAATTTAATGCACCTATATACTTGGTAAAAGGTGGAAGGCTCTGCCTTTCTAGCCTAGTGTTTTGTTCCACCTTTGCCCCCTTAGTTTCGGCTACCGGTGTTATGTTCCATATTTGAGCGCTCCTAACACGATCGGGGTTGTTTTGGGGACCCCCTTGATAATTCGTTTTAGATTAAAGCTGGTCCGGCAAGGCCCAACATTGGTACTATTTACCCAACATAATAATTTTGTTAATACTAAAAGCATAGGGCGTCACGAACCCGAGGAGTAATTTCACATAATACAGGGAGGGCCAGTGCCGATGGTGATGGTCCAAAACAGAGCACTGTGCGGGGACACCCAGGGAAACTTGCGTGATTTCTATCAGGCCTCTGTACGCGTATCTTATCCGTCGTGTCCTGAGAACAAGATAAACGGCTCCTATCGGGATCGTCGACACGTCGGGCGGCCTTGCTGGATTAGTTTTACCTTTTACGAGATATCTTGTACATCGGGATTCCGGTGATGCTTTGGGTAATCTCAGAGTTGATGTTTTCCACTAAGGAATCCGACGAGTTCGCGAGCTTCGTGATCGAGGATTTCTATGCGGCTTGTGGTAATTTGTGATGGACTAGTTGGAGCACCCCTGCAGGGTTAAATCTTTCGGAAAGCCGTGCCCGCGGTTATGTGGCAACGTGGAAAATTTGTTTGACACTGGTTCTAGATAACTTGAAGTTAACTTAATTAAAATATGCCAACTGTGTGCGTAACCGTGACTGTCTCTTTCGTGAGTTCCTTCTCCGATCGAGGACACGGTGGGGTTATGTCTGACGTAGGTAGGTGTTCAGGATCATTCATTTGATCATCAGTAGTTCACGTCTGCTATGCGTAGATCTTCCCCCTCTCATTTCTTGTACTCGTAAGTTTAGCCACCTAATATATGCTTAGCCGCTGCTGCAACCTCACCACTTAACCTTAGCTCACCCATTAAGCTTTGCTAGTCTTGATACCCTTGGAAATGAGATTGGTGAGTCCCCTGTGGCTCACAGATTACTACAACACCAGTTGCTGGTACACGTAAAGGTTACTTGACGCGAGCGCGTTGATTGTTCATTTGGAGTTGCTTCTTCTTCTTCTTCATCGATCTAGGATGGGTTCCAGGCTGGCAGCCTGGGATAGCAAGGATGGACGTCCTTCTTCTTTTCTCGTTTGTTTTCGTCCGTAGTCGGACCCTGCTCTTCTTCATGATGATTATGTATTGTACTGATGTGACTATGATGTAGCTTGTGGCGAGTGTAAGCCAATTCTATATACATATCTCTTCTTTTCAGTACATGTACTTGTAACGATATCCATTCTCGCGACACGACGAGATGCGCTTCTATCCCTGACGAGGCCCTCGTGCCAAATTGAGGATAGGGTCGCATCTTGGGCGTGACAACCATCCTACTAAAAAGAACTAGCATGGAAGCATGGATCACTAGGAAAAGAACTCACAAAATGGCATCTCGGACACAGTTTCAGACTTAGAGAAAATCACACTTTGACAGTGCAGTTTTTGATCTGAAGGCATATTGACAGCAGCAACACTATATGCTACAGATCACCGAATGGCATGAAAATTTACAGCATGCTAGAGAATCTTAAGGACTACAACTACCTCCATTGCACCAACCCCAAAGGGGCTGTAGATCACTAGGAAAACTCATGGCAAGACATCAACAGAATATTACAAATCTCAGACTTGGAAATATTTCAGGATCTCCAAATCAACACTATTTTCTAGCATGTTGGCGACAAGCAAAAAACACCTAAACATGGATTTCTATAGCAACCAAAATTACCAGGGGCTACCATACATATCCAAGGGCATATCTCTAGTTCACAACTCATGCATATCACCCACGGAATAAATCCCACAAAATAGACAAGAGGGCAACATGGTAAAATATCATGGAAAATAATTTGCTCGAAAGGCAAAACTAATTGCATCGTCAAATTCTACGGATTTTTCTACCCCGAAAACGTATATAATATGTGGGGTTCGAAAAATAAACTAGCGCCACACATATATGCAAGAATATGTCCTAAACACGACATAGCAAACTATGGATAGCTCCTACATGCAAAAATGCAAGCAAATACTCTAAAATACATGGCAAAGGGTCACATACATTGTGAACATTTTATCTACGGGATTTGAACTATCCGGACGCGCACAAAAATAATTACGGGATATTATCCTATTGGGACAGCATGCAAATCTAGGCAAACGGCAGTTCATACCACTCCAAACATGCATGCAAGTTGCAAAATAATGTTCTATGCAAAAAACTGCACAAGTTACATATATAACTCGACGCGATCCGACGCACGAATAAAAAGATAGGATGTTCTAATATCTAATATTCCTGAAATATTATATTCGCAGGGTATATAAAAAACGCTCGTGGGCCGAATCTGCCGGGAGCACGAAACTAAGCATGGCGCAAAATAACTAAAACGCGCTCAGGGCGGGGCATAGTCGGGACACTCACCTCGGCCTCTTTGGCCGGCCTCGAGGAGAGTGTCGTCGAGGGGATATGTGCCGGTGTGATGGCAGGCCGGTTGGCTCTTGGGCTGGAGGCGAGCTCGGCCCTCCGTGGGAGGTGGCCGCTCAGCCCACGAGTTGGCGAGGCCCGATGCGAAGGGGATCATGGCGTTGCGCTCCCAATCCAATCGATAGGAGGCTACAGCCGCGGGCGGCCCCGGTGGCCGGCGGGGCAAGGCGGGGCGACGAGGCGGCGGGCACCGGCAGCGGGAAATGGAGGCGAAGCACCGGATCTGACGATCCCCGGTAGGATCCGGGCACGGCAGGAGAGGAGAAGGCCGGCGACGAGGCGAACTCCGGGCGAGGACCGGCAGAGCTATGGCCAGCAAGGATGGAAGGCAGGCGGCCGGGCACGACCACCTGCGGCGGCGCACCAGCCGACGGCGGCGGCCTGCGCACACGGCAGGGAACCACAGCGACGGGAGCTCCGGGAGGAGCTCGCAGAAGGTGCCTCCCCTCGGGCGCTCGGGATGAGCTCGGGGGAGCCAGGGCTCGCGGCAGCCAGATGGTCCTGGGAGGGCCTGGATCGGGCCTGGCGGGCCCTGAGCGCGAGGTGGAAGAGAGGCTGCGGCAGCTAGGGTCGGTTTGGCATGGGAAACGAGGTAGGCTAGGGTTTGGCTATCTGCTTATAGACAGAGGGGCTAGGGTTAGGGTTTCGGGCATTTTCGGGCCCTCCGATCTCAATCAGACGGCTCCGGAAATGTCTTGGGGTTAGGATTGGTTAGTTGGTTGTGTAGAGGGGGTGTTGGCTAAGATGAGAGGGAAATTGGTGCCACCCGGCAACAAAATTAAACACCAAAAAACTTCTGATAAATAACCGACGACGGTGCCGCTACGGTGGACCGTTCGGTTATCAAACGGACTCCGATTGCGACAAAAAATGGCATGCGGTCTAACTACATCTAAATAAGACCGCACCCAAGGTTTTAACTCAATCCGAGAATATTTTATACACACTTTTAAAACAAGACTTTAACGATGCTGCGGGCGCGAGCGTGTGTGGTCGTGCTCAAAACGGGCAACGTCGAGAACGGAGACAACCGGCAACTAATAACGGATGCAAGTTTGAGAACTGGCGGCAACGGTGTGCCAACGCAATGCAGATAATGCGCATGATGCGATGATGAAGCGACAAATGAAAATAATCACACGCCAGCAACAGAATAAAAGGGAGAATCTTCTAAAGCGTCGGTCTCGGGCTATCACATATGTAGAGCTCAGGGCTTCCGCTCCTTCCACCCGCGCTCACATAGCACCTATGGAGGGGCTATGAGCTCCTGCGCACGTAGAGCAGCCACTGCCTCCTCCCACTCAAAGAAGATGGTGCAGTGAACTGAGATCCATGGAGCCGTCGAACGGCTCATCGGATCGGGGCGGCGCTGACACCGGCCTGCTTCCGGCGACCCCCCTACCTGGCATGCCAAAGATGTCGGTGAGGGATCGACACCTATGGGGCCTCAACGGTCCCCTTTTGCTGGATTGGCGGGGAGAGGGGTCACGACAAGAGTAGAACCAACAGTCAGGGCCCGACATGGTCTTTTTTACCCAGGTTCGGGCCGCGTGGTGCGTAAAACCCTACTCCTGCATGTGTTTATTTATTCGTTCTGAGTTACTGTAGATCTGCCCCTTTTACAGCCTTTCGATTGGTCAAAAAGCCAAAAGTCCTTACTACTAAGCCTCGGGCCTCCTTTTATAGGCAAAGGGCTCACCACAATGGCTCAGTGGGTGAATGGCGGGTTCACGAGTGGAACAGCGCCGACCGACAGTCACAGTGTTGCTGCAGTGCATTGAATGCTTCGACAGACTTCCCTGACCTCGTCAGGGGGGTTTGGACAAGTACCAACACGTGGCAACTTCGGGGTGTTGCGCTGGCGTGC
The DNA here is from genome assembly GCF_904849725.1 of Hordeum vulgare subsp. vulgare. Classification (NCBI taxonomy): domain Eukaryota; kingdom Viridiplantae; phylum Streptophyta; class Magnoliopsida; order Poales; family Poaceae; genus Hordeum; species Hordeum vulgare. Next base: position 296,720,958 of record NC_058519.1, read on the forward strand.
GGGTGGCCGTGTGGTCCATGCATCATCGGTGGCGTGTTCGTCGGGGAGGCGTTCACAGGTCGCGAAGGCGCCCTCGGGTCGCGCCTCTATTCGGGCCTTCTCTTCCTTCCCGGTAGGGTTACCTTGCCGGGGGCACTTCTTGTTCCTCTCAAGAGGGAGGTGATGGCCTGCCGAGGCCTTGTCAATCTTCCCGGCAAGGATGGCTTGCCGGGGCTCAGTCATTCTTTCTTGGCGGTAGGATCTCGCCGTGGCATTGTCTATCTCCCCGACAGGGAGCCCCTGCCGGGGTCTCGTCTTCATTCCCAGCAAGTGAGTGCTTGCCGGGGGCTTGTAACAGTCACTTGGAGGCTCCTGAGTCTTGCTTCCACCCTAGGCTCTAGCGATGCGCCTTGCCGCTACACAGGGGCTGCCGGTGTCCGCGCACTAGTCCGGGGCATTGGAGACCCCACTTTTTAGTGCATCAACAGAGAAGAATCAAATACTTTTCATGAATAATGTGAACAGAAACCCCCAATTCATTGAATCCCGACAAACACACCATACAAAAGAATTAGATCGGGTAGTTCAAAGCAAAGATGCGATGATCGTTGTATTGAAGATCAAGAGAGATAAAGAGAGATAGCTGGATAATAACAACAGACACATAGGTATGTGTTGAACTATTCACACATCTTCACGAGGGCGGCAAGGTTGATAAAGAGGCCCTCTATGATTGATCCCCTTTTGGCAGAGTGCCAGAACGGAGATCCAGATGGGATCGATCTGGAATAGAGACATGTGGTGGAGGAAAAAGTATTTCTCTCTGATATTTATGTTTTTTTGGAATATGTGTGAATTTATAGGCCAGAGATTGGAGGAAGTAGGGCCACCATATAGGGACAAGCCATCACGGCTCGCCGCCCCCTGGCTGTGCCCTGTCATCTTGTGCCTCCCTCGAGTGGCTTCCGACCTCTTACTGTAGCTTCCAGGTCTTCTTTTGGTCAGAAAAAATCATGAAAAAGTTTTGGGCCGATTGGAATTCGTATGGCACAATAAACCTGAAAAGTAAAAAACACACAGAAAAAACAACAACTCGCACTAGCACCAAGTCAATATGTTAGTGGTCAAAAATAATGTAAATTGGTAAATCATAGATACATTGGAGAAGTATCAAGAATCATAGGATCATAATATATCAGCATGGAGCAACAAAAAATTATAGATACATTGGAGAAGTATCAAGAATCCCCAAGCTCAATTCCTGCTTGTCCATGAGTAGGTATATGATAAAACAGAATTTTTGATGTGACATGCGACCCAATATGTAATCTTTTGCATGTATGATCATTGAGAAAATATGAATTAAAGAACATCAACATAGTAATATTTCTAAGAATAAGCAGCAAAATCATCGATCTTTCAAAGTATACGATCCTAATAGAATGTTTGCCCCCATCCAGCTTTCATTGTAGCACCGCATGGCTTTATCTTCATCACATTAATACAAATTTCAAGCACCACGGTGTCCTACTCAGGCAATTGGATTATACTTTTTCAATGTGAATCAACTTTTTATTCTTCATGGAATAGATGAGCGTGAACCATGGACATTGCATAAGTGTGGAATATACTATGGTGGTAGATATCAAAAGGGGTAAAAAATGGAGAATATAGCCTCACATCAACTAGTCGTACCAAGGGGCTATGGAGATGCCCAATGGTATATGTAAAGCAAGGAGTAGGGATTTCCATGCAAATGATTCTCTAGAGCTATAAGTGTGTTAAAGCTCAAATGAAGCTAAGTGGGGTGTGCATCCAAGTTGCTTGCTCAAGAAGACCTCAGGCATTCAAGGAAGCTAATCATTGGAAGATGCAATCCAAATTTGTAATTATGAAAATATGATTCCCATTAGCATATGAAAATGACATATCATGAGACTCTCTATGTGAAGAAAAAGGTGCCACTTTGAGACACAAGTGTGGTAAAGGATAGTAGCAAAGTCCCTTCTCTCTTTTTCTCTCATTCATTTTTTCATTTTTCCATTTTTTATTATGGTGGAATCATTTGGGTTCCCCCATTTTTATTTCCTCACTGGGACAATGCTCTAATAATGATGATAATCATACTTTTATTTACTTACAACTCATGAAAGCTCGATATGATGAACTATGAAAAAATATGACTCAATATGAATGCCTTTGGCAATGTACCACGATGTGCAATGAACTAGCATGACATGTATCAGCAATATGATGAATGGTGGATTTTCCAGAAATGCTATGTCAGCTCTATATGATCACACAAAGCAATATGATGATGAATAAACTAGGCATATGATGTAACGGTGGAATTTGTATGGTAATATATCTCGGAATGGATAAGAAAATGCCATGATATGTACATATGGTGGCTGTTTTGAGGATGATATACGAAGTCTTATCTGTGACAGAGTGTATCATGCCACGGGGTTTGGATGCACCGGCGAAGTTTGCACCGATCCTCAAGGTGAGAATGGGCAATGCACGGTACCAGAGAGGCTAGCAAAATATAAGGAGGTGAGATTGAGTATGTCCATGGTTTCACTTTAGTCATGAAGAACTCATATACTTATTGCAAAGTTTTATTAGTTTTACGACAAGTAAAATGAATACTCGCATGCCCCAAGGGAGAGGGTTGGGAGGAGTTAACCATCGCGCGACTCCGACTCGAAAGAACAGTAGGATTTTAACGAGGAATAGAAATGCTCACACATTCCCGCCATGCCATTTTATTATTCAGACAAACAAGAAATTAACACCTATTATTACCGGTGCTTCTATGAATCAACAATGATGCACTCACACCTTTTTCATATTAGCACATCAATAACATTAGCCAACAATTTCTCTATATGTGCTACATGATGGTTTTGATTATCATTCATTGAATACCTATTATTTTTGGACAAGCATTATGACCCCCGCAAATTAACATTACTATTTATTAACTCTCAAACAAATATAAGTTAAGAACGAGAGTGCAAATATTTCTGTAAAGTCTACACTCCACCGTGCTAAAAATATATAAGTGAAGTACTAGAGCAACTGATAAGCTCAAAAGATATAAGTGAAGCACATAGAGTATTATAAAAAATCATTATGAATGTGTGTATCTCTCAGATTGATGTGTCCATAAAATGATGATTGTGGCCAACTAAAAATAATAAAAATAAAGCAAACGACGCTCCAAGCAAAACTCATATCATGTGACGAATAAAAATGTAGCTCCAAAGGAGATACCGATGGATTGAGACTAAAGAGGGGATGCCTTCTGGCGAATCCCCAAGCTTAGATGCTTGATTATTCCTAGAATATTACCTCATGGTGCCTTGGGCATCCTAAATGCTAGGCTCTTGCCGCTCCTTATTCCTTTATCAATAGCCGTAACACCCAAAACTTGAAAACTTCAAGCACACAAACTCAACAAAACTTCGTGAGATCCGTTAGTATAAGCAACATATCAAATACTTAGTTACTATTGTAAATTGATTCATATTTCATTATTGCATAATACATATTGTATTGTAACTTCTCCAGGGCTCCTACCCCCTGTTACAATCCATATCATCATCAAAACAAGCAAACTATGCAAGCATAAAACATAATTTGTCCAAAACAGAATAGTGCATGGTGATCTGTAATGAACCTACACTTTTGTAACTCCAAAAATTCTTAAAAATAGGGAAGACCTGAGAAATTTTCACAGTAATACTCTGTACAAAAGTCAGATTAAAAAGATATTCCAGTAAAATCACAAAAAATCTCCACTCGACATCATAGTTTCTGTTTTTGCACCTTATCAATTATACTTATCATACAAGTCATCCCAAAGGCTTTACTTGGCACAAAAAATAATTTAAACATAAGAACACAATCACTAGAGAGGCAATAATCATGTCGTCACACCAAAACATAGAATAGAAAGCAAAAATTAAAGTAACTATTGGATTCTCCCAACTAGAGCTATAGTTTTATGCCCCTAGCTAGGCATAATGCATATGATCAAGTGATTTCATCCTTGACACTCAACCCATAAGTAGACCTCATGATGGATTCGTAAGGTGGTTTTATTTTCTTTCTAGGGAAGTGTTCCATCCCTTCCTTTAATGGAAATTGGAACCTTATGTTTTCCTCTTTCATATCAATGATTGCACCTATAATTCGTAGGAAAGGTCTTCCAAGTATTATTGGACAAGTAGGATTGCCATCAATATCAAGCACAATGAAATCTATAGGAACATACTTTTATTTGAAATAGTTAGAACATCATTAATTCTACCTAAGGGTTTCTTAATGGTAGAATTCGCAAGATGCAAGTTTAGGGAACACTCTTGAATATTAGTGAGACCAAGCACATCACAATGGAATTTAGTTATTGTTGAAACACTAGCACCAAGCTCACCAAAAGTATTGCAATCATATTTATTTATGATTATTTTGATAGTAGATTCCCACTCGTCATGCAATTTTCTAGGAATAGAAACTTCAAGTTCTAGTTTCTCATCATAAGATTTTATCATTCCTTCCACTGTATGATTAGTGAAAGACTTATTTTGTTCATAAGCATTGGGTGAGCTAATAATGGTTTGCAACAAGGAAATGAATTATAATCAAGATAAACTTTCATAATTAAAGTCCTTTTAATCCAAGATAGTGGGCACATCACTAGTTAAAGTTTTGACCTCTCCAAACCCACTTTTTCAGTTTTAGCATTAGAATCATCACCCTCCAAGCAAACGGGGCGGTCTTTAACTAAAGTTGACTCATATACAAACACTTTAACATTCATATAAGAGAAGTACATAAAGATTCAATAGGAGAATTGCCAACATTTGAAGATCTTCATCATGATTTCTGTAAAAACCGAGTCGGAGAGCTTTTTCTAGGAATTCCCTCTTAGGTTTCAACTTAGTCGTCCTGTCCTAGATTTCATTCATAGGTACTTGGATAGATTTTATAGTCTTACTAAAATCATGACTGGGTGGCAAAGCTTTACTTTTGAGAGTCTCTACATTGAGTGCAATTCTATCCATGTTCTTGGCCAAAGTATCAATCGTATGCAACTTTTACTCTACCATAGTATTGAAAACGTTTTGAGAATTAATAAATTCTTTAATGGTGTTTTAGAGATCAGAGGGGGAGTTATTATTGTTGGTAGAACTAATCCATAAGAATTGCCACAACCACTAAAGGAATTACTAAGATAAAATTCACAGCAATGGCATTATGATATTTATCAATTAGAGTAGACAAGGGCATGTAATTCGGATCAACATGAGCATTTTTATTAGCAACCATATTCATAAGATCATCCACGTTTTCACTCAAAGTAGTGATTTCCTCAATAGACTTTACCTTCTTACCACTTGGAGCTCTTTCGGTATTCCATTGACAATAGTTGGCAATGATGTTGTCCAGAAGTTTGGTGGCCTCTCCTAAGGTCACCTCTATGAAGGTACCACCTGCGATAGGATCTAGAAGATTTCTATATACAAAGTTTAGTCTAGCAGAGAAGTTTTGGAAAATTATCCACAAGTTTAAACCATGCGTATGGCCATTTCTAATCACTAATTTCATCCTGTCCCAAGCTTGTGCAACATTTTCGTGATCTTGCTGTTTAAAATATTTATTTGATTTCTAAGGGAGATAATCTTAGTAGGAGGAAAATACTTGGCAATAAAAGCATCTTTACATTTGTCCCATGCTCCATTACTATTACGTGCTAAAGATGAAAATTAAGCCCTAGCTTTATCTCTAAGTGAAAAATGCAATAATATTAATTTCAAAACGTCATATCCATACCCTTTTTATTTTGCATCTCATAAAGTTCCCGAAAATTGTTCTTTCATGACAAGATTGTAGAAGTGACCAGCAGGATCCTCATTTGCACTTCCCGAAAATTATTCTTTCATGACAAGATTCAGCAAAGCTTCGTGAATATAAAAAGCTTCCGCACTAGTGGTGGGTGGTATTGGAGTAATAATAAAATAATTATTAGTAGTATTTGAGAAGTCACACAACTTAGTAGTATCTTGAGACATGGTGACCGAGCAAGCAAAGTAACAAGGAGGACAAGTAAACTAGCGAGCAAAGATGCAAACTAGTGACAAGGAAATGTAATTTTTTTTAAGAAATAAAAATATAAGAGAAAATAAAAAGAGGAACAAGTAAATGATAATTTGTGTGAACTTACTTGCCAGTTGGTGATGATATTCCTCGGCAATGGCGCCAGAAATCCTTCATGATACTTGTGATCTCCATTGGTTTTTCCGTGAAGAGGAACACATAACTGCAACACAATATCAGAAGGTATTTCCCTCAGTTAGGAAACCAAGGTTTATCGAACAAATAGGAATATCAATTCTCAACCGTCTTCAATGCCTGCACTCAACAAAGCAAACAACTTGCACCCAACGTGGACAAGAGGGTTGTCAATCCCGTTGATCTCATTATTAGCAAGCAAATGAGGTGTGTACATAATTGTAGAGAATTGTAAATTGCAAAATAAAATAAAATAAAAATAAGAAAAGAGAAGAAATTATAAGTTTTCTGAATATATAAGTGAATTGACCCGAGGGCCATAGTGTATTCTAGGGGCATCTCTAATGAAAGCAACATGTGGTTTGTAAACATATTACTTTTGCGCAATTGACACAACATCGTATAGTTATGCGATTTTCATGGCAATGACCATTGGTATATAGGCATCACGTCCATAAGCAAATAGGAAGAATCCTGCCTGCACCTACTACTATCACTCCACTTAATGAGCTCTTCTATGTTTGCCTCTCTACGTATTAAGTTCATGAGAAACATAGTAACATTTGGAGAACGATGACATGATGTAGACAAATTAAACTGTGGGGACCCCGACTTGGAAGTCGAGATCGCCGAATGCACATGTACAGTGATCCCATAGATCAATGCTCACTAAACACACATATACTAAATAATAAGAGTCTTACATCCATACATAAAGTCTGATACAAATAGGGCCATTAGGGCCAAGCCATTACATAAATACGACCTCGAACGCCGACACACTAACACACTACTCCTCGCGGATAACTTGGTTGATAGCATGACCCCATGCCATCTACCATAACCTACATGCATTCAGACTAGGAGGCATCCTAGATTGCATGTTTGTCCCCGACGAACTCGTCTCCAAACTCCGGTTCTTCCATGCCTGGCCAATTAAATAACCAGCGGAAAGCCAATGAGTACTTTGAATGTACTCGCAACCAACCCATGATGTGGAACAAGGCAATAATGAACTATGACATAACGTTAGTATGATGATTTTTGCGGAAAGCAGGTTTTTCCTAGTGCAACAACATGATCAAATTCTTGGGCGACATGCACCACAAGGCATAACCGGAACCGAATGAACAGGTTACACATATCAATATCAACTCAGGGTCGAACATGCCATGTCCACCCATCATACCAAGTCACCTGACTTAGCTCGAGCATCATGTTTCCCCCATACCCCCCACACACAATTGGTTTATGCAAAAATGAGTGGATGTGGTTTAAGAAGCACCACCCAACTGTCCTTGACCATGGGCATGGCTATTCGAAGAGTTTTACACTCAACAGAGGTTGCGCGCTATACCCACCAGACTCGGGGAACTTCCATGTTATCCACGACTCGCAGTATATTACATACCCGAGGTAAGCACCCGAACAATTCCTTTCCTCAGGCGACAATAAACAAAGATTCCACTGGTTTGGTACACCGCCCACATGATGTACATCATACGAGCCTCTTTCTATATCATATCATCCATGCAGGGACCAAGGGTGTGCCCAGAACCTATAAAAATAGCATAGTCGCTCTACTTGGAACGACTCCATATTGAGAGTGACCACGTGAGTCCCGCCACTAGTAATGCGGGATCTCCGCTAGGGTCGGCGAAACTAAGCAACAAAGCCCAATTCCATAAAGGGTATCATGGTCGCACATGTACGGTTGGGACGGTCGACAAATCTTAAATCTAATGTCGTTTTTAAAACCACACACACAAAAACTTTCTTGGTACATCACTTCTTTCTCAAGTGGTCATCTATCTCAACAGCCTCCCCTTCGGGCACTAATGGCACCCGACGGGGTTTCTGAAAAGCCTTTGTAACAGTTCGTTCATCGTCACCATGTATATTCCCATTCTACTTCGCATAGCAACTACTAGCATCTAACTACATCCTACATGCACAACCCTCATAGGTGGTAGGGTCATGCCCAAATGCAGGTTTCAACGAGATGTTCTTCGAGAACAACCCAACAAGGGGGTCTCCGATCGAACATGAATATATGCATAAGTAAGGTACCATACAACATGCAAATAAAAGTTTCTTAGGCATGGTCAAAGGGTTGCTAGCCTTGCCAGAAAAGTCACCAGGGTCTTCGAAGTCTTTGGGTCCAACTCCTTCATTAACCACGTGATCTATCATCATGATAGTAATAATAATAATAATAATCACAACAAAAACGGAACAAAAAACTCACTCCTATAATGTTACCCTACTCTGTAAAATACTAACTTCACATATAAAAATATTTGTCTCTGGTTTTGGACTGAAAAAGGTTTTGAAAACTATTTTAACAGAGGCTAAAAATACTTAAAACTAGGTTGTAAAATGAAATAGTGTACAAAATTTTTCTTAAAAATTGCACATGTAGTGTTATTAAATAATACACATTTTTACAAGATTTATGGTGGAAAAATAAGATTGGGGGGATTATTTTCCGTGTGGAATATTTGGCAAATGCGAGAAAATAAAAAAGGAAAAGGGCTCAGTACCCTCGGCCGGACTCGGCAAGTAGCTAGGCCGGCCCATCGAGCCAGCCAGCTAGCCGAGGCGTGCACATTGTGAGGTTTGAACCTGACGCGCGGGGCCTTGTGGCCAACGACTAGGAGAGCGAGAGAGAGAGTGAGGCTGAGGCCGACAGGTGGGGTCCTCCTATCGGGGTCTTCTTCACCTCGCGTCAAGGAGCTCACCGGCGTCATCTCTGTCAATGGCGAGGGAAGCTGAGAGCAGGAATGGACTCATCGCACTCCCGTCATTCGGATGGAGGTCGAGGGACTGGCTGAGGTGGTTGTAGTCGCTGGTGGCGTGGAGGCCGCGTTGGAGGCCGTCGGGAGGTGGTTGGTGCCAAATTTCAGTGAAGTGAAAGGAGCAGGGAAGAGGTGGAGGTGAGGCTAGGGCTCGTTGCGCTCACGATGAAGATGAAATGAAGGCCGGAGCAAGCCTGTGTCCCGAGATCGATGGAGCCCTGACAAGGCGGCGCCTCGGTCGATCTCGAGCACTGGTGCTCGGGGAGCTCATGTGGGATGATTGGGCGGTCGATTAGAGGTGAGAGAAAGTTTCTAGAGGGGGGAGAGAGGCCAGGGTGGCCTTTATAAAGGCAAGGCCCGGTCCATCAAAAGGTGGTGCGCCGGCGAGGCCGCGGTAACGCCCAGAGGAGGAGAGAAGGCTCGAGAATAAACGTGTGGTCTTCGTGGGCATGGTTTACTTCTGAGAAATGATTTGAGGAGGAGCAGGGCTGGCTTCTCATGCGTCACGGTGGCAAGCACCACCTGACTGTTTCGGGCGGGCGCAGGCACGCGTTGCCACGGGCAAGAGAAATGGGGAGAGGAGGGGCTGCCACCGGTCGTCGATGCAGTCAAAGCCAAATAACATGTGGGGGCAAGGCCTGATCGGGGCTGTCCTTCCTCGGTGCAGGCATGCACTGTGGCGTGTCCAAAGCGTAGTTTTGGCATGCGCACGCCACTACCATGTCTACTAGTGTTTGGGGGCTTTGGAGATGCCCCTTGGATACTTTGGAGCCAAGGACAGAAGTTGAGGTCAAGGTAAAAGTGAGAGGTAGTCTCTCCTAGGGGTGAACCAGAATAGGAATTGAGGGTTTTTTCCTCCTCTCATTGAGTTTGGAGTGAACTAGACTTGTGATAAAAGTTTGGAGTGAAGGAAGAAAGTAGAAGGGGTGAAAGTAGCTGATTTACTAAATCACGAGAAGGTCTTTGATGCTAGTTTGAGCGAGATAAACCTCACCAATTGTAGCGAGAATTAACAGGATTATATTATGGGAAAAAATAGTAGGATTCACCAAGTTTGAGCTCATTTGAGCAAGGTTGACACTGTAGAATGGAAACCCCTAGGAATTGGCAGAATCTGATTTTTCTGAGTCAAGGTGAGCAAACCAACTCCCACAAATGCACAACTTGGTGTGGAACTCTTGTTTGGGGGCTGGATCACTCGTGCAAAGTTTGAGAGCAATAGTGCAAACTTGGCAATGTAGAGTATTTCAAAGTTGGTTCTCGACAAGAAGGGTTTTGGGTTTCTTAGATGAACCAAATCAACTTGGATGGGGATAAAACTTTGCATGGTCACCACATATAACATGAGGGACATGCTAAAAAGTTCTGGTATTTATCGAGAATATTTCCTTTGGAAATATTTTAGAAGCTTAGAATAGGCACAAAGGGTTTTGAGGGGTTTTGCCCAATATTTTGAAGATCACCATGTGTTGAAACTCACATATATGGAAAATATATGTCCCCTGAGTTTCCTTAAATTTTCTCAAATATTTTTAAGGTAGGGAAAAAAATTCCTATGAAATAACATTTCTGGCCTCAGAAAATGGTGTTTAAATATGATAGGAAAAATAACTTGTAAATAATTATTGTATGGTTTTGGGAAGTCATTTTAATAATAGAATCAAAGAAAAATATTTGGGGTAAAACATCTCTCCTAAATTAAGGACTTGTAGTGAAATCCTAATTCACGACTTTTGAAGCTTAAAAAATAAATAAATGCATTTGGTTGAAATAATATTTTATTAAGAATAATTTATTGTCCTATACACATGGCTTGATAATTGGGCAAGGGTTTGGGGCCAAGGGGAGGCATTTTTAGAGAGAATATAGTTTTGGTGAATTAAAACATAATCAAGCACACAAGCAAGTTGCAATCAAATCAGTCATCACAAGCACTCAAAAAGTTTTAATTGGTTCCAAATTTTGTAAAGCATAATGTGAAAAAGTGGTACAAACACAGGGTGTGACAGACCTACCCCCTTACAAGAATCTCGTCCCCAAGATTCCTAGGCTAAGTGGAAAAATATAAGGGAACTGGAATCTGAGGTAGTCTTCACACTCCCATGTTGCTTCTACTTCAGTGTGGTTGCTCCTGTGGACCTTGAAGTACTTGATGGTGTGGCTCCGAGTGTGACGCTTGGCTTCATCCAGGATGTGGATTAGTCTCTCGTGATAAGTGAGGTCTGGCTTAAGTTCAATGGTGTGATGATCGATGTCCTTGTAGAGGTCCGGACGGTTGGGAATTTGGAGGCACTTCCAGAGTTGTGACACAGGGAAAATGTTATGCAAACCTGAAAGCTCGGAAGGTAGCTCCAGCTGGTAAGCACCTTCTCCTTGCCTTGCAGAGATCTTGAAGGGCCAGTGTATCTTCGTGCGAGCTTCCCCTTAACATGGAAACACTCCGTTCCCTTGAGAGGTATGACACGGAGGTATACATAGTCTCCGGTGTTGAGTTCTACTTCATGAAAGTGTTAGTCGGCGTAGCTCTTTTGTCGTGACTTGGCGGTTTCCAGACATTCCTTGAAAATTTGGACGTGCTCTTCGGCTTCAGGATGATGTCCGGCCCAGAGATCAGTCCTTCTCCAGTATCTGACCAGTTGAGGGGAGTGCAACACTTGCATCCACACAACACCTCAAATGGTGCCATCTGAAGGCTGGACTGATAACTGTTGTTGTAGGAGTACTCGACGAAGGGAAAATAGGCCTCCCATTTGGATCTATATGCCAAAACACAAGCGCGGAGCATGTCTTTGAGTATGTGATTTACTCGTTTTGTCTGTCCATCGGTCTGAGGGTGAAAGGCAGTGCTGAAGGAGAGTTTGGTTCCCATGGCTTCTTGAAACTTCTTTCAAAATCTTGAGGTGAACTGTGTGCCTCGGTCATAAACGGTCTCCTTCGGAACTCCATGAAGGCTCGTGATGCGGTTGATGTAGAGGTTGACTGGAAGGCTACCATCATAGGTGGTATTGACGGGAATGAAGTGGGCCACCTTGGTCAGGTGGTCGACAATGACCCAAATGGAGTCATGCCCTTTGCTAGATCTGGTGATGAAGTCCATCTCGACCCTGTCACACTTCCATTCTCGCACTTTGAGAGGTTGAAGCAGCACAGCTGGTCGTTGGTGCTCAGTCTTGACCCTGTGGCATATATCACACTTAGCGACGTAGGAAGTTATTTCCCTCTCCATGCCATGCCACCAGAACCTTGCCTTGAGTTCTTGGTACATCTTGGTTCCTCTAGGGTGAATAGAATATGGAGTGCCATGTGCTTCTTGCAAGATCAGATTCTTGAGGTGAGCTTTGTTGGTACGCAAATGCGGTTCCCAAACCACACAACTCCCTGTTAGTCCAGGGAGAATCGTGGGGCCTTGTCATCCTTGATTTTCTTCTTGATACCTTCAATGCTCTCGTGGCCCTTCTGGGCCTCGTTAATATCGTCCATCAGTGTAGGCTTCGCTTCAAGGTTGGCTAGGAACCCTGGTGCAAATAGCTCCAACCCGAAGCTCTCAAGTTCATTATATAGGGCGGGTAGCCTTTCCTTGATCGTAGCATTCAAGGTGCAAGCCTTCCCGCTCAAGGCATCCGCTACTACATTGGCCTTTCCAGAGTGGTATTGAATACTGAGGTCATAATATTTAATCAAATCCAGCAATCTCCACTGCCTCATGTTCAATTCCTTTTGAGTGAAAATATACTTCAAACTCTTAAGGTCGGTGTATATATCACATTGCTTCCCAGAAGGTAATGTTGCCACGTTTTCAAGGCATGAACCACTGGTGCCAATGCAAGGTCGTGAGTGGCGTAGTTCTCCTCATGAGACCACCAAGCCCAGTCCTTGATGCATAGAAGTATATTACAAACTCCTTGTGAATATCAAGGGTGGACATAAATGGGGTTGTCGTCAATCTTTTCTTGATCTCTTGGAAGCTTTCTTCGCACTTAGGCATCCACTCGAACTTTTTGTCCTTCTTAAAGAGTTGAGTCATAGGTCGGGCGATGCTAGAGAATCCTTCAACGAACTTGCGGTAGAATCCTGCGAGCGTGAGGAAGCCTCTAACTTCCGTCAAATTGATTGGTGATCTCCACTTCGTCACCAATGTAATCTTGGTGGGATCAACTGCCAACCCATTCGCCATCATCACATGGCCCAAGAACCCGACTTCATGTGGCCAAAATTTTCATTTGCTAAACTTGGCATAAAGTTAGTGCTCTTGAAGCTTTTCTAACACCATCCTCAAATGTTGCTTATCCTATTCTTCAGACTTGGAGAAGATGATTATGTCATCGATGAAGACGACAACAAACTTGTCCAGATACTCCATGAAGACTTTGTTCACGAGGTACATGAAGTAGGCTAGGACATTGGTTAACCCAAATGACATGAACGTGCATTCGTCAGGTTGTATCTCGTTAAAAATGCCGTCTTCGGAATATCTTTGGGTCTAATCTTTAGTTGGTAGTACCGAGACCTGAGGTCGATCTTGGAGAACACTTTGGCACCATTCAATTGATCGAATAGGTCTTCAATCTTGGGGAGTGGATACCTGTTCTTTATATTGACTTTGTTGAGGGAACGGTGGTCAACACAAAGCCTGATAGTTCCTTCCTTCTTGGACACGAATAGAACAGGTGATCCCCAAGGATAGGAGCTGGGGCGAATAAATCATTTCCTCAGCTGCTCGACCAGTTGTTTCTTCAACTCAAGCAATTCCTCGGACCCCATACTATATGGCTTATTATAGATGGGTCTTGATCCGGGCATTAGTTCAATAATGAACTCGATGTCTCGGTCGGGAGGCATCCTCGGAAGTTCATTAGGAAAGTCATCCGAGTACTCACATACCACTAGTACTTGGTCCAACTCAAGGCCCGAAAGGCAATTAACCTGAGGGGCTTGAGTAGAGGCAGATTTGGGAACATACTTGACCTTGACTCCTTGGTCACTGGTCATAGTAATAGTCCTCTTGGCACAGTCCAACATGCTTTGATGCTTGTCTAACCAATCCATACCAAGGATCACGTCCAAGCCTCGCGACTTAAGGACGATGATACCTGCTATGAAGTCTAGCCCATTGAGGTTGATCCCAACTCCTCTACGCCCTATATTGGTCCTCAATACTGCACCCCGGGTTTGTACCGACACATGACCATTCAAGAATGTAGGCTTCAAGCCACTCTCCATCGCAAACTTTTGGGTGACAAAAGAATGCAAAGCACCACAATCAAACAGTATTGTTGCTGGTGTTGAGTTGACAAGGAATGTACCCAGTATGCAATCCAGGTCCTCCTGGGCTTCCTCTCTGGAGATGTGATTCACAAGACCCTTGCCATTGTAGTGTGGGTTGCGGGGAGCTTGGTTCCTGGTTGGTGCTCCACAATGTTGTCCTTGATTTGGCGCATTGGGGCATGGTGCATCGGACTTCTTGTTGGGGCACTGCCTCGAGAGGTGTCCCGGTTGACCACACCTAAAGCAGGTGACCTTCCAGAAGTTGTTGGTCTTGCTTCTATTGCCGTTGTTGGGAGGTTGTATGTCGGCTTGGAGTTGGTATACGGCTGAGGCTGGTAGCTCGATCGCGGTGTAGGAGTCCTGGGGTGCTGAGGCTGATACCTTGGCCTTGCCGGGGCTGATTGCCACAGGCGAGTGTTCTCGTTGCGGGTAACACCGATGTTGATCAGCTTGCGCTTGTGTGTGTCTTCCATAGCATGTCACTTATCTTCAAGCATGAGGGCCTTGTTCACCAAATCGCAGAAGGTTTGGCAACGACATACAAAAAGTTGGTATTGCAGCGATTGTTGAAGCCCTTCCATGAAGCGTTCTATATTTGAGGCCTCAGTGCTGACATCATCAGGTGGGTATCTCGATAGGAGGTTGAACTTCTGCAGGTACTCCCTAACTAAGCCACTTCCTTGCTTTAGTGTGCGAAGCTCCCGCTTCTTGATAGCCATCATCCCAGAGGGAAAATGGGCGGTACGGAATCCTTCCTTAAACTCATCCCAGGTGATAACATGCTTGCTTTCCATGACGTTAAATCTGTCCCACCAAGCTCTGGCAGTACCCCTAAGGCAGTGAGAGGCATAAAGAACCTTCTCGCAGTCCGCATTGCAGTTGAACAGTGCAAGGAGGTCCTCGATGGTGCGGATCCAATCATCGGCATCCAAAGGCTCGGTTGTATCGGTGAAGGTCGAGGGTGAAGTCATGAATTCTGACAGAGTGGAGCGACCATTGCCGTTCCAGACCTACTCCAGGTTATTCGCAAGGACCTGAGCCATCTTCTGGATAGCGGCATTGTTGGCTTGGCGTTCCTCCCAGAGAGCTTGCAGAAACTAAACCATGGTCAGGTTCTCCGGAGGAGGTGGTGGCGGGGGAATGTCGCCTTGTGGCTGCTCCTAGTGAGCTCGAGCTTGAGCAGACCCACCGGCTCCTAGCTGCTGGCTAGAGTCGTGAGTGCTGTGGTGGTCAAAGGTACTGGTGCGGGTAGCCGTCACCATCCTATTTGGAGCATCCAAGTCAACAAGGGGAATAGATGAAACGAACAACATAAGAGGGGAATGTTCCTAAACATGGGAGGGGGTTTGGTACGGTGCAAGTGTGTCCAACAAAAGGGCCAAAAGACCGAGCACATAACCATTAAGTAAGATAAGCAACGTAGCCGTTTACATGTTGCCTAAGGCAAAAGTGTGGCTTGCATTGAGACACGAACAGAAAAGCAAACAACAAGAATACATGGTTTCATCTGAACGATTACACTGACTCGACTTCGCATGAGGAGTTCCTAGCTTGTACTACCCTAGGAGTTCTTGGAATCAAGTAGTGGAGTGCTCGGTCTCGTACTCACGCTCGTATGGGTCTTCCTACTGGTCATCTTCCGCGCGGGCCTCATCTCCTATCAAGGGTTTCTGGGAACAAGGAGGTCCATCGTGGCGACTATTCGCTAGTGGAGCGGTGAAGAGGTCGCGATATTCCTTGGACTCATGGGATGAATCCGATTGAGGGTGACCTTAGGCAGTAGTATTCCTCCTCTATATGCAGCAGCATGTTGTCCCTCGGGGGCTCCATCCTTCTTGATCCGGCATGTCTTCATCTTTCTTAGATGGAGTAGTTTGCGGATGTGGTGATGTTCGTGGTGGAGCTTCACCGACAACTTGATCATGTTGTGAGCCAGACTGACGGTGGAGAGGCTGAAATAGTTTTGGAACCTGAGCGGTGCTCCTTCTTCCGGGGATGGGGTCAACGTCCAACTCCCGCCAACCTCATCCTTAACAAAAGGCAAGTGATGGGTAGCCAGTTCGTTGTCCATCTCAGGAAGGATGTCGCAAAGGAGGATGAGCACCTTCCGCGCCGTTGTCTCAACTGCTAAAACCAGAGTCTTCATCTGCGGTCCTTGAAAGAACAAACTAGTTGTGGAGTCGTTTGCCTTCATGACCACATCAACGTGGTACTCCTTCATGGTGGCATTGACCCAGTGCTCGTGGTAGATAAAACTAGTGATCAAAGTACTTGACACATTTCCAGTCTGTCCTCCAGGAGTAGGGGAAAGTCGGACTCTAGGAGGCTCTCAGGTACGACGACCATCTGCAAGGTTTAGGGAGAGGTGTCAGTAAAAGGGGTTTGAATGGTATAGTGGAAGAGGTGAGGGATGGATAAAACCATAAGTGTAAAGGCTAGGTGTAGGTTTTGGGAGGGGTTTCATCTCATCTGACGTCCATGCTATCTAAGGCTTCCTACAGTAAGGATGGCTCTGATACCAGCTCTGTGGGGACCCCGACTTGTAAGTCGAGATCGCCGAATGCACGTGTACAGTGATTCCAAAGATCAATGCTCACTGAACACACAAATACTGAATAACAAGAGTCTTACATCCATACATAATGTCTAATACAAATAGGGCCATTAGGGCCAAGTCATTATATAAATACGGCCTCGAAGGCCGACACACCAACACACGAGTGATTACAGATAAATTTGTTGATAGTGTGAACCCATGCCATCTGCCATAGCCTACACACATTATGATTGGGAAGCATGCTAGATCGCATGTTCGTCCCCGACGAACTCTTCTCCAAACTCTGGTTCTTCCATACGTGGCCAATTAAATAACTAGCGGCAAGGCAATTTGTACTTTGAATGTACTCGGAAGTAACCCATGATGTGGAACAAGGCAATAATGAAGTATGACATAACGCTAGTATGCTGATTTTTGTGAAAAGCATCTTTTTCCCCAGTGCAATGATCAATTTATTGGGCGACATGCACCACAAGGCATAACGGTAACCCAATGAACAGGTTACATATATGAATATCAACTGAGGGTCGAACATCCCATGTGCACCCATCATGCTAAGTCATCTGCCTTAGCTCGAGCATCATGTTTCCCAAATACTCCCACACACACACACTTGTTTATGCGAAAACGACTAGACGTAGTTTAAGAAGCATCACCCAACTGTCCTTGATCGTGGACATGGCTATTCGAATAGTTTTACATTCTGCGGAGGTTCCGTGTTGTACCCAAGAGATTCAGGGAACTTCTGTGGCATCCGTGACTCGCGGTATATTACATACCTGAGGTAAGCACCTAAACAATGCCTTTCCTCGGGCAAAACTAAATAAAGAGTCTACTCGTTTGGTACACAGCCCACATGATGTACACCATAAGAGCCTCATTCTAGATCATATCATCCATGAAGGGACCAACGGCGTGCCCAGAACGTGTACAAATAGCATAGTCGCCCTACCTGGCACGACCCCGTCTCGAGAGTGACCACGTCACTCCCGCCACTAGTAATGCAGGCTCTCTACTAGTGTCAACCAAAGTAATCAACAAAACCCTGTCCCATAAGGGTATCGTGGGCGCACATGTACGGTTGGGATGGTCGACAAATCTTAAATCTAATCCATTTTTTCAAACCACACACACAAACCCTTTCTTGGTACACCACTTCTCACTCAAGTGGTCATCCATCTCAACGCCCTCATCATCGGGCTTTAGTGCCACCTGACGGGTTTTTTGAAAAGGCTTTGTAACACTCCCTTCATCGTCAA
Organism: Hordeum vulgare subsp. vulgare; assembly: GCF_904849725.1. NCBI lineage: Eukaryota > Viridiplantae > Streptophyta > Magnoliopsida > Poales > Poaceae > Hordeum > Hordeum vulgare. Next base: position 296,739,116 of record NC_058519.1, read on the forward strand.
CAAGCATATTCCCATCCTAGTTCGCATAACAACTACGAGCAACTAACTACATTCCACATGCACAACCCTCATAGGTGGTAGGGTCATGCCCAAATACAGGTTTCAATGAGATGTTCTTCGAGAACAACCAAACAAGCAAGTCTCTGATCCAACATGAATATATGCATAAGTAAGGTACCATACGACAAGAAAATATAAGTTTCTTAGGAATGGTCAAAGGGCTGCTTGCCTTGGTCAGCAAAGTCTTCGGAGTCTTCGAAGTCTTCAGGTCCCACTCCTTCGTCAACCATGTGATCTATCGTCGTGATAGTAATAACAATAATAAGAATCACAACAAAAATAGAACACAAAACTCATTCCTAAAATGTTACCCTATTCTGTAAAATACTAACTTCACATCTAAAAAGATGTGTCTCTCGTTTTGGAGTGAAAAAGGTTTTGAAAACTATTTTAACACACGGTAAAAATACTTAAAACTAGGTTTTAAAATAAATAGTGTACAAAAGTTTTTGTAAAAATTACACAAGTAGTGATATTAAATACTAAATATTTTTACCAAATTTATGGTGGACAAATAATTTGATTTGGAGGGTGAAAATGGAAAAAGGAAAACGGCTCAGCACCCTGCGGCAGACTGGCCAGCAGCTGGGCCGGCCCAACCAACTAGCCAACGACTGGGAGAGGGAGAGAGAGAGTGAGGTTAAGGCCGATGCATGGGGTCCTCGTGTCATGGTCGTCTTCTACCTCATAACACAAGGGGGAGGAACTCGCTGGCATCAGCTCCGTCGATGCCGAGGGAAGGTGAGCGCAAGAATAGACTCCTCACACTCCCGTAGTTTGAATGGAGGTCGAGGGAGTGGCTGAGGTGTCCTGAGTCATGGGTGGCGAGGAGGCCGTAGCGGAGGGCGTCGGGAGGTGGTTGGTGCCTATGTTTAGCCAAGGGAAAGGAGTGGCGAAGAGGTGAAGGTGAGGCTAGGGCTCATTGTGGTCACGATGAAGGTGAAATGGAGGCCGGAGCTGGCCTGTGTCCCAAGATCGACGGAGCCCCGAGGCGGCGGCCCGTCGGTCATTCTCGAGCACTGGTGCTCGAGGAGCTCAAGTGGGGTGATTGGGAAATCGATTGGAGGTGAGAGAAAGGTTACAGAGGGAGAGAGAGGTCGGGGTGGCCTTTATATAGGCGGGGAGCGGTCCATAGAAAGGTGGTGCGCCGGCGAGGCCGGGGCAATGGCTATAGGAGGATAGAAGGCTCAGGAATGAGCTCGTGGTCTTCGTGAGTGTGGTTGAAGGAGGAGCGGGGCTGGCTCCTCGCGCGTCGCCATGGGAAGCGCCACCTGACCACTTCAGGCGGGCGCGGGCACTTGTCGGCAGGGGCAGGAGAAAGGGGGAGAGGAGGGGCCAAAGGCGGCGCTAGCACCGGTCGTCGATGCAGTTAAAGCTAGACAACGTGTGGGGGCGAGGCCTGGCCGTGGCTGGCCTCCCTCGGTGGGGGCGTGCACTATGGCGTGTCCAAAGCATAGTTTTGGCATGCCACGACATGCTGGCACGCTCTAGCATGCCCCCGCCATGTCTACTAGTGTCTGGGGGCTTTGGAGATACCCCTTGGATACTTTGGAGCTGAGGAGAGGAGTGGAGGTCAAGGGAAAAGTGAGAGGCAGTCTCTGCCAGGGGTAAACTAGAAAAGGATTTGTGGGTTTTGTCCTCCTCCCATTGAATAAAGATGGGGCTCTCGGCTGCAGATGTGGGGCTGAACCATAGATTTGTGATAAAAGTTTGGAGTGAAGGAAGAAAGTAGAAGGGGTGAAAGTAGGTGCTTTACTAAATCACCAGAAGGAGTTTGATGCTAGTTTAAGCAAGGTAAACCTCACCAAATGTAGTGAGGAGTAACACGATTAAATGATGGGCAAAATAGTTGGATTCACCAAGTTTGAGCTCATTTGAGCAAGGTTGGCATTGTAGACATGGAGAACCCTAGGAATGGGCAGAATCAGATTTTTGTGAGTCATGATGTCAAAACCAACTCACACAAATGCTAAACTTGGTGTGGCACTCTTATTTGCAGGTTGGATCAGTCCTGCAAAGTTTGAGAGCAATAGGGCAAACTTAGCAATGTAGAGTTATTCAAACATGGTTCTAGACAGGAAGGGTTTTGGGTTTCTTAGGTGAACCAAATCAACTTGTTTGGGGATAAAACTTTTTAGGGTCACCTCATATAACATGTGGGACATACTAGAATTTTCCTGGGATTTATTGAGAATATTTCCTTTGGAAATATTTCAAAAGCTTAAAATAGGCAGAAATGGTTTTGAGTAGTTTTGCCCAATATTTTTGAACAAAACCATGTGCTGAAACTCACATATATGGAAAATATATGTCCTATCAGATTTCCTAAAATTTTTCAAATATTTTTAAGGTAGGCAAATAAAGTTTTCTATGAAATACCATTTCTGGCCTCATAAAAGGGTGTTCAAATAAGATAGGAAAATAACTTTTAAAATAATTATTTTTTGGATTTGGGAATTCATTTTGATAATAGAATCAAAGAAAAATCTTTGGGGTAAAACATCTCTCCTAAATTAAGGACTTGTAGTGGAAATCCAAATTGAGGGGTTTTGAAGCTTTAAAAATAAATATATGCCTTTTGTTGAAATAATATTTATTAAGAATAGTTTCTGGTCCAATACACATGGCATGATCATTGGGCAAGAGTTTGGGGCCATGGAGAGGAGTTTTTAGAGAGAAGTTAGTTTAGGTGAATTAAAACACAATCAAGCACACAAGCAAGTCGCAATCAAATCAGTCATCATAAGCACTCAAAAAGTTTTAATTGGTTCCAAATTTTGTAAAGCATAATGTGACAAAGTGGTACAAACACAAGGTGTGACATAAACTCAACCAATATGAATATACCCCACCGTTTTATCCTTAGTCGTAGCAACACAAAGACACAACTTGTCCCCTTCTATCAGTGGGATATAAAAACTCGTTAGTTTGAACCCACTACAATGCACCCTCTCACTAAAGAAATACCAAACTACTTGGCCAAAGATATTCTATAGATCAGAGGGAATTATGAAGCTATGGTCATCATGAAAATATGAATCATAATAATTTCAGAGAAGACTCAAATACTTTTCATGAATAATCTAAATATAAACCTAGAATTTATCAGATCTCTACAAACACACCATACAAAAGAATTACATCGTGTAGATCAAAGCAAAGATGCGATGATCGTTGTACTGAAGATCAAGAGAGAGAGATACATATCCATCTAGATACTAACTATGGACTCGTAGGTTTGCGCTGAACTACTCACACATCATCACGAGGGCGACAAGGTTGATGAAGAGGTCCTCCGTGATCGACCCCCCTCCGGCAGAGTGCCGGAACGAAGCTCCAGATGAGATCGCCGTGGAAGACAAACTTGGGGGTGGAAAAATTTGTTCTATCTGATATTTAGGGTCTTTGGAATATATATGAATTTATAAGCTGGAGACTCGAGGAAATGGGACCACCACGGAGGGACAAGCCATCACGGCACGCCGCCCCCCTGGTCGTGCCTTGTTGGCTTGTGCCTCCCTCCTGTCGCTTCCGACCTCCTCTTGAAGCCTACATGTGTTCTTTTGGTCTATAACAAATCAGAAAATGTTTCGGGGAACTAGACTTCGTTTGGTATAGTAAACTTGAAAAGTAAAAAACACGCAAAAAACAGCAACTAGCGTTGGGCACTGTGTCAATAGGTTAGTGCTCAAAAATAATATAAATTGGTAAATTATGACCCGAAAAGTATCATAGGATGATAATATATCAACATGGAAAAATCAAAAATTGTAAATATGTTGGGACGTATCAATCTCCAAGGAGCAAGGACGTGAGCTGCTTGCCGGCATCCACACAGGTGACTACGACCACCACTCGTCCTCGTGCACCCTCGCATGCAAAGTGTTCTCCATCGACCTCTATTAGCCCACCATGCTCGAGGATACCACAGAGCCGGTCTAGGCATGCAAGGCATGCCAATTACATGCCAAGAAGATTCATCAGCCAGCACAAAGGCTCCAAACCACCCGCTCTCGTGGCCCTTCGCAGTTTGGGGGTTGGATATCCTCAGGCCCTTCCCTTCCACGGCTGGTGGCTATCGCTTCATGTACATCACCATCGAAAAGTTCACCAAGTGGGCGTCGGTGGAGCCTGTCCGGGCCATACCAACACGGTCCATGGTGAAGTTCATCAAGGGTTTGGCATGCCCCTTCGACGTCCCAAACCACATCATCACGGACAACGGATCGCAGTTCACCAACGGCTGCTTCATGACCTACTGTGCCTCCATTGTCATGTAGATCTGCTTTGCCTCAATGGCACACCCTCGAGGCAATGGCTAGGCCGAGCGTGCCACCATGGAGGTCCTCAAGGGCCTCAAGATGAGAAGCTTCAAGAAGCAGCTCAGGGCTTGTGGCAATGGCTGGTTGGACTGCTCCCATTGGCACTATGGTCCATCTGCACCACGACGACCAAGCCCACTGGCAAAACGCCATTCTTCCTTATCTACAGGGCAGAAGTGTTCCTCTGGGCAAAGTTCAAGTGTCTGTTCTTGCTGTTTTGGTCTTTGACGAATCTCGTTAGGGTGTCCTGCAGGAGGACGACCTGCTTTTCCTTGAAAGGGCCCGTTGCCAGGCTGCCCTCCGCATCGCAAGGTACCAGCAGGCATTGCATCACTATCACAATCACAACATACGGCCCTACACACTCGAGGCAGGAGACCTGGTCTTCACCAGATCCTCTGTAGAGAGGGAAACTACAAACTCTCACCCATGTGGGGGGGCACCTTCACGGACATGCGCATCTCCATGCCCGGCGCGGTATGACTCAAATGGCGGAGGGCCTTCTAGTACAAAACACACGGAAAATCAAACATCTCGCCAAGTTCTATCCATGACCTCACGGATATGAACAAAATGGAGTTGTACAGGCTTCGGAGCTCTCTCTACCGGCGCTGCCTTTGGCACACTCGAGATCCCTCCCACTCTCGTGGAAACCCCTTGATCACCACACGCGGATAAACCTCTCCCACTCTCATGGAAGACCCATGCTCAATGCTGGCAAATAAACCCCTCCGAGTCTCGCAGAAGCCCCATGCTCAGCACTGGTGGATAACTGTGACAGCCCGATGCCGACGTCCAGAAGATTCCTCTTCTATTCCGTTTTTGTCGTGTGTCTATTTTATTTTGTCGCATCATCATCGCATCATGCGCATCATCTGCATTGCATCGGCATCTCCGTTGCCGCCAGTTTTCAAAACTTGCATTCGCTAGTAGTTGCCGGTTCTCGTCGTTGTCCGTTCTGAGTCCGACCGCACACGCACGCGCCCGCGGCATCGTCAAAACCCTGTTTAAAAAGTGTGTTGAAAACTTTCTCTGATCGAGGTGAAACTTGGCATGCGGTCGTAATTAGTTAGCTAGGCCGCCTGTCGAATTTCGTTGCGATCCGAGTTCGTTTGATACCCCAACCGTTAAAGCTATAGCGACACTACAGTCGGTCTAACGTCAGACGTTTTCGTTGTTTTAAACCCCGATGCCGGGCTGCCCGTTTTCCCTCTCATCTCCGCGTAGCCTCTCTACACAATGCACCGACCTACCCGCAACCTAGTCCATAAACCTCTCGGAACCCGGACCGGGCGGTCGTGTCCGTTGGATCCGGATCAACCCCGTTTTACCGCAAACCGTCACCGGTTTGTCAACTGGACTCCCTAACAGAGTTATCTCGACCATCCGCTGTAAAACGGAGGGTCGAGATGAACCTAAACCTAGCCCACTAGCTATATATTTGGGCCCTAGTCTAAATCAATCCAAAACCTAAAAACTAGGAGCCTGTCCCAACCGCCACCGCCACCCCTTTGTCCCATCTCCCACATCGGGATCCCCCGATCCAATCAGTGCGCCACCCCCTGGTTGCCTCCTTGCCCGAAGCTGCTCGCTGGCCCTGCAACCTCTCCTCTGGCGCCGAAGCCATCGGAGCAATCAGCCTCGCAGCCAGCAACCAGACCAGGTCGTCGCGCCTCTTCTTCTCCTCCCCTGTTCCTCTTTGCTTCCTCTCATCTCTATCCCTTCCTCTCGTTTTTCTGCAGGGAGACCCGTAGCGCCTAAAGTTGCAGCTACAGCAAGTGACCAACGCTTCCGCAGCTTCGATCTGTGCCAGATCCACCCAGCTCCGTTGGTGCACCACTTGTCGGTCACCTGCACAGAACCCCTTCTTCCTTCCTCCTCCTCTCTCCCTCCCTCTCAATCTCACCCTCTCCTCTCTGTTTCGTTTTTCCTGTCAGGATCGATCGGGAGACATCATCCCATGGAGCTCCGCCACCGGGCGATTTGGTGCCCCAAGGGCCGGATCCGTTTGTCCCCAAGCAGCCTCGCGTGGATCCCGTCTTCCCAGGCCCGCTCTGCACCCCGCTGGCCTCCACAACTTCAGGAACTGCTGTTGTTAACTTCCGTCACTACCATGTTCTTCGCGAGTTCGTGGTGAGTAAGGCAGGCCTCGCCGTTGATCTACTTTAATAACCCAGCTCCCTCACTTTAGCACGAGCACGGGTAGTAGCGCAGCGGTAGAAGTCATTGCACCTGCTAAGGAGATCCCGGGATCGAGTCCCCACGGGTGCAGACATTTTCTTGCATTTTTGTGTGCATTGCAGCGGCTGGGCTTAGAGTTCATTACATTCAACTCTTGATGGTTCTATTCGCAAGCACATGTGCAGCCGAGCTGGTAGCTGATCTGTACCATGAACCACGGGGTCTCGGCTTCGAATCTCAGACACCCCATATTTTTTGTCAATTCTTTCCTTTTGCACACGCAGCCACGACTCCGCTAAGTTCTGCCATGCGCGTCGTTTAGTTAAGTTGCACCATGCCCGTTGGAGCAGATCCGGTACGTGTATTTTCTTTAAAGTGTCCTGCGATTTTCCAATTCCACGGATTTTCAGAAAAATCAACATATTTTCAAATGCCCGTAGTTTCTAATCCGTTCTTCAGATTATGATGAGTTAGATATGTAACTTGGCTAAAATTTTGCGTAGAGTTATATTTTTCAACTCTCATGCATAATTAGATCTGTTTAGTGTGTTGTTTGCACCGGTTTGCGTGTCGGCGTGTTGAAAACGGTTTAGGTCGTATCTATTTGTCCGTAGCTCCGTTGGAGAAGTGCCATATATGTAAATGGACCAGAACGACGAGTAGAATCACGTGAACCACTTAGTTTTTCTGTTTAACAAACTTAAAATGTGATTAGGACAAATCTGGACATAATTAGATTTTAACACGTGGGGTCATTTCGGAGATGCTATATGTCGTTTCCGACCTCATTTAAAATGCCTAGATAGGTAGTTCAATTGCACATCACCTCTTGCCATGTTTAACCACATTTAATATGGCTGTGTATTTAAACGGGATAGAACTAAATAAACAAACGTGGAGGTTCGTCAATATGCAACTCGTTGCATATTGAACTTCACTTAATGTGTAGTGTTTGATTGTGTCAATTGTCATGCCGTGACTTGCATGTATCCAGCTGCTCATACATCATTTGTGTTGTGCATCGTGTGGTGAATTCCGTGTGTTGATTTGTGTTTCCGGTTTGCTTCGTCTCGATAGAGTTCCGCAGCGTGCCGGATTGTGAGGACCCGTTCGACTACGTAGGTTCGTCTGCTTCACGGAGTCATACTTCTTCCAAGCGGGATCTCAGGCAAGATGACCATTTCCCAGATACCATTACTATCATTGCCATGCTAGTTTTACCGCTTCTATCATTATGTCTCGTTGCCTACCACATGTTAAATACCAGCCTCACAACAATGCCATGAAAACCTTCAACATGTTCAACCTCGCAAACCACTGATTGGCTATGTTACTGCTTGCTTAACCCTGTGTTAGAGTTGCTAGTTGCAGGTGCACTTGCTTCCATGTGAAAACATGGGTTCCTTGTTATATCACCATATTTAAATGCTATTTAATTTAATGCACCTATATAGTTGGTAAAAGGTGGAAGGCTCGGCCTTTTCTAGCCTGGTGTTTTGTTCCACCTTTGCCCCCTTAGTTTCCGGCTACCGGTGTTATGTTCCATAACTGAACGCTCCAAACACGATCGGGGTTATTATGGGGACCCCCTTGATAATTCGTTTTAGATTAAAGCTGGTCTGGCAAGGCCCAACATTGGTACAACATTTGCCTATCACCTAATAAAATTGCATAGGGACTTTCCGGGCCCCGAGGATAATTTAATCTACCCCCGGGCCAGTGCTCCTCATGAGTGTTGGTCCAAAACAGGGCAGCTTATTAACGCTACCCGGGGCAACTCGGTGTTTGGCGTGGTAACCATCGCTCATCCGTCATGTCCTGAGAACGAGGTACGCGACTCCTATCGGGATCGTCGACACGCCGGACGGCCTTGCTTTATTATTTTTACCTTTGACGAGATATCTTGTGCATCGGGATTCCGGTGATGCTTTGGGTAATCTCAGAGTTGAGGTTTTCCACTAGGGAATCTGACGAGATCGCGAGCTTCATGATTGAGGATTTCTATGCGGCTTGTGGTAATTTGTGATGGACTAGTTGGAGCACCCCTACAAAGGTTAACTCTTTTCGGAAAGCCGTGCCCGCGGTTATGTGGCAACGTGGAAACTTTGTTTAACACTGGTTCTAGATAACTTGAAGTTAACTCAATTAAAATATGCCAACTGTGTGCGTACCCGTGACTGTCTCTTTTGTGAGTTCCTTCTCCGATCAAGGACACGGTGGGGTTATGTCTGACGTAGGTAGGTGTTCAGGATCATTCATTTGGTCATCCGTAGTTCCCGTCCGTTATGCGTAGATCTTCCCCCTCTTATTTCTTGTACTCGTAAGTTTAGCCACCAAATATATGCTTAGCCGCTGCTGCAACCTCACCACTTAACCATACCTCACCCATTAAGCTTTGCTAGTCTTGATACCTTTGGAAATGAGATTGCTGAGTCCCTTGTGGCTCACATATTACTACAACACCAATTGCAGGTACAGGTAAAGGTTACTTGACGCGAGCGCTTTGATTGTTCATTTGGAGTTGCTTCTGCTTCTTCTTCTTCATCGATCTAGGATGGGTTTGAGGCTGGCAGCATGGTATAGCAAGGATGGACGTCGTTTCATTTTTCTCGTTTGTTTTCGTCCGTAGTCGGACCCTGCTCTTACTCTTGATGATTATGTAATGTACTGAGGTGACTCTGATGTAGCTTGTGGCGAGTGTAAGCCAACTCTGTATATATATCTCTTCTTTTCAGTACATGTACTTGTAATGATATCCATTCTTGCGACACGACGAGATGGTGCTTCTATCCCTGACGAGGCCTTCGTGCCAAATTAAGGATAGGGTCGCATCTCGGGCGTGACAAGTTGGTATCAGAGCAGTACCGACATAGGAGCCCCCTTGATTGATCGAACTTGGCCGAGTCGAGTCTAGTGAAAAACTGATTTGAGTCTAGTTATATATCGGAGAGTAGGATTCTTTTTTCTCCTCTTTTATGCTCTGGTGAGGAATCTCGACGTAATAATTTACTCTACCCCTCTTCTCACTCAAATTTTTTTTAGGATCACGCGGATATCTTTGGAATCTATATGATGCCGATGTGACGGAGTTTTGTATTGGTGCCTCCTATCTGCTCTAAGTCTCAGGGGAGTTGAGCTCCAGGGGATTCTCGAGCACATCGTTATCATTCAGATTTCTTAGTATCTGAGAACGAAGGATGTTCGTAATTGCTTCAATACTAGTAGTGGCGAGATAACCCCGATGTCCCCAGTACTGGTGTAGATTGTTCGGGAGTACTGCCATACTTCGTATCGTTGTGATCACGAGGGTCTGTTGTAGATGAAGGTCCGAGATTCTGGTTGTGTCTTGACGGATGTGATACAGGTGACGGGTTAGCATAGGAGTTGTGTGATATTACTCCTTGTATCCGTGTACCAGATTGCATGACCAGATATTTCGGGAATTCATATGTGGGAATTCAAGTAGTTGCTTATAGGACAATCTTCCAACAAATCCTCACCCTTTGTTTTGTTGAAATATGGTAATTCGGGTTGCTTCGATGTCAAGTGGTGATTCCAGATCTTTCCAAGAGTTGTTCTCATACTTTTTTGTGAGAGTGCAAATCCTTTTGCTCAATCAGTTATCTTATCAATTCTTGTCAACCACAGTCGTCATGTTAATTCTTTTCCAACCGGTGTGTTTTTCTTCAAGTGAATTCCATCCTCTCCTATTTTTGCAAGATCATTCTCTCATTTGTATTCCGGAGATCATCTCATCTAGCCCAAGTTGTCTTTGTTTTTCCCCACCCTCCCGCCCTTTTTCTCAGTGATTCGATTTTTTATCCAGGAGTTTTCTTTTCAATGTGCTTCCGTTGTCTGTTCTTTTCTCTCTTATCCGGTGATTCATTGTGAAGATTCTCAGGAGCTTCGTGTTCATCTTTATTCACTCTTGTCATCTTTTTTGGTGAATTTAGTTCAGCTATCCGTGTTCATCATATCCTAATTATCCTTGTAATTCTCTTTCATGTTGGAGCTTCTTTCAGCCTATCTTGGTTATTCATTCCTCTCTTTTCTTCCGGAGTGTTGAAGATGTCCCAGAGTTTCTTGTTTTCGATTCTTCAGTTATTTCGAGGTGCTCAACCTCATCTAGTTCTCTTCATACCGGTGCAATATCTCTCGGTCTGGCAATCTTTTCAATGGTGGTTCTTTGAGTGGGCCCATAACCCACAGGTTCTTTCCCAGGATCTTTCCTGGCTCTTTGAATTCTTTCCCGGAGATCTCCAATTCTTGTCAACTATGACGTAAGTATGATTTTCATTAGTCATATCCCTTCTTCAAGATCTATTTGAATTAACTCTCATATTTGGCTCAGCCTTTCATTATTCTTTATTCCGGAGTGTCTCAGCTATTCTTGGTGTTGTTCCTCGTCATCATTCTCAGCTTGCTATCCGAAGGAGTGTTTCTTTCAATCTTGGTCCATTCTCTTGGGGATTCGTCATTTCAGCTTTGTGTCATCATCTTAATTGTTGTCTATCCTGAGTAATCCCTTTTCTTGCTATCCGGTGCTTTTCTGAGTTGTTTTTATTTCTCGTTCCTCCGAAGGCCATAATTTCAGAAGATTCTTCGTTCTCAGCTTTCAGCTTTCATCCTCAATTCTTGTCAATTGTTGTCTCTTCGTTCGTCTCTCGATTATCCGGTGCCTTGTTCAAGTTTTCTCTCAGGTGGCTCATGATCTCTTCATTCTCATGTGTCTCCATGCTTTCTTGGTATTCCCATTCAATTGTGAATTCACACTGGTGTCTCCTTCAAGACTTCTTCTAGTGGTGCATATCTATCTCTCTCTTCAAGTTTCTTTCAAGAAGAATAAGGGGTATGCTAAATCTGTTGCTTGTCATCAATTAAACTTGATGAAGGATAAGCATAACATAATTCTTATTCTTGTTCATAGTAATCTGAATTCTTCTTCCGGAGTGGCTCACGTTATCAATTCTTTTTTTCTCAAGTGTTCTTACCTTTTCTTTTCCGGAGTTCTAAGTTTTATCAAGTATTTCTTTGTGAAGCTTCATATAAATCTTGGCAAGGTCATAATCTTATTCTTTTCTACCTTCATATCTTTGCTTCATTCATTTTTATACGGAGGTCCTTCATGGTGGTTCATCAAGGTTTTAATCCATTCTCAAGTGTTCTTCAAGATTCTTGTTGGAGAACCTCAAGTATCCTTTCTCTTGCATTTATATGTGCAATTGTTCTTCCTTTATCCTTTGAGGTGGTATTATATCATTCTTGTTAGTGTAGGAGTTTCGAAGAGTTTTCCTTTCAAGTATGAGATAATTAAACCCACCAATTCTTTGATCATGAGATATTTTCAACCCATGATTTCTTCATTGAGCTATCTTGGTCTGGATTTCACCTAAAGATTTTCCTATGGATTGTTGCTATCATGGTGCTTGTCATTAATCCAAGTTCTCAATGTATCCTCTTGGTGTAAGTAATTGTCCATATCTTGTTTCTCCCAATCAATCCTTGTTTCTATAGTGGCTGGTTGTCACTTCATTAGTTTGAAAAGGTTTCCATAAGCCCACTACCATCTTATTCTTTTCGTTGTTGTTTTTCCAACAACTCCGTCCAATTCTTGTTGCAAGGATGCTTGCGAAGTTCATTGGAGTTAGTACTTGTCATTCTTTTCTTCATTCTCTTCTTCCGTTTGACCTAGTTCCTATTCTATTGTTCCGGAGGCATTGTGTTGTTGCTCTTTTGGGTCTATTATGTTGTTCTATCAAGATCATGGTGTTCCCTTGTTCTATTCAGTTATTTTTTATGAATATTGTTTATTTCTTCCATCTTATCGAATTTTTTGTCCCATTTTCCTATCGAATTGCTGCCGGAATTTTTCGTGAATTCTTGCTTCTTTCTCATATCATTCCTCATCGCTTTGCAACCTTCAGGGATCATTGTTTCACTCGTTGTAGAAGAAGCGACTAAAGTTTTACCTCTTGTTCTTTCTCATCCTCTCCCCCTTTCATTCTGGGATCTCGGGGCGAGATCCTCTTGTAGTGTAGGAGAGTTGTGACAGCCCGATGCCGACGTCCAGAAGATTCCCCTTCTATTCCGTTTTTGTCGTGTGTCAATTTTATTTTGTCGCATCATCATCGCATCATGCGCATCATCTGCATTGCATCAGCATCTCCGTTGCCGCCAGTTTTCAAAACTTGCATTCACTAGTAGTTGCCGGTTCTCGTCGTTGTCCGTTCTGAGTCCGACCGCACAGGCATGCGCCCGCGGCATCGTCAAAACCCTGTTTAAAAAGTGCGTTGAAAACTTTCTCTGATCGAGGTGAAACTTGGCATGCGGTCGTAATTAGTTATAGCTAAGCCGCCTATCGAATTTCGTCGCGATCAGAGTTCTTTTGATACCCGAACCGTTAAAGCTATAGCGACACTATAGCCGGTCCAACGTCAGACGTTTTCGTTGTTTTAAACCCCGATGCCGGGCTGCCCATTTTCCCTCTCATCTCCGCGTAGCCTCTCTACACAATGCACCGACCTGCCTGCAACCTAGTCCGTAAACCTCTCGGAACCCGGACCGGGCGGTCGTGTCCGTTGGATCCGGATCAACCCCGTTTTACCGCAAACCGTCACCGGTTTGTCAACTGGACTCCCTAACCTAGTTATCTCGACCATCCGCTATAAAACGGAGGGTCGAGATGAACCTAAACCTAGCCCACTAGCTATATATTTGGGCCCTAGTCTAAATCAATCCAAAACCAAAAAACTAGGAGCCTGTCCCAACCGCCGCCACCCCTTTGTCCCATCTCCCACATCGGGATCCCCCAATCCAATCAGTGTGCCACTCCCTGGTCGCCTCCTCGCCCGAAGCTGCCCGTTGGCCCCGCAACCTCTCCTCTGGCGCCGAAGCCATCGGAGAAATCAGCCTTGCAGCCAGCAACCAGACCAGGCCGCCGCGCCTCTTCTTCTCCTCCCCTGTTCCTCTTTGCTTCCTCTCATCTCTCTCCCTTCCTCTCGTTTTTCTGCAGGGAGACCCATAGCGCTTGAAGCTGCAGCTACAGCAAGTGACCAACGCTTCCGCAGCTTCGATCTGGGCCAGATCCACCCAGCTCCGTTGGTGCACCACTCGTCGGTGACCTGCAGAGAACCCCTTCTTCCTTCCTCCTCCTCTCTCCCTCCCTCTGAATCTCACCCTCTCCTCTCTGTTTCGTTTTTCCTGTCAAGATCGATCGGTAGACATCAACCCATGGACCTCCACCACCGAGCGATTTTGAGCCCCAAGGGCCAGATCCGTTCGTCCCCAAGCAACCTCGCGTGGATCCCGTCTCCCCAGGCCCGCTCTGCACCCCGCCGGCCTCCACAACTGCAGCAACTGTTGCTGTTGACTTCCGTCACTGCCATGTTCTTCGCGAGTTCGTGGTGAGAAAGGCAGGCCTCGCCGTTGATCTACTTTAATAACGCAATGCCCTCACTTTAGCACGAGCACGAGTAGTAGCGCAGCGGTAGAAGTCACTGCACCTCCTAAGGAGATCCCGGGATCGAGTCCCCACGGGTGCAGACATTTTCTTGCATTTTTGTGTGCATTGTAGCGGTTGGGCTTAGAGTTCATTACATTCAACTCTTGATGGTTCTATTCGCAAGCACATGTGCAGCCGAGCTGGTAGCTAATCTGTGCCATGAACCACGGTGTCTCGGGTTCGAATCCCAGACACCCATATTTTTTGTCAATTCTTTCCTTTTGCACACGCAGCCACGACTCCGCTAAGTCCTACCATGCGTGTCGTTTAGTTAAGTTGCACCATGCCTGTTGGGCCCAATAGTAGAACATTCGGCCCGTGTATTTTTTTGAAGCGTCCTGCGATTTTCCAATTCCAGGGATTTTCAGAAAAATCAACATATTTTCAAATGCCCGTAGTTTATAATCTGTTCTTTAGATTGCGATGAGTTAGATATGTAACTTGGCTAGAATTTTGCGTAGAGTAATATTTTGCAACTCTCATGCATAATTAGATCTGTTTAGTGTGTTGTTTGCATCGGTTTGCGTGTCGGCGTGTTGAAACGGTTTAGGTCGTATCTATTTGTCCGTAGCTCCGTTGGAGAAGTGCCATATATGTAAATGGACCAGAACGACGAGTAGAATCACGTGAACCACTTGGTTTTGCTGTTTACCAAACTTAAAATGTGATTAGGACAAATCTGGACATAATTAGATTTTAACACGCGGGGTCATTTCGGAGATGATATTTGTCGTTTCCGGCCTCATTTAATACCTAGATAGGTAGTTTAATTGCGCTTCACCTATTGCCATGTTTAACCACATTTAATATGGTCGTGTATTTAATCGGGATAGAACTAAATAAACAAACGTGGAGGTTCATCAATATGCAGCTCTGAAAGGACGTGGATGTCGCCTAGAGGGGGGGGTGAATAGGCGCTTTAAAATAATTAAGGTTTAGGCTTGAACAAATGCGGAATAAAACTAACCTTTAATATGTCAAGCACAAAACCTACAAACAACTAGGCTCACCTATGTGCACCAACAACTTATGCTAAGCAAGAGCAACAACTAAGTGATAGCAAGATATATTACAATAAACAATATGTCTATCACAAAGTAAAGTGCATAAGTAAAGGGTTCGGGTAAGAGATAACCGAGGCACGGGGAGATGATGATGTATCCCGAAGTTCACACCCTTGCGGATGCTAATCTCCATTAGAGCGGTGTGGAGGCACAATGCTCCCCAAGATGCCACTAAGGCCACCGTAATCTCCTCACACCCTCGCATAATGCAAGATGTCGTGATTCCACTAAGGGACCCTTGAGGGCGGTCACCGAACCCGTACAAATGGCAAACCTTGGGGGCGGTCACCGAACCCGTACACGTGGCAACCCTTGGGGGCGGTTACCGATACCCGTACAAATTGCTCGGGGCTATCTCCACAACCTAATTGGAGGCCCTGACGCTAGCCCGGAGCTTCACACCGCAATGATTGAGCTCCGAGACACCACCCAGCTTCTAGGACGCCAAAGCATCCACGAAGAACAATATCTAGGGTACTAAGTACCAAAGGTAATAAGTTTCTCAAACTTCACTTCCACGTATCACCGTGGAGAACTCAAACCGATGCAACCAATGCAATGGCAAGAACACACGAAGTGGTCAAGTCCCTCACACTCAAATCCCTCCACAACAACAAAAGCTATGGAGAAATATGAGAGGAAGAACAAGGAGCTCACAAAGAACTCCAAGAGCTAGATCCAAGGGGTTCCCCTCACATAGAGGAGAAAGTGATTGGTGGAGATGTGCATCTAGATCTCCTCTCTCTTTTCCCTCAAGAACAAGCAAGAATCATTGGAGGGATTGAGAGTTAGCAAGCTCTAAGAATGTCAACAATGGAGGTAGAACAAGAGCTCAACAGATAGATAAGGCCAAGGGGGAAGAAGACCCCCTTTATATAGTGGGGGAAGGAATTAGACCGTTACCCCCACTCTCTGCCCGAGCTCCAGCGGTACTATTGCTCGCAGTCCAGCGGTACTACCGCTGACTGCAGCGGTACTACCGCTGGCACTCCAGCAGTACTACCGATGGGCCCCTAGTAGTGCAAAGGCACTACCACCGCCAAGAAAGTCTTCCCAAAAAGGTCCGTCCACGAACAACCGCTAGGCAGGCGGTACTAAGCTCCTGGAGCGGTACTACCGCTGACCAGGGGTGGTACTACCGCCAGCCAGCGGTACTACCGCTAGGGCCAGCGGTACTACCGCCAACTCTAGCGGTACTACCGCTAGGTCCAACGGTACTACCGCTATGTCCAGCGGTACTACCGCTCGCCACTGAAACAGCCATAACTTTCGCATACGAGCTCCGAATCGAGCAAACCCAAGCTTGTTGGATTCAGGACGACAAGAGCTATCCAAACAGCGACTTAAGACCATGCAGATATGAAAATGCCAATGATATAGAGATGTGAGTCCTCTATGAATGAAGAACCGGCAAAAACTCCAACATCGAAAACATCATAGTAGATGCATATGGACTCCGCTTTCGATGAACTCGAGCTTGTCACGAAAATGACCATAAGCTCTAAAACTCACAAAGAGAAACACCAAACAAGAACCAAGAAGTATGATGCAAGGATGCAAATGGTTTGAGCTCTCAACGAATGATACGATCAAGCTACTCACTTGAGAGCCCCCCTTGATAGTACAGCAATCTATCCTAAACAGAAAACCTATCAAGGGCAAACCTATACCTTGCACCTCGTCCTCCTGAGCTAGATGATGTTGATCTTGGCTTCCTCAAGATGGACCACCTTTCTTGATTGTGTTGGCTTGATGAAGACTAGTTGATTGCTCCCCCATACTCACTATGGGTGAGCCACTCTTCAGCGTATCTTCACAAGTCCATTGCCACCACAACGGACGGCAAGCTTCAAGAATGATATCTTCGTGCTGATCCGCTTGAACTTGCACATCACAATCTTGATGACGATCACAACATGACGTCATACTTCATGGGTTGTATGAGATCTTCCCTTTGACGCAAGCCCATGGAAACACACCTAACCCCCACATAGAACTCTCATGAAGACCATGGATTAGTACACAAACACGTAATGGACAATGCTTACCATACCATGGGATCACTTGATCCCTCTCGGTACATCTTGTACGCTTTGTGTGTTGATCATCTTGATTTACTCTTTGTCTGAGATCTTGATCAACCATGTGTCTCTATGACCATTCTTTGGATAATACCTTGAATACCATCTTGGTCATCATATAAACTCCTTGAACCCAACAGATGTACTTCAAGAGGTGCCTATGGACAAATCCTATAAATGTAACTTAAGGCAACCATTAGTCCATAGGAATTGTCATCAATTACCAAAACCACATATGGAGATATATGCTCTAACAAACTCGTTGCATACTGAACTTCACTTAATGTGTAGTGTTTGATTGTGTGAATTGTCATGTCGTGACTTGCATGTATCCAGCTGCTCATGCATCATTTGTGTTGTGCATCGTGTGGTGAATTCCGTGTGTTGATTTGTGTTTCACGTTTGCTTCGTCTCGATAGAGTTCCGCAGCGTGTCGAATTGTGAGGACCCGTTCGACTACGTCGGTTCGTCTTCTTCACCGAGTCATACTTCTTCCAAGCGGGATCTCAGGCAAGATGATCATTTCCCCAAATACCATTACTATCATTGCCATGCTAGTTTTACCGCTTCTATCGTTATGTCTCGTTGCCTACCACATGTTAAATACCAGCCTCACAACAATGCAATGAAAACCATCAACCTGTTCAACCTAGCAAACCACTGATTGGCTATGTTACTGCTTGCTTAACCCTGTGTTAACATTGCTAGTTGCAGGTGCACTTGCTTCCATGTGAAAACATGGGTTCCTTGTTATATCACCATATTTAAATGCTATTTAATTTCATGCACCTATATACTTGGTAAAAGGTGGAAGGCTCGGCCTTTTCTAGCCTGGTGTTTTGTTCCACCTTTGCCCCCTTAGTTTCCGGCTACCGGTGTTATGTTCCATAATTGAGCATGCCTAACACGATCGGGGTTGTTATGGGGACCCCCTTGATAATTCGTTTTAGATTAAAGCTGGTCTCGCAAGGCCCAACATTGGTACTACATTTGCCTATCACCTAATAAAATTGCATAGGGACTTTCCGGACCCCGAGGATAATTTAATCAACCCCCGGGCCAGTGCTCCTCATGAGTGTTGATCCAAAACAGAGAAGCTTATTAACGCTACCCGGGGCAACTAGGCGTTTGGCGTGGTAACCATCTCTCATCCGTCGTGTCCTCAGAATGAGGTACACGACTCCTATCGGGATCGTCGACACGTCGGGCGGCCTTGCTGGATTAGTTTTACCTTTGACGAGATATCTTGTGCATCGGGATTCCGGTGATGCTTTGGGTAATCTCAGAGTTGAGGTTTTCCACTAGGGAATCCGACGAGATCGCGAGCTTCGTGATTGAGGATTTCTATGCGGCTTGTGGTAATTTTTGATTTACTAGTTGGAGCACCCCTGCAGGGTTAAATCTTTTCGGAAAGTCGTGCCCGCGGTTATGTGGCAACGTGGAAACTTTGTTTAACACTGGTTCTAGATAACTTGAAGTTAACTTAATTAAAATATGCCAACTGTGTGCGTAACCGTGACTGTCTCTTTCGTGAGTTCCTTCTCCGATCGAGGACACGGTGGGGTTATGTCTGACGTAGGTAGGTGTTCAGGATCATTCATTTGGTCATCCGTAGTTCCCGTCCGTTATGCGTAGATCTTCCCCCTCTTATTTCTTGTACTCGTAAGTTTAGCCACCAAATATATGCTTAGCCGCTGCTGCAACCTCACCACTTAACCATACCTCACCCATTAAGCTTTGCTAGTCTTGATACCTTTCGAAATGAGATTGCTGAGTCCCTTGTGGCTCACATATTACTACAACACCAATTGCAGGTACAGGTAAAGGTTACTTGACGCGAGCGCTTTGATTGTTCATTTGGAGTTGCTTCTGCTTCTTCTTCTTCATCGATCTAGGATGGGTTTGAGGCTGGCAGCATGGTATAGCAAGGATGGACGTCGTTTCATTTTTCTCGTTTGTTTTCGTCCGTAGTCGGACCCTGCTCTTACTCTTGATGATTATGTAATGTACTGAGGTGACTCTGATGTAGCTTGTGGCGAGTGTAAGCCAACTCTGTATATATATCTCTTCTTTTCAGTACATGTACTTGTAACGATATCCATTCTTGCGACACGACGAGATGTGCTTCTATCCCTGACGAGGCCTTCGTGCCAAATTGAGAATAGGGTCGCATCTCGGGCGTGACAATAACCCCCTCCCACTCTCGTGGACGCCCTATGCTCAGCGCTGCCGGATAACTCCCTCACAATCATGGAAGCCAAAAGCTAAGCGCTGACACATAACTCACACCCACTCCCACGGATGCCCCGTGCTCCATGCTAGCGGCCTTCTTAACCGAGGGCCCCTCAGCCATCTCATCCTCAAGCTGACCCATGTCAAACACGGCAGCATGTATCTTTATGTTATGTAATGAACCGGTTTCATGTATCATTAAGCTTATTTCCATCAAAGTTATGTGTGCTTGCAGCCGAGTATACCTCCATAGGGGCGCATGCTCGTGATCTTCCTCATGTCCGTCATGCAAGCGGGGGATGGGCACGGTGCCTATGCTCGGGTCAGTCCCAACAGATCTGCAAAATCCAAGCGATCAAGCTCTCGCTCATGGTTTTGCTCCCATGTACGTCACCTCACCAGGTCGTTGGTGTTCTTGTCTCCTCCCATAACACCCACATATGACCGTGTGATAGCGCCCTGATGCATCACTTGCGAAAACTAGGCAGTTTCCCTAGTGCAGGAGATCAAAGGCCTCAGGAACCCCTCAGGAGGCCTCGTGTCACACCCAAGATGCGACCCTATCCTTAATTTGGCACGGGGGCGTCGTCAGGGATAGAAGCGCATCTCGTCATTTTGCAAGAGTGGATATCGTTACAAGTACATTTACTGAAAAGAAGAGATATATAGAATTGTATTACACTCGCCACAAGCTACATCAGAGTCATATCAGTACAATACATAATCATCATGAAGAAGGGCAGGGTCCGACTACGGACGAAAACAAACGAGAAAAGAAGAACGACGTCCATCCTTGCTATCCCAGGCTGCCAGCCTGGAACCCATCGTAGATCGATGAAGAAGAAGAAGAAGAAGCAACTCCAAATGAACAATCAACGCGCTCGCGTCAAGTAACCTTTACCTATACCTGCAACTGGTGTTGTAGTAATCTGTGAGCCACAGGTGACTCAGAAATCTCATTTCCAAAGGTATCAAGACTAGCAAAGCTTAAAAGGTGAGGTATGGTTAAGTGGTGAGGCTGTAGCAAGCGGCGAAGTATTTATTTGGTGGCTAACTTACGAGTACAAGAATAAAGGGGGGGGATCTACGCATAACGGACGTGAACTACTGATGATCAAAAGAATGATCTTGAACACCTACCTACGTCAAGCATAATCCCACCGTGTCCTCGATAGGAGAAGGAGCTCACGAAAGAGACAGTCATGGTTACGCACTCTATTGACATATTTTAATTAAGTTTACTTCAAGTTATCTAGAACCAGTGTTAAACAAAGTTTCCACGTTGCCACATAACCGCGGCCACGGCTTTCCGAAAAGATTTAACCCTGCAGGGGTGCTCCAACTAGTCCATCACAAATTACCACAAGCCGCATAGAAATCGTCGATCACGAAACTCGCGATCTTGTTGTACTCCTTAGTGGAAAACCTCAACTCTGAGTTTACCCAAAGCATCACCAGAATCCCGATGCACAAGATATCTCGTCAAAGGTAGAACTAATCCAGCAAGGCCGTCCGACGTGTCGACGATCCTAATAGGAGCCGCGTATCTCGTTCTAAGGACACGACCGATGAGCTAGACGTCGGGATCGCTAAACCATGGCTGACCAGGGGGCGCCTGACATCGCTCAGGTGGGACCAACACTCATGAGGAGCACTGGCCCGGGGGTTGATTAAAGTACTCCGCGGGTGCCGGCGGGTCCCTATGCATTATAATTAGGTTATTATGCAAATGTAGTACCAAAGTTGGGCCTTGCCAAACCAGCTTTAATCTAAGACGAATTAGCAAGGGGGTCCCCATAACAACCTCGATCGTGTTAGAAGCGCTCAATTATGGAACATAACACCGGTAGCCGAAACTAAGGGGGCAAAGGTGGAACAAAACACCAGGCTAGAAAGGCCGAGCCTTCCACCTTTTACCAAGTATATAGGTCTATTAAATAATTAGAATTTAATAGGGTGATAAAACAAAGAACCCATGTTATCACATGGATGCAATTGCACCTACAGCTAGCAACACTAACAGAAGGTTAAGCAGGTGGTAACATAGCCAATCAGTGGTTTGCTAGGTTGCGAACGGGTTGAAGGTTTTTCATGGCATTGTTGAGAGGCTGATATTTAACATGTGGTAGGCAACGAGACATAGTGACAGAAACGATAAAACTAGCATGGCAATGATAGTAATGATATCTGGGGAAATGGTCATCTTGCCTGAGATCCCGCTTGGAAGAAGAATGACTCCGTGAAGCAGACGAACCGATGTAGTCGTACGGGTCCTCACAATCTGACACACTTGTAGAACTCTATCAAGACAAAGGAAACCGGAAACAAGCATCAACATAGATATACAACGCGGCATATGCACGACAAGATGCAATCCACATATGATGCATGAACAGGTGAATATGCAAGACATGGCACGGCAATTCACGACAATCAAACACTACACATTAAGTGTAGTTCAATATGCAACGAGTTGCATATTGACGAAACTCCACATACGAATTATTTAGTCCTATCCCAATTACGTACTCGACAATATTAAATGTTATTAAACATGGCAAGAGGTGAAGCACAATTAATCTACCTATCTAGGCATTTTAAATGAGGTCGGAAATGACATATAGCATCTCCGAAAGGACCTCACATGTTAATTTACAATTCTGTCCAGATCTGAACTAACACTTTTAATTAGTTGTTAAACAGCAAAACAAATAGGTTCACGTGATTCTACGTGTCATTACAAGCAATCTACACGTAGAGAACATCTCCAACGGAGCTACGGTTCAAAAGATACGAACACCGCAAGATATGATGGCACGAATGCAATATGTGTGCAAATGGCATCCACAACATATCAAAACACACAACCAGCAAGAGAATATGAAACTACATGAGATTCTAAGCAAGTTTCATATAGGACACGATCAAAACGGAGCAACGGTTCAACAACTACGAGCAAAACAAGATATCACTACAAACTGCCAAAATCAGCCACATAGCATTTTATACACCCCAAAACTTCGAGCTACATAAATCCAAAAGGCTCAAACAAGGCATGAGACGATATAGGGCAAGAAGCACTAATAACACCCAGCATGGAAGCATGGATCACTAGGAAAAGAAGTCACAAAAAGGCTTCTCACACACAGTTTCACACTTAGTGAAAATAACAGTTTATGAAACTGCAGTTTTCGCTCTGAAAGCATATTGACTGCAGCAAAACCATAAGCTATAGAACTCCAAATGGCATGAAAATTGACAGCATGCTAGAGAATCCTAAAGTCTACAACTAACTCCATTTCACCACGTAAACTCATGCAAAGACAGCAACAAAATATAACAGATCTCAGACTTAGAAATATTTCAGCATCTCGAAATCAGCACTATTTCCTAGCAAGTAAAGAACAAGCAAACCACACCTAAACATGGATCTCTATTGCAACCAAAATTACCAGGGGCTAGTCTACACATCCAAGAGCAACTCTCTAGTTGATAACTCCTTCATATCACACACGGAATAAATCCCACAAAATAAACAAAAGGGCATCACGGCAAAATATCACACAAACTAACTTGCTCAAAAGCTAAATCTAAATTCACGGTTAAATTCTATGGATTTTTCTACCCCAAAAAGATATATAACATGTGGGGTTGCAACACAAAAATATCACCACACGTAAATGCGAGATTAAGTACTAAACACGGTATAGAAAACTAGCTACGGAATCCTACATGCAAAAATACCAACGACTACTCTAAAATACATGGAAAAAGGGGTCCTAAAACATGAGCATTTTATCTACGGTGTTCGAAAAATCCGGACACGTAGGAGAATTAGCTACGGGACAAAAACATAATAGGACAGCACGCTGAACTAGGCATTCGGCGGGTCAAACTACTTCAAACAATTATGCAAGTTGCAAATTCGTAATCCACGCGAAAAACTACACAAATTACATATATATATATCATCTTGATCCGATGCCCGGTTAAATACCTACGACCGTTTGAATATAACTATTTTTCTGAAAATCCTAATCACAGAAAAAACCTAAAAATTCTACGGGCCGAATATGTGGGCGTAAGTTAGCTAAGACGCGCCTAGGCGAAAAATAGAGGACCGGGGGTGGTTCTCACCTTGGCCTGGGCCGGATCTGAAGATGGAGGTGGGCCGAAGGGGAGCTGGGCCGGGAGGCGGCCCACGGGCGAAGCTGCGCATGGGGCGAGGCTGTTCCTGGGCCGCGCGGCATGAACGGGGCCTAAGTGAGCGCAGCGGCCATCGGTCAACGCTGGATCGTGTGAGAGCATCGCTCGAGAGCTCCCGTGCTCGAGGCACGAGCTCATTCATGGCGGCAGCGCAGTGGCCAACGGCGAGGGACTTGATCCGGCGAGGGGCCTGGTGGGGAGGACCTGGATCTGGGTTCCGACTGCGCGGGCTAAAACCGGCGAGGGGAGGCCTGGGGAGGCCCTCGAATCCGGGAGGTGCGCTCCGACGGCCATGGCTGGCAGGGTGCCGTGGCTGGGCCGGTCTGTTGCTGTGGTGGCCGTGCTCCGGAGAGGGGCTAGTGCAAGTGGTGTTCCCGGCGGCCGGGGCACAGCGGCTGGCTGGCGTAGGGTAGCTCCCGCGAGGAGGAGCGCTCAGGGTTGCCTCCCCTCGGGCAGAGCAGGCAAGCTGGCGCCGGCGGCGGCTTAGTCCGGGCATGAGAGGGCCGGATCTGGGCTCGCGGGCTCGCGGCGGCTGAGGCACTAGAGGAGAGAGAGAGGTGGGAGTGGGCTGGCGGCTAGGTTTAGGTGGGCGCGGGTTTCTAGGGAGAGAGAGAGGTTGTCTAAAATGATCTCGGGGTCTATTTATAGAGAAAGGGGGCTAGGTTTAGCAGAATTCCGCCCCGGTTTCAACCGCGCGGTTGGATTCGAACAATTCCGAACGTGGGACGGGCTAAGTGGCCGTGTAGAGTAGGTTAGCCGAAGAGGAGAGGGACACGACACCCGGCAACGTATTTTAAAACACCGACAAACGTCCGACGATGGACCGAATACGGTGCCGCTACGGTCGACCGTTCGGGTACGAAACGGACTCCGATTGTGACGAAATCTGACAGGCGGACTACCTATATTAAAATAAGACCGCACATCAAGTTCCAACCCAATCAGAGAAAGTTTTGCACACACTTTTTCAAATAGGTTTTAATCAATGTCACGGGTGCGTGCGTGTGCGGTCGGGCTCAGAATGGACAACGACGAGAACCGTCAACTAACAACGGATGCAAGTTTTGAAAACTGGCGGCAACGAGATGCCATGCAATGCGGATGATGCGCATGATGCAATGATGATGCGACAAATAAAAATAGACACACGACGAAAACGGAATAAAGGGGGAATCTTCTAGAACGTCGGCATCAACCTGAGATCCAAGAATGAAAAGGGGAAGAGGAAGAGAAAGTAAGAGGTAAAACTTAATTGCTTCTTTGACAAACGAGTGAAACCAACGATCCTTGAAGGTTGCAAAGAGATGAGGAATGATATGAGAAACAAGCAAGAATTCACGGAAAATTTCGGCAGCACTTCGGTAGGAAAAGGGGACAAAATCCGATAAGATGGGAGAATTAGACAAGATTCAGAACAAACAACTAAATAGAACAAGGGAACACAATGATCTTGACAAAACAAGATGATAGACCCAAAAGATCAACATCAAAATGCCTCCGAAACAATAGAGTAGGAACTAGCTCATACGGAAGAAGAGAATGAAGAAAAGAATGACAACTATTATCGCAAATGAACTTGGCAAGCATCCTTGCAAGAAGAATTGAATAGAGTTGTTGGAAAAACAACAACGAACAGAACAAGATAGTAGTGGGTTTATGGAAACCTTTTCAAACTAATGAAGTGACAACCATCCACTAACAGAAACAAGGATTGTTTTGGGAAACAAGATAAGCAAAACTTCTTACCCCAAGAGGATACATTGAAAACAAGGAATAATGGCAACACCATAATAGCGACAATCCTTAGATAAAGCTTTTGGTGAAGTCTCAACCAAAATAGGTCAATGAAGAAACCATGGGTTTGGAAAAAAATCTCATGGTCATAGAATCGGCGGGTTTAAATATTTACTTGAAACAACTTCTCTTCGAGACTCCTACACTAACAGAATGCTACAATACCACCTCCAAGGATAAAGGAGGAAGAATTGCACTTTGAAATGCAAGAGAAAGGATACTTGAGGTACTCCAACAGGAATCTTGAATAACACTTTGAGAAAAATAACATCCTTGAAGAACCACCATGACGAGCCTCCGTATCAAAAGGATGATGCAAGAAATGAAGGATGAAAGAATAAGATTGAAGCCTTGCAAAGACTTCGATGAAGCTTCACGAAAAGATACTTGTGAAAACTTGGAACTCCGGAAAAGAAAGATAAAACACTTGAGAAAAACGAATTGATATCGTGAGCCCTTTGGAGAAGAATTGAAATCACTATGAAGAAGAATAAGAATCATGTTATGCTTATCCTTCATCAAGTTTAATTGATGACAAGCAACGAATTTAACATAACACTTATTCTTCTAGAAATGATTGAGGAGAGATATGAACACAAACTTTGAAGAAGTCTTGATGGAGACAGCGGTGAGAATTGAAACGGATGAGGCAACCATGCATGAATGGAGATACACGAGAATGAAGAGATCATGAGCCACCTGAGAGAAGAAAACTTAAACAAGGCACCGGAATAATTGAGAGACGAATGAAGAGACAACAATTGAGAAGAATTTGAGGATGAAAGTTGAAAGCTGAGAACGAAGAAATCTTCTAAAATGATGGCCTTCGGAGGATCGAGACTGAAAACAATTTAAAAATGTACCGGATAGCAAGAAATGAATCACTCATGATTGGGAACAATTGAAGATGATGGCACCAAGCTGAAATGATGAATCTTCTAGAGAATGGACCAAGATTTGAGAGAAACACTCCTTCAGACTTCCAAGCTAAGAATGATGAGGAGAACCCACCAAGAATTAATGAGACACCCCGGAATAATCAAGAATGAAAGGTTGATCCAAAGAATGAATTAATTCGAATAGAACTTGGAGAAGGGATATGACTGATGAAAACTCATAATTACGTCATAGTTGAAAAGAATTAGAGATCTCCGGAAGGATTACAAGAGTCAGATAAGATCCTGGGAAAGAACCTGTGGGTTATGGGCCCACTCAAAAGAAACCACCGTTGAAACAACTACTAACAAAGAAAGATACTGCATCGGTACAAATGAAAACTTGATGAGGTGAGGCCCTCGAAACAATGGAAAGAATTGAAAGCAAGAAACTTCTGATATAAGTTGAACACTCCAGATAGAACAAAGATGGATGAACAAACGAGAGAGACTGAATGAATAACAAGATAGGCTGATAAGAATTTCCAACATAGGAAAGAATACAAGGATAAAAAAGGATATGATGAACACGAAACTCCTGAGAATCTTCACAATGAATCACCGGATGCAACACGGAAAAGAAGATAGCGGAAGCAACAATGAAATGAAATGCACTTGGATGAATCCAATCAATGAAGAAAAGGGCGGGAGGGCGGGAAAAACAAAGACAACTTGGGACAGAGGAGACAAACTCCGGAATAAGAATAGAGAGATTGATCTTGCAAATATTGGAGATGATTGAATTCACTTGGAGAGAAACACACCGGGTGGAAAAGAATTAACATGACGACTCCGGTTGACAAGAATTGATAAGACCACAGATTTCAGCAAAAGAATTAATGAGCATTCCAATAGAGATAAGAGAACCGCTCTATGAAAGATATGAATTCACCATTTGAGATCGAAGCAACCTGAATAACCATATTCCAACAAAACAATGGATGAGGCTTGCAAATTAGCCAGAACAAACTCATGAGAAAGATTTCGTCCGACATTTTCATGGACAAGATCGCACGGGCTCGATCTTACAGTAGCCATCAAGTGCAAGGCAGTGCACATGACATACGAAGCGTCCCCGAGTCGTAGCAAGCTACAAGGACTCTTTAAGACACAACGAGAACCGCTGTAAGACGACCATTAACAAACGAATCCACTAGATGTCAAACCCCATCCTAACATCATGCATTTGTTCGAAGATTGTCCTATAAGTAACTACTTGAATTCCCACCTAAGAACTCTAGACATTTCTGGTCATGCAATTTGGTACACGGATACAAGGAGTAATATGTCACACAACTCCTATACTAACCCGTCCAATGTATCACATCCGTCAACAAACAACCAGAATCTCGGACCTTCATCTACTACAGACCCTCGTGATCACAACGATAGAAAGTATGGCAGTACTCCTGAACAATCAGCACCACTACTGGGGACATCGGGGTTATCTCGCCACTACTAGTATTGAAGCAATTACGAACATCCTTCGTTCTGAGATACTAAGAAATCTGAATGATAGCCATGTGCTCGAGAATCCCCTGGAGCTCAACTCCCCGCAAGAAATCAAGTCAGACAGGAGGCAGCAAGACACAACTCCGTCACATCGACATAATATAGATTAAAAAAATATCCGCATGATCCTAAAAAAAATTGAGAGAGAAGAGGCGTAGAATAAATTATTACGTCAAGATTCCTCACCAGAGCATAGAAGAGGAGAAAAAGAATTCTACTCTCTGATATATAACTACATTCAAAGTAGTTTTTCACTAGAATCGACTCGGCCAAGTTCGATCAATCAAGGGAGCTCCTAGGTCGGTAGTGCTCTGATACCAACTTGTCACGCCCAAGATGCGACCCTATCCTTAATTTGGCAAGGGGCCTCGTCAGAGATAGAAACGCATCTCGTCGTTTCGCAAGCATGGATATCGTTACAAGTACATGTACTGAAAAGAAGACATATATAGAATTGGCTTACACTCGCCACAAGCTACATCAGAGTCATATCAGTACAATACATAATCATCATGAAGAAGAGCAGGCTACGACTACGAAAGAAAACAAACGATAAAAGAAGAACGACGTCCATCCTTGCTATCCCAGGCTGCCGGCCTGGAACCCATCCTAGATCGGTGATGAAGAAGAAGAAGAAGCAACTCCAAATGAACAATCAACACGCTCGCGTGAAGTAACCTTTACCTGTACCTGCAACTGGTGTTGTAGTAATATGTGAGACACATGGGACTCAACCATCTCATTTCCAAAGGTATGAAGACTAGCAAAGCTTAAAAGGTGAGGTATGGTTAAGTGGTGAGGCTGCAGCAAGCGGCGAAGCATTTATTATGTGGCTAACTTACGAGTACAAGAATAAAGAGGGGGAAGATCTACGCATAACGGACGTGAACTACTGATGATCAAAAGAATGATCCTGAACACCTACATACGTCAAACATAACCCCACCGTGTCGTCGATCGGAGAAGGGGATCATGAAAGAGACATTCACGGTTACGCACTCAGTTGACATATTTTAATTAAGTTTACTTCAAGTTATCTAGAACCAGTGTTAAACAAAGTTTCCACGTTGCCACATAACCGCGGGCACGGCTTTCCGAAAAGAATTAACCCTGCAGGGGTCCTCCAACTAGTCCATCACAAATTACCACAAGCCGCATAGAAATCCTCGATCACGAAACTCGCCATCTTGTTGGACTCCTTAGTGGAAAACCTCAACTCTGAGTTTACCCAAAGCATCACCAGAATCCCGATGCACAAGATATCTTGTCAAAGGTAAAACTAATCAAGCAAGGCCGCCCGACGTGTCGACGATCCCGATAGGAGCCGCGTATCTCGTTCTCAGGACACGACGGATGAGGTAGACGTCGGGATCTCTAAACCCTGGGTGACCAGGGGGCGCCGGACATCGCTCGGGTGGGACCAACACTCATGAGGAGCACTGGCCCGGGGGTTAATTAAATTACTCCGCGGGTGCCGGCGGGTCCCTATGCATTATTATTAGGTTATTAGGCAAATGTAGTACCAAAGTTGGGCCTTGCCAGACCAGCTTTAATCTAAGACGAATTATCAAGGGGGTCCCCATAACAACCCTGATCGTGTTAGAAGCGCTCAATTATGGAACATAACACAGGTAGCCGAAACTAAGGGGGCAAAGGTGGAACAAAACACCAGGCTAGAAAGGCCAAGCCTTCCACCTTTTACCAAGTATATAGTTCCATTAAATAATTAGCATTTAATAGGGTGATAAAACAAAGAACCCATGTCATCACATGGAAGCAACTGCACCTGCAACTAGCAACGCTAACACAAGGTTAAGCAAGCGGTAACATAGCCAATCAGTGGTTTGCTAGGTTGTGAACGGGTTGAAGGTTTTCATAGCATTGTTGAGAGGCTGATATTTAACATGTTGTAGGCAACGAGACATAGCGAAAGAAACGATAAAACTAGCATGGCAATGATAGTAATGGTATCTGGGGAAATGGTCATCTTGCCTGAGATCCCGCTTGGAAGAAGAATGACTCCGTGAAGCAGACGAACCGATGTAGTCGTACGGGTCCTCACAATCCGACACGCTTACGGAACTCTATCAAGACGAAGGAAACCGGAAACAAGCATCAACACATATATTCACCACGGCATATGCACGACAAGATGTAATCCACATATGATGCATGAACAGGTGAATATGCAAGACATGGCACGTCAATTCACGACAATCAAACACTACACATTAAGTGAAGTTCAATATGCAACGAGTTGCATATTGACGAAACTCCACATACGAATTATTTAGTTTATCCTGATTAGGTACTCGAAAATATTAAATGTTATTAAACATGGCAAGAGGTGAAGCACAATTAATCTACCTATCTAGGCATTTTAAATGAGGTCGGAAATGACATATAGCATCTCCGAAACGACCTCACATGTTAATTTAAAATTCTGTCCAGATCTGAACTAACACGTTTAATTAGTTGTTAAACATCAAAACAAATAGGTTCACGTGATTCTACACATCGTTACAAGCAATCTACACATAGAGAACATCTCCAACGGAGCTACCGTTCAAAAGATACGAACACCGCAAGATATGATGGCATGAATGCAATATGTGTGCAAATGGCATACACAACATATCAAAACACACAACCATCAAGAAAATATGAAACTACACGAGATTCTAAGCAAGTTTCATATAGGACACGATCAAAACGGAGCAACGGTTCAACAACTACGAGCAAAACAAGATATCACTACAAACTGCCAAAATCAGCCACATAGCATTTTCTACACCCCACAACTTCGAGGTACATAAATCCAAAAGGCTAAAACAAGGCATGAGACTATAGAGGTCAAGAAGCTCTACAACATACGACTAATAAGACCTAGCATGGAAGCATGGATCACTAGGAAAAGAAGTCACGAAAAGGCTTCTCACACACAGTTTCAGACTTAGTGAAAATAACAGTTTATGAAAGTGCAGTTTAAGCTCTGAAGGCATATTGACAGCAGAAAACCATAAGCTACAAAACTCCAAATGGCATGAAAATTGACAGCATGCTAGAGAATCCTAAAGTCAACAACTAACTCCATTGCACCAACCTCAAAAGAGCTACAGATCAGCACATAAACTCATGCAAATACAACAACAAAATATAACAGATCTGACACTTAGAAATATTTCAGCATCTCCAAATCAGCACTATATCCTAGCAAGTAAAGAACAAGGAAACCACACCTAAACATGGATCTCTATTGCAACCAAACTTACCAGGCGCTAGTCGACACATCCAAGAGCAACTCTCTAGTTGACAACTCCTTCATATCACACACGGAATAAATCCCAAAAATAAACAAAAGGGCATGACGGCAAAATATCACGCGAACTAACTTTCTCAAAATCTAAAACTAAATGCACGGTTAAATTCTATGGATTTTTCTACCCCGAAAACATATATAACATGTGGGGTTGCAACACAAAAATATCGCCACACGTAAATGCGAGATTAAGTCCTAAACACGGTATAGCAAACTAGCTAGGGAATCCTACATGCAAAAATACCAACGACTACTATAAAATACATGGCAAAAGGGATCCTAAAATATGAGCATTTTATCTACGGTGTACGAACAATCCGGACACGCACGAGAATTAGCTACGGGACAAAAACATAATAGGACAGCATGCTAAACTAGGCATTCGGCGGGTCAAACTACTTCAAACAATTATGCAAGTTGCAAATTCGTATTCTACGCGAAAAACTACACAAATTACATGTATAGATCATCTCGATCCGATGCCCGGTTAAATATCTACGGCCGTTTGAATATAACTATTTTTTTGAAAATCCTAATCACATGAAAACCTAAAAATTCTACGGGCCGAATCTATGGGCGTAAGTTAGCTAAGACGAGCCTAGGCGAAAAATAGAGGGCCCGGGGTGGTTCTCACCTCGGCCTGGGCCGGATCTGAAGATGGAGGTGGGCCGAAGGGGAGCTGGGTCGGGAGGCGGCCCACGGGCAAAGCTGCGCAACGGGCGAGGCCGTTGCCGGGCCGTGCGGCCCGGACGAGGCCCAAGCGAGCGCAGCGGCCATCGGTCAACGCTGGATCGGGCGAGAGCGTCGCTCGAGAGCTCCCGTGCCCGAGGCACGAGCTCGTTCATGGCGGCGGCGCAGTGGACAACGGTGAGGGGCTCGATCCGGCGAGGGGTGCGCCGCGGAGGACCTCGATCTGGGCGCCGGCGGCTCCAACTACGCGGGCTAAAACCGGCGAGGGGAGGCCTCGGGAGGGCCTCGGATCTGGGAGGTGCATTCTGGCGGCCATGGCTGGCAGGGTG
Organism: Hordeum vulgare subsp. vulgare; assembly: GCF_904849725.1. Lineage (NCBI taxonomy): Eukaryota > Viridiplantae > Streptophyta > Magnoliopsida > Poales > Poaceae > Hordeum > Hordeum vulgare. Next base: position 296,771,342 of record NC_058519.1, read on the forward strand.
CCGTGGCTGGGCCGGCCTGATGCTGCGGTGGCCGTGCTCCGATGAGGGTCTGGTGCCGGTGGTGTTCCTGGCGGCCGGGGCACCGCGGCTGGCCGGCGCAGGGTAGCTTCCGCGAGGAGGAGCGCTCGGGGTTGCCTCCCCTCTAGAAGAGCTGGCGAGCGGGCACTAGCGGCGGCTCGGTCCGGTCACAAGAGGGCCGGATCTGGGCTTGCGGGCCCGCGGCGGCTGAGGCGCTGGAGGAGAGAGAGAGGTGGGAGTGGGCTGGCGGCTAGGGTTAGGTGGGCGCGGGTTTCGAGGGAGAGAGAGACAGAGGCTATCTAAAATGATCCGGGGGTCTATTTATAGACAAAGGGGGGCTAGGTTTAGCAGAACTCCGCCCCAGTTTCAACCGCACGGTTGGATTCGAACAATTCCGAATGCGGGATGGGCTAAGTGGCCGTGTAGAGTAGGTTAGCTGGAGAGGAGAGGGAAACGACACCCGACAATGTATTTTAAAACACCGACAAACGTCCGACGATAGACCAAATATGGTGTCGCTACGGTCGACCGTTTGGGTACCAGACGGACTCCGATTGCGACGAAATCTGACAGGCGGCCTACCTATATTAAAATAAGACCGTATGTCAAGTTCCAACCCAATTAGAGAATGTTTTGCATACACTTTTACAAATAGGTTTTAATCGATGTCGCGGGCGCGTGCATGTGCGGTTGGGCTCACAATGGACAACGACGAGAACCAGCAACTAATAACGGACCCAAGTTTTGAGAACTGGCATCAACGGGATGCCGATGCAATGCGGATGATGCGCATGATGCAATGATGATGCGACAAATAAAAATAGACACACGACGAAAACGGAATAAAGGGGGAATCTTCTGGAACGTCGGCATCGGGCTGTCACACGTCGTGAGTGCCATCTCGCAAGCAGAAGGCTTCACGAGGGACCGTGCCTCACGAGCCACTCCCTGCGGAGGACTCGCTCTAAGCCGCACACCTCGAAGGAGCTAAGTCTAAAGCACCCCTCATGTTTTTCCACTCTCTTTTCCCTCTTGAGGCATCTTGATTTCCTTGGCACGAGCCGCCTACGCATCAGCGGGGGGGGGGGGGGGGGGGGGGGGACACCTTGAGCATCACGCCTGAGGGACACCCACCAGCCCTAAGAGCCCTACACCCTCTGGCCTTGATGAGCACCCGCTCCAGGCATACCAACAATGATTGTCGCCCGCCTTGGGGTGGGTCCCAGCAACATAGGGAACAAATGCAACATAATAGTGATGGAAAGGCCCTGGTAGGAAACGAGTAGTGCATAAATCGTTAAGAACTTAGACATATAATGTCATACAAGATGTTTTCACACACCATCGGGCTACATTGATGGCGCAGGGGCAAAAAAAGGAGCCAACCCTAGGGTTCCTCTCTAGGTTCCGCCCATGCCTAGTTAGAATCCTCGTCTTCCCTCTTGATGCTCCAGGGGCTTCCATCAATTCCGCTCTCGCTTGAGGAGTCGGAGCTGCTTCCGCTCCCGCTCTCCGTGCAGCATTCCATGTGACCACCGGCGACCACGAGAACTTCCCGAAGAGGGTTGCACCTCCGCCATACCTGAACAGCAAGACCTGTCCCGCTTCATGTTGTGGAAGCGGGCCGACGACTTCCATCCACTACTGCAGGATGGTCCAAAGACGGCACATCAATCACAGACCCTTCGACGAAACTATGTGCGATGCATGAATCACAAATTTTATAGTTCAAGCTCTGCCGCAATAATGTGAACAGTGTGCGAACATTGATCCATAAAATACGATTAAGAAAACAATTGCATGTGCGATGCGTGGCATATAATTGTTCCAGATGACCTACTTGTGATGAGCGAGAATTACACAAACGCTTAACCAGATAAATGTGTGTGTATGACATATAGTTCATCTGTATGGATGGTTTGCGATGATGGAAAATAACACAACCATCTGGGCGTATGAATTTGTGTGTGATACCCTGCAAATAGGTAACTCAGACCAACTGTTTGCCATGATCAAAAGTAACACAAATGATTCGGCGTAACAAGAATTTTGTGATACTCGACAAACAGGTCAGTAACTGGAATTGTGTGGGAAGACCGATAAAAAGACACACAATTCCTCATAATAAGTTGTGTGTGCTATGGGCAAACACTTGCTCGCACCCAATTGTGTGTTATAGTTGAAATCATCACCAACATGTTCCTTTCTTTAGTCATAAGCGATGTGATTTTATCTGTGTGCATACCATCTATGCTCTGCCTATAGAACAACAACATGATTGCGTAACCTAAATAAACATCCAATTACATTACTGACTATAGATATCATTTTCATACCTCAATTAGCAAGTACATCCAATTACAGGGAGGTTTTCCTCTTTGGTGATTAAGGTGCAGCGCCCATTGCCCCTCCAAAAGCAAGTTCCCAAAGCTTGTTCTTTTGATGAAAGAAGATGAGGAAAGATCAGCGTGCCATGAACGAGGTCATCATCGAGCCCACCCGTGCATCACGAAGACCACTTCAGCAGGCGAACACCATCTTTGTCACGATTAGTCTGAGTTCCTGTCCCTTGCGAATTGTCGTCCTATGGCTACTGTCGGGGATATACCCCGCAGTGTAACCCCGCTTGGAATATGACCCGCCAAGGACTTGGTGACTCACTGGCGACTCAGCAGTGACCTGTCGGGCGACTCATACTTGTCCTCACATGCGACTTAGATAAATGACGAAGGCCCAAGGCCCGGCGTACACCCTGGCATAAGGCGGCTCATAGAGAGGCCAGGAGGGCCGGCTCAAAAGAGAAGGCCCAAGAAAAGGAGAGACTCCCTCACAAAGGAAACAAGACCCGGATTAGGATTACAGAGAGACTAGTCCTATTCCTATTTCTAGTAGGATTCTACATGTAAACCTACCCCTTCCACCTATATAAGGAGGGGTAAGGTGCCCCAAGAGGGACAAGATCCACAATTTAGGTCTAGAGAAGACAAATCATGAGATAGACAGATAAGACACCCACGAGATTAGAGGTGACGAGTCTACACACTTGTAATCGAGATCATCATCTTCATGAATGAAACATAAGTATGACGTAGGCTTTTATCTCCATCGGAGGGGCCGAACCTCGGTAAACTCGCCTCTCTTGATTCCAACCAACCCCTTCAAGCCGTCACATGGTTGCGATGGCCTCCCACCTAAAGTTCTTTTACGAGGACATCTGCCGTGACAAAACCACAACAGTTGACGTCCATCATGGGACCAGCGTACGGTGAAGTTGAGTTCTTGAAGGGATCTCTCCAAGGATCAAGAAGCTCGTGATGTTAAAGAAGCCTCGGCATGGAACAATCTATTCCGCCGCCGCCGTCCAGAAATTTTCTGGTTCCAGCGATGGGATACTCCGAGGCACGAACCAAGGCACAAACCGAGTCGCTGAAAGATGCTCATGTTAGCGAAGGCGACTCCCACCTTGCAGATCGCGCAAAAGAGGAAGCAGTCAAAGCAGAAAAGATTAGATGCATACAGAAAACAGAGCCAGATTTTTCTACTGGAATCCGTCGAATTTGCTAGTTGGAGCAGCTCCATTGTCTTATCCAGATACCCCATGGTCAAATCCGTTTTTGTCTCAATCTCATCAGGCTCCACGTAACCAAGTATTTAGCATGAGTTAGCTGGATCGGTTCCCAAGGAAAAGAAGACCCACGTGAAGCAATCAATAAAATAGAAAGTGGTGCATGCCGAGATCGCTACACGAAGAGATTACATACATGCAACAACCAAAAAGCAACAAGCAAAGGAAAGACGACCGGCGGGCCTAAGATAGACACAGACACAAACTCGGCCTTGGACTCGCGTCCGACCCGGTCTAGCCTTGCTGCGTCAGCCGCTGTCCGCCTCGCGCCCCGAGCTGTCGTCGCCTCGCCTCGCTTACCAGCACCCACCATGACACGCGTTTCCTGCTGGCCTCTCCGAGAGCCAGGTCTTTGCCACGGCCGCACTTAACCAAACAGTTGCCGGCGCCATGGCTTCCCGCCGCCTCGCCGCGATCGCTGCACCGCATGCTCGCCTTCGTGCGGCCTTACCACGAGTCAGACTCACCATCCACACCGAGTCGGCTTCTCTTTGCCTCGCTCGCCTTCGCTGCTGCGTATCCGAACCGGCCTCGCCTCTCCTACCAACAGCCTCGCCTCCGCGCGCTCAGCTTAGCGCTAGCGCCCGCGCGCCCATCCTCCATCCGACTCACCACTCCTCGCCACGTTCGCCGAGCCGGCCCACTGCCGCCGCAACATGCCGCTGTGCCCATAGTCGCCGCTGCACCATCCACCGTCGCCGCGCGACGAGTCGGCCGGCTTTGCCTCGCCTGGCCCGATACATCATGACCCGCCGTGACGTAGTCAACTCCACCCTACATCATCACAGCCTCACCTCCACCCAGTTCCTGCTACTGCGCTATTCCCGCTCGCCTCGTGTCCGGCTGATGTGTGCGGCTCCCATGGCTACTTGGGTCCTTGATGAATCTTTCCCGTGCATAAATTATGTGCGTGGATAGATGGTGGATGGCTGATGGATGGATCCTTCCCTGTGGGTGCATCAAGTGCCACCCGTAATTCATCTACAATGGAGCAGCTAAACAGGCTAAGTCAAATATATTAGGTGATATTCATCCTGTATATTTTATTAGTATGTATAATTTTTTGGAAAGGACAATTACTTTGTCTACATTATCTTTTTATGCAGGACAAGTACTCATTACAAATATGATATAATATTGTAGGCGTTGTTCAACGGACTCATGTGCCGGTTTACAATATCGCGGCCAACTCGTCGTCCATACTGGTTTACAATTGACGGACAACTCGTCTCCCGCGCCTATTTACAAATGATGCGGCCAACTGTAACGACCGCGCAATCAAGATGGCTTATAATGACGCGGCCAACTTTCACGTCCGCACGACCAAAACTGCTTAAGACCGATTCTCGAGTCCGTGCCAAATCGCCAGACAGTTCTCACATTCAACTCAATCCGCCAGTGCAGTGCTGACCTGTACAAGTTTCCCAACACACGGATGCAAGTCGTCGCCATGGTCCGGTTTACATCAACCCGCCGGTGCAGTGCTCACTTGTACGAGCCGCCCAACAGACGGATGCAAGACCCGCCCTCGCGGTACGGACGACATCAACATATCGGTGTAGTGCTTGCTTGGATGAGCCTCCCAACAGACACACACTAGCCGTCGTTTGTTCTCCATATCGGCGCAGTGCTCGCCTATACGAGCCGCTCAATGGACGCATGCAAGTCGCCTCTGCGGCCCATCTCCCCCAACAACATTGAAGCAAAGGGAAAATGGCGTTCATATCTTACACGACATCATCGAAAAACGGACCGGCTCCTATTCGCGCCGGGTTGCTCAATGGATAGACGCATTGGTCAATACTATCTACTTCAACATGTCAAAAGTAACACGAGAGTTTGTCATGAAGGATCCATCCCTGATGAAGCTACAATTTGAGCCAGCCATCATTGAGCCGACAATTTAAAGCAAGCAGCAAATAAAAAGGAAAGTGGCCCTGGACAAACCACGAGAGCCGGACCACCCGAGAATTAAGCATGGGTCAAAAATCCATCATCAACTGTCAAATCTTATGTCGGTTTATACCACAATCAAGTATGGAGAATCTCAAGGAGCCTCCTTGAGTCGACTTAAGACTCGGGGGCTACATGGACATGGCTCGGCAGACTCAACTGGGATGAATAATTGAAGAACCCCGGGTCATTACAGGCAAATTAAGCCGGTCTCGGGGGCTGATGCCTCATTGACGAAATGATTTAAAGATCGCCTAAGAAGACAAGTCGCCATGATGCGACCGCCCAAACATGGGTGCCCGACCTTATTGGCGGATGATTCATAAGTCGTCCAAGCATGGACGCTATCAGTATCAAAGAGCATAAGTCGCCATGCTGCACTTATTTCAAAACTGGATACTGGTAAGCCAAAGAGGACCAAAGTTGTCACGTTGCACGGTTCAAACATGGGCGCCTTATATGGTTTTGAGGATTAAGTTGACTTACTTGGGGGCTACTAGCTCCCAAGTCGTTTTGCAGTAAGAGCTTATACGCTTCTGCAATCCTATGTCTGGCTTTTCCCTAATCATAGGTCACTTGGAGGCTTCCACTCACTGAGTTCAGCCTGTATACCCTCTTGGCTAGCGAAAAATTAACGCATTACAAATGGTTATACTGGACTGTGTGTTGGACAAATCACCCTATGGTCCCATGTACTCTTGACGAGTCAATCCGCTTTTTGGACCCTGAACTTGCCTTGGTTAAAACATGAAAGGTACTAGCAAGAGCCAACGCATGGAAAATAGACAAACCATTGGTTCACTGAACCTGCTTCACTGAAGCCTGACTCGCGCCTGATTAGTCGGTCTAAAAAACTTGGGATATTGCAAAAGCCTTCTTGGGGTAGCACTAGAGTTTTGCAAGCTCGTCCTATCCTGTCACAACTCATCGAGCCGACAAATTTTGTAACTATCTTTGTGGCATTGCCGGTTTCATAAAAAGTTTTATAAAACGCCGCAACTCACTGAACCAGCCGCTGTGACTCACTGAGCCGGCTTAACCTCTTTTGGGTACCACTAGAGCCTTGAGAGCTCGTCATACCAGCCGAGACTCACTGAGCCGGCTATGACGTAACCAACACTATTCTGTCATATACATGCATCATCTTGCATTTCATCATGCATCATACATACATATCATGTCGGTTTTCAACCGGGTCAAAGCATAAATTCTTGCAGGTGCAAATTAATCTTTGAATAGCCAACTTGGTTGGATTTTCATCATGGTTTATCATAACCAGTGTTAAATGATTGGGGTTTTGAAACCAGCTCGAAAAAATTGACTATTGTCGAAGAGCCGCCCTATCACATATAATGTCGAGTCATCTAATTGACCGGCCCTTGGATTTCTTCAACTTGTGCTCTGTAATAAAATACAACATTTATGAATTTCTCAAACATATGGATTTATCAAAGGATATATTTTTTGGGTTACATGGCAAACCACGGTCAAGGATTTCTTTTATCACAAAAGCATCATCAGCTCACAGAGTGGATATGATTTTATTCTACTATGGAAGGAATAGTCCCGAGTCGCTGCAGGCACACAACCCAGCACTTGGGGGCTACATTATTCAAATCAAGATTACATCAAATTATGAAAGTCCCATGTCGCTGCAAGCATGCAGCATGACACTTGGGGGCTAATGCAATCCGCTTTTCAAATCATCACATCATCAACACACCCGTCTACCTCAAGGAGATAAGCCGGCCCTGGGGGCTATAGCTCGCTCTGTATTTCAAATATAGATTAAAGGAAGAATCAGCTCATCATTTTTATAATGATCCGGCCCTTGGGGGCTACACATTGCTGCTCAAGGTAACATCATCAGATTTACAAAGCCCCTGCTCATTATTGCATAATGACCCGGCCCTTGGGGGCTACATCATATGATGTTTTATTTTCAAAGGAGAAGAACGTGGAAGTCCCGAGTCGCCGCAAGCAATCGACCCGTCACTTGGGGGCTACACTATTCACATCATAATTTCTAAAGTCCCAGGTTGCTACACGCAAGACAACCCGACCCTTGGGGGCTACAACACAATGTTGTTTCATAGATCATGAGGTTCAAATTGAAGACCCGGCCCATCACACACTGATGACCCGGCCCTTGGGGGCTACAGGTAATATGGATATATCAAAAAATTGAAGAGCACATTTCATTTTGTCATGGAATAGCATATTTTTATCTAGTTGAAGCATTAAAAGACCGGCTCAACATCACACGGATTTGTCAATTGGAGTTCAGTTGTTTGACGAGGCACTACTAATAATCATGACCCGCCATTAGCAATCATGACCCGCCATTGTCAATCATAACCCGTCGAAGCAAGAGAAGCTGGTTCAACATTGTGTGGATTTCTTATTTCCCAAATTTTCATCAAGCCAAAGCATTGGAGGCCGACTAAATGGCATATGTATTTTATTACAAAGCACACGTACCAACAAGATGATTGTGAAGACGGCTCGTTATTATAAAGAAGAAACCCAGATTTTTCAAGGAGCCACTTCAGTAAATCAAGCCGGCCAGAGGAGCAAGCCGGTCCGTTAACTTATTTATTATTCTTATTTCAGGAGCTTACCATGAACAAATTCAACCTAACCTAGGGGCTAATGTCAGGGATATACCCCGCAGTGTAACCCGGCTTGGAGTATGACCCGCCAAGGACTTGGCGACTCAGCGGCGACTCAGCAGTGACCTGTCGGGCGACTCATACTTGTCCCCACATGCGAATTAGATAAATGACGAAGGCCCAAGGTCCGGCGTACACCCTGCCATAAGGCGGCTCATAGAGAGGCCAGGAGGGCCGGCTCACAAGAGAAGGCCCAAGAAGAGGAGAGACTCCCTCACAAAGGAAAAAAAGACCCGGATTAGGATTCAAGAGAGACTAGTCCTATTCCTATTTCTAGTAGGACTCTACATGTAAACCTACCCCTTCCAGCTATATAAGGAGGTGTAAGGCGCCCCAAGAGGGACAAGATCCACAATTTAGGTCTAGACAAGACAAATCATGAGATAGACAGATAAGACACCCATGAGATTAGAGGTGCCAATTCTGCACACATGTAATCGAGATCATCATCTTCATCAATGAAACATAAGCAGGACGTAGGTTTTTACCTCCATCGGAGGGGCCGAAGCTAGGTAAACTCATGTCTCTCGATTCCAACCAACCCCTTCAAGCCGCCACATGGTTGCGATGGCCTCACACCTAAAGTTCTCTCACGAGGACATCTGCCGTGATAAAACCACGACAGCTACCCTTTCCCGCTGAGGAAGAGGACCAAGGCACTACAAGAGGGGCAGGGTGTGTGGACCCTGACTCACAAGTCTTGGTCACCGAATGCACGTGTATAGTGATCGCAGAAATCATTGCTCACTGGACACACAAAAGCTAAAATTCAAGAGTCTTACATCCTTACATACCATCTGATACAAATAAAGACCGTTACGGTCAAGTCTTACATAGATAGGGCCTTGAAGGCGGACGCACCAAACATAACTAGAAGCAGAAATCTTGGTCGAAAGCGTGAACCCATGCCATCTCCTCTAACCTACAGACATTCTCACTGGGAAGCATCCTAGTTCGCATGTTCGTCACCGACAAACTCTTCTCCAAGTTCCTGCTATTCCATGCCTAGACAATTATATAACAAGTGGCAAGCCAATGAGTACTTTGAATGTAGTCGCAAGCAACCCATGATTAACTTCTCGTGCGGGCATCCATCATGAGGTAAGTGATAACCATGTGAACACATTAGAGATATCAATATAAATTAAGGGCTGAACAACCCATGTTCACCCATTATGCCAAGTTGACTGACTTAGCTCAAGTACCATATTACTCACATAACCACCTTTCTCACACACGGAGACTGTTTGGTAAACATAGACATAGCCTAAGAGCGGTCATCCAATTGTCCTCGACTATGGACACAACTATTCAAATAGTTTTACACTCTACAGAGGTTGCACACTTAACCCACAAGACTCAGGAAACTTCCATATCAAGACACGACTCACGGTATTTCTCACACCCAAGGTAAGTACCTGAACATCACCTTTCCCATGAAGATACTAGGAAAGAGACCACTCGTTGGTGACAATCCCTCGTGATGTACATCTCACGTATCATCCAGTAGGGAACGCAATGGTGTGCCCGGTTTATATGAAAACAGCTCATGGACTCCCTTCATTGGTACGACCCCGTGTCGAGAGTGACAACGTCACACCCGCCACTAGTAATGCGGGCTCTCTACTAGCACCAACCATAGTAATCAACAAAGCCCCGTCCTATAAGGGCTATCATGGTTGTACATGTAAGTTTTGAGTAATGGTCGCAAACTAAACCAAACCGATTTTGAAAACCACACACTCACTAGCCTCAGTATACCACTTCTTTATCAAGTGGCTACCTAGCTCACACCATCTCCCTGGGCATTAGTGCCACCCGACGAGGTTTTCGTAAAACCTTCGAAATCAATTTCCTTTTCCATCCCATGCATGTTCCCATCCCATGCGTAGCAACTACTAGCAACCAAACTAAATCCCACCTGGACAACCCTCATAGGTAGGTACGGTTATGGTCAAGTGCAAGTGTCAACGAGGAGTTTTTGGAAACATTCCACTAAAGTAGTCACTGCTTCAATATTACCTTATGCATTGGAATGAAGTGCTAAATATGACATGCATGAAAAATAGCTTCTTAGACATGATCAAAGGGTTTCTTGCCTTGATCAACAAAGTATCCGGGGTCTTCAAAGTCTTCCGGTCCAAGTCGCTCGTCAACAACACAATCTATCATCGCAGTAACAATGGGCAAAAATAAGATTACAACTAAAAACAAAGAAAATAAACTATTCAGAGAAATGTCAAACAATTTTTGTAAAATACTAGGGAGAGCCTAGGTATTGTCAAAATTGTGAGTTTTATTCTTGAAGTGTAAAAAGTTGTCAAAATCATTTTAACAGAGTGTTAAAATGCCCTAAACAAGGTTCTAAAATAAAATAGTGCATGCAACTTTCTGTAAAAGTACACATGTGGCATCATAAAATACTACACAATATTACAAGATTTTAGGTGGAGGAACGATTGGATTTGAACATATATTTATCCCTCGGGAATATATGCAAAACAGAACAAAAATAAAAAGTACAAAGGGACACAACACCTTGGCCAGAGTCGGCCAGCAGCTGTGCCGACCCAGAGGCCAACCAGCCTAAGCGAGTGAGGCAGCCGCGCTGCGCCAAATTCAAACCTCATGGGCGGGGCCCGGTGGCTAGCGAGAGAGAAAGAGATGAGGGAGATGCTTGAGAGGCTCATGGTTGGATCCCACCTGTCAGGTCTGTCATAAACACCTCGCCACACAGCAAAGAGGCTCACCGGCAGTGATGGGGACCTCGGCGAGGCAAGTTGACAATGGGAATGGTCTCAGGGGCGAGTCGCCGATCCGGTGGAGGTGGAAAGGGCCGCTGGAGCACAGGGAGTTGCCAGCAATGAGATCCCATGATGGAGGGGCTTCGAGAGGTGTTCGCCGGGGCCATTTCCTTAATCAAAAAGGACGGGGGAGGGGGAAACGCATCAGTTGTACACGGGAGAGCCGGAGGAGGAAGAAGGAGGGCCGGAGGGGCTTCCTACCGCGAGATCAATGACAGGCCAAGTCGGAGGAGCTCCGGCTCGATCTCGAGATCTGCGAGCTTTGGGGGCGAACTGGGGGCACTGGATGTCGGATTTCGGGCTCCGCAAAACCCTAAGGATTCGAACTAAGGGACGCGCGCAAAGACCACTTAGCAGCTTCGGTTCACCCGACTCACTACTCAATGAACAAGGCAAAGAACTCACTCAATGTTGAGGAAGACAAGGGACATGACAGTTTACCCAGGTCCGGGCCGCTGGAAAGCGTAATACCCTACTCCTGCTTTGGTGGATTGCCTCACCGGGAGGTTAGTGGATGAACTAGTACAGTGCTTGGGAGCCTATGGAGGCTGGGTTGTTTTGCATGGAGCTGGTGGGAGAATGAATGGTTCGACCCCTCTATGAAGCAACCTATCCTCTATTTATAGCAGCGACCCTGGTCCTCTTCCCTTATAGTTTCGGTGGGAAGGGATCCCACAGCGGCCAATTTCGAAGGGGGCAGAGGAACATGCTCCGCTGCCCAAAGGTGGTCTTCGCATGCAAAGTAGGTGCCCGTGCTGCAGGGACGGGCCCGGGGGTGACGTCTTCCCTACAGGTAGGCAATGACCGCTTTTTGCACTAGAAAGGAAGCGTTTGGAAGATGCCTTGGGGACCGTGGTACGCCCTTGCCCCCCTTGCACTAAAGGGGAAACTGCACTGTCCTGCTGTCAGGTGCTCGCCTGTCCTTCCCATGCATCATCCTTGACTCTTGAGGCCGAGCCTTGCCTTGGAATATCCGCCGCTCTGGAGGGGTCCTGAGGAGGCCCCCTGCGGGTCTTGCTGCCGTTCCTCCTCACGAGGCTTGTCCCCTCGCGAGGGCCCTGCCTTGAGTTACGCCGAGCCAGTGGGTGTCTGGTTGATGAAGTGGGCCATCCCTAGGCTGCCGGCAAGCAGGTCTGGGTACCTCTATTCCCAGAACGCAGACAGTAGCCCCCGGGCCGAAGGAGCACCCAGGTTGGCTTCCTAGCGAAGCCTTGGGGGCAGCCTGAAGTGTCGCAATCCCTAAATGCTTGCGGACCAGTCTTCTCACGCGTCGCGCAGCCAAGTGGCAATACCCCAAGTTCCTGAGGCGCCCAGAGATGCGCCTGGTCAAACTGATGCGACGCCCAGATGTTGCGCCAACCATCATTGCTCCTTGGGGGCGACACCTATGCACACGCCATGCGGGTGCCCGCTCTCATGAACTACGTGGGCCCGGGAACACGAGGGTACGCCAACCCGCTCTTTGGCGACCTATTTAACCTGGCGGGTGCGATAAGGCTCACATCGCATCTGTCTTCTTTGCCTTCCACCTTGAGGACTCCATTTCCACAGCATGGCGCCGATGAGGAGATACTCTGCCGCGAGAAGGGGAAGGTTTCCGATGAAGGTCTTGCTGCCCCTCCTACCAAGAGGGGCCGACGCCGCCCTCGGAAGTACGCGACAACACTGACAGTGGCCTCCGGCGGGCGCGACTGTGGTTCTCCCCGCCCAGGAAGCACCATCCATTGTGACGACGGAGCGTCGATTGGGGTGGGCGCCCGCAGGAGCCAAGATGGGAGATCGGGAATAGCCACCAGGCTGCCACTCCCGTGGCTTCACTCGGCTGACTCAGCGATGGAGTTCATGACATGGGCGGAGAGGCTGGAAGCTGCTTGGTTCCAACTTCTGAACTTCTTCGCGAAGGTACTTCCGTCAGGCGGGCCCCCGGGCCTCTGGTTGTAGACCGACGACTGCTGCAGCGGGGCGTCCTGGGTGGAAGTCGAGGTCATCCCCCGCGACTACGTGTACCTGAACCGCGGGTGGCAGGCATTCGCCCGCGCTCGGGACCTGAAGGGGAGGCGCTACCTCCACTTGAAGTACGACGGGGAGGCGACGCTCTTCGTCAAGATCTTCGGGGACGAGGGCGAGCGTGTGGGTTGCTGCTCGGAGGACGCCGTCCGCGGCGATACCGTGGATGAGCCCGTCTCCCACGGTGGGTGTCGTGCCCCCAACAGCAGCGACACCCCCTCCGGAAGGATCCCGAGCGACAGCAGGGATAACAGCTACGATGAGCCGCCTTGCCGCTGTGCCCGGACCTCGGGGATGAGCCCCCAAGCGCGGAGCCGCCCGTCTGCTCCTGCGGTGCCTGTGAAGGAGGAGGAGGACACAGACTGAGTGTCATCGCATGGGAGTGGGACGTCTGCGGTGGCAACCCTCCTCCGGGATCTCCATCGCTAGCTATCTCCTCCTTGCTTTTTGTCCCAGGTCCATGAAAACTAGGGTAGGCCCTTCGGGTATGTAATGGATTTGGACGGTCATCCCTTTTGTTGGTACCGTTGCTTCTCTATTGGTTCGGATACTTAGCTTGGTCCACTTGTAGTGGACTTCTTTGTTGTGATGTATGACTGTGGCCCTCGAGGGGCTTGTTGATCAGTTGGTTCCTCCTCGCTGCGGGTGAAGTGGGTCGATGCTCTATGTCAGCAGGCCCCAGTCCCGCACATTTCCCTGACTCCGTGGGGTGCGACCCATTACCAAGGTCAGTCCTCACGGGGCAAGGCCCTGGCACCAGGGTGCCAAGTGGCTTTGTGACCGGTAAGGCTCCCGAGGCACTATGCTCAGGAGCCTCCTTAGGCATTCAAGCGGCTCTACGTCGACAAGTCCCAGTTCCGCACATTTCCCTGCCGTGAGGCACGACCCGTCAAGGTCGTCCCTCGCAGAACAAGGCCCTGGCACCTGGGTACCAGCTGGCTTTTTGATCGGTAAGGTTCCTGAGGCACGATGCTCTAGAGCCCCCTTAGATGTCCAAGAGGCCCTCACAAATTCTGTTTTCTGGAGATCACTAGTCTACATTCAGGAAGCTCGGAGTCGGCAGGTCCCAGTCCCGCTCATTTCCCTGTCGTTGTGAGGCGCGACCCATTACCAAGGTCGTTCATCACGGGACGAGGCCCTGGCACGAGGGTGCCAAGTGGCTTGTGACTAGTAAGGCTCCTGAGGTGCAATGCTCAGGAGCCCCCTTAGGTGCTCAAGCTGTCCCAAGAGAAAAAAGTGTTGTAAGAAAAGACCAAATTTGTTTCCTCTCCAAGATGGTGCGCCGAGCCGTGAATGGGACTCTTGAGCGAGTATCAGATCGCATGACTCTGTCGACTCATCTGTTAGTGCCACGCGAGGGTCCGGCCGCCAGGTCCTTGGCGAGGTGCCGGCACGGTGCCCTCATCCCCCGCTCGCGGGGTACGAGCGGGTGGGGACGGGGCGAATGCTCGACCGAGAGGAAGAGAGCGTGCTACGAAGAGTGGCAAAGAAAACGAGTTATCGCAAAGGCTTCATTTGGAAAGGCCCCGAGTTTGATTTCAGAAACATTAGCAAATACAAACTAGAAAAAGGAAAATGCAAGCCGCGTCTTGTGCCTAATCTATTATCCGCCTCCATCACCCCCAGCGTTGAGCATGGGGTGGGCCCCTTCCGCATCCTCGGGGGGCCCTGGCGCATACAGCCTCGACTCGTTATTACGTGAGAGTGACATAGTGGGGGTGTATCTAGGAGGTCTCGAGGACGCTTTGGCCTCGCGAGTGTCCTTGCCCCTGAGGCATTGGAGCCTGAGCTTCGGGAGTCGTTGGTCGACTGTGTTCATTGCCTCCGCCTTCCCCACTAGGCGTGCTGTGGACCCCTTCCGCGTCCTCAGGGGGGCCTGGGCGTATACAGCCTCGGCTCGTTATTACGTGAGAGTGTCACGGGATGAAGTAGGTTCCAGAAGAATTGAAGGACGATGCAAGGTCAATGAAAAGGCGATGCAGATGCGATGCACGGGCGGTGCCGAGTCGTTACGGGTAGAACTTAAGGAGGTGTTGGATGTTTCAGGCGTTCTGGATGGGAACTCCGTCTTGAGTCTCCAGACGCACGGAGCCTGGCCTGGCGACACAGACGACCTTGAATGGGCCCTCCCACATGGGTGAGAGCTTGTACAAGCCCTCCCTGGATTGGACTCGCCTCAGTTCGAGATCGCCGACTTTGAGGGTCATGGAGTGGATGTTGCGGCAGTGGTAGCGCCGCAAGGCCTGTTGGTACCTCGCAACTCGGAGGGAGGCCCGGTGGCATGCCTCCTCTCCGAGCACGTGGTCCATCCCCCGCGCAGCCTCCTGACGCTCCTCATCGAATGCCATGACCCACGGGGACCGGTGCTTAATTTCATGGGGAAGGACCGCGTCGGCACCGTAGACGAGGAAGAACGGGGTTTCGCCGGTGGGTTTAGTTGTGGTAGCGCGGATGGACCACAACACCAACGGGATCTCATCAACCCAACACCGGCCGCAAGCCTCAAGCTTCTTCTGGAAGCTCCTCACTTTGAGACCCCGCAGGACCTCCGCGTTGGCGCACTCCGCCTGGCCATTGCTCCGCGGATGGGCCACCGATGCATAGCATATCTGCGTACCGAGGTTAGCATAGTTAATCTTGAAGAGCTGACTGGTGAACTGTGAACCATTATCGGTGATGATGCGGTTGGGGACGCCGAAGCGGCTCACGAGGCCCTTCGTGAATTTGACGGCTTACCTGGTCGGGATGGTGCGCACGGGCTCCACTTTCGCCCACTTGGTGAATTTGTCGATGGCGACATAGAGGTAGCAGAAGCCCCCCGCCGCCCGTGGGAAGGGGCCCAGTGTTGGGCATAGTTTATGCCTAAGTAATTTTGCTGATTGATGACAGTACCGTAAAGGACTAACCGTGTGTGTTAAGGTTTCAGATAACACACGTCAACGGCACAAGACGACTCATCTCCTCATTCACGGAACGGAAGCACGACGCTCTCTACGATTCTCTTTATTTGAGTCATAGGAAAGCCGTACTATTAAGAGGGGATCCGTAGTGGAAAGGTTTGGGTGGAATCTATCTTTGCACGCGCACACTTCACATATTCTCCCTTACCTTCTTCATTGGAGCGGCCCCCGCCACTTTGTTTCTGTCCTCCTTGCAAATTGGTCCCCAGCGGTAGTACCGCTGGAATGCGAGCGGTAGTACCGCTTCAGCCAGCGGTAGTACCGCTGGCTGACGGTAGTACCGCCCCTGGTTAGCGGTAGTACCGCTCCAGGAGCTCAGTACCGCCTGCCTAGCGGTAGTTCGTGGACGGACCTTTTTGCGAAGACTTTCTTGGCGGTGGTAGTGCTTTTTGCACTACCAGGGGCCCAGTGGTAGTACCGCTGGGGCCAGCGGTAGTACCGCTGCAGCCAGCGGTAGTACCGCTAGGCAGCGGTAATACCGCCCTTGGTCAGCGGTAGTACCGCTGGAGTGCCAGCGGTAGTACCGCTGCAGACAGCGGTAGTATCGCTAGAGCTTGGGCACAGAGTGGGAAAACGGTCTGATTTTGCCCCCACTATATAAAGGGTTCTTCTAGCTGAGGAACCTTATCTCTTACCTCTCTAAGCTCCATTGTTGCGCCCCAAGCTTAAAAGTGCCCGATCTCTCTCCCTAGCCAATCAAACTTGTTGATTCTTTAGGGATTGGTTGAGAAGGCCTAGATCCACACTTCCACCAAGAGAAAAGTTGATTCCCCCACCAATCCCTTGCGGATCTTGTTACTCTTGGGTGTTTGAGCATCCTAGACGGTTGAGGTCACCTAGAAGACATATTCCATTGTGGTGAAGCTTCGTGGTCTAGTTGGGAGCCTCCAAGCTTTGTGTGGAGTTGCCCCAACCTTGTTTGTAAAGGTTCGGTCGCCGCCTTCAAGGGCACCTATAGTGGAATCACGGTACCTTGCATCGTCCGAGGGCATGAGGAGAATACGGTGGCCTTAGTGGCTTTTTGGGGAGCATTGTGCCTCCACACCGCTCCAACGGAGACGTGTCAAAGGGAAGGAACTTCGGTAACACATCCTCGTGTCCATCGGTTCCACTTGTGGTTATCTCTATCCTTTACTTTGTATTTGCTTATGCTTGTGACTATATCTTACTTGTCTTAATAGCTCTCGTTGTTAGCTTCTTTAGGGTTCACCTCATTGTCGTATTATTTGTAAACCCGTATGTTGTTTACCTTAACTTGCTAAGATTAATTAAAAAGTGGTCGTCGTCTATTCACCCCCCTCTAGCCAACCATATCGATCCTTTCAATTGGTATCAGAGCCACGTCTCTTTATTAAGGGTTTAACCACCCGAAGAGTATGGAAGGCGAAGAGGGAAGTAACCATGGGCAACCCGAGGCCATGGACTTGACTTCGGTCACAAGGGACGACTTGAATACGGCTATGGCCGCTCTGAAGACGTCCTTGACGAAAGAGGTCAAGACCATGCTTAAAGAGTTAATTGAGGGATTTAAAAGTTCACCCGAACCGGCTATAGTGGTTAAACCCACCGTTTCCGATTCAGAGGCCAACTCCTCTAAGGAAGTGGCTAAAGGTATGCAACCTCCCTCGTCTCACGAAAAGGATGGGACTGGAACATATGCCTCAGTTCCACCCCCCATGGTCTATGGAGGATCCATTCCCGCACCACGTCTTAATCCTGTTGGTCCTCCTCCTAAGTTTGTGAAAGGTGACTTTGCTAACTGGGTATTTTCTATTAAGTCTCATTTGAATCACAGCTCAACAAATTTGTGGAGAATCATTGAGCAAGGATATTATCCCCATGATCCAAGCAACCTCACTCCCAGAGAAGATGCACACAATCGATACAATCACTCTGCTTTGTTTATTCTCCAGTCTGTAGTGCCACCTGAAAATCTTCCTCACTTGCGTCCCTTCACTTTGGCCAAGGATTGTTGGGAGCATATTATGGTGTTGTACAAGGGAAGCTCAAGCATTCAACGATCCAACTATGAAGTGATACTTGATAAGGCCGATGAGTTTGTGATGAAGGAAGACGAGGACCCTCGTGATCTCTATCAGAGGGTGACTGCTATTGCTGTGGCACTCAAGGATCATGGGAGCAAGGATGTGGATGACACATGGGTCAAACGCAAGTTCCTTAAAGCCATCATGCCTTTCAACAAAGCTATGTCATCAGTCATTCGTCAGCGGCCAGACTTTCACTCCTTGTCTTCCAGTGAGGTGTTGGATGAATTCATTGCAATGTCAATCATGAACGAAACAGCCGACAATGCACTTGCTCGTGTTCGATCAAAGACAACTTCACCCAACCACGCGTTGAAAGCAAAAGCAATGCTTGAAGAAGAAGAAGAAGATGAGGAAGAGGAGGGTTGCCCTGAGGACACAAAGTATGCCTATCATGAGCACATGGCTCTTGCATCAAGGCAGTTCTGGGGAAACAAGAGGAACTCAAGACCCACTTTCACCAAGAACAACTCAAGTGGATTCAAACCAAAACAACGAGTAAGGACATGCTATAACTGTGGTAACGTGAGTCACTTCGTGGCCGAATGTCCCTAGGAGAAAAGGGAAGACAACGGAGGCAAGCTCATTCGCAAAGACAAAACCAAATCATTTCCAATCAAGAACAACTTTGAGAAGAAACCTGACCCAAAAGGGATGGTGGCCCTTGAAGAGTATCCTTCAGATGATGATGATGATGATACAGTGGCAACGACAACTGTTGCTATTGCCACTACCTCTCCCCAGATGGTGTCTCTCTTCAACGCCCCCAACGAGAACCAGATCACCAAGTGCCTCATGGCAAAAGGTATCAATCAGGTAACTCCCATCATTAAGACCAACATTGCTTCTGCTCCTTCATTGTTAAATTGTGTTGAAGATAGTGATGTTGGGGAACTTAATGAGCATGATCTTGACAAGTTTCTGTGCACTATTAAGGGAGAACCCAAGAAGCACTTTGTTGCTCTCTTGGAACAACTGGGTGAGGCCACTGACCTCATTGAGTCTCATGAGGAGACCATCTCTGAGATTCAGGGACATAGTCGTGACTATGCCGATGAAATTGCCGAATTATCTAGTGCTCTAGAAGAGGAGCGCACTCTTCGTTTGGCTCTTGAGGAGTCATATAACGATGACTGCGCTAAAATGCAAAAGAAACTAGATCATGATGTTGTTCTTACTCGTATGCTTAAATATGAAAAGTATGCTCTTGAGGTTGGCCATGACAGACTCAAAAAGGAGTTTGACATACTTGACAAGGCCCACAAAGCCTTGAAAGGTGCTCATTTCTCTCTAAAAGAGTCTCATGGTCAACTCCATGCAAATCTTACCAAGGAGATCTCTACTTGTCCTCCCTTTGTGTTAATTGATAATGCTTGTGCAACTAACCCCTGTTGTGAGCATGTACATGTTGTGGAGGAAAATGCCAAGTTAAAGGAGAAACTTGAGAACGGTGTTGTGGCACGCATACAAGGTGAGAAGAGTCTGAATGATCTCTTGAGCACTCAAAAGGGTGTTGTAGGAAAGGAAGGACTTGGACTTACCTCCAAGTCAAAAGGTAAAAGGAAGAACAAGAACAAACGACCTCTCACCCTCATGGACATCTTTGTCAAAGAGGGTGAGGGGACTCAGAAGGTGAACATGAACAAGGTGGACTATGGGAACCCCAAGAAGGGAAAAACCGTTCCTACTAACACAACCGACAAACTCAATTCTTCTTATGTTTTGTGTTGTGCTAGTGATGGGCATGTTTATGCCAGATTTGTTGGTTCCTACGATGAGGATATTGAATGGGCTATCTGGGTTCCTAAGACCCTTGTCTCTAACATGAAAGGACCCATTAAAAAATGGGTACCTAAAACCAAGCCTTGATCTATTGCAGGAGTTTGCTTCCGGTGGGGTGTCATGGTTGCTCGATAGTGGAGCAACAAATCATATGATCGGAAGCAAGGACTGAGTGGTGGATGTGCGTCCTTCTCCACCTATGCCCACCCATGTCCAATTCGCCGATGCATCCTCTTCAAAGGTATTGGGATTTGGTAAGGTGGTCGTCTCTCAAGATTTATCTATTGAGAAGGTCATGCTTGTTGAGTCACTTGCCTACAATTTACTTTCGGTTCGTCAACTTGCAATTATGGGTTTTTCCACATTCTTTAATATTGACACTGTGGTCCTCCTGAGGAGCAAGACTCTTAAAGTAGCCTATGTTGGACATGTCGAAAATGGTCTTTATGTGGTGAACTTCTCAAAGCGACCCACTAAGACTGCGACATGTTTAATGGCTAAAGTTGACGTGGGCTGGCTTTGGCATCGCCGTTTAGCTCCTGTCAATATGAGATCTTTGCAAAGTCTTCTGACAGGGGACCATGTTCGAGGACTAACAAATGTGAGATTTGCTAAAGATCGTGTTTGCAGTGCCTGCATTGAAGGAAAGATTCATGAAACTGCTCATCGTCCAACGACTCTTATCTACACTAAGAGGCCATTGGAACTTCTCCATATGGATCTGTTTGGTCCTCCATCATTTGATAGTCTTGGAGGCAGAAAGTATTGCTTAGTGATTGTTGACGACTACTCAAGATATACCTGGGTATACTTCTTTAAAAAGAATAGTGAGACTCAGCAAACGGTCATCAACTTTGCTAATGAAGCGCAACGTCAACATGAAGCAAAGATCTTGATGATTAGGAGTGACAACGGCACAGAGTTCAAGAACTACACCTTAGATGAGTTTCTAGGTGATGAGGGAATAAAGCACCAATATTCTGCACCATATACCCCTCAGCAAAACAGCGTGGCAGAAAGGAAGAACCGGACCTTGATAGACGCTGCAAGGACAATGATGGCAGAATTCAAATCTCCATATAACTTCTGGGCAGAGGCCATCAACACAGCATGTCATGCATCCAATCGGCTCTACATCCGCAAAGGCTTGAACAAGACTCCGTATGAGATTTTAACTGGAAACAAACCCAATCTCAAGTACTTCCGGGTATTCGGTTGTAAGTGTTTCATTCTCAAGAAAGGAGCACGACTAGCTAAATTTGATTCTAGAGCACATGAGGGTATCTTTGTTGGTTATGCTACAAACTCTCATGCTTACCGTGTCCTCAACAAGTCCACCGGACTAATTGAGGAGACGTGTAATGTAGAGTTTGATGAAAATAATGGCTCCCAAGTGGAGCAAAGTGATCTTTGTGATGTAGGTGATGAAATTCCTCCCCAAGCCATAAGAAGAATGGGGATTGGTCAAATACTCCCCATTGAGGAACCCCTTGTGGTCGAAGGAGAAGGACAATGCTCTACTCACGTGGAGCCATCACCCCCACAAGCCCCACACGCTTCCGATGAACAAAGAGAAGACTCTCAACAAGTTGAACAAGCTCAAGGTCAAGATCAATTGCCCAACAATGGTGATGTGTCCCATGATATTCAAGCACTACCGCAAGACTCCGAACCTGCTCATGATGAAGATCAAGTGCATCCCCGAGATCCATACCAAGTAGAAGCGCAAGATCAAGATCAAGAGCAACGACTAATACAAGAACAAACTAGTGAACCTGCTCAAGTCGAAGGACAAGATGATCAGGAGACTGTCTCACAATTCCCCTCTGGAGCTCCAACAACCGGCTCAAGACGCAAGGGCAAGCAAAGGAAACAAGTCGATGCTCCCCTGTTATCTAATGAAGAACTCTTGGAGCGTCGAGCAGCCAAGAATGCGAACAAGATGAGAGTCAAGTCCCATCTTATGAAGAATGTACTTGGCAGTTTAAAAAAGGGAGTATCCACCCGTCAACAGCTTTGGAATTATTGTGAGCATCATGCGTTTGTCTCGTATTGTGAACCTCAACAGGTACAGGAAGCGCTCGATGATGAGGATTGGCTTATGGCCATGCACGAAGAACTTAACAACTTCGAGCGCAACCAAGTCTGGGATTTAGTACCTCGGCCAACGGAGGAACATAATGTCATCGAGACCAAATGGATATTCAAGAACAAGCAAGATGCCAATGGAATTGTGATTCGAAACAAGGCAAGATTGGAGGCTCAAGGCTACTCCCAAGTCGAGGGTATCGACTAGGGTGAAACCTTTGCCCCTGTTGCTCGTCTAGAATCTATTCGCATGTTGCTTGCATTTGCTTCTCATCATAACTTCAAATTACAGCAAATGGATGTGAAAAGTGCCTTTCTTAATGGTCCTTTGAATGAGTTGGTCTATGTCAAACAACCCCCGGGATTCGAACATCCCAAGCTCCCAAATCATGTGTACAAACTTAATAAGGCACTCTATGGCCTTAAACAAGCCCCACGCGCATGGTATGAGTATCTTACTGAGTTGTGTAGAGAGGAAGTCAACGTCTGGAGGATGCCAATTCCTTGGTCGCTCATTGGTAAGTTGGTCGTCAAAGAAGCAGAATTGCGTCTCCTTATCATCCACCGAAGCTGAGTATGTGGCAGCTGCAAGTTGTTGTGCACAGTTGCTATGGATGAGGCAAACTTTAAAGGATTATGGTGTCACTTGTGACAAAGTGCCTCTTCTATGTGACAATCAAAGCGCTATCAAGATTTCCCTCAACCCAGTGCAACATAGCAAAACCAAACATATTGATATTCGTCATCACTTCAGTCGTGAACATATCAAGCTAAGTGATATTGAGTTTCACTTCATCCACACTGAAGAGCAAGTTGCAGATATTTTCACTAAGCCTCTAGATGAAGCAAGGTTCCGGGAGTTAAGGCATGAGCTAAATATCATTGATTCAAGTAATGTGGATTGAAACTAGGCATATTGCACCTCACTTTGCATTCCATCTTGGTCTAGATGTAGGCATGGACATAGGGGGAGTGTTGTTCTCTTAATGAACTTTCCCTCCCCCCATTATGCATAAATCAATCTAGTCTTTCACTTTAGCCATTGTCAAATGGCACTTGTGCTTCAAAGACGAGCATTGGTCATGAACCCAAGGATAATTCTTCGCGGTGTCATACCAATATCTCAAACATAGGTGGCCTCCTTTCTTTTATATAGAAGAAAGGATATACAATGACAAGTTAGTACATTTTTCTAGGTGCTATCTCGTTTTTACTTACTTGTCATTTGCCCAAGTTCTTCTCTTATCCTAGGCCGTGTTGTGACATTTGCAGCGGTACTACCGCCAGGGTAGCGGTACTACCGTCAGGACCCCAGCGGTACTATCGCCAGGGGTAGCGGTACTACCGCCAGGACCCCAGCGGTACTACCGCCAGGATCCCAATCTAACACGACCGGCTAGGAAATTTTTAGGGATGTCTCAAGGGGGAGCGGTACTACCGCCAGGACCCCAGCGGTACTACCGCTGCATCCAGCGGTACTACCGCTAGGTTCTCAGCGGTACTACCGCTGGCCCATACCCCTTGGGCTATATAAAGGAGGGGGAGCCCGTTTTTCTCAGCCAGTTTCTTCTTTCTCGCGGCTCCTCCCTCCCCTAGCCCGAAATCTCCCTGTTTGGATCTCGTTTCGTGGAGCTCCTTCTCTCCGTTGGATTGGAAGGGTTGCTCCACCTCTCCTTCCTCCTCCCACTACTGGAATTGATAAATTTGCCGTCTGCTCACGCATGTCAAAGATGCTCTTTGTCGTCAGTTGGTACAAAGCGGACGGCAAAGAGGTTGTAGATGGCAAAGGTCTTATTTTGCCGTCTGCCTTGCCTTTGCCGTCTGCTGACGCATGGCAAAGGCCATAAAGGCAGACGGCAAAGATCACGCGGACGGCAAAGGGGCGGCCAACTCGCGCCGCACCCCACCCACCCCTTTGTCGTCTGCCTCCCGGCCTTAGCAGACGGCAAAGGAGCTCCCCCTAATGGCGCCCAGCCCCCACCCCCCGCTCCCCTAACGGCCCACTCCAGCGCACAGCCCCCTCCCCACGCACTGCCCACTCCAGCGCCGCCGCTCGCCCCTCCTCCCCGCGCAACTCCTCCCCTCGCCGGAGCTCGCCCTCCCCTCCTCCCCTCGCCGGAGCTCGCCCTCCCCTCCTCCCCGCGCAACTCCTCCCCTCGCCGGAACTCGCCCACCGGGTGCCGCCGCCGCCACCACCGGAGCCGCTCCGGCCCACCACCGCCGTGCGGCCGGAGGTCGCCCTCCCCTCCTCCCCCGCACCTCCTCCCCGCCGCGCAGGGCCGGAGCTCGCCCTCCCCTCCTCCCACTGTCCTCCGCCCCGGCCTCCCACTACCCCTACGCAGGTAAGGTTTTTTTCTTTTTCGCTTTATTTCTTGTTTTTTCTTTTAAATTAGATAGTTAGTTTATTTTGTGTTTTTTCTGTTAAATTGGATAGTTAGGTTTTTCTTCTTCTGTCTTTATGTTAAATTAGATAGTTAGTTTATTAAGTAGAAAAAGTAGATAGAAAAGAAAAAAAATAGATAGAAAAAAGAAATGATAGATGAAGAAGGGTATGGGCCCCAAAAAGAAATGATAGATTTGCATTTGAAGGGTATGCTCCTACTCTACATGCATTATCTAGTCAAAATTAGAAGAAAATAAGAGAATAATAAACTAGAAGAAGAAAGAAGAAGAAGAAGAAGAAGAAAGAGGAGAGGAGGAGAAAGATAAAAGAAAGAAGAAGAAGAAGAAGAAGAAGAAGAAGAAGAGGAAGAAGAAGAAAGAGGAGAGGAGGAGAAATATAAAATAAAGAAGAAGAAGAGGAGGAGGAGGAGGAGAAAGAAGAAGAAGAAGAATAATATGATGATCAAGAATAAGAAGAAGAAGAAGAGGAGAGAGGAGAAGAAGAAAGAAAAGGACCCCGACCCCCGATCCCCGGCCCACGACCCCCGACGCCCGACGCCGCCAACCCCCGACCCTCGACCCCCGACATCCGACGCCATTGAGACCCGACTCCCAATCCCCAACGCCCGACACGACTGACCCCCGACTCCCGACCCCCGACTCCACTATTCCCCGACCCCCAATGCCCGACGCCATTGACCCTCGACTACAGAAGCCACTGGCCCTCGACCCTCTACCCCCGACGCCCAACGCCACTGACCCTCAACTCCCGACGCCACTGACCCTCGACCCCCGACCCCCGACGCCCCTGACCCTCGACCCCCGGCCCCCTACCCCCGACCCCCGACACCATTGACCCCCAACCCCCGACCCCCGACACCTCTTCGGCCTCTTGTTGACCAAAGAGACCCTAACCCCCGACGCCAGTGATCCTCGACCCCCGACAATACTAACCCCCGACCACGGACACAACTAACCCCTGACCGCCGACGCCACCGACACCCGACACCACCGACCATAGACGCCACCGACATCCGACACCACCGACCATCGCCGCCACTAAGCCGACGGGGTCATAATTTTGTAAATTATGAGTTAGGTCACATACTCTCCGAGTATGTTAATTATAAAAACATCATATTTGTGTTGATCGGGTGAATTTCAATGTGCAGTTGTTCGACGACCTCCACGTGCGTTGGACGAGCTCCGCCCTTGCGTTTGTTGGTGAGCACAAATGACTTCTCCTGCTACCCCCTTAATTTGCTCTGTCCCGGTCTTCGTGCCGATGAAACTTGCTAGCTATAGGTTTCTTCAATCATTAGTATGCGTGACCAGTATGCGTCTCCCGTTCGAAAAGGCGACATCTATAAATATGCATTTCTTTGCATATTTATAACCGCCATCCTTTCGAATTGTCCAACATTATCCATGGACAGCCCGAGTATGTGTAGATTGGGTTTGTTTTTCCCGTATGCTGTGCTCCGGATCCGATGCGGAATTTCGTTAGTGCCTCCCCTGTTGTTCTCCGGGTACACATCCTCTCTGCTTATTGTCGAGACGTGTATCAGGAGAACAGCGGGGAGGTGCTGCCGAAATTTCGCGTCGCATCTGGAGCAGAGCATGGGAAAACGAACCCAGTCTACACATACTCGGGTGGGATTAGGACCTATCTTTACCTATTAGCGCGTAGGTTGCATGGACGTAATAAAACTGACAAACTTGATTAGCGTATGAATATAGATGATGAATTATATATTTATTTCTTGTGCCCCATAGGTAGCTAGGCAACACGAGTGATCGTGCTTGGATGTACACTGGTCACCCTAGTCAGAAAGACATGACCCATGAATGGTTAACAAAAACAAGGGGGTTTGTGAGAGCCGCATTTGCAAATGGCCAGCATAAAACATGGTACCACTGTCCCAACTGCGACAACTAGAAAAAGCAGACAAAGTTTGAAATGGTAAACACCTGCAGAAGTGGGGTTTTACGCCTAATTATATGGTGTGGACTTTTCATGGTGAGTCTGACCAACGTGCCAGAGCTGAGGTGATTCGTCGTCGCACCGACGAGCATGGTACCGGGATTGAAGACATGGTGCAAGACTTTGATGATGCTCGTGATTCGGACGATGAGATGGAGGAATCTGCAAAGGCCTTCTATGAAATGCTGGAGTCTTCAAAACGTCCTCTCCACGAGCAGACTGAGCTTTGTTAGCTCGATGCCATCGCACAAGTAATGGCTCTGAAGGCTCAATTCAACCTAGGCAGAGAATGCTACGACGCGATGATGACGATAGTTGGACGCTTTCTACCCAAAGGACATGTACTGCCTGCAAACCTGTACCAGTCAGAGAAAATCCTCCGTGTACTTAAGATGCCCTATGACATGATAAATGCCTGTGAGAATGGATGTGCCTTATTTAGGCTTGAGTATGTGGCCTTGAACTATTGCCCCATTTGCAATTCTTCTAGGTATATTGTGGTAGACAACGGCATGGGTGAGAAGAATCAGACCAAAATCCCCATTAGTGTTCTTCGATATCTGCCAATCGTACGAAGACTTCAACGTCTTTCCATGGTCGAAGAGACGGCCAGACAGATGACATGGCACGAATTGGGCAAAAGAACCGAACTAGATGCGGATGGGAACAAGATGCTGGTACACACTTCAGATGGTTTTGCGTGGAGGCACTTCGATGCATTACATAAGGATAAATCGGAAGATCCAAGGCAACCTAGAGTTGCCATCAGCACGGATGGGTTCAATGTGTATGCTATGACGGCAGCACAATACAGTTGTTGGCCTGTATTTGTCATTCCACTAGATTTGCCACCCGGAGAGATTATGAAAAGAAAGAACATATTCCTCAAGTTGATAATTCCAGGGCCCAACTATCCGGGGAAGAATATGAATGTGTACATGCAGTCGCTTAAGGATGAGTTGCAAGAAGCCTGGGATAATGGGATCAAGACCTACGACGCGGCTACGAAAACAAATTTCAAAATGCATGTGTGGTACATGTACTCGACGCATGATTATCCGGCGTTTGCGCTATTCGCTGGCTGGTGTGTGCATGGAAGGTTCCCGTGCACCACATGCAAGGCAGCTCTTTAGTTCCGTTGGCTGCAGGCTGGTCGCAAGTATTCTTGCTTTGACATGCATAGACAATTCCTGGATCCTGACCATAAGTTGAGAAAAGACAAGAAGAATTTCATCAAAGGTAGAGTTGTTAAAAACACTGCACCAGCTGCGTTGACAGGCCAACAAACCCTTGATCGGTTAAACGCTCTCGAGCCTGATCCTTTGCGTCCAGGATACTTCAAAGGGTCTAATACGGAACACGCCTGGACTCACAAGTCATGCTTATGGGATCTCCCTTACTTCAAAGACCTCCTTTGCCCACACAACATTGACGTGATGCACACTGAAAAGAATATTGCGGAGGCCATTTTTGGTACATTGTTCGGCATAGAGGGGAAGTCAAAAGATAATCCTAAGGCTAGAATCGACCTGGAGGCTCTATGTGATAGACCGTTGCAAAACTTGCGACAACGGAAAGGAAAGCAAAGCATAGCGAAGCCAAAGGCATGGTTCAATCTTGAAAGGCCAGCTATGAGGGAAATGCTATTGTGGGTGAAAATGCGGTTGATGTTCCCCGATGGGTATGCTGCGAATCAAAAGAGGGGAGCGAGTCTTGAGAAATTGAAAATATTTGGGCTCAAGAGTCATGATTGGCACATATGGATTGAGCGGGTAATGCCGGTGATGTTGCGTGGCTTTATCCCTGAGGATGAATGGCTAGTACTGGCAGAGCTGAGCTATTTCTTCCGTTCTCTTTGTGCGAAAGAACTATCGCCTGGCGTGCTAGATGAAATGGAAGAGTTGGCGCCGGAGTTGATCTGCAAATTAGAAAAGATCTTTCCACCGGGCTTCTTTAATCCAATGCAACATTTGATTTTGCATCTCCCGACCGAGGCAAGAATGGGGGGGCCCGTTCAAAATCGATGGTGCTACTCAACTGAGAGGATGCAGAAGACGCTTCGAGCTAAGTGTAAAAATTAACGTAGAATTGAAGCATCGATGGCCGAGGCATTCATTACTTAGGAGGTGGCAAACTTCGTGACAGCACACTACGAAGCCAAAAATCATCATTTGCATAACCCGAAGCCTCGGTACAGTGATGGCGCTCGAGAAAAAGTTCGATCCAACCTCAGCCTATTCAAAGGTAAGCTCGCACCATCCGGTGCTTCGAAAGGGAAATCGTTGGATGTCGAAGAATGGCGGACCATTTCATTGTATATCTTCACCAACCTAACAGAAGTGCGGCCGTACATCGAGTAAGTTCTCGGTAATTTATTGTTCCACAACTTCTAATTGCTTTGAACTACTCTTATTCCTGGATATTTGATATAGTCGATACGTCGCCGAATTCTCGGATGGAGCGGTCATCGAAAAGGATTCCGTCGAAGAGTATGAGCTTCTCGCAAACCATGGAGGCGACTATCCCAGTTTCATCTCTTGGTTCAAACAAAGGGTAATTTATTACCATTAAGGGCCCATTTGATTTATTGGTCTAATTTGCGGCTAATGCATCCATTCTTTCGTATTAAACTTGTAGGCTCATGCAGAGTCTATGGCCGCCGAGTTGAGACAAGTCGCTAATGGTTTTGACTATAAGGTCCGTTCATTTGACAAATACAACATCAACGGGTATCACTTTCGTACCTTTGGCAAAGAGCTATCTATGCCCGACCTAAAGACTACAAATTATTCTGTCTCTGCTATCGGTGAAGGAGACACCAAGTATTATGGAAGAGTTGAAGCAATTTATGAACTTCTATTCTATGGTGAAAACCCACCGACCGTCGTAGTCTTGAAATGTTATTGGTTTGAGCCGAGGGAGACTAGAAGGACTCATGAACATATAGGACTAGTCGAAATCAACCAAAACACCCACTTAGATGTTCCCGATGTCTATATTACGGCTCAACTGGCGACACAAGTTTTCTATCTACCGTGGGCCTGCCAAACTGATCCAAATCTCAAAGGTTGGGATGTCATTTATGAAGTGCCACCACATTTTAGACCACCTACCCTCAATGAAGAGGATTACGAACCTCACATTAACCCAGACACATATGAAGGAGAATTCTTCCAAGAAACACGTTTGTCCAAGAAACGTTTCAAGAACCGCTCTACTTCACCCTAGAACATTGAAGTAGACAGCGACAGTGAATCCGTCTTAACCCCTGAGCCCGAACAGGAAGAGCTGGAAGAAGAAGAAGTTACTGCTGCGGATGACCTGTCACTTCTTGAACGATTACATAACGGTGGCCTTCCACATGTTCTTCGTGATAGTGATGATCATGATAAATTGGCTAATTATCAATCTAAATGACATAATTAGCTTAGTTAGCTCCTAAATGGTCTATTTAATAAAAAATGACCTATACTTAGCTAATTATCCTCGAAATGACATAATTAGCTCCAAAAAGGCATTCTTAGCCAATTTAGCCCGAAGAAGTAGACGAGAGGAGAAGAAAGAGGAAAAATGAAAGGAAGGAAGAAAAATAAGAGGAGAAGAAGGAGAAGGAGAGGGAGGAGGATAAGAAGGAGGAGAAGGAGGAGAAGAAGGAGAAGGAGCTCCTCCTTCTCCTTCTTCCTCCTTCTTCCTCCTTCTCCTTCTTCTTTTCTTCTTCTTCTCCTCTTCCATCTCCTTCTCCTCCTCCTCCTCCTTTTACTTCTTCTTCTCTTTCTCTTATTCTACGTAGCTTAATTAGACTCATCCAACAAAGCCTAAATTGGCTAATTATCCATCTAAATGACATAATTAGCTTAGTTAGCTCCTAAATGGTCTATTTAATAAAAAATGACCTATACTTAGCTAATTATCCTCAAAATGACATAATTAGCTCCAAAAAGGCATTCTTAGCCAATTTAGCCCGAAGAAGGAGACGAGAGGAGAAGAAAGAGGAAAAATGAAAGGAAGGAAGAAGAAGAAGAGGAGAAGAAGGAGAAGGAGAGGGAGGAGGATAAGCAGAAGGAGGAGAAGAAGGAGAAGGAGCTCCTCCTTCTCCATCTTCCTCCTTCTTCCTCCTTCTCCTTCTCCTTATTCTTTTCTTCTTCTGCTCCTCTTCCGTCTCCTTGTCCTCCTCCTCCTCCTCCTCCTCCTTCTATTACTTCTTCTTCTCTTTCTCTTATTCTAGGTAGCTTAATTAGACTCATCCAACAAAGCCTAAATTGGCTAATTATCCATCTAAATGACATAATTAGCTTAGTTAGCTCCTAAATGGTCTATTTAATAAAAAATGACCTATACTTAGCTAATTATCCTCAAAATGACGTAATTAGCTCCAAAAAGGCATTCTTAGCCAATTTAGCCTGAAGAAGTAGACGAGAGGAGAAGAAAGAGGAAAAATGAAAGGAAGGAAGAAGAAAAAGAGGAGAAGAAGGAGAAGGAGAGGGAGGAGGATAATAAGAAGGAGGAGAAGGAGGAGAAGAAGGAGGAGAAGGAGGAGAAGAAGGAGAAGGAGCTCCTCCTTCTCCTTCTTCCTCCTTCTTCCTCCTTCTCCTTCTCCTTCTTCTTTTCTTCTTCTTCTCCTCTTCCGTCTCCTTCTCCTCCTCCTCCTCCTCCTCCTTCTTCGTTTACTTCTTCTTCTCTTTCTCTTATTCTATGTAGCTTAATTAGACTCATCCAACAAACCCTAAATTGGCTAATTATCCATCTAAATGACATAATAAGCTTAGTTAGCTCCAAAATGGTCTATTTAATAAAAAATGACCTATACTTAGCTAATTATCCTCGAAATGACATAATTAGCTCCAAAAAGGCATTCTTAGCCAATTTAGCCCGAAGAAGTAGACGAGAGGAGAAGAAAGAGGAAAAATGAAAGGAAGGAAGAAAAAGAAGAGGAGAAGAAGGAGAAGGAGAGGGAGGAGGATAAGAAGGAGGAGAAGGAGCAGAAGAAGGAGAAGGAGCTCCTCCATCTCCTTCTTCCTCCTTCTCCTTCTTCTTTTCTTCTTCCTCTCCTCTTACGTCTCCTTCTCCTCATCCTCCTCCTTTTGTTTCTTCTTCTCTTTCTCTTATTCTACGTAGCTTAATTAGACTCATCCAACAAAGCCTAAATTGGCTAATTATCCATCTAAATGACATAATTAGCTTAGTTAGATCCTAAATGGTCTATTTAATAAAAAATGACCTATACTTAGCTAATTATCCTCGAAATGACATAATTAGCTCCAAAAAGGCATTCTTAGCCAGTTTGGCCCGAAGAAGGAGACGAGAGGAGAAGAAAGAGGATAAATGAAAGGAAGGAAGAAGAAGAAGAGGAGAACAAGGAGAAGGAGAGGGAGGAGGATAAGCAGAAGGAGGAGAAGAAGGAGAAGGAGCTCCTCCTTCTCCTTCTTCCTCCTTCTTCCTCCTTCTCCTTCTCCTTCTTCTTTTCTTATTCTTCCCCTCTTCCGTCTCCTTCTCCTCCTCCTCCTCCTCATCCTCCTTCTTTTACTTCTTCTTCTCTTTCTCTTATTCTACGTAACTTAATTAGACTCATCCAACGAGGCCTAAATTGGCTAATTATCCATCTAAATGACATAATTAGCTTAGTTAGCTCCTAAATGGTCTATTTAATAAAAAATGACCTATACTTAGCTAATTATCCTCGAAATGACATAATTAGCTCCAAAAAGGCATTCTTGGCCAATTTAGCCCGAAGAAGTAGACGAGAGGAGAAGAAAGAGGAAAAATGAAAGCAAGGAAGAAAAAGAAGAGGAGAAGAAAGAGAAGGAGAGGGAGGAGGATAAGAAGAAGGAGGAGAAGGAGGAGAAGAAGGAGAAGGAGCTCCTCCTTCTCCTTCTTCCTCCTTCTTCCTCCTTCTCCTTCTCCTTATTCTTTTCTTCTTCTTCTCCTCTTCCATCTCCTTCTCCTCCTCCTCCTCCTTTTAATTCTTCTTCTCTTTATCTTATTCTACATAGCTTAATTAGCCTCATCCAACAAAGCCTAAATTGGCTAATTATCCATCTAAATGACATAATTAGCTTAGTTAGCTCCTAAATGGTCTATTTAATAAAAAATGACCTATACTTAGCTAATTATCGTCGAAATGACATAATTAGCTCCAAAAAGGCATTCTTAGCCAATTTAGCCCGAAGAAGTAGACGAGAGGAGAAGAAAGAGGAAAAATAAAAGGAAGGAAGAAGAAGAAGAGGAGAAGAAGGAGAAGGAGAGGGAGGAGGATAAGCAGAAGGAGGAGCAGAAGGAGAAGGAGCTCCTCCTTCTCCTTCTTCCTCCTTCTTCCTCCTTCTCCTTTTCCTTCTTCTTTTCTTCTTCTTCTCCTCTTCCGTATCCTTCTCCTCCTCCTCCTCCTCCTTCTTTTACTTCTTCTTCTCTTTCTCTTATTCTACGTAGCTTAATTAGACTCATCCAACAAAGCCTAAATTGGCTAATTATCCATCTAAATGACATAATTAGCTTAGTTAGCTCCTAAATGGTCTATTTAATAAAAAATGACCTATACTTAGCTAATTATCCTCGAAATGACATAATTAGCTAAAAAAGGCATTCTTAGCCAATTTAGCCCGAAGAAGGAGACGAGAGGAGAAGAAAGAGGAAAAATGAAAGGAAGGAAGAAGAAGAAGAGGAGGAGAAGGAGACGGTGAGGGAGGAGGATAAGCAGAAGGAGGAGCAGAAGGAGAAGGAGCTCCTCCTTCTCCTTCTTCCTCCTTCTTCCTCCTTCTCCTTCTCCTTCTTCTTTTCTTCTTCTTCTCCTCTTTCGTCTCCTTCTCCTCCTCCTCCTCCTCCTCCTCCTTCTTTTACTTCTTCTTCTCTTTCTCTTATTCTACGTAGCTTAATTAGACTCATCCAACAAAGCCTAAATTGGCTAATTATCCATCTAAATGACATAATTAGCTTAGTTAGCTCCTAAATGGTCTATTTAATAAAAAATGACCTATACTTAGCTAATTAGCCTCGAAATGACATAATTAGCTCCAAAAAGGCATTCTTAGCCAATTTAGCCCGAAGAAGGAGACGAGAGGAGAAGAAAGAGGAAAAATGAAAGGAAGGAAGAAGAAGAAGAGGAGAAGAAGGAGAAGGTGAGGGAGGAGGATAAGCAGAAGGAGG
Source organism: Hordeum vulgare subsp. vulgare (assembly GCF_904849725.1). Taxonomy (NCBI): domain Eukaryota; kingdom Viridiplantae; phylum Streptophyta; class Magnoliopsida; order Poales; family Poaceae; genus Hordeum; species Hordeum vulgare. Next base: position 296,804,799 of record NC_058519.1, read on the forward strand.
AGCAGAAGGAGAAGGAGCTCCTCCTTCTCCTTCTTCCTCCTTCTTCCTCCTTCTCCTTCTCCTTCTTCTTTTCTTCTTCTTCTCCTCTTTCGTCTCCTTCTCCTCCTCCTCCTCCTCCTCCTTCTTTTACTTCTTCTTCTCTTTCTCTTATTCTACGTAGCTTAATTAGACTCATCCAACAAAGCCTAAATTGGCTAATTATCCATCTAAATGACATAATTAGCTTAGTTATCTCCTAAATGGTCTATTTAATAAAAAATGACCTATACTTAGCTAATTAGCCTCGAAATGACATAATTAGCTCCAAAAAGGCATTCTTAGCCAATTTAGCCCGAAGAAGGAGACGAGAGGAGAAGAAAGAGGAAAAATGAAAGGAAGGAAGAAGAAGAAGACGGAGAGGGAGGAGGATAAGAAGAAGGAGGGGAAGAAGGAGAAGGAGCTCCTCCTTCTCCTTCTTCCTCCTTCTTCCTCCTTCTCCTTCTCCTTCTTCTTTTCTTCTTCTTCTCCTCTTCCGTCTCCTCCTCCTCCTCCTCCTCCTCCTCCTTCTTTTACTTCTTCTTCTCTTTCTCTTATTTTACGTAGCTATAGTAGACTCATCCAACAAAGCCTAAATTGGCTAATTATACATCTAAATGACATAATTAGCTTAGTTAGCTCCTAAATGGTCTATTTAATAAAAATGACCTATACTTAGCTAATTATCCTCGAAATGACATAATTAGCTGCAAAAAGGCATTCTTAGCCAATTTAGCCCGAAGAAGGAGACGAGAGGAGAAGAAAGAGGAAAAATGAAAGGAAGGAAGAAGAAGAAGAGGAGAAGAAGGAGAAGGAGAGGGAGGAGGATAAGCAGAAGAGGAGAAGAAGGAGAAGGAGCTCCTCCTTCTCCTTCTTCCTCCTTCTTCCTCCTTCTCCTTCTCCTTCTTCTTTTCTTATTCTTCCCCTCTTCCGTCTCCTTCTCCTCCTCCTCCTCCTCATCCTCCTTCTTTTACTTCTTCTTCTCTTTCTCTTATTCTACGTAACTTAATTAGACTCATCCAACGAGGCCTAAATTGGCTAATTATCCATCTAAATGACATAATTAGCTTAGTTAGCTCCTAAATGGTCTATTTAATAAAAAATGACCTATACTTAGCTAATTATCCTCGAAATGACATAATTAGCTCCAAAAAGGCATTCTTGGCCAATTTAGCCCGAAGAAGTAGACGAGAGGAGAAGAAAGAGGAAAAATGAAAGCAAGGAAGAAAAAGAAGAGGAGAAGAAAGAGAAGGAGAGGGAGGAGGATAAGAAGAAGGAGGAGAAGGAGGAGAAGAAGGAGAAGGAGCTCCTCCTTCTCCTTCTTCCTCCTTCTTCCTCCTTCTCCTTCTCCTTATTCTTTTCTTCTTCTTCTCCTCTTCCATCTCCTTCTCCTCCTCCTCCTCCTTTTAATTCTTCTTCTCTTTATCTTATTCTACATAGCTTAATTAGCCTCATCCAACAAAGCCTAAATTGGCTAATTATCCATCTAAATGACATAATTAGCTTAGTTAGCTCCTAAATGGTCTATTTAATAAAAAATGACCTATACTTAGCTAATTATCGTCGAAATGACATAATTAGCTCCAAAAAGGCATTCTTAGCCAATTTAGCCCGAAGAAGTAGACGAGAGGAGAAGAAAGAGGAAAAATAAAAGGAAGGAAGAAGAAGAAGAGGAGAAGAAGGAGAAGGAGAGGGAGGAGGATAAGCAGAAGGAGGAGCAGAAGGAGAAGGAGCTCCTCCTTCTCCTTCTTCCTCCTTCTTCCTCCTTCTCCTTCTCCTTCTTCTTTTCTTCTTCTTCTCCTCTTCCGTCTCCTTCTCCTCCTCCTCCTCCTCCTTCTTTTACTTCTTCTTCTCTTTCTCTTATTCTACGTAGCTTAATTAGACTCATCCAACAAAGCCTAAATTGGCTAATTATCCATCTAAATGACATAATTAGCTTAGTTAGCTCCTAAATGGTCTATTTAATAAAAAATGACCTATACTTAGCTAATTATCCTCGAAATGACATAATTAGCTGCAAAAAGGCATTCTTAGCCAATTTAGCCCGAAGAAGGAGACGAGAGGAGAAGAAAGAGGAAAAATGAAAGGAAGGAAGAAGAAGAAGAGGAGAAGAAGGAGAAGGTGAGGGAGGAGGATAAGCAGAAGGAGGAGCAGAAGGAGAAGGAGCTCCTCCTTCTCCTTCTTCCTCCTTCTTCCTCCTTCTCCTTCTCCTTCTTCTTTTCTTCTTCTTCTCCTCTTTCGTCTCCTTCTCCTCCTCCTCCTCCTCCTCCTCCTTCTTTTACTTCTTCTTCTCTTTCTCTTATTCTACGTAGCTTAATTAGACTCATCCAACAAAGCCTAAATTGGCTAATTATCCATCTAAATGACATAATTAGCTTAGTTAGCTCCTAAATGGTCTATTTAATAAAAAATGACCTATACTTAGCTAATTAGCCTCGAAATGACATAATTAGCTCCAAAAAGGCATTCTTAGCCAATTTAGCCCGAAGAAGGAGACGAGAGGAGAAGAAAGAGGAAAAATGAAAGGAAGGAAGAAGAAGAAGAGGAGAAGAAGGAGAAGGTGAGGGAGGAGGATAAGCAGAAGGAGGAGCAGAAGGAGAAGGAGCTCCTCCTTCTCCTTCTTCCTCCTTCTTCCTCCTTCTCCTTCTCCTTCTTCTTTTCTTCTTCTTCTACTCTTTCGTCTCCTTCTCCTCCTCCTCCTCCTCCTCCTCCTTCTTTTACTTCTTCTTCTCTTTCTCTTATTCTACGTAGCTTAATTAGACTCATCCAACAAAGCCTAAATTGGCTAATTATCCATCTAAATGACATAATTAGCTTAGTTATCTCCTAAATGGTCTATTTAATAAAAAATGACCTATACTTAGCTAATTAGCCTCGAAATGACATAATTAGCTCCAAAAAGGCATTCTTAGCCAATTTAGCCCGAAGAAGGAGACGAGAGGAGAAGAAAGAGGAAAAATGAAAGGAAGGAAGAAGAAGAAGAGGAGAAGAAGAAGAAGGAGAGGGAGGAGGATAAGAAGAAGGAGGGGAAGAAGGAGAAGGAGCTCCTCCTTCTCCTTCTTCCTCCTTCTTCCTCCTTCTCCTTCTCCTTCTTCTTTTCTTCTTCTTCTCCTCTTCCGTCTCCTTCTCCTCCTCCTCCTCCTCCTCCTCCTTCTTTTACTTCTTCTTCTCTTTCTCTTATTTTACGTAGCTATAGTAGACTCATCCAACAAAGCCTAAATTGGCTAATTATCCATCTAAATGACATAATTAGCTTAGTTAGCTCCTAAATGGTCTATTTAATAAAAATGACCTATACTTAGCTAATTATCCTCGAAATGACATAATTAGCTGCAAAAAGGCATTCTTAGCCAATTTAGCCCGAAGAAGGAGACGAGAGGAGAAGAAAGAGGAAAAATGAAAGGAAGGAAGAAGAAGAAGAGGAGAAGAAGGAGAAGGAGAGGGAGGAGGATAAGCAGAAGAGGAGAAGAAGGAGAAGGAGCTCCTCCTTCTCCTTCTTCCTCCTTCTTCCTCCTTCTCCTTCTCCTTCTTCTTTTCTTCTTCTTCTCCTCTTCCGTCTCCTTCTCCTCCTCCTCCTCCTCCTCCTCCTCCTCCTTGTTTTACTTCTTCTTCTTTTTCTCTTATTCTACGTAGCTTAATTAGACTCATCCAACAAAGCCTAAATTGGCTAATTATCCATCTAAATGACATAATTAGCTTTGTTAGCTCCTAATTGGTCTATTTAATAAAAAATGACCTATACTTAGCTAATTATCCTCGAAATGACATAATAAGGCTTACGTAGCTGCAACATGACCTATTCCCCGTAACTTAGGTATTAAATGGCCTATAATTAGCCTAGCTAGATCAAGAATGGCTTAATAAGCATAGTTTGCTCCGGAATGACCTATTTTACCCAAGTTAGCTCTGAAACGACCTATAGTTAGCTAGGGTTCCACCTAAATGACATAATTAGCTTAGTTAGCTCCTAAATGGTCTATACTTAGCTAATTTCTCTCCGAAATAACCTATATATACACTACTTCATCTACTATTATTCTTCTAACTTTCTTATTTGTCATTTTGCATATTACCTTCACTTCACGGGAAGCTTGGCAAATATTGATGGAATGCTTGAAGATGATTTCTTGTAACATGGGTTGTATTGAAACTATTGTAGTATATGAATATATGAAACTTTGTATGCACGTGGATGAAACTGATGTAATATATGAAACTTTGTATGCACGTGGATGCAACTTGATAGCTAGATATAAGAGGTTATTTTAATATGGTTATGAGTACGGAAAGAAATTTATTTATGTCAAATATATATATCCTGATTATTGTTAAAAATGTTGGATATAACAAAAAATAAATAAAAAAGGGGCTGGTTCCCCTCTTTGCCGTCTGCCCCACATGGCAAAGGGGGTGAGGCAGACGGCAAAGGGGGGAATCTGCCCCCTCTCTCTCCCCTCTTTGCCGTCTGCCCACGCACGGCAAAGGAGGGGAGGCAGACGGCAAAGGGGGGAATCTGCCCCCTCTCTCTCCCCTCTTTGCCGTCTGCCCCGCATGGCAAAGGGGTGGAGGCAGACGGCAAAGGGGGGAATTTGCCCCCTCTCTCTCCCCTCTTTGCTGTCTGCCCCCGCATGGCAAAGGGGGGAATCTGCACCCCCCCTCTCTCCCCTCTTTGCCGTCTGCCCACGCACGGCAAAGGAGGGGAGGCAGACGACAAAGGTAGACGGCCTGCCGTTAACACTTAACGGGGACGTTGCACCCTTTGCCGTCCCAGCTAATTTGTCGTCAGCCCACTCATGGCAAAGATTCTTTGCCGTCCGCTTTGGGAAAGCTGACGGCAAAGAACCTCTTCAACGGATTTTTTTTAACCGTCTACTTTGCCGTCTGCTGACCGACGGAAAAGCCTTTGCCGTCCGTGGTTGCACCCTTTGCCGTCCGCTTTGGCAGACGGCAAATTTATGAATTTCAGTAGTGTCCAAGGGCCATGAATCCCGGTAAAGCTCCTCCCCTTCTTCTATTTGGTTGATGTTCTTGTTCTAGGGTTAGGAGCATTGGGGATTGGATCCATGTATTTGACCTTGTGCCTTGTTCTTGGAAGGCATGAAGGAGATATTTGAGGGGAGTGTAGGTCCTATGAATCGTTGTTGATTTTGTTGCCATGCCCTAGGATTTACTTGTTTTAGATCTAAAACTTGCTCTCTCTTGCCTAGGCATGTACTTATTTCGGTGTTACCTGTGATCCTCATGTTAGTAGGGCTGGGGTGGTGTTCTTAGTGCTCATATACAGCCCATGCCCTCGTAAAATTCGTGTAGCCCTCAAGGGTTGTGACGCTTTAGGCTGCCACGAAGGCTTTGCTAGGAAGCCAACCTGGGTGCGCCTTGGTCCCGGGGGCTACTGTCGGCGTTCTAGGAATAGAGGTACCCAGACCTGCTTGCCTGCAGCCCAGGGATGGCCCACTTCATCAACCAGACACCCACTGGCTCGGCGTAACTCAAGGCAGGGCCCTCGCGAGGGGACAAGCCTCGCGAGGAGGAACGGCAGCAAGACCCGTAGGGGGCCTCCTCAGGACCCCTCCGGAGCGGCGGATATTCCAAGGCAAGGCTCGGCCTCAAGAGTCAAGGATGACGCATGGGAAGGACAGGCGAGCACCTAACAGCAGGATAGTGCAGTTTCCCCTTTAGTGCAAGGGAGGAAAGGGCGTACCACGGTCCCTAAGGCATCTTCCAAACGCTTCCTTTCTAGTGCAGCAAAGCGGTCATTGCCCACCTGTAGGGAAGACGTCACCCACGGGCCCGTCCCTGCAGCACGGGCACCTACTTTGCATGCGAAGACCACCTTTGGGCAGCGGAGCATGTTCCTCTGCCCCCCTTCAAAATTGGCCGCTGTGGGATCCCTTCCCACCAAAACTATAAGGGAAGAGGACCAGGGTCGCACTATAAAGAGAGGATAGGTTGCTTCATAGAGGGGGCGAACCATTCATTCTCCCACCAGCTCCACGCAAAACAACCCAGCCTCCATAGGCTTCCAAGCATTGTACTAGTTCATCCACTAACCTCCCGGTGAGGCAATCCACCAAAGCAGGAGTAGGGTATTAAGCTTTCCAGCGGCCAGGACCTGGGTAAACTGTCGTGTCCCTTGTCTTCCTCACCATTGAGTGAGTTCTTTGGCTTGTTCATCGAGTAGTGAGTCGGGTGAACCGAAGCTGCTAAGTGGTCTCTGCGCGCGTCCCTGAGTTTGAATCCTTAGGGTTTTGTGGAGCCCGAAATCCGACATCCATTGCCCCCAGTTCACCCCCAAAGCTCGCAGATCTCGAGATCGAGCCGGAGCTCCTCCGACTTGGCCTGTCGTTGATCTCGCGGTAGGAAGCCCCTCCGGCCCTCCTTCTTCCTCCTTCGGCTCTCCCGTGTACACCTGATGCGCTTCTCCCTCCCCCATCCTTTTTGATTAAGGAAATGGCCCCGACGAACACCTCTCGAAGCCCCTCCATCATGGGACCTCATTGCTGGCAACTCCCTGTGCTCCGACGGCCCTTTCCACCTCCACCAGATCGGCGACTCGCCCCTGAGACCATTCCCATTGTCAACTTGCCTCGCCGAGGTCCCCGTCACTGCCGGTGAGCCTCTTTGCTGTGTGGCGAGGGATTTATGACAAACCTGACAGGTGGGATCCAACCATGAGCCTCTCAAGCATGTCCCTCATCTCTTTCTCTCTCTCTAGCCACCGGGCCCCGCCCATCAGGTTTGAATTTGGCCTAGCGCGGCTGCCTCACTCGCTTAGGCTGGTTGGCCTCTGGGTCGGCACAGCTGCTGGCCGACTCTGGCCAAGGTGTTCTGTCCCTTTTTACGTTTTATTTTTGTTCTGTTTTGCATATATTCCCCAGGGATAAATATATGTTCAAATCCAATTGTTCCTCCACCTAAAATCTTGTAATATTGTGTAGTATTTTATGATGCGACATGTGTACGATTACAGAAAGTTGCATGCACCATGTTATTTTAGAACCTTGTTTAGGGAATTTTAACACTCTGTTAAAATGATTTTGACAACTTTTTACACTTCAAGAATAAAACCCACAATTTTGACAATACCTAGGCTCTCCCTAGTATTTTACAAAAATTGTTTGACATTTTTCTGAATAGATTACTTTCTTTGTTTTTAGTTGAGCTCTTATTTTTGCCCATTGTTATTGTGATGATAGATTGTGTTGTTGACGAGGGACTTGGACCGGAAGACTTTGAAGACCCTGGATACTTTGTTGATCAAGGCATGCAACCCTTTGACCATGTCTAAGAAGCTATTTTTCATGCATGTCATATTTAGCACTTCATTCCAATGCATAAGGTAATATTGAAGCAGTGACTACTTCAGTGGAATGTTTCCAAAAACTCTTCGTTGACACTTGCACTTGACCATAACCGTACCTACCTATGAGGGTTGTGCATGTGGGATTTAGTTTGGTTGCTAGTAGTTGCTATGCATGGGATGGGAACATGCATGGGATGGAAAAGGAAATTGATTTCGAAGGTTTTACGAAAACCTCGTCGGGTGGCACTAATGACCAAGGAGATGGTGTGAGCTAGGTAGCCACTTGATAAAGAAGTGGTATACTGAGGCTAGTGAGTGTGTGGTTTTCAAAATCGCTTTGGTTTAATTTGCGACCATTACTCGAAACTTACATGTACAACCATGATAGCCCTTATAGGACGGGGCTTTGTTGATTACTATGGTTGGTGCTAGTAGAGAGCCCGCATTACTAGTGGCGAGTGTGACGTTGTCACTCTCGACACGGGGTCGTACCAATGAAGGGAGACCGTGGGCTGTTTTCATAGAAACCGGGCACACCGTTGCGTTCCCTAATGGATGATACATGAGATATACATCACGAGGGATTGTCACCAACGACTGGTCTCTTTCCTAGTATCTTCATGGGAAAGGTGATGTTCAGGTACTTACCTCGGGTGTGAGAAATACCCTGAGCCGTGTTTTGATATGGAAGTTTCCCGAGTCTTGTGGGTTAAGTGTGCAACCTCTGTAGAGTGTAAAACTATTTGAATAGTTGTGTCCATAGTCAAGGACAATTGGATGACCGCTCCTAGGCTATGTCTATGTTTACCAAACAGTCTCCGTGTGTGAGAAAGGTGGTTATGTGAGTAATATGGTACTTGAGCTAAGTCAGTCAACTTGGCATAATGGGTGAACATGGGTTGTTCAGCCCTTAATTTATATTGATATCTCTAATGTGTTCACATGGTTATCACTTACCTCATGATGGATGCCCGCACGAGAAGTTAATCATGGGTTGCTTGCGAGTACATTCAAAGTACTCATTGGCTTGCCACTTGTTATATAATTGTCTAGGCATGGAATAGTAGGAAATTGGAGAAGAGTTTGTCGGTGACGAACATGCGAACTAGGATGCTTCCCAGTGAGAATGTCTGTAGGTTAGATAAGATGGCATGGGTTCACGCTTTCGACCAAGATTTCTGCTTCTAGTTATGTTTGGTGCGTCGGCCTTCAAGGCCCTATCTATGTAAGACTTGACCGTAACGGTCTTTATTTGTATCAGACGGTATGTAAGGATGTAAGACTCTTGAATTTTAGCTTTCGTGTGTCCAGTGAGCAATGATTTCTGGGATCACTATACACGTGCATTCAGTGACCAAGACTTGTGAGTCAGGGTCCACACACCCTGCCCCTCTTATAGTGCCTTGGTCCTCTTCCTCAGTGGGAAAGGGTAGCTGTCGTGGTTTTATCACGGCAGATGTCCTCGTGAGAGAACTTTAGGTGTGAGGCCATCGCAACCATGTGGCGGCTCGAAAGGGTTGGTTGGAATCGAGAGACGCGAGTTTACCCAGCTTCGGCCCCTCCGATGGAGGTAAAAACCTACGTCCTGCTTATGTTTCATTGATGAAGATGATGATCTCGATTACAAGTGTGCAGAATCGGCACCTCTAATCTCGTGGGTGTCTTATCTGTCTATCTCATGATTTGTCTTGTCTAGACCTAAATTGTGGATCTTGTCCCTCTTGGGGCGCCTTACCCCTCCTTATATAGCTAGAAGGGGTAGGTTTACATGTAGAGTCCTACTAGAAATAGGAATAGGACTAGTCTCTCTTGAATCCTAATCCGGGTCTTGTTTGCCTTGTGAGGGAGTCTCTCCTCTTCTTGGGCCTTCTCTTGTGAGCCGGCCCTCCTGGCCTCTATATGAGCCGCCTTATGCCAGGGTGTACGCCGGACCTTGGGCCTTCGTCATTTATCTAAGTCGCATGTGGGGACAAGTATGAGTCGCCCGACAGACCTCGGGGGCTCGACTGCTCCTGGCCCTGGAGGCTCAGGCCGACGATTGGATGCATGAACTTGGGGCGTACCTGCTCCATGGCACATTGCCGGAGAAGGATGAAGACACGGAGCGCGTGGCACGACAAGCCTTGACCTATTGCCTACGGGACGACACCTTGTACCGCAGGCGCACGAACGACGTCGTGCTACGGTGCACTTCCAGGGAGCAGGGGCGCGAGCTACTGGCCGACATCCACGGATGGCATTAAGGTCACCACTCCTCTTCGCGCACGATCCCAGGTAAGGCGTTCACGTCAGGTTTCTATTGGCCTACAACATTGGACGACACCACGGAGTTGGTCCGGTCTTGCGAGGCTTGCTAGTTCCACACCAAGCAGATCCACCAGCCCGCCCAAGGCCTCCACACCATCCCGTTTCCTGGCCCTTTGCAGTCTGGGAGCTGGACATACTGGGTGAAAGGATCGATATGGTTGGCTAGAGGGGGGTGAATAGACAACAACCACTTTTTAATTAATCTTAGCAAGTTAAGGTAAATAACGTACGGGTTCACAAATAATACGACAATGAGGTGAACCCTAAAGAAGGTAACAACGAGAGCTATTAAGACAAGTAAGATATAGTCACAAGCATAAGCAAATACAAAGTAAAGGGTAGAGATAACCACAAGTGGAACCGATGGAGACGAGGATGTGTTACCGAAGTTCCTTCCCTTTGACAGGAAGTACGTTTCCGTTGGAGCGGTGTGGAGGCACAATGCTCCCCAAAAAGCCACTAAGGCCACCGTATTCTCCTCACGCCCTCGCACGATGCAAGGTACCGTGATTCCACTATAGGTGCCCTTGAAGGCGGTGACCAAACCTTTACAAACAAGGTTGGGGCAACTCCACACAAAGCTTGGAGGCTCCCAACTAGACCACGAAGCTTCACCACAATGGAATATGGCTTCGAGGTGACCTCAACCGTCTAGGATGCTCAAACACCCAAGAGTAACAAGATCCGCAAGGGATTGGTGGGGGAATCAACTTTTCTCTTGGTGGAAGTGTGGATCTAGGCCTTCTCAACCAATCCCTAAAGAAGCAACAAGTTTGATTGGCTAGGGAGAGAGATCGGGCACTTTTAAGCTTGGGGCGCAACAATGGAGCTTAGAGAGGTAAGAGATAAGGTTCCTCAGCTAGAAGAACCCTTTATATAGTGGGGGGGGGAAATCAGACCGTTTTCCCACTCTCTGCCCAAGCTCCAGCGGTACTACCGCTGTCTGCAGCGGTACTACCGCTGGCACTCCAGCAGTACTACCGTTGACCAGGGGCGGTACTACCGCCGCCTAGCGGTACTACCGCTGGCACTCCAACGGTACTACCGCTGGGCCCCTGGTAGTGCAAAAAGCACTACCACCGCCAAGAAAGTCTTCGCAAAAAGGTCCGTCCACGAACTACCGCTAGGCAGGCGGTACTGAGCTCCTGGAGCGGTACTACCGCTGACCAGGGGCGGTACTACCACCAGCCAGCGGTACTACCGCTGACCAGGGGCGGTACTACCGCCAGCAAGCGGTACTACCGCTTGCTGCAGCGGTACTACCGCTAGCATTCCAGCGGTACTACCGCTGGGGACCAATTTGCAAGGAGGACAAAAACATAGTGGCGGGGGCTGCTCCAATGAAGAAGGTAAGGGAGAATATGTGAAGTGTGCGTTTGCAAAGATAGATTCCACCCAAACCTTTCCATTACGGATCCCCTCTTAATAGTACGGCTTTCCTATGACTCAAATAAAGAGAATCGTAGAGAGCGCCGTGCTTCCGTTCCGTGAATGAGGAGATGAGTCGTCTTGTGCTGTTGACGTGTGTTATCTGAAACCTTAACACACACGGTTAGTCCTTTACGGTACTGTCATCAATCACCAAAATTACTTAGGCATAAACTATGCCCCAACACTGGGGCCCTTCCCACGGGCGGCGGGGGGCTTCTGCTACCTCTATGTCGCCATCGACAAATTCACCAAGTGGGCGGAAGTGGAGCCCGTGCGCACCATCCCGACCAGGTAAACCGTCAAATTCATGAAGGGCCTCGTGAGCCGCTTCGGCGTCCCCAACCGCATCATCACCGATAATGGTTCACAGTTCACCAGTCAGCTCTTCAAGATTAACTATGCTAACCTCGGTACGCAGATATGCTATGCATCGGTGGCCCATCCGCGGAGCAATGGCCAGGCGGAGTGCGCCAACGCGGAGGTCCTGCGGGGTCTCAAAGTGAGGAGCGTCCAGAAGAAGCTCGAGGCTTGCGGCCGGTGTTGGGTTGATGAGATCCCGTTGGTGTTGTGGTCCATACGCGCTACCTGCGGTACTACCGCTGGCCAGGGGCGGTACTACCGCCGCCTAGCGGTACTACCGCTGGCACTCCAGCGGTACTACCGCTGGGCCCCTGGTAGTGCAAAAAGCACTACCACCGCCAAGAAAGTCTTCGCAAAAAGGTCCGTCCACGAACTACCGCTAGGCAGGCGGTACTGAGCTCCTGGAGCGGTACTGCCGCTGACCAGGGGCGGTACTACCGCCAGCCAGCGGTACTACCGCTGACCAGGGGCGGTACTACCGCCAACGAGCAGTACTACCGCCAGCGAGCAGTACTACCGCTAGGGCCAGCGGTACTACCGCTGGGGACCAATTTGCAAGGAGGACAGAAACACAGTGGCGGGGGCCGCTCCAATGAAGAAAGTAAGGGAGAATATGTGAAGTGTGCGCATGCAAAGATAGATTCCACCCAAACCTTTCCACTACGGATCCCCTCTTAATAGTACGGCTTTCCTATGACTCAAATAAAGAGAATCGTAGAGAGCGCCGTGCTTCCGTTCCATTTATGAGGAGATGAGTCATCTCGTGCCGTTGACGTGTGTTATCTGAAACCTTAACACACACGGTTAGTCCTTTACGGTACTGTCATCAATCACCAAAATTACTTAGGCATAAACTCTGCCCCAACAATCTCCCCCTTTTTGGTGGATTGATGACAATACCGGATTTGCACAGAGAATTATATGAGAACAAAAAGATAGAGATATATGACAATACGGGGCATATGACTCACAACATATGAGGGAAATAAATATCTCACATAAGTTCATGTCTCACAAATGATAGCAAACTAGAAGCAAACCAAGTTCGAAGCAAACCACACGAAAGAAAGCAAAGCAAAGCAAAGTTCGACTATGAAAGCAAATCCAGCTCCTAGACTCTCTCCCCCTTTGGCACAAGACACCAAAAAGGGGCACACCTAATGCCACAGGTAGCTACTCCTCATCCTCAGCATCGCCAGACTCGTCGGTACCCTCTTGATCGTCCTGCTCCTGCTCTTCCGCCTCATCGCCAGACCACTGGTATCCTTGAGCCTGCATCCAAGTAGCCTCTGGAGTGATGTCGTCCTCTGATCCGCTGGAGATGTCCACATCAAGAGTCCTGAGAACACGCTTGTGCGTCTGGCGGCTCTCCTTTTGAGCCACATGCGTCTGGTACTGACCCTTAGCCTGCATACAGAATAGAGTCTTCATCTTATCCTGCAGTTTGATGGCCCAAGATGGCATGGCAGAAGAGCGGGACTGAGAGGCGGTTCCTCTGTCAGTAGCAGTCTTTGTGTCAGTATCCATGTGCTGAGAGGAAGTTGATGGGTTGGCCCATTTCTCCTTGACGCGAAGCTTGATCGGGTCGTGCACAATGTAGTCAAACTGAGCGTAGAGCACCTCCTCCGGAAAAGCCTCTTGCCACTTATGAAGAATATATCCGAACAGATAGGGCCCGTAGATGTGAACCTTACGCATGATGATGCAGTTCCAGAGCTCCGTGAACATCACATCAGAAATATCCAGAGGGGCAGACTCCTTAGACATAGCCTCCTCACAAAGCAGCAGCATCTCAGCCAAGGAGCCATGAACCTCGTCGAAGTTACCAATGCGAGGGAAGAGGGTGTTGCGAAGGATCCGATGCATGATGTCCAGATGCTTGGGGAGCACACCCTTCCTCACATAGAGTTTCTGCAATCTGTCCTTTGCGGGGGCCCTATCGGTGGGGGCTGCATCATGAGGACGCAACCCAAGTGGAGTGTCAGCTCCCTGGAAGTCAATGTTGAGGAATTGCATGAATTCACGCCAGGTACCGGTCATCTTCTGAGTCCCAGTCATCCACACCATAGAGCGCTCTTCATCAGGAGAGAAGTGGACCGTGACATAGAACTGAGCAACAGCAGTGGGGTCAAAATCTGTCTTGTAAGTGATGATGACCTGGATGCCCAGTTTGTCAATCAGAGAGAGGGCATCACCAAAATAGTTCAGGTTCCACTGAAGATGAGCTAGGTCAATCCACTGAACGGAGACATAGTTTTTCTTGAAGTGCGCGACAACATCACGGTAGATCCTGCACTGATCCTTTGCCCAGACATGGTCAACATCCTTGATCACAGCCCTCTCGTTGAGATAATGGTTCTGAGTGCGAAACCGCAGAAAGTCCTTGGGGGGAATTGTACGGACATTGATCCTTTTGTCCTTGCTTGCGGTCTTCTTGAAGGACTGCCTTTTGGGTTGAAGAACTGAGGTGGCAGACCCCTCGGGAGCCTCTGGGTTGCGAAACTGCTTTGACTGCGTGTCCCGTGGGGGTTCGAATGGCGAGCACTACCTGTGACACAAAGCACACAGCAAAAAGAAGCGACAAAAAGAGTCAAGGCAATGAACTAGAAGAAGCAGAAAAATAAAAACTCATTGCCAAGCACATGAAAAGAATGCACAGTGAATCCTCCTGGCGGTAGTACCGCTACCCCTCGCGGTAGTACCGCTAGGGCCTAGCGGTAGTACCGCTACCCCTGGCGGTAGTACCGCTGGGGGGTCCTAGCGGTAGTAATGCTACCCCTGAAGGTAGTACCGCTGGGGGTCCTAGCGGTAGTACCGCTACCCCTGGCGGTAGTACCGCCGGGGGTCCTAGCGGTAGTACCGCTACCCCTGACGGTAGTACCGTTGGGGTCCCAGCGGTAGTACTGCTACCCGTGGCGGTAGTACCGCTGGGGTTTGACTTTTAGATCTGACAGATAAAAATAGACCTCATGCATAGGGCTACACGAATTTTACGAGGGCATGGGCTATATATGAGCACTAAGAACACCACCCCAGCCCTACTAACATGCCACAAACCGAGTTGGACTTGGTTTGGTGGGTGGGAGTCCTTCCTTCCCTTCCCACCTCCTCCTTTTTTTTCTTTCTCTTTGATTTTTCTTCCAATGCACATAGGCCCCTTTTGGGCTGTCCCACCAACCCACTAAGGGCTGGTGCGCCACCCTCAAGGCCTATGGGCTTCCCCGGGGTGGGTTGCCCCCCGGTGAACTCCCGGAACCCATTCGTCATTCCCGCTACATTCCCGGTAACTCCGAAAACCTTACGGTAATCAAATGAGGTCATCCTATATATCAATCTTCGTTTCCGGACCATTCCGGAAACCCTCGTGACGTCCGTGATCTCATCCAGGACTTCGAACAACATTCGGTAACCAACCATATAACTCAAATACGCATAAAATAACGTCGAACCTTAAGTGTGCAGACCCTGCGGGTTCGAGAACTATGTAGACATGACCCGAGAGACTCCTCGGTCAATATCCAATAGAGGGACCTGGATGCCCATATTGGATCCTACATATTCTACGAAGAACTTATCGTTTGAACCTCAGTGTCAAGGATTCATATAATCCCGTATGTCATTCCCTTTGTCCTTCGGTATGTTACTTGCCCGAGATTCGATCGTTAGTATCCGCATACCTATTTCAATCTCGTTTAGCGGCAAGTCTCTTTACTCGTTCCGTAATACAAGATCCCGCAACTTACACTAAGTCACATTGCTTGCAAGGCTTGTGTGTGATGTTGTATTACCGAGTGGGCCCCGAGATACCTCTCCGTCACACGGAGTGACAAATCCCAGTCTTGATCCATACTAACTCAACTAACACCTTCAGAGATACCTGTAGAGCAACTTTATAGTCACCCAGTTACGTTGCGACGTTTGATACACACAAAGTATTCCTCCGGTTTCAGTGAGTTATATGATCTCATGGTCATAGGAACAAATACTTGACACGCAGAAAACAGTAGCAACAAAATGACACGATCAACATGCTACGTCTATTAGTTTGGGTCTAGTCCATCACGTGATTCTCCTAATGACGTGATCCAGTTATCAAGCAACAACACCTTGTTCATAATCAGAAGACACTGACTATCTTTGATCAAATGGCTAGCCAACTAGAGGCTTGCTAGGGACATTGTTTTGTCTATGTATCCACACATGTAAATGAGTCTTCATTCAATACAATTATAGCATGGATAATAAACGATTATCTTGATACAGGAATTATAATAAAAACTATATTTATTATTGCCTCTAGGGCATAATTCCAACAGTCTCCCACTTGCACTAGAGTCAATAATCTAGTCCTCACATCATCATGAGTATTACATTGTAATAAATCTAACACCCATACAGTTCTGGTGTTGATCATGCTTAGCCCGTGGAAGAGGTTTAGTCAGCGGGTCTGCTACATTTAGATCCGTGTGCACTTTGCATATATTCACGTCCTCCCCTTCGACGTAGTCCCGGATGAGGTTGAAGTGTCGTCTGATGTGTCTGGACTTCTTGTGAAACCGTGGTTCCTTTGCTAAGGCAATGACACCCGTGTTGTCACAGAACAAGGTTATTGGATTAGTGCACTTGGCACCACTCCAAGATCCGTCATGAATTGCTTCATCCAGACACCCTCCTTAGCCGCCTCCAAGGCAGCCATGTACTCCGCTTCACATGTAGAATCTGCTACGACGCTTTGCTTGGAACTGCACTAGCTTACCGCACCCCCATTAAGAATAAATACGTATCCGGTTTGCGACTTAGAGTCGTCCGGATCTGTGTCAAAGCTTGCATCGACGTAAGCTTTTACGGCGAGCTCTTCGTCACCTCCATATACGAGAAACATTTCCTTAGTCCTTTTCAGGTACTTCAGGATATTCTTGACCGCCGTCCAGCGATCCACTCCTGGATTACTGTGGAACCTACCTGCCATACTTATGGCTAGGCTAACATCCGGTCTAATGCACATCATTGCATACATGATAGAACCTATGGCTGAAGCATAGGGGACGGAGCACATATGCTCTCTATCTTCATCAGTTGCTGGGCACTGAGTCTTACTCAATCTCGTACCTTGTAAAACTGGCAAGAACCCTTTCTTGGACTGTTCCATTTTGAACCTCTTCAAAACTTTATCAAGGTATGTGCTTTGTGAAAGTCCTATCAGGCGTTTTGATCTATCCCTATAGATCTTAATGCCTAGAATGTAAGCAGCTTCTCCTAGGTCCTTCATAGAGAAACTTTTATTCAAGCAATCCTTTATGCTCTCCAAAAACTCCACGTTGTTTCCAATCAGCAATATGTCATCCACATATAATATTAGAAACGCCACAGAGCTCCCACTCACTTTCTAGTCAATACAAGATTCTCCAACCACTTGTATAAACCCAAATGCTTTGATCACCTCATCAAAGCGTTTGTTCCAACTCCGCGATGCTTGCACCAGTCCATAAATGGATCGCTGGAGCTTGCACACCTTGTTAGCATTCTTAGGATCGACAAAACCTTCGGGTTGCATCATATACAATTCTTCCTTAAGGAAACCGTTAAGGAACGCCGTTTTGACATCCATCTGCCAGATTTCATAATCGAAAAATGCAGCTATTGCTAACATGATTCTGACAGACTTAAGCATCGCTACGAGTGAGAATGTCTCATCGTAGTCAACTCCTTGAATTTGTGGAAAACCCTTTGCCACAAGTCGAGCTTTATAAACGGTCACATTGTCGTCAGTGTCCGTCTTCCTCTTAAAGATCCATTTGTTCTGAATAGCCTTGCGGCCCTCAGGCAGTACCTCCAAAGTCCACACTTTGTTCTCATACATGGATCCTATCTCGGACTTCATGGCTTCTAGACATTTGTTGGAATCTGGGCCCACCATTGCTTCTTCATAATTTGCAGGTTCATTGTTGTCCAACAACATGATTGACAAGACGGGATTACCGTACCACTCTGGAGCAGCACGTGGTCTCGTCGACCTGCGTGGTTCGACACAAACCTGAACCGGAGTTTCATGATCATCATCATTAACTTCCTCCTCAACCGGCGTCGCAATGACACAGGTTTCCCCTTGCCCTGCGACACCATCCAGAGGGATGAGAGGTTCGATAACCTCGTCAAGTTCTATCTTCCTCCCACTCAATTCTCTCGAGAGAAACTCCTTCTCGAGAAAAGCTCCGTTTTTAGCAACAAACACTTTGCCCTCGGATTTGAGATAGAAGGTGTACCCAATTGTCTCTTTTGGGTAACCTATGAAGATGCACTTTTCCGCTTTCGGTTCCATCTTTTCAGGCTGAAGCTTTCTGACATAAGCATCACATCCCCAAACTTTAAGAAACGACAACTTTGGCCTTTTGCTATACCACTGTTCGTATGGTGTCGTCTCAACGGATTTTGATGGTGCCCTATTTAAAGTGAATGTAGCTGTTTCTAATGCATAACCCCAAAACGATAATGGCAAATCGGTAAGAGACATCATAGATCGCACCATCTCTAATAAAGTACGATTACGACGTTCGGACACACCATTACGCTGTGGTGTCCCAAGCGGTGTCAACTGTGAAACAATTCCACATTGTCTTAAGTGAGCACCAAACTCGAAACTCAGATATTCACCCCCATGATCAGACCGTAGGAACTTGATCTTCTTGTTACGATGATTTTCAACTTCACTCTGAAATTGCTTGAACTTTTCAAATGTTTCAGACTTGTGCTTCATCAAGTAGACATAACCATATCTACTCAAATCGTTAGTGAAGGTGAGAAAATAACGATATCCGCCGCGTGCCTCCACGCTCATCGGACCACACACATCGGTATGTATGATTTCCAACAAGTCACTTGCACGCTCCATTGTTCCGGAGAACGGAGTCTTAGTCATCTTGCCCATGAGGCATGGTTCGCACGTGTCAAGTGAATCAAAGTCAAGTGACTCCAAAAGTCCATCAGCATGGAGTTTCTTCATGCGCTTTACACCAATATGACCTAAGCGGCAGTGCCACAAAAATATGGCGCTATCATTGTTAACTCTAACTCTTTTGGTCTCAATGTTATGTATGTGTGTATCGCTATCAAGATTCAATATGAACAATCCTCTCACATTGGGTGCATGACCATAAAAGATGTTACTCATAGAAATAGAAAAACCATTATTCTCTGACTTAAAAGAGTAACCGTCTCGCAATAAACAAGATCCAGATATAATGTTCATGCTCAACGCAGGCACTAAATAACAATGATTTAAGTTCATAACTAATCCTGATGGTAACTGAAGTGAAACTGTGCCGACGGCGATTGCATCAACCTTGGAACCATTTCCTACGCGCATCGTCACTTCATCTTTCGCCAGCCTTCGTCTATTCCGTAGTTCCTGTTTCAGGTTGCAAATATGAGCAACAGAACCGGTATCGAATACCCAGGCACTACTACGAGAGCCGGTTAAGTACACATCAATAACTTGTATATCAAATATACTTGATTTTTCTTTGGCCGCCTTCTTATCTGCCAGATACTTGGGGCAATTGCGCTTCCAGTGACCCATACCCTTGCAATAGTAACACTCCATTTCAGGCTTAGGTCCAGCTTTGGGATTCTTCGTCGGATTGGCAACAGGCTTGCCGCTCTTCTTTGAATTACCCTTCTTGCCTTTGCTGTTTCTCTTGAAACTAGTGGTCTTATTCACCATCAACACTTGATGCTCTTTACGGAGTTCAGACTTTGCGACTTTCAGCATCGCAAACAACTCACCGGGAGACTTGTTCATCCCTTGCATGTTGTAGTTCAACACAAAGCCTTTATAGCATGGCGGCAGTGATTGAAGGATTTTGTCAGTGATAGCCTCTTGCGGGAGTTCAATCCCCAGCTCAGCTAGACGGATTGAGTACCCAGACATTTTGAGCACATGTTCACCGACAGACGAGTTTTCCTTCATCTTGCAAGCATAGAATTTATCGGATGTCTCATACCTCTCGATCCGGGCATTCTTATGAAAGATAAACTTCAACTCCTGGAACATCTCAAATGCTCCATGACGCTCAAAGCGACGTTGAAGTCCCGGTTCTAAGCCATAAAAGACTGCACATTGAAGTACTGAGTAGTCCTCCATACGTGCTAACCAAGCGTTCTTAACATCCTGATCAGCCGTAGCGGGTGGTTCATCTCCTAGCGCAGCATTAAGGACATAATCCTTCTTCCCAGCTTGTAAGATTAGCTTAAGATTACGAGCCTAGTCTACAAAGTTGCTTCCATCATCATTCAACTTAGCTTTCTCTAGGAATGTATTAAAATTCAGGGTGACTGTCGCGTGAGCCATGATCTACAACACAAATATATTCAAAGTGGACTTAGACTATGTTCAAGATAATTAGAGTTTAACTTAATCAAATTATTCGCTAAACTCCCACTCAAAAAGTACATCTCTCTAGTCATTTGAGTGGTTCATGATCCACTTACACTAGCTCAAGTCCGATCATCACTTGAGTTGAGTATAGTTTCGGTGGTAAGCATCCCTATGCTAATCATATCATCTATATGATTCATGATCGACCTTTCGGTCTCATGTGTTCCGAGGCCATGTCTGCAGATGCTAGGCTCGTCAAGCTTAACCCGAGTGTTCCGCATGCACAACTGTTTTGCACCCATTGTATGTGAACGTTGAGTCTATCACACCCGATCATCACGTGGTGTCTCGAAACGACGAACTGTAGCAACGGTGCACAGTCGGGGAGAACACAATTTCATCTTGAAATTTTAGTGAGAGATCACCTCATAATGCTACCGTCGTTCTAAGCAGAATAAGGTGCATAAAAGGATTAACATCACATGCAATTCATAAGTGACATGATTTGGCCATCATCACGTGCTTCTTGATCTCCATCACCAAAGCACCGGCACGATCTTCTTGTCATCGGCGCCGCACCATGATCTCCATCAACGTGTCGCCATTAGGGTTGTCGTGCTACTCATGCTATTACTACTAAAGCTACATTCTAGCAAAATAGTAAACGCATCTTCAAGCACAAACGTTAGTATAAAGACAACCCTATGGCTCCTGCCGGTTGCCGTACCATTGACGTGCAAGTCGATATTATCTATTGCAACATGATCATCTCATACATCCAATATATCACATCACATCGTTGGCCATATCACATCACAAGCATACCCTGCAAAAACAAGTTAGACGTCCTCTAATTTTGTTGTTGCATGTTTTACGTGGTGACCATGGGTATCTAGTAGGATCGCATCTTACTTATGCAAACACCACAACAGAGATATATGAGTTGCTATTTAACCTCATCCAAGGACCTCCTCGGTCAAATCCGATTCAACTAAAGTTGGAGAAACCGACACTTGCCAGTCATCTTTGAGCAACGGGGTTACTCGTAGCGATGAAACCAATCTCTCGTAAGCGTACGAGTAATGTCGGTCGAAGCCTCTTCAATCCAACAATACCGCGGAATCAAGAAAAGCCTAAGGAGGGCAGAAAAACGCACATCACCGCCCACAAAAACTTTTGTGTTATACTCGAGAAGACATCTACGCATGAACCTAGCTCATGATGCCACTGTTGGGGAACGTCGCATGGGAAACAAAAAATTTCCTACGCGCACGAAGACCTATCATGGTGAATTCCATCTACGAGAGGGGATGAGTGATCTACGTACCCTTGTAGAGCATACAGCAGAAGCGTTAGTGAACGCGGTTGATGTAGTGGAATGTCCTCACGTCCCTCGATCCGCCCCGTGAACAATCCCGCGTTCAGTCCCACGATCTAGTACCGAACGGACCGCACCTCCGCGTTCAGCACACGTACAGCTCGACGATGATCTCGGCCTTCTTGATCCAGCAAGATAGACGGAGAGGTAGAAGAGTTCTCTGGCAGCGTGATGGCTCTCCGGAGGTTGGTGATGATCTCGTCTCAGCAGGGCTCCGCCCGAGCTCCGCAGAAACGCGATCTAGAGGAAAAACCGTGGAGGTATGTGGTCGGGCTGCCGTGGAAAAGTCATCTCAAATCAGCCCTAAAGCCTCTGTATATATAGGTGGGAGAGGGGGGGCCTTGCCTTGGGGCTCAAGGAGCCCCAAGGGGGTCGGCCGAGCCAAGGGGGGAAGGTCTCCCCCCCCAAACCGAGTTGGACTTGGTTTGGTGGGTGGGAGTCCTTCCTTCCCTTCCCACCTCCTCCTTTTTTTTCTCTTTGATTTTTCTTCCAATGCGCATAGGGCCCTTATGGGCTGTCCCACCAGCCCACTCAGGGCTGGTGCGCCACCCTCAAGGCCTATGGGCTTCCCCGGGGTGGGTTGCCCCCCGGTGAACTCCCGGAACCCATTCGTCATTCCCGGTACATTCCCGGTAACTCCGAAAACCTTCCGGTAATCAAATGAGGTCATCCTATATATCAATCTTCGTTTCCGGACCATTCCGGAAACCCTCGTGACGTCTGTGATCTCATCCAGGACTCCGAACAACATTCGGGAACCAACCATATAACTCAAATACGTATAAAACAACGTCGAACCTTAAGTGTGCAGACCCTGCGGGTTCGAGAACTATGTAGACATGACCCGAGAGACTCCTCGGTCAATATCTAATAGCGGGACCTGGATGCCCATATTGGATCCTACATATTCTACGAAGAACTTATCGTTTGAACCTCAGTGTCAAGGATTCATATAATCCTGTATGTCATTCCCTTTGTCCTTCGGTATGTTACTTGCCCGAGATTCGATCGTTAGTATCCGCATACCTATTTCAATCTCATTTACCGGCAAGTCTCTTTACTCGTTCCGTAATACAAGATCCCGCAACTTACACTAAGTCACATTGCTTGCAAGGCTTGTGTGTGATGTTGTATTACCGAGTGGGCCCCGAGATACGTCTCCGTCACACGGAGTGACAAATCACAGTCTTGATCCATACTAACTCAACTAACACCTTCGGAGATACCTCTAGAGCATCTTTATAGTCACCTAGTTATGTTGCGACGTTTGATACACACAAAGTATTCCTCCGGTGTTAGTGAGTTATATGATCTCATGGTCATAGGAACAAATACTTGACACGCAGAAAACAGTAGCAACAAAATGACACGATCAACATGCTACGTCTATTAGTTTGGGTCTAGTCCATCACGTGATTCTCCTAATGACGTGATCCAGTTATCAAGCAACAACACCTTGTTCATAATCAGAAGACACTGACTATCTTTGATCAACTGGCTAGCCAACTAGAGGCTTGCTAGGGACAGTGTTTTGTCTATGTATCCACACATGTAAATGAGTCTCCTTTCAATACAATTATAGCATGGATAATAAACGATTATCTTGATATAGGAATTATAATAGTAACTATATTTATTATTGCCTCTAGGGCATAATTCCAACATAGTCATGGTGACTTCACCAAGCAGACAAGCACACAATTGAACAGAAAGCAAGCGAAAGAAAAGGGCGAACGAAAAAGGCAAATATTTTTGTAATTTTTTTTTGAGAAGTGGGGGGGGGGGGGAAAGTAGAGGCAAAAGAAAAAAAAAGTAAATGCAAGAGATGAGTTTGTGATAGTTACTTGGATAAGCTTCACTCAGAATAGTCCCCGGTGCCAGAAATTGACATTTTGAAAGGAGACTATTCTTGACTTGATACTCCCCGACAACGGCGCCAGAAATTCTTCTTGCTACCTCTTGAGCTTGCGTTGGTTTTTCCCTTGAAGACGAAAGGGCGATGCAACATAGTAGCAGTAAGTATTTCCCTCAGTTTGAGAACCAAGGTATCAATCCAGTAGGAGTATCAAGACAAGTCACCAATGTACCTGTGCAAAAACAAACAAACTTGCACCCAACGCTACAAATGGGTTGTCAATCCCTTCATGATTAATTGCAAGGTGAGATCTGAAGGTGCAAAGTGCAACGAAGTAAAAGTGTAGAGCTAAAAATATGATGTGAAGTAGACCCAGGGGCCATGGTGTTCACTAGAGGCTTCTCTAATGATAGCAAGTATTAGTGCGGGTGAACGAATTACTGTCGAGCAATTGATAGAACCGCGCAAAGTCATGATGATATCTAAGGCAATGATCATACATATAGGCATCACGTTCGAGACAAGTAGACTGATACTGTCTACATGTACTACTATTACTCCACACATCGACCGCTATCCAGCATGCATCTAGTGTATTGAGTTCATAAGAAAAGAGTAACGTCTTAAGCAAGATGACATGATGTAGAGGATAAATTCAGGCAATAGATATAAAACCCATCTTTTTACCCTTGATGGAAACAACATGATGCGTGCCTCACTACCCCTTCTGTCACTTGGTGAGGACACCGCACGGTATGAATCCAAAACCAAGCACTTCTCCCATTGCAAGAATTATAGATCAAGTTGGCAAAACGAAACCCACAACTCAAAGAGAATTACAAGGATACAAAATCATGAATATAAGAGATCAGAGGAAACTCAAATAATATTCATAGATAATCTGATCATAAATCCACAATTCATCGGATCTCGATAAACACACCACAAAAGAATATTACATCGGATAGATCTCCATGAGGATCATGGAGAAGTTTGTATTGAAGATCCAAGAGAGAGAAGAAGCCATCTAGCTACTAGCTATGGACCCGAAGGTCTGTGGTGAACTACTCACGCATCATCGGAGAGGCAATGGTGTTGATGAAGAAGCCCTCCGTGTCCGAATCCCCCCTCCGGCAGGCCACCAGATCGGTCCCCATATGGGATCTTGCGGAGACAGAAGCTTGCGGCGGTGGAAAAGTATTTTCATGGCTCTCTCTGGCAATTTTGTATTTTTAGGGAATTTGTAGGCGGAAGAAGTAGGGAAAAGGAGCCATGGGGGGCACAAGCCTGGTAGGTGCGCCCCCAGGCCGCGGCTAGGGGCTTGTGGCCTCCCCCGGGGTCCTTTGCCTTGGTTCTCAAGTTCCCTGCGTATCTTCTGTTACGGAAAAAATCATTCCACAAGTTTTATTCCATTTGGACTCCGTTTAATATTATCCTCTGAAAAAGGTCAAAAACACGGAAAAAACAGAAACTGGCACTTGGCACTGAGTTAATAGGTTAGTCCCAAAAAAGATATAAAATAGCATAATCATGCATACAAAACATCCAAAGTTGACAAGATAATAGCATGGAACCATCAAAAAATTATAGTGGCGGCCCTGGTCCTCTTCCGCGGGAAGGGATCCCACATTGGCCAATTTTGAAGGGGACATAAGAACATGCTCCCCTACCCAAAGGTGGTCTTCGCCTGCAAAGTAGGTCCCCGCGCTACAGGGATGGGCCCGGGGGTGATGTCGGCCCTACAAGTGGGAGGAGAGCGCTTTGTTGCACCAGAAAGGAAACCTTTGAAAGATGCCTTAGGGACCCTGGTACGCCCTTGGCCCCCTTGCACTAAAGGGGAAACTGCACCATCCTACTCTCAGTTGGTCGCCTGTCCTTCCCATGTGTCATGCTTGAGTCCTAAGGCCAAGCCTTTCCTCGGAATATCCGCCGCTTCGGAGGGGTCTTGAGGACGCCCCATGCGGGTCTTGGCGTCGTTCCTCCTTGCGAGGCTTGGTCCCTTGCGAGGGCCCTGCCTTGGGTGACGCCGATCCTGTGGGTATCTGGTTGATGAAGTGGGCCAGCCCTGGGCCGCAGGCAGGCAGGTCTGGGTACCCCCATTCCTAGAACATCGACACTAGAGCACGATTAGGAGGAGGGGAGAGGGACCCGAGGGGAGAGGGGGTCTCGGGGGAGCCTTAAATAGGCGGGGCACGAGACAACCACAGACTCGTGCGCCAGAGCTGGCTGCAACGGCCACTGCGTGCAGAGGAAGAGATATGGATGGCTCGGGGACCTTCTTGTGTTTCGTCCACGACCGCGGGGAAAGAGAGAGGAGAGAGGGGAGGATGCACGAGAAGGCGCATGCATTGGCCGGCTTCGGCTGCGTAGGGCGTAGGCTGGGAGAGTCGTTGCATGGGGAGAAAGGAGAGGGCCGGTAGTCTAGCTTGTCGCGGATTCCAAGACGCCTCGAGCGACACAAGGAGAGAGGCTCGAGGTGGCCTAGGAATAGCCGAAGTGCTGACATGTGCTTGGCCGTCACTGTATCATGCTACAGAGCACGACTTTGGCCGGCATGATGGAGCTTTTGTCGTGCTCCGGCATGTCCTGTAGTGTCCACTAATTACGGGGAGAATAGACAAAGCGGGAGAGGCATGGGATGTTCTTGAAAAGCCGTGGGTGGAAGAGAGCAGAGAGAAAGGGGAAATAAGTACATGTCCAGGGGTTTGCAGGTAGGGTTTCACCCCTGCATTCATGGAGCTGGGCGCTAGAAAGATTACTGGGCAAGCTTGGGGTCCCCATGCAGCTATGGTAATAATTTGGGGTAAAGGGGAAAATCTTTGGATGCTACACGAGAAGATTTGATAATCTGACAAAAGGTGTGTGATGGTGTTTTGGGCAAGATTACTTTGCCCAAATGCTGAGAAACATAACAGGGCGTATTGGCGGTGAAATTAATAGGGATTAGCAAGTTTGAGCTCATTTGAGCAAGGTTGGCAATGCAGACATGAAAATCTTAAGAAATGGACAGAAACATATTCCTATGAACCAAAGTGATCAATTCAACTCCCACAAATACGCAACTTGGTGTAGCATCCTTATTTGGGCGCTAGATCATTCTTGCAAAGTTTGAGACCAATTGGATGAACTTGGCAATTTTAATTTGCTCAAATTTAGTCGTGGACAATGATGGTTTTGGGGGGTTTTATCCAATATTTTGAACATGACCATGTGTTGAAACTCTTATGTATGGAAAATATATGTCCACTGAGTTTCCCTAAATTATCTCAAATATTTTTGAAGTGATAAAATAATTTTTCCCTGTGAAATACCTTTTATGGATCCCGAAAGATTCGTTTAAATAACATAGGAAACTAACTTTCAAAACAATTATTTTATGGTTTTGGGAAACCTTTTAGATAATAGATTCAAAATAAAAACTTTGGGTAAGGCATCTCTCCTAAATTGGGGACTTGCAGTGCAAATTTCAAATTAGAGGGTTTAGAAAGCTTAAAATAAATAAATGACTTTTTTTGAAATAATAATTTGTAAAAATAGTATTCTGGTCCTATTCTCATGGCATGATCATTGGGCAAAGGTTTGGGGTCAAGGTGATGGGTTATTTAGAGGAGAATATCTCTAGTGATTCAAAAACTCAATCATACAAACAAGCAAGTAGCAACCAAATCAACCATCACAAACATGCAAAAAGTTTTAATTGGCTCCATTTGTTATAAAAAATCATGTGGCAAAAGTGGTACAAACACAGGGTGTGACAGACCTAACCCCCTTACAAGAATCTTGTCCCCGAGATTCCTAGGCTAGGCGCAAAAAAGAGAAGGAAACTCTGATCTGAGGTAATCTTCACACTCCCATGTTAATTTTGCTTCGGTATGGTTGCTCCACTAGACCTTGAAGTACTTGATCGTGCGGCTTCTGGTGCAACCCTCGGCTTCATCCAAGATGTGTTGGTCTCTCATGACAAGTGAGGTCTGGCTGAAGATCGATGGCTTGATGATCAATATCCTTGTAGAGCTCAGGGCGGTTGGGAACTTGGATAAACTTCGAGAGCTCCGACACGTGGAAGACATTGCTCACATCGGAGAGCTCGGAAGGTAGGTCCAGTTGGTAAGAACTTCTCCTCACCCGTCGGTTATCTTGAAGGGGCTGATGTATCTTGGTGCAACCTTTCCCTTGATGTGGAAGCATTTTGTTCCCTTGAGAGGCGTAACTCAAAGATAGACATAGGCCCCAACACGGAAACTCATGTCTCGGTGACGGGAGTCGGTGTAGCTCTTCTGTCTTGACTTGCCAGCCTCTAGACGTTCTCTAAGGAGTAGATCTTGCTCTTCTGATTGACGGAGGACATTCGGTCCGAAGACTATCCCTTCTTCGGTTTTTAACCAGTTGATGGGAGTGCGATACTTGCGCCCATACACCACCTGAAATGGTGCCATTTGAAGGTTGGACTGATAACTGATGTTGTAGGAGAACTCGGCAAAGGGGAAAACATCCTCCCACTTGCCTCCATATGCCAAGACATGGGCACAGACTATGTCCTCGGGTATCTGATTTACTCATTTTTTTAGGGTGAAAAGTGGTGCTGAAGGATAGCTTGGTTCCCAAGGCGTGTTGGAATCTGTTCCACAACCCCGAGGTAAACTGGGTACCTTGATGGGACACGATTTCCATAGGGACTCCATGGAGTCTTACAATCCGGTTGATGTAGAGATTTGCCAACTAGTTCCCCGTGTAGGTCGTCTTGACGGGAATGAAGTGGGCCACCTTAGTCACGTGATTGACAATGACCCAAATGGAATCATGTCCCTTGCTTGATCTGGGAAAATCGGTGATGAAATCCGTTCCAACCTTGTCCCACTTCCATTCACGCACCTTGAGAGTTTGTAGCATTCCAGCGGGCCGCTGATCCTCAACCTTGACCCTTTGGCATATGTCACACATTGCGACATAAGAAGCTATATCTCTCTTTATGCCATGCCACCAGAATCTTGCCCTGAGTCTTGGTACATCTTGGTACCTCCAGGATGGATGGAATATTGAGTGTCATGTGCTTCTTGCAAGATCAGGTTCTTAAGATCGACTTTCGTGGGTACGCAAAGGCGTTTTCCAAACCATACATCTCCTTGTTCATCCATGGAGAATCCTGGGGCCTAGCCACTCTTGATCTTCTTCTTGATACCTTCGATTCTCTCGTGTCCCGTTTGGGCTTCCTTGATCTCGTCCAGCAGCATAGGCTTTGCTTCGAGGTTGGCCAGAAATCCCGGTGCGACTAGCTCCAACCCGAAGCTCTCAAGTTCCTCGTGCAAGGAAGGTAGCCTTTCCTTAAACATAGCATTCAAGGAACAAGCCTTTCTTCTCAAGGCATCAGCTACCACATTGTCCTTCCCAGGGTGGTATTGAACACTTAGGTCATGTATATCACACATCAATTCCATTTGAGTGAAAATATACTTCAAAATCTTGTGGTCTGTGTATATCACACATCAATTTCGAAGAAGGTAGTGTCGCCATGTCTTCAAGGCATGAACCACTTCTGCTAGCTGAAGATCATGAGTGGCGTAGTTTTCTATATGAGGGCAGAGTTGTCTGGATAGATATGCCACAACTCTGTCTTCTTGCATTAGGACACCACTAAGCCCGTCCATGATGCATCACAGTATATTACAAACTCCTTGGGAATATTAGGGTGGCCAAAACTGGGGTCGTTGTCAATCTCTTCTCGAATCCCTGGAAACTTACCTCGCACTTCGACGTCCATTCAAACTTCTTGTCCTTCTTGAAGAGTTGACTCTTTGGTCGGGCTATGCTTGAGAATCCTTCGACGAACTTGCGGTAGGACCCTGCGAGTCCAAGGAAGCTTGTGTCTTCCTTCACATTGGTCGAAGATTGCCACTTCGTCATGACTTCAATCTTGGCAGGATCAACTGACAATCCATCTACTGTTAACAAATGGCCCAAGAATCCAACTTCATGCAACAAGAATTCACATTTGGTGAACTTGGCATAAAGTTGGTGCTCACGAAGCTTCTCCATAATCATTCTCAAGTGTTTCTCATGTTATTCTTCAGACTTGGAGAAGACGAGTATGTCTTCGATGAAGACAACGAAAAACTCTTCCAGATACTCCATGAATACTTTGTTCAAGAGGTATACGAAGTAGGCTGAGGCATTGGTTAACCCAAATGACAAAACCGTGTATTCATACATGCTATATCTGGTCTCAAATGCCATCGTCGGGATACCCTTGGGTATGATCTTCAACTGGTAGTACCCAGACCTGCGATCGATCTTGGAAAACACCTTGGCACCATTCAGTTGATCAAATAGGTCTTCAATCTTGGGGAGTGTATAGTTGTTATTTATTGGAAATTCATTGAGAGAATGGTAATCAATACAGAGTCTGATAGTTCCATCCCTTTCTGACACAGATAGGATGGGTGATCCCCAAGGAGCGGCACTAGGGCGGATGAATCCTTTTCTCAGCTTCTTAGCTAGTTGCTTCTTCAGTTTAGCCAACTCTTTAGATGCCATTCCATAGGGCTTCTTATAGATGGATCCTGCTATGGGCATTAGCTCAATAATGAACTGAATGTCATGATCATGAGGCATTCTGGGCAGCTTGTTAGCAAAGACATCTGGGAATAAAAATACGACTAGCACTTGATCCAACTCAATCCTCGACAGACAATTAACCTGAGGGGCATGATTGAAGGTAGGCTTGGGAACATACTTGACCTGGACTCCTTAGCTATTGGTCATGGTAACAGTTCTCTGCGCACAGTCCAACAAGCCTCGGTGCTTGGTTAACCAATCCATGCCAAGGTTCACATCCAAGCCTTGCGACTTTAAGATGATGAGATCTGCTAAGAAGTCCACCACGTTCATGTTAATCCCAACTCCTTTAAACCCTATCTTGGTCCTCATTACCGCACCCAGGGTTTGTACCATCATATGACTACCAAAAGGCATATGTTCCATGCCACTCTCTAGCGCATACTTTTGGGTAACAAAAGAATGCGAAGCACCACAATAAAAAAACTGTTGTTGGGTTTGAGTTGACAAGTAACGTACCCAGTATGACATCCGGGTCCTCCTGGGCTTCATCAACGGAGAAGTGATTCACACGACCTTTGCCATTGTTGGGCAGGTTGTGGGGAGCCTGGTTCCTGGGTGGCGCTCCATGGCCTTGTCCCTGGTTTGGCGCATTAGGGTGCGGTGCATCTGGATGCTTGTTGGGGCAATGCTTCAAGATGTGTCGAGGCTGACCACACCCAAAGCACGTGACCTTCCAAAACTTGCTGGTCTTGCCATCTGTGTTGTTATTGGGATTGCTGTATGCTGGCCTAGGGTCGGCATACTACTGAGGCTGGTAGATCGAACGTGGTGCACAAGTCCTGGATTGGTGAGGCTGATAGTTTGGCTTTGCTCGGGCTGGTTGCCAGGAGCGAGTCTTGTGGTTGCTGGAACCACTAATGTTGATCATCTTGCGTTTGCATGTGTCTTCCATGGCACAACGCTTATCTTCAAGCATAAGGGCTTTGTTAACCAGATCGAAGAAGGTTGATAGTCAGACACAACAACTTGATACTGCAGTGATTACTGAAGCCCTTCCATGAAGCATTCTATCTTAGCTGCCTCAATGCTAACATCATCGGGTGCATATCTTGACAAGAGGTTGAACTTCTCGAGGTACTCCTTGATAGAGCCACTTCCTTGCTTCAACGCTCAAAGTTCCTGCTTCTTGATGGCCATAATCCCGGAATGGATATGGGCAGTGCGGAATCCTTGCTCGAAATCATCCCACGTGATCACACGCTCGCCTTGCATGACCTTGAATCCATCCCACTAAGGCCGAGCAGTACCTCCGAGGCAGTGAGAGGCATAGACAACCATCTCACGTTCCTCTTTGTAGTTGACCAATGCAAGGAGGTCGTCGATGGTGCAGATCCAGTCATCAGCATCCAATTTTTCAGCTGTCTCTGTGAAGGTTGGGGGTAAACTCTTCATGAAATCTGACAGAGTGGAACGACCATTGCCGTTCCCGCCCTGCTACCGGTTGTTCAAGAGAACATGAGCCATCTGCTGGATAGCGGTAGTGTTGGCTAGGCGTTCCTTCCGAAGAACTTGAAGAAAGTGAGCCATGGTCATGTTCTACGGAGGAGGTGGTGGTGGTTGCAGAACGCCTTGTGGCTTCTCCTGGTGACCTCCAGCTCGAGCAGACCCACAACCTCCTGGCTGATGGCTAGAGTTGTAAGCGTTGGGGTTGTCAAAAGTACTCTCGCAAGTAGCAGTCACCATCCTGTTTGGAGCATCCAAGTCAAACAATTGGAACACACGAAAAAAATACCAACATGAGGAAAATGCGCCTAGGGGGGTTTGTATAGTGCAAGTGTGTCAAACAAAGATCAAAGACTGAACACATAACATTAAGATAAGATGGGCGATGTTGTCGCTCACATGTTGGCTATGGAAAAATTGTGCCTTGCATCAAAACACAAACAGTAAAACAAATAACAATCACACATGGTTTCATATGAACCATTACACGGACTCGACTTCGCATGAGGGATACATATCTTATCCTACCCTTGGGGTTCTCAGACTCAAGTGGTGGAGTGCTCGGGCTCGTACTCATGCTCCTCTGGATCTTTCTCTTCGTCATACTTTGTACGGGAATCATCTCCCGTCGAGGGGGTCGGAGAACGGGGAGGTCCATTCCGACGATGCTTCGTCGGTGGAGCGGTGAAGATCACACGATACTCCTTCACACTCATGCGATGATGACGTGTGGGTGCATCCATATCTCAGGGTACTCCTCCTTTGTAAGGAGAAGTGGGTCGTCCCTCGAGGGCTCCGTCCTTCTTGATCTTTTCTGGTTTCGTCTTACCTTGCTACAGTTGTCGGATTTCAAGCTCCGCAATACCCTAAGGATTCGAAAATTGGGGCGTGTAAGAAGATCTCCCCTGCTTCGCCTCGCCTAACTCACTACTCTATGGAAACAATGAAGGACTCACTAGATGGCGAGAGGAACATAGAACACAACAGTTTACCCAGGTTCGGGATGCTACAAAGCGTAAAAGCTTACTCCTGCTTTGGTGGATTACCTCTCACGGAGGTTGATGGGCGAGATAGTACAGTGCTGTCATGCCTCTGGAGCCCAAGTGGCTAAGTGTGTTGCTCTAGGGTTCCGACCCACAGTATCCTACCCTATCTATTTATAGCGGTGACCCTGGTCCTCTTCCCTCATAGCTTCGGCGGGAAGGGATCCCACATCGGCCAATTTTTAAGGGGAACAGTCTCCCCTTCCCAAAGATGGTCTTCGCCTGCAAAGTAACCGTCCGCCCCGCAGAGACGGGCCCGTGGATGACGTTTGCCCTACTGGCGGGAGACTGCGGCTTTGGTGCACCAGAAGGGAATCCTTTGGAGGATGCATTTAGGAAGCCAGTACGCCCCCACCTCCTTTGCACGAAAGGGGAAACTGTCCTGTCCTTCCATCTGATGCTCGCCCGTCCTTCACTAGCGTCACCCTTGACTCATGAGGCACGACCCTGCCTTGGAATTTGTGCCACTCCGGAGTGGTCCTGAAGAGGCCCCCCTACGGGTCGTGACGCTCCTCCTCCTCGTGAAGCTTGGCCCCTCATGAGGGCCTTCCCTTAAGCCGTGCCGGGCACGTTGCTTTGTTCCGGTGAAGCGGGCCCGCCCTGGGCCATAGGCAGGCAGGTCTGGGTACCCCCGATCCCAGAACGCCGACAGTAGCCCCCCGGGCCCGCGGTGTGCTCGGGTTGGCTTCAGGACGGAGTCTTGAGAGGCAGGATGAGATGCCGTGGGCCCTCAAATGCCTGTGGGCTAGGCCGGCATGTGTCACGCGGATGGCGTCTTATTCTCCTTGTCCTCTATCTTTGCCCCCTTTATTAGGTGCCCTACTTGTAGCTTCGGTGCCTTATTGCTTTCCTTCTTTCGCACTCATCTTTCTTATTAAGCCTTTGACTCTGACCGGTGCCTCCCAGATATAGCTTCACATCGTTCCTTGCCAGTCTGGCAAAGGCGCCCGCCTCTAAGAAGAGGCCAGACGGGCATGGCCTGACCCTGCCTTCTCGGCTCCTGGACTGCACCCTATCCAAACATGCGGATCTCGTCCTAGTGCTTCCATGGACAGTGGTTGGGTCTAGTGAGCATGGGCGAACCCTGATTTGGCCTGGAGTTGTAGAGGAGCGACCCTTGACTGGGGCGGTGTATCCCTTCTTCCTTCACAGTGTTTATGCTGGGCTGATGCCGCCTTTCTTCCGATTCTTCTCCGCTGGGTTGGACCACTATGGGATCCAAGCCCTTCATCTCCAGCGCAACTCCATCATGCTTCTGTCCGTCTTCGCCTTCTCCTGTGAGGCTTTCGTTGGCATGCAGCCTTCGCTTGCCCTCCTCCACCACTTCTTCAGCCTGCGCCTGCACGACGACACTCACTTGTCGGTGTGCGTTTCCTTCGTGGCCGACCAGAGCGGCAACGTGCTCTTCAAGGTCGGGAAGAAGGTGGAGAACTTCAGGCACTGCTGGGTCCTCATGTGTCTCAAAGAGGCCAACCCCCGGCTGGAAGAGCCGAAGGAGTTGCTGGAGACGATATCCATATGGAGCTCGGCGAAGCTCTCCGACCCTCCTGTTGTGCCCGTGCTGGAGCGCTTTTCTCGTGACATCAACGGTAAGAAAGTGACCGGGGAATGATAGTCAAGGAGTTCCTGGCGCAGCTCTTGGCGCCCCTTCAGGTGCATTCCAGGCCCCTGTGGGAGTACCGTGCTCGAGATGACGAACTCCGGCTTCGGTCCCGGGACTTTCCCGCGGAGGATCTGAGCAGGGTCTTGGCGATTCTGCTGGTCGGCGACCCTCGCGACCTTCCCGAGGCGTTGGGTCCACTATATCATCGTGATGACCCGGCTGTACTGGTCGCCTCATTACCCATCTTCAACGAGCAGGGGCTCCTTCTAGCTAGAGGCTCTGGCCCGGTGGAGGTGTCTTCCGGCGACACTTCCTGTGAGGGGGGCTTAGAGAAGACCGTCGACGACCACGTGGTGAGCGTGCTCCTCCCATCACAGCCCGTCCTCCTGCGCGAGCTCGAAGATGATGGCACCAATGATGATTCCTCTACCGTGACCCCCTCGCACCTAGCCAGGGCCTCCAGAGGGCTTGTGCCAACTCCGCGCGCTACGCGGTCTGGATGCGTTCATGCCTCCAGGAAGCTCGGGGCCGGGCCGTCCCCGACGTTCCCAGCCTCCGCCGGCAGGGGGTCCAAGGTGCCGAGCTCGTCTCCGTCTGTGGGGGGCACTGTTTCCTCTGTTGGCGCCGAGGCGTAGAGGAGGAAGAGGTGGTGCGACGTCGAAGAGTAAGTCACCTTCTTGGGCGCGCTTTGAGCATCTATGTCCATGCTTGGCCGATTTATTCCCTTGGCTTCATGTCAGGGATGTCGTCTCCTCGGGGCCGAAGAAGAAGAAGAAGATGATTGTGAAACCGAAGGCGTCTATGAAGGCCCCACCTACCCTTGTCGACACATCACCGTCGGCGGGTGAGGAGAAGGAGGAGGAGGCTCGTGGGGCGGCCTCCCTTGCCTTGGTCGTTAAGCCCCCCGAGCCCTCGAAGCATCCAGGGTCGAGCGTGGGGATGCCGCTACCTAGAGAACATGCCTCCAAGGATCCTCAGACTCCGGAGGTGCTGACGCCTTGAACTGTTGAGCAGCCTTCGCGGCGTCTTGTTCTTTGTGGCGCTGCTCCTTCAGTAGAGCCCCCTGCGCCAGTGTTTGAGGTTCCTCGGGAGGGGTTACAGAAGGCCTCGGGGCTCCCCCGAGGCATAATGCACGTGGACTTCACCGCCCTGAATGGTGTCGCAGTCGAGATGAACAAGGTCGAGGAAGAGTCCATGGCCACCCGCACCACGTGTCAGGGGGTGCTGACGGAGGCCAAGGCAGCCATCAAGCGCTGTAAAGAGGTGGAATCCTGCCCGAGCGCCCTCCAAGGGGAACATGCCAAGCTGGTCGAGCAACACTGCTCGCAGGAGGAGGAACTCAACGCCCGCGAGGCCAAGCTTGCCGCCCGAGAAGGGGAGCTATCCCGGGAGGCGAACCGCCTGGGCGCAAAACAGGAGCACTTGGTTGAGCGGGAGAAGGATGCCACCACGAATGAGGCTCTCCTTGAGGCCCGGGAGAAAGCCCTCACCGCGACCAAGGAAAAGAAGGCCTCCGAGCTGGCTTGTTTCCCTGACGTCGAGCTTGGGCTCCGCAAGTTGCTCCGCTTCCTCTGACGTGGCTGGTTTGACGAGCCTCTGGCCACCCCGGAGGAAGGCTTCCTCGTTCTCGCGAATGGGCTCGTCACGGCGCTGGAGGCTGCTGTCACGCAGATGGACAACATCTTGGAGAGCGAGTAGCGCGACCTCTTCTTCATGGCCACAACTCGTGTCTTCAGTCACCTTCAGCTTCGCGACCCCGGGTTCGATCTGAGCTCCGTGATCGTGCCGGTCCCTTTCGTGGCCCGCGACTGCGCCGCGGAGTCGGTGAAGGGTCCTATGGAGGGGCTGGTGAGGAAGTTTGCCCGTGTCGCGACCCCTTGTCTCCAGGTACTGCTGGAGGCGACGACGGGGAAGATGATGCCTCCGATGTCGACGACCAACCCCCTGCGGAGGAGGCGACCGGCAGCGGCTCCTCCTGGTCGCCTGCACCTATTATTTTCCTGCAATGCACATTGTGCCTCTTGGAGGCGTTAAACTCATTTGTGTTTTGATGAACTGGGTCATGTATTGTAATAATTGAATTCTTGAGTGTTTTCCTTGCTTTGTTCCTATCATGTTGGCGGTGTTACTCAACGTAGCTATGGCCCGTCCCGCACATACCTTCCCACGATTGAACCGACTGGAAACCAAGAACGTCCCAATGTGGGAAGGGGCTATGAGCGCAGTTAAGCTCATGAGTCGCAATGCTCAGGAGTCCCCCTTGACACGCGAGCTGCCCTCATGATGATAATGTGGCAACGATTACAAAACTTAGAACACCTTCAGCACTCCACGTCGGCAGGGCCCGCCCCGCGCGTACCTCCCCACGATTGAACCTACCGGGAACCAAGGAGGGCCCAAAGGGGGGAGGGGCTACAAGCGCAGTTAGGCCCCTGAGTTGCGATGGTCAGGGGTCCCCCTTGACGTGCGAGCGATGCTGATGCTCTTCGTAAGAAACCGATGGTATGAGACTCTCAAACTCCTTCAACACTCTGTGTCTGCAGGGCCCGCCCCGCGCGTACCTCGCCGCAGTTGAACTGACCGAAAGGGGTGGCTCAAAAGGGAAAGGGGCTACGGGCGTAGTTCAGGCTCCTGAGTCGCGATGCTCAGGAGTCCCCCTTGACGTACGAGTGACTCCAACGTTCTTCCTAAGGGATTCAAAGCGATTCGTCGAGCGCACTAGGCTCTGCGTCGGCAGGGCCCGCGCTGCACGTAACTTCCCATGATTGAATTGTCCAAGGACGACCCAAAGGTGGAAGGGGCTACGAGTGCAGTTAGGCCCCTAAGTTTTAATGCTCAGGGGTCACCCTTGACGTGCGAGCGGCTCCGTACCTTCAGTTATTTGCCCACATGCTGGGTGTGGGCGAAGTCGCAGATGGACTGCGCTGATCCCCTTGATGGCCATGGGCGTAGCCATTGGCGGGCTGTGTTGATGCCAGCTGAGGGTGTAGTCATTGGCGGACTATATTGGTGGCCCATGTCTGTTCCCAACGCGGAGCATTGGTCTTCTACTAGGCGTAGGGAGGACCCCTCCACGTCCTCGGGGGACCCTGGGCGTATACAGCGCCGGCTTGTTATTACGTGAGAGTGTCACAGTGGGGGTGTATATGGGAGGTTGTGGGGACGCTAAGGCCTCGCGAGTGTCCCTACTCCCGAGGTATTGGGGCCTGATCTTCTCCCAAGCGCGGAGCGTAGGGCTGCCACTAGGCGTGGCACGGACCCCTCCGGGTCCTCGAGGGCCCCTGAGCGTATACAGCCTCGGCTCGTTATTACGTGAGAGTGTCACGGTGGGGGTGTATATGGGAGGTCGCGAGGACCCTATGACCTCGCGAGTGTCCCGACCCCCGAGTCATTGGTGGAGTGAATTGACTTGGTTTGGGTCATTGGCAAACCCTGCCTACTTCTTCTTCTTTAGGAGCGAGGCTGCACACCTGCATGAACAAACTTTGACCGGAGCCCCCAAGCGGGGGGGGGGGGGGGTGGGATCGCTCGACAATATAACCAAGGCAGAACGTTAGGATGCCAAGCAGGTGCAATTGAACAATCAAATGATGCATAAACGGAAGTAGTAGCCGGGAAAGTTCGGAGCTGGGATAGGCCGCATGGCCCTAGGGTTACCTAAAGACTGGGTGAACCGA
The DNA here is from genome assembly GCF_904849725.1 of Hordeum vulgare subsp. vulgare. Lineage (NCBI taxonomy): Eukaryota > Viridiplantae > Streptophyta > Magnoliopsida > Poales > Poaceae > Hordeum > Hordeum vulgare. The sequence goes on from NC_058519.1 coordinate 296,842,203, forward strand.
AAGGTTACCTGGTAGCGGCCAGCTAAAAGTCACCTGGCGGCCGAGCTGCCGAAGTGCAGGAAGCTCCGTGGTTGCTTGATTTCCTGCCTCCGCGATCACGACCCTCACGGATCCGCCGCCCCCGGAGACTAGAGGCCTTCGCTTGGCCCGAGCATCTCCTCTTCCTCCTCGCGATGCCCCAACACGCATGGTACGAGCATGCCCTGCTGGAGCCTCTGGTAAGTGGAAACACGTTCCTTAGGCCGAAGGGCATGAAGGCGCGGGTGCCCGGTTACTCCCATCGATAGCCAGTCTGCCTAGGCCAGAAGGGGCTGCCATGCACCGCGATTGTGTTGGTTGCGGATGCGTTGATGCAGATGCGGGGTCGGTCAACCGGGCCGACGAAGGCGACTACGATAGGTGGTGCAGGGCAGTCACCGTGTCGCATGGTCTGTGCCTTGAGAAGTTCATTGATTGCTCTGGTGACGGACTCGCGAGAGCTGGTCTGACGTGCTCTGGAGTGCGCCCTCAGGATGTGCTCGGACGCCGCCTCTGCCTCACTGACTAGGCTAGGGGCCTTCCCGGTGGGAGCCCCCAGTCCTGAACCAAGAGGGGTGCCGAGCACGCATCCCTATGTGATGGGGTGTAGGGCTCCATCCCCGGGTATGGAACCCGAAGCCCCGGGGCACTCCGTGGGGAGGATCTCCTTCTTCTTCTTGCGCAGGTCCTCGCGAGGCAGCTCGTCATCTTCATCGTCTGAGCATTCCGCGGCCGCCGCGCGGTATGCTCGCTCCACTGGGCAGACGTCATACTTCTCGTGATAGGGGATGGTGATGACGTCGCCGCTCCCCGGCATCTTCACGACATTGTATCCATGGTGGACCACTGCCATAAACTTGGCAAGCAGTGGGTACCCAAGGACGACGTTGTGTGGCAGGTGGATGTGCGTGATGTCAAAGACGATGACCTTAGTATGGTAGTTCTGGCGCTCCCCAAAGGTGACGGGCAGATGCACTTGCCCAATGGGTACGGCTTGGTCGGCATGAGCTGCTCATACGACAGCCGGAGCTTCTCAAAGGTCTCGACTGAGAGGACGTTGAGCCCAACTCCACTGTCAATGAGGGTCTTGGTGATGAGGACGTTGCTGATAGTTGGAGTGCACATCGTTCGGAGCTTGCCAGCCATGAACGAGCACCTGAGCTGGTCGCTTGGGTCGAAAGCAATGGTGGTCTGGGACCAGTTGAGGGGACGCATTGCTTCAGGCCTCGGGAGGGCGGCATTTACCTCCCGGGCAAACTGCTTGAAGGCGCAGTTGGAGGTTGGGGTTTGGACACCGCCCAGGATGGAAGCCACTGCCCTGGCCTCCTGGAAGCCCCCAGCCCCATTGTCTTGCCTGTCTTCATCCCTCTTCCTGGGCTGTGGGGGCAGTGAGGGCAACCCGACCTCCCGAGGGCGGGCCTCACGAGGTTGGCCGCGTCGCTGCCCCTCCTAAGGAATATCACGCCAGCGGTCCTCCTGAGGCTGGCCATGCCAGGGTTCCTCCTGAGGCTGGTCACACCACCCCTGACGCGGCTCACGATCATCCCAGCGGCCCCCATTGCAGCCTCCTCCGCGCGCAGGGCTTCTGTCGAACCAAGCTAGTGCGGTGCTCACGAACCAAGCATGCCGGGGCGCCCGTTGAGCTGTTCAGCATGAACCAAACGTAGTTCTTGACATTCAAAAGTGTCATGGCCGATGGTGCCATGGAAGATGCACGTCGGCCCTCCTCCGGATGGGCGCTCTCCCCCTCGGGTATGCTTCGCTTCAGGCTCGATGGCTAGCACCGCTGGGGCCTTGCGCTTCACCTCCTTGGCTTTGGCTTTCTTATCTTCTAGATCCACCATGTGGGGCCCAAGGAGCGACACGCGTCCTTCTTCCGCCTTGGCGCACTTGCTCGCCAAGTTGAACATCTCTAGTGCGGTGCTCATTTCATCGTTCATGGTGAGCTCTTCTTTCATCTTGAGGTCGGTGACTCCGTCGGAGCAAGCCGAGATGACGGCCCCGTAAGACGCCTTGGGGATCTTGAGGCGCATGAAAGTGAAATGGTGTATGAACTTGTGCAGGGTCTCTCCCTCCTGCTGCTTGATGCGCCGCAGGTCGTTCACGGTGGGGGCGCAGTCGCAGGTGCCCTGGAAGTTGGCAATGAAGCGCTCGCGCAGGCTGTCCCAGGAGGTGATGGCGCCTTCGGGAGGTTGAGGAGCCATGAGAGCGCGCCGCCCTTCAGCGCCATCGGGAACCAAGACACCATGATCTTGTTTCCTCCTCATGCCGCCTTGATGCTCAACGTGTAGAGTTGCAGGAACTCAGCCGGGTCTTGGGTTCCGTCGTAAGGTGGGGGCAGGTCAGGCTTGAATTTGCAGGGCCATGCAACGGGGTAGAGCTTGGGGGCGATGGCGAAGCACCCCAGCGGTCCAACATGCATGGTACGCGTGGGGGCTGCCGGGTCTTGTTGCTCCATAGGGTCTGCCTCGAGTGGGGAACACTCCGGGCACATGATCAGCAACGCCGGGGGCGCGCATGCATTGGCGCGGGGCCAGGGGATCATCTGGCAGCTTGCTTCATCTTCGGGCTCGGTGTTCACGAAGCCGAGCACGAGGTTCACGAAGCCGAGCGCGAGGTCGCGCTTCTTGCTCGGGCTCGGTGTCCACGACACGCTGCGGAGGAGGGGGCGGCGCGTCTTGCCCCTTGTTGTTCGTCAGGGACAACTGTGGCTGGAGCGAGCAGGAGAGCGCAGTTGAGTCACCAGTGGCGGTGATGAGCTCCTCGATGCGATGGAGCCAGTCGTGATGGCGGTCGGGAGCGGGCCGGTAACGAAGCAGCTCGGTAGCCATGGCGAGCGCGCGGCAGCCGTGTGGCATCTCTGGTGAGCGCGTGATGCCGACCCCGAAGGCCTGGCGAGCGAAGGCGGGGCGGTGCGACCGTCGACATGCTCGCTCGACGGTTGAGAAGAGACCTGTTGTTCTTGAGCTTCGGGGCCGGTGGCTGCGTTCACCACGGGTGACGACGACCGGAGCACGCCGGCGGCACCGAGGAGCGCGGTCGTGGTGATGCGGGTGGCGCGGCGTTCTACGTGTACCCAGCGAGCGTCAGCCATCGGTGCCGTGGAGCTTGGAGGAAACCTTGACACACCCCTACCTTGCGTGCCAAATGTTGGATTTCGGGCTCCGCAAAACCCTAAGGATTCCAACACTGGGGCATGTACGAAGATCTCCCCTGCTTCACCTCGCCTAGCTCACTACTCGATGGAAACAATGAAGGACTCACTCGATGGCGAGGGGAACACAAAACACAACAGTTTACCCAGGTTCGGTCCGATGCGAAGCGTAAAACCATACTCCTACTTTGGTGGATTGCCTCTCACGGAGGTTGATGGGCGAGATAGTACAGTGCTTTCGTGCCTCCGAAGGCCAAGTGGCTAAGTGTGTTGTTCAAGGGTTGCGACCCCATTCTCAAGTATTCTACCCTATTTATTTATAGCGGTGGCCCAGGTCCTCTTCCCTCATAGCTTCGGTGGGAAAGGACCCCACAACAACCAATTTTGAAGGGGAAAATGCTCCCCTGCCCAAAGATGGTCTTCGTATGCAAAGTAAATGTCCACCCCGCAGAGACGGGCCCGTGGATGACGTTTGCCCTACTAGCGGGAGACTCCGGCTTTGTTGCACTAGAAGGGAAACCTTTGGGGGATGCTTTTGGGAAGCCAGTACGCCCCACCTCCTTTGCACCAAATGGGAAATTGTCCCGTCCTGCCATCTGTTGCTCACCTGTCCTTGCCTGGCATCACTCTTGACTCATGAGGCCCGACCCTGCCTCGGAATATCCGCCGCTTCGGAGGGGTCCTGAAGAACCCCCTGATACGTCCATTTTGCATCATGTTTTCATGTTGATATTTATCACTTCTTTGGCTGTTATTTCACTTCACGGTACAATTCTTATGCCTTTTCTCTCTTATTTTGCAAGGTTTACATGAAGAGGGAGAATGCCGGCAACTGGAATTCTAGCTTGAAAGTGGAGCAAAGTTGAGATACCTATTCTGCGCAACTCCAAACGCCGTGAAAATCAACGCGAATTTTTTTCCCGATTTATCAAAAATACTGGGCCGAAGAAGTGCCAGAGGGGCATCAGGGGGTGCCCACAAGCCTGCACGGCACAGCCACCCCCCAGGCCGCGCCATGGGGGCTTGTGGGCAGCCCACTGGCCCACTGGCCCCCCTCTTTTGCTATATGGAGGGTTTCGTCCAGGAAAAAAAATCAGAGATGAGCTTTTTCGTGGATTCGCCGCGCCAAGAGGCGGAACTTGAGCAGAACCAAACTAGAGCTCCAGGAGGACGATCGTGCCGGGGAAACTTCCCTCCCGGAGGGGGAAATCGTCACCATCGTCGTCACCAACACTCCTCTCATTGGAGGGGACTCGTCACCATCAACATCTTCATCAGCACCATCTCATCTCCAAACCCTAGTTCATCACTTGTAACCAATCTCCATCTCGCGACTCCGATTGGTACTTGTAAGGTTGCTAGTAGTGTTGATTACTCTTTGTAGTTGATGCTAGTTGGATTATTTGGTGGAAGAGTTTATGTTCTGATCCTTGATGCTACTCATTACCTCTCTGGTCATGAATATGATTATGCTTTGTGAGTAGTTACTTTGGTTTCCGAGGACATGGGATAAGTCATGCTAATAGTAGTCATGTGAATTTGGTATTCGTTCGGTAATTTGATATGTTGTATGTTGTTTTTCCTCTGGTGGTGTTATGTGAACGTGGACTACATAACACTTCACCATTATTTGGGCCTAGAGGAAGGCATTGGGAAGTAGTAAGTAGATGATGGGTTGCTAGAGTGACAGAAGCTTAAACCCTAGTTTATGCGTTGCTTCGTAAGGGGCTGATTTGGATCCACTAGTTTAATGCTATGCTTAGACTTTGTCTTAATTCTTCTTTCGTAGTTGCGGATGCTTGTGAGAGGGGTTAATCATAAGTGGGATGCTTGTCCAAGTAAGGGAAGTACCCAAGCGCCGGTCCACCCACATATCAAACTATCAAAGTAACGAACGTGAATCATATGAACATGATGAAACTAGCATGACAGAAATTCCCGTGTGTGCTCGGGAGCGTTTGTCCTCCTATAAGACTGTGTCCAGGCTTGTCCCTTTCTACAAAAGGGATTGGGCCACTTTGCTGCACCGTTGCTACTTTTGTTACTTGTTGCTTGCTAAGAATCATATCACCACACAATCACTTGTTACCGACAATTTCAGTGCCTGCAGATTTTACCTTGCTGAAAACCACTTGTGAGATCCTTCTGCTCCTCGTTGGGTTCGACACTCTTACTTATCAAAAGGACAACAATTGATCCCCTGTACTTTTGGGTCATCAAGACTCTTTTCTGGCGCCGTTGCCGGGGAGTGAAGCGCCTTTGGTAAGTGGAACTTGGTAAGGAAACATTCTTATAGTGTGCTGAAATTTATTGTCACTTGTCACGATGGATAGTAATCCTTTGAGGGGCTTGTTCGGGGTATCTTCACCTCGAACGGAAGCACAAATAGTTGCTCCTCAACCTTCTGCACCTACTGAAAATATTTGCTTTGAATTTCCGTAGGGTATGCTTGAGAAACTGCTGGCTAATCCTTTTACACGAGATGGAACATCACATCCAGACTTGCATCCGATCTATGTAGATGAGGTTTGTGGTTTATTGAAGCTTGCAGGTGTGCCCGGGGATGAGGTCAAGAAGAATGTATTTACTTTATCATTGAAGGACAAGGCGTTTACATGGTATAGGCTATGTGATGATACGGGATCATGGGACTACAATCGGGTTGAAATTGGAATTTCATCAAAAGTTTTATCCAATGCATTTATTACATCATGATCGGAATTATATTTATAACTTTTGGCCTCGTGACAGAGAAAGCATTGCTCAAGCTTTGGGAAGGCTTAAATCAATGCTATATTCATGCCCGAATCATAAGCTCTTCAGAGAAATTATCATTCAGAACTTCTATGCTCAGCTTTCTCATGATGATCGCACCATGCTTGACACTTCTTGTACCGGTTCTTTTATGAAGAGAGATATTGACTTCAAATGGAATTTATTGGAGAGAATTAAATGCAACTCTGAAGATTGGGAGCTTGAATAAGGTAAGGAGTCAGGTATGAATTTCACGTTTGATTGCGTTAAATCCTTTGTTAAGACAAATACTTTTTGTGACTTTACCGCTAAGTATGGACTTGACTCTGAGATAGTAGTTTCATTGTGTGAATCCTTTGTTGCTCATATTGATCTCCCCAAAGAGAAGTTGTTTAAATATCATCCTCCGTTAGAAGTCAATGTAGTTAAACCCACTCCAGTTGAAGATAAAGTCATTGCCTATAATGATCCTGTTGTTCCCAGTGCTTACATTGAGAAACCACCTTTCCGTGTTAGGATAAAGGATCATTCTAACGCTTCAACTGTGATACGTAGAGGCTATATTAGAACACCTACACCCCCTGAGCAAATTAGAGTTGAACCTGGCATTGCTATCATCAAAGATATTTTGTCTGAAGAAGTTGAGGGACATAATATTCACTTCTGTGAAGATGCTGCTAGAATTGCTAAACCTCACGTTAGAGACAAACATAGGCCTGTTGTTGGCATGCCTGTGGTTTCTGTTAACATAGGAGATCATTGTTATCATGGTTTACGTGACTTGGGTGCTAGTGTTCGTGCAATACCTCAATCCTTATACGATGAAATCAAATATGAGATTGCACCTGTTGATATAGAACCTATCGATGTCACTATTCAGCTTGCCAATAGAGATACTATGTGCCCTGTGGGAATTGTTAGGGATGTTGAAGTCTTGTGTGGTAAGACAATGTATCCTGCTGATTTCCTCGTTCTTTCTACCGCACAAGATAGCTTTTGTCCCATAATATTTGGCAGACCTTTTCTCAATACCGTCAATGCTCATATTGATTGTGAGAAGCAAACTATCATTGTTGGCTTTGAAGGTGTGTCACATGAGTTCAATTTCTCTAAGTTTGGTAGACAACCTCATGAAAAGGAGTTGCCAAGTAAGGATGAAACTATTGCCTTAGCTTCTATTGTCGTGTCTCCTACTGATCCCTTAGAGCAATACTTGCTTGAGCATGAAAATGATATGCATATGGATGAAAGGGATGAGATAGATAGAGTTGTCTTAGAACAATATCCTATCCTTAAAAATAATTTGCCTGTTGAACTACTTGGGGAGCCACCCCCACCAAAGGGTGATCCTGTGTTCCAGCTTAAACAGTTGCCTAATACTCTTAAGTATGCCTATCTTGTTGAAAAGGAGATATATCCTGTCATTATTAGTGCTAGCCTCTCAGAGCATGAAGAAAATAAGTTACTAAAAACTCTGAGGAAGCACCGTGCTGCTATTGGATATACTCTTGATGATCTTAAGGGCATTAGTCCCACTCTATGCCAGCACAACATCAAAACTGATCCTGATTTCAAACCAGTTGGTGATCATCAAAGGAGATTAAATCCTAAGATGAAAGAAGAAGTGAGAAAAGAAATACTAATGCTCCTCGAAGAAGGTATTATCTATCCTGTTCTTCATAGCGATTGGGTGAGTCCGATGCATTGCGTCCCTAAGAAGGGAGGCATTACCATTGTCCCTAATGATAAGGATGAGTTGATCCCATAGAGGATTATTACTGGCTATAGGATGGTGATTGATTTTAGGAAGTTGAATCAAGCCACTAGGAAAGATCATTACCCTCTTCCTTTTATCGACCAAATGCTAGAAAGGATGTCCAAACACACACACTTCTGCTTTCTAGACGGTTATTCTGGTTTCTCCCAAATACCAGTTGCACAATCTGATCAGGAGAAAACCACTTTCACATGCCCTTTCGGTACCTTTGCCTGTAGATGTATGCCTTTTGGCTTATGTAATGCACCTGCCCCTTTCAAAGATGTATGATGGCTATATTCTCTGACTTTTGAGAAAAGATTGTTGAGGTTTTCATGGATGACTACTCCGTTTACGGGTGTTCCTTTGATGATTGCCTCAGCAACCTTGATCGAGTCTTGTAGAGATGTAAAGACACCAATCTTGTCTTGAATTGGGAGAAGTGCCACTTTATGGTTAATGAAGGCATCGTCTTAGGACATAACATTTCTGAAATAGGTTTTGAAGTCGATAAGGCTAAGGTTGATGCAATCGAGAAAATGCTATACCCCACAGATATCAAAGGTATAAGAAGTTTCCTTGGTCATGTTGGTTTCTGTAGAAGGTTCATTAAAGACTTCTCTAAGATTTCTAGGCCTCTTACCAATCTCTTGCAAAAGGATATTCCTTTTGTATTTGACGATGATTGTGAGGAAGCCCTCGAAATACTTAAGAGGGCTTTGATAACCGCATCTATTGTTCAACCACCTGATTGGAACTTGCCTTTTGAGATCATGTGTGACGCTAGTGAATATGCTGTTGGTGCTGTTCTAGGGCAAAGAGTTGACAAGAAGCTGAATGTTATTCACTATGCTAGTATAACTCTAGACATTGCCCAAAGAAACTATGCCACTACGGAGAAGGAATTTTTAGCAGTCATGTTTGCATGTGAAACGTAGAGGTCTTACATAGTTGATTCCAAAGTCACTATTCACACTAATCGTGCTGCTATTAAGTACCTCATGGAGAAGAAGGACGCTAAACCCAGACTCATCAGATGGGTTCTCTTGCTACAAGAATTTGATTTGCACATTGTTCACAGAAAAGGTGTTGATTACCCCATAGCAGATAACTTGTCTAGGTTGTAGAACGTTCTTGATGACCCACAACCTATTGATGATAGCTTTCCCGATGAGCAATTGAATGTCATCAATGCTTCACGTAGTGCACCGTGGTATGCTGATTATGCGAACTATATCGTTGCCAAATACATACCACCTAGTTTCACGTACCAGCAAAACAAGAAATTCTTCTTTGACTTGAGACATTACTTCTGGGATGATCCTCACCTTTATAAGGAAGGAGTAGATGGTGTTATTAAACGTTGTGTACCTGAACATGAACAGGGACATATCCTACAGAAGTGTCACTCTGAGGCCTAGGAAGGACACCATGCGGGAGATAGAACTGCACACAAGGTATTGCAATCGGGTTTCTATTGGCCCACTCTCGTCAAGGATGCCCGTAAGTTTGTCTTGTCTTGTGACGAATGTCAAAGAATAGGTAATATTAGCAAACGTCAGGAAATGCCTATGAACTATTCACTTGTCATTGAACCATTTGACGTCTGGGCTTTGATTATAATGGACCTTTTCCAAAATCCAATGGGTATACTCACATCTTAGTTGATGTTGATTACGTCACTAAGTGGGTAGAAGCTATCCCCGCTAGTAGTGTTGATCACAACACCTCTATCGCGATGCTTAAAGAAGTTATCTTCCCTAGATTTGGAGTCCCTAGATATCTATTGACCGACGGTGGTTCACACTTCATTCATGGTGCTTTCCGTAAAATGCTTGCTAAGTACGATGTCAACCATAGAATTGCGTCTCCCTATCACCCTCAGTCCAGTGGTCAAGTAGATCTTAGGAATAGAGAGATTAAGCTAATTCTGCAAAAGACTGTCAACAGGTCTAGAAAGAATTGGTCTAAGAAGATCGATGATGCACTGTGGGCTTATAGAACTGCCTATAAGAATCCCATGGGCATGTCTCCGTACAAAATGGTGTATGGGAAAGCATGTCATTTACCTCTTGAGCTCGAGCATAAAGCTTATTGGGCAATCAAAGAGCTCAACTTTGATTTCAAACTTGCCGGTGAGAAGAGGTTATTTGATATTAGCTCACTTGATGAATGGAGAACTCAGGCATATGAGAATGCCAAGTTGTTCAAAGAAAAGGTTAAGACCTGGCATGATAAGAGGATACAAAAGCGTGAGTTCTATTTAGGTGATTCTGCCTTGCTATATAACTCTCGTTTCAGATTCTTTGCAGGCAAGCTTCTCTCTAAATGCGAAGGTCCCTATGTTGTTGAGGAAGTATATCGTTCCGGTGCTATCAAGATCAACAACACGGAAGGTAATTGTCTGAGAGTTGTAAATGGGCAGAGAATTAAGCATTATATCTCAGGTACACCCCTCAATGTTGAAAGCAATATTATCAATACCATAACTCCGGAAGAATACCTAAGGGATATTTATCAGCCTATTTCAGACTCCGAAAACGAAGAGGTATGTGATTCGGTAAGAAAACAGAGTCCAAAACTTTTCCAGTAGGAAATTTTCTCCGTTTTGGAATATTTGAAAAAATACAAAAATTGGAAGTAGTCCGAAAAGTGCGGGAGGAGGCGACAAGCTAGCATGGCGCGGGCCCACCCCCTGGCCGCGCCGTGAGGGCTTGTGGCCACCTCGTGCGCCTCCCGGACTCCGTTTTCGTGCGGGGTACTCCTTCTGGTCTGGAAAAAATCATTACATATACTTCCGTTTGGTCTGACCCCTGCATCACGCAGATTTCCTCTCATTTTCGTTTCAAGCCTGTTTCTGTTGCATATCTAGATCGCTATGACTTCCCCAAAAGCTTCGAAGGACAAAATCTTCGAGAAGGTCATCAATCCCTACCTCACGGAAGTGCTGCAACACCCTCAATCTATCGATATGCGTGAGGGGATGTTGCACATCCGTGATGTTGAGGAGCCCAAGAAGACCGGAAGCATGGAGACGAGGCTTGAAGCAATGGAGCAACAAGTCTTCAAGTGCCAAGGGATGGTGGAGCGTGGACTCAACGCGAACCACATGATGATCACAGAGTTCACCAGCAAGCACAGGATTGATGCCAATGACATTGGGAAGCACCTCTCTAGGCTCTATGACAAGATTGATCAACTCCAGGGCCAGATCTATGACCTGCAGAACCAAAACTGTGAGTATGAGTATACATCTAAATCAATAAGGTTGGCTGCAGATTTGAGGATTTCGGAGACTTGTTCATCTTTCCATGATGGAGTACCTATGCCTTGGAAGACGGAGGATCAAACTCATATTGCAACAACTCCACCATCACCACCAAAGGAAGACAACTGAGCATTGGTATGGGCAATCCCCTTCGCTTTTGCCAAGCTTGGAGGAGTTGCCCCGGGATCGTATCACCATCACATCTTTTGCCTTTACCTTTGTTCTAGTTTTCCTTTTCAGTTTTCTTTTTCTCTAGTAGTTTAAGCTTGCAGGTGTGCCCGGGGATGAGGTCAAGAAGAAGGTCTTTACTTTATCTTTGAAGGATAAGGCGTTGACATGGTATAGGCTATGTGATGATACTGGATCATGGGACTACAATCGGTTGAAATTGGAATTTCATCAAAAGTTTTATCCTATGCATTTAGTACATCGTGATCGGAATTATATTTATAACTTTTGGCCTCGTGACAAAGAAAGCATCGCTCAAGCTTGGGGTAGGCTTAAATCAATGCTATATTCATGCCCCAATCATGAGCTCTCGAGAGAAATTATCATTCAGAACATCTATGCTCAGCTTTCTCATGATGATCGCACCATGCTTGACACTTCTTGTACCGGTTCTTTTATGAAGAGAGATATTGACTTCAAATGGAATTTATTGGAGATAATTAAATGCAACTCTGAAGATTGGGAGCTTGAATAAGGTAAGGAGTCAGGTATGAATTTCACGTTTGATTGCGTTAAATCCTTTGTCGAGACAAATACTTTTTGTGACTTTAGCGCTAAGTACGGACTTGACTTTGAGATAGTAGCTTCATTGTGTGAATCCTTTGCTGCTCATATTGATCTCCCCAAAGAGAAGTTGTTTAAATATCATCCTCCGTTAGAAGTCAATGTAGTTAAACCCACTCCAGTTGAAGAGAAAGTCATTGCCTATAATGATCCTGTTGTTCCCAGTGCTTACATTGAGAAACCACCTTTCCCTGTTTGGATAAAGGATCATTCTAAAGCTTCAACTGTGATACGTAGAGGCTATATTAGGACACCCACACCCCCTGAGAAAATTAGAGTTGAATCTATCATTGATATCATCAAAGATCTTTTGTCTGAAGAAGTTGAGGGACATAATATTCACTTCTGTGAAGATGCTGATAGAATTGCTAAACCTCACGTCAGAGACAAACATAGGCCTGTTGTTGGCATGCCTGTGGTTTCTGTTAAGATAGGAGATCATTGTTATCATGGTTTATGTGATGTGGGTGCTAGTGTTCGTGCAATACCTCAATCCTTATATGATGAAATCAAAGATGAGATTGCACCTGTTGATATAGAACCTATCGATGTCACTATTCAGCTTGCCAATAGAGATACTATGTGCCATGTGGGAATTGTTAGGGATGTTGAAGTCTTGTGTGGTAAAACGAAGTATCCTGCTGATTTCCTCGTTCTTGCTACCGCACAAGATAGCTTTTGTCCCATCATATTTGGCAGATCTTTTCTCAATACCGTCAATGCTCATATTGATTGTGAGAAGCAAACTGTCACTGTTGGCTTTGAAGGTGTGTCACATGAGTTCAATTTCTCTAAGTTTGGTAGACAACCTCATGAAAAGGAGTTGCCTAGTAAGGATGAAACTATTGCCTTAGCTTCTATTGTCGTGCCTCCTACTGTTCCCTTAGAGCAATACTTGCTTGAGCACGAAAATGATATGCATATGGATGAAAGGGATGAGATAGATAGAGTTCTCTTAGAACAATATCCTATCCTTAAGAATAATTTGCCTGTTGAACTACTTGGGGATCCACCCCCACCAAAGGGTGATCCTGTGTTCCAGCTTAAACAGTTGCCTGATACTCTTAAGTATGCCTATCTTGTTGAAAAGGAGATATATCCTGTCATTATTAGTGCTAGCCTCTCAGAGCATGAAGAAAATAAGTTACTAAAAACTCTGAGGAAGCACCGTGCTGCTATTGGATATACTCTTGATGATCTTAAGGGCATTAGTCCCACTCTATGCCAGCACAAGATCAAAACTGATCCCGATTTCAAACCAGTTGCTGATCATCAAAGGAGATTAAATCCTAAGATGAAAGAAGTAGTGAGAAAAGAAATACTAAAGCTCCTGGAAGCAGGTATTATCTATCCTGTTGCTCATAGCGATTGGGTGAGTCCGGTGCATTGCGTCCCTAAGAAGGGAGGCATTACCATTGTCCCTAAAGATAAGGATAAGTTGATCCCATAGAGGATTATTACTGGCTATAGGATGGTGATTGATTTTAGGAAGTTGAATAAAGCCACTAGGAAAGATCATTACCCTCTGCCTTATATCGACCAAATGCTAGAAAGGCTGTCCAAACACAGACACTTCTGCTTTCTAGACGGTTATTCTGGTTTCTCCCAAATACCAGTTGCACAATCTGATGAGGAGAAGCATCTTTCACATGCCCTTTCGGTACCTTTGCCTATAGACGTATGCCTTTTGGCTTATGTAATGCACCTGCCAGCTTTCAAATATGTATGATGGCTATATTCTCTAACTTTTGTGAAAAAATAGTTGATGTTTTCATGGATGACTTCTCCGTTTACGGGTCTTCCTTTGATGATTGCCTCAGCAACCTTGATCGAGTCTTGTAGAGATGTAAAGACACCAATCTTGTCTTGAATTGGGAGAAGTGCCACTTTATGGTTAATGAAGGGTTCGTCTTAGGACATAAAATTTCCGAAAGAGGTATTGAAGTCGATAAGGCTAAGGTTGATGCAATCGAGAAAATGCCATACCCCACAGATATCAAAGGTATAAGAAGTTTCCTTGGTCATGCTAGTTTCTATAGAAGGTTCATTAAAGACTTCTCTAAGATTTCTAGGCCTCTTACCAATCTCTTGCAAAAGGATATTCCTTTTGTCTTTGACGATGATTGTGAGGAAGCCTTCGAAATACTTAAGAGGGCTTTGATAACTGCACCTATTGTTCAACCACCTGATTGGAACTTGCCTTTTGAGATCAGTGTGACGCTAGTGATTATGTTGTTGGTGTTGTTCAAGGGAAAGAGTTGACAAGAAGCTGAATGTTATTCATTATGCTAGTAAATCTCTAGACAGTGCCCAAAGAAACTATGCCACTACGGAGAAGGAATTTTTAGCAGTCATGTTTGCATGTGAGAAGTTCAGGTCTTACATGGTTGATTCCAAAGTCACTATTCACACTGATCGTGCTGCTATTAAGTACCTCATGGAGAAGAGGGACACTAAACCTAGACTTATCAGATGGGTTCTCTTGCTACAAGAATTTGATTTGCACATTGTTGACAGAAAAGGTGTTGATTACCCCGTAGCAAATAACTTGTCTAGGTTGTAGAACGTTCTTGATGATCCACAACCTATTGATGATAGCTTTCCCGATGAGCAACTGAATGTCATCAATGCTTCACGTAGTGCACCGTGGTATGCTGATTATGCGAACAATATCGTTGCCAAATACATACCACCTAGTTTCACGTACCAGCAACAGAAGAAATTCTTCTTTGACTTGAGACATTACTTCTGGGATAATCCTCACGTTTATAAGGAAGGAGTAGATGGTGTTATTAAACGTTGTGTACCTGAACATGAACAGGGATAGATCCTACAGAAGTGTCACTGCGAGTCCTACGGAGGACACCATGCGGGAGATAGAACTGCACACAAGGTATTGCAATCAGGTTTCTATTGCCCCACTCTCTTCAAGGATGCCCGTAAGTTTGTCTTGTCTTGTGACGAATGTCAAAGAATCAGTAATATTAGCAAACGTCGGGAAATGTCTATGAACTATTCACTTGTCATTGAACCATTTGACGTCTGGGGCTTTGATTATATGGGACCTTTTCCAAAATCCAATGGGTATACTCACATCTTAGTTGCTGTCGATTACGTCACTAAGTGGGTAGAAGCTATCCCCGCTAGTAGTGCTGATCACAACACATCTATCAGGATGCTGAAAGAAGTTATCTTCCCTAGATTTGGAGTCCCTAGATATCTATTGACCGACGGTGGTTCACACTTCATTCATGGTGCTTTCCGTAAAATGCTTGCTAAGTACGATGTCAACCATAGAATTGCTTCCCCCTATCACCCTCAGTCCAGTAGTCAAGTAGAGCTAAGGAATAGAGAGATTAAGTTAATTCTGCAAAAGACTGTCAGTAGGTCTAGAAAGAATTGGTCTAAGAAGCTCGATGATGCACAGTGGGCTTATAGAACTGCCTATAAGAATCCCATGGGCATGTCTCCGTACAAATAGGTGTATGGGAAAGCATGTCATTTACCTCTTGAGCTAGAGCATAAAGCTTATTGGGCAATCAAAGATCTCAACTTTGATTTCAAACTTGCCGGTGAGAAGAGTTTATTTGATATTAGCTCGCTTGATGAATGGAGAACTCAGGCATATGAGAATGGCAAGTTGTTCAAAGAAAAGGTTAAGAGGTGGCATGATAAGAGGATACAAAAGCGTGAGTTCAATTTAGGTGATTATGTCTTGCTATATAACTCTCGTTTGAGATTCTTTGCAGGCAAGCTTCTCTCTAAATGGGAAGGTCCCTATGTTGTTGAGGAAGTATATCGCTCCGGTGCTATCAAGATCAACAACACGGAAGGTAATTGTCTGAGAGTTGTAAATGGGCAAAGAATTAAGCATTATATCTCAGGTAGTCCCATAAATGTTGAAAGCAATATTATGAATACCATAACTCCGAAAGAATACCTAAGGGATATTTATCAGCCTGTTTCAGACTCCGAAAACGAAGAGGTATGTGATTCGGTAAGAAAACAGAGTCCAAAACTTTTCCAGTAGGAAATTTTCTCCGTTTTGGAATATTTGAAAAAATACAAAAATTGGAAGTAGTCCGAAAAGTGCGCGAGGAGGCGACAAGCCTGCAAGGCGCGGGCCCACCCCCTGGCCGCGCCGTGAGGGCTTGTGGCCACCTGGTGCGCCTCCCGGACTTCATTTTCGTGCGGGGTACTCCTTCTGGTCTGGAAATAATCATTATATATACTTCCATTTGGTCTGACCCCTGCATCACGCAGATTTCCTGTGATTTTCGTTTTGAGCCTGTTTCTGTTGCAGATCTAAATCGCTATGACTTCCCCAAAAGCTCCGAAGGACAAGATCTTCGAGAAGGTCATCAATCCCTACCTCTCGGAAGTGCTGCAACACCCTCAATCTATCGATATGCGTGAGGGGATGTTGCACATCTGTGATGTTGAGGAGCCCAAGAAGACCGGAAGCATGGAGACGAGGCTTGAAGCAATGGAGCAACAAGTCTTCAAGTGCCAAGGGATGGTGGAGCGTGGACTCAACGCGAACCACATGATGATCACGGAGTTCACCAGCAAGCACAGGATTGATGCCAATGACATTGGGAAGCACCTCTCGAGGCTCTATGACAAGATTGATCAACTCCAGGGCCAGATGTATGACCTACAGAACCAAAACTGTGAGTATGATTATACTTTTAAATCAATAAGTTTGGCTGCAGATTTGAGGATTTCGGAGACTCGTTCACCTTTCCATGATGGAGCACCTATGCCTTGGAAGACGGAGGATCAAACTCATGTTGCAACAAATCCACCATCACCACCAAAGGAAGACAACTGAGCATTGGTATGGGCAATCCCCTTGGTTTTGCCAAGCTTGGAGGAGTTGCCCTGTTATCGTATCACCATCACATCTTTTTCCTTTACCTTTGTTCTAGTTTTCCTTTTCAGTTTTCTTTTTCTCTAGTAGTTTAAAAGTCTTAGTGTTTTAGTCCTGAGTTTTTATTTGTGTCACCCCCGATGAATTCTTGCTCGTGAGCCATATAATAAAGAGTGTCTTATTTCAAGGGCTTTGCCTCTTGCCATGATCAAAAGAGTGAGAATAGAACAAAAGCATGAAAGATCATGTAACGATCTTATGGAAAGTGATGGCTTCACATATAGAAAGAATGAGGATTGAAACTTGTTGAGGGTAGGCAAACGTAGATCTTGTTCATTGTTGCAATTAATAGGAAGTGATAAAGAAGGAGAGGTTCACATATAAATATATCATCTCTAACACCATCTATGATTGTGAACACTCACTAAAATATTACATGCCTAGAAGTAGATGTTGGACAAGGAAGACAACGTAATGGATTGTGTTTGCTTGGCTCTGAACAATGTTATATGATTAGATATCCCTTAGCATGTGATGATTTCTTCCACCTCATATTAGGCAAAACTCCGGCACCAAGTAGAGATACTACTTGTGCATCCATAGACCTTCAAACCAGTTTTGCCATGAGTGTCCACCATACCTACCTATGGATTTAATAAGATCCCTCAAGTAAGTTGTTATCGGTGCAAGCAATGAAAATTGCTCTCTAATATGTATGATCTATTAGTGTGTGGAAAATAAGCTTTATACGAACCTGTGATGAGGAAGACATAAAAGTGAGAGACTGCATGATAAAGTTCTTTATCACAGGGGGCAATATAAAGTGACGTTCCTCCGCACTAAGAGGACACGCATCCAAACCTCAAAAGCGCAAGACAATCTCTGCTTCCCTCTACGAAGGGCCTATCTTGTACCTTTACTTTTTGCCCTTGAAAGAGTCATGGTGATCTTCACCAATTCCTTATTTTTCCTTTGTCTTGGATACCGTCACATGCTTGGGAAAGATCTATATTCATATATCAACTTGGAGGTAAGTATTCATGAATTATTATTGTTGACATTACCCTTGAGGTAAGCAGTTGGGAGGCAACACTGTAAGCCCCTATCTTTCTCTGTGTCCAGCTGAAACTTTGATCTCATGAGTACCACGTGAGTTGTAGCAATTGTAGAGAACGAAAGAATGATTGAGTATGCGGATTTGCTTTACAAGCTCTTATTTGACTCTTTCTGAAGTTGTGATAAATTGCAATTGCTTCAATGACTAAAGACTAATGGTTGTTACTTCTCGGTAAGGTTCTTGATCCATGCTTTACTTTGTGAAGGAATTATCACTTTAGCATGAGAGATTTGGTATTGCTGTTCTGATCATGATCATGATGCATGCATGTTCATGTCTTGTTTTGTCTACACCTCTCTCCCTAAACATGTGGACATATTTAGTGAGCTAAGCTTTCGCTTGAGGACAAGCGAGGTCTAAGCTTGGGGGAGTTGATACGTCCATTTTGCATCATGTTTTCATGTTGATATTTATCGCTTCTTTGGCTGTTATTTCACTTCACGGTACAATTCTTATGCCTTTTCTGTCTTATTTTGCAAGGTTTACATGAAGAGGGAGAATGCCGGCAACTGGAGTTCTGGCCTAAAAGTGGAGCAAAGTTGAGATACCTATTCTGCGCAACTCCAAACACCGTGAAAATCAACTGGGATTGTTTTGCAATTTATCAAAAATACTGGGCCGAAGAAGTGCTAGAGGGGCACCACGGGGTGCCCACAAGCCTGCATGGCGCGGCTACCCCCCAGGCCAGGCCATGGGGGCTTGTGGGCAGCCAACTGGCCCACTGGCCCCCCTCTTTTGCTATATGGAGGGTTTTGTCGAGGAAAAAATCAGAGAGGAGCTTTTTCGTGGATTCGCCGCCGCCACGAGGCGGAACTTGAGCAGAACCAATCTAGAGTTCCAGCAGGACGATCCTGCCGGGCAAACTTCCCTCCCGGAGGCGGAAATCGTCGCTATCGTCATCACCAACACTCGTCTCATTGGAGGGCACTCGTCACCATCAACATCTTCAACAGCACCATCTCATCTCCAAACCCTAGTTCATCACTTGTAACCAATCTCCGTCTCGCGACTCCCATTGGTACTTGTAAGGTTGCTAGTAGTGTTGATTACTCTTTGTAGTTGATGATAGTTGGATTATTTGGTGGAAGAGTTTATGTTCAGATCCTTGATGCTACCCATTACCTCTCTGGTCATGAATATGATTATGCTTTGTGAGTAATTACTTTGGTTCCTGAGGACATGGGATAAGTCATGCTAATAGTAGTCATGTGAATTTGGTATTCGTTTGGTTATTTGATATACACTACTGGAATCAGAGATTTTGCCGTCTGCCTATTCTTTGCCGTTCGCTAGCGGACGGCAAAGGCACTCTTTGCCATCAGCTTCAGCAAAACTGACGGCAAAGAAATAACTGATGGCAAAGAAGGTCTTTGCCAGCAGTCAGCTCTTTGCCGTCCGCGGCAGACGGCAAAAAGGCGCCAGCAGACGGCAAAGAAGCTCATCTGGCCGGGGGAACCTTAGGTCAACCTACTCCCTTCTTTGCCGTCTGCTGGCGCCTTCTTTGCCGGCTGCCAGCGGACGGCAAAGAGTGTAGACCCCTTTGCCGTGTGCCAGCAGACGGCAAAGATCTTGAATCTAGTAACGGCTGTCCCGCCCCCACCGCGGCCCTCTCTCTCTCTCAAACGGCCCCTCCCTCTCTCTCTCCTCCCCCAACGCCCAACGCCGCGAGCACTGTTGCCCGGCCACCCCCGGCGCCGCTCCGGTGCCCCTGATGCCGCCCCGAAGCCCCACAACCCCTCCGGCGCCCCCTGGTGCTGCCCCTCAAGCCCCACCGCCGGCGCCCCGTGGTGCCCCTGGTGCGGCCCCGCTGCCCCACCCCCGGCGCCCCTGCTGCCGCCGCCGCAGCCCCACCGCCGGCGCCGCCGGCCCAGCCACTGCCCCGCAGGCCTCGGCGCCGCCCCCGCAGCCCCACTGCCAGTAAGCCCATCCACCCCCGCTCCCTTGATTTTTTATTTTTTGGTATTTAGTTCTTTGGAATTAGATTATAACTACCGGCATGATTTTTTATTGTTGTTGTAGTAGTTGTTCTTGTTATTGTAGTTGTTGTTGTTATTGTAGTTGTTGTGGCATATATAGTTTAGTTGGTAGGTTAGTTAATTAGTAGTTTTAGTGGTAGTTTAGTTAGTTGGTAGATTTAGTTAGTTATTTAGTAGATTTAGTTGGTAGTTTAGTGGTAGATTTTGTTTTGTTATTTAGTGGTAGCTAGATTATTTTTTAGTTACTTAGTGGTAGATTCTGTTTTTTTTGCTGTTTAGTGCTATCTAGGTTTAGCGATAGGTTTAGTTAGCTTGGTTAGTTAGGTTAGTTAGTTAGTTAGCTTACTATAAAGAATAGGAAGAAGAAGAAGAGGAGGAGGAGGAGAAGAGGAGAAGAGGAGGAGGAGGAGGAGAAGAAGAAGAAGAATAGGAGGAGGAGAACAAGAGGAGAAGGAGGAGTAGAAGAGGAGAAGAAGAATAGGAAGAATAAGAAGAGGAGGAGGAGGAGAAGAGGAGAAGAGGAGGAGTACGAGGAGAAGAAGAAGAAGAAGAATAGGAAGAAGAAGAAGAAGAATAGGAGGAAGAGAAGACAAAAAGAAGATCACATGTTTGGTATTTAGTTTTTTGGAATTAATTAGTCCATTTAGCTCCAAAATACCATAATAAGCTCAAAATGGCACAAGAACCTTGGTTAGCTCATTAATATTATATACTTAGCTTGTTTTCCTCTAAAATGACATAATTGGAACATTTAGCTCAAAAAGACATAATTAGATAATTTAGCTCCAACAAGAGGACAAGAGGAGAAGAAATAGGCAAAATGAAAAGATAGAAGAAGAAGAAGAAGAGAAGAAGAAGAAGAGAAGAAGGAGAAGGAGGAGGAGGAGGAGGAGGAGGAGGAGGAGGAGAAGGCCAAGGACCTTCTAGTCCTTCTCCTCCTCCTCCTTCTCCTCCTCCTCCTCCTTGATTTCTTCTTCTTCTCCTCCTCCTCCTCTTTCTTCTCCTCTTTCATATTATCCTTGCATTTGCTTTAATTTCCCCAACAATGACATAATTAGTCCATTTAGCTCCAAAATACCATAATAAGCTCAAAATGGCATAAGAACCTTGGTTAGCTCATGAATATTATATACTTAGCTTGTTTTCCTCTAAAATGGGATAATTAGCCCATTTAGCTCAAAAAAGACATAATTAGGTAATTTAGCTCCAACAAGAGGAGAAGAGGAGAAGAAATAGGCAAAATAAAAAGAAAGAAGAAGAAGAAGAAGAAGAAGAAGAGAAGAAGGAGAAGGAGGAGGAGGAGGAGGAGGAGGAGGAGGAGGAGGAGAAGGCCAAGGACCTTCTATCCTTCTCCTCCTCCTCCTCCTTCTTCTTGATTTCTTCTTCTTCTCCTCCTCCTCCTTCTTCTTCTTGATTTCTTCTTCTTCTCCTCCTCCTCCTCCTCTTTCTTCTCCGCTTTCATATTATCCTTGCTTTAATTAACCCAACAATGACATAATTAGCCCGCTTAGCTCCAAAATACCATAATAAGCTCAAAATGGCACAAGAACCTTGGTTAGCTCATGAATATTATATACTTAGCTTGTTTTCCTCTAAAATGACATAATTGGAATATTTGTGTTGATCAAAGGATTTACATGTGATAGTTGTCTCGTCGCTGTGAGGTCTGCTGTGCGAAGACCTGGCCGTGTGTTATACGACCTCCGCCCCTGCATTCGTAAGTCAGTACAAATTTCATCTCCTCCCCGCCCCCTTCATTTACCATGGCTCGGTTTCTGGATGAAACTTTCTAGATTTAGGTAATTCAATTAATTTATCAGTATGCGTGACCAGTATGTGTCTCCCGTTCGGAAGGGAGACATATATAAATATGCATGTCTTTGCATATTTATAACCGCCATCCTTTCGAATTGTCCAACATTATCCATGGACAGCCCGAGTATGTGTAGATTGGGTTCGTTTTCCCGTATGCTATGCTCTGGATCCGATGCGGAATTTCGTCAGTGCCTCCCTGTTTTTCTCCGGATGCACATCCTCTCTGTTTATTGCGGAGACGTGTATCAAGAGAACAGCGGGGAGGTGCTGCCGAAATTTTGCGTTGGATCCGGAGCAGAGCATGGGAAAACGAACCCAATCTACACATACTCGAGTGGGATTAGGACCTATCTTTAGCTATTAGCGTGTAGGTTGCCTGGACGTAATAAAAATGGTGAACCTGATTAACCGATGAATATAAATGCTAAATTATATATAAATATATTTCTTCTATCTTTAGTAGCTATGCAAGATGAGTGATCGTGCGTGGATGTATACCGGTCACCCTAGTCAGAAAGAGATGACGAAAGAATGGTTTTTAAAAACAAAGGAATTTGTGAAAGCCGCATTCGCAAATGGCCAGGAAAGAAACTATTGCCCCTGTCCTGGATGCGACAACTATAAAAAGACGACATAGGCTGTAATGATTAAACACCTGCAGAGGAGGGGTTTTAAGCCTAATTATACGGTGTGGACATTTCATGGTGAGTCTATACAACGCAAAAGAGCTGAGGTGGTCCGTCGTTGCACGGACGAGCATGGTACTGGGATCGAAGACATGGTGCAAGACTTTGATGATGCTCGGGATTCGAAAGATGAGATGGAGGAATCTGCAAAGGCCTTTTATGAAATGTTGGAGTCTTCAAAACGTCCTCTCCATGAGCACACTGAGCTCTGTCAGCTGGATGCAATTGCACAAGTAATGGCTCTGAAGGCTCAGTTCAACTTGGGAAGAGAATGCTACGACGCGATGATGACACTATTTGGACGTTTCCTACCCAAAGGCCATGTCATGCCTGCAAACCTGTACCAGTCGGACAAAATACTTCGTGTACTTAAGATGCCCTATGAGAAGATAGATGCATGTGAGAAAGGATGTGTCTTATTTAGGAAGGAGTATGCACACTTGGACTATTGTCCCAATTGCGAGTCTTGCAGGTATCTTCTGGTAGACAATGGTATGGGTGAGAAGAGGCAGACCAAAATCGCAGTTAGTGTTCTTCGGTATATGCCAATCGTACCAAGACTTCAACGTCTTTTCATGGTCGAAGAGACAGCCAGATAGATGACATGGCACAAATTGGGCAAAAGAACCGAACTAGATGCGGATGGGAATAAGATGATGGTACACACATCGGATGGGGAAGCGTGGAAACATTTCGATGGATTGCATCAGGATAAAGCGGTAGATCCAAGGAATCCTCGAGTCTGCGCCGCCACGGATGGTTTTAATCCCTTCGGCATGACGACAACCCAATACAGTTGTTGGCCTGTATTTGTCATTCCACTCAATCTCCCCCCGGGCAGATTATGCAAAGAAAGAACATATTTCTGACATTGATAATTCCAGGGCCCAATTATCCGGGGAAGAATATGAATGTGTACCTGCAACCGCTTAAGGATGAATTGGATGAAGCTTGGGAAAATGGGGTCAAGACATACGATGCCGCTAGAAAAGAAAACTTCAAAATGCATGTGTGGTACATGTACTCTATGCATGACTTGCCAGCGTATGCGCTATTCTCTGGATGGTGTGTGCATGGAAGGTTCCCATGCCCCCAATGCAAGGCAGCTCTTCAGTTTCATTGGTTCCAGGAGGGTCGGAAGTATTCTTGCTTTGACTTGCATAGACAGTTCCTGGATCCTGACCATCAGTTCGGAAAAGACAAGAAGAACTTTACCAAAGGTAAAGTTTTCAAAAACTTGGCACCACCTGCGTTCACAGGCCAACAGATCCTGGATCAGTTAAACGCCCTTGAGCCTGATCCAGAGCGTCCAGGGTATTTCAAGGGGTATAATTCAAAACATGCCTGGACTCACAAGCTATGCTTGTGGGATCTGCCTTACTTCAAAGACCTCCTTCTTCCACACAATATCGACATGATGCACACTGAAAAGAATTCGGAGAGGCTATTTTTGGTACATTGTTTGACATAGATGGGAAGACAAAGGATAATATTAAGGCTAGAGTCAATCAAGAGACACTATGTCATAGACCGTTACAAAACATGCGAGAAGGCAAAGGAAAGCAGAAGTGGTCGTAGCCAAAGGCCTGGTTCAATCTTGGAAGGCCAGCTATGAGGGAAATTATCTTGTGGGTCAAAATGCACTTGATGTTCCCCGATGGGTATGCAGCGAATCTAAAGAGGGGAGAGAGTCTTGAAAAATTAAAAATCTTTGGTCTCAAGAGTCATGATTGGCATATAAGGCTAGAGCGGGTAATGCCGGTGATGTTACGTGGCTTTATTCCTGAGGATGAATGGCTAGTACTGGCGGAGCTGAGCTATTTCTTCCATGTTCTTTGTGCGAAAGAATTGTCGCCTGGCGTGGTAGAAGACATGGAGGAGTTTGCACCGGAGTTGTTGTGCAAGTTAGAGAAGATCTTTCCACCGGGCTTCTTTAATCCAATGCAGCATTTGATTTTACATCTACCGACCGAGGCAAGATTGGGGGGGGCCCGTGCAAGATCGTTGGTGCTATGCAACTGAGAGGATGCAGAAGACCCTTCGAGCTAAATGTAAAAATAAGCATAGAATTGAAGCATCGATGGCTGAGGCATTCATTACTAAGGAGGTGGCAAACTTTGTGACAGCACACTACGAAGCCAAAAATCATCATTTGCATAATCCGAAGCCTCGGCACAATGATGGAGACCCTAAAAAAGGTGGGTCCAACCTCAGCCTATTCAAAGGGAAGCTCGCACCAGCCGGTGCTTCGAAACCAATAACGTTGGATATCGAAGAAAGGGCGGAACATTTCGTTGTATATCTTCAACAACCTAACAGAAGTGCGGCCGTACATCGAGTGAGTTCTCGGCACATTTTCCCGTAACTTCTAATTCATTTGAACTGCTCTTATTCCCGGATATATCAAACAGCCGTTACGTCGTCAAATTCTCAGATGGAGCAGTGATCGAAAATGATTCCGTCGAAGAGTATGAGCTTCTGTCAAAGACAGGAGGCGGCTATCCCGGTTTCATCTCTTGGTTCAAACAAACGGTAATTATCAATAATGGACCATTTCATTCTTGGTCTAACTTGCGGCTAATGCAACAACCGTTTCGTATTAAACTTGTAGGCTAATTCAGAGTCTATGGACGCTGAATTGAGACAAGTCGCTAATGGTTTTGACTATAAGGTCCGTTCATTTGAGAAATACAACATCAACGGGTATCTCTTTCGTACCTTTGGCAAAGAGCTATCTATGCCCGACCGGAAATCTACAAATTGTGGTGTCTCTGCTATCGGCGAAGGTGTTATCGAGTATTATGGAAGAGTTGAAGCAATTTATGAACTTCAATTCTGTGGTGAAAACCCACCGAACGTCGTAGTCTTCAAATGTTATTGGTTCCAGCCGAAAAAGACTAGAAGGACTCATGAACATATAGGACTAGTCGAAATCAATCCAAACACCCAATTAGATGTTCCCGATGTCTATATTACGGCTCAACAGGCGACCCAAGTTTTCTATCTACTGTGGGCATGCCAAACGGATAAGAATCTGGAAGGTTGGTATGTTGTTTATGAAGTGCCGCCACGTGTCAGACCACCTCTCCCAAATGAACAGGATTATGGACCTCACATTAACCGAGACACATATGATGGAGAATTCTTCCAAGAAGCACGTCTTTCCAAGAAACGTTTCAAGAACCGCCATGCTTCATCCAAGAACATGGAAGTAGACAGCGACAATGAATCCGACTCCAGCCCAGAGCCGGAACCAGAAGACCTGGGACTCGTAGAGGTTACTGATGCGGATGACCTGTCAATGCTTCAACGATTAAAGGAAGGCCTTTCACAACTTCACGCCGTTGAACCCGATGAGCACGTCATTCATGAAGACATGCGTGATAGTGATGATGATGATGTATTTATTGATGATCGTTATTAGCTTGTAAGATTCACAACTTAAATTATATATATTTTAATCTTTATTATTCATGTACATATTATTATTCATGTCAGTCATTCAATTTTTTTTATGTTGTACTAATTTCTTTTAATCTTTATCATGGCAGGTGTTGAAAGATGGTGGGCGCAGGTCCAGAGCGCTCGACGGGTTCTTCCCACGCGCCCCGCACGAGGGGTGGTACTTCCCTTCCACCCCTATCTCTCCGTAGAGCCTTGGCAGACAGTCTTTCGACACCAGCCGGGGGTTGTTCTTCGTCGGCGGCGCTGCCCACTGGGAGAGGTGTTGGTAGGGTAGGGAGGAAGGGGAAGGGTATAGGGAGAGGTGGTGGCCGCGGAAGATCCAGGAGGACTATTGAGCCGTCCTCGCCGCCACCACCAGCTCATTCAGCCGAGCATAGGACTAGCATGGTCGACCCATTTGCGGAGGAGGCTACGGGGACTCCGGTCCAGGAGCCTAGTGTTCACGGGCATTCGTCCCATGAGACTCCGGTCCAGGAGCAGCCTCGGGTCCAGGTGCATTCGGCCCAGGAGCAGCCGGAGGAGACTACGGTTCCGGAGGCTTCACCCGACGTGGAGAGGGCCGGATGGGAGCCTTGGCCGGATCGTACCGAGTTGCCGGATTGGACCGAGGGTCCGGATGGCTCAGGGGGCGGGGATGGCGGGGATGAGCTTACGGATAGTGAGGGCAATGTGCAGGTGGACGGGGCTACCGTGTACAAGCGTGGTAGTACACGTCTCCCGGTCGCCCCGGCTACCCGTGAGCAGAGGCCGGTGAATAAACCTGAAGGAGATAGGTAAGTACATTTACCCTTTTTTAGCTTTTGCCTTCAAGTTTGTTCAAATATCTAATGCACTGACCTTATCATACTGCAGGGGATGGGTACACCCTCTTGGAGTCCGCAGGCCGAACTCCGTCCTTGGTGTGCTTTGCCGGACAAATTTCCCGGGGTTTGTCACGTTGCCTGGTGAGGGTCAGGTTCCTACACTAGGATTTACCTGGGAGCACTACGAGGCTGTGCAGGCCCCGCCGGAGGAGAATATAGATGGTGTCTTGTGCCACACGAGGGCCGAGATGGTGATCAGGAGCTTTTCGGTAAATTATCCTTTTACAGAATCTAAAATTAACAATATACCTAATTATTTTACTAATCGGTGTTTTCACGTTTGATTGCAGACCTTCTATAGGTGTGAGGATGGATATGAGGAGGAGGCGGCCAGGGTTCTCAAGGTCGAGTGTAGGCGGTTACTACAGAACTTGCGCCACGAGGCTAGGCCGCAGGCTATTCGAGATTACTACGCCAGGCGTGGTATTAAGAAGGAGAAGAAGGATTGCCGCGGAAAGTTTCTGAAGAAAGAGCAATTCATGAAGGTAATTACCTATTCTTAAGTCCTTCTACGTAGTTTTCTTGATTTCATTCGTAGGCGTAGCACTGAAAATTCTTTCGAATAACTTACAGGTGCCCCCGAGATGGTGTGCGGATAAGATGGATTGTTGGGAGGCGTTGGTTGATGAGTGGTGCACAGGCAGCTGGCGAGCCGTCCACGAGAATGCGAAGGATCGGCGTAGCCAAATGGTTGGTGTGCCACACCATCAAGGCAGCGCCAACTTACTTCAGTTTGGACGAAACTGGGTATGTGATTTGCTTCATGATTCATGCAATTCATTCTTGATGCTAATATTTTGTTCCTCTCTTTTAGGCGCATCACAATAAGACTAAGATGCCACACTTGTACGACCTTTATGGCATGGCCCATACTACCTCGTACAAGAAGGCGAAGGCATTCTCTGAGTCTGACCTGGATGATCCCAGTAACTTGACCAACATATCATCCCACCAGAAGCTCGTGGCATACAGGGACGCGGGGAAGGCTATGAAAGGGGATGACTTTAGCCCTAGCCAGGAACCTTTGGATCCAGAGCTGGTGATGATATCTAGTGGCGGGAGGCCCCATGGCTCGATAGCCATTGGAGATGGGATAATACGTTGTCCACTCACTCTTCCGGAGATCAAGGCGCGCGAGTCGAGCAGATGTCCTGAGATAACGCCTCGTCCACGGCCAGTCGAACTTGCCATCGAGGTTAGTTGTACGGACTAAGAACACTTTCATCCATTTCATTATGTGTGTCACCATAGACCATTACTGTGGTAACGAGGAATGGTTTGTCAGGCTGCTCTTCAGAAAGAGAGAGCGGCAAACCAGGCTGCTCTTGAGAAAGAGAGATTGGCAAGCCAGGCTGCTCTTGATGAGAGGGACCAGACCTCGACACGATTGCTTGAGGAGGAGAGGGCCCGGAATGAGGCGGGTGAACGGGCCCTGTACGAGCTTTTTGTGGTATGTTTTTTTTTCACGGTAGCCAAATCATGTGTGTAATGTCTCTTTCAATACTAACTAATATGACCCATTCTTCAGGGTCTGTGCGAGAAGAGCGGTCAAGTCCCTCCGCCGATGCCCGTCTTCTCTTCGATTGGCACGGTGAGAATTATTATAAACTAGTATTAATAATTGAGTGTCATCATGCTAACTGAGACATTGCAAAATATCTTTTCTGCAGAATAACTCCCGAGCGGCATCGCACGACCCTTCTCCAGCGCAACCGTCTCCAAACGAAGAGCAACCGTGGTGCTTCTCCTCCTTGATGACCACTACGGTAAGTTTCTCCTCCAAACTTAGCTTGTTTTCCTCTAAAATGAGATAATTAGCCCAGTTAGCTCGAAGAAGACATAATCAGTTAATTTAGCTCCAACAAGAGGAGAAGAAATAGGAAAAATGAAAAGAAAGAAGAAGAAGAAGGAGGAGGAGGAGGAGAAGGCCAGAAGGTCCTTGGCCTTCTCCTCCTCCTCCTCCTCCTCCTTCTTGATTTCTTCTTCTTCTCCTCCTCCTCCTCTTTCTTCTCCTCTTTCATATTATCCTTGCTTTAATTAACCCAACAATGACATAATTAGCCCATTTAGCTCCAAAATACCATAATAAGCTCAAAATGGCACAAGAACCTTGGTTAGCTCATTAATATTATATACTTAGCTTGTTTTCCTTTAAAATGACATAATTGGAACATTTAGTTCAAAAAAGACATAATTAGATAATTTAGCTCCAACAAGAGGAGAAGAGGACAAGAAATAGGCAAAATGAAAAGATAGAATAAGAAGAAGAAGAGAAGAAGAAGAAGAGAAGAAGGAGAAGGACGACGAGGAGGAGGAGGAGGAGAAGGCCAAGGACCTTCTAGTCCTTCTCCTCCTCCTCCTCCTCCTCCTTGATTTCTTCTTCTTCTCCTCCTCCTCCTCTTTCTTCTCCTCTTTCATATTATCCTTGCAATTGCTTTAATTTCCCCAACAATGACATAATTAGTCCATTTAGCTCCAAAATACCATAATAAGCTCAAAATGGCATAAGAACCTTGGTTAGCTCATGAATATTATATACTTAGCTTGTTTTCCTCTAAAATGGGATAATTAGCCCATTTAGCTCAAAAAAGACATAATTAGGTAATTTAGCTCCAACAAGAGGAGAAGAGGAAAAGAAATAGGCAAAATGAAAAGAAAGAAGAAGAAGAAGAAGAAGAGAAGAAGGAGAAGGAGGAGGAGGAGGAGGAGGAGAAGGCCAAGGACTTTCTATCCTTCTCCTCCTCCTCCTCCTTCTTCTTGATTTCTTCTTCTTCTCCTCCTCCTCCTCCTCTTTCTTCTCCGCTTTCATATTATCCTTGCTTTAATTAACCCAACAATGACATAATTAGCCCATTTAGCTCCAAAATACCATAATAAGCTCAAGATTGCAGAAGAACCTTGGTTAGCTCATGAATATTATATACTTAGCTTGTTTTCCTCTAAAATGACATAATTGGAATATTTAGCTCAAAAAAGACATAATTAGGTAATTTAGCTCCAACAAGAGGAGAAGAGGAGAAGAAATAGGTAAAATGAAAAGATAGAAGAAGAAGAAGAGATGAAGAAGAAGGAGGAGGAGGAGGAGGAGGAGGAGGAGAAGGCCAAGGACCTTCTATCCTTCTCCTCCTCCTCCTCCTCCTCCTTCTTCTTGATTTCTTCTTCTTATGCCATTTTCTTTCTTATCCTCTTTCATATTATCCTTGCTTTAATTAACCCAACAATGATATAATTAGCCCATTTAGCTCCAAAATACCATAATATATAAGCTCAAAATGGCATAAGAACCTTGGTTAGCTCATGAATATTATATAGTTAGCTTGTTTTCCTCTAAAATGACATAATTGGAATATTTAGCTCAAAAAGAAGGAGAAGGAAGAAGAAGAAGAAGAAGAGAAGAAGAAGAAGAAGAAGAGAAGAAGAAGAGAAGGAGAAGGAGAAGAAGAAGAAGGAGGAGGAGGAGAAGAAGAGAAGAAGAAGGAGAAGGAGGAGAAGAAGAAGGAGAAGGAGCCCTCCTTGTTCTCCTTCTTCTTCTCTCCTTCTTCTCCTCCTTCTTATCCTTCTTCTTCTCTTCTTTTTTCTTCTTCTCCTCCTCCTTCTTCATCTCCTTCCCCTTCCCCTCCTCCTCCTCCTCCTCCTCCTCCTCCTTCTTGTTTTTCTTCTCCTTGTTCTCTTCTTGCTTCTTCTCTTTCTTCTTAAATTTAGCTTATTTGTAATATATATGTTGTTGTTCTTCTTCTTCTGACTTTCTTATTCCCATTTTGCAGATTGGATGTACTACATGCATGGAAGCTGGCGTTGGAGTGCTTTAGTTTCCGTTTTTATTTGAGTTGATGAACAATGTGTTGGTTCTTTGTATGTGTTGATGAACAATATATGTGCAACTATAGGTATGTATATATGGATGAAACTTTGTATGTGTTGGTTCTTTTGACATATGGGATTTACGTTGATGAACAAATGGCATTGATGAGCTTTATATGTATATCATATATGTGTTGTGATCTATTTATGATATATGTGCTATGAATTATATGTATATGTGATGTGAAATAGAAAAAATAAATAAAAGTGTGACAATATAGGCTCTTTGCCGTCTGCCAGCTGATGACAATGGCCTTTGCCGTCAGCCAGCCGACGGCAAAGGTGCCACGTGGCGCCCAGCTATGCAACCTGGGTAGTAGCAGCTGGCCATATAGTCTCTTTGCCGTCTCCTTCCTGGGGGGCAGATGACAAAGAAGAGGGCACAGAGGAGGAGGCAGACAACAAAGAGTGGAGAGAGGGGGGGGGGAAGGACCCGACACACGGCAAAGATTGTCGTGGAGGCAGACGACAAAGATGGAGGGGAGGGGAGGGGAGGAGAAGGCAGACGACAAAGATTCACGGGGAGGCAGACGGCAAAGGCTCCGTTAACCCCTAATGGAGGCAACGCCTGTCGGCTGCCGTCTCAAAAGCTTTGCCGACTGCTCCTAATGGAAGCTGACGGCAAAGAACTTTGTCGTCCGCTTTGGGGGGGCGGATGGCAAAGAAGGTCCTATGCCGTCGTAGGCTGACGCAGAAATTTTGCTGGCCGTGACAATCTTTGCCGTCTGTGGTATTGTCTTTGCCGTCAGGGATACTGTCTTTGCCGTCTGTGACGGCAGATGGCAAAGAAGGTGATTCCTGTAGTGGTGTTATGTGAACGTCGACTACATAACACTTCACCATTATTTGGGCCTAGAGGAAGGCATTGGGAAGTAGTAAGTAGATGATGGGTTGCTAGAGTGACAGAAGCTTAAACCCTAGTTTATGCGTTGCTTCGTAAGGGCTGATTTGGATCCACTAGTTTAATGCTATGGTTAGACTTTGTCTTAATTTTTCTTTCGTAGTTGCGGATGCTTGCGAGAGGGGTTAATAATAAGTGGGATACTTGTCCAAGTAAGGGCAGTACCCAAGCGCCGGTCCACCAACATATCAAACTATCAAAGTAACGAACGCGAATCATATGAACATGATGAAACTAGCATGACAGAAATTCCCGTGTTTCCTTGGGAGCGTTTTCCTCCTATAAGACTTTGTCTAGGCTTGTCCCTTGCTACAAAAGGGATTGGGCCACTTTTCTGCACCGTTGCTACTTTTGTTACTTGTTGCTTGCTACGAATCATCTCACCACACAATCACTTGTTACCGACAATTTTAGTGCCTGCAGATTTTACCTTGCTGAAAACCACTTGTCAGATCCTTCTGTTCCTCGCTGGGTTCGACACTATTACTTATCGAAAGGACTACGATTGATCCCCTATACTTGTGGGTCATCACCCCCCTGTGGGTCGTCATGCTACTCCTCCTCGTGAGGCTTGGCCCCTCATGACGGTCTTCTCTTAAGCCCTCCCGGGCTCGTTGCTTTGTTTTGGTGAAGCGGGCCTGCCCTGGGCCACAGGCAGGTAGGTCTAGGTACCCCCGATCCCAGAACGCAGACAAGAGTAACTCACGGGTGTGGTGCAGTTCCCGACGGAGCTTTACAGACTCCTTTATTAGGTTATGAGCGAGACTGTCGGTGGAGAGGCTGATGTAGGTCTGGAACCTGAGCGGTGTTCCATCCTCCGGGGATGGGATCAACGTCCAAGTCTCACCAACATCATTTTTCTCGAAAGGGAAGTGGTGAGTAGCCGGCTCGTCGGCTATCTCTGGGGGGGATGTCTCGAAGGTGGATGAGCACCTTTCGCGCGTCTATCTCAACTGCCATCACCAGAGTCTCCATTTGTGGTCTTTCAAAGAACCAGCTCGTCGGGGAGTCATTTGCCTCCACGACCACATCAACGTGGTACTCCATCATGGTGGCGTCGACCCAGTGCTCGTGGTAGAGGAAAACGGGTGGTCGGCAAAACTAGCACTTCTCTAGGCTGTCCTCAAGGAGTAGGGAAAGCCAGATTCTAGGAGGTATTTGCATATGACAACCGTCTACAAGGTTTAAGGGGAGGGTGTCAGGAAAGCTTTTGAAAATAGAGTGGATGAGGCAAAAAAGTGCATAAACTTCGAAGTATAGATGCTAGGTATAGTTTTTGGGAAGAGGTTCATCCTAACTAACATCCATGCTAACTAAGGCTTCCTACAGTCATGATGCATATGATAACATCTCTGTGGGCACCTCGACTCATAAGTCGTGGTCACCGAATGCACGTGTATAGTGATCCGACAGATCAATTCTCATTGAAAACACATAAGCTGAAATTCTGGGGCCTTACATCCTTACATACCGTTTGTTACAAATAAAGACCGTTAGGGTCAAGTCTCACATAGATAGGGCCTCGAAGGATTAGGCACCAAACATAACTAGCAGCAAAAATCTTGGTCGAAGGCGTGAACAAAAGCCATCTGCGTTAACCTACATGCAATCTGAGTGGGAAACATCCTAGTTCGTATGTTCGTCACCCACGAACCATTCTCCAAGTTCCTGCTCTTCCATTCTTGGCCAATTAAATAACAAGCGGCAAGCCAGTGAGTACTTTGAATGTACTCACAAACAACAAATGACGTAGAACAAGGCAATAATAAAGCATGATATAGCACTCATAGGTAATTTGCAGAAAGCATATTTTTCCCTGGTGCAATAACCTGATCAACTTCTCGTGCGGGCAGTGCATAATGATGTAAGATAACTATTTGAACACATTACATATATGAATATCAACTGAGGGCTGAACAACCCATGTTCATCCATTATGTCCAGTTATCCGACTTAGCTCAAGTATCATATTACTCACATAACCACCTTTCACACACACACGTAATATTTGGTAAACATGGACGTGGCCCAAGAGCGGTCATCCTGTCGGCATTCTGGGAATGGGGTACCGAGATCTGCTTGCCTATGGCCCAAGGCTGGCCCACTTCATCAACCACAAACCAGCAGGCCTGGCATCACTCGATACAAGGCCCTCACGAGGGGCCTAGCCTCGCGAGGAGGAGCAGCATCAAGCCCTGCACGGGACCTCCTCCGGACCCCTCTGGAGCAGCGGATAGTCCGAGGCGAGGCTCGACCTCAGGAGTCAAGGATGACATATGGGAAGGACAGGTGAGCAACAAACAGTAGGGTGGTGCAGTTTCCCCTTTAGTGCAAAGGTTGCAAGGACCTACCGGGGTCCCGAAGGCATTTTCCAAAGGTTTCCTTTTGGGTGCAACAAGGCCATCACCGCCCTCTAGCAGGGCAGGCGTCATTCCCGAGCCCGTCCCTGTAGCGCGCACAACGACTTTGCATGTGAGTACCACATTTGGGCAGGGGAGCATGTTCCCCTGTTCCCCTTCAAAATTGGCCACTGTGGGATCCCTTCCGCGAAAACGATAAGGGAGGAGGACCCGGGCCGCCACTATATATAAAGGATAGGTTGCTTCTTAGAAAGGGGGATCCATTCATTCACCCACTAGCAACACACATTGCCACCTAGCCTCGGGAGGCGCATGAGCACTGTACTAATCCATCCACCAATCTCCACGACAGGCAATGCACCAAATCAGGAGTACGGTATTATGCTTCCCAGCGGCCCGAACCTGGGTAAAATGCCATGTTCTGTGTCTTCCTCACCATTGAGTGAGTTCTTTTCCTTGCCCATCGAGTAGCGGGTCGAGTGAGCCGAAGCTGTCAAGTGGTCTCCGTGCACACCCCTGGTTACGAATCTTTAGGGTTTTGCGGAGCCCGAAATCCGACATTTGGCGCGCCAGGTAGGGGGTGTGCGTCGGAGCCTCCACGCCAACAGCAGGACCCAGATCTCGACTCGGCAACTCCATGGCAAGCACGACACCCGTCAGCCGCCGGTCCTTGTCGGTGGGCGGCACCTGGGCGAGCAGGGCCGCCCCTGCTATCGGCTGCATCCTCAGTGGATCACAGGCGCCATCTTCTGGCCGTTACGTCAAGCGTTTCCTGCAACGTGGGGGGAGGGCTCATCCGAGGTTAGAGCCGACAGAACACCGCGTATGGCCGGAAGTCAACATCACCTTCGGCCCCGACGATCGGCCAACCTCCTGAAGCCACTGAGGAGCATGACGCCACGGGCGGGCGCACCCTTGTCGAGCACCCAGTGTACTTGGTCAGCACGGTACTGCGGGACGCGCGCTCGCGCTACCCATATAGCAGAAGCTCCTTCTAGCGCTACTTGATGCCTCATGCAAGTTGCATCACTACTTTCACGGACACCCGATCAAGGTCCTCTCCGCCTACCCCTTAGAAAGATCCTGCACAACCCAAATGCGGCAGGAAGGGTCGCCGAATGGAATATCGAGCTTCAGGCCTTCAACATCGAATTCAGTACGACGAGGATCATCAAGGGAGCGGCCCTGGCTGACTTCGTGGCGGAGTGGACGAACGCACCAGACCGGGGCTCGAAGGGAGCCAATCCATTGCCCCCGGTACGGATGCACCCGAGGGATGGCCCATGCACTTCTACGGAGCCTTCACGCGAAGAGGAGTAGGGGATGGTGTCCTCCTCACTTCCCCGATGGAGACAAGCTTTGCTACGCTGAACAGCTCTGCTTCCAGCAAGGGATGAAGGTCTCGAATAACATAGCGGAGTATGAGGGCCACATCGCCGACCTCAAGGTGGCGGCGGCCTTGGGGGTCCAGCGCCTCACCGTGATGGGCGACTCCCATCTTCTCTTCAACTTCTCCAAAAAAGAGTACACACCCTAGGACGAGCACATGGAGGCATGTGTGCAAGAGGTACGTAAGATTGAGAAATTTTTTCAGGGCCTGGAGTTGCAGCATGTCCCGCGAGGAGAAAACAAGGAGGCGGACAACATCACCAAAAGAGCTTCACGCCGCGAGGCTGAAGAGCCAGGCGTCTTCGAGGAGCGACTCTTCAAGCCTTCCGCGATACCGTCACCCGAGGACCCCGCGCCACGCGGAGAGGAGCTCCCCCCAGCACCGCCATCGGGAGCTCAGGATTGCGGCCAGGCCTCGGGGGCTCGGTAGCTCCTAGCCCTGGATGTTCATGACGATGACTGGATGGAGGAACTTGGGGCGTACCTGCAACATGACACATTTCCGGAGAAGGAGGAAGACATGGAGCGCGTAGCACAACAAGCCTCAACCTTCTGCATACGGAACGACGCCCTGTACCGCAAGCGCCCGAACGACGTCGCACTGCGGTGCATTTCTAGGGAGCACGGCCGCGAACTACTGGCTGATATCCACGGAGGGGATTGCGGGGATAACTCCTCTTCGCACACGCTCGCAGGTAAGGCATTCAGGTTAGGCTTCTACTGACCTACATCGTTCGGTCTTGCGAGGCGTGCCAGTTCCACGCTAAGCAGACTCAGCAGCCCGCGCAGGGCCTCCAGACCATTCCGCTCTCCTGGCCCTTCGCGGTCGGGGCACTGGACATACTGGGGCCCTTCCCACGGGCGGCGGGCGGCTTCTGCTACCTCTACGTCGCCATCGACAAATTCACCACGTGGAATGAGATGGAGCCCGCGCGCACCATCCTCCCCGGGTCGGGTGTCAAATTCATCAAGGGCCTCGTGAGCCACTTCGGCGTCCCCAACCCCATCATCATAGACAACGGTTCATAGTTCACCAGTCAACTCTTCAATATTTACTGTGCTAACATGGGAACACAGATATGCTACGCATCGGTGGCCCACTCGCGGAGCAATGGCCAGGCGGAGCGCGCCAACACAGAGGTCCTGCGAGGCCTCAAGTAGAGGAGCTTCAAGAAAAAGCTCGAAGCTTGCGGAGGGGCTGGGTCGACGAGCTCCGTCAGTGTTGTGGTCCATCCGCACAACCGCGACTAAGCCCACCGGCAAAACCCGTTTCTTCCTCGTCTACGGAGCCGAGGCGGTCCTTCCCCACGAGATCAAACACCGATCCCCGTGGGTCATGGAATTTGATGAGGAGCGTCAGGAGGCTACGCGGGGGACGAACCTTGTGCTCGGAGAGGAGGCGCGCCGCCGGGCCTCACTCCGAGCAGCGAGGTACCAACAGGCCATGTGGCGCTATCACTGCCACAACATCCACTCCAGAACCCTTGAGATCGGCGACCTCGTCCTAAGGCGGGTACAATCCTCGGATGGCTTACATAAGCTCTCGCCCATGTGAGAGGGCCCATTCAGGGTCGCCCATGTATCCATGCCTGGCGCCGTGCGCCTGGAGATTCAAGAAGGAGTTCCCATCGAGAACACCTGGAACATCCAGCATCTCCGGAAGTTCTACCTCTAACGCCTCTCCATCGACTCTGCACCAACTCTGGATCGTCCTTCAATTCTTCTGGAACCTACTTCATCACGTGACAGTCTCACGTAATAACGAGCCAAGGCTGTATATGCCCAGCACCCCCCCCCCCCCGAGGACATGGAAGGGGTCCAGCCCACGCTTAGTGGAAGCCCTACACTCAGAGCTGGGGGAAAATGGCGGCAATCAACACAATCCACCAATGACTTCCGGAATCAGGCGCCTATGCCTCGAGGGTAGGGACACTCTTGAGGCCAAAGCGTCCTCGCGACCTCCCAGATACACCCCCACTGTGACACTCTCATGTAATAACGAGCCGAGGTTGTACACGTCCAGGGCCCCCTGAGGACGCGGAAGGGGTCCGTCCCACGCCTAGGGGAAGCCATATGCTCAGCGCTGGGGGGAGACGGGGGCAGAGAATAGATTAGGCGCTGGATGCGGCTTGCATTTTCTTTTTCTGGCTTGGATTTGCTGACATTTACAAAATCTAACTCGGGGCCTTTCCAAATGAAATCTTAGAGAAAACTCGTTTTCTTTGCCGCTCTTCCTCGCACACACTCTTCCTCTGAGTCGAGCATTCATCTGTCCCCACCCGCTCGTACCGCGTGAGCGGGGGATGGGGCGTGGTGTCGACCTTGGTAACGGGTCGCGCCTCACGACGACAGGGAAATGTGCGGGACTGGGACCTGCTGACACAGAGCTTCTTGATTGCAGACTAGGGATCTCCAGAAACCTGACCCTTCAAACGCAGAAAGCAGAATCCACGAGGGCCTCTTGGATATCTATGGTGGCTCCGGTGCATCGTGCCTCAGGAGCCTTACCGGTCACAAAGCCACTTGGCACCCACGTGCCAGGGCCTTGCCCCGTGAGGGACGACCCTGACGGGTCGTGCCTCACGACAGGGAAATGTGCGGGACTAGGACCTGTCGACGTAGAGCCGCATGAATGTCTAAGGGGGCTCTTCAGCATCTTGCCTCAGGAACCTCACCGCTCGCAAAGCCACTTGTTCAGCTGGTGCCATCCAGGCACATTCGGTCGGTATCAGGGGGGTTAGGGTCTTGCCCCGTGAGGAGCGACCTTGGTAACGGGACGTGCCTCGCGGTGTCAGCGAAATGTGCGGCACTGGGGCCTATGGACATAGAGCATCGACCCACTTCACCCGCAACGAGGAGAATCTAACCGAGCAACAAGCCTCTCGGGCGCCACAATCACGCCTCACAATCAAAGAGATCCATCGCAAGCACACCAAGCTAAGTATCCAAACCGACCAGATGCAACAGTACTAACAAAAGGGGCAGTCGCCCAAATCCATTACATGCCCGAAGGGCCTATCCTTGTTTTCATGGACGCATGATCAGGAGTAAGGAGGAGACAACTAGAGATGGAGGTCCCAAAGGGGGGCGGGGGTGCCGCCGCAGACGCCCGACACCTACGCGCCGGCGCTCAGTCCGTGTCCTCCTCCTCCTTCACAGGCGCCACGGGAGCAGACGAGCGGCGCCATGCTTGGGGGCTCCCTATCGTGGCTCGGGCGTGGCGGAAGGGCGGCTCGTCGTAGCTGTTGTCGCTCGGGCTTCCTCCGAAGGGGGTGTTGCTCCTGCTGGAGACACTGCGCCTGGCGCCAGAGACGGGCTCATCTACAGGACCGCCACAGTCGGCGTCCTCTGGGCAGCAGCTCAGACGCTCACCCTCATCCCCGAAGATCTTGACAAAGAGTGTCGCCTCCCCGTCATACTTGAAGTGGAGGTAGCACCTCCCCTTCAAGCCTCGAGCACAGGCGAATGCTTGCCACCCACGGCTAGGATACCCATAGTCGTGGGGGTCACCTCGACTTCCTCCCAGGACGCGCCAACACAGGAGCCGTCGGCCTGCAATCAGAGGCCTGGGAGCCTGCCGGTCGGCAGTGCCATGGTGAAGAAGTTATGGAGTTGGAACCATTCGAGTTTTGGCCTCTCCACCCACATCATGAACTCCCTCGCCGTGTCGGCTGAATGGAGCCGCGGGCGTGGCGGCCGGGTGGCCACCGCCAACATCTCACCCTGGCCACCGCGAGCGCTCGTGCTCATCGACGCCCCACCGACGCCGCCGATGGTGATTTCAGGACGGGCGGAACCACGACCGTGCCCGCCGGAGGCCGCCATCGATACCGTCGCATACATCCAAGGGCGGTCGTGGCCCCTCTTGGATGGCAGGGCGGTGAGATCTTCCCCGAAGGACTTCCCCTTCTCTACAAGGAGAACCTCCTGAACGGCGGCATGCTGAGAGGGTGGAGGGCTCTGGGCAAAAGATGAAGAAATCGAAGGCAATGTGGACCTTATAACTCTCGACAGGTTAAATATACAACCGATGGCATACTGGCGCCCCTCCGCATTCTAGGGCCCACGTAGTTCATGAGGGAGCGCGCCCACGTGGTGTGCGAAGAGGAGGCATCCCCAAGGAGCAACAATAGCTGGCACAGCGCCCGGGCGTCGCATCAGTTTGACCAGGTGCGTCTCCGAGCGCCTCGGGAACTCGGAATGAAGCCGCACGGTTGCATGACACGCGTGAAGCCTGGTCTGCAGACATTTCGGGCCCGCGACGCTTCAGGACGCCTCCAAGGCTTCGCTAGGAAGCCAGGCCAGGCGCGCCTTGGGCCCGGGGACTACTATCGGCGTTCTGGGAATGGGGGTACCAAGACCTGCCTACGTGCGGCCCATGGCTGGCCCACTTCATCAACCACAAACCAGCAGGCCTGGCACCGCTCGAGACAAGGCCCTCGTGAGGGGCCAAGCCTCGCGAGGAGGAGGAGCAACAAGACCTACAGGAGGCCTCCTCCGGACCCCTCCAGAGCGGTGGATATTCCGACGCAAGGCTCGGCCTCAGGAGTCAAGGATGACATATGGGAAGCACAGGCGAGCAACAAACAAATAGGGTGGTGCAGTATCCCCTTTAGTGCAAAGGGGGAAAGTACGTACCGGGGTCGCGAAGGCATTTTCCAAAGGTTTCCTTTCTGGTGCAATAAGGCCGTCGCCGCCCACCACCAGGGTAAATGTCATTCCCGGTCCCGTTCCTATAGCGCGCACAACGACTTTGCAGGCGAAGACCACCTTTGGGTAGGCGAGCATGTTCCCCTGTTCCACTTCAAAATTGGCCATTGTGGGATCCCTTCTCGCCGAACGATAAGGGAGGAGGACCCGGGCCGCCACTATATATAGAGGATAGGTTGCTTCGTAGAACGGGGGATCCATTCATTCACCCACTAGCATCACACACGGCCACCCAGCCTCCGGAGGCGCATGAGCGTTGTACTAATCCATCCACCAACCTCCACGAGAGACAATCAACCAAAGCAGGAGTAGGGTGTTACGCTTCCCAGCAACCCAAACCTGGGTAAACTGTCGTGTTCTATGTCTTCCTCACCATCGAGTGAGTTCTTTGCCTTGCCCATCGAGTAGCTAGTCGAGTGAACCGAAGTTATCAAGTGGTATCGATGCGCACCCCTGGTTATGAATTTTAGGGTTTTGAGGAGTCCAAAATCCGACACATCCAACTGTCATTGACTGCAGACACGACTATTCAAATAGTTTTACACTCTGCACAGGTTGCACACTTTACCCACAAGATTCAGGAAACTTCCGTGTCACAACATGACTCACGGTATTTCTCACAACCGACGTAAGTACCCAAACATCACCTTTCCCATGATGATATTAGCAAAGAGACCACTCGTTGGTGACAATCCCTCGTGATGTACGTCTCACGTATCATCCACGAGGGCACACAACGATGTGCCGGTGTCTATGAAAATAGCCCATGGTAGCCATTTCTTGGCACGACCCCGTCTCGAGAGTGACCATATCACTCCCGCCACTAATAAAGCGGGCTCTCTAGTAGCACCAACCATAGTAATCACCAGAGCCCCGTCCCATAAGGGGTATTGTGGTTGTACATGTAAGGTTGTAGTAACGGTCGCAATCTAAACCAATCCGATTTCAGAAACCACACTCTCACTAGCCTCGGTACACCACTTCTTTCTCAAGAGGCTACCTAGCTCACCCATTTCCCTAGGGCATGAGTAGCACCCGACAGGGTTTTTGTAAAACCTTTGAAATCACTTTCCTTTTCCGTCCCATGCATGTTCCCATCCCATGCGTAGCAATTACTAGCAACATAACTACATCCCACCCGCACAACGTGTGACAACCCGGAATCGACGCTCCACAAGATTCCCCTTTTATTCAATTGTCGTCATGTGATTCATTTATTAGTCATATTGATCATTGTATCATTTGTATCATATGCATAGCATCGACACTTTGTTGTCATCAATTTGCAAAACTTGTATCCATTCTTAGTTGCTGGTTCTTTCTATTTTTGTCGTTGACAGTTTCGAGACCAACCACACACGCACACGCCTGTGGCATCATTAAAATATTAGTTTTAAAAATACATATAAAATTATTCTAGGATTGGTTCAAAAGTTCGCGTACTGTCTTCTTTTATCGTAGGTAGACCGCTTGCTAAATATTCTAGAATTGTCGACCGTAGGGACACGGGCTGCAAAACCTCCCCCTCTTCTTGGCCCAACACATTCACCACATCCCACAGCCCACCTAACCTAACCCCACGATCGGAGC
The DNA here is from genome assembly GCF_904849725.1 of Hordeum vulgare subsp. vulgare. NCBI lineage: Eukaryota > Viridiplantae > Streptophyta > Magnoliopsida > Poales > Poaceae > Hordeum > Hordeum vulgare. Next base: position 296,883,551 of record NC_058519.1, read on the forward strand.
CGTCCGATTTTGATCGAACGGCTTGATTCGGGCTAAAAATAGCTAACACTAGACCCCTGCCTATTTAAACCACCCCATGTGCCAAAAATGGCCTCCTCCCACCTGTGCCTCAAAATCTGAGCCCCCAAACCCTAGCCATCGGCCACAACCTCTCCTCCTATCTACATCCTCCGTGGGCCCACAAGACCCATATCCGGCCCGCCTAGGATGGATCAGACTACACGGCTGGTCGCGCACAGCAGCCGCACCCAGTAGCAGCGTTGCGTGGGAGCCCTCCTCGATGCTCCTTACTCACCCTGTCGTTGTGCTGCGCCTCGTCGGTGACCTCCCGTCATGGCGCCCCGCCGCCGGAGCAAGCTGTCGGAGATCCCATGCCGCGTCGACCCCTTCAGTATCCCAACCGAAGCATCTCCCCGTCACCGTCCCATGCTCGCCTCGGGCGCCATGGGCACCAAGCTCTATCGCCGCCCCGTGCCCGATCAGCGCCGCCGTCGCTGGGATCCGGTTCGGGCAGACCGGATCCTTCCATCCCCGTCGTGCAGGGTCGTGCGACTGCAACAAAGGGCCTTCCAATGGCGCCAGAAATAGGTGTGTCGACGGCACCAGGAATCCTTATGCTACAGCTACGCCTTAAGGGACTTCCTAGGCAAATATGCAAAGGATTTCCCCCGTGGCCTTGGAGCCTTGCGTTGGTGTTCCCTCGAAGTGGAAAGGGTGATGTAGCGTAGCGGTGGTAAGTATTTCCCTCAGTTTGAGAACCAAGGTATCAATCCAGTGAAGGAGTATCACAAGAGCCTGCACAAACACAAAAAGCTTGCTCCCAACGCTATGATGCGGTTGTCAATCCCTTATAGATTGTTTGCCAAGTGAGAACTGAAAGCAACAAAGTAACAAAGCAAAGTAAAAGCCAAAGTGAAACAATAGATGTGAATAGACCCGGGGCCGTAGTGTTTACTATTGGCTTCTCTCATGAAAGCAAGTAGACAGTGGGTGAACAAATTACTGTCGAGCAATTGATAGAACCGCGCAAAGTCGTGATGATATCTAAGGCAATGATTATATCTATAGGCATCACGTCCAAAACAAGTAGTCCGATACTTTCTGCATCTACTACTATTACTCCACACGTCGACCGCTATCCAGCATGCATCTAGTATATTAAGTCCAAAAGAACAGAGTAACGCCTTAAGCAAGATGACATGATGTAGATGGACAATCTCATATCAATGACAGAGCCCACCTTATTACCCTTGATGGCAACCACTCAATGTGTGCCTTGCTGCCCCTACTGTCACTGGGAAATGTCACCACATGGTAAGAACCCAAAACTAAGCACTTCTCCCATTGCAAGAATCATCGATCTAGTTGGCCAAACAAAACCCAAGACTCGGAGAGACTTACAAGGATATCAAATCATGCATATAAGAAATCAGGAAAGACTCAAATATATATCATAGATAATCTAATCTCCACAATTCATTGGATCTCGACAAACACACCGCCAAAGAAGATTACATCGGATAGATCTCCATGAAGATCATGGAGAACTTTGTATTGAAGATCCAAGAGAGAGAAGAAGCCATCTAGCTACTAACTACGGACTCGTAGGTCTGAAGTGAACTACTGGCGAGTTATTGGAGGGGCGATGATGATGAAAAAGAAGCCCTCCAACTCCAAAGTCCCCCCCTCGGCAGGGCACCGGGAAGGGTCTCCAGATGAGATCTCGTGGAAACGGAAGTTTGCGGCGGCGGAAAAGTATTTTCGTGGCTCCCCTTTATTTTTTCTGATTTTTAGGGAATATATAGGCGCAAGATCTAGGTCTGGGGGGCACCAGGGTGGCCACCAGCCTGCCCACCGCCGCCTCCCCTGGTGGCGTAGTGGGGGCTTGTGGGCTCCCTGTAGCCCTCCTGGCTTGGCCCAAATGCCCCCTAATCTTCTTCCGTTCGGAAAAAAATCATTTCGGGGATTTTATTCCGTTTGGACTTCGTTCCAAAATTAGATCTGAAAAGAGCCAAAAACACAGAAAAACCGGAACTGGCACTTGGCACTGAATTAATAAGTTAGTCCCAAAAAAGATACAAAAGGTACATAAAACATGCAAAGATGACAGGATAACATCATGAAACCATCAAAACTTATAGATACGTTTGAGACGTATCAAGCATCCCCAAGCTTAACTCCTGCTCGCCCTCGAGTAGGGAAGTGATAAAGAATGAATTTTTGATGCTTTCATGCTACCTAGCATAGATGTCCTTTGTAACTCCTCTTATGTGATGTGAATGTTCAGATCCATTAGATTCAAAACAATAGTTTGCTATTGACGTGGAAACAATAATAATTCAAGCAAACTAGCAAGGTAATCATGAACTTTCAAAATAACAAGGCCAATATTAAAGTTATCCCTACAAAAGCATATAGTCTGGCTATGCTCTATCATCATTGCACAACGAATTTAAATCATGCACAACCCCGGTATTGGCCAAGTAATTGTTTCACACCTTTACTTCCTCAAACCTTTTCAACTCTCACGGACTACATGAGCGTGAGCCATGGTTATAGCACTATAGATGGTGTGGAGTGTGGTGGATGTTGCAAGACAAAAAAGGAGAAGATGGTCACATTAACTAGGCATATCAATGAGCTGTGGAGATGCTCATCAATAGATATCAATGTGAATGAGTAGGGATTGCCATACAAATGATGCACTAGAGCTAACAGTATGTGAAAGCTCTTAAAGAAAATTAGTGGGTGTGCATACAACTTGCTTGCTCACGAAGACCTAAGGCAATTTTGAGGAAGCCTATCATTGGAATATACAAGCCAATTAGTTATATAATGAAAATTTCCCACTAGCTATATGGTAGTAACAAAACGAGAGACTCTCAATCATGAAGATCAAGGTGCTTAATATGCACAAGTGTGGAAAAAGTGGTAGCATTGTCCCTTCTCTCTTTTTCTCTCATTTTTTTTTATTTTTTTGGTGGGCTCTTTGGCCTCTTTTTTCTTTTTCTTTTTTATTTTGGTGGGTTTCTTTGGCCTCTTTTATTTGCTTACATGGGACAATGCTCCATCAATGATCATCATCACACTTTCAACTCAAAACTTAGAACAACTATGACTCTATATGGAATGCCTTCAGTAGTGTACCATGGCAATGATCTAGCATGGCATAGACATTAATGGAAACGTCATTCTAGCTATCTTACGATCATGCAATGGCAATGTAGACGTGGTGGGACATGTCATGGTGGTAGTTGCACGGAAATATATCTCGGAATGACTTTGAAAAAGCCATAGTAGGTAGGTATGGTGGCTGTTTTGAGGTAGGCTAATGGTGGGTTTCGTGCAGCGGCGAAAGTTGCACGTCATTAAGAAGATAGTGATGGTGGAAGGTGAAAGTGCATCTAAACCATGGACTCAACAGTAGTCATGAAGAACTCATATACTTGCTGCAAAAAGTTTATTAGTAATCGAAACAAAGCATTCAACGCATACTCCTAGCGGATGGGTTGGTAGGTATAAACCATCGCGCGATCCCGACCGCCACGCAAAGGATGACAATCAATAGACTAATCATGCTCAGATTTCATCACATAGCGGTTCACCGTACGTGCATGCTACGGGAATCACTAACTTCAACACAAGTATTTCTAGATCCACACCACCTTACTAGCATAACTTCAATATTACCATAACCACAACTCAAAACTAATTGAGATGAATCAAACTTCTCTAACTATTCAATGCACATGAAGGTAGAAGTTTTCGTATCCCTTTGGATAACTACCCCTTTTGAGACTACTTTCAAAGCATAGATCAACTACCAAGCCATGCACCGCTGTGCTCTAAAAGATATAAGTGAAGCACATAGAGCAAAAGTATCTAGCTGAAAAGATATAAGTGAAGCACATGTGAGCTGAATTGTCTACCAAAAGATATAAGTGAAGCTTGACAAAATCATGGTGAGTGCATGTCTCTCTCTCTAGGTGTGCAGCAAGGATGATTGTGACACACAAAAAATAAAAGACTCCTACGATACAAGATGCTCCAAGAAAAAACACATAACATGTGGTGAATAAAAATGTAGCCCCAAGTAACGTTACCGATGGATTGAAGACGAGAGAGGGGATGCCTTCCCGAGGCATCCCCAAGCTTAGGCTTTTACAACATCCTTGAATCTCTTGGGGTGCCTTGGGCATCCCCAAGCTTGAGCTCTTGCCACTCTTTATCTCTTTGTCCATAAGAACTTCACCCAAAACTTGAAAACTTCACAACACGAAACTTAAACAGAAACTCGTGATAACATAGTATGAGAAAGCAAACCACCACTTCCTTAGGTACTGTAGAAAACTTAAATTCTACTTGTGCTGGTGTTGGGTTACTGTATTTTCAATCTTCCATGGCTAATACCCCCCGATACGATCCATAGTTTCATCAAAATAAGCAACCAACACAACAAAAAACAGAATCTGTTAACAACAGACCAGTCTGTAGAAATATGTATATTTCATATACTTATGGTACTCGAAAAATTCTGAACAATTACGACAGTCTGAAGAATTTGCTTAGCAATCAACAGCAAAAAGAATCAACTCAAAATCTCTTACAGAAAAAAAAGAAAATTCTTTTCGTGAGAAGAAAGTTTCTGTCTTTTCCAGCATGACCAACCGATCATCCCCAAGACTAATCATAACGGTTTTGCTTGGCACAAACGCAAAAAGAAACACAAAAAACACAATCATAACAGAATTATGAAAGTGTGAAAAACACAAAACATAAATAAAAAGGATAGATTCGTTGGGTTGCCTCCCAACAAGCGCTTTTGTTTAACGCCCTTAGCTAGCCATCAATGATGCTCACACAAAAGACAAGAGTTGAAGCATAACAAGAGCATCATAAAGCATGTGAAAATCACATCTAAGTCTAACATACTTCCTATGCATAGGCATTTTATAGGAAAACAAATTGTCAAGACAACCAATAGCTGCCATATGCAAGGAAGAAGAAAGAGACAAGACCAATCTCAACATCACGAGAGGTGAATTGGTAACATGAAAGTTTCTACCACAATATTTTCCTCTCTCATAGCAATTACATGTGGGGCCATATTCAAATTCAACAATATAGCTATCCCATAGGATATTCTTTTCACGATCCACCAGCATGCAAAGTTGACGCTCTTAAAAAATAGTGGGATTATCATCTAAAGTCATGACTTCTCCAAACCCACTTTCAATATTATTGCAAATATCATATTCATCATGAGGTTTGAACAAATTTTCAAGATCATGAGAAAGATCATCACCCCAATCATGATTATTGCAACAAGTAGTGGACATTGCAAAACTAGCATCCCCAAGCTTAGGGTTTTGCATATTTTTAGCATGATTGTCACTAATAGAATTTATACTGAAACCATTGCAATCATGCTTTTCATCCAAGGAGCCCTCGTGAATCACTTGATGAATTTCTTCATCACGATTTTCAGATTCACGCATCTCAAGCAAAACTCCATGAAGATAGTCAAGTGCACTCAACTCACTAGCAATTCGCTCCACATAAGTGGGTCTCTTAAAGAGATTAGCAAGTGGATGAGGATCCATATCACTAGATTTTCAGCAAGCGAAGATGCAAGCATATTGAAGGCACATGGCGCACAAGCGAACAGAAAGCAAGCGAGAGAAAAAGGGAAACGAAAAAGGCAAATGAAAACGGCAAATGTGAAGTGGGGGAGAGGAAAACGAGAGGCAACTGGCAAAAAAAGTAAATGCAAGAGATGAGTTTGTGAGACCTGCTTGGATAGATCTCTCCTCCCCGGCAACGGCGCCAGAAATACTTCTGCTACTGCAACAAAAGACCTTCCAATGGCGCCAGAAATAGGTGTCTCGATGGCACCAGGAATCCTTCTGCTACCGCTACGCCTTAAGGGACTTCCTAGGAAAATATGCAAAGGATTTCCCCCGTGGCCTTGGAGCCTTGCGTTGGTGCTCCCTCGAAGCGGAAAGGGTGATGTAGCGTAGCGGTGGTAAGTATTTCCCTCAGTTTGAGAACCAAGGTATCGATCCAGTGAAGGAGTATGACAAGAGCCTACAAAAACACAAAAAGCTTGCTCCCAACATTATGAAGGGGTTGTCAATCCCTTATAGATTGTTTGCCAAGTGAGAACTGAAAGCAACAAAGTAACAAAGCAAAGTAAAAGCGAAAGTGAAACGATAGATTTGAATAGACCCGGGGGCCGTAGTGTTTACTAGTGGCTTCTCTCATGAAAGCAAGTAGACGGTGGGTGAACCAATTATTGTCGAGAAATTGATAGAACCGCGCAAAGTCGTGACGATATCTAAGGCAATGATTATATCTATAGGCATCACGTCCAAAACAAGTAGACCGATACTTTCTGCATCTACTACTATTACTCCACACGTTGACCGCTATCCAGCATGCATCTAGTGTATTAAGTAAAAAAGAAGAGTGTAACGCCTTAAGCAAGATGACATGATATAGATGGACAATCTCATATCAACGATGGAGCCCACCTTCTTACCCTTGATGGCAACCACTCAATGTGTGCCTTGCTGCCCCTACTGTCACTGGGAAAGGTCACCACATGGTAAGAACCCAAAACCAAGCACTTCTCCTATTGCAAGAATCATAGATCTAGTTGGCCAAACAAAACCCAAGACTCGGAGAGACTTAAAAGGATATCAAATCATGCACATAAGAAATCAGCAAAGACTCAAATATATATCATAGATAATCTGATCACATATCCATAATTCATCGGATCTCGACAAACACACCACCAAAGAAGATTACATCGGATAGATCTCCATGAAGATGATGGAGAACTTTGTATTGAAGATCCAAGAGAGAGAAGAAGCCATCTAGCTACTAACTACGGACCTGTAGGTCTGAAGTGAACTACTCACGGGTCATTGGAGGGGCAATGATGATGATGAAGAAACCCTCCAACTCCAAAGTCCCCTCCGGCAGGGCACCGGGAAGGGTCTCCAGATGAGATTTCGCGGAAACGGAAGCTTGCGGCGGCGGAAAAGTATTTTCGTGGCTCCCCGTTATTTTTTTCTGATTTTTAGGGAATATATAGGCGCAAGATCAAGGTTAGGGGGGCGCCAGGGAGGCGACAAGCCTGCCCACCGGCGCCTCCCCCCTGGTGGCGGAGTGGGGGCTTGGGGCTCCCTGTAGCCCTCCTGGCTTGGCCCACAGGTCCCCTGATCTTCTTCCGTTCGGGAAAAAATCATTTCGGGGATTTTATTCCGTTTGGACTCCGTTCCAAAATCAGATATGAAAAGAGCCAAAAACACAGAAAAACAGGAACTGGCACTTGGCACTGAATTAATAAGTTAGTCCCAAAAAAGATATAAAAGGTACATAAAACATCCAAAGATGACAAGATAACAGCATGAAACCATCAAAAATTATAGATACGTTTGAGACGTATCACGTCGCTGCGCCTCCTGTCGCGCCATTGCCCCATCGCCCCGTCGTCATGGCCACCTCCTGCCTCTTGCTCGTGCGGGAGGGACGACACGAGACGACGACCACGTCGTCGCATGCGTTGACCGTACGAGCACCGCGTGGGCCTCGCCATGGCGCAGCCGAAGCCAGAGCCCACCCCAGCCCGCCTGCCCCGAAGCCCGCCTGGGTCACGAGCCGCTAAGGCCTGCCTTGCTCCTGTGCCGGCCTTCCCTATCAATTGGGCCTTGCCCAAGGTGAGCCCATGCGCTCCTAACTTGTCCAACGCTTATCCATGCCGGACTGTGTAGCTACAGTTTTCGCCCGCTTCATGTTTTTCCTTCTGTGGAACGATTTTGTCTAATTATCTAGCGAATTTAAGAACTAAAAAAATTGCATGATTTTAAACTATTAATAACTCTTTAACCGTGAGTTGGATCAAAATACTTTATATATGTAAAATGTTTAGCATTTTGTGTAGATTAATACTTTCAAACTTTCATGCATGTTTAAAGTTGTTTAACCTGCTGTTTGCATTGATTTGTGTGTGCCATGTTCAAAAGATTTAATTCGTATTAATTAACCGTGTGCCGGGTTTAAAAACTTCATACATGTAACTCGCTTGGAATTATGTGTAGTTTCAATATATCCAAATTTCAACCATGTCTAGCATGTTTAACTTGTTGTTTTAATTAATTTGCCTAAATGCCATGTTAGAAACGGTTTATGTCATAACTTATTAACCGTAGCTCCGATTAAAAAGTTCCATATATGTAACTTGGCTACAAAAATGTGTAGAACAACATATTAGCATTTATTTTCCTGTCTAACAACTCTAAATTTGTATTTTGAGAAGATCTGTAGGAAATTCGAAATTACATATTGGGACTTTCCAGAATTTTCATTCGTTGTTTCAGCCTCATTTAAACTTGTGTAGAATATCATGTAGCTTCCTAAAATCTTGTCGCATCCATCATTAATATGTCTTCGCTGTCATTTGCATGCATTTTTGCATCCATGTCATATTATCTTGTGATGATCGTATCTTTTAAATCGTAGCTCCGATTTAAGTGATCTATAAATGTAAACTGACTAGAATGACGTGGAGAATCACATGCTCTACTTTATTTTCATATTTAACAAATATAAAATGTCTTTAGTTCAGATATGGAAAAATTTAGAAATTAACACATGGGGTCATTTCGAAATACTATATGTTGTTTCCGACCTCATTCGAAATGCTTGGATAGTGTACTTTATTTATGGTTCACCTCTTCCCATGTTAATAAAAAGTTAATATTGATGTGTATCTAAACAGGAGTGAACTAAGTAATCCAAGTGTGGAGTTTAGTCAATATGCAACTCGTTGCATATTGAGGTTCACTTAATGTGTAGTATTTGATTGTTGTGATTGTCATGCCTTGCATACTTAAATCGGACATGCATCATATCTTTTGTGCATCATGGCAGGCGTTTGTTGTGATGTTTGTTGTGTGTTGATGGTGGTTTCCGAATTGTTTCTTATCCATAGAGTTCCGCCAGCGTGTCAGAGTGTGAGGATTTGTTCGACTACGTTTGTTTGTCTGCTTCATGGATCCTTTCTTGTTCCAAACGGGTTCACGGGCAAGATGATCATTTCCCTAGATACAATTACTATCATTGCCATGCTAGTTGTCTCATTTCTTTCTCTATGTTTTGTTGCCTACCACTTAAATGCCAGCCTCCCAACATTGCCAAGAAAAGCCACTAACCTTTCCACAACCCAGCAAACCATTGTTTGGCTATGTTACTGCTTGCTCAGCCTTCTTATAGTGTTGCTAGTTCCAGGTGCAGTTGCTTCCATGTGAAAACATGGGTTCCTTGTTATATCACCATATTGTTGCTAATTAATTTAATGCACCTATATACTTGATAAAAGATGGAAGGCTTGTCCTTCTATCCGTGTTACTTATGCACCGGTGTTATGCTCCATAAGTGAGCGCTCTGAACATGCTTGGGGTTGTTATGGGGACCCCGTAGATTTTCGTTTTGGGACGAAACTCTTCTGGCAAGGCCCAACATTGGTACTATATTTGCCCAACGTAATAATACTAAAAATATAGGGCGTCATGAACCCGAGGAGTAATTCAACATAATATAGGGAGGGCCAGTGCTGATGGTGCTGGTCATAAACAGAGCACTGTGCGGGGCCAAGTCGGGGCAATTCAGGTGATGTCTATCAGGCCTTGTGCACTAGCTTATCCGTCATTTCCTGAGAACACGGTAGACGGCTCCTGCCGGGATCGTCGACACGTTGGGCGGCCTTGCTAGATTTGGTTTACCTTTCTCGAACATCTTGTGTAAGGAATTCTGAGGATACATTGGACTATCTCGAGGTTGATGTTTTCCACTAGGAACCCAAGGAAATCACGGGTTTTCTGCGGTCGAGGTTTCTGACGCAGCGTGTGGTAGTTTGTGATGGACTAGTTGGAGCACCCCTGCAGGGTTATATCTTTCGGAAAGTCGTGCCCGCGGTTATGTGGCATCTTGGAAACTTTTTTAACACCCACTCATAGCAAACTTGAAGTAAACTTAATTAAAACTTGTCAACTGTGTGTGTAACTATGACCGTCTCTTCTCGTGAGTTCTGCATCCGGAAGAGGACACGATGGGTTATGTTTGATGTAAGTAGGTGTTTCGCATCACTTTGCGATCATGATTAGTTCACGTCCATTATGCGTAGATCACCCCACTTTATTCTTGTACTCATAAGTTAGCCACTCAAATAAATGCTTAGTGCTTGTTGCAACCTCAGCACTTAATCATACCTCACCCATTAAGTTTGCTAGTCTTGATACTTTTGCAAATGAGATTGTTAAATCCCTGTGGCTCACAGATTACTACAACAACATTTGTAGGTACATATACATTGATACTTTGAGGTGAGCACAATGATTGTTCTATCTGGAGTTTCTTCTTCTTCTTGTTCATTGATCATAGGATGGGTTCTAGGCTGGCAGTCTGGGATAGCAAGGATGAACATCGTTCTTTTATCATTTGTTTTTTTGTCCGTAGACGGACCCTGCTCTTCTACATGATGATTGAGTGTATTGATTTATTGCGTGGTTCATGCTGTAGCTTGTGGCGAGTGTAAGCCAATACCATATACTCATCTCTTCTGCACATGTACTTGTAACAATATCCATTCTTGCAAAACGACGAGATGCGCTTCTATCCCTGTCGAGGCCCTCATGCCAAAATATGGATAGGATCATATCTTGAGCATTACACAACCCTCACAGGTAGGTAGGGTTATGCTAAATCCAAGTGTCAACAAGGAGTTATCGTGTACATCCCACTTAGGTAGTCACCGTTTCAACATGATCTTATGCATTGGAACAAAGTGCTAAATATGGCATGCACGAAAACTAGATTCTTAGACATGGTCAAAGGGTTGTTTCCCTTTCTCAACAAAGTCTCAGGGGTCTTCAAAGTCTTCTGGTCGAAGTCCCTCGGCAACAATGCAATCTATCGTCACAATAACAACGGTCAAAAATAAGAACTCAACAAAAAACAGAGAAAATAATCTACTCAAAAAAATGTCAAACCATTTTTGTAAAATACTAGGGTGAGCCTAGGTACTGTCATAATTGTTGGGTTTTCTTTTTGAAGTGTAGAAACTTGTAAAAACCATGTGGCATCAGATAATACTACACAATATTACAAGATTTTAGGTGGAAGAATAATTGTACTTGGATATATATTTATCCCTAGGAATTTTTGCAAAATAGAATAAAAAGAAAAAGGAAAAAGGGCCACAACACCTTGGCCAGAATCGGCCATCACCTGGTCCGGCCTAGAGGCCGACCGGCCCACTCGAGCCAGTTAGCCACGCTGTGCCAGATTCAAACCTGACCCCGGGGGCTAGCGAGAGAGAAAGCGAGAAAGAGATGAGGGAGAGGCACAAGAGGGTGACGGTTCAACCCCACCTATCGGTTCCATCGTCAAACCCTCGCTAGAGGGCAGTGAGGCTGACCGGCAACAAGGGGGACCACGACGAGGCAACCTGACGATGGGAATGGACTTAGGGGCGAGTCGCCGATCTGGTGGAGATGGAAAGGGACACCGGAGCACAGGGAGTCACTAGCTATGAGATCCCACGGCGGAGGAGCTTCGGAAGGTGTCCGTCGGGGCCGTTTCCTACAGCAAAAAGGATGGGGAGAGTGGGAACGCATCTGGTGTGCAGGGTAGAGGCAAAGGAGGAAGGAAGAGGGCCGGAGTGGCTTCCTACTATGAGATCAACGACAGGACGAGGCGGAGGAGCTACGGCTTGATCTCGAGCTCGTGGAGCTTTGGGGCGAACTGGGGGGCACTAGAACATGATTAGGAGGAGGGGTGAATGATGAGAGGGGAGAGGGGGTCTCGGGGGAGCCTTAAATAGGTGCGGCACGAGACCACCATGGACCTGTGCTTCGGAGCTGGCTACAACTGCCACTCATGGTAGGGAGGACAGATGGATGGCGCGGGGGCTTTCCTTGTGGTCGTCCATGATCGCGGGGAAAGAGACAGGGGAGAGGGGAATGCGTGTGAGCGAGCGCATGCATTGGCTGGCTTGGGCGGCCTCGAACGCGGTCTGGGAGAGCTGTTGTAGGAGGGAGAGGAGAGGGATGGCAGTATGCCTTGTCACGGATGCCTAGGTTCCTCGACTAGCGCGGGAGGAGAGGCGCAATGCGGACTCGGGATGGGTGCGGAGCTGGCCTGTGGTTGACCTGTTGGAATTATGCCCTAGAGGCAATGATAAATAAGTTATTATTATAATTCCTGTGTCAAGATAATCGTTTATTATCCATGCTATAATTGTATTGAGTGAAGACTTAGATACATATGTGGATACATAGACAAAACACTGTCCCTAGCAAGCCTCTAGTTGGCTAGCCAGTTGAACAAGGACAGTCAGGGTCTTCTGACTATGTACAATGTGTTGTTGCTTGATAACTGGATCACATTAGTGGGAAAATCATGTGTTGGACTAGACCGAAACTAATAGACGTAGCATGTTGATCGTGTCATTTTGTTGGTACTGTTTTCTGTGTGTCAAGTATTTATTCCTATGACCATGAGATCATATAATTCACTGACACCGGAGGAATACTTTGTGTGTATCAAACGTCACAACGTAACTGGGTGGCTATAAAGATGATCTACGGATATCTCCGAAGGTGTCCGTTGAGTTAGTATAGATCAAGACTGGGATTTGTCACTCCGTGTGACAAAGAGGTATCTCGGGGCCCACTCGGTAATACAACACCACACGCAAGCCTTGCAAGCAATGTGACTTAGTTTAATTTGAGGGATCTTGTATTACAGAACGAGAAAAGAGACTTGCCGGTAAACGAGATTGAAATAGGTATGCGCATACTAACGATCGAATCTCGGGCAAGTAACACACCGAAGGACAAAGGGAATCACATACGGGATTATATGAATCCTCGGTACTAAGGTTCAAACGATAAGATCTTCGTAGAATATGTAGGATCCAATATGGGCATCGAGATCCCGTTATTGGATATTGACTGAGAAGTCCCTCGGGTCATGTCTACATAGTTCTCGAACCCGCAGGGTCTGCACACTTAAGGTTCGACGTTGTTTTATGCGTATTTGATTGATATGGTTGGTTACCGAATGTTGTTTGAAATCTCGGATGAGATCACGGACATCACGAGGGTTTCCGTAATGGTACAAAGATGAAGGTTTTCGGAATTACCGGGAAAGACGAATGGGTTCTGGATGCTCACCGGGGGGGGCATCCCATCCCGGGGAAGCCCATAGGCCCTAGGGGTGCCGCACCAGCCCTTAGTGGGCTGGTGGGCAAGCCCAGAGAGGACCCTGCGCAGGGAGATAGAAAATCAAAGGAGAAAAAAAGGGGAAGTGGGAAGGAAGGGAAGGACTCCACCTTCCAATCCTACTTGGACTAGGATTGGAGGAGCACTCCTCCTCCCCCCATTGGCGAAACCCCTTGGGGCTCCTTGAGCCCCAAGGAAAGTCCCCTCCCCTCCCCCCTATATATACGGAGGTTTTAGGGATTATTTGAGACAACTTTTCCACAGCAGCCCGACCACATACCTCCATGGTTTTTCCTCTAGATCGCGTTTCTGCGGAGCTCGGGCGGAGCCCTGCTGAGATTAGATCACCACCAACCTCCGGAGCGCCGTCACGCTGCCGGAGAACTCATCTACCTCTCCGTCTCTCTTGCTAGATCAAGAAGGCTGAGATCATCGTCAAGCTGTACGTGTGCTGAACACGGAGGTGCCGTCCGTTCTGCACTAGATCGGAGCGGATCGTGGGACGGATCACGGGACGGTTCGTGGGACAGTTCGCGGGGCGGATCGAGGGACGTGAGGACATTCCACTACATCAACCGCATTTATTAACGCTTCTTCTGTGCGATCTACAAGGGTACGTAGATCTGAAATCCCCCTCGTAGATGAACATCACCGTGATAGGTTTTCGTGCACGTAGGAAAATTTTTGTTTCCCATGCGACGTTCCTCAACAGTGGCATCATGAGCTAGGTTCATGCGTAGATGTCTTCGCGAGTAGAACACACAAGTTTTTGTGGGCGGTGATGTGCGATTTTCTGCGCTCCTTAGTCTTTTCTTGATTCCGCGGTATTGTTGGATCGAAGCGGCTCGGACCGACATTACTCGTACGCTTACGAGAGACTGGTTTCTTCGCTATGAGTAACCCCGTTACTCATAGATGACTGGCGAGTGTTAGTTTCTCCAACTTTAGTTGAATCGGATGAGGTTAAATAGCAATTCATATATCTCCATTGTGGTGTTTGCGTAAGTAAGATGCGATCCTACTAGATACCCATGGTCACCACGTAAAACATGCAACAACAATTAGAGGACGTCTAACTTGTTTTTCCATGGTATGCTTGTGATGTGATATGGCCAACGATGTGATGTGATATATTGGATGTATGAGATGATCATGTTGTAATAGTTAATATCGACTTGCACGTTGATGGTACGGCAACCGGCAGGAGCAATAGGGTTGTCTTTAAACTAACGTTTGTGCTTGCAGATGCGTTTACTATATTGCTAGGATGTATAGCACGACAACCCCGATGGTGACACGTTGATGGAGATCATGGTGTGGCGCCGGTGATAGAAGATCGTGCCGGTGCTTTGGTGATGGAGATCAAGAAGCACGTGATGATGGACATATCATGTCATTTATGAATTGCATGTTATTTTGCTTAGAACGACGGTAGCATTATGAGGTGATCTCTCACGAAAATGTCAAGACGAAATTGTGTTCTCTCCGACTGTGCACCGTTGCTACAGTTCATCGTTTCGAGACACCACGTGATGATCGGGTGTGATAGACTCAACGTTCACATACAACGGGTGCAAAACAGTTGCACACGCGGAACACTCGGGTTAAGCTTGACGAGCCTAGCATGTGCAGACATGGCCTCGGAACATATGAGACCGAAAGGTCGATCATGAGTCATATAGTTGATATGATTAGCATAGGGATGCTTACCACTGAAACTATCCTCAACTCATGTGATGATCGGACTTGAGCTAGTGGAATTGGATCATGAACCACTCAAATGACTAGAGAGATGTACTTTTTGAGTGGGAGTTTAGCAAGTAATTTGATTAAGTTAAACTCTAATTATCTTGCACATAGTCTAAGTCCACTTTGAATATATTTGTGTTGTAGATCATGGCTCATGCGACAGTCACCCTGAATTTTAATACATTCCTAGAGAAAGCTAAGTTGAAAGATGATGGAAGCAACTTTGTAGACCGGGCTCGTAATCTTAAGTTGATGCTACAAGCTGGGAAGAAGGATTATGTCCTTGATGCTGCGCTAGGAGATGAACCACCCGCTATGGCTGACCAAGATGTTAAGAACGCTTGGTTAACACGTAAGGAGGACTACTCAGTAGTTCAATGTGCAGTCTTGTATGGCTTAGAACTGGGACTTCAACGTTGCTTTGAGCGTCATGGAGCATATGAGATGTTCCAGGAGTTGATGTTTATGTTTCAGAAGAACGCTCGGATCGAGAGGTATGAGACCTTCGATAAATTCTATGCTTGCAAGATGGAGCAGAATTCGTCTGTTAGTGAACACGTGCTCAAAATGTCTGGGTACTCAAACCATCTAGCTGAGCTAGGGATTGAACTCCCGCAAGAGGCTATCACTTACAGAATTCTTCAATCACTGCCACCAAGCTATAAGGGCTTTGTGTTGAACTACAACATGCAAGGGATGAACAAGTCACCCGGCGAGTTGTTCGCGATGCTGAAAGTCGCAGAGTCAGAACTCCGTAAAGAACATCAAGTGTTGATGGTGAATAAGACCACTAGTTTCAAGAGAAATGGCAAAGGAAAGAAGGGTAATTCAAAGAAGAGCGGCAAACCTGTTGCCAATCCGACGAAGAAACCCAAAGCTAGACCTAAGCCTGAAACGGATTGCTATTATTGCAAGGGTATGGGTCACTGGAAGCGCAACTGCCCCAAGTATCTGGCTGATAAGAAGGCGGCCAAAGAAAAATCAGGTATATTTGATATACATGTTATTGATGCGTACTTAGCCAGCTCTCGTAGTAGTGCCTGGGTATTCGATACCGGTTCTGTTGCTCATATTTGCAACTCGAAACAGGAACTGCGGAATAGGCGAAGGCTGGCGAAAGATCAAATGACGATGCGCATGGGAAATGGTTCCAAGGTTGATGCCATCACCGTCGGCAATGTTTCTCTTCAGTTACCATCAGCATTAGTTATGAACTTGAATAATTGTTATTTAGTGCCTGCGTTAAGCATGAACGTTATATCTGGATCTTGTTTATTGCGAGACGGTTACTCGTTTAAGTCAGAGAATAATGGTTGTTCTATTTCTATGAGTAATATCTTTTATGGTCATGCACCCAATGTGAGAGGATTGTTCATATTGAATCTTGATAGTGATAATACACATATACATAACATTGAGACCAAAAGAGTTAGAGTTAACAATGATAGCGCCATGTTTTTTGGCACTGCCGCTTAGGTCATATTGGTCTAAAGCGCATGAAGAAACTCCATATCGATGGACTTTTGGAGTCACTTGACTTTGATTCACTTGACACGTGCGAACCATGCCTCATGGGCAGGATGACTAAAACTCCGTTCTCCGGAGCAATGGAGCGTGCAAGTGACTTGTTGGAAATCATACATACCGATGTGTGTGGTCCGATGAGCGTGGAGGCACGCGGCGGATAACGTTATTTTCTGACCTTCACTGATGATTTGAGTAGATATGGTTATGTCAACTTAATGAAGCACAAGTCTGAACCATTTGAAAAGTTCAAGCAATTTCAGAGTGAAGTTGAAAATCATCGTAACAAGAAGATCAAATTCCTACGGTCTGATCGTGGGGGTGAATATCTGAGTTTCGAGTTTGCTGCTCACTTAAGACAATGTGGAATTGTTTCACAGTTGACACCGCCTGGAACACCACAGCGTAACGGTGTGTCCGAACGTCGTAATCGTACTTTATTAGAGATGGTGCGATCTATGATGTCTCTTACCGATTTGCCGTTATCGTTTTGGGGTTATGCATTAGAAATAGCTGCATTCACTTTAAATAGGGCACCATCAAAATCCATTGAGACGACACCATACGAACTGTGGTGTGGCAAAAGACCAAAGTTGTCATTTCTTAAGGTCTGGGAATGTGATGCTTATGTCAAAAAGCTTCAGCCTGAAAAGCCGGAACCCAAAGCGGAAAAGTGCATCTTCATAGGTTACCCGAAAGAGACAGTTGGGTACACCTTCTCTCTCAAATCCGAGGGCAAAGTGTTTGTTGCTAAGAACGGAGCTGTTCTCGAGAAGGAGTTTCTCTCGAGAGAATTGAGTGAGAGGACGATAGAACTTGATGAGGTTGTCGAACCTCTCATCCCTTTGGATGGTGGCGCAGGGCAAGGGGAAACCCCTGTCATTTGACGCCGGTTGAGGAGGAAGATAATGATGATGATCATGAAACTCTGCATCAAGTTCCTGTCGAACCTCGCAGGTCGACGAGACCGCGTACTACTCTAGAGTGGTACAGTAACCCCGTCTTGTGGCAAAGGGTTTTTCACAAGTTCAAGGAGTTGACTATGATGAGACGTTCTCACCCGTAGCAATGCTTAAGTCCGTCAGAACCATGTTAGTAGTAGCTGCATTTTTCGATTATGAAATCTGGCAGATGGATGTCAAAACGGCATTCCTTAACGGTTTCCTTAAGGAAGAGTTGTATATGATGCAACCCGAAGGTTTTGTCAATCCTAAAAATACTAACAAAGTGTGCAAGCTCCAGCGATCCATTTATGGACTGGTGCAAGCATCTCGGAGTTGGAATAAACGCTTTGATGAGGTGATCAAAGCATTTGGGTTTATACAAGTGGTGGGAGAATCTTGTATTTACAAGAAAGTGAGTGGGAACTCTGTGGCATTTCTAATATGATATGTGGATGACATATTGCTGATTGGAAACAACATGGAGTTTTTGGAGAGCATAAAGGATTACTTGAATAAAAGTTTCTCTATGAAGGACCTAGGAGAAGCTGCTTACATTCTAGGCATTAAGATCTATAGGGATAGATCAAAACGCCTGATAGGACTTTCACAAAGTACATACCTTGATAAAGTTTTGAGGAGGTTCAGAATGGAACAGTCCAAGAAGGGGTTCTTGCTAGTTTTACAAGGTACGAGATTGAGTAAGACTCAGTGCCTAGCAACTGATAAAGATAGATAGCGTATGAGCACCGTCCCCTATGCTTCAGCCATAGGTTCTATCTTGTATGCAATGTTGTGCACTAGACCGGACGTTAGCCTGGCCATAAGTATGGCAGGCAGGTTCGAGAGTAATCCAAGAGTGAATCACTGGACGGCGGTCAAGAATATACTGTTTCTCGTGTATGGAGGTGACGAAGAGCTCGCCGTAAAAGGTTACGTCGATGCAAGCTTTGACACAGATCCAGACGACTCTAAGTTGCAGACCGGATACGTATTTATTCTTAATGGGGGTGCGGTAAGCTGGTGCAGTTCCAGGGAAAGCGTCGTAGCTGATTCTACATGTGAAGTGGAGTACATGGCTGCCTCGGAGCCAGCTATGGAGGGTGTGTGGATGAAGCAGTTCATGACGGATCTTGGAGTGGTGCCAAGTGCACTGAATCCAATAACCTTGTTCTGTGACAACACGGGTGCCATTGCCTTAGCAAAGGAACCACGGTTTCACAAGAAGACCACACACATCAAATGACGCTTCAACCTTATCCGCGACCACGTCGAAGGGGATGACGTAAATATATGCAAAGTGCACACGGATCTGAATGTAGCAGACCCACTGACTAAACCTCGTCCACGGGCAAAGCATGATCAACACCAGAACTGTATAGGTGTGAGATTTATTACAATGTAATTCGCATGGTGATGTGAGGGCTAGATTATTGACTCTAGTGCAAGTGGGAGACTGTTGGAATTATGCCCTAGAGGCAATGATAAATAAGTTATTATTATAATTCATGAGTCAAGATAATCGTTTATTATCCATGCTATAATTGTATTGAATGAAGACTTAGATACATGTGTGGATACATAGACAAAACATTGTCCCTAGCAAGCCACTAGTTGGCTAGACAGTTGATCAAGGATAGTCAGGGTGTTCTGACTATGTACAAGGTGTTGTTTCTTGATAACTGGATCACATCATTGGGAAAATCATGTGATGGACTAGACCCAAACTAATAGACGTAGCATGTTGATCGTGTCATTTTGTTGCTACTGTTTTCTGCGTGTCAAGTATTTATTCCTATGACCATGAGATCATATAACTCACTGACACCGGAGGAATACTTTGTGTGTATCAAACGTCACAACGTAACTGGGTGGCTATAAAGATGCTCTACAGGTATCTCCGAAGGTGTCCGTTGAGTTAGTATGGATCAAGACTGTGATTTGTCACTCCGTGTGACGGAGAGGTATCTCGGGGCCCACTCGGTAATACAACATCACACACAAGCCTTGCAAGCAATGTGACTTAGTGTAAGTTGCGGGATCTTGTATTACGGAACGAGAAAAGAGACTTGCCGGTAAACGAGATTGGAATAGGTATGCGGATACTGATGATCCATTCTCGGGCAAGTAACATATCGAAGGACAAAGGGAATGACATACGGGATTATATGAATCCTTGGCACTGAGGTTCAAACGATAAGATCTTCGTAGAATATGTAGGATCCAATATGCTCATCCGGGTCCCGCTATTGGATATTGACCGAGAAGTCCCTCGGGTCATGTCCACATAGTTCTCGAACCCGCAGGGTCTACACACTTAAGGTTTGACGTTGTTTTATGCGTATTTGAGTTATATGGTTGGTTACCGAATGTTGTTCGGAATCCCGGATGATATCACGGACGGCACGAGGGTTTCCGGAATGGTTCGGAGATGAAGATTGATATATGGGATTACCGCATTTGATTACCGGAAGGTTTTCAGAATTACCGGGAATGTACCGGGAATGACGAATGGGTTCCGGATGTTCACCGGGGGGGCACCCACCCCGGGGAAGCCCATAGGCCTTAGGGGTGCCGCACCAGCCCTTAGTGGGCTGGTGGGCAAGCCCAGAGAGGCCCCTGTGCAGGGAGATAGAAAATCAAAGGAGAAAGAATAAAAGGGGAAGTGGGAAGGAAGGGAAGGACTCCACCTTCCAATCCTAGTTGGACTAGGATTGGAGGAGGACTCCTCCTCCCCCCATCGGACGAACCCCTTGGGGCTCCTTGAGCCCAAAGGCAAGGCCCCTCCCCTCCCCCCTATATATACGAAGGTTTTAGGGCTGATTTGAGACAACTTTTCAACGGCAGCCCGACCACATACCTCCACGGTTTTTTCTCAAGATCGCGTTTCTCCGGAGCTCGGGCGGAGCCCTGCTGAGATTAGATCACCACCAACCTCCGGAGCGCCGTCACGCTGCCGGAGAACTCATCTACCTCTCCGTCTCTCTTGCTGGATCAAGAAGGCCGAGATCATCGTCGAGATGTACGTGTGCTGAACGCGGAGGTGCCGTCCGTTCGGCACTAGATCGGAGCGGATCGTGGGATGGATCGTGGGACGGTTCGTGGGACGGTTCGCGGGGCGGATCGAGGGATGTGAGGACGTTCCACTACATCAACTGCGTTTATTAACGCTTCTGCTGTGCGATCTACAAGGGTACGTAGATCTGAAATCCACCTCGTAGATGAACATCACAATTATAGGTTTTCGTGTGCGTAGGAACTTTTTTGTTTCCCATGCGACGTTCCCCAACACGGCCATCACTGTAGCGCGCTCTAGAGCACGACTTTGGCCGGCACGATGGCATTTTTGTTGTGCTCTGGCGTGTCGTGAATTGTCCACCGTATGCATGGAGAATAAAAAAAGGGGGGAGAGGCATGGGATGCTCTGGAAAAGCCAGGGGTGGAGTAGAGCACAGGGAGAGTGGAAATAAGTGGCCGTCTAGGGGCTTGTAGGTGGGGTTTCTCCCCTGCATTCATGGATCTGGGTGCTTGGAAGCTTACTGGGGAAGCTTGGGGTCCCTATGGAGATGTGGAAAAGGGTAAAGTCCTTGGTTGCTCTAGGAGCAGATTTGATAATCTGGCAGAAGGTGTTTGTTGGGGTTTTGGGCAAGATTACTTAACGCAAATGCGGAGGAACTTAATAGGAAGCTATTGGGGGTAAAATCAATAGGGATCACCAAGTTTTAGCTCATTTATGCAAGGTTGGCAATGGTGAATTAAACTCCCACAAATGCACAACTTGGTGTATCATCCTTATTTGGAGGCTAGATCACTGTTGCAAAGTTTGAGACCAATTGGATAAACATGGCAATGTAAAGTTGCTAAAGTTTAGCTCTGGGAAGTTAGGGTTTTTTTTGGGGGGGGGGGTTGTCCAATATTTTGAGCATGACCATGTGTTGAAACTCTTATGTATGGAAAATATATGTCCACTGAGTTTCCCTAAATTTTCTCAAGTACTCCCTATGTAAACTTACATAAGAGTGTTTAGATTACTAAAGTAGTGTTCTAAATGCTCTTATATTAGTTTACAAAGGGAGTGTTTTTGAAGTGATAAAATATTCTTTTCCCTATGAAATACAATTTCTAGCTCCAGAAGGATGTATTTAAATAGAATAGGAAAATAACTTTTCAAATAATTATAATTATTTTATGGTTTTGGGAAACCTTTTTTATAATACGTTCCAAATAAAAACTATGGAGTAAGGCATCTCTCCTAAATTGGGGACTTGCAGTGCAAATTTGAAATGAGGGGTTTTAGCAAGCTTAAAATAAATAAATGCCTTTTGTTGAAATAATAATTTATAAAATAGTTTCCTGGTCCTGTTCACATGGCATGATCATCGGGGAAAGGTTTGGGGTCAAGGATATGGGTTATTTAGAGGAGAATATCTCTAGTGATATAAAAACTCAATCTGACATACATGCAAGTAGCAACCAAATCATCCATTACAAACCTGCAAAAAGTTTTAATTGGATCCAATTTTTATAAGAACATCATGTGACGAAAGTGGTACAAACAAAGGGTGTGACACAGGGCCATCTTCATGTAAAGGGATTGAACCATTCTCTCCCCCAGACCCCGACTCGAGCTACAAGCTCTTGGCCGTAGTGCAATACAACACAAGTAGGAATAGTGTTTTACACCGCACGATGGCCTAAACCTAGGTAGCTTGTGTGTGAGGTTCGTATCCAGTGAGAAGGAGTGAGGTCACCGTCGATCTTGTTGTGTTTACCGTTGTGTTGTAGTTTCCCAACCCAAGCCCAGTGTTCGAACCTTGTTCTTTGGAGAAGTCCGGGGACGCCGATTCTCGACTAGGACAGTTGGCGGGCCAAGTAGGGGGACTTTCCATCTTCATGCCTTCAACCTGCACGCCGAGCTACCACTAGGATTCTGCGAAGCCAGGTGACCAAGGTACCCTAGCTCGGTGCCCTCGCGACACCACCTAGCCCGTCGGGAAAAGGGTGGCCTCCGCCGACCACCCATCGGTGAATGAGCCGATGCGTGGCTGCTCCACCACCATCTACTTGCTCGCCCATCATGATCCTCTGGCTCCGCGTGCTGTGTTGCTCATTACGTAGGAGCTCCTGTGCTACCTGTCATGGGAATGATCCTGACAATAATACCAGGGGTACGAATGAGGGGTGGAGCCTTGCTAGGGCGTAGTGCTAAACTCGGATGTACGCGTTCGGGCCAGTCGGGAGTGGTAACAACCCTACGTCTCGAGCCCTGAGGCTGATGTTTGCTGATGGGGTATGCGACAATACAAGACGCTGGACCCTTGGTAAGTAGCTCGGGAGTGACTTATATAGAGTGCACCATGACCGCCTAAGCCTCATTGCAAGGGCGAGTTAATGCTAATAACTATGGAAGTTACTAATAACAACAACTCTTACTTCGGCGTTAGTGGTAACGTACGTCTTCACTGCACTTCATGTGGTAGTTAAGTCTGTAAGCATTGCAGTCCCTTCGTTGCCCATGCCTTGCCGTAGTATGAGTGTTAGGGCGCATACGATTGACACGGGATGATTCGAGGGACTTTGTACAAGCCGAATGAAGACACGCTTGTCCGGGTGACGTCATGACTGCATCGGTTAGTTTTGGGACACATATGTCAATGTAGGGTCTTAGGTAGGCATGCCTTGGGATGTAGGTCTGTAGGACTACCCCTAATGTATGACCCCGTCCGTAGCCCCTGAGTTAGTTGAAGTTTTGCTCCCCGAGTATATGACACTCTTTGTTGTCCTCGGCGTCTGAGGGACGCTGAGGTTGTAGCTCGAGGCTACATCACTCGGACACTTAGTAAACCACTGCGGATTCAAGAGAAAAAGATTCTATGTGTTGGAGCTTGCCGGCATGCTTATAATCGGTCATAATTGAATACCTTTCAAGATAGATTCAATGACTTGGACGATCGCGATCTTGGGGATCCGAACTTCCAATCGGCGAGGTACGACGGGTCCCACTCGTGCTGAAGTAAGGGTGATCTGGTCGCCTTCTTGTGTTTTCCGAATGCTCAGAGTCTCTCAAAAAGACGAGTGGCAGGGTATTCGTCTCACCTCATCATGTGTGGTGGATATGTAATCCATTCGGTTCATGAGGGAGGCGGCTTCTCCATGTTTTGTTTGAATTGATGGAGCGCAAGGGTAGCGGAATGAGCGGCGACGTGGGTAGTCGAGGTAGTGGAGAGACGCCTTGATTCCCGCGCGTGAAATGTCGCTGCCGTGATAGAGGTGTGCTACCATCGGGATCTTGCAGATCTTCGTCCTGTTGATGAAGCACTCAATGGGGTATCTCCCTCTAGCGTATAAGTGGGACAAGGCAGCGAGTGGAGGGAACCATGCTGCCAGATTTGAGTCATTTCCATCCCCTCCATCGAACCTTTCTGTTGTGGCTAAAGCTCCTCGCCATCTCCAACATCCTCCCACCTCGCCCGCTCCTCCATGCAACATGGTGAAGGGCACAACAGTGAAAGCTGAGCGGGCCAAGAAAGGCTCGCATGGGTCTTCCTCGAGTACCGGGATGCTCCCACCGGGCTGTATTCCGCGCAACTCGATGTCGTCCCAAGTTTGCAAGGGGCGCCTGCAGGAGCTAGAGAGCGAAGGCTTGGTGGCTCCGGGGAGCTGGAGGCTGCCAGATGAAGGTGAGCTAGAGCCTGCGCTGAGAGATGATGAGCGAGTGCTCCTTGTCACCCATGTGGAAAGAGGTTTTTCTATGCGCCGCATCCATTCTTACACGCGTTCCTTGACTTTTTCGGACGCAACTTCATCATCTCCACCCTAATGTTGTCTCGTACTTAGCTGCTTTCTCTATGCGAGAGCTTCCTCGGGTGCTATCTGCACTGGGATTTTTCAATTATTTGTTCACGTGCCAAGTGATGATAGTGAAAAAGTCTTCTCAATTGGGGGAAAGATGCATGTAGTGCAACTCTGTGGGGCTTTAGGAATAGATCTCAGGGGTAAAAGTAGTTTTGCTCAGATATCCATCCCCGACTATGTGAATGGTTGGCAGGACTCGTGGCTCTATTGCCACGCTGTTCCAGTCGGTGAGGGTAAGTCTGGGCTCCACCTTGTTCGCTTGAGCGAATTCAGTCGACTCCCTCATTGACTGTGTCTAAGGAAGAGAGGACATACATAGATATCCTGCTGATAGCATTGGTTCCTCTGTTGCGGAAGAATACCAACGGGATGGACCTTCTGGAAGTCTTTTTCCAGCGGAGGATCCAGCCTCTACAGGCCAGGGCCCACCCCATGTGGATGTATAGTGGTCCGGATGATCCAACCCTCATTAACCCGGAGGAGATTGGGGCAAACCAGCTAAAAGAAAAGCTCAAGGCCATAACACCCATGCGAGACAATCCGAGGGGTACCAGGTTGGTGCCTCCTTTCTCGGCGAACCAGCCGCCGAATGAGGTAAGGCTTCATGCGCTTGGACCGAGGGAATTTCTTTGTCGCTTGTCATTCCTATTTGTAATTTTGACTCCACCACTCGACAGGCTTTTACAGGGCTGGCCAGCTCTGTTCTGTTGGTTGACCGTGCACCTATCGATGTGGCGAGTGACAACGAGCACCGAGATGACTAGAAAGGTGAAGAAGACAAAGATGACGACGAGGAGACGGAGGATAGTGGCGACGAACACGGGGACAAGGAGGAGTGTTCTCGATCTGATGAAGTCCCACCTAAGGCTCGCTCCAAGGCACGCTAGGACCCTGGGTTCCATATTGGGGGTGCTAGGACCCCGGAGGTGACAAAGTCCATTGTGTCGTCCATGCCGACCCGCAGTTCCGAACGAGGCTGGAGTAAGCGAGCGGTGTCACCGGAGAAGGATGCCAAGCAACCGAAGACCACGACCTCGAAGCCCCGGAAGGTTGTTCTGCCACGCATCAAGGTCGACGTGCCAGTGGATTCTGCGTAAGTGCTTTTGCCGAGAGATTATTTCTTGGCTTACCAAGGTATCCTGAGTGATGGCTGGTTTTCTTGTTGTCTCTGTTGCAGACCTGATACCTCGACTTCTTCTCTGGAGCCGAAGACCTTTGACAAAGGGCAGGTGGCTGACTACATCACTTCCTGCAAAGGTAACCCTTGGTCTTATTTATGCACCAATCGGGACTTGAGACTTAGCCATGAAATGACCTTTAGATTGTTTGTCGATTTCTGCATGGCCACAAAACGTGATCGAACACGACCTTGTCAGTCCTCTAGTAGTTGATGTAGCCTCTAAGAAAGTTGTGACTCCGAGCGGAGTGACTGAGCCCTCGGCTGCCAAGGTTCAGGTACCCGTGGTTCGGGAGGCTGCTTCGGCCAGAGCGCCATTCAGACTTGGTTCATTTGTCACTCCGTCGCTTCCTCCCATGGACCACAACATTTTCCAGCTGCATTATATCCAGGAGGATAAAGAAGGGGCGCACAAAGAGGCCCTGGCCCAGTTGGAAGTGATGATTGGGCGACTGAAGGAAGCGTATGATGCGAGCAAAGCTATGGTGAAGAACATTCGAGTGAGTCCTTTGCGAGCACACATATTTTTAGTTTCTGAACATGATCTCGAGTGGGTTTGCTCCGAGGCACACCCACTGGGTGTTAGTTTTCACTGGGGGCGCGCTGAGTGCACCCACTGGGTGTAGTCCCCGAGGCTACCGTCTACTCGAGTAGTTGGTGGTAGTCTTAGTCCCTTTGCTGATTCGAGAGAGGTTGATAGAATACGGGCCCTTTGTCCCTCCTCTTATCTTTCCAGTGGGGGCGCACTGAGCGCACCCGCTGGGTGTAGTCCCCGAGGCTATCGTCGCCTAGATCAGTCGACGGTAGTCTTAGATTTATCATTTCTGCGTTTTCCTTGACTTGTGTTTGTTCCCAACAGTGTGCCTGTAGGACCGGGAGCCGTGATGACACTGCGGAGAGGGAATTGCAAGCCATGTGTCTCTGTCTTGATGCAGAAAAGGCCAAGATCAAGCGTATGGAACAGGAGAAGCGTGTCGCTGAAGGTAAGCATTTGTTGTCCAACTGTCCCTTGATTCGATTTTCCTCCTCATCCGACTTAGGCTATCTTGTTAGATCGCCTTTCTCAGAGGTTGAAGAATTCCATTTCTTTATTTACCATGAATGAGGCCGTCGAGAAGAGGGATGAAGATCTGGCATCGGCCTGGAGAGAGGCCAATCAGAAAATCTAGGTGGCCGAAACCAAGCTCAAGATGTTCGGGACACTTCAAAAAGAGAACTAGATTTACAAGGTTGGCACGGAAAAATCGGTTGAGAAACTTGCTGAGCTGAAAAATCTCTACGCCGAGTTGGGGACCAAATTCGGGGAGGTCATCGCCAAGAAGGACAAACTGGAGGAGTTCGTTGAAAACTTCCACAAGAAACATTGCGAGAAACTCAAAGGTATGTCACGAATACTAATGATCTCTTGTTATCGCCTTGTAGTTTATGAATGATATTTCTCATCCTTTTGTTGTTCGACTGAACCCATCCTTCTCTATCGGTGTCGACGAAGAGACGACAAGAATCGAGAAGGAGCTGGACCCTAAGGCAGGGATCCTGAAGGATAGTGCCACTTTAGCTCTTCTCATGCTGAAA
The DNA here is from genome assembly GCF_904849725.1 of Hordeum vulgare subsp. vulgare. Taxonomy (NCBI): domain Eukaryota; kingdom Viridiplantae; phylum Streptophyta; class Magnoliopsida; order Poales; family Poaceae; genus Hordeum; species Hordeum vulgare. The sequence continues at coordinate 296,910,664 of NC_058519.1, forward strand.
GCTCGCGTCGACTACGTGCTCGGTTGCTTCAAGTGGCTCTAATCGGCTGTCGGAGAGATGGATCAAGAGAGCACCCCTGACGATGAATTTCCTAAGGACGCCCAGACCATCGTGAACCGAGTGAAGGCAATACCCAAATAGCTCCAATCTTGGATGAAATCAGCAGCATAGGTCGGAGCCGACATCTCACTCTCAGTTGTCTACACCCATTGTAAAGGAGTGGATGAAGAGAAACTAAAGAATCTCTGGGTCGTCAATAGGAAGAGCGCCAAGTTCGATTATTTCATGGAGGTGTTCATGGCGGTTGCCACTCGGATCGCCGTCGGGATCGAGCTCGACACCTTCGTGGAAGCGGTGGAGTCTTCAATCTCCGAGTGATGCTCGGAGAAAAAACATTAAGTTCCAATTTGCCTCAGAATGCCGAGTTGTAACATCCACACTTTGAACGAGCCTTGGGCTCCTTCTTATGGGCACCTTTTTCTTGAACTAGAACTCAATTTTATTCGTCTTCATTGGAACTTGGATCTTATTTGCTTGATTATCTTTATCCGGGGTCACTTTTACTTGGGCGAGAGCACATTCCTAGCCGAGTCCCACGTTTGGAGGCTATGCTCTCTCAGAGCTAGTTTTAACTTAGGCTTAAGTAGGTTCACGGCTAAGCCCCTGAGTGTGGAGGCTGTCCTTACACACGGCAGGTTTTCACTTAGGGGAAAGCTGGTTTGCGGCTAAGCCCCCGAGTGTGAAGGTTGTCCTCACTCGGGGCTGGTTTTAACATAGGCCAAAGTTGGTTCGCGGCTAAGCCCCCGAGTGTGGAGGTTGTCCTCACTCGGGGCAGGTTTTACCCTAGGCGAAAACAGGTTCGCTGCTAAGCAATGATTGTTCTGTTCATCTTGATGACCGAGTGAAGAACTTTCTTCCATTCAGAACCATTTTAACATAGGCGAAGGCTGGTTTGTAGATAAGCCCCCGAGAGTGGAGGTTGTACTCACTCGGGGAAGGTTTTCCCTTATGTGAAAACAGGTTCACTACCAACATGGGAAGGTAGTTCTTTCAAACTTGACGATGGTCATCTCCATCTTGGTGCCTGAATGAAGATCGTGCCCTCATTCGGGGCCGTTTTAACTTAGGCAAAGGCTGGTTCGCGGCTAAGTCCCCAAGTTTGGAGGTTGTATTGACTCAGGGCAGGTTTTACCTTAGGGAAAAATAGGTTCGCTGCAAAGGAGTGATTGTTATGTTCATCTTGGCGACCGAATGAACAACTTGCTTCGATTCGGAACCGTTTTAACTTAGGCAAAGGCTGGTTTGCGGCTAAGCCCCCGAGCGTGGATACTGTCCTCACAGGGGGAAGGTTTTTCCCTTAGGTGAACACATGTTTTCTACCAATATGGGAAGGTAGTTCTTGCGAACGTGATGATGGTCTTGTCCATCTTGGTGTTTGAATGAAGATCGTGCCCTCATTCAGGACCATTTTAACTTAGGGGAAGGCTGGTTCGTGGTTTTGTCCCCGAGTGTGGAGGCTGTCCTCACTCGAGGCAGGTTTTACCTTAGTCGAAAACAGGTTCGCTCCTAAGGAATGATTATTCGGTTCATCTTGGCGACCGAATGAAGAACTTGCTTCGATTCAGAAACATTTTCACTTTGGCGAAGGTTGGTTTGTGGCTAAGCCCCCGAGCATGGAGATTGTCCTCACTCGGGGCAGGTTTCTTCCTTAGCCAAAAATAGGTTCGCTACCAAGATGGGAGGGTAGTTTTTGTGAACTTGATGATGGTCCAGTCCATCTTGCTTCCCGAGTCAAGATCATGCCCTCATTCCGGTCTATTTTAACTTAGGAGAAGGCTGGTTCTTGGTTAAGTTCCCGAGTGTGGAGGTTGTCCTCACTCAGGGCAGGTTTTACCTTAGGTGAAAACAGGTTCGCATCTAAGGATTTTACGTGGTGGGGATGTGTTCCACTGGAGTGAGAGGTCTGGCCATTGTTAAAGAAAGAAAGTATTGTATGCCTCTAACCATTCGAATTCATTACATGAATGAAAAGACACGTTCTAAGTATAGAACTTGCGGAGGAGGCCCGCATTCCAGGTTCTAGGCTCTTCCACTCCATTCTTGAGGTTGTATAATTGATAAGCCCCATTGTGGAGGACTTTGGAGATAGGGCCCTTGCCACGGAGGTGCCAGTTTATGGAGTTTTTATTGGTCCAGTAAGAGGTCCAAGTCCCCTTCCTAAAAAACTCGGCCCCTAACTTGCTTGACATGGTAGCACCTCAGGTCTACCTGGTACAGTGTGGACCGAATGAGGGCTAGCACTCTCTCCTGTTCGAAGAGAACCAAACCGCCTTGTCATGGTGTCTTGGCTTTAGCTTCATTGTACTGCTCCACTCGGGGGGGGGAGTTGTGACATAAGTCACTCGACAGAACAACTTCAGATCCATACACGATGAAGAAAGGGGTACACTTGGTTGAGTAATTCACAGTCGTCCGCATACCCCACAATACGGATGGTAATTCTTCTACCCATGCGCCTGCGGTGTACTTGAGATCTCTCATCACTCGGGGCTTCAGTCCCTGCAGTATCATATCGTTCATTCGTTTGGCCTGCCCGTTGGACTACGGGTGAGCCACGGAGGCGTAATTTACCTGAGTGCCCTGAGAGTGACAGAACTAGCGGAACTCCTCCGAGTTGAAATTGGACCCGTTGTCGGTGATGACATCGTGAGGAACTCTGAATCTCAAGATAATCTGCCGAATGAACCTGGTGGTAGTCGCTGAATCCAGGCTTTTGATGGGCTTGGCCTCGACCGACTTGGTGAACTTATCCACTACAACTAGTAGGTGGGTGAATCCACTCCACCCAGTCCGAAAAGGGACAACCATGCCACCTATGTCCGAGAGGACACATGATGGCTACAGGTTCCCGAGTGGATCTCGTGCAAGATATGTAGTCCTTCCTCTCGAGAGATGCACTTTTGACTGACTCCCATAACACTTTTTTGTATAGTTTGTCTCTAAGGACTTTGAAAGATTTAGACCATCGAATGATTTGGCGGGCTTCCTCTTTGTCTTGAGGGAGTTCTGGCCGGAGCAACTAAGCCAGATAGGGCTAAGTCAATTTGGGCATGATGACCAACATCTTGTGGATGACATAGACCATGGCCGGGACATCGATCTCCGTCGGATTTGACGGACCGGTTGCCCGCGGAGGCTCTTCCGTAAAAGGATCTTCTTTTATGGAGGGGGCGTGCACGTTTTCGAGGAACACGCCTTTCGAATCGACTTTCTGAGTGGAGCTGATATTTGCCATGTCATCGGCCGCCTGATTCTTGGAATTAGGCATGTGGTGTAATTCAAACCATTCGAAGTTCTTCTCTAGTTTTCTGACTCTCATGTAGTAGATTGTCATGGCCGGGCTTAGAATGTCCCATACCTTTATTACCTGATTGATGACGAGGTACAAGTCTCCATAAACCATCAAATGTCGCATGCCGAGTGAGATGGCCATGCGGAGCCCGTACAGGAGGGCTCCGTACTCGGCCTCATTGTTAGATTAGTCAAAGTGGATTTCGAGCACATAGTTCAGTTGGTCTCCCAGGGTGAAATGATAACTACTCCAGCCCCCGAGCCATGAAGCATCTTGGATCCGTCGAAGAAAATGGTGCAATGCCAGGGAACGCCACGACCCGGCTGCTCTTGTTCTATCCATTTGGGTAGGAAGTCAACCAGGGCCTCAGACTTAATCACTTTTTTGGCTTCAAACTTGATATCCAATGGAAGGAGTTCAATCACCCATTTAGCCACTCGGCTAGTGGCGTCCCTTTTGTGCAGGATTTCTGCTAAGGGAGCATGACTGATGAAAGTGACCGAGTGATCTTGGAAGTAATGGACTACCTTCTTCACGGTCGGATAGATACTGTAAACTAGCTTGTGGTAATGAGTATACCTTTGCTTGGAGGGAGTGAGTACCTCTTAGAAGTAATAAATGGGCTTTTGTACATTGTAAGCTTTGCCCTCTTCTTCGTGCTCCACGGCAAGAGCGGTGCTAACCACTTAGCTAGTCGCAGTGATGTACACGAGTAAGGACTCCTGGCTGCTCGTAGAAGCTAACCGACTGGGTGGACAACAAAGCTTTGAGTTGGTCAAATGCGATTTGCGCTTCGCTGGTCCACTTGAATCTGTCAGATTTCTTAATCAATCGGTAAAGAGGAATATCCTTCTCGCCGAGTGTCGAGATGAAGCGGCTCAGAGCCGCGTGGCAACCCATGAGCCTCCTCACATCATGGATGCGCTCTGGCCGTCTCATTTGGATTATGTTACCAATTTTAGCAAGATTGCTGTCAATGCCTTGTTCGAATACGAAGAAACCGAGTAGCTTACTGGTCGACACTCCGAAAGTGCACTTTGCCGGATTAAGCCTGATCCCAAATCGCCGGAGGTTCGCGAAGGTTTCAGCGAGGTCGGTCGAAAATTGCCTGGACTTGACCACGATGTCATCCATGTATGCTTTGACATTCCGACTAATCTGTTCTGCATATACTTCTGGATCACGCGCTGAAAAGTAGCCTTAGAATTTTTTAGGCCCAATGTCATGGTGATGTAGCAAAAACACCCGAATGGGGTGATGAAGGCCATTTTCCTTTCATCAGGTCAATACATTTGGATCTGATGGTACCGGAAGTACGCACCCAGGAACGACAAACGTTCACATCATACATTTGAATCTAAAATCTCATCTATGTGAGGTAAAGGGAAATGGCCTTTCGGGCGGGCCCGACTGAGGTTCTCGAAGTGAATACATATTCATAGTGAGTTGTTCTTCTTGTGCACCGTGACCACGTTCGCCATCCACTCGTAGTGGTAAACCTCGCGGATGAACTCGACAGCTAGGAGCCGAGCAATATTATTGCCGATTGCCTTGCGCTTCTCCACGGAGGAGCGACACAAGCGTTCCTTGACGGGCTTGAGTTTGGAGTCCACTCAGAGGCGGTGCTCAACCAACATATTTGATGGCTTCCATGCGAAGATGTGCTAGTTCTCAGGCAGGAACTGAATGAGCTTGGCTTCCTATGTGTCGCTGAGTGAAGTAGAAATGTTTGTCCCGGAGGCACTTGGGTCGGTAGGGTGGATGTGAACCTGCTAGGTCTCACCGTACGACTGAAAGGTGGACTCATTAGCCGGCCGTTTGGACCTGAGCAAGTCAAGAGAGTCCACCGCCCTCTTGTACCATTCAAGCTCGGCTGCAAGGACCTGCTCGATTGCGATCGTAGATCCCTCGTGGAGGCATATTTCGGCAATCTTCCGATTGTCGGTTACGTAATCACACCTTTCAGCCTTGGTGTCTTAAGTTTAAGATAGACGTAACATGGACACACCATGAAACGCATGTAAGCACGCCTACCTAGGATGGCATGATAGGCGCTTCAGAAGTCAACCACCTCAAAGGTCAGCCTTTCCTTCTTGTAAATCTTCACATCGCCGAATACGACATTCAGGGTGATTTGACTGAGTGATTTGGTCTTCTTCCCGGGGATGACCCCATGGAACTGCATGTTACTCTTGCTCAACTGGGACAACAGAATGTCCATGGCCCTGAGCGTGTCGACGTAGATGATGTTGAGGTTGTTGCTGCCGTCCATGACGACCTTCCGTAGTTGGAGGGCCATTGACAGCTGGATCGGCGACCAATGCATACCTCCTAGGGGTGGCGATGTTGGCAGGGTTTTCCGACTAGTCGATGATGGGAGTCTTTGTCCAATCGAGGTACTTTGTGACACCCGGAGCTGCCATGTTTACCTCCCGATTGATGACTTTCAATCGGCACTTACTCTCGACATCGTTGAAAATCATAAGGACTTTCTCAATCTTCGGGTACCCAGCGGTAGCCTCCTAGTCATCCTCATCGCTTTTATCCCTGGAGGGTTCTCCACCCATCTCCTGTCGGAGCAGACGTTAGTCTCGAGCCGTTTGCTTGGCGGGGATGATCTCCCCCTCGTCATCCTTCCTAGCCTGGAATGGACACGGTTGCTCCATAAGGTGGCTCTTGGACTCGACCTTGTTCTGACGTGCCCAATATTTCTTCTTCTTCTGCTTAGGCTTGCTTAGGCTTTACCCTAGGGCATAAGCTACTTCAGGTTTGCCCGATGGGTCGCCCTTTCGCTTTTGTTTTTTCCCGGTGTTGTCCTAATGAGGGATTCGCTAGCTCATCCTTTGTCGCTGCGGAGGCAGTCTTCTTCTTTTCCATTTGCGTGCCGATTGCCTATTTCCATTGCCCGACTGAGAGATAGATCCCCCGATTTGCCAAACTTGAGGATGAGCTCCGAGTACCGAGTGCCTGCTTTGAAAGCGCAAACGACCAGATGCTCGGTGACGTTCTGCACTGTGTCGTGCAACATGGTCCATTGGTGGATGTACTCTCGGACGGTCTCGTTGCTCTTCTGGACATAGTGATGTAGCTCCATTAGGCAACTTAGGCGTTTGTTCTTGCACTCAGATATTTTGACAAACACTCGGGCCAGATCCCCCAAGCTGTGAATACTACTAGAGGGAAGCTGGTTGAGCCATGCCCTTGCCGATCCCTCCAGCATGAGGTGTAGATGCTTCTTCGCGACGAAGTCGTCGCCGCTGCCTATCTGGACGGCCACTCGGTAATATTCGACCCAGGTCCCCGGTTTGGACTCACCATTGAACATGCCGATCCCCGTGGCCAATCGGTATTTGGAGGGGATCTCCGCTTCACGGATGTGCTAGCCGAAGCACTCAAGGCCAGATAATCCACGGCCTGATTGCGATCGGTCAACCACGTTCTGCGTGATTATGGATCTCATGTTGAACTAAGGGGCCCGGTAACCTTCGTCCCCATAACCCGTGTGCCGATTGGGGCTTGGCCCGCGGTCATGGGTTAGTGTCCGAGTGAACTACTCCCCGGAGGAGGTGATGTGCCACGAACTCGATGATCATGTCTCCGATCCCCGTGTGGGCCTCTTGGAAGAGGAGGAGATCTTTGACGTCTTCCGGGTGCGTTCGGGCTATGAGCAGATTGCACCATGTCCACCTAGACCGACCTGCTATGGATATGGTGCCGCGATTGCGACACCACGGAGTTTTGCTGCAAGGCAGTCTTCAGCAAAGCCTGGATATGCCGAATGCCTTCTCCGGCCGCGAACTCACTTGGATGAATACAGTTAGTGATCCGAGTGGGAGCGACCGTTTTCAGTAAAGGATTTCGCATCACCTCAACGTGGCACCGGCGATCGTTCAGAAACAACTGCCGATAGTTTCGACTGTAACTCGGCTGGTCCCTCACGGACCGATTGTCGAGTGATTTCTAGATCCGCTCGAGACGTTTGCGCTCGGGCAGAGTGGCTTGATACTCATTTTACAACGCTATCTCCTCTAGGGCATTCCCGGCAATGGGGCTGAGAAGATCTTGTTCACTCCTTTTAAGTTTCTCCCATTGATGCTCCGAGAGCGGCTGCAGGACGTGATGGCCGTCGTCACCGTGACGACGCACCTCATCATCGTGCCCGAGATAGTTTTCCATGGCGAATCCTGGGGCTCCTCCCCTGGCCGTGTCGGCCATCAGGACCTCTACGGCGTCTCCTCTCCTTTCGAAGTCGGAATCGCCGAGTGAGTCGTCACTCGATGACGGGAAGAGGTTGTCGGTGGGCACATCTAAGTTGAGCGTAGCCACTTGTCCTAAAGTTGCATCATGGGCCACCACATGCTTGCGACGGAATATAGTGGGACATGGGGACACCGAGTGGTACGACACTCATGGCTACCAGATCAGGACCCCATGCGCAACCGTACAAAAATTGATGTACCTAGAGCACGAAGGGCATCGTTGTCGAGTAGTGCGTCCTGCTCATGCAGCCATGCTGAGTCGTCACTGACAAAGCTAAGGGAGCCAAAGAGGATCTCTCTGCCGATTGTCACCATGATGACAAAAAAAGTAAAACTCTGACTGCATCGGATTTGCTAAACGCGCAACCCCAAGGTGGACGCCAACTATCATGACAATAGTACCAGTGGTACAAATGTGGGGCGAAGCCAAGCTAAGGTGCAGTGGATACACTCGGATGTACGAGTTCAGGCCCCACTCGAGAGTGGTAACAACCCTACGTCTCGAGGCCTGAGGCTGATGTTTGCTTATGGGTTATGTGATAATACAGGATGCTCAGGAGTGGCTTATATAGAGTGCCCCACAACCGGTCGAGCCTTATTACAAGGACGAGTTGATGCTAATAACTCCGGAAGTTACTGATAACGGGAGCTCTAACTCCGACATTACTGCTAACGTACGTCTTCACTGCACTTCTTGTGATAGTTTAAGTCTGTAGCCATTACAGTCCCTTCGTTGCCCACGCCTCGCCGTAGCTCGAGTGTTGGGGTGCATCCGACTGACATGAGATGATCCGAATGAGCTTGTACAAGCCAAATGAAGATACACTTGTCCGATTGAGTTCATGAATGCACCGGTGGCTTTTGGGGCACTAGTGTCCATGTAGGGTATTAGGTAGGCCTTGGGATGCAGGTCCGTAGGACTACCCCTAATGTATTACCCCGTCGCTACCGCCCCGACTACGACGACTACGATGCCCAACTCGAGTGCACCACCAAGCTGGTCGACGCCTCGCCCGATCCTTCAGGTCTAGATGATCAGGCACCCTCCCACTCCTTGTTTGCTCCTCATCCATGAGCCGACCAGGCCGAGCACGACACACATCCTCCTTCTCACCCTATGGCACATGCTCCGGAGGCGTCCCATGGGGCGTCAGTGCCGGTTGATGAGAGTGACAACTACTAGATCGTCCACCCATCGCCTACGGGGGCGTACTGCATTCTCCAGGATGTTGCCGCGGCCGAGCACCAGAACCACAAGGACCTCCATGGAAGCCCCCTCACCATTGGAGGCTACCTGACCCAAGCTCCCAAGCGGCTCCGCATGGTGTGGCCCGACAAATTCAAGATAGAGCTTCCTCCTCGCTATGATGGTAATGCCAACACCCACAGTTCCTCCCGCTCTACACCATCAGCGTCGAGGCCGCTAAGGGGTATGACCACGTCATGGCAAATTGGTTCACCATGGCCCTCTAGGACGTCGAGCGTGCCTGGCTCATGAACCTCCCTGAAGCGTCAATCACTTTGTCGCCAACTTCAAGGGCACAAGCAGTTCGTCGCCAGCTTCACACGCACAAGCGGCCATCCCGTGACGCTCCACAACCTATGGGTTGTGCGCCAACGGCCTCATGAGCCCCTCTGCAAATTCATCCACCACTTCAATAGGATCTCGAGGGCCTCCAGCGCAGCGATCGTCTCCACCTTCACCAACGGTGTCACTAACGTAAAGATGCGCGACAAGTGCTTCATCAGGGAAGAGCTCGACTCTACAGTAGAACTATTCATCCTTGCCAACTGTTGCGCCAATGCCGAAGAGGGACGCCTCTTCCTCCACAATGACCCTAACATTGAGCCCTCCGCTGCAAAGTCCAAGGGTATGGAACCTATGTGCAAGGGTCATTGCATACTTGCCATGGAGCCCGTTTGGAAGCGCAGGCGCAACCACAACAAAGTACCCAAATATTCCTTCTGCGCCTACCACAACGTGAACTCCTATATCATCGAGGACTGCTACGATCTCACGGAATTTCGCGAGGGCAGCATCGGTCGCCGCAGCTGTCGAAAGGAGCGTGGAGGGAGTCGCCGAGGCGGTAATGGAGGTGGCCGCTGGAGTGATAACAACAGTAACGACAACAATAACCGTGAGGTTTGGCAGAACCAGCAGCGGCAGGCCAACCCTCAGGCCAACACCACCGTGTCGTGCGCCAACGACCCCCTCCCGCCAATAACATCGGTGCTATGAGGAGCCCCGCATGTTGGCCTGCATCCTTGCTAGGGACCAAGCCCCTCCATCAAACCGCCACTTCAAGCAGTTCTCCGATATGGTGCTTGAGTCTGCTAGCCACCTCAAGTGGTCTAAGCTCACCATTGCCTTCGACACAACAACTACCCCAAGTCCACGAAGGCCGTGGGGGTTGTCTCCCTGTTGTGTACTCCCAGCATCAGCAATGAGGTTGTCATGAAGACAATCATCAATGGCACGACAGGACTCAATGTACTCTTCTCCATGATTCTGTTGGGATAGGTGCGCCTCCACAAAGTTCATAGACTTCGACGTGGGTCATATCTGCCTGCCCTACAATGCCATTATGGGCTACCTGATGCTCCCCAAGATCATGACTGTGGTGGCACCATCACCATCTGCTCTCACAATAAGGATGCAATGCTTGAGCATGCTTGGAAGGTTGCATCCATTATGTACCGTTTTAATGAAGACACCCCAAAACTTATCTAAGAGGCGCCCGTGCAGAAGAAGCCCTTGCTCTCTCGGGAACGGTCCATGTCGAAGAACGGTCATTGGATGAGGTCGAGCCAGGCCCCTTCCTTGTCTCCTCCCCCAAATAGGAAGGTGCACTGGTTGCTTCCCTCCAGGCAGGCTCTGATGCATCGGCTCAGACAGCATTAGGCATTCCCAGCCTGTCGAGGGATGTGATCGAGCAACATCCAACCGATTGGCAAGGCTCATGGCCCGTCAAGCACAAGGATGTGCATCAAGTGCCCGAGAAGCAGGAAGTTAGCAAGATCCAGGAAGCAGGAATCGCGAGTGAAGCTCCACATCGCAGGTGGATCACCAACCCTGCCCCCGTTTTGAAGCCACGCGGAGGCAGTCACATATGTGTTGACTTTGTTGCTCTCAACAAGGCTCGCCCCACAAGGCCCTTCGCTCCTCCATATCCACCCATGTGCTTGCCTTTCAGCCTGGAGGGTGCCGCAGCCGCCCTCGTGAGGCTAGCACACATACATGAGTGTGGAGTCCCACATCACGGGCGTGGTTCACGAGCACCACCCGTCGATCCTTGGCACACTTTTGAGGGCAGAGGGTGTTCTTGTACAAACACATGCAACGCCCTCCATCACCATAAGTTCTATCCGTGCTCCACGGATATGAGTGAGATGGATCTATACACGTTTGGAGATTCTCTCTACCCATGCTGCCTCTAGCACATGATAGACCCTTCCCACTTTCGTGGAAGCCCCATGCTCCGTGATGAGGAGACTCTTACCCACTCTTGTGGAATCCCCATGCTTAGCACTGGCGGATGCCCCATGCCTAGTCATGGCGGGCCTTTTGAAAATGAGGTCAGTTTTCGGCGGCACCAACCTGAAGTTGACCCGTGTCCATCACGAAAACATTTATGTCAACCTTTTGAGTGAGGCCTCTAGGCCACATCCTCAAGCTCACTCATGTAAAACACAACAACATGTATCTTTCTGTTATATAGTGAACTTTCTTCATGCATTAGTAAAGCTTACTTCCTTCACAATTATGTGTTCTTGCGGTAGAGTACTACTGAGGAAGGGCATGCGCTCGTGATATCCCTGATGTCTGCTCTGCGGTGGCACCTGGGCATGGTGTCTATGCTCGGGTCAGTCCCTGCAACACTGCAAAATCGAAGCGATCGACCTCATGCTTGTGGGCCTACTCCTGTGAACGTCACCTCACCAGGTCCTTGGTGCTCTTCCCTTCTTGCGCAACAGCCACCGATGACCCCGTGAGGCCGCCCTGCTGCATTACTTGGCCATTTCCCTGGTGTAGGACATCAAAGGCTAGAGGATCCCTCCGCTCGAGAGGCCTCACGAGTAGTAACTTGTGGCCATATGGCTTCGCGAGTGATCGCGCCTCACTAGTCGCTTCTTGCGGAGAATTCACTCCAAGATGCACACCTCGACGGAGCTAAGTCTATAAACACCTCACGGGTCTCCTCCCCCTTGTTTCCCTCTCAAGGCATCCTAGTTTCCTTTGCACAAGGCGCTTGCACTTCAAGGGGGGTGGGGGGTTGAGCACCAATCCTCACGGGCTCTTACCGGCCGTAAGATCCCTACACCCTCTCGCTTTGCTGAGCGCATGCTCTAAGCATACCAACGATAGTGTAGCCGCCTTGACGGATGGGTCTCAGCGATGCAAGGCACGTAGGCAGTGTAAAAAGGAAAAGAAAGGCCTCGGGAGGAAACCAAAAGTGCATAAAAATGTGAAGTGCTTAGTAGAAAAGTTCCCCGCAGATGTTTTCACACCCCGACGGGCCGCATCTACCCTACTAAAGGAGTAAGATCCGGAGAGTCGACGTGCGCAAGGCGCCACCGTTGCCACTCTCGATGTCATCACAATGGGTCTCGCTTCTGCTGCCGTCACCCTCAGTCCCAAAGGCGTACGTATCAATGAAGCCAACACATGCTCCCTTGAAGCCTCCTCAAAGCCCTCGCGGACCTCCACCCGGATGGGGTGCACCACCTGCCCAAGATTAAAGGAGCTGTCACAGCGGAGGAGGTTGCTGAAGAGCTGTGTTGTTGCCTGTGTCAATAGGTTGTGGCACGCCCCCTTGATGGAGGCCTCCCCGTCGAGCAGCTGCTTCTTGAGGTCGTCGACCTTGTCCTAGAGCTTTCCCCGCATGATCGTGACGTCCTGCTGCGTGTCAATAGTGGCTTGGGCAGCCGCCAGCTCGTTCTCCTTTGAAAATAGGTGGCCTGGTTCCACCTCATGCGCAGATGCCGAATATGCGTGTGTGCGGTCCTGGGTCTCAGCGTTCGTCTCGCGGGTGCCGACCGCCTCCTCACGTAGGTGGAAGCGACGAGCTGGGGGCGCGCCCAGGCGAAGCGTCGCAGGCGCGTGGAGCACGGGATCAATGCAGTAGCCCCCGAGCCATGAGATGTGTGGCATGCGAGACGAGGAAGTCGCATCCCAGTAGGAAAGAGGGCGCGTCGGGGGCGGATTCATCCATGTCATCGGGGATGTCACAGTTATGGGTGCGAAGACAACAAGTCCCCCCTACCGGGCGCGCCACATGTCGAAGTCACGCATATGCGTCCGCGAGCTTCTCCAAGAATTAGGGTTTGATCACTCGGGACTTGGCTTGCGACCAGCAACACGATGAAAAACACAAGAAGATCAACAGTGAGCACACTCCTCCTCACCGGAGACATGGGGGACATGCGAGATACACACGTTCAGGCTGCTGGAGGCATAAAACCATACTCCTTGTGCTTTGCTTTATATAAAAAGGGGACAACTTGAGGGTCTGGTACATGGGGGTTGAGAGGGAGAATGGGTCGATCACCTTACACCGGTGCCGTCCTGCCCCCTTGTAGTGCCTTGGTCCTCTTCCTCGAAAACATGCATAAGAAAGGTTTGCCACAACACGACAATTCAAAGGGGGACAAGGATCCTGTCCTATCTTGACTAAAGGCGGTCTTCTCCTGACAAAGTAGTCTTTGTGACGCGGTCGTGGGCTTGACGATGACCTCCGTCTTGTAGCACTGATTCGTCCTGATCTCCTGTCACCGAAATATTAAGCTTTTGTCTCCTCTCTGTCTGTGCTGGCTGGCATGACCTATGTTGTCTTTCTCCAAGAGAGCACGTCCTCCATGTGATGGGCTCAAGGCAACATGGCTAGCAATGCCTACCAAGCCTCGGGAGGCAGCCCCAGTGAGGGGGGGCCCGTGAGGCCGTCCGGTGCCTGATGGCCTCCTCCAGATCTTGCCCCTCCATGAGAAGACCCCTTTAGGCGGCCGAGAAAGGACCGTCTTACTTGGGCCTGCCCAACGTCATTCCCAGGGCCAATCGACAGACGAGCCATGGTACCCCAAATCCCACTGGCCCATCGCTCTAGAAGGAGTCGTGGCAGACGAGCGGCAAGCAAGTTTTCCTGCCAGGGAGAAAGGAGCATGCGGCCAATTGAGACGTTGGGCCCAGGGGTAACGTGTGGAGGAATCTGCAGGTCCAACGCCTCCACTCCGTGTAACGTGTGTAGCCGTCGCCCTGGCCGTAAAGCCAGACCGCGTGGAATATCGGGATTCCTCGAACATGCCTCCTCGCTCTCCGAATCTCCAACATGAGCCTATGCAGCCATGGCTCCAAAATGGAAGAACACGGCGGCCGAGGACAACCAGGGGCTAGTAGATGGAGCACAATCACCTAAGCTAGCGCGGGTGAGGCGTAGAGGCCGGGGCCTCGCCCTGGCTACAGCGGCGAGGACTTCCTCTAGAGGACGAGCGCTGGTTGTGACTGTCATGGCATACTCCGTCCACTACACTCATGGGGGACCTTCCATCCGCGGCTAGGGGCGGTGCAGTGCCCAGGACCGCGGGGGAAACGACAGGGCACGCACTCCCATCCCTTCAGTAGATACCCCCACGGCGGACACCCACAAGGCGGAGTGTAACAACCATAGACCATGGAAGATTCCCTTTTTATTTTGTTTTATCTATGTGGTTTAGTTTTTGTCGCATTCATCATTGAATTATTCACGTCATCTCCATAGCACTGTCACATTCAGAGGTCGTTTGATACCCAAACGGACAACTCTAGCGGCACCATCATTGGTTTAATTAGCGAAATATTTGAGTATTTGAAAAGTCTGTCACATGCCGCAAATCTCCCTCTCTTCTCATGCCACAATCCCCGTACATAGCCCAACACAACACACTAAACTAACCTCTTTGATCGGTCCATCTGATTGCATTAGGAGGGTCGAAAAACCTCTCCAAAGCCCCTAACCCTAACCATTGTCTATAAATAAATGTAATCCCTCTCCAAAAATGGCATCCCCATCCCCCGTGCCTCGTTATCCACGCCTGTCCACCCTAGCACTGCCACTTGTATCTCCACCACCAGCCAGCACCGTGAGGCTTCTCCTCCATCACGCCAGGCACGCAGGGACCAGATCAGGCCCATGGGGCCGACAACTGGCCAGCTTGGGACAAGATCCCGCCATCGTCGCGGGCTGCGCAATCCCACGCCCTGGCGAATTGTTCCTCCCGTGAGCTCCCACGCGAGCAAGCCCCGCCTCCTCACCGATCACCGAACAATGAATTCCAGTGACCAGCGTACCCACCCACTTCGCTGCATTGCCAATGCCTTGCCACACTGCCCCGTCGCCACAGTCGTGACATCGCGAGCTAGCCTCGCACGACCCGTGCCGCGTGCTCCCAAGCCCCTACCGCTTGGTCCACTTGCCGCCATCTCTTTGCTTTCCACTCTCTCAACGAGCTCCGCTGCCGTTGATGTGCTCGGCGCCGGCTAAACTAGCACCACCGCCACCCAGGTCCAGTGCGAGGGGGCCCCGATTCACCTCATCCGGTCATGCCTGCACTCGTCAGTGCCGCCCGTCGTTGTGCACCGCCGTGCCATGGTCTTCAGCTCCCTCTGTCCGCACATCAGGACGGCTTCATCCCAGGATGGCCTGTCCTGAAGCCCTCCGTCCAAACAGTCGCGCCCATCCCTGCACCATTGGATCCCGTATCCCCACGAGGTGAAATTCTGCTAAGTCCTTCGATATGGCCGTTTTAACATCGTTTTGACATCTTTGGGTGAGTGTAATTTTGCGCATGTGTATCGGAATTAGCAAAACTTATATGAAAATTGATATATAAGTTGTGCTCTATATCATGGTGCCATTTTCCTGCATAATAGGTTGCATCTACATGCTTAAATCTCCGTTGCAAAAGTGCATTTCATCGTAACTAGCAAAAATTGATATTTTATTCGAACTTGTGTGGATGGTTGCATCTAATCAGTCGGTCTTTCTCATGTGGTTTGTTCATGATAATTGATCTATGATATGTCCACTTTGATGCCTTGCCTCTGGTTGCAATGTAAATCATCTCTATCATGTCAACATGGTTCTCTAAAGGTGCTATCATGTTAAAACTGCTAATCTACTAACGTTAAGTTCCACTTTGTGAAGCTCGTATTAAGCAATCCATGCTTCCTTTGAACTTGTGCCAATGGAGAAAGTTGTAGTATGCCATGTCTACTTGATGGTAGTATGTTTTCCATGCCATGAATTTCATGTTTAGCTTTAGTTTTCATCAGGTTAACATGCTTACTCAATGTTGTTGGCTTGAGGTGTCAAAATAATTCTAAGTCTGAAACTATTATATTTTGTTATTGTGTTGTCATGTGAATTGCCACTGATCTACTACTCCTTTAGTGTTGCCCCCATGGAGTATTTTGTTGAGGATGTTATTGTCTATTATGTTGTGCCATTATGTTCCATAAATGGGATTTGCATAATAAATATTGCTGTTGTCAATATGTTAAAAACCGGTGTACTTGCACCATGTTATTTTCACTAAGTCAGAGAACCTGTTTTCTTCAGATTGCCATGCTATGTTCATGCTAGACATGTTTCTATGCATATTTTAATGATGCTCCCGTGAAGCTATTTGAAGTGCATCATGCCCACTATCACACTGTAGATTTGCATGCCATGATCTTTCCTGTAGCATATATGTTTTGTTGTTGTCAATATGACTTCATAATGAAACTACTCTATTAGAAACTATTATTTTCACTCTTTTAAATTCTGTTCAAGCAGCCATCTTGTGAGGTCATTTCCTAGTGATCCATGCTTCTAAACATATTTGTCATGTGAGATTGTGCCTCATGTTAACTACTAACACATGTCTTGTTTGTGTATTTTAGATTCATGTAGCTTGTTGTTATGATGTTTGCAAAATGTCATGTTGCTATTTTGGACATATTATCACTATAACTTGTGTTGGTTGTAGTTGTTGAACCGTTGCTCCATTTGGAAAAGGCAATGTATGAAACTTCCTTAGAATCTGATGCAATTTCATAATATCGTGTCCATCCATGATTTAACATGTTATTGGTTGTCATTTCCATGTATTTTGCATTCATGGCATATTATCAAGTGATGGTCATATCTTTTAGACCATAACGCTGTTTTGAATGATCTATATAGGTAAATCACCTAGAATTATATGTAGAATCACATGGCGCATTTTGTTTTCCTGTTTAATAAATATAAAAATGTTTATGTTGATCTGGACCAATTTGAAAATTAACATTTGGGGTCGTTTTAGAAATACTATAAGTTGTTTCTGACCTCCTTGAAAATGCCTAGATAGATAGTTTAAGTATGCGTCATCTATTGCCACATTAACAAACATTTATATTTGTCGTGTAAATAAATGAGAGTGAACTAAATAATTCGAATATGGAGTTTCATGAGTATGCAACTCGTTGCATATTGATCTTCACTTAATGTGTAGAAGTTGATTGTTGTTCTTTGCCATGTCATGCATAATTAATTGAACATGCATCATATTTGATTTTGCATCATGTCATGAATATGTTGTGGTGTTTACCGTGTCATCATCGATAGAGTTCCGAAACCGTTTCGTAGTGTGAGGATTCGTTCCACTACGTCCGTTCATCTACTTCATGGATTCGTCGTTCTTCCAAGTGGGATCTCAGGCAAGATGACCATTTTCCTAGATACCAGTACTATCAATACAACGATAGCTGTCACATCTCTGTCACTAAGTCTCGCGGCCTACCAATTGTTTGTCAAGCCTCCCAAAATTCCATGCTAAGCCTCTAACCTCCGTATTCCCAGCAAACCGTTGGTTGGCTATGTTACCACTTTCTCAACCCTTCTTATAGAGTTGCTAGTTGCAGGTGCAATTTGATCCATCTCACAACATGGATATCTTGGGATATCACAATATAATTTTTATTTGATTTAATGCACATATTTACTTGGTAAAAGTTGGAAGGCTTGGCTTTTTGCTCGATGTTTTGCTCCACCTTTGCTCATAACATGCTTGGGGTTGTCATGGGAACCCCCTTGATTTTCATTTTGGGAGAAAACTCTTGTGGTAAGGTCCAACATTGGTACTACATTAGCCTAATAAATAATAAAACTTGCATAGGGACTTTTCGGACCCCGTGGATAATTAATAAACAACCCGGGCCAGAGCTTCTCATGAGTGTTAATCCAAAATGGGTTGCATATTGGGACGCCTCGAGGAAACTTGGGGAATGGTTTTCCTCGTAGGTAGTCCCATCCAGTCATGTCCTAAGAATGAGATACGCGGCTCCTATCGGGTTTGTTGACATGTTCGGAGGCCTTGATGAGTTTGTTTCACCTTTCTCGAACATCTTGTGCATTGAGATTTAGAGGATACCTTGGGCTATCTTGAGGTTGAGGTTTTCGAGCGCTGCTTGTGGCTAGTTTGTAATGGATGAGTTAAAGCACCTGAAAAGGATCGAGGTGGACCTAGAGGGGGGGGGTGAATAGGTACGAATCCAAATTTTAACAATTACATAGCAATTTTAGGCTAAAGTGCGGAATATAAGTGTAAGCCTAATAATTGCTATGACAAAGAGTAAGCTATTAGGAGTGAAGCAAGGCAAGCGGTAAACAATAAGCAAATACAAGTATGTAATAAGGATTAACACAAGTAGAGAGTTAGGGTTAGGAATAACCGAAATTCCGAGAGAGACAAGGATGTATCCCGATGTTCACTTCCTTGGAGGGAAGCTACGTCACCGTTAGAGGGGCGGGTGTTACCACGAAGGCACACCAACGCCACGAAGGCTCACCCTATTCTCCCTTTGAGATAACTCCACGAAGGCGTTTCTCAACCACTAGTGGTAAGCCTTGAGGTGGCTTCCAAACCTTCACAAACTTTCCGAGGGATATCACAATGGTTTGATTCCTCTCTGAAGACTCCTACCGCCTAGGAGTCTCCAACCTCCAAGAGTAACAAGATCACGGGGATTGCTCAAAACTTGCTCAAATCACAGATCACTTTGGTGGGAAGGAGGAGAGGGAGACGATCTATCTTTTGATTGGAACAACACTCTAAAGGACTCACAAATGCTCTTGGGATCTAGGATTTAGTGTAGACAAGAGTGAGTGAGAGGAAAGGTGTTCTTGGATGTGTCTTAGCTGTGTTGAACACCCTTTCATGAGGTGGGCGAAGAGTATTTATAGTGTGGAGTGAAATCCAGCCGTTGGAGGTGCAATAAGTCACACAGGGTTCGGACGTCCGACACTTGTCAGAAGTCCGGGCGTCCGTGAGGGTCCGGACGTCCGACAGGGGTCGGTCGTCCGAGACCTGTAGGCATCACTGGAACTCTTCTGAATTCATCAGCGGCCGGACGTACGACAAGGGTCGGTCGTCCGAGGCCTGTAGGTGTGCCTGAAAATATTTGAATTCATCAGCATACGGACGTCCGGAGTGGCCCGGAAGTCCGTGTTATACAGCACAAGTTCTACTAGTGGTGGCTTCCGGATTTCTGATGTGTGTCGGACACCCGGGGCTCGGGCATCCGGAGGGAGCCGGATTTCCGAGATATAGTGCACACATTCTACTCATGTTGACTTCCGGATTTCCGGAGCTTGGCCGGACGTCCGGCCCTCGGACGTCCGGATGGAGCCGGATTTCCGAGATATAAGCCTTATAGACTACTGGTGTCTGGCTGCGGATCACCCAAGCCAGCCGGACGTCCGGCCCTCGGACGTCCGGAGGGAGCTGGATTTCCGAATATAAGCCTTACAGACTACTGGTGTCTGGCTGCGGATTACCGAAGCCAGCCGGACGTCCGGCCCTCGGACGTCCGGAGGGAGCCGTATGTCCGAGGTAATTGGACATATATTGAATTGTAGACAGTGGACAGTATGTGGTGTTTGATATGTTTGTAGAGATTTGGTATGAGCATGTTTATCGCAAAGCCTGTGATCCCCTCTTAATAGTGCGGGATCCCTATACTCAATATCAGTAAACTCAAAAGACTATTCTACAGCATCTCTTCTTAATCCCGAGTCTTCTCGAAATATACATCACCAATCTTTTCACGCAACCTTTGGCACATAAATCTTAATCTACTAAAGTACTTGCCGTCCTGAGATACACTCACAAATAGGATTAGTTTCCTATGTATGTGTTGTCATTAACACCAAAACACAATTAGGGGCATAGCATGCACTTTCAATCTCCCCCTTTTTGGTAGTTGATGACAACATATACATAGGTCTCAAAAAAATATTAAAACATACATTATAGTCTAGGAGATATTTAGTACGGAGCTCCCCTCAAGATATGCATGACAAAGAAATCGAAGCTCCAAATGGATCAACATGGAAGGATAATAGATCATCATAGAAATAAAGGAGCAAGACATAATAGTCTATGATGATGTCGTAGCAAGTCACAACCATTCATAAGTAGCCATACATGAGTTTTATCCATTACATTAAATCTCCAAAGACTAAAAAAATGACGAGAATAAAAATTTAACTTCGATACATTACTCCCCCTTTGGCACCAAGTACTAAAAAGGGAGCCATCAACAGTACCAACCAAGCTCAAGGCGCATCACCATCATCATCAGCATCATCAGCCAAACCACTGCCCCCAGCCTCGTCAAAGAAGTCAGACCACTCAGTACCAGAAGGGAAGCCAAAATCAATGGAAGGAGCAGCAGGAGGGGCCTCATCATCACTCACAGTAAGATCGCCCGAGGCTCTCAGACGAGCCTTGAGGGCATTTTGAGAGGAAACTAAGCGGGAAACCACAGCATGGGTTTGACCACACTGAAAGGAGACAACCTTCATCAAAGCAGAGTGAGCTTTGCCAAGGAATTTGGCAATGCGACCGAGAGAAGCGGGGCAAGATGAAGGGGTGGCGGCCCGTGCAGCAGTGCGGCGAATGGTAGTAGAGGAAGAAGGGGCGTTCTTGGGAGCAAAGTCATCCTCCATGTGAGCGGGAATGGACCACTTGCGATGGATGTGAGTGGTAGCCACAGAGAAATCAGCAACGTGGTTAATAAGTGCCTGAATGAAAGGAGCGTGAGGAAAGGCTCGCTTGTACTGAAAGCTAGCAAGCCGAATCTCATCCATAGGAAATGGGGCACATTGATTTTGCTCTTGGGGTTCTCGAACAAGTGGTACATGATGTCGATACAATAGCCACTGCAAGAACCCTTATCACCCATCTTGGTATAGATGGTGCGGATGACACACTGAAAGATAATGAAGTAAGGTGAGCGCGAGATGGATACCTGGTTAAGGTCCTTCAGGAGCTCATCCGCATCAGGCTCACGTAGTGGTTTGATTAGGTGTCCACACACGTCAATAGTCTTAGGCGCATGGTTAGGATCATCCTTATGTATTTTATAACCGGAATGGGGAAAACCCAGTGCGGCAACAAAAGTAGCATAAGTGGCTTTGAAGCGAACGTCAGAGGTGATCCAGGTGACAGTGTTGTTGGAGCCAAAATGACATGTGGCATAGAACTGGTGAATGGCAGCAGCATTATAGTCGCAATGAAAAGCAAATGGGGCGGCAAGCCCCGATGACTCAATAAGCTCAATGGCACCCGGATATTTCGCCGGGTGCATGCGAATGTGCTCAACATCAATGTAAAGATGATTAGATAACCCCTTAAGAACTATGACGGTGGAAAAGATGTCCGCCTGGACGTTTGTGCGGAAATGTGAATCCATAGAATCACTGCCGACTTCGTATTGATTTACGTCGCGGCGGAAAGTAAGATAGGAAGCAGCCCCAAGTGTGGTGAAGTTTGTGATATTACGACCTAACGTGGCAGGAGGCTCTAAGGAGATGCGGCGAGCTTCACCTTCAGGCTGGGCAGGAGGCGGTTGTGGCATGTAGGACGCCCTGCGAGACCCGAGCTTGGACCTTCGGGCGACGGGTTGAGGAAGTTCATCGGCGGCAAGCTCCTCCTCGAAGTCGGGGTCAGCATCATCAGACGGCGAGGGAGACGGAGACCGCCGGGGCGGAGAATGCCGCGCAGCCCGTTTGAAGGGACGATGTGGCTCATCCGATTCCGACCCCGTGTTCATAGGGATGCGAGAGGATGAGCCGGCCACGGTCTTCCGAGCGGTTTGCTTGGTCTTGCCAATGGAGCCCTACGCGGATGAAGAATCCCCAAATGAGGAACGAACGAGGAGGGACATGGGGGAAATCAAATCCAACGCGAGAAAAGACGGAGGAGCAACCTGAGATGGATCCCGTGAAGAGTACGGACGGAGGGATAGGGGACCCGCGGAGGAGATCGGCTCGATCTCGTTGGTGGCGGCGCTGGGGAGGTGCTCCTCGAGCAGCTCCCAGGCTGGCGGCGGCGGCTGGGGGAAAATGGGGCGGTCGGGATTAGGGCAAAAGGCCAAGCCCCGCGCCCAGCTTTATATAGGGGCCCCGAGGCGTCGGACGTCCGGCGGTCGGACGACCGAGAGGTGTCGGACGTCCGGAGGATGTTCTGGCGCCGGGCGTCCGAGATGAGCCGGACGTCCGAGAGATAGAGGAGGGGAGTGTTTTGATGATTATGACTGGCATGGTATATATATATATATAAGACAAACTATGAGCACTGTTTTCCTAGAAGCATTACATGCATGAAATGATCTGTGGGTACGTTGTAAGCTTGAAAACGCATAGAATTACTACGCACTACCCCTAAATATATGCGCACATCAAGACACAACCATAATGTGAGTGTATGTATGTGTGCAAGATTTCAAGATATATTGTCAAGCTCCAAGATACCAAGTTCACGCCTAAGTTGACGGAACCTAGCTACGCTAAGTGGCTTGGTGAAAATGACGGCTAACTGCATGTCGGTACCTACATGGGTAATATCAATGTCACCCTTCTGCACATGGTCTCTCAAGAAATGATACCTAATATCGATATGTTTTGTGTGAGGGTGATCAATGGGGTTTACGGAGATCTTTATGGCACTTTCATTATCAGAGAGAAGAGGAACGTGCCGATACATGATACCATAATCCTTCAGTGTTTGCCTCATCCATAGCAATTGAGTAGCACAGCTTGCGACTGCAATATACTCGGCCTCGGCCGTGGAGAGAGAAACACAGTTCTGCTTCTTCGAGGACCAACTTACCAACGAGCGTCCAAGAAACTGACATGCACCGGAAGTGGATTTCCGTCCCACTTTATCACCGGCCCAATCCGCATCAGAATACCCAATAAGATCAAACTTTGCATCCTTAGGGTACCATAAGCCTAACTTTGGGGTGTGAACAAGGTATCTAAGAATGTGCTTAACCGCCGTGTGATGGCTTTCCATAGGGGAAGCTTGAAATCTAGCACATATTCCTACACTTAACATGATGTCCGGTCTAGATGCGCAAAAAACCCATAATATTATTTTTTAACACAACAAGAAAAAAAACCATAATGTGAGTGTACAATATATGTCCTATTTTTTAGCACTATTATTTTTTTCTTGTTGTGTGGTTATGTTGGTTTTTTTGTTAGGTGACAAAGTAGACACAGTACTTGGGGAAGGTCTAGGAGCTTGTGAAGACCTACAAGACTTTGCTGAGCTAGGCAAGCATCCTTTGACCATGTTGATGAAACTCTTTATGCATGTCATTTAGCACTTTATTTGTTGCATCAAAAACTATGATGATAACGTGACCAACTAGTTGGGTTGTCTCCAATGCATTTCTCATTGATACTTGAATTGCGAGTTACTCTACTTTCCATTGAGAGTTATGCGAGTGGGAAATAGTTAGGATGCTATGTAGTTTGCTATGCAAGTGGGATGGGAATATGCTTTGAGATGGAAAATCAAGTGTTTTATCAAAGACTTTACAAAAACCCCATCGGGTGCAACTAATGCCCGAGGGAGACATTGAGTTACGTTACCAATTTACAAAGAAGTGGTGTACCAAGGGATGTTTTCTATGGGTGTGTGTCTGTTGGAAAGTAGATTAGATTTATGATCTCTTGACCCTCCCAACCAGATTCTGTGGGTGTATGAGAAGGGTCTTTGTTGATTACTTTGGTCCATGCTAGCCGAGAGCCCGCGTTCCTAGTGACGAGGGAGCAGAGTCAGTCTCTCGATAAGGGGTCGTGCCTGAATGGACGATTATGAAAATTTTCATAGACACTGGGCACATTGTTGTGCCCGCTCATGGATTGTACGATGTGATGTACATCATGACGGATGGGTTCCAACGAGTGGACTCTTTGTTTAGTGTTGTCAATAGAAAGAATTGTTCGGGTGCTTACCCCGGGTATGTAATATCTTGCGAGTTGTGGATGGCATAGAAGTTACCCTAGTCTTGTTGGTATTGTGTGCAATTTCTGCAGAGTGTCAACCTATTCGAACAGTCATGTCCATGGTAAGGACAATTTGGTGGTCCTTCTTAAACTACGTCTAGTGCTTTACAAACTTGGTGTGTTGAGAAAGAAATAGTTGAGCTAAGTTAGAAGACTTTGTGAGATGATTAAAACTTGAGTTGTTCCAACCCTACATATATTGATTTTTGTAACCTCATGATGCATTATTTCACAAATGATATGACATTATATTGCATTCAAAACTAGCTTCCTGCAAAACTACATACTTAGTGCTATACCATGCATTGTTTAATTTGTTCCAAACATAGGTTCTTGAGAGTACTTTAAAAAGTAATCATTAGCTTGTGCCTAGATAATTACTTTGCTAGGCATAAAAGAAGAGGATATGGTGAAGAACCTTGGTGGAAAACAGCCGAGCTAGGACGCTTCCAATTCTTAATGTGTGTAGGGTTAAGGCAGATGGCATGGTCCATGCTATCGTGAAGATTTCTGCTGTGAGTTTGTGTTTAATCTTTAGCCTTCATGGCCCTACCTATGTAAGTGTCAACCATAAGGGTCATAATTTTTGTAAGACGGTATGTAATAGATGTAAGACTCTTGATTATGCATTCTATGTTTTTTGTGAGCATTGTTCCTGGGGTCCCTATACACGTTCATTCGGTGACTTTGACTTATGAGTCGGGGTCCCCACCCATGCCCTGTGTACCGAGGGAGGTGATCGGTTACCACTTGGCAGTGTGACCATTGCACACCCGATAAAGAAAAATGAGTAGTGCTAGGTGCTCGAGAAGCAAGAGTTCATTGTTCGAGAGGTCGAGAAGCTTCGGGAGGCAGGGTTCATTAGTGACGTGCTCCACCCCAAATGGGTCGCCAACCCTATTGGGTACAGAAGTAGAGAGGCGACGGGTGGATGTATGTCTACTTCACCGACCTCATCAAGGCCTACTACAAGGACCCCTTCCCACTGCCATGGATCGATCGGATCATGGATTCCACTACTGAGTGCGACCTACTGTACTTCCTGGATGCCTTCTTAGGCTACCACCAGATCAAGATGGAAAAGGAAGACGACGAGAAGTCAACTTTCATCACCCCATGCGGAGTGTACTGCTACATTTTCCTTCCCTTCGACTTGATGAGCGGAGGGGCCATCTTACAAAGGTTGATGCATATCACCCTGTTGCCCCAAATGACAACGAATGCCGAGGCCTACGTCTGCCCCATCGTCATCAAGATTCGCCACACAAGCTCACTCAGTGCCATAGTTGTCAGAATCGAGATTCTAAATCGGATCGGAGCTCCGTTGGTAGGTTCGTGAGTCTTAGAATCATAACTAGCTGGATCATAGAAACTTAGATCATATGAGAAAAATTATAGAATTGGAGGAGAAGCATGGATCGTAATGTTGTAAGATTCTAAGACATGAATCTCGATTATTACAACCTTACTCATCATGGACCTCTAAGAAACCTTCACCAACCTGCGCAAGTTGAACATCAAGCTCAACCATGCCATGTGCGGCTTCGAAGTCGCTTCAGGATAGCTTCTTGGCTTCCTGGTCTCCCATCGTGATACATTTCCAACATATCGATACTTTTTATTGTTCCATGCTACTATATTATCAATCTTGTATGGTTCATATGCAATTTATGCTATTTGATATCAATCCTGGCAACAGGGCACGACTAGGGGGAGGTGCACCCTAGTGCCTTATGGGCGCCATGTGGCTCCATCTGAGCTAATTGCACCATAAATTCTCTCAAACCATGAAACCAACAGAGAGCCACCCAAATCATGTTTTCCTCTACCGCAAGTCTCTGTTATGATGGGGTGCCATGTGGACACCTTTTCTGGTGCCATGTCGAAGGGGGAATCAATCACGGAGGCGATCAACATCAACCTTGATGCCTACATGATGATGTGTGAGGAGTCCACTATAGATCGATGGGTCCATAGCTAGTACCTAGATGTCTTCTTCTATCTCTTTGATCTTCAATACAAAGTTCACCATGATTCCCATAGTGATCTATCCGATGTAATCAACTTTTGCGGTGTGTTTGTTGGATCCGATGAATTGTGGCTTTATGAACAAATTATTCATGAATATAGATTGAGTCTTTTCTGTATTGTTTTATGCATGATTATTTTACCATACTGATTGCCCTCCGATCTATTTGTATTGTTTGGGCAACAAGATTGATTTATCTTTAGTGGAAGTGGTACATTGTGATGGGTTCAATCTTGCATTGCTCAATCCCATTTAAGGAAAGGAACATGACACATATCGTATTGTTCCCATTAAGGATAAAATGATGGGATACGAAGATATTGCTTTTCTTACTTTTTCTACATCATTTCATGTTGCTCCTAGAATTACTGTGTTTCATACTTAATACTCTAGATGCATGCTGGATAGCGGTTGATGAGTGGAGTAATAGTTGTAGATACAGGTATGAGTCGACCTACTTTTTTATGTACATGATCCCTATATAAATTATCATTGGCGTGAATAACATGTCATATCTATGTCCTATTCTATGTAGCCCAAAATTAATTTGTTCCAACAATGTATGCTACAATCAAGAGAGAAGCCTCTAGCAAAAACTATGGACCCCGATTCTACTAAAACTTAATAACAAAAACTCCAAAAATATTTTACTAAAATTTATTTACTTTTATTTATTCCTATTAACTATTTACAAGTATTTAATCCTCGCAAGTAACAAGTTCAAGGGGATTGACAACCCTCTTGTCTGTGTTGGGCGCAAGTGTTTAGCTCTCTGTGTGTAGGTGCTATCGAAGGGGGTTTGTGTGATTGTCCTATTGGTTCTATAAACTTGGTTCTCATTGAGGGGAATATTTATTCCATTGTGTTGCACCTCCCCTCCTCTTCGGGGAAAGTCCCAACACAATTTTCAAGAATTTGTAGAGCCGTTGCCAGGGAGACATCATTAAATCCTGGTTAGGTTCCTTCACAAATATTATCTCTAACTTTTTCTACTTTCTATTTGCTTTTACATTTACTTGCCTACGAATAATAAAACTACAAACAAATTTACCTATGCTAGTTACCTTGTTTTGCTCGTTACTATGGATAGTTCTTCTCATGTTCCATCTACTCTCGTGAATGAAATGCTTAATTTTAGATAAGGGGGGAGAAAGTTTAAAAGATGCTTGGCATAGGATTTTCAATGCTCAAAATAGATCAACTCGTGGGCAAACCACCAACACCTTTCTTAAAAACTTATATGCGGGTCTAAACTTTGTGTCTACAAATATTTTGGATTCTGTTGTAGGTGGTACATTCATGGAAGTTACATTGGGGGAAACTACAAAAATTCTGTACAATATCATGACAAATTATTCTCAATGTCATACCTAATGAACTCCAAGTGGTAAGAAGGTAAAATTTGTCAAACAAATAATGATGCTCTTATGATAAAATGGATGCTCTTATGAATATGGTTGCTAATAAAAATACTGATGTTGATCCCAATGATGTGCCACTATCTACTTTTCTTGAACAAAATAATGATGCTATTAGTGTGAACTTCATCTCTCAAAATAATTTCAATTACCATGATTATAGAGGAAATTTTAATCCTAGACAGTATTTCGGTACTTCCTCTAAAAATTATGGCAGTTCCTATGGAAATTCTTCGAATAATAATAGGATACCCTCTCATATTGAGAACACCATTAAATAATTTATTATTTATCAAAATATTTTCAACACTATGGTAGAGGAAAAGTTACATAAAGATGATGATATTGCTAGAAATGTGGATAGGATTGCTCTTTGTGTGAGTACTCTTAGAAGTAAAGATTCTCCACCTATACATGATATTAATGAGTAAATCAAATCCTTTCAAATATCTATTAATGAAGGTTAGGAGAGGACCTCTATTTGAAGGCTGAGTAAGAAATCCTAGAAAAAGAACTCCCACTTGGTTTTACCGTAATCATGGTGAAGATATTAATATGATTGGTGTTTCTCGTATTGAATCTTTATCTACTAATCTAAAAATTGATGTAAAAGGGACTGGAGATGAGTCAACTTTAGCTAGAAGGTGTCCCGCTTGTTTGGAGGGTGATGATACTAATAATAAAAATGAAAAAAGGAGGTTTCGAGAGGTCCAAACTTTAGCTAGTGATGTGCCCAATATTTTGGATTACAAGGACTTTAATGTTGAAAGTTGTTCTTTTGTTGAATGTATTTCCTTGTTGCAATCCATAATTATCTCACCTAATGCTTATGAACAAAATAAACTTTTACTAAACATATCGTAGAAGCTATGGTAAAAAGCTCATGGGTAGAAACTTGAACTAGAGATTTCAATACCTAGAAAATTGCATGATGAATGGGAACCTATTATTAAAATTATGCTTAAAGATTCTGAATGTAATGCTTTGCGTGACCTTGGTGCTATTGTTTCTACTATACCTAAATCTCTATGTGATGTTCTATGTTTCACCGATATACATAAATGTTCCCTTAACTTGCATCTTTCGAATTCCACTATTAAGAAACCTTTGGGTAGAATAAATGATGTGCTAATAGAAATTATATTCTTGCAGATTTCATTATGCTTCATACTGAATGCAATCCATCTCGTCCATTATTACTTGGTAGGCCTTTCTTACCAACTAGTGGTTCTATTATTGATATGATGGGAGGAAACATAAGATTCCAATTCCCATTAAAGAAAAGGATGGAACACTTCCATAGAAAGGGAATTAAACCACTTATGGCATAAACCAATAGGGCTTGTTGGGAGACAACCCAATAGTTATCTTAATTTTTTTGTTTTATCTTCTATTTTGATATCTTCACATGATTATTTTAATGTAATGTTTGTGTTTTTATGTTTTAATAAGTGTTTGTTCCAAGTAAAGCCTTTGGGATGATTTGCATGATAGTAGAATTGATCATGTGAAAAAACTGAAAATTTTACGTTAGGTGCATAATTTCTCTGATTTTACTGGAAAGTCCTTTTGATCTGAATGTTTTACACATAGTTGATATACAAATTCCACAGGACTTCCTAAGTTTTAAGAATATTCCGAGTAACCTAGTTATGGCTTTAGTGTTGATCATTACAAATTGTTCTGTTGTTCACTTGCATAGTTTGTTTGTTTTGATGATGATATGGATCATATCAGGGGGTTTAAGTCATGGAAAAGTTATAATACAATACATTACGCAATAATTAAGTATGAAATAATTTGTAATAGTACTTACAGTTTATGATTTGCATATTATACTGACGGATCTCATGAGGTTTCCATTGAGTTTTGTGCACTTATGATTTCAAGTTTTGGCTGAGATAACAATGGATGAAGGAATACGGAGAGGAAAAACCCTAAGATCACGGATTCCCAAGGCACCCCAAGGTAATATTCCAAGAATACCCAAGCATCTAAGCTAGGGGATGCCCTGAAGGCATCCTCTCTTTTGTCTCCATTCTATCGGTATGCCACTTGGAGCTATATTTTTATTCATCACATGATATTTTTTTCTTGGAGCTTTGTGTATTATAGCAGCCACAATCATTGTTTTCTCTACACACATATGCAATAGACACACATGTTTATCACATTTTGTTAGAATACTCGATATGCTTCACTTATATCTTTTGAGCCAGGCAGTTGTTCTAGTGCTTCACTTATATCTGTTCGGGCACGGTGGCATTAAGATTTTATACAACTTTTTTGTACTCTCATGCTTCACTTACTTTTTTATAGATTCTAAGAAATAGTAATGGTAATGTCCATGGGTTATGAGACTAGTCCAAAAAAGATAGGTATCCAAGGAGGATATAATAAGAACTTTCGTGTAGCTCATTAAAAGAGAATAGTGGATTAATTGAATTGATGTAGTGATATGAAAGATATGAGTACATGATTGATTGTTAGTAGAAATATGAGTATTAAATCATGTTATTAATTACTCATAGAAATATTTGTTATGTGAAGATGCTGATGTGCGAGCGTTCTTATGTCTGATTGAAATCCTATGTGCTATCAAGGTCGGCGGCATGCAATGGTTAACTCCTACCAACTTCCTCCGGAGGGGTATGTGGTAGTACTTTTCTTAGAGAGAGCTAATAGGGTTTGCAACAAGTATATGAGTTATTTATGACTACTATTAATCCATGGATATGTGCACTCCCACATTTCCATAATTTCTAGCCTCTTCAGTACTGTGCATAGCCCATTCTCACCTTGAGGGTGAATGCAGCTTTCGCCGGTGCATCCAAACCGTGTGATATGAAACGCTCTATGACACATAGTCCACCCTATATTTTCCTCAAAACAGACACCATACCTACCTATCATGGCATTCCCATATCCATTCCGATATATATTGCCATGCAACTTCCGCCATTTTGTCTCATGACTTGTGTGTTCATCATCATATTCCTTTGCATGATCATGTAGGTGACATAGTATTTGTGGCAAATCTACCGTCTATCATTACCAACATGTTATGCTAGATAATTGCACATCCTAGTACACTACCTGAGGCATTCATATGCTATCATCTTGTATAGTAGTTTTTCAAATCGAGTTCTAAGTAAATAAAAGTGTGATGATCATCATTATTAGGACACTATCTCAGTGATGAAAGGATGATGGAGACTAGGATTCCCCCACAAGTCGGGATGAGACCTCGGACAAAAAAATACGAGAGAATAAAAAAGGAAAAAAATTAAATGAGAGAAATGAGAGAAGGAGCAGTGCTACTATGGAGCATCATGTTCTTCATATGGAGGATCTCATGAGTTATCAATTTCATATGCTAGTGTGAACTTTTCATAATAGAGCTTGGCTTCTATATTCCGATGCCGGACTACCTCAAAGGCCCGAGGTCTTCTGAGAAATCATGTTGTATGCACACCGACTCACATTCCATTGAGCTTTCGTACACTTATAGCTCTAGCGCATTTGTTGCATGGCAATCCCTCCTCCTTGACCGATATCAATTGATGGGCATCTTCATAACCCGTTGGTCCGCCTAGTTGATGTGAGACTTTCTTCCCCCTTTGATTCCTTTTAATTCCTACCACGTACTCTATTCCACCCATATGCCATATCCATGGTTCATGCTCAGGTATTGCATGAGGTGGAAAATGTTGTAGCATGCTAGAAGTACGATTCAATTGCGTGACTTGACAACAAGGTGCTCATGACTTATATTTACGCGGTGAGGACGAAGTCGTGCCATGCTAATATGATGAAGTATGGAATAAAATTATTTAAGGATCATGTATTAGGAATATGAATAATTACGTTTCTTGGATATTATTAAGTTGATATTAATTAGTACAACGTTTCTCAGATCATTGTCACACCCTGTGTTTTCCTCTCCCGACTTAGTTAACATAGCGAAAAAATGAGGACCAATAAAAACTTTTTTGTGATTGTGATGCTTGACTTGATTGCTAATTCCTTTTGTGCTTGTTTGTGTTTTAAGTTCACAAAAATTCTCCTCCTCACAAGACTCATTTTCTTGATCGAAAACCTTTTCCCAATGAACATACCATGTGTATAGGACCTAAAAATATTTTTTCAAAATATCATTTTGACAAAAGAGCATTTATTTTATTTAGCATTTCAAAACCCACTGAATTGAGGTTTGTACTACAAGTCCTCAAATTAGAGAGGTTATTTTGACAAAAATATATTATTTGGATCCTATTGTAAAAAAGGATTGCAAAAACCATAAAAATAACATTTTAAAAATTATTT
The DNA here is from genome assembly GCF_904849725.1 of Hordeum vulgare subsp. vulgare. Classification (NCBI taxonomy): domain Eukaryota; kingdom Viridiplantae; phylum Streptophyta; class Magnoliopsida; order Poales; family Poaceae; genus Hordeum; species Hordeum vulgare. Next base: position 296,942,406 of record NC_058519.1, read on the forward strand.
TGTATTTAATTTAAATACCTTTTTCTGAGGCTAGAAATGGTATTTTATACGGGAAAATTATTTTTACTTATGCAAAATATTTGATAAAATTTACGGAAACTCACTCGACATATAATTTGCATATATGAGAGTTTCAGCAGATGGTCATGTTAAAAATATTGGACAGAACCCTCCAAAACCTATTCTACATATTTCAAGTATTTGAAATATTCTGTAAGAAATATTCTCTAATAAATCCAGGAAAATTCTAGCATGTCACATATGCCATATTAGATTATCTTGCCAAGTTTCATTGCAATCAAAATAGTTTTGGTTCACCAAATTGCCCCAAAACCCTCTCTGTCCATATGGAAATTTGAGCAACTTTAAATGGTCAAGTTTCTCCATTTGATCTCCAACTTTCTGGTCATGCTCTAGTATCCTAATTATGCCACCACACCAAGTGGTGCATCAAGGAGAAAAGGTTTGCATGACTAGATATAAGGAAATCTATTTTTGTTGATTTCTAGGGTTTATAAAGCTTGCATTGGCAACTTTCATCAAATAATCCAAAAAATGGTGATCAAACTCATTTCTATATATCATTCACTCATTTCATGTTTCATAGCAAGGAGAACCATTTAGCTAGCTCAAACTTGCATCAAAGAGCTTCTTGTGATTTCTCAAAGTACTGTTTTCACCACTTCTCCTATTCTCCTTGCTCTCAAACTTTTACCATAGTCACGCACATAACTCCTCAACCTCTAGTAATATTCACATGACCACTTCTGAATGACTAATGGGGTAAACCCCCCATTTACCTCTCTGGACACCAGAGTTACCATCTCTTTTCAACTTCACCTCACCTCCAGCTAGTTGTTATAGCAAGCCAAAGCATCCCTATATTGTTTACCCCCCCCCCCCCCCTAGATACCTCCAAACACAAACGGCCACCACCACAGCGCAAAATCGATGCCATGCCATGCATTTGTCGTGATCCAGAGCATGCTACAGTGCGCTCATGCACTGTAGCTGCTCGATGCACAATGCCCCGACCACCTCGGCCGAAGCAAGAACTTCACCGAGCCTTCCTCGCCGTGTGGAGCATGCCAGACGCTCGCCCCTCCCTATCTCTCTCCAGTAACCTCCATGCACACGTCTCGAGTGCCACCCGCGTCCTCTAGTCCCTTTCCACGTGAAGGATCCGCCCCGAGCTCGCCCCGCTGCTCCTCTCACACCTTGCAGCCTGCACTACATACACGAACGCCGCAGACCTGCCCCAGCCTCCTCCCATGGCCTCCAGAGCCCCTCCGGTGGGAGCCCGTGGCCTCCCATGCTCTTTGAACAAACAAAAACAAGATAACAAGAGTCTTACATCCATTACATACCATTTTACTCAAATATGGCATTTACGACCAAATCTTCATAAACTCGCAATGGAATTCTTCAACGCTAAAGTGGACCCATCACATCTGGCTTTACCCTGCATGCATTCTGACTGGGAAGCATCCTAGCTCGCGTGTACATCACCAAGGTACTCTTTGTTATATCCTGTCCTTTCAAGTCTAGGCAATAAAATAACCAGTGGCAAGCCAATGACTACTTTGAATATACTCACAAGCTACCCATGTTTGGAACAAGGTAAACAATGCATGGTAAAGCACTAAGTAGTTACTTTTTCAGAAAGCTAGTATTAAATGCAATATCATGTCCTATGATTTGCAAGGCATGCATCAATTGGTTGCAAATATCCATATGAACAGGTTACAAATATAAATATAAACAAAGTATCTCAACTCTAGTTCATCATCTGATGAAGTCATCTGACTTAGCTCAAGTATCTATTTTGTCACACACACACCAAGTTTTGTCAAAACATCTAGACGTAGATTAAGTAGCACCACCCAACTGTCCTTAACTATGGACACAGTCATTCGAATAGTTTTACACTCTAGAGAGGTTGCACACTTTACCCACAGGACTCGGGAAACATCCATGCAAGCCACGACTCGTGGTATTTTTCATACCCGAGGTAAGTACCCGAAGAATACCTTTCCTTGACGATACTAACAAGCAATCCACTTGTTGGCCCACAACCCGCATGATGTACATCACACGTACCATCGATGAAGGGGCCAATGGTGTGTCTAGTATTTGTAAAAATAGCCCATGGTCGTCCTTTCACGCACCACCCTATATCGAGAGTGACCTCCCACTCCCGCCATTAATAATGTTGGCTCTTTTCTTGTACTGACCAAAGTAATCATCAATGCCCCTTCCCATATAGGGGTAGATTGGTTGTACACGTAAGGTTGGGATGGCTGATAAATCTTAAATTTAATCCATTTTAGAAAACTTTGGTACACCACTTCTTTCTCAAGTGGTTACCTAGATTATCTCCTCCCTCGGGCATTAGTGACACCTGATGGGGTTTTCAAAACGGTCTTCGGTAAACATTTGTTTTTCATCTAAATGCATATCGCCGTTCCACTTGCGTAGCAACTTCTTAGCATCCTAACTACTTCCCACCCGCATAACCCTCATAGGAAGTCAAGGCAGGGTCATGCACAATGCAAGTATCAACGAGAAATGTATCGGAGACTAACCCAGTAAGGTTGTCACCACATCATCGACATGCCCTTTCATGCAACAGAGAACTACTATAATGCCATGCAAGAAATAGTTTCGTCAACATGGTCAAAGGGCTGTTTGCCTCACTCAGCAAAGTCTTCGAGGTCTTCACAAGCTTATGTTCCAACTCCGAGCACTTCGTCTACTTCTCCACTACCGCCGGAAACAACCACAATAAGAAGCACAAGATGCATAGAAATAAAAGTGTTCTAAAATAGTAGTTTTATATTTATAGGACACCTATGGTTGTAAGATAAATAACCAAAGGGGTCCTACTAGATCTGGATAAATGAGGATTTTTGAAAGGTGGAGATGGTGGGAATTATTGATCATATGAGGAGTCTACATAAAACATCTACATAAAATGAGTGGATGCACCAATTAATTAGGGCATAATTTTAGAAGAATTTAGAAAGCGGTTTCACTAGAGTTAGAGTTGGGATGTTTTTCCTATGAATTTACAAGATGAAATAAATGGAGAGTGGGTCCTTTTATATTTTGTTTGAAGTAAAGAGGTAAGGGAACCCTCACATCAAGTTTTTTCTAACAATAAGAACCCAAATTCGCGCCCATGAGAACTTGAACCTGGGTGGTTGGGTTGTTCATCCACTCCACTAGCCTAGTGAGCTATGCTGACTTATTGTGTGGCCTTTTATTTCATACAACAAAAATATACCATTTGAAAAATGTTAAGCATGACTAAATAATAGGGCATGATATTTAGAGCACCAAGAAATTGCAGCTAGTCCATTTGGAGTTGATTTGGATGTTCTAGGAATTTTGCAAAGTGGCCTTTAGGAGGTTTAAATTTTAGTTTGAATTTGAATAATGCAAAATCTTGTGGTGAAAAATTATGGAAGTTGCAGCATTAAATATTATGTAATATTAGAAGAACTTAGGAGTTTGAATTATTGAAATTGGGGAAATATTTATTTTTGTGGAAATTTTGGAAGCGGTGTGAAAAATAGAAAAAGGAAACTCTGTTGCTCCTTTGGGCCAAAAGAGGCAAAGTCGACCCCGCCCGGAATGGGTCTAGCCCGGCGCGAGGTGGCACGAGAGGCAGGTATTATTTTAAACCTGCATACGGGCCCGACCTTGAAACGAGAGGGTGAGGGGGAGGGGTTGAAAGGTGGGCTCCAGGTGTCGTCCCTAACCACGGCCAAGGAGGAGGGTTGCTCACCGGAAGTGATCCAGGCCACGACAGCTCAATCGAACGGCAACCCAGGGATCAGTGCCGAGCTGCGCTTAGGGGGAGGATGGAGTTTTTCACTAGGGGCGAAGGGTTCGTCGGCGGCGAGAGACCCGAACGGTGGAGGAAGAAGGAAGGCCAACGAGCTCGTTCTTGTGGAAAGAATGCAAAATGGAGAGAGGGTTCAGGCTCCCGAAGAAGGGGGAGGCGAATGGGGCAAAAATGGTGGCCGGAGGGGCTTCGTACCGTTCAGATGGCAGCGGCCCATGGTGGCGGAGCTCCATCTCGGGTCGAGCACATAGAGCGGGGGATGGAGAGTGGGTGGCGTAGTCCCTATTGGGAGGCATAGTAGGTGATCAGAGGGGACAGTGGGCTGCGGGACTGGTTCTTATAGCCTAGATGTTGGTGCACCATGGTCCTAGGTCTGGCGCGGTCGTGGTCGTATCTATCTTGCCTGAGGGCTCTCCTTCTTATGTCTATGGTCCTCGTGGACTTGGACTCGGCTAGGGAAGGAAAGAGACTGGCTGGGGATTGATATGTCTCAACGTATCTATAATTTATGAAGTATTCATGCCATGTTTACAATAATTCTATATGATTTTATTGGAACTAACTGATACGTCTCCAACATATCTACATTTTTTGATGATTCCATGCTATTATCTTGTCAAACTTTGGATGTTTTGTATGCCTTTTATTTATTTTTTGGGACTAACTTATTAACTCTGTGCCAAGTGCCAGTTCCTGTTTTTTCCGTGTTTTGACCCTTTTCAGAGGAGAATATTAAACGGAGTCCAAACGGAATAAAACCTCAGAAAAGATTTTTTCCGGAACAGAAGATACGCAGGGAGCGTGAGAACCAAGGCAGAGGCCACCACGGGAGCCCACAAGCCCCCTAGGCGTGGCCAGGGGGGCCCGCGCCTAGCAGGCTTGTGGGCCCCCCGTGGCTCGTCTGCCCTACTTCTTCCGCCTATAAATCCCCGAAAAATCCAAAATCACGGGAGAGATCCAGGAAAATACTTTTCCACCGCCGCAAGCTTCTGTCCCCGCAAGATCCCATCTGGGGCACATTCTGGTGCCCTACCGGAGGGGGATTCGGATACAGAGGGCTTCTTCATCAACACCATTGCCTCTCCGATGGTGCGTCAGTAGTTCACCATAGACCTTCGGGTCATGTTGGGGATATTACCTGCGGATAATCCGCCTTTAGTGGGCCGGGTCATCAAAGAGTGACTTACCATTCAACGCGTGTCTCGTGGCCCAGAAGTTGGATGGCAGTTTAAGAGGTCGTGATGATGGTAGATTACCAAAGGAGTTCCCAATCGTGGAGAGCACGACGACTTAGAGATAGGGAAATCCACAAGGAGTAGCATGGAAGGACTTTGTAAACCCTAGGGCTTCGACCTGTATATAAAGGCGAGTCCCGGGGAAAGGTCAGGCGAGTTAGAGAGAATCGAGAGCTAGGTCAGGAGAGTTACGCCCTCCTTGTAATCGAAATCACAATTAATCCACACAAAGCAGGACGTAGGCTTTTACCTCCTCACGAGGGGCCGATCCTGGGTAAATCTGAGTCTCGCTTTCGCTCATCCCCTTCGAGTCGCCACCAAGGTGCGATGGCTCCATCTTCAAGTCCTTTCACGAGGACATCTGTCGTGACAAAACCACGACAGTTGGCGCCCACCGTGGGGCTAGCACACGATGGAGTTGAGTGCTCGAAGGGAGCCCTACCAGGGTTAGAAAGCTATGCGGTCGGCATCATGAAAAAGAGCCGCCGCGGGAAGTACTACATCAACAACTCGCTGTGGGAGCTGGAAGCCGATTCAATCGAATCTGGCTACCGAGTCCCCTTCGGCAAATCAATGTCTTCATCGGCATGATTGGGACGCCTGTGCCTGAGCCGGACACCTCCACCGACATCGTCGAGACGGCCAGGTACGTCCTCCTCATCACACGGCCGGACAGGAGTCGCCACGCTTTCATCGGTTTTACGCAAGGAAACGACGTACAAGACGAAGCGGCGGTCCAGGAGATAACCCCCGTCAATTCGGACGACGAGTCATCCATGCGTGAGACAGATTCAATCCACCCTCTCTAGGAAGGACAACTCAGAGGGATGTCGTTGACAATGGACCCCGAGGTCCTCGAGAGGTCCCATCGACAAATCGCCATCTACATGGCGGGGTCAGCGCAGCCTCAGCAAAATCGAACCGACAAAAACGAGACCGGTGGGACGTCCAAACCACCAGCACAAACCATGGCGGAATTAGCGACGGAGGTCGCCAGCCTTATGGCATCCACTGTCATGTCCGAGAATCAGGAGTCTATCAATGCCGAGCTAGCAAAGATGCGGGACGCGATGGCCAAGGCCCAGCGGGACATGGAAGCAGAAGCCGCCAGGGTGGAGACGCAGCAAGCCGTGATCGCAACAGAGATGGAGCGGTTGAATACCGAAGGCTGGCGGCTCGAGAGACAGCAGCACACGTCCGACGCCGTTCACCAAAGGAGGCACCACGGACGTATCCCGGGCGACTTACATCCAACTCGCCTTTTCGACACCCCGCGCCCCCCTGGGCGGGTCCTGATCGACCTTTACAAACTGTCCCAAGGGGAGGTCCGGTTCGACCGCCCAATGCACCACCGCCTCAACCAATGGATGCCCATGCGACTCGGTTCCAGATGCCACGGGGTGACTTCTCGAATCCCATGGACAATGTGCTGGCGGCAACCCGCCACTTGGAGTCCCTGCCGATTTAAGGAAACACCCGGACCGAGATAGAGGCTAGAAACGCCATCGAGATGCTAAAGACGGTCGTGGTCCAGCATGCGCAGTACTCCTATAGCCTCGATCGGCTGCATTCCATGCCTCAGGCGAGCCACACCAGGAGTCGCCACGAGGACTTACCCGCGGTAACCAGCGGGCCGCAGCGATTCCCTCAACATAAACCGCTTGGGATGCCCGACACGCGAGCTCAAGATATCATGGACGCGGCACAAGCTAAGCGTCAGATAGAGACAGTAGCCTTGGCGGGTTAGGTCTACCCGGCTTACACGTCATCACCTCCCGCGCCGCTGGACACTAGAGGCAAGCACATCGGTGTATCGTTTCTTGCGACGGTTCTACGCAACGAGCGAATGCCAAAGCACTTCAAAGGGCCCCGGAAGGTCCCCAATTACTCGCCGTATCTCGAACCACGGTCATGGATCAAGAGTTACGAACTTGCGATGGACATGCTCGACGTAAATGAGGTGGTTTGCTCTAAGTACTTCACTATGATGCTCGATGGGACGGCACGTGCGTGGTTGAAAAACTTGCCGCCCAACTCCATCAACACCTGGGCGGAGCTAGAAGAGCGCTTTACCAAGAATTTCAGAGGGACTTGCAAACGCCCGATGACCATCGTCGACCTACAGCACTGCGTTCAGCGGTCGGATGAGTCGGCCCAACATTAGACCCGTTGAGTCGCGGAAGATATTCATTCATCAGAAGGCATTTCGGCGGCTCAAGTGGTGTTGATCCTGGAGAAGAACTGCCATTACGAACCACTGGTACTAAAGCTAGGGCGACTTAAGCGGAAAGTATAGGACATGTGCGAATTAATGGATACCCTTACTAGGTATGCTGAGACGGACGACACCAAGGATCCTGGGGAGGACGACGACAAAGTTAGTACCGCTAGGAAGGGCGAGTTACACAAGGGCCATTCGTAGTTTCAGGGCCGGGGCAACCACCACTCCGGTGGGCACGACAAAAAGAGACAACAGGATGGTCCTACGAAATTTGTCGCTAATACTAATACCGGCAACTGAAACCCGCGCCAGAAGAAGCGGGGCTTTAGTGGGAAGAAACCGCGCAATTATCACAAAATGCTCAAAGGCCCCTGTCCGCAGCATGCCACGGCAGAGGGACCAGCGACTCAGTCTTGGGAGGATTGCTATGTGATGCAGGAATTCCGGGCTGAGGCGCTCACAAGAGGTACAGGTGGTGAACAGGGCCAGTGAGAGGAACAACCCGATGCATCCTGGTCACGCCAGGTCCCGTTCGGTGGTTTTCCTAACCCGGGACCACAGGACGGGTCACAGCCCAACGCTGGACAGTACCAAGTTCACAATCAGCAATACCACCCGCCAGGACTGTTCCAGCAACCCCCCCCTCCCCCGCAAGGGGATCCCCAGCGACAGGAAGATCGTGGCGGGTTTTAGAATAACCCCAAACAATTGAACAGCGGGCAGTATCATGTGTTCACCACCAGCACCCGCAAGCGGGATCATAAGCTGAAGCATAGAACCTTTAGCATAGCTGAGTCGGCGCTCCCTCGATACCTTCACTGGTCTGAACAGCCCATAACCTAGAGCAGGGAAAACCATCCTCCCCGAGTGGACAACCCTGGCGACTTGGCATTGGTTCTGGCTCCCCAAGTCGGAGGGTACACCCTTTCCAAGGTCCTCATGGATGGAGGCAGCAACATCAACATCTTATACTTTGATACTTTCCGACGGATGAACCTCTTGGAGAAAGACGTGATGCCATCATCCACTGTCTTCCACGACATCGTCCCCGGTAAGTCGGCGTATCCCATTGGACGGATTAAACTTACCGTGGCTTTTTGCACGGAGTCAAATTACAGGAGCGAGTCTCTCCTGTTCGAAGTGGTCAAAATCAAGAGCCCCTATCTTGTGTTGTTTGGACGGTCGGCGTACGCCAGATTCATGGCCCGCCCATGCTACGTCTATATCAAACTCAAGATGCCCGGCCCTAAGGGTCCTATTACCATCAGCGGGGATTGGAAGATAGCTCAAGAATGTGAAGAAGGAGACGCAACTTACGCCGAGTCGGCTTGCGCGGGTCAGGAGCTCCAATTTCACCAAGCTAATGTTGACCCGGCAGACATGACGCCGCTCAAGAGGCCAACCATCGACTCTGAGCCGCCCCTCAAGTTTAAACCGACGGACAACACCAAGGTTGTAGACTTTACACCTCTCTACTCCACAAAGCAGTTCACTATTGGAGCGGGTCACGACCCCAAATAGGAAAGCGCGCTCATCGAATTCATCCGTGAGAATCGGGACATCTTCACATGGAAACCTTCTGACATGCCTGGTGTACCGAGAGAATTCGCTGAGCACCATCTTAATACTGACCCTAAAGTTAAGCCAGTTCGACAGTACCTTCGCAGGTTCAATGAAGAGCATCGTAAGGCGATTGGAGAGGAAGTAGCCCGGCTTCTAGCCGCCGGGTTTATCATCGAGGTTTTCCATCCTGAACGGCTGGCTAACCCGGTCCTGGTGCTAAAAAAGAATGGCACTTTCCGCATGTGCATCGAATACACTGACCTCAACAGAGCCTGTCCGTAGGATCCCTTCGCCCTTCCCCGCATTGATCAAATTATTGACTCGACGGCGGGTTCTGAACGTCTGTGTTTCTTGGACGCTTATTCGGGATACCATCAGATCAAGATGGCGGTGGTGGATTAGGAGAAGACATCCTTCATAACCCCATTCGGAGCCTTCTGTTATGTGTCTATGCCGTTTGGGCTCAAGAGTGCGGGGGAGACTTATTAGCGTTGCATCCAAAATTGCTTGCACAACCAGATAGGCCGTAATGTCCACGCTTATGTGGATGACATCGTGGTCAGGTCTCACCGTAAGGACTCGCTCTTGGAGGATCTCAAGGAAACCTTTGATAACCTGCCCATTTACCAGATGAGGCTTAACACCACCAAGTGTGTTTTTGGTGTCCCTGCGGGGAAGTTGTTGGGTTTCTTGGTGTCGGAGCGTGGCATTGAGGCCAACCCGGACAAGATTGCGGCAATTACCTCACTGGGGAAACCAGCCAACGTTAACCAGGTCCAGCGTATGGCGAGCCGAATCGTAGCTCTGAGTCGTTTTATAAGTCGCCTCAGCGAGAAGGCCATCCGTTTCTATCAGTTGCTCAAGAAAACTGATAGTTTCGTATGGACGAACGAAGCCGACGAAGCTTTTGAAGCCCTGAAGCGACAATTAGTTAACCCGCCAGTGTTGGCAGCCCCAGCGGAAAAGGAACCTATGCTCCTGTACATTGCAGCCAATTCCAAAGCAGTCAGCATGCAGTAGTTGTCGAGCGGAAGGAAGAAGGAAAGGAGTATCTGGTCCAGCAACCGATGTATTTCATTAGCGAGGTCCTCATCCTCTCCAAGCAACGTTACCCACATTGGTAGAAGTTGGTTTTTGGGCTGTTTATGGTGAGTCGGAAGCTGAAACACTACTTCCAGGAACACCCGATCACGGTCGTTAGTTCCGCCCCCCTTGGCGACATCATACATAATAGAGAGGCCACTTGACGGATTGCTAAATGGGCCATCGAGCTCGGATCCCATCATGCGCGGTATACGCCTCTGACAGCCATCAAATCTCAAGTACTCGTGGATTTGATCAATGATTGGACCGAGTTAGAATCCCAGAGGAGAGGTCCGATCATACTTATTGGACCATCTATTTCGACGGGTCCATGCAATTGGAAGGCTCGGGGGCGGGTGGTGATAACTTCGCCTCAAGGTGACAAGTTTTGCTATGTCCTTCGGCTCATGTTCCCATGTACCAATAATGTAGCGGAGTACGAGGCCTTGCTCCATGATTTGCGACTCGCCAAAGTGATGAACCTCACGTGAGTCAGGTGTCTGGGCGATTCAGATCTGGTGGCACAACAGGTTTCTGGCACCTGGGATTCACGAGACCCTTTGATGGTGGCCTATAGACGAGCTGTGTCGGATGTAGTGGGTCACTTCAATGGTTATCAAGTGGATCACATCGATCGGCGACTTAACGAAGCAATAGACACTCTTTCACGTCTCAGTTCACAACGTAAGCCAGTTCCTCCCAATGTCTTTTTGGATGTATTGCATAACCCCTCGGTAAAGCTGCCTTCAGAAGAAGATTTAGCGGTACCAGACCCTGAGTCTCAAACTGTGGTGACTCTTCATGCTACTCCAGACTAGGCGACCACTTACATGGCATAGCTCACCAGAGGCGAGTTACCTGCCGACGAGTTATTAGCTCGCCAAATCTTCCGTCGGTGTAAATCCATGTTCATACACAATGGCGAGTTACACAAACGAAGCACCTCGGGGGTATTTTAAAGATGCATATCTCCTGAAGAAGGATGTATCATCCTTAATGAGATTCACGCTGGCGATTGTGTTCATCGTGCTGGGTCCCGATCCTTGGTTTCTAAGGCCTTCAGACATGGGTTCTATTGGCTGACAACTCACGCACACGCAGAGGAGATTGTTCGCCGATGTGATGGCTGCCAAAAATTTGGACGTCAGATGCACGTGCCGGCTCAGGAATTGCGGGTGACACCAATCACTTGGATGTTTGCAGTCTGGGGGCTTGGTATGGTTGGCCCTTTCAAAATGTCTTCCACTAAAAAGACCCACCTATTGGTTGCGGTAGACAAGTTTACCAAGTGTGTGGAGGCGGAACCTGTTAGCAGCTGTGATGCAGATACGTCCGTCAAATTCTTGAAGAAACTGATTTTTAGATTCGGATATCCTCATAGTATCATTACTGACAATGCTACTAATCTATCCAAAGGTGCAACGCAAGAGTTTTGTTCACGAGAGCATATCCGGCTTGATGTTTCCGTGGTTGCACATCCCTAGTCTAATGGGCAGGCGGAAAGGGCGAATCAAGAAATATTGCGGGGGATTAAGCCTCGGCTCATGGTACCTTTGGAACATACTCCAGGATGTTGGGTGGAGGAGTTGCCGTCAGTACTATGGAGTATCAGGACAACACCAAATCGCTCCACGGGTTTTACTCCTTTATTTCTAGTCTACGGAGCAGAAGCAGTGTTACCAAGTGACATCAAACACGATTCCCCACGAGTCGCCGCCTATGTGGAACAGGACAACGAGCTGGCGCGACAAGACTCGCTGGACACCTTGGAGGAGGAACATGACTTGGCCGCATCACGATCGGTGATTTACCAACAAGACTTGCGACGTTACCACAGTCGCCGGGTCAAGAGCCGGACTTTCCAAGAAGGCGACTTGGTGCTCCGTTTGATTCAAGATCATACTGGTATGCAAAAGCTATCACCTCCGTGGGAAGGACAGTTTGTCATCAGCAAGAATCTTCGGAACGTCTCATATTACTTGGTGGATCTTCGGCCAGATTGGCCAACTATAGAGGTTGAGACAACTCACCCCTGGAACATAGCCCATCTACGGCCTTACTACACTTAGAGCCATGAGCTCCTTTTTTACCAGTTTTCAGAAAATTGTAATCCATGAATTATGAAAGCAATAAAGCCGGCGCCCATGAATTTCAGGGTCCTTTGCCGTTTCAGCTTTTGAAAGCATGAGTCTTTATTGTTCTATAAGTCGTCCAAACATGGATGCTATCAAAGTCAAAGAGTGTAAGTCGCCATGTTGCACTTACTTCAAAACTGGGCCTTGATAAGGCCAAAGAGGACCAACGTTGCCACGACGCACGGTTCAAACATAGGCGCCTTATGTGGTTTTGAGAATTAAGCCGGCTTACATGGGGGCTACTAGTCCCCAAATCATTTCGAAGTAAGAGCGTATACGCTTCTGTGATCCTATGCCCGGCTTTTTCCTGAATCATAGGTCAATTGGGTCTTCCACTCATTTATTTCTGCCTGAATACCCTCTTGGCTAGCGAAAAATTACCGCATTACAAATGGTTATACTGGACTATGTGTTGAACAAGTCGCCACATGGACCTATGTACTCAGGGCGAGTCAGTCCGTCATGTGGACCCTGAACTGGCCTTGGTTAAAACATAAAAGGTACCGGCCAGAGTCACACATGGGAAATAGAGAAACCATTGGTTCATTGAACCTGCTTCACAGAAGCTTGACTCGCGCCTGATCAGCCGTTGTAAAACAAGAAGGCTTTTCGCAAAGGCTTTCTAAGGGTAACACTAGAGTTTTGCAAACTCGTCTTATCCTATTGTAACTCACTGAGTCGATAAAATTTTATTTCTTGATGGAAAGACCACAAGGTTTCCTAATATCTTTGAGTCGTCTTTTGGTTATAACTCGTCCCGACTCATTTTTAACCACTATTTGCCATAACCCAGGGGCTGATCTATTTTTTGCCATAACCCGGGGGGCTGGTCTATTTTTACCATAATCCAGGGGGCTGGTCTATTCTTTGCCATGCACTCACTGAGTCGGCTTATGTTTTTCCTGACACATATGGTGAAGACTTTTTTGTCAAATTATGACACTCCCTGGTTCATCAAACTTACAGGCGATTTACGCATAGATTCAAGGAATAAAAGTGGTTCAGGAAAGGTTCCATCAAAAGGTACTACTGACGGATTGTTGTTCCACAAAATCTAACAAGCTATTGAATGGATCAAATGGCCAAAACAGGTGTCATCCCCCAGTGAAGAAAGGATCAGGGGACGAATCAAGCCACCTCCGAGGCACCTTGCCTTGAGCTCTCTCCGCCTTCGATTTGTAAGTCGGTTTGTTTCCAATTACACATGGATAGGGCAACGAACTCATTTTCATCATCAAGGAAGAGTGATAGGTCCATGTCAAGATCAAAAGGATTCTTGGGTCAACGTGGAACCAAGCTAGCAGTTTCGTACAAGGGAGGGGTCACCGTCTTTTTTTTCTCATCATAGGCGGCTTAATATTTACTCAAATCCAAGCTGCCTGCGAGTTGAGTTGCCGAGAAGCGGGATTCGATGATAACTCGGTGGTAGTTCACCTCGGTGAGCTCTGACCCGTCATCCTTCAGCTCAGGGTAGCCGGCGGTTATTTCTTCTGGTTTGAGCTCCGAGGCATAGGCTAAGCACCGACTCAGGGTGTTCAGGACTCCTTTCCGGGCGGTTGATCTTTTTAGTTCCTCTATTTGAGGAGGCAATGTGGACACATAGCTGAGCATGTGCTTGATGGTTTCGACTGACTCCTTGCTGCCCATCATTGCCTTAATCGTCAGCACGCCTCATGTATATAGCTGCTTGGTGAAGGTATATATAGCCTTTAGCTTCAGCATGCAGTCGTCTGGAAGATTGGCGACTCGTGAACCTACAAAGAATACATCAGTATTTGATAAGTTTTTGGGAGACCATATTATTTCTTCAAAAGGCAAGGGTTAATGCTTACCAAACATAGCGACAATCATGTTGGAAATGTGCTTTTTTAAGCCAGACAGTCCTTGCTGGGCAGCTTCCTATTTTTCCTCATCTTGCTCTACACGCTTAAGGATGGCGGCTTGGTCAGTTTTGGCTTTCTTCTCCAGTTTTTGATGGTCAGCCTTGATCCTCTCTAGCTCAGCTAGAATCAAGCGGCATTTCCTCTCCGATTCAGATTGCGCATCTTGTTGTTCAGCCAGATTCTTCCTTAAGTCGGCTAAAGACGACTCAGTCTGGGTCACATACTCCTGCACATAAAATTTGGGGAGACAAGTTTCAACATTATTGCAAGCAATACTCTTGACACTTGGGTGCTAATGTATGATTTTATTCAAAGTCATACCATATTAAAGACCCAGCTTATCTTTCGAAAGATGACCCGACCCTTGGGGGCTACAGGTTGAAGATTTTAACTATATTCAAGACCCGACTCATCTTTCAAAAGATGACCCGGCCTTTGGGGGCTACAAGTTGAAGATTTTCACTGTATTCAAGACCCGACTCATCTTTCAAAAGATGACCCGGCCCTTGGGGGCTACATGTTGAATATTTTCACTATATTCAAGACCCGACTCATCTTTCAAAATATGACCCGACCCTTGGGGGCTACAGGTTGAAGATATTCACTATATTCAAGACCCGGCTCATCTTTCAAAAGATGACCCGACCCTTGGGGGCTACAGCTTGAAGATTTTCACTGTATTCAAGACCCCGCTCATCTTTCAAAAGATGACCCGACCCTTGGGGGCTACAGCTTGAAGATTTTCACTATATTCAAGACCTGACTCATCTTTCAAAAGATGACCCGGCCCTTGGGGGCTACAGGTTGAAGATTTTAACTATACTCAAGACCCGACTCATCTTTCAAAAGATGTCCCGGCCCTTGGGGGCTAGAGGTTGAAGATTTTCACTATATTCAAGGCCCGGCTCATCTTTCAAAAGATGACCCGGTCCTTGGGGGCTACAGATTGAAGATTTTAACTATACTCAAGACCCCGCTCATCTTTCAAAAGATGACCCGGCCCTTGGGGGCTACATGTTGAAGGTTTTAACTATATTCCATACCCGGGTCATCTTTGGAAAGATGACTCGGTCCTTGGAAGGCTAATGGGTGGAAGAGAATACATAAGTAGACGTACGTCATGCTTAACCTTAATAAGATGAATTTAACTTTTTGTTCATCTCATAACTTGTCTTTAGGCAACTTATGAAGCTAGAGCAAAGTTGGTCAAATTCCAGCTTCTCATAATGGGGGAGCTTGAATTTACTGGTGTCTTGATCAGTGGAAGGACGAGATTCCTTGGAGGTATGCTTAGACAGTACTGCAACTGGAGGAGTGGAGTAGCTAGTACAAGTGACTACGACATCATCTGGGTCTTCAGTCACCTTGAGAGGGCATGGTGGGTTAACATTGTCAACAGACTCCTTGAAAATTACGGGCGAGTCATCCTGGACATCGGGAATATCGTCCACAGGAATATCATGAGCCTCCATTTCTCCTCATCAATCTCTTGGACAGAGGCGCTCATGCATAAGGCTTCAGTTGTTTTAGGAGCAGAAGATAAGTCGCCAATTTTCCTTCTCTTCGCTTGCGCTCTGAGACAAAGGCACCAAGATTAAAAGCACATATCGTTATTTAGAAGAAATTGGGATTAACAAAGGGACTTACCCTTGCACACGAAACATCGGCAGGAGAGCTGATATTGCTGAGTCGCCAGATATAAGGGGAGAAGTCTGGTAGAATAAAGGCTTAGAAGTTAAAGAAGTTGCGGGTCATATTTTACACAAGGAAGGGTATGATAAAACAAAAGTGTACCTCGCTGGTGCGCTTCCGACCGGTTGTCTTCTCAGGCAGTCTGGAGATTAAGTCGCCAGAGTGACTAGGGGTTTTGCGCTTAGGGTACATCTTGCTTTCTTCAAAAGGAAATCAGGGTCCATATAAGCATATGGGTGAGACATGGGCACTTTCCCACAGATCCGTCTGGCTGGTCTAGGAGAAGGAGAAGGTGAGTCGAAAGAAATAGAAATTACCTCGACCGCATCATCTTGGCTCTCATTGTCCTCGTCCTACACATAAATACGCATGATATAAGCATGAGTCGGAATACATAGGTAATGAGTGAGGGGGAAGTCTTACCTCTGAGTGTTCTTCGTTAGCCCGTGACTCGCCGACAACAGATGAATCTTTGGCGGCGGCTTTACCTTTGCTTGTTTTCTTCTTCTTCTTTGGTGGCCGCTTGGTGGTCTTTTGGGCGGTCACTTTGGGGCCCCTTCGCCAAAATGGATCACTTTTCTGATGAATAGAAGTGAATTTCAAACCAAGAGCATTGGTAAGTATAAAGAAACTAAAGGCGGCTTGAATTCTTACTGGAGGCACCGGGTTGGAGCGACAGAAGGCCTTGAGCCCAATCTTGGCACATTCTTCCAAAGGCTCACCGGTTAGCTTCCTGATGATTCCAACAATTTCACTCTCTGAGAGTCTTTTGTGGTGGACGCACCGTGGCTTACCGTACCATCATATTCATACATTAACCCATCTCGGCGACTCAAGGAAAGAATATTCCACTCCACCCAGCAGCGGAACAGATCAATCCCAATGAGCCCATTGTTGGTCAAAGACTTTAACTCGGAGAAAATGGGGATAAATTCCGACTCTTCCTCTTCCATGAGTTTCTCGGGCAGTTTGAAGTCCATAGGCACGCGATCTACTCTGAAACCCAGGAGTGGGTTTTCGCCAGGTGTAGGGGTGTCCCGACAATAAAACCATGACCCAGCCCAGCCCTTGGGATGGCTGGGCAGAAGGACTGATGGAAATCCATGCTCGTGACGTCTTTGAATGTTTACTCCTCCAAGTTCATGGTTGGGACCGTTGGGAAACTTGGTCTAGCGATTCAAATGGAAGAAGTTCCAAAATAAAGGATCTATGGGCTCTCTCTGCAAGTATACCTCACAAAAGACCTGGAACTGGCAAAGGTTGCTGATGGAGTTGGGTCCCAGGTCTTGAGGATGAACGTTAAGGAAATGCAAGACGTCTCGAAAAAACTTTGACCCGGGCGGTTGAAAACCTCGTTCAAGGTAATCGGTAAAGATGACTACTTCTCCTATAGCGGGATTGGAATCAACTCGCTCGGGGCGGTTCTCCAACCAATGGTTTCCTTGTTGTCAAGAAGACCCGCCTTAACAAACTTCTCGAGAGTAGCGTCATCGATTTTTGTTGGTAACCAATTGCACTTCGAAATAGCCATGACTACAAAAGAGAGGGGAACAAGGCGATTCAGTAAAAACTATGAAGTGTTCTAACTCGCCAGTATGGGTCTACAATATGTTCAAAAAGTATTTGGTGACTCTCCAATGGGTGACATACATCATAACTCGCTGCTCGGGAAATTCATGGAAGTATCTTTGAAGTATTGTAACTCGCTTTTCAATTGGAGAGGAAGGGGGCATAGCTATGGTGATAAATTTAAGTCGCTATGGAAGCAGGAGCTAAACGACGACTCTCAAGGGTCCTTTTTCCTTAGGTATGTTCTCGGGAGACGAACATACATGTTTCTAAAAACAAGGAGTAAACTATGGATCTACGAGTGGATCAAAATAAAGGAATAATGCTTGGAAAAATGGTGAAAGGCTATGAACATAAGGCAGCGACAGTATTGGATCCACGATGTGAAGGCTTAAGATAATGAAAGGACGCGATAAAGTGGCCATGGTTTGCCACTGCCTGAATCTACTACGAAGATATAAGGCGGATTTAAAGAAGGAAAGGACGTCTGTCGCGTCACGGAGCTAGCTCGCGGGAACAATGGCCATGGCATTCTCGGCTTAAACCTAATAAGGGAATGTGTGTACCTGAGGAAAGGAGATCGGTGCCGAGGACGAATGCGGAGAACTTTGTGCATCTTGTTGACATGAAGGCGCCCGGAAGAGCATGGTCGACGGAGGAGCTTCAGGAGCCGGTGACGACGCCGGGGTGCTGGCGCAGGAAGAGGAAGAGCGCGAGGAAGATGAGGGAAGAGATGGAGGTAGGTGACGGAGCTTCCCCCCCATTTCTCCTGCGGTTATTTAAAGGGTCAGAACAGGAATCGAGGCTGTCAAGGCGGAGATCGAGGCAGCAAGTGAGAAACTGCGATAATGGCGCCTAGGTTTTCGGGATAAGTGAATATGGAGCAAAAGATCTGTTGGATGGTTGCGGTGTTAAAAACCCCAGAATTAAGGGGATAAGGTGGTGTCATAAAACATTACATGGCGGGTCAGATAAAATTACAACGAGCGGCGACTTATCGTTCTTCGAAAGATAAAATGGTAAGAGTCGCCCCAAATTGGTGAAGGTTTATTGACATGAATGAATTCGAGACAATCTGGGGCCTAATGTTGGGGACATTACCTGCGGATAACCCGCCCTTAGTGGGCCGGGTCATCAAAGGGGCTAGTTACCATTCAACGCGTGTCCCGTGGCCTAGAAGCTGGATGGCGGTTTAAGAGGTCGTGATGATGGTAGATTACCAAGGGAGTTCCCAATCGTGGAGAGCACGACGACTTAGAGATAGGGAAAGCCACAAGGAGTAGCATGGCAGGACTTTGAAAACCCTAGGGCCTCGACCTGTATATAAAGGCGAGTCCCGGGGAAAGGTCAGGCAAGTTAGAGAGAATCGAGAGCTAGGTCAGGCGAGTTACGCCCTCCTTGTAATCGAAATCACCATTAATCCACACAAAGCAGGACGTAGGCTTTTACCTCCTCACGAGGGGCCGAACCTGGGTAAATCTGAGTCTCGCTTTCACTCACCCCCTTCGAGTCGCCACCAAGGTGCGATGGCTCCATCTTCAAGTCCTTTCACGGGGACATATGCCGTGACAAAACCACGACATGTCCATCGCTAGTAGCTAGATGGTTTCTTCTCTCTCTTGGATCTTCAATACAAAGTTCTCGATGATCTTCATGGAGATCTATCCGATGTAATCTTCTTTTGCGGTGTGTTTTTCGAGATCCTATGAATTGTGGATTTATGATCAGATTATCTATGAATCTTATTTGAGTTTCTTGTGATATCTTATATGCATGATTTCATATCCTTGTAATTCTCTTCGAGTTGTGGGTTTTGTTTGGCCAACTCCATCTATGATTCTTGCAATGGGAGAAGTGCTTGGCTTTGGGTTCATACCGTGCGGTGACCTCACCCAGTGACATAAGGGGTAGCGAGGTACGCATCGTGTTGTTGCCATCAAGGGTAAAAAGATGGGGTTTATATCTATTGCATGAATTTATCCCTCTACATCATGTCATCTTGCTTAAGGCGTTACACTGTTCGTCATGAACTCAATACACTAGATGCATGCTGGATAGCGGTCGACGTGTGGAGTAATAGTAGTAGATGCAGAAAGTATCGGTCTACTTGTCTCGGACGTGATGCCTATATGTATGATCATTGCCTTAGGTATCGTCATGACTTTGCGCGGTTCTATCAATTGCTCGACAGTAATTCGTTCACCCACCGTAATATTTGCTATTTTGAGAGAAGCCTCTAGTGAACACTATGGCCCCCAGGTCTACTTCACATCATATTTTCAGCCCTACACTTTTACTTTGTTGCACTTTCCGCCTTCAGATCTCACCTAGCAATCAATCGTGAAGGGATTGACAACCCCTTTGTACCGTTGAGTCCAAGTTTGATGTTTTTGCGCAGGTACATCGGTGCTTCATCTTGATAATCCTACTGGATTGATACCTTGGTTCTCAAAACTGAGGGAAATACTTACTGTTACTGTGCTGCATCACCCTTTCCTCTTCAAGGGAAAAAATCCAACGCAAGCTCAAGAGGTAGGAAGAAGAATTTCTGGCGCCGTTGCCGGGGAGGACGATCAAGTCAAGGATAAGTCTCCCGTCAACGTGCCAATTTCTGGCGCCGTTGCCGGGGAGCATCAAGTGAAGCTTATCCAAGTAAGTGTCGCAAACTCATCTCTTGCATTTACTTTTTTGCCTCTCGTTTTCCTCTCCCCACTTCTGAAGAACAAAAATTTACAAAAATATTTGCCTTTTTCGTTCGCCGTTTTCTTTCGCTTGCTTTCTGTTCGCTTGTGTGCTTGTGTGCTTGCTGAAGTCACCATGACTGAAAACACCAAACTTTGTGACTTCTCGAATACTAATAATAATGATTTTATTAGTACTGCGATTGCTCCCTCCACTAGTGCGGAATCATATGAAATCAATGCTTCTTTGCTGAATCTTGTTATGAAAGAGCAATTCTCCGCCCTTCGTAGTGAAGATGCCGCATCCCATCTTAATACCATCATTGAGCTTTGCGATATGCAAAAGAAGAAAGATGTGGATAATGATGTGATTAAATTGAAGCTATTTCCGTTCTCGTTGCGAGATCGAGCAAAAACTTGGTTTTCATCTTTGCCCAAAAATAGTATTGATTCTTGGAACAAGTGCAAAGATCCTTATATATCCAAGTATTTTCCACTGGCTAAGATTATCTCTCTCCGTAATGATATCATGAATTTTAAGCAACTTGATCATGAACATGTTGCACAATTTTGGGAGAGAATGAAATAGATGATTAGAAATTGTCCCGCTCATGGCCTGAGTCTTTGGATGATTATACAAATCTTCTACGCTGGTTTGAATTTTGCTTCTAGAAATATCTTGGACTCCGCCTCGGGTGGAACCTTCATGGAAATCACATTAGGAGAAGCCACAAAACTCCTAGACAATATCATGACAAACTATTCTCAGTGGCACACTGAAAGGTCACCTACTAGTAAAAAGGTACACGCTATAGAAGAAATTAACTCGTCGAGTGCTAAGATGCATGAGTTAATGAAATTGTTTGCTAGTAAAGGTGCTCCTTTAGATCCAAATGATATGCCCTTGTCTTCCTTGATTGAGAGTAGCAATGAGAGCTTGGACGTTAATTTTGTTTGTAGGAATAATTTTGGCAACAACAATGCTTTTAAAAGAAACTATATTCCTAGGCCTTTTCCTAGTAATCCCTCTAATAACTTTGCCAACTCCTACAACAATGCTCATGGAAATTACAATAAATTACCCTCTGATCTAGAGAGTAATATCAAAGAGTTTATCAACTCGCAAAAGACTTTCAATGCGTCCATAGAAGAAAAACTATTCAAAATTGATGATTTGGCTAGGAGCGTTGATAGAATGTCTCTTGATATTGATGCTTTGAAAGTTAGATGTGCTCCTCCCAAGATCAATATGGATGAAACTTTGAAAGCTATGCGCGTTTCCATGAATGAGAGTAAAGAAAGAACCGCCCAAATTCGTGCTAGACATGAATGGCTTAAAAGGGCATGTTCTCGTGATGAGAATCACGATGATCTTAAAGTGCTCGGTGTGACTCCCATTGAATCCTTGTTTTGTAGTGTCAAACCTAATGATGATGGGTCTGGATATGAATCCACCTTGGTTGAAAAACGCCCCCATAATTCGGAGTCTATCTATCTTGATGCTAAAAGCATTGAAAGTGGAGTAGAGGATATCAAAACTTTGAGTAGTAATGAAACCACTACTTTGTATTTCAAGGAATTCAATTATGATAGTTGCTCTTTGATTGAATGTATTTCCTAGATGCAATCCATGCTAAAATCTCCACACGCTTATAGCCAAAACAAGGCCTTTACCGATCATATCGTCGATGCTATGATAAAATCTCTTGAAGAGAAACTTGAATTGGAAGTTTCTATTCCAAGAGAACTTTATGATGAGTGGGAACCTACTATCAAAATCAAGATAAAAAACTATGAATGCAATGCTTTGTGTGATTTGGGTGCTAGTGTTTCCGCGATTCCAAAGTCCTTATCTGATGTTCTAGGCTTTAATGAGATTGATGAGTGCTCTCTTAATTTGCATCTTGCGGATTCTACGGTTAAGAAACCCATGGGAAGGATCAATGATGTTCTTATTATTGCAAATAGAAACTATGTACCCGGGGATTTCATTGTGCTTGACACTGATTGCAATCCTACATGTCCTATCATTCTTGGTAGACCTTTCCTAAGGACTATTGGTGCTGTCATCGATATGAAGGAAGGGAATATTAGATTTCAATTTCCTTTAAATAAGGGCATGGAACTTTTTCCTAGAAAGAAAAGAAGATTGCCTTATGAATCCATGATGAGGGCTACTTATGGTTTGAGCACCAAAGACGACGATATGTGCTTCTATCACCTTATGCCTAGCTAAGGGCGTTAAACAATAGCGCTTGTTGGGAGGCAACCCAATGAATTTATCTTTGCTTTTTTGCATTCCGTTTTTTTGCGTCCAAACCATCATAATTCTCTTATGATTGTCTCTTTTGTGTTTCTTTTTGTGTTTGAGCCAAGTAAAACCCTTATGACTAGTTTGGTGATGGTTGTTTGATCGTGCTGGAAAAAGACAGAAACTTTTCGCTGAAGAAAATATTTTTCATTTTTATCCAGAAAGAGATTTTGAGTTGATTCTTTTTGCTGCTGGTTGATATTCCAATTTCCAAAATTGTCGTAATATTTCCGAATAGTTGAGATACCAGAAATATACGAAGTATACAGATTTCTACAGACTGGTCTGTTTTTGACAGATTCTGTTTTTGTTGTGTTGGTTGCTTATTTTGATGAAACTATGGATAGTATCGGGGGGTATTAGCCATGGAAAAGTGAGAATACAGTGATCTAACACCAATATAAATAGAAATTAAGTTTTCTACAGTACCTAAAGATGTGGTAGTTTGTTTTCTTGTGCTAATGATATCACGAGTTTCTGTTTAAGTTTTGTGTTGTAAAGTTTTCACGTTTTCGGTGATGTTCTCATGGACAAAGGGATAAAGATTCGAAAGAGCTCAAGCTTGGGGATGCCCAAGATATCCCAAGCCATATTTAAGGACACCAAAAAGCCTAAGCTTGGGGATGCCCCGGGAAGGCATCCCCTCTTTCGTCTTCAATCCATCGGTAACATTACTTGGAGCTATATTTTTATTCACCACATGATATGTGTTTTGCTTGTAGCGTCTTGTATCGTAGGAGTATTTTCTTTTTGTTGTTCAGAATCATCCTTGCTGCACACCTTTTGAGAGAGACATGCACTCATCGTGAATTTGCTAGAATACTCTTTGAGCTTCGCTTATATCTTTTGAGTTAGGCAATTTATCTCACATGTGCTTCACTTATATCTTTTGAGCTAGATAACTTTGCTCTAAGTGCTTCACTTAGATCTTTTCGAGCACGGCTGTGTCATATTTTGGAGAAATAAGAACTCTCGATCTTCACTTATATCTTTTTGAGAGTGATCTCTCTGAGTAACTTGGTAGTTGGCTTGTGTTATGAAAGTAGTCCCAAAAGGTGATAGGCACCCAAAGAGGATACAATAAAACTTCCATCTTCATGTGCATTGTTTAGCAAGAGAAGTTTGATTCCTCTCAAATAGTTTTGAGACATGGATTTGGTAATATTAAGAGTTATGTTAGTAGGGTGTTGTGCATCTAGAAATACTTGTGTTGAAGTTAGTGATTCCCGTAACATGCACGTATGGTGAACCGCTATGTTAGGAAGTCGGAGCATAATTGATTTATTGATTGTCATCCTTTGTGTTGCCGTCCGGATCGGGCGATGGCTAACGCCTACCAACCCTTCCCCTAGGAGTATGCGTTTAGCACCTTGTTTTGATTACTAATAAAAACTTTCGCAATAATTATGTGAGTTCTTCATGACTAATGTGAGTCCATGGTATAGATACACTTTCACCTTTCACCATTGCTAGCCTCTCTAGTGTCGCGCAACTTTCACCGGTGCACAAACCCACCATATGCCTTCCTCAAAACAACCACCATACCTACCTACTATGGCATTTTCATAGCCATTCGGAGATATATTGCCATGAAACTCCCACCGTTCCGTCTCATGACTTGTGCCGTCACTTTCATATTGCCATTGCATGATTGTAAGATAGCTAGTGAGATGTTTCAACGTCATACGCCAAGCTAGATCGTTGCACATCCCGGTACACTGCCGGAGGCATTTCCTATATAGAGTACTCATCATTCTAAGCATTGAGCTGTGAGTAAATGAAAGTGTGATCATCATCATTATTAGAGCATTCGCCCATGTGAGGAAAAAAAAAGAGGCCACAGTTCCCCACAAAAAAAAGAGATATGGAAAGAGGCCAAAGAGACCAAACAAAAAAAAGAGAGAAAAAGAGAGAAGGGACAATGCTACTATCTTTTCCACACTTGTGCTTCATAATAGCACCATGTTCTTCACGATTGAGAGTCTCTTGTTTTGTCACCACCATATGCTAGTGGGAATCTTCATTACATAACTTGGCTTGTATATTCCAATGATGGGCTTCCTCAAAATTGCCCTAGGTCTTCGTGAGGAAGCAAGTTGGATGCACACCCACTAGTTCTCCTTTTGACCTTTTACATACTTATAGCTCTAAGTGCATCCATTGCATGGTAATCCCTACTCTTTCACACTGATATCTATTAATGAGCATCTCCAGACCCCTTTGATACGCCGAGTCGATGTGACCATCTCATCCTTTTTGTCTCACAACCTACACCACACTCTATTCCACCTATAGTGCTATATCCATGTCTCACGCTCATGTATTGCGTGAGAGTTGAAAAAGGTTTGAGAAAGTAAGGGTGCGAAAACAATTACTTGGCCAATACCGGGGTTGTGCATGATTTAAATTAGTTGTGTGGGGATGATGGAGCATAGCTAGACTATATAATTTTGTAGGGATAATTTTCTTTGGCCTTGTTATTTCGAAAGTTCATGATTACCTTGCTAGTTTGCTTAAAGTATTATTGGTTTCATGTCAATAGCAAAATATTGTTTTGAATCTTACGGATCTGAACATTCATGTCAAATGAAAGAAGTTACAAAGGACAAATATGCTAGGTTTTCCACATCAAAAATTCAGTCTTTATCACTTCCCTACTCGAGGACGAGCAGGAGTTAAGCTTGGGGATGCTTGATACGTCTCAAACGTATCTATAATTTTTGATGGTTCCATGCTACTATTTTGTCAAACTTTGGATGTTTTGTATGCCTTTTATATCTTTTTTGAGACTAACTTATTAACTCATTGCCAAGTGCCAGTTCCTGTTTTTTCCGTGTTTTTGACCCTTTTCAGAGGAGAATATTAAATGGAGTCCAAACGGAATAAAACCTCCGAAAATATTTTTTTTCGAAACAGAAGATATGCATGGAGCGTGAGAACCAAGGCAGAGGCCACCAGGGGAGGCCACAAGCTCCCTAGGTGCGGCCAGGGGGGCCCGCGCCTAGCAGGCTTGTGGCCCCCCTGTGGCTCGTCTGCCCTACTTCTTCCGCCTATAACTCCCTGAAAAATCCAAAACCACGGGGGAGATCCACGAAAATACTTTTCCACCGCCGCAAGCTTCTGTCTGTGCAAGATCCCATCTGGGGCACGTTCTGGTGCCCTGCCGGAGGGGGGATTTGGATACGGAGGGCTTCTTCATCTGCACCATTGCCTCTCCAATGATGCGTGAGTAGTTCACCATAGACCTTCAGGTCCATAGCTAGTAGCTAAATGGCTTCTTCTCTCTCTCTTAGATCTTCAATACAAAGTTCTCGATGATCTTCATGGAGATCTATCCGATGTAATCTTATTTTGCGGTGTGTTTGTCGAGATCCTATGAATTGTGGATTTATTATCAGATTATCTACGAATCTGATTTGAGTTTCTTCTGATCTCTTATATGCATGATTTCATATCCTTGTAATTCTCTTCGAGCTGTGGGTTTTGTTTGGCCAACTAGATCTATGATTCTTGCAATGGGATAAGTGCTTGGTTTTGTGTTCATACCGTGCGTTGACCTCACCCGGTGACAGAAGGGGTAGCGAGGCACGCATCATGTTGTTGCCATCAAGGGTAAAAAGAGGGGGTTTATATCTATTGCATGAATTTATCCCTCTACATCATGTCATCTTGCTTAAGGCGTTACTCTGTTAGTCATGAACTCAATACACTAGATGCATGCTGGATATATAGCGGTCGATGTGTGGAGTAACAGTAGTAGATGCAGAAAGTATCGGTCTACTTGTCTCGGACGTGATGCCTATATGTATGATCATTTCCTTAGATATCGTCATGACTTTGCGCGGTTCTATCAATTGCTCGAATGTAATTCATTCACCCACCGTAATAGTTGCTATTTTGAGAGAAGCCTCTAATGAACACTATGGCCCCCGGGTCTACTTCACATCATATTTTCAGCCCAACACTTTTATTTTGTTGCACTTTCCGCCTTCTGATCTCACCTTGCAATCAATCATGAAGGGATTGACAACCCCTTTGTAGCGTTGGGTGCCAGTTTGCTTTTTTTGCGCAGGTACATCGGTGCTTCATCTTGATACTCCTACTGGATTGATACCTTGGTTCTCAAAACTAAGGGAAATACTTACTGCTACTGTGCTGCATCACCCTTTCCTCTTCAAGGGAAAAATCCAACGCAAGCTCATGAGGTAGCACTAACCCGGACTGACGTTGTTTTCAGCAGAGCTACCGTGGTATTGTTTTTGTGCAGAAGTAAAATTTCCTGGAATGGGCTGAAATTTACGGAGAGTAGTTTTGGAAAATGTGAAAAATAATGGAGCAAAAAGATACCGGATAGGAGTCACGAGGCAGCGAGAAGCCACCACGGCACGCCCCTGGCTTGTGGGCAACTCGAGCACTCCCCTGAGGTGATTCCAACGGCAAATATTCTTATTAATATACAAACCCCGAAAAGAAACCTCGATCAGGAGTTCCGCTGCCGCCTGCCTGCAGAGTCACGAAAACCCAATCTTGGCCCTCTCCGACACCCTGCCAGAGGGGGTCACCATCACTTGAGACCATGAAGGAGGAAGACAGAGGGGCCATCATCACCATGGGGGCCAAGTACCAGAGGGAGAACCTCTCCGTACCTGGGGGGAGTCCATGGAGGAGGAGGCACAAGGGGGTACCCTCTCCCCCTCTCTCCCGGTGGTGTCGTAGTGCCACCAGGGGAACCATCACTGCGGTGATCGTATTCATCAACATCACCTTCTTCATCACCATCCTCGTCTTTCTTAGCAGTCCACTCTCCCGCACCCCGCTGTAATCCCCTACTTGAACATGGTGATTTATTCCACATATTATGATCCGATTATTTGTTGCCATCCTATGATGTTTTGAGTAGATTCCCTTTGTCTTATGGATTGATTGATGATCTGGATTTGTTTGAGTTGCATGCTTTATTATTGTTGTTGTCCTATGTTGCCCTCGATGTCACGCTAGCGTGAGGGATTCCCGCTGTAGGGTGTTGCAACATGTTCATGATTCGCTTATAGTGGGTTGCTTGAGTGACATAAGTATAATCCCGAGTAGGTGGGTTGTTGCGTATGGGAGAAAGGGGACTTGATGCTTTAATGCTATGGTTGGGTTTTTACTTCAATGATCCTTAGTAGTTGTGGATTCTTTCTAGAGTTCCAATCATAAGTGCATATCATCCAAGTAGAGAGAGTATTTTAGCTTGTCCCTCTCCCTCATATAAAATTGCAATAATGATTACCGATCTTGTTAAAAAATGCCTAGGACAATTCCGCACACCGAGCCATCATTATTCCACACTCGCTATTTGTAATATATTCTAACTTTATGATAGAAGAACCGTTTTTATGTTTTAGTTCTCTGATTTCATGCAAAGCTATTCTGTTCGTACCCATGATGTAGTTTTATTTCTCGTTCCTAGTTGGAAGCAAACGTTCTGCGTACATAGAGTTGTATCAGTGGCAGATAGGACTTGAGAGAATATTGCTCTTACCTTTAGCTCCTTGTGGGCTCGACACTCCATACTTTTCACTTCCACCGTTGGAAATAGCTATGATGATTCCTTGGACTTAGGGATATTCAAGCTCTTTTCTAGCGCCATTGCTGGGGAGCAATAGCGTGGGGTTGATATTCTCGTATATGCTTGGTTGGTTTCTTCACTAAGTAGATTTTGTTTTCCCTTTTTGCTTTATTCAGTTGTGGGTGAAACAAACAAGAAAATTAAATAATGAAAAATACAAAAAGAATTACTTGCCTCTTCTGCCAAAGATGTTTTCAAAAAGAGAAGTGATTGGAAGATTTTGCATTGGAGAAGTGAGGGTCGACCTTGAACACTTGTGTTCATGCTCATGGAAGCAATGTAGAATTTTTCATGGAAGTTTCTAAAATATAATTATCCCCTTGTATATATCCATTTTATTATAAAAATAATGTGCCAACATTTGCCTTTAGGATGATTAGATTCCTTGTTTGGTGCGTGAAGTGCAAAAACAGAAACTTTGGCTGTAGTGCGTGAATTTACGTTTTTAACTGGAATGTCAAAAGTTTCTGAAATTTTTACACAGTACTGCTATGCAAATTGTTTATTTAGTCCTAATTGTTCAGAAGTTTTTGAGTTACATAAGTATACGAAGTTTCTATATTGCTACAGACTATCCTATTTTTGATAGATTCTGTTTTCGATTCATTGTTCTCTTATTGTGATGAATCTATGGGTAGTACCGGGGGTATTGTAACACCCAAGATGCATTCCTATAATTATTTTGGCACGAGGGACACGACAGGGATAGAAACGCATCTCGTCGTTTCGCAAGAATGGATATCGTTACAAGTACATGTATTGAAAAGGTGAGTATAAGGAGTTGGCTTACACTCGCCACAAGCTACATCAAGATTACATCAATACAACAATATCTAGTCATCATGAAGAAGAGAAGGGTCTGAATACGAACGGAAAAAAACGATAAAAGAACGACGTCCATCTTTGCTATCCCAGGCTGCCGACCTGAAACCCATCCTAGATATATGAAGAAGAAGAAGAAGAAACTTCAAATAGCACAATCATCGCGCTTGCGTCATAATATCACTTCACGTAAACGGTGAGCCACAAGGGACTTGGCAATCTCATTTCCAAAGGTATCAAGACTAGCAAAGCTTAATGGGTGAGGTATGGTTAAGTGGTGAGGCTACAACAAGCGACTAAGCATTTATTTGAGGTGGCTAACTTACGCACACAAGAATACAAGAGGGGGATAATCTAGCATAGCCATCGTGAGCTACTAATGATCAAATGAATGATCGTCATCACTTACATACTTTAGACATAACCCCACTGTTTCCTCGATAGGAGAAGGAACTCACGAAATAGACAGTCACAGTTACGCACTCAGTTGGCAAGTTTTAATAAAGTTTACTTTAGGTCATCTAGAACTGGATGTTAAGCAAAGTTTCCAAGTTGCCACATAACCACAGGAACGGATTTCGAAAATATTTAACCCTGCAGGGGTGCTCCAACTAGTACATCACAAATTACCACAAGTCGCATAGAAAACCTCAATCAAGAAACTCGTGATATCCTCATATTCCTTAGTGGAAAACCTCAACTCTGACATAGCCCAAATCATCATCCGAATCCTGATGCACAAGATATTTCCTCATAGGTAAAACTAACCCAACAAGGCCGCCCGACATGTCGACGAATCCGATAGGAGCCGCGTATCTCATTCTCAGGACACGACCGGATGGGTCACACTATGAGTAAATCCAAACCTCGAGTTGCCCCATGGTGGCCCCGTGGTCTTTAAATTTTGGACCAACACTCATGAGGAGCACTGGCCCGGGGGTTGATTAAATATCCTCCGATTAATTACTCCCTATGTGGTTCATTAGTTACTACGCAAATAGTACCAAAGTTGGGCTTTGCCCGACCAGTCTTATACTAAAATGAATCATCAAGGGGGTCCCCATAACAACCCGGAGCGTGTTAGGAGTGGTCAATTATGGAATATAACATCCGTAGCCAAAACTAAGGAGGCAAAGGTGGAACAGAACACCAGGCTAGACAGTCGAGCCTTCCACCTTTTACCAAGTATATTGGCCCATTAAATTAATTAGCAATAATATGGTGATATAACAAGGAATCCATGTTATCACATGGAAACAACTGCACCTGCAACTAACAACGCTAACACATAGTTAAGCAAGCGGTAACATAGCCAATCAGTGGTTTGCTAGGTTTTGATAGCCTCTCTTATAAAGGATGATAGACTACTCATATCAATAAGGAATTCTTTATTTTCCGGGAGTCCATTCGAAGAGAATTCCCAGGTTAAGCATGCTCGGCTTGGAGTAGTTCTAGGATGAGTGACCGACTGGGAAGTTGATCCCGGGTGCGCATGAGTGAGGACAAAATGCGCAGAAAAGACTAGTATTGATATGTGGGGCCAGTCTAGATCACTCTAGGAGTAACGACCATCGGCGGGTGTGTCTGGGGCTTTACAAGTTGGTATCAGAGCCGATCCTGGTGGTTACACGGATGTTTGCGGACATATGTGCGGTCATGTTGTTCATCATGTTTGTGACCCGTCGTGGCACACGACATGACACATGTACTAGACTGGATGCACAGACATTTGTGCCAAGAGGGAACACTCATGTGGCCCGACGAGGACGTCGGTTCCTCTGAGTGGTGGTGTATGTGATAGCCTGGCTTATTAAGGATGATAGACTACTCATATCAATAAGGAATTCCTTCTTTTCCGGAAGCCCATTGAAACAGAACTCCCAGGTTAAGCATGCTCAGCTTGGAGTAGTTCTAGGATGGGAGACCGACCGGCAAGTTGATCCTAGGTGCGCATGAGTGAGGACAAAATGCGTTGAAAACAATAGTATTGATATGTGGGGACAGTCTAGATCACGCTAGGAGTAACGACCACCGACGGGTGTGTCTGGGGCGTTACAAGTTCGTATCAGAGCCGATCCTCGCGGTTACATGGATGTTTGGGGACATGTGTGCGGTCATGTTGTTCATGACGTTTTTGACCCGTTGTGGCACGCGACATGACACATGTACTAGACTGGATGCACAGACATTTGTGCCAAGAGGGAATGCTCCTGTGGTTCGACGAGGATGTCGGTTCCTATGAGTGGTGGTGTATGTGATAGCCTGGCTTATTAAGGATGATAGACTACTCATATCAATAAGGAATTCCTTCTTTTTCGGGAGCCCATTCGAACAAAACTCCCAGGTTAACCATGCTCGGCTTGGAGAAGTTCTAGGATGGGTGACCGACCGAGAAGTTGATCCCGGGTGTGCATGAGTGAGGACAAAGTGCACAGAAAAGACTAGTATTGATATGTGGGGCCAGTCTAGATCTCGCCAGGAGTAACGACCACCGGCGGGTGTGTCTGGGGCGTTACATAGGTTGAAGGTTTCATGGCAATGTTGATGGGCTAACATTTAACAAGTGGTAGGCAACGACACATAGCTAAAGAAACGAGACAACCAGCATGGCATTGATTGTAATTGTATCTAGGGAAATGATCATCTTGCCTGAGATCCCGCTTGGAAGGAGAACGAATCCGTGAAGCATGCAACCGACATAGTCGAACCGATCCTCACATTCTGACACGCTTGCGGAAATCTATCGAGATGAAGCAAACAGGAAACAAGAATCAACATGCAATATTCACCACGGTACATACACGCCATGATGCATACGCAAATATGATGCATGTCCATTTCAATTATGCAAGGCACGGCATGGCAATTCACAACAATCAAGCACTACACATTAAGTGAAGCTCAATATGCAACGGGTTGCATATTGGCGAAACTCCACATTTAATTATTTCATTCACTCCCGTTTAGGTACATGGCAATATTAAATGTTGTTTAAACATGGCAAGGGGCGAGGCAAGAATAAACTACCTATCTAGGCATTTTAAATGAGGCCGGAAACATCATATAGCATCTTTGAACTGACACCAAATGTTAGCTTCAAAATCTATCGGGATCTGACCTAAACATATTTTATGTTTGTTAAATGAAAAAACAAAGTGGTTCTCGTGATTCTACTCATCGTTCTAGTCCATTTACATATATAGCTCATCTCCAACGGAGCTACAAATCACTAGCTACAAATTAAACCATTTTAACCCGTTGTAAGGCAAACGAAAGCAAACAACATAGCTAACAGTTTTAAATACGCATGAGATGATCTACACGGCGGCGGCGCGGGACCTGCGGCTGGTGGGGGCTTCGGCCGGCACTGGGGCTCAAATGGCTGGCGGCGCAGCGGCCTGGCGGTGCCGGGGCAATGCACGGCGAACGTCGGGAGGAGTGGCGCTGCCCGGCTGGTGTCTCCTTGGTGCGAGATCTGGCTCAGGGCTCCTTGTGTGGGGAAACTCGGGCAGAGTGGGGTGACGAGGGATCTAAGCCGGGGAGGGCCTGGCTCGGGCCCTGGCGGGTGGCGGCGCTAGGAGGGAAAGAAAGGCGACCAGGTGGTGGTTAGGGCACTGGTGGGCATGGAAAAGGAGGAGGGACATGTTTGTTGTCCAAATCTGGCTCGGGAAGTTGCTTAAATAGGATTGGGGGCTAGGGTTAGCAGTTCCGTCCGAAATCGGACCGCAAGATCGCGATCGGACTGCCCCAAAACGGAGGGGGTTTGCTAGATGGGTGTTTTGGGCTGTGTAGAATAGGCTAGGTGGAGATGAGAGGGAAAACGGTTAGCCTGACGTCAGTGTTTAAAACAACGAGAAATGTCCGACGTTGGAGCGACTATAGTGCCGCTATAGGTTTAACTATTCGGGTATCAAATGAACTCCGATCTCGATTAAATTTCATTGGCGGCCTACCTACACTGTATTAAGACCGCACGCCTACTTTCAACCCAATCCGAGAATATTTTATACACAGTTTTAAAAACAAGATTTTAACAATGTCGCAGGCGCGTGCGTGTGTGGTTGTTCTTGAAACGGTCAACGACAAAACGGTAGAGAACTGACAACTAGTAACGAATGCAGGTCTTGAAAACTGGCGGCAACGGAGTGCCGATGCAGTGCAGATGATGCGCATCATGCGATGATCAATGCGGCAAACAACGTAACAACACGGCGACAACAGAATAAAAGGGGAATCTCCTGGAGCGTCGGTCTCGGACTGTCACATGTATGAACCATGGTGAAGTTGGACTATAGTAGATATAATGCTAATATGAATTTGGAATGAGTTCACAACATTACTTAAAGTAGTATTTTGCTTTATTGTACTAACGGATCTCACGAGGGTTTTGTTAAGTTTTGTGTGAATGAAGTGTTCGAAGATCGAGCAGGTATTGACAAAATAAGAATACAGAGACACAAGAGTTCAAGCTTGGGGATGCCCAAGGCACCCCAAGTAAATATTTGAAGGAGGCTCAAACATCTAAGCTTGGGGATGCCCCGAAAGGCATCCCATCTCTATTCTTCAACAATTATTGGTATACCTCGGTTTTTGTTTTGTTCACATGATACGCATCTTTAGTGTTTTGCTTCTCCTTTTATGCACCCTTCTAGTATGAGATAGTACTTCATTGATTTACATAACGCTTCATGCACTTCACTTAAATCTATGAGTATGGCTTTGTAGAATGCTCTTTGTGCTTCACTTAAATCTTTTGAGTATGGCTCTGTAGAATGCTCTTCTTGCTTCACTTAAATATTTTGAGTATGGCCTTATAGAATGCTTGGTGTGCTTCACTTATATATTTTGAGCTTGGATATTGGTTGATCTATATTAATTGTAACATGCTCTATAAACTTCACTTATATCTTATAGAGTATGACTAAAATCATCATCGGAATTAGGCTTGGAAGAGCATCATTGAAATAACCATGCCTAGCTAAAAGGCTTTAAAGAAAAGCGCTTGTTGGGAGACAACCCAACACATTTATCTTCTGTATTTATGAGTTCACATGATTAAGCTACCATAGTAATCATGTTTTATGTCTTTTATTTCAATAAAGTGCCAAGTAAAGCCTTTGGGATGACTCACAAGATGAGTAGAATTTATGCTGAACCAAAACATGAACTTTTGACTCGAGTACAAGAATTTTAATTTTTTAATGGAACGTGATAATGATATGAAATTTTAACATAGTCTTGATATACATTTTTTCAGGTTTTCCTAATTGTTCAGAAGTTTTCAAGACCGGGAAGTATGGCTATACTACAGATCTTCATAGACTGTTCTGTTTTTCACAGATTCTGTTTTGCATGCATAGTTTGCTTATTTTTGTGTTCCCATAGCTTATATTCAGTAATTTAAATTATGGGAATGATATAATATAGTAGGTATCATGTGGGAAGAATTATGAATCTTTTCTTGACAGTACCTAAGTGAATGATCTATCCTTATTACACTAACCCTTCTCAAGAAGTTCCGTTAAGTTTTGTGTGATTGAAGTTTTCAAGTTTTGGGTGAGACACCGATATGAGGAGAACAAGAAATGACAAGAACCTGAGCTTGGGGATGCGCAGGCACCCCAAGGTAGTATCCATGGAAGACTCAAGTGCCTAAGCTTGAGGATGCCCCGGAAGCATCCCATCTTTCATCTCCAACGCTATCAGTAATCTTACTTAGAACTATAATTTTATTCGTCACTTAATATGAGTTCTGTTTCAAGCGTCATTTTATTTTGTTGATTTCTGTTACGTGTTATTGATAATTTTGTTTTCAATAAAAATGTTCCAAGAATTGCATTGGATGCTTGAATAGCATGGTTAGATGTTGTTAAGGCATAGCTTTTGTCTGTAATTCTTGTAATAGGAAACTAGCACAATATCCCACCGAATATTGCTGTATGATTCGGTTGATGATTCACATTGATTCGCCTTGATTGCCAAGGCATGTAATCTATATAATGGGAATACAAGGGCCTCCCCTAGTGTGGCGTGTTCCATCCAATGTCACATTGCTTTCTTGGTATCACACTACATCCATTGATCCTGCCTAATCAACCCACGAGCTCCCAACACCAGATCGTAGCCATGTCCACCACCCCAACACCAACTCCTTCCTCACTAACGGCGCCATGGTCACCACTGTCCTCACCGCCGCTGCGTCTCCAGCCGTTAACGTCGTGAGCGTCCGCGTGGATGTCCCTGTGCCACTGGACCTCCACACCTCCAACTTCACCAAGTGGAGGTTTCTCATACGTGTGCTCCTCAGCTAGTATGAGCTACTCCCACACATCAATACCGTCATTGTCGAAGCAGACCGCATCGCAGATTGGGTTTGCGAGGAGTACATCGTCCGCTGTTGGCTCTATGGGTCCATCTCCGATGAGATCCTCGACATCATCATGGTAGTGGACCAAACGATGCACGAGGCATGGACGCTCGTCACCTACCTCTTCCTCGACAATCAGATGACCCGCGCCGTCTACCTTGAGGCGGAGTTCCGGGGCCTCATCCAGGGAGACCTCTCCATCACCGCCTACTGTCACCGTCTCAAGTCGCTCTCCGAAGACCTCATTGATGTTGGCACTCCCAGCTCGGAGTAGATACTCCTCCTCAACTGTCTTTGTGGCCTCAATCCGCGCTTCTCCAACATCACGACGATCGTCACTATGCAGAATCCCCTCCCGTCCTTCACCCAGATGAGATCATTGCTGACCCTCCGGGAGACCCAGCTCGCGAATTCTATTGCCATCGGGAACTAGACAGCTCTCTATGGTGGTGCGCCCTCCCACGGTGCCAATTCTTCTGGCCTCTGCGACGACGGTGCTCGGTACGGCAGCAACTCCGGGGGTGGCTCCTCCGGCGGCAACTGCAACAGCGGCAACTGGAGGAAGAAGAAGTGCTTTGGCGGCGGGAACAGGGGCGGCAACCGCTCTAACTCCCACGACGGGCCATCCCAGTTTCAGCGCAACGAGGGATCTCCATCTGTTGGCCCCTGCGTGTGTTTCAATCCCTATACGGGACAGACCCAGCCGCTTCAGGCCACTCCACCAGCGAGGCCCAACACTGGGGCTGGCCATCTCGGTTCTTGGCCCCCATTCCTCCCGCCGGCACATGCGTTTGCCTCCCACGCCCCGTTGTATGGCCAGGCCTTCGACACCAATCCACCGCCAACTCCTGCCTACGGCGGCAAACCGACGTGGGACTGCTCTGCCCTACAACACCGTGACTCCCTCAATCGTCGGTGAGTGGGTAATGGACTCCGGAGCCACGACACACATGGCCTCCGACCCCGGTATGCTTCAACATCTCACACCCTCTCCCTCCTCCTCCGTTGTCACCATGGGTAATGGCTCCACCCTCCCCATCTCCCACACTGGACACACTTCCATACTCTCTTCCACTCGTTCCCTTTTTCTTTGTAATGTATTACTTGTTCCTCACATCATCAAGAATCTACTTTCAATTCGTCACTTTACGATTGAGAATCTTTGCTCTATTGAGTTTGACCCCCTCGGCTTTTCTGTGAAGGACCTTTGCACCAAGGTCGTGATACGCCGCTGCAATAGTCTTGGAGACCTCTGTGTCTTCCCATCATCGGTCATCATCCACCACACCCATGGTCTCCTCTGTAACACTTCCACTGAGATTTGGCACCGTTGCTTAGGTCATCCGGGATGCGACGCCATGTCCCAACTTCATAAGAACTCCTTTATTTCATGTAATAAAGGAGTCTCGCATGTTTATCATGCTTGTCAACTTGGAAAACACGTGCGTTTGCCCTTCGCTAGGTCTACTTCAATAAGCGTCGAACCATATACATTGATCCATTGTGATCTTTGGACTTTTTCAATTTTGAGTAATTCTGGTTTCAAATACTATCTTGTTATTGTTGACGATTTCTATCATTTTATGTGCACCTTTCCTCTCCGGAAAAAGTTCGACACCGCGGCTATTCTTGTCAACTTTGTTGCCTACATTCGCACACAATTTTCCCGTCCTCTCATTGCCATACAAGCTAAAAACGAGACTGAGTTTATCAACTCTACGGTCACTTCATTCTTCACCAGTCATGGCATTCACCTCCGACTTTCATGCCCTTACACGTCCGCCCAAAACGGTAAGGCCGAACATGCCATCCGCACCATCAACGACATCACTCGCACTCTACTCTTCCAATCCATGATGGCGCCTCCCTACTGGGCCGAGGCTCTTTCCACGGCCACATGCCTCGTCAATATACGACCCTCTCAATCCATTGGCTTTGCCATTCCATATGTTCGTCTGTATGAAACAAAACCAAATTATGTCGTTCTCTGTATTTTTGGCTGCCTCTGCTATGCTAACCAATCTGCTATGTCCAAGCATAAACTCGCTCCTCGGTCTACCGCTTGTCTCTTCCTAGGTTACCCGTCTAACCACAAAGGATACCGTTGTCTAGACATCTCCACCCGCCGAGTCATCATATCCCAAGTTGTCATTTTTGACGAGGCTATCTTCCCGTTATACTCTACTGATCGCCCCACCAACCCCCTAGTGGTGCTTGATTTTCTCCTGGATCTGGCAGCCATACAACACATGCCATCCAGCCCTAGTTTACCCAATATACCCACGTACACCACTCCCACGTCCTTGCATCCGCCACATGCCATGCATGACTCCCCATCCATTCCCACGTCCGAACACCACCAGCCCACTACCGGTTCGCCCACTCCCTCCTCGTCCAGGGCATGCACGCGGCCCCGCTAGGCCAGCCGCCCACGCCCTCGCATGCAGTTTCACCTATTTAACCACCCACAAAGATGCCTTCAGTATCGCCTATTTCGCCGCCAGCCCCTCCCTCCACATCTCTTGAGTCCTCCCCGCCGGTCATGGTCCACCGTCCACCCACTCCGTCCAATACTCACACCATGGTCACCCATGCTAAACGTGGCCTCTCCCAGCCCGTCGGCCGCCTTAATCTCTCCTCTACTTACTCCATTCCTTCACCTCTTTCGAAAACATACCGGGGTGCACTCCATGACCCGCACTGGCGTCGTGCTATGACTGAGGAATTTGATGTTGTTGTTACTAACGAGACATGATCTCTTGTTCCACGTCCTCGTCATGCTCATGTTGTTTCAGGGAAGTGGATCTTAAAACACAAGTTCCACTCGGATGGTAGCCTTGCACGGTACAAGGCTCGATGGGTGGTACGCGACTATTCTCAACAACCGGGCATTGATTTGGATGAGACATTCAGCCCCGTTGTCAAGCCTGCCACGATCCGCATCGTCCTCAGCCTTGCGGTCTCTCGGTCCTAGCTGATCCACCAGCTCGATGTCAAGAATGCCGTTCTTCATGGCATACTTGATGAGGAAGTCTATTGCTAGCAGCCACCCTGCTTTGTTGATGCTCGCTGCCCGTGCTACGTGTGTCGTCAGCACAAGTCGCTCTATGGTCTTAAGCAGGCCCCGCGTGCTTGGTACCGACGGTTTTCCCACTTTGTTGCTTCCAAGTAGGATGTGTCTCTCTTCATCTACAGGTGCGGCAATGACCTTGCTTACTTATTATTCTATGTGGACGACATTATTCTCACTGCCTTGATGGATCTCCTCCTACGCCATCTTACACAGTAGCTCCACATAGAGTTGTTCATGATGGACCTTGGTGACTTGTCATTTTTCCTTGGCATCTCAGTCACTCGGACTTCCTCGGGCATGGTTTTCTCTTAGTGACAGTATGCCCTGGAATTGCTTCACCGCGCAGGCATGGTTGATTGTAATCCATGTGCCACTCCGATCGAGACTTAGTGCAATCTTTCTTCTTAGGATGGACTTTATCTCTCCGATCCCACCGAGTACCGGAGCTATGCCGGTGCCTTACAGTATTTGACGCTCACTCGTCTTGATATCGTGCATGCAGTTCACCAGGCCTGCTTATACATGCATGCACCCCGAGAGCCTCATATGCAGTTGGTTAGGCGCATTCTCCGGTACGTCAAGGGCACCCTTGACCTCAGCTTGCACCTCTAGAGGTCCCCATCTACATCGCTTACATCATACTCCGATGTGATTGGGATGGGTGCCCTGACACCCGCCGCTCTACATTTGGCTACTGCATCTATCTTGGTGATAATCTTGTCTCTTGGTCATCCAATCGATAGACATTGTTTCTCGCTCCAGTGCAAAGGAGGAGTATGGCGCGGTTTCTCATGTTGTTGCTGAGTGTTTTTAGATCTGTCAGCTCCTTAGGGAGATTGACCACCCTCTGATGATTGCCATGGTTGTCTTTTGTGACAACGTAAGTACTATGTACATGGCCTCTAATCCGGTCCAACATCGTCGTACCAAGCACATTCAGATTGACATTCACTTCGTCCGGGAGAAGGTGTTGCTTGGAGAGGTCCGGGTTCTTCGTGTGCCATCCTCACATCAATACGCTGACATCATGACAAAAGGATTGCCCTCACAGCTCTTTTGTGAGTTTCATTCCAGCTTATGCTTGCTTCCCTACGACGCACAAGGTGAGGGGGATGTTAAAGCATAGCTTTTGTTTGTAATTCTTGTGATATGATACTAGCATAATATCCCACCGAATATTGTTGTATGATTCTGTTGAGGATTTGCATTGATTCACCTTGATTTCCAAGGCATGTAATCTATGTAATGGGAATACAAGGGCCGCCTGATAACCCGCAAGTATAGGGGATCGCAACAGTTTTCGAGGATAGAGTATTCAACCCAAATTTATTGATTCGACTCAAGGGGAAGCGAAAGAATATTCTCAAGTATTAGCAGTTGAGTTGTCAATTCAACCACACCTGAAAGATTTAGTATCTGCATCAAAGTATCAGTAGCAAAGTAACAACAGTAGCAACACAGTAACAGTAGCACGAGTGATAGAAGTAGCGGCAAAGTAACGTAGCAAGGACCAGTAGGGAAGACTCGTAGGCATTGCATCGTAGGCATTGCATCGGTGATGGATGATGGAAAGACTCGTAACAACTGCGCGGCCCAACCAAGGGGGGGCCGGGCCTGGTGGGCTTGTGAGCTCCTGGCTCCGTCCCTCCAGTTGATTCTTGCGCCAGTATTTTTTATATATTCCACAAAAAACCCTCATAGATTTCCAGGTCATCCCGAGAACTTCTATTTCTGCGCAAAAACAACACCATGGCAATTCTGCTGAAAACAGCGTCAGTCTGGGTTAGTTCGATTCAAATAATGCAAATTAGAGACCAAAGCAAGGGCAAAACAGTTTGGAAAAGTAGATACGACTGAGACGTATCAACTCCCCCAAGCTTAAAGCCTTGCTTGTCCTCAAGCAATTCAGTTGACAAACTGAAAGAGACAAAATAAAAACTTCTACGAACTCTGTTTGATCTTGTTATTGCAATTATGCCTAACTCATATCCAGAATTTCAGCAAGATCAGAAGCAAACCAGAAAAGCAAATGACATCTAGGTCTCACGGTAAACTCATATCAATGGCATAATCAACTAGTGAGCAAATAATAATAAGTTTCAAACATTAACACTTCAATCAAAACAATCATGAAGCAGTACGAACATATGGTATCTCGCTAGCTATTTCAGAGACCGCAAAACATAAATGCAGAGCACCTTCAAAGACCAAGGGCTGACTAAACATTGTAATTCATGGCAAAGAAGATCCAGTCACAGTCATACTCAACACAGTTAAAAGCAGAGCATAAAAATGACAGAGGTGCTCTCTAATTGGTGCTTTTCTAAGAAGGGGATAACTCAACAGGAACATAAATACACATGCCCTTCGTAGAGGGAAGCATTGATTTGCAGAGGTGCCAGAGCTCAAGCTTTGAAAATAGAGATAATAATTTTGGGTGGCATGGTTTCATTGTGAATGCAATGACTAAGAGTTCTCACCATGTTCCACGCTACACATGCTATAGGCGGTTCCCAAACAGAAAAGTAAAGTTTTGACTCTCCCACCACCAATCAGTCACACTCCACGACTAGCTGAATACTCGGGTGCCGTTCATACCAACATCAATCCAGGGGGAGTTTTGTTTGCAATTATCTTTTCGCTTTGAGCATGGAACTGGGAATTCCAATTACCGGCCCCTTTCTCGTGAATGATAGTTAATAAACGCATATCGAGGGTAACACGCCTAGCATGGAAGATACTGATAGCCCCCTGTCACCACATGAACGGTTCTGGCATGCAAAACAGATTATTTCTTGAAGATTTAGAGAGTGGCACATGCAAATTTACTTGGAACGGCAGGTAGATACCGCATATAGGTAGGTATGGTGGACTCATATGGAACAACTTTGGGTTTAGGGAAGTGGATGCACAAGCAGTATTCCCGCTTAGTACAAGTGAAGGCTAGCAAAAGACCGGGAAGCGACCAACTAGAGAGCGACAACAGTCATCAAAATGCATTGAGATTAACTAACATTGAGTGCAAGCATGAGTAGGACATAAATCGCCATGAACATGAATATCATAGAGGCTATGTTGATTTTGATTCAACTACAAGTGTGAACATGCGCCAAGTCAAGCCAGTTGAATCATTCAGAGGAGGATACCATCCTATCATACTACATCATAGTCATCTCAACATTCATGTGGGCATCCAAGACAAACCATTATAAGCTCCTAGCTAGTCAAACATGTTTCTCTCACAACAAAGCTGAATCAGGAACGATGAGCTAGTCATATTTACAAAAACAAAATAGATCGAATTCATACCAGCTTTTCCAGGCTCAGTCACTTCATCATATATCGTCATTATTCCCTTTCACTTGCACGATCGAACGATGTGAACAATAATAAGAGTTCTCGTGCATTGGACTAAGCTGGAATCTGTAGACAAACACAAAGGAGAAGACAAAGTAATATGGCTCTTTAGCAGATAAGAAGATATGC
The DNA here is from genome assembly GCF_904849725.1 of Hordeum vulgare subsp. vulgare. Taxonomy (NCBI): domain Eukaryota; kingdom Viridiplantae; phylum Streptophyta; class Magnoliopsida; order Poales; family Poaceae; genus Hordeum; species Hordeum vulgare. Next base: position 296,983,988 of record NC_058519.1, read on the forward strand.
ATGCGAGAGCCACTAACCATTGTAACCATGATCTTCTACCTTGACCCAAAGAAAAAGAAAACTATTTACACGGGAAAGCTCCCAACAAGCAAAAGAAGAACAAGAAAATATTTTTGGGGTTTCTCAAACTACACAGACACACGAAAAGAAAACGAGAAAAATAAAATAAACTAGCATGGATGATACAGTGGAAAAGTGTGAACACCGACGAACAAAGTGAAATCATAAGAAAGAATATAAAGTCGGTGAGAAACACGTACTCCCCCAAGCTTAGTCTTTTGGCCTAAGTTGGTTTACTCCCAAGAATGGTCCGGGCGATATCCGAAATCATAACGGGGGTTGTACGGGAGCGCTGCAGCCACTGCCTGATTAGCTGCGTCTCGGAGACGAGCAACCTTTGCCTCCCTCTCATACTCCTGTGCCTCTACTCTGGTTATGAAATATCTCTGTTTTACCTGAAAGTCAAAGAAGGCAGGAGCGGGAAGGGTAATATGGAAAACACGCTGCCGGTTAAATATTAAACGGTATAGGAGGGATTCATCATGTCAAAGCCACACGGTCAAGGAAAGTTGTATGGAGCGGGGGATCTCCTTCGTGGATGGCTACTCCAATGAAATTCGCTATGCGAGTGGCATAGATCCCACCATATAAATCCCCTTCATTAGCATTATTATTCAGCCTCCTTGCTATTATAGCTCCCATGTTGAAACTTCTATCACCCGTTACTGTGCTCTTAAGAATACTAAGGTCTGGTGCATAGAGATGACAATGATCAATCTTGTCATTAATGCATCTGCCTATGAAGAGGGCAAAGTAATGCAAGGCATGAAAATGAATGCTCCCCATGGTAGCCTACGTAATATCTCAAGTTTCTCCAATAGTTATACTAGAGAAAAAATCTCTAACCGAAGATTTAGAAGGATCATTGAGACTACCCCAAATAGGTATCTTGCAAATTCTGTTGAAATCCTCTAAATCCATGGTGTACGATTTGTCATAGAGATCAAACAGTACGGATGTATCACGGCCAACGGAAAATTTGAATCTATGAACAAAAGAGGCAGTGAGCGTAACATACTATTCACATTTATTCGAGTCCAACGTTGTGAACAAGTGTATCAAACTCATCTTTGAAACCTGCCTCCGAAGGCCATTCACATGGTTGAACCGGTGCGTTCCTCAGTTGGTAAGGATCGGGCTCCCGAATCGCAAGACGAGGGCCTCTCTTGCTTGGGGAACCACCATGATAGTTTCTCTTGAACATCTTCCTTTTCCGAATTTTTCAGTGACCCAAAGGAAAAGTGAACAAGGCTCACCAAAACTCATAGCAACTACTCCCACAAGTGCCTAGAGGCCATATTACGCATGAAAACTACTTGGGACCAGCTAAAATTAGCATGTAAAGCTCAAGAGCAGGGTCACCAAGGCAGCAAAAATACGCGAAGTATAAGGCACTAGAGCAAAAACTAATTGGACCAATGGAGGAGTCACGTACCAAGGAGTAATTTCCCCAAAACAGTTCGGAGAATGGTGCTTTGAGCAAGGAGATCGAAAATCCCAGCAAGAGGAGCATGAACACGGGTTTGAGCTGCGAAATGATTTTTTCTGGAGGAGGAGAAGTGGATGAGAGCTAGAATGAGTGGTGGGTGTGCATGTAGGCCCCACAAGCCTGCCGGGCCTCCTGGGCTTGTGACCCACTGGCGCATCCCCAGACTAGCTATTCATCTCAGTATTTTTCAAAAATTCCAGAAAAAATCATACTTGATTTTCAGGATGTTCGGAGAACTTTTATTTTCGGGGTACTTCCTACAGGACGCTAAGACAGAAAACAGGGAAAACTAAACTAAACCTATCATTTTTCTTCTAAGCAACCGAAGATGAAAGCTTGGAACAGAGGTTTGTGACTCCTCGATTCATCCATCTCATGGTCATCAGAAGAAATCCGTCAATGAGGTTGATCAAGTCTCCTTGACAAACCTTTTCGAATCGCAAAAGAGAACGGATAATTTTTGAATAGTCACTAGGTTACCTCAATGGGGATGTGTATCTCCCCAACAAGAAAATCATACTTCATCTTGATAGGAGGTATAGGGCATTCAAAGCTCCCAATAAGAATCGATGAAGTCTTTTCGATAGCATTGATGCAATGTACTCGATATTGTTTCTTCGGAAAGTGCACCGTATGCTCATTACCATTGACATGGAAAGTGACATTGCCTTTGTTGCAATCTATAACAGCCCATGAAGTGTTTAAAAAGGGTCTTCCGAGGATGACCGCCATGGCATCGTCCTCGGGAATATCCAGGATAACAAAGTTCGTTAAGATAGTAATGTTAGCAACCACAACAGGCACATCCTCGCAAATGCCGATAGGGAAGGCAGTTGATTTGTCGGCCATTTGCCGAGAGATTTCAGTGGGTGTCAACTTATCCAGTTCAAGTCTACGATAAAGAGAGAGAGGCATAACACTAACACTGGATCCAAGGTCGCATAAAGCAGTTCTAACGTAGTTGCCTTTAATGGAGCAAGGTATAGTGGGCACTTCGGGATCACCTAGTTTCTCAGGAGTCCCACCCTTGAAGGTATAGTTAGCAAGCATGGTGGAAATCTCAACCTCAGGTATCCTCCTCTTATTAGTCACAATATCTTTCATGTACTTAGCATACGGAGACATTTTGAGCATATCTGTCAAACGCATTTGCAGAAAGACATGTCTACTCATTTCAATGAATCGCTCAAAATCCTCATCATCCTTTTTCTTGGATGGTTTGGGAGAAAAGGGCATGGGTTTCTGAACCCATGGTTCCCTTTCTTTACCGTGCTTCCTAGCAGTGAAGTCATTCTTATCGTATCTCCTAGCCTTAGGCTGTGGGTTATCAAGATCAACAGGTTCAGTCTCCACATCCTTATCATTGCTAGGTTGAGCATCAACATGAACATCACTATTGATATTATCATTAGGCTCATGTTCATCACCAGATTGTGTCTCGGCATCAGAGACAGAGACATCGTTTGGATTCTCAGGTGTATCAGCATCTGGGTTGCTAGCATGCAGGTTCCTATCATCTTTCTTCTTCTTTCTAGGACGACTAGGTGCATCAGTGCTAACTCCTTGAGAATCTTGTTCAATTCTCTTTGGATGACCCTCAGGATACAAAGGTTCCTGGGTCATTCTACCACCTGTAGTGACGACTCTAACAGAATTTTCATTCAACTCATTGAGCAAGTCATTCTAAGCTTTAAGTACTTGTTCTTCTTGAGTATTAACCATAGAGGCATGTTTACTCAGAAGCTTAAGATCATTGACATTTCTGTCCACACAAGCACTTAAATGACTAAGCATACGAGCATTCTGTTCCAATTGTCTGCTAACATAATCATTGAAACTGTGTTGTTTGGCAACAAAGTTATCAAATTCATCCAGGCATAGGCTATCAGGTTTATCAAAAGGAAGATCACTCTCATCAAACCTATGCAGAGAATTTACTTCTACTACCTGTATCGGGTTATCAAGACCATGAATCTCTTCGATAGGTGGTAGATTTTTCACATCTTCAGACTTAATGCCTTTCTCTCGCATAGATTTCTTAGCTTTTTTCATATCTTCGGGACTGAGTAATAGAATACCTCTTTTCTTCGGAGTTGGCTTAGGAGGTGGTTCGGGAATAGTCCAAGCATTCCTCATTGCACAAATATTATTCAACATGATCTTAGCTTGTTCTACAGTTCGTTCCCTAAAAACACAACCGGCACAACTATCTAGGTGGTCTCTAGAAGCATCGGTAAGTCCATTATAGAAGATATCAAGTATTTCATTCTTGTCAAGAGGATGATCAGGCAAAGCATTCAGTAGCTGGACGACCTCCCGCAAGCTTGTGGGAGACTCTCTTCTCCAGCTTGAGCAAAGTTGTATATTTCCTGCAAGGCATCTTGCTTCTTATGGGCAGGGAAATATTTTTCAGAGAAGTAGTAGACCATATCCTGGGTGCTACGCACACAACCAGGAGCAAGGGAAGTGAACCAAGTCTTAGCATCATCCTTTAGCGAGAAAGGAAACAACTTGAGGATATAGTAGTGGCGGATCTTTTCCTCACTAGTGAATAGGGTGGCTATATCGTGCAGTTTGGTAAGATGGGATACAACCATTTCAGTCTCATAACCGTGAAAAGAATCATATTTGACCAGAGTGATTAACTCAGGGTCGACAAAGAATTAATGATCCTTATCGGTCACAAAGATAGGCGAAGTAGCAAACTTCGGGTCATATTTCATCCTAGCTTTCAAAGATTTTTCTTTCCACTTGAGCAGTAATTTCTCAACATCATAGCTATCCTTCCACGCAAGAAAATCCTCAGCTATCTCTCCCTCCATAGCATAACACTCAGGCGTACCAGGCAATTCATGTCTAGGAGACCTAGTTCTAGCAGGCAAAATAACAGGTTCTACTTCAATAGTATCAGCAGTTTCAGAAGTATCATCACATCTAGCAGCAACTCTAGCAATTTGTGCATCAAGGAATGCACCTAGTGGCAAAGCAGTATCAAGCATAATATCATCAGGCAAAGCGATATATCAAGGTTTCTAGGAGGAGGTGGTGTCGCAAACTGACTAATAACTGAAGGTGAATCAAGTGCAGAGCTAGATGGCAGTTCCTTACATGTCCTCGTAGTGGAGGGCAAGACTTTAGTTCTTGGATCTATTGGATTCCTCATAGTGACCAGCAGACGTAAATTCCAAGTGACTGAGAGAATATAGCTGTGCTTCCCCGGCAACGGCGCCAGAAAAAGGTCTTCATAACCCAGAGTATAGGGGATCGCAACAGTTTTCAAGGGTAGAGTATTCAACCCAAATTTATTGATTCGACTCAAGGGGAAGCAGAAGAATATTGTCAAGTATTAGCAGTTGAGTTGTCAATTCAACCACATCTGAAAGATTTAGTATCTGCAGCAAAGTATGAGTAGCAAAGTAAAAACAGTAGCAACAGAGTAACATTAGCAGTAGTGGCAACAATAGCGGCAAAGTAACATAGCAAGGACCAGTAGGAAAGACTCGTAGGCATTGGATTCGTGATGGATGATTATGCCGGATGCTATTCATCATGTAACAGTTATAACACGGAGAGATAAGTAACTAGCTCCAGTTCGTCAATCTAATGTAGGCATGTGTTCCGTATGTAGTCATACGTGCTTAGGCAAAAGAACTTGCATGACATCTGTTGTCCATCCCTCGCGTGGCAGCGGGGTCCTAATGGAAACTAAGGTATATTAAGCTTCTCCTTTTAATAAAGAAACGGACCACCGCATTAACACCGGGTGAATACATGAAATCCTCATACAATGGTTATCTCCGTGAGTGGTTTCAGCTATTGTCACTCCGGGGTTGCGAGGTCATAACACATAGTAGGTGACAACAACTTGCAAGATAGGATCTAAAACACACATATATTGGCGACAAAATAACAGGTTCAGATCTGAAATCATGGCACTCGGGCCCTAGTGACAAGCATTAAGCATGGCAAAGTAGTAGCAACATCAATCTCAGAACATAGTGGATACTAGGGATAAATCCCCGTCAAAACTAACTCGATTACATGATAGATCTCATCCAACCCATCACCGTCCAGCAAGCCTACGATGAGATTACTCACGAACGGTGAAGAGCATCATGGAATTGGCGATGAAGGAAGGTTGATGATGACGATGGCGACGATCTCCCCTCTCTGGAGCCCAAAACGGACTCCACACCTGCCCTCCAAAGGAAGAACAGGAGGTGGCAGCGCCTCCGTATTCTAAAACGCGATGAACTCTTCTCCCTAGTTTTTCTCCGGACAAAAGAGGATATATAGAGCTGGAATTGGGGGCGGCGGAGCTCCTAGGGGCTCACAAGCATGCTAGGCCCGGCCAGGGGGGGCCGGGCCTGGTGGGCTTGTGAGCTCGTGGCTCCGTCCCTCTAGTTGATTCTTGCGCCAGTATTTTTGATATATTCCACAAAAAATCCTCGTAGATTTCCAAGTCATTCCGAGAACTTTTATTTCTATGCAAAAACAACATCATGGCAATTCTGCTGAAAACAGCGTCAGTCTGGGTTAGTTCCATTCAAATAAAACAAACTAGAGACCATAACAAGGGCAAAAGAGTTTGGAAAAGTAGATACGACGGAGACGTATCACCGCCCATGGTGTGGCATGTTCCATCCAATCTTGCATTGTTTTATGATGTGTGCTGTGTAAAAATAGAAACTCTTCCTATAGAGTTTGAATTTTCTTATTTTACTGTAATGTGGAAAGTTTCTGAAATTTTCACACATTTTTTTCATATAAATTTTGTAGCTTGTCCTAATTTTCAGAATTTTTTGAGTTACAGAAGTACACTGTTTTCATAAATTGTTGTCATAGTTTTGTTATGTACTTATCCTATAGTTTCCATAGCCTATATTGGTAGATACAAATTGTGGAAATGATAGTAAACAATACATAATGTCTGAAAATTATTATACAACTTGTCTTGGGAGTACATGAAGAGTTGATTTATTATTGTGTGTACTAACCTATCTCACGAGTACTTTTCGAGTTCTACGTGGATGAAGTTTTTGAGAATAGGTGAAACCATGATATGAGAGGATTGAACGAGATACAAAAGCTCAAGATTGGGGATGCCCAAGGCACCCCAAGTAAATATTTCAAGAACTCTCAAGCATCTAAGATTGGGGATACTACGCAACCCACCTCTCTTCGTCAACCTAACTACAAGAATCAGACACTTTGCCGTGTGCCATAACAGACGGCAAAGAGGTGTTCCACTGACGGCAAAGACCTTCATCGTCTGCCTCCTGTCGGCAAAGTTTCTACGTCAGCTTTCGATGGCGTAGTAGCTTCTTTGCCGTCTGCCTTCCCGAAGCGGGCGGCAAAGGGCTTTGCCGTCAGTCTCTGGCACCGGGCAGTCGGCAAAAGTCTTGAGACAGCAGCCGACAGGCAACGCCTCCGTTAGGGGTAACGGAGGCTTTGCCGTTTGCTTCCCCCTTCTCTTTCCGTCTGCTTCCCCCTTGACTTTGCTGTCTCCTTCCCCCCTTCTCTTTGTCGTCTGCTTCCCCCCTTCTCTTTGCCGTCTGCTTCCCCTTCTCTTTGCCGTCTGCTGATATGGGCCATCCCATAACTGCCCCAGCCGGCTCTTCTCTTTGCCGTCAGCCTACCCAGGTAGAAGACGACAAAGAGGCTATATGGACCAGCTGCTGCTGCCCCCAGGGTGCACAACTAGGTGCCACGTGGCCCCTTTGGCGTGTGCCAGCTGATGGCAAAGACCTTTGCCTTCAGCTGGTAGACGACAAAGAGACCATATAGTAAGTGTTTTATTTGTTTTATATTATTTCACAGCTCATATATATATATATTTGACAGCTCATATATGATATATATTGCACAACACATATATATAGTTCACAACACATATATGATATACATATAAAGTTCATCAATGTACATCCCATATATGGAAAGAATAAACATACAAAGTTTTACATTGTTCATCCATAGATACATATACATATAGTTTGACATTGTTCATCAACTCAAATGAAAACTAGAACTAAAGCACTCCATGAATGCCAGCTTCCATGCATGTAGTACATCCAATCTGCAAAAATGTGAATAAGAAAGTCAGAAGAAGAACAACAACATATGATGTTTTTGAGCTAATTATGTCATTTTAGAGGAAAACAAGCTAAGTATATAATATTCATGAGCTAACCAAGGTTCTTATGCCATTTTTAGCTTATTATGTCATTTTGGAGCTAAATGGGCTAATTTTGTCATTGTTGGGGAAATAAGGTAAGGAGAATATGAAAGAGGGGAAGAAAGAGGAGGAGGAGAAGAAGAAGAAGAAATCAAGAAGAAGGACAAAAAGAAGGAGAAGGAGGAGGAGGAGGAGAGTAGGAGGAGGAGGAGGAGAAGGAGGAGACTCCTTCTCCTTCTTCTCCTCCTACTCTCCTCATCCTTCTTCTCCTCCTCCTCCTTCTCCTTCTCTTCTCCTTCTCTTCTTCTCCTTCTTCTTCCTACTTTTCATTTTTTCTATTTCTTCTCCTCTTCTCCTCTTCTTGGAGCTAAATTATCTAATTATGTCTTTTTGGAGATAAATGGGCTAATTATGTCATTTTAGAGGAAAACAAGCTAAGTATATAATATTCATGAGCTAACCAAGGTTCTTATGCCATATTGAGCTTATTATGTCATTTCGGAGCTAAATGGGGTCATTATGTCGTTGTTGGGGAAAATAAGGTAAGAAGAATATGAAAGATGAGAAGAAAGAGGAGGAGGAGAATAAGAATAAGAAATCAATAAGAAGGAGAAGAAGGAGAATGAGGAGGAGGAGGAGAAGTAGGAGAAGAAGGAGAAGGTCTTCTCCTCCTTCTCCTCGTTCTTCTCCCCCTCCTCCTTCTCCTTCTCTTCTTCTTCTCTTCTTCTTCTTCTTCTTCTTCCTTCTTTTCATTTTCCTATTTATTCTCCTCTTCTTGGAGCTAAATTATCTAATTATGTTTTTTTGGAGCTAAATGGGCTAATTAGGTCATTTTAGAGGAAAACAAGCTAAGTATATAATATTCATGAGCTAACCAAGGTTATTATGCCATGTTGAGCTTATTATGTCATTTTGGAGCTAAATGGGCTAATTATGTCATTGTTGGGGAAAATAAGGTAAGGAGGATATGAAAAGAGGACAAAAAAGAGGAGGAGGACGAGAAGAAGAAGAAATCAAGAAGAAGGAGAAGAAGGAGGAGGAGGAGGAGAAGGAGGAGAAGGAGGAGCAGAAGGAGAAGGTCTTCTCCTCCTTCTCCTTCTTCTCATCTTCCTCTCCTATCCTTCTCCTTCTTCTCCTCCACATCCTTCTTATTTTCCTTCTTCTTCTCCTTCTTCTCTTCTTCTTCTTCTTCTTCTTCTTCTTCTTCCTTCTTTTCATTTTTCCTGTTTTTTCTCCTCTTCTCCTCTTCTTGGAGCTAAATGAGCTAAGTACGTATTTTTGGAGCTAAATGGGCTAATTATGTCATTTTAGAAGAAAATAAGCTAAGTATATAATATTAATGAGCTAACCAAGGTTCTTATGCCATTTTGAGCTTATTATGTCTTTTAGGAGCCTAATTAGTCATTTTAATGAGGTAACCAGGGTTTTAATGATGTTTTACCTAACTAAGCTAATTATGTCATTTTGGAGGATAATTAGCGAAGTATGTTTCTGTTGGGGAAAATAAGCTAAATTGAAGAAGAAAGAGAAGAACTAAGAAGAGGAGAAGGAGAAGAAAAAGAAGAAGGAGAAGGAGGAGGAGAAGAAGAAGAAAAGAAGAAGAAAAGAAGAGGAGAATAAGAAGAAAAGAAGAAGGAGAAGAAGGAGAAGGAGAAGAAGGAGGGCTCTTTCTCCTTCTTCTCCTCCTCCTTCTTCTCTTCTTCTTCTCCTCCTCCTTCTTCTCCTTCTCATTCTCTTCTTTTTCTCTTCTTCTTCTTCTTCTACCTTTTTATTTCTCCTCTTCTCCTCTTCTTGGAACTAAATTAGGTAAGTCTGTATTTTTGGAGCTAAATGGGCTAATTATAGCATTTCAGAGGAAAATAAGCTAAGTATATAATTTTAATGAGATAACCAAGGTTCTTATGCCATTTTGAGCTTATTATGTCTTTTAGGAGCTTAATGAATCATTTTAATGAGCTAACCAATGTTCTCATGATGTTTTTACCTAACAAAGCTAATTATGTCATTTGGAAGGATAATTTGCAAAGTATGTCTTTGTTGGGGAAAATAAGCGAAATTGAAGAAGAAAGAGAAGAAGCAAGAAGAGAAGAACGAGAAGAACAAGAAGAAGGAAAAGGAGGAAAAGAATAAGAAAAGAAGAAGAAACAATGAGGAGAATAAGAAGAGAAGAAGAGGGAGAAGAACGAGGGCTCCTTCTCCTTATTCTCCTCCTTCTCCTTCTTCTCTTCTTCTCCTCCTCCTCCTTCTTCTCCTTCTCCCTCTCTTCTTTTTCTCTTCGTCTTCTTCTTCTTCCTCTTCTTCCTTCTCATTTCTACCCTTCTCCTCTTCTTGGAGCTAAATTAGCTAAGTTTGTATTTTTGGAGCTAAATGGGCTAATTATGTCATTTTATAGGAAAACATGCAAAGTATATAATATTAATGAGGTAACCAAGGTTCTTATGCCATTTTGAGCTTATTATGTCTTTTAGGAGCTTAATTAGTCATTTTAATGAGCTAACCAAGGTTCTTATGATGTTTTACCTAACTAAGCTAATTATGTCATTTTGGAGGATAATTAGATAAGTATATCTTTGTTGGGGAAAATAAGCTAAATTGAAGAAGAAAGAGGAGAATAAAGATGAGAAGGAGGAGAAGAAGGAGAGAAGAAGAAAAATAAGAAGAGAATAAGAAGGAGAAGAAGGAGGAGAAGAAGGAGGAGAGAAGAAGAAGGAGAAGAAGGAGGGCTCCTTCTCCTTCTTCTCCTCCTTCTCCTTCTTCTTCTCCTTCTTCTCTTATTTCTTCTTATGTTCTTCTTCTTATACCTTCTTTTCATTTTTACTATTTCAATTGAGCTTATTATGTCATTTTGGAGCTAAATTAGCTAAGTTATGAAACTAGTGGTTTCACTAACCATTTTGGAGCTAAATTAGCTAAGTTATGGAACTAGTGGTTTCACTAACTATGTTTCCTAGTAGAAATCAAGTAGAAGCTTATTATGTCATTTTGGAGAAAACTTACCACAGTGGTCATCAAGGATGAGAAACACCAGGGTTGCTCGCGTCGACTTCATTTGGAGACGCTTGCCCTAGAGAAGGGTTGTGCGATGCCGCTTGTGAGTTATTCTTCAGAAAAGATATTTTGCAATGTCTCTGTTAGCATGATGAGACTCAATTGTTAATACTAGTTTATAATGACCATTGAAATGAAACTCCCCGTGCCAATCGCAGAGAAGACGGGCATCGGCGGAGGGGCTTGACCGGTGTTCTCGTACATAGACTGCAAGTTCGGTTTTGAAGAGTCAGTCGTATTAGTTAGTAATGAAACAGACATTACACACCTGATTTGGCTAATGTGAAAAAGAAACTTACCACAATAAGCTCATACATGGCCAGGTGAGCCGCCTCATTCCGGGCCCTCTCCTCCTCAAACAACCGAGCCATGGTCTGGTCCCTCCCCTCAATAGCAGCCTGAAAGGAAGCCTGGCTTGTCGCTCTCTCTTTCTCATGAGCACCCTGGGTTGCCGCTCTCACTTTCTCAAGAGCAGCCTCATTTGCCGCTCTCTCTTTCTTAAGAGCAAGCTGGAAGACCATTCCTCCTTACCACAGTAATGATCGATGGCCACACACACAATGTAATAGATGAAAGGTTTTTGAGTCCGTACAACTAAGCTCAATGGCAAGATCGACTGGTCGTGGACGAGGCATTATCTCAGGACAGGCACTCGACTGGCGTGCCTTGATCTCCGGGAGACTGAGTGGACAACGTATTATCCCATCTCCAATGGCTATCGAGCCATGGGGCCTCCCGCCACCAGATATCATCACGAGCTCTAGATCCAAAGGTTCCTGGCTCGGGTTAAAGTCCTCCCCTTGCCAAGACTTCCCCGTGTCCCTGTATTTCACGAGCTTGTGATGGGATGAGATGTTGGTGAAGTTATTTGGATCATCCAGGTCAGACTCAGAGAATGCCTTCGCCTTCTTATACGACGCGGTATGGGACATGCCATAAAGGTCGTACAACTCTCGCATCTACGTCTTATTGTGATGCGCCAAAAAGAGAGGAACAAAGTATTAGTAAGGAGCTCAATCTAGCATGAAGAATGAATTGCATGAATCATGAAGCAAACCACATACCCAGTTTCGTCCGAACTGAAGTAAGTTGGCGCTGCCTTGATGGTGTGGCACACCAACCATTTGGCTACGACGATCCTTCACATTGTCGTGGACGGCTCGCCAGTTTCTTGTACACCACTCATCCACCAACGCCTCCCAACAATCCATCTTATCCGCACACCATCTCGGGGGCACCTATAAGTTATTAGAAAGAATTTTGAGCGCTACGCCTATGAATCAAATCAAGAAAACTACGTACAAGGCCTTAAGAACAGGAAATTACCTTCATGTACTGCTCCTTCTTCAAATAGTTTCCACGACACTCCTTCTTCTGCTTCTTAATACCACGTGTGGCGTAGTAGTCTTGAATGGCCTATGGCCGAGCCTCGTGGCGTAAGTTTTGTAATAACCGCCTACACTCGGCCTCGATAACCTTGGCCGCCTCCTCCTCATATCCCTCCTCACACGTATAGATGGTCTTCAATCAAACTAGACAACACCAATTAGTACAACAATTAGCTATATTGTTAATTTTAGATTGTGTAAAAGGATAATTTACCCAAAAGCTGTTGATCACCATCTCGGCCCTCGTGTGGCACAAGACACCATCTATAATCTCCTCCGGCAGGGCCTCGCATCCTGGTAGTGCTCCCAGGTTAATCCTAGTGTAGGAACCTGACCCTCACCAGGCTACGTGACAAACCCCGGGAAATTTGTCCAGCAAAGCACACCAAGGATGTTGTTCGGCTTGCGGACTCCACCAGGGTGTTTCCATCCCCTGCAGTATGATAAGGTCAACGCATTAGATATTTGAAGAAACTTGAAGGCAGAAGCTAAAAAAAGAGTAAATGTACTTACCTATCGCCTTCAGGCTTAATCACCGACCTCTGCTCGCGGATAGCCGACGCGACCGGGAGACGTGTACTACCAAGCTAGTACACGTTGGCCCCGTCCACCTGCACGTTGATGTCTACTACGCAACCTTATCCTTGTAGACGTTGTTGGGCCTCCAAGTGCAGAGGTTTGTAGGACAGTACAATTTTCCCTCAAGTGGGTGACCTAAGGTTTATCAATCTGTGGGAGGCATAGGATGAAGATGGTCTCTCTCCAACAACCTTGCAACCAAATAACAAATAGTCTCTTGTGTCCCCAACACACCCAATACAATGGTAAATTGTATTGGTGGACTAGTTAGGTGAAGAGATGGTGATACAAGTGCAATATGGATAGTAGATATAGGTTTTTGTAATCTGAAATTATAAAAACAGCAAGGTAATTAATAATAAAAACACCAACGGTATTGCAATGCGTGGAAACAAGGACTAGGGTTCATACTTTCACTAGTGAAGTTTTCTCAACAATGATAATATAATTGGATCATATAACTAGCCCTCAACATGCAACAAAGAGTCAATCCAAAGTCACTAATAGAGGAGAACAAACGAAGAGATTATTGTCGGGTACGAAACCACCACAAAGTTATTCTTTCTGATCGATCTATTCAAGAGTCCGTAGTAAAATAACACGAAGCTATTCTTTCTGTTCAATCTATCCTAGAGTTCGTACTAGAATAACACCTTAAGGCACACACAAAGACCCTAATGTCACCTAGATACTCCATTTTCACCTCAAGTATCCGTGGGCATGATTATACGATATGAATCACACAATCTTAGAATCATCTATTCAACCAACACATTGAACTTCACAGAGTGCCCCAAAGATTGTACCGAAGAGTCAAGGATAAAACGTGTGCCAACCTCTATGCATAGATTCCCAATGTCATGAAACCCGCAAGTTGATCACCAAAACATACATCAAGTACTCATATGAATATCCCATTGTCACCACAGACAGACGTGTGCAAGACATACATCAAGTGTTCTTAATTCCTTAAAGACTCAATCCGATAAGATAACTTCAAAGGGAAAAGTCAATTCATTACAAGAAGGGAGAGGGGGAAGAACATAATAGGATCCAACTATAGTGGCAAAGCCCGCGGTACATCGAGATCATGACATCTCAAGAATACAAGAGAGAGAGATCAAACACATAGCTACTGGTACATACCCTCAGCCCTGAGGGAGAACTACTCCCTCCTCGTCAGGGAGATCGCCGGGATGATGAAGATGGCCACTGGAGATGGATTTCCCCTCCGGCAGTGTGCCGGAACCGGATCCCAATTGGTTTTTGGTGGGTACGGAATCTTGCAGCGGCGGAAATCCTGATCTAGGTTTATTTCTGGAGGTTTCCGTATTTATAGGAGCGGATGGCGTTGAGAACTAGTCAGGGGGACCCAAGAGGGAGTCAGGAGCCCCCCAGGCTCGCTCGGGGGGTGGGCGCACCTCCCTGGCTCGTGGCTTCCTCAGGACTCCCCTCTGGTATCTTTTTCCTCTGGTATTTCTGATATTTTCCATAAACAATCATGGCGAAAGTTTTATTCCGTTTGGACTCCATTTGATATTCCTATATGAAAAAGGTCAAAAACAAGGAAATAACAGGAACTGGCACTGGGCTCTAGGTCAATAGGTTAGTCCCAATAATAATATAAAATAGCATATTGATGCATATAAAACATCCAAAGTTGATAATATAATAGCATGGAACGATAAAAAATTATAGATACGTTGGGGAAGTATCAAGCATCCCCAAGCTTAATACCTGCTCGTCGTCGAGTAGGTAAATGATAAAAACTGAATTTTTGATGTAGAATGCTACCTAACATATACTGTGGCATGAATATTCAGATCGATATGATTCAAGAAAAAAAGTTTAATGTTGACATCTGAGAAATAATACTTCAAGCATACTAACAAAGCAATCAAGTCTTCTCAAAATAACATGGCCAAAGAGAGTTATGCCTACAATATCATATAGTCTAGCTATGCTCCATCTTCCCCACACAACGTATTTAAATCGTGCACAACCCCGGTATTAGTCAAGAAATTGTTTTCACACTTTTACTTTCTCAAACCTTTTCAACTCTCACGCAATACATGAGCGTGAGCCATGGACATTGCACTATAGGTGGAGTAGAATATGGTGGTGGTTGTGAGGCAAAAAGGAGGAGATGGTCACATCAACTGGCGTATCAACGGGCTATGGAGATGCCCATCAATAGATATCAATGTGAGTGAGTAGGGATTGCCATGCAAGAGTGCACAAGAGCTATAAGTTTATGAATGCTAAAAAAGAAACTAAGTGGGTGTGCATCCAACTCGCTTGCTCACGAAGACCTAGGGCAATTGAGGATGCCCATCATTGGAATATACAAGCCAAGTTCTATAACGAAAATTCCCACTAGTATATGAAAGTGACAATATATGAGACTCTCTATCATGAAGATCATGGTGCTACTTTGAAGCACAAGTGCGGTAAAGGATAGTAGCATTGTCCCTTCTCTCTTTTTCTCTCTCTTTTTTTTGTTTGGGCTCTTTGTCCTCTTTTTTCATTTTTTTCATTCATTTTTTTGGTGGGCTCTTTGGCCTCTTTTGTTTTCTTTTTATTTTAAGTCCAGAGTCTCATCCCAACTTGTGAGGGAATCATAGCTTCCGTCCTTTCCTCACATGGGACAATGCTCTAATAATGATGATCATCACACTTTTATTTACTTACAACTCGATACTTAGAACAAAGATATGACTCTATATGAATTCCTCCGACAATGTACCAGGATGTGTAATGACTCATGAGTGACATGGATGAAAGGTAACGGTGGCTTTGCCACAAATACGATGTCAACTACATGATCATGCAAAGCAATATGACAATGATGATGCATGTCATAATAAACAGAACGGTGGAGGGTGCATGGAAATATATCTCGGAATGGCTATGGAAATGCCATGATGGGTAGGTATGGTGGCTGTTTTGAGGAAGGATATATGGTGGGTGTATGCACCGGCGAAAGTTGCGCGGTACTAGAGAGGCTAGCAATGGTGGAAGGGTGAGAGTGCGTATAATCCATGGACTCAACATTAGTCATAAAGGACTCACATACTTATTGCAAAAGTTTTATTTATAATTGAAACAAAGTGCTAGACGCATGCTGCTAGGGAAGGGTTGGTAGGAGTTAACCATCGTGCGATCCCGACCGCCACACAAAGGATGACAATCAAAAAAAACATCATGATCCGACTTCCTAACATAACGGTTCATTACACGTGCATGCCATGGGAATCACAAACTCTAACACAAGTATTTCTACCAATCCACAATTACTCACTAGCATGACTCTAATATCACCATATTTATATCTCAAAACTATGTGCAAAGAATCAAACTTCTCATTAATTCGATGCACTCTATATGAAAGTTTTTATTATATCCCTCTTGGATGCCCATCATATTAGGACTAGATTCATAACCTAAGCAAATTACCATGTTATTTAAGGCACTCAAAATGATATAAATGAAGCATGAGAGTAAAAGAAAAACTACTCCAAAAGATATAAGTGAAAATCAGTGAGTAGTTGAATAATTAGTTGGCTATGTGAAGACTCTCCCATCTAAGAATTTCAAATCCTAAGTACCTTATTCAAAAAAAAGATAATTGTTGAAGAAGAAAGGTGGGATGCCAACCGGGGCATCCCCAAGCTTAGGTCTTCGAGACTTCTTGAAATATGAATTGGGGATGCCTTGGGCATCCTCAAGCTTGAGCTTTTTGTCTCCTTAATTCCTCTCACATGACGGTTTCTGAATTCTTAAAAATTTCATCCACACGAAACTCAAGAAGAACTCGTGAGATAGGTTAGTATAAATCAATGCAAATATTTATCATCCTCTACTGTAGAAAATCACTAAAATCATTAGTTTACATTGCATACTAAATGCCTCTGCATATTTAAAACTCCCATCCTCAAATGGAATCATTAAACAAGCGAACATATGCGAACAATGCAAACATAACAACAAGCTTCCTAAATAGAACAATCTGTGAAGAATGCAGCAAGATCCATAATTAATTAACTCCAAAAAATTTGAAACTAATTCCAATCTGTAGAGAATTTATAAGACATACTGTGTCCAAATTTCAAGTTATTCTGACATACAGCAAATTCTAGGGAATTTGTGCACTACAAACAAACTTTCTGTTTTGGAACAACAACTCCTAAACTTGCAAATTAAGCATGGTAAAGACTATCCTTGACATTTTTATTGAACTAAATGATGCAAAACATTAATATAAATAAAATAAAGAAATTACTAATAAAATAAAATGATGCTCCAAGAAAAACACATATCATGTGGTGAATAAAAATATAGCCCCAAGTAAAGTTACCGATGGATTGAAGACGAAAGATGCGATGCCTTCCCGGGGCATCCCCAAGCATAGGCTCTTTGGTGTCCTTGAATATGGCTTTGGGGTGACTTAGGATCTTGCCACTCACTTTTCCATATTCCATCGAAACTCTACCCAAAACTTGAAAACTTCACAACACAAAACTTAACGGAACTTCGTGAGATGGGTTAGTATGATAACGAGCAAATCAATCACTTGGGTACTGTAAAAACAAGACTCATAATTATTTTCACACAATGCCTACTGTATCTTACTATTTCCAAAATTTATATTACTCAATATAATTTATGGAAACACCAAAACAAGCAAACTATGCATTGAAAATAGAATCTGTCAGAAACAGAACAGTGTGTAATGATCTGAATGATAACCATACTTCTGCACTTCCAAAAATTGTGAAAAACTATGAAAACTAAGTAAATCTGCATATTAATCAGCATCAAAAATAATGAACCTAAAATCACTCTCTGGAAAGAAATTAGAAATGATTTCGCTAGCGCAAAGTTTCTGTCTTTTTCAGCATGATCAAACAAGTATCACCCAAACTAATCATAAAGGCTTTACTTGGCACTTTATTGAAATAAAAGCTATAAAACATGATTAATACAGTAGCTTAATCATGTGAACACACAAAAACGGTATGTGCACATATTGGGTTGTCTCCCAACTAGCACTTTTCTTTAATGCCTTTCATGCTAGGCATGAAGATTTCAATGATGCTCACATAAAAGATAAGGATTCAAACATAATGGAAGCATCATGGAGCATATGACTAGCACATTTAAGTCTAACCCACTTCCTATTCATAGGGATTTTGTGATCAAACAATTTATTCGAGCACGAATCAACTAGCATAGGAAGATAAAACAGGCATTACTTCAAAAGTTTCAACACATGGAGAGGAAGCTTTATATTATTGCAATATGTAGAAGCATTTGATCCTCTGTCATAATAATTTTCAGTAGTATCATGAATGAATTCAATAATATAACCAACACCTAAAGCATTCTTTTCATGATCTACAAGCATATAAATTTTACTACTCTCCACATAAGGAAATTTATTCTCATCAATAGTAGTGGGAGTATCGTAAAAGACTTGAACACTATGCATTGTTTCCACATTAAAAGAGTAATATTCAGTAAGAGGGTACTCATAATTGTGACAAGTTTTATTATCATTGTTCTTTATATCATAAGTATCATCACAATAATCATCATAGATAGGGGGCATGCTTTCACCATAATAATTTTGATCATTCAAATTGGGGGAACTAAAAAGATCATCTTCATCAAACATAGCATCCCCAAGCTTGTGGCTTTGTATATCATTAGCATCATGGGTATTCAAAGAATTCATACTAACAACATTGCAATCATGCTCATCATTCACATATTTTATGCCAAGCATTCTATGTAATTCTTCTTTTAGCACTTGAGCACAATTTTCATTTACATCATTTTCACGAAAGACATTAAAAAGAAGAAGCATATGAGGCAACCTTAATTCCATTTTTTTAGTTTGTAATTTTGTTTTAATAAACTAAACTAGTGATAAAACAAGAAACTAAAAGATTCGATTGCAAGATCTAAAGATACACCTTCAAGCGCTAACCTCCCCGGCAACGGCACCAGAAAAGAGCTTGATGTCTACTACGCAACCTTCTCCTTGTTGACATTGTTGGGCCTCCAAGTGCAGAGGTTTGTACGAGAGTAGCAATTTTCCCTCAAGTGGGTGACCTAAGGTATATCAATCTGTGGGAGGCGTAGGATGAATATGGTCTCTCTCAAGAAACCCGGCAACCAAATAACAAAGAGTCTCTTGTGTCCCCAACACACCCAATACAATGGTAATTTGTATAGGTGCACTAGTTCGGTGAAGAGATGGTGATACAAGTGCAATATGGATAGTAGATATAGGTTTTTGTAATCTGAAATTATAAAAATAGAAAGCTAATTAATAATAAAAGTGAGCACGAACAGTATTGCAATGCGTGGAAACAAGGCCTAGGGTTCATACTTTCACTAGTGAAGTTCTCTCAACAATGATAACATAATTGGATCATATAACAAGCCCTCAACATGCAACAAAGAGTCACTCCAAAGTCACTAATAGCGGAGATCAACCGAAGATATTATTGTCGGGTATGAAACCACCACAAAGATATTCTTTCTGATCGATCTATTCAAGAGTCCGTAGTAATATAACACGAAGCTATTCTTTCCGTTCAATCTATGCTAGAGTTCGTACTAGAATAACACTTTAAAACACACCTCAACCAAGACCATAATGTCACCTAGATACTCCATTGTCACCTGAAGTATCCATGGGCATAATTATACGATATGCATCACACAATCTCAGAATCATCTATTCAACCAACACATAGAACTTCAAAGAGTGCCCCAAAGTTTCTACCAGAGAGTCAAAAATAAAACGTGTGCCAACCTCTATGCATAGATTCCCAATGTCACGAAACCCGCAAGTTGATCACGAAAACATACATCAAGTACTCACATGAATATCCCATTGTCACCACAGATAGACACATGCAAGACATACATCAAGTGTTCTCAATTCCTTAAAGACTCAATCCGATAAGATAACTTCAAAGGGAAAACTCAATTCATTACAAGAAGGGAGAGGCGGAAGAAAATCATAGGATCCAACTATAGTAGCAAAGACCGCGGTACATCGAGATCATGACATCTCAAGAACACGAGAGAGAGAGATCAAACAGATAGCTACTGGTACATACCCTCAGCCCCGAGGGAGAACTACTCCCTCCTCATCATGGAGATCGCCGGGATGATGAAGAGGGCCACCGGAGATGGATTCCACCTCCGATTGGTTTTTGGTGGCTATAGAGGCTTGCAGCGGCGGAACTCCCGATCTAGGTTTATTTCTGGAGGTTTCTGTATTCATAGGAGCGGATGGCGTCAAGAACAAGTCAGGGGGACCCACGAGGGAGTCACGAGCCCCCCAGGCGTGCCGAGGCGGGTGGGCGTGCCTCCCTGGCTCATGGCTTCCTCGGGACTCCCCTCTGGTATCTTTTTCTTCTGGTATTTTTGATATTTTCCATCAAAAAACACGGCGAAAGTTTTATTCCGTTTGGACTCCGTTTGATATTCCTATCTAAAAAAGGTCAAAAAACAAGGAAAAAACTGGAACTAGCACTGGGCTCTAGGTCAATTGATTATTCCCAAAAAGAATATAAAATAGCATATACATGCATATAAAACATCCAAAGTTGATAATATAATAGCGTGGAACGATCAATAATTATACATACGTTGGAGACGTATCACACGTCGCCCTCACAATCTGTAGACTCATCCCCTCCATCAATAGAAGAGCCACTCGGACCTTCGGTCCAATCCGGCGCCTCGGTCTGATCCTGCCAGGCACCCCATCCGAACCTCTCCACGTTGACCAAAGCGTGTGCGACAGGAGTCTCCTGGGACGTAGCCTTAGGAACCGGAGTCTCATGGGCCAAAGGCACCTCGACCCGAGGATGATCCTGGACCGGAGTCTCATGGGCCGAATGCCCGTCCACCCGAGGCTCGTGGACTGGAGTCCCCGTAGTCTCCTTCGCAAACGGGTCCACCATAGTAGTGCTGTGCTCGGGTGAATGTGGTGGTAGTGGTGGTGGCAAGGACGACGCAACAATTCGCCTACCTCTTCCGCGGCCACCACCTCTCCCTGTACCCCTAGCCCTTCTTCCCTACCCAACCAGCACCTATCCCAGTGGCAATGTTGCGGACGAAGAAGCACCCGCGGGTGGTGTCGTCAGACAGTCTGTCAAGGCTCTACAGAGAGATAGGGGTGGAATGGAAGTACCACCCCTCGTGCGGGCCGCCGAAGAAGAACCCGTCGAGCGATTTGGACCCGCGCCCACCATCTTTCAACACCTGCTCACCTACAATGATAAAGATTAAAAGAAATTAGTACAACATAAAAAAATTGAATAACTAACATGAATAATAATATGTATATATATAATTTAAGTTGGGAATTTTACAAACTAATAATCATCATCAATAAATGCATCATCATCATCAGTATCACGCATGTCTTCATGAGTGACGTGCTCATTAGGTTCAACGGCATGGAGTTGTCGAAGGCCTTTCTGTAATCGGTCAAGCATTGACAGGTCATCCGCATTAGTAACCTCTTCTAGTTCCAGCTCTGCTGGTTCCATCTCAAGGGTGAAGCCGGATTCATTGTCGCTGTCTACTTCCATGTTCTGGGGTGAAGCATGGCGGTTCATGAAATGTTTCTTGGAAAGACGTGTTTCTTGGAAGAATTCTCCATAGTCATATGTGTCTGGGTTAATGTGAGGTTCATAATCCTGTTCATTTGGGGGAGGTTGTCTAACACGTGGAGGCACTTCATAAACAACATACCAACCTTCCAGATTCTTATCAGTTTGTGCCCACGGTAGATAGTAAACTTGGGTCGCCTGTTGAGCCGTAATATAGACATCGGGAACATCTAAATGGGTGTTTGCATTGATTTCGACTAGTCCTATATGTTCATGAGTCCTTCTAGTCTCCTTCTGCTGGAACCAATAACATTTGAAGACTACTACGTTCGGTGGGTTTTCACCATAGAATTGAAGTTCATAAATTGCTTCAACTTTTCCATAATACTCGATACCACCTTCGACAACAACAGAGACACCACAATTTGTAGATTTCCGGTCGGGCATAGATAGCTCTTTGCCAAAGGTAAGAAAGACATACCCGTTGATGTTGTATTTCTCATATGAATGGACCTTATAGTCAAAACTATTAGCTACTTGTCTTAATTCGGCGTCCATAGACTCTGGATTAGCCTACCAGTTTAATAGGAAATGATTGTTGCATTAGCCGCAAGTTAGACCAAGAAATAAAATGGTCCATTATTGATAATTACCATTTGTTTGAACCAAGAGATGAAACCGGGATAGCCACGTCCTGTCTTTGCCAGAAGCTCATACTCTTCGACGGAATCATTTTGGATCACCGCTCCATCCGAGAATTTGGTGACATATTGGCTGTATGAAATATCAGGGAATAAGAGCAGTTCAAAGGAATTAGAAGTTACGGGAAATGTGTCGAGAATTTACTCGATGTATGGCCGCACTTCTGTTAGGTTGTTGAAGATATACAACGAAATGTTCCGCCATTCTTCGACATCCAACGTTATTGGTTTCGAAGCACCGGCTGGTGCGAGATTCCCTTTGAATAGGCTAAGGTTGGACCGACCTTTTTTAGGGTATGGATCATTGGGCCGAGGCTTCGGATTATGCAAATGATGATTCTCAGCTTCGTGGTGTGCTGTCACAAAGTTTGCCACCTCCTCAGTAATGAATGCCTCAGCCATTGATGCTTCAATTCTACGCTTATTTTTACATTTAGCTCGAAGCGTCTTCTGCATCCTCTCAGTTGCATAGCACCAACGATTTTGCACGGGCCCACCCAATCTTGCCTCGGTCGGTAGATGTAAAATCAAATGCTGCATTGGATTAAAGAAGCCCGGCAGAAAGATCTTCTCTAACTTGCACAGCAACTCCCGTGCGAACTCCTCCATGTCATCTACCACCCCAGTCGACAATTCTTTCGCACAAAGAACACAAAAGAAATAGCCCAGCTCCGCCAGTACTAGCCATTCATCCTAAGGAATAAAGCCACATAACATCACTGACATTACCCGCTCAAGCCATATGTGCCAATCATGACTCTTGAAACAAAAGATTTTTAATTTTTCAAGACTCGCTCCCCTCTTTAGATTCGCTGCATACCCATCGGGGAACATCAAGTGCATTTTGACCCACAAGATAATTTCCCTGATAGTTGGCCTTCCAATATTGAACCAGGCCTTTGGCTTCGACCACTTCTACTTTCCTTTGCCTTCTCGCATGTTTTGTAACGATCTATGACATAGTGTCTCTTGATCGACTCTAGCTATAGTATTATGCTTTGTCTTCCCATCTATGTCAAACAATGTACCAAAAATAGCCTCTTCGATATTCTTTTCAGTGTGCATCATGTCGATATTGTGTGGAAGAAGGAGGTCTTTGAAGTAAGGCAGATCCCAGAAGCATGGCTTTTGAGTCCAGGTATGTTTTGAATTATACCCCTTGAAATACCCTAGACGCTCTAGATCAGGCTCGAGGGCGTTTAATTGATCCAAGATCTGATGGCCTGTCAACGCAGGTGGTGCCAAGTTTTTCACAACTTTAACTTTGGTCAAGTTCTTCTTGTCTTTTCTGAACTCATGGTCAGGATCCAGGAACTGTCTATGCCAGTCGAAGCAAGAATACTTCCGACCCTCCTGCATCCAGTGAAACTGAAGAGTTTCCTTACATGTGGGGCACGGGAACCTTCTATGCACATACCATCCACACAATAGCGCATTCGCCGGCAAGTCATGCATAGAGTAAATGTACCACACATGTATTGAACCCATTATCCCAAGCTTCTTGCAATTCATCCGTAAGCGGATGCATGTACACATTCATATTCTTCCTCGCATGATTGGTCCCTGGAATTATCAACGTCCAAAATATGTTCTTTCTTTGCATAATCTGGCCGGGGGGGGGGGGATTGAGTGGAATGACAAATACAGGCCAACTACTGTATTGGGTTGCCGTCAGGCTGAATGGATTAAAACCATCTATGGCGACACAGACTCGAGGATTCCTTCGATCAGTCGCTTTATCCTGATGCAATCCATTGAAATATTTCCGCGCTTCCCCATCCGATGTGTGTATCGCCATCTTATTCCCATACGCATCTACTTTGGTTCTTTTGCCCATTTTGTGCCATGTCATATGTCTGGTTGTCTCTTCGACCATGAAAAGATGTTGAAGCCTTGGTACGATTAGCATATACCGAAGAACACTAACTGTGATTTCGGTCTTCCTCTTCTCACCCATACCATCGTATACCACAAGATATCTACAAGACTCGCAATTGGGACAATAGTCTAAGTGTGCATACTCCTTGCTAAATAAGACACATCCTTTCTCACATGCATCTATCTTCTCATAGGGCATGTTAAGTACACGAAGTATTTTGTCCGACTGGTATAGGTTTGCAGGCACGACATGGCCTTTGGGTAGGAAGCGTCCAAATAGTGTCATCATCGAATCATAGCATTATCTTCCCAAGTTGAATTGACCCTTCAGAACCATTACTTGTGCAATTGCATCCAGCTGACAAAGCTTAGTGTGCTCATGGAGAGGACGTTCTAAAGACTCCAACATTTCATCGAAGGCCTTTGCAGATTCCTCCAACTCATCTTTCGAATCCCGAGCATCATCAAAGTCTTGCACCATGTCTCGATCCCGGTACCATGCTCATCGGTGAGACGATGAACCACCTCAGCTCTAATGCGTTGTATAGACTCACCATGAAATGTCCAAACCGTATAATTAGGCTTAAAACCCCTCCTGTGCAGGTGTTTAATCATTACATCCTCTGTCCTCTTTTTATAGTTGTCGCGTTCAGGACAAGGGCACCAGTTTGTTTCCTGACCATTTGCAAATGCGGCTTTCACAAACTCCTTGGTTTTTAGAAACCATTCTTTCGTCATCTCTTTCCAAGTAGGGTGACCAGTGTACATCCACGCACGATCACTCATCTTGCCTAGCTACTAAACACACAAAAAATATATTTATATATAATTTAGCATATATATTCATCAATTAATCAAGTTCGCCAGTTTTATTACGTCCATGCAACCTACACGCTAATAGGTAAAGATAGGTCCTAATCCCACCTGATTATGTGTAGATTGGATTCATTTTCCCATGCTTTGCTCTGGATCCAATGCAAAATTTTGGCAGCACCTGCCCGCTGTTCTTCTAATACACGTCTCCGCAATAAACAAAGAGGATGTGTATGCGGAGAACAACAGGGAGGCACTAACGAAATTATGCATTGGATCCGGAACAAAGCATATGGGAAAATGAACCCAATCTACACATACTCGGGCTGTCCATGGATAACATTGGACAATTCGAAAGAATCATTGTTATAAATATAAGCAAATGCATGCATATTTATAACTGTAACCCTTTCGAATGGGAGACGCATACTGGTCACGCATACTGATAAATTAATTTAATTACCTACATCTAGCAAGTTTCACCCGAAAACCGACCCACGGTAAATGAAGGG
This sequence comes from Hordeum vulgare subsp. vulgare, assembly GCF_904849725.1. Classification (NCBI taxonomy): domain Eukaryota; kingdom Viridiplantae; phylum Streptophyta; class Magnoliopsida; order Poales; family Poaceae; genus Hordeum; species Hordeum vulgare. The sequence goes on from NC_058519.1 coordinate 297,009,276, forward strand.
GCGAGGAGGAGATGACATTTGTACTGACCCATGAATGCAGGGGCGGAGCTCGAAGAATGCACGGGGAGGTCTTCGCACAGCAGACCTCACAGCGACGAGACAACTGTCACATGTAAATCCACCCCATCAACACAAATCTTTTGTGTTTATTAATAAAATTGAAAAATATACGACCTAACACAAATATACGGTGTATTAAGTTGCGCGGAGTTTCGTGCTGTGGTGTCAGGATGTCGTGTCGCGGCGTCGTGTCGGGTTGTCGGGCATCGTCTCAGGGTGTCATTTTCTTCTTCTTCCTCTTCTTTTTTTCCTCTTCTTCCTTTTCTTCTTCTTCCATTTCTTCCTTTTCTTCTTCTTCTTCTTCTTCTTCTTCTCTTCTTCTTTTTCCGGCAGGAGGAGAGAAGGAGAATAAGAAGGAGGTCTCCTTCTCCTCCTCCTCCTTCTCCTTTTTCTTATCTTCTTCTTCTTCTTCTTCTTCTTCTTCCTTCTTTTCATTTTTCCTATTTGTTCTCCTCTTCTCCTCTTCTTCGAGCTAAATTAGCCAAGTATGTCTTTTTGGAGCTAAATGGGCTAATTATGTCATTTTAGAGGAAAATAAGCTAAGTATATAATATTCATGAGCTAACCAAGGTTCTTATTCCATTTTGAGTTTATTATATCATTTTGGAGGATAGTTAGCTAAGTTGTGAGCTACCAAGGTTATTATGATGTTTTTACCCTAACTAAGCTAATTATGTCATTTTGGAGGATAATTAGCTAATTATGTCTTCATTGGGGAAAATAAGCTACGTAGAAGAAGAAAGAGGAGAAGCAAGAAGAGAAGAAGAAGGATAAGGAGGACAAGGAGAAGGAGGAGGAGGAGACTGACAAGGAGGATGAGGAGAAGAAGAAGATAAGAAGAAGGAGAAGAAGAAGGAGAAGCAGGAGGAGAGAAGAAGGAGACGAAGGAGGGATCCTTCTCCTCCTCCTCCTTCTCCTTCTTCTTCTCTTCTTCTTCTTCTTCCTTCTTTTCATTTTTCCTATTTCTTCTCCTCTTCTCCTCTTCTCATCTTCTTCTTCTTCTCCTACTCCTCCTCCTCCTCCTCCTCTTCTCCTCTTCTTCCTCCTCCTCTTCTTCTTCTTCCTCTTATTTCTATTTCTATTTTTCTTTATCCTCTTCTCCTACTTATTCTTCTTTTCTTCCTTTTTCTCTTCTTCTCCTTATTTTTTCTTCTTCTCTTCTTCTTTTCTTCTTCTCTTCTTCTTTTCTTCTTCTCCTTCTTATTTTTTCTTCACCTCCTCTTCTTCTTCTTCTTATTCTTCTCCTCCTCCTCCTCCTCCTCTTCTCCTCTTCTCCTGCTCCTCTTCTTCTTCTTCTTCCTCTTGTTTCTATTAATCTAAGTAACTAACTAACCTAACTAACCAAGCTAACTAACTATCCTAACTAATTTAACAAGATAACTTTCCATATACCAAACAAGCACTTCGGTAGTAGATAAAGTCTAAGCTAACCTTGAGGGCTAAACCCACTAAAATGGCAAGCACGGAACATCACCACAACCCAGAACCATACAAATAGCGTGGGGGGGGGGGCTCACCGGCGGGGGCGGCTGGGGCGTCATGGGCGGTGGGGCGCCGTGGCGTTGGGGGTTGTCAGGGGATGTTAAAGCATACCTTTTGCCTGTAATTCTTGTAATAGGAAACTAGCATAATATCCCACCGGACATTGTTGTATGATTTGGTTGAGGATTTGCATTGATTCACCTGGATTGCCAAGGCTTGTAATCTATATAATGGGAATACAAGGGCCGCCCATGGTGTGGCATGTTTCATCCAATCTCACATTGTTTTCTGATGTGTGCTGTGTAAAAATAGAAACTCTTGCTATAGTGTTTGAATTTTCATATTTCACCGGAATGTGGAAAGTTTATGAAATTTTGACACATTTTTTTAATATAAATTTTGTAGCTTGTCCTAATTTTCATATTTTTTTGAGTTACAGAAGTACACTGTTTTCATAAATTCCTACACACTGTTCTGTTTGGATAGATTGATGTCATAGTTTTGTTATGTACTTATCCTATAGTTTCCAAAGCCTATACTGGTAGATATAAATTGTGGAAACGATAGTAAACAGTAGATGATGTTTGAAAATTCTTATACAACTTGTCTTGGCAATACATGAAGAGTTGATTTATTATTGTGTGTACTAACCTATCTCACGAGTTCCTTCGAGTTCTGTGTGGATGAAGTTTTTGAGAATAGGTGAAACCATGATATGAGAGGATTGAACGAGATACAAAATCTCAAGATTGGGGATTCCCAAGGCACCCAATGTAAATATTTCAAGAACTCTCAAGCATCTAAGATTGGGAATGCTACGCAACCCACCTCTCTTCGTCAACTATCGGTTAGCCTAAGTTGAGCCTAATTTTGTTTTCGTTCACATGACGCATCCTATTCTTGGAGTGCTATTTTTTCTTTTGCTTTTTGTTTAAATAAAATAATCAGATCTTAAAATATTTATTGAGAGAGATGGAGAAAGTCCTCACATAGCTACTTAATTGTTTGACTACTCATTGATCTTCACTTATCTCTTTTTGAGTAGTTTTTTCATTTACTATCATGCTTCACTTATATCCAATGAGTAAATAGTTGAATGAATTGAATATCATAAATCTGAAATTATATATGTTCTAAATGCTTATCCCATGGGGAGTAATGACTTCACATATAAGAAGTATAGGTGGTAAAATTTATTGAAAGTTAGCAAACACCGCGTTGGTCACTTGAACAATTCATGAAAGAATATTGAAGGAAGAGAGATTCCACATATAAATATACTATCTTGGACATCTTCTATGATTGTGAGCCCCATTAATTATTTTTAAATTTGAGAAAATTAGTTGAAGTTGGACAAGGAAGACAATTTAATGAGTTATGTTTGGGTATATTTGCATAGAACTTATATTGTTATGGATCCTCCAACATGTGGTGCTTATTTAGAACCTTTTGCTAGCCAACACTTCGTACTAAGTAGAGTCTACTTGTGCATCCAAAAACCCTAAAACCCAGTTTCTTGCCATGAGAGTACACTATATCTACCTATATGTGGTATTTACCTGCCTTCCTAAGTAGTGACTAGGGGTTGTTAGTATCTTCCATGCTAGGTGTGTTATTCTCACGATATGTGTTGATTCACAATCATTCATGAGAATGTGCCTGGTATTCGGGATGCCAAGTTCCATTCTCAAAGTCAAATCAAAATATAATGAAACAAAACTCCTCCAAGATTATTGTTTGTATGGACGGTACCCATGGATTCGGCTTGCCGTGGAGTGTGATTAATTGGTGGAAGGGGAGAAGAAACTTTACCATTCTGTTTGGGAACTACCTATAATGTATCTAGCATGGAAGATATCGATATCTTCGGTTGTTATGTTGACAATGAAAGCATATCGGTGAAAATTATTATTCATCTTTGTTTTAAAAGCTCGAGCCCTAGCACATATGCAAATCACTGCTTCCCTCTGCGAAGGGCCAATCTATTTACTTTCATGTTATTGACTATTCTTGTTTAGTTAACTTCTTATTCTAACCTCAAAGTATTAGTTGGCAAGCATCATGTGGTGGGGAAATATCCAAACATATATATCCATACGAATATATTTGATCATGAATTATTATTGTTGACAATCATCTATATGATAAGTAAGTTGGGAGGCGAAACTTTAAGTCCCTATCTTTCTCCGTGTTTGTTGGATGCTATTTGTTCTAAAAATATGCTTCGAGTGTCAATAATCATGGAAAACTATATGATATTTGAGTATGTGGAATTTGCTAAATCAAAGCTCTTACATAGACCCTTCCTGAAAATAAGAAGAATTGCAATTGTTTGGTGACTGAAAGCATAATTTGTTAGTTTTCAAGAAACTTTATGTTCTACACTTTAACATGTGAATAGCTTGTTACTTCATCATAAGAAGTTTTATGAGATGAGCTACTGTTTATGATATATAATGCTGCTAGAAAAAGTGTTTGGAACTATCATTGATCAAATTTATGCACTATGCTAGCATTCGCACTTCATAAATTATGTTTTTTCATCATTTACCTACTCGAGGACGAGCATGAATTAAGCTTGGGGATGTTGATACATCTCCAACGTATCTATAATTTATGAAGTATTCATGCCATGTTTACGATAAATCTATATGATTTTGCTATGATTTTATTAGAACTAATTCGGACTAACGATGTTTTCAGCAGATCTACCGTGATGCTATTTTTGTGCAAAAATAAAAGTTCTCAGAAAGGGATGAAAATTTACGAAGAATACTTTTGGAAAGTATGAAAAACAATGGAGCAAAAATATACCAGCGAGGAGTCTCGAGGCACCCACAAGCCACCAGGGCGTGGCTCCACCTATGGTGCGCCCCTGGCTTCTGGGCCCCTTGAGCACTCCCGTGACGTGATTCCGACACCAACTATTCTTATAAATACAAGAACCCCCGAAAAGAAACCTAGATCGGGAGTTCCACCGCCACAAGCCTCAAGAGCCACCCTGCCAGAGGGGTCCACCATCACCGGAGAACATGGGGCCATCACCACCATGGAGGCCAAGGACCAGAGGGTGAACCTATCCCCTCCTGGGGGGAGGCCATAGAGGAGGATGCACAAGTGGGAGACCCTCGCCTCCTCTCTCCCGGTGGTGCAGGAGTGTCAATAGGGGAATCATCGCCGCGGTGATCTTCTTCATCAACATCACCTTCTTCATCACCATCCTCATCTTATTATAGCGGTCCACTCTCCCGCACCTCGCTGTAATCCCCTACTTAAACATAGTGCTTTATGCCACATATTATGATCCAATGATGTGTTGCCATCCTATGATGTTTTGAGTAGATTCCCTTTTCCTATGGGTTGATTGATGATCTAGATTGGTTTGAGTTGCATGCTTTATTATATGTGTTGTCTTATCATGCTCTCCATGTCGCGCATGCGTGAGGGATTCCCGATGTAGGGTCTTGCAATAAGTTCATGATTCCCTTATAGTAGGTTGCTTGAGTGATAGAAGCATAAACCCGAGTAGGTGGGTTGTTGCGTATGGGATAAAGGGGACTTGATGCTTTAATTCTATGGTTGGGTTTTACCTTAATGATCTTTAGTAGTTCAGGATGCTTGCTAGAGTTCCAATTATAAGTGCATATGATCCAAGTAGAGAAAGTATGTTAGCTTATGCCTCTCCCACATATAAAATTGCAATAATGATTACCGATCTTGTTAACAATTGACTAGGACAATTCCACACACCGACCCATCATTATTCCACACTCGCTATTTGTAATATATTGTAATATATTCTAACTTTATGATAACAACACCTATTTTTAGTTCTCTGATGCCATTCAAATATATTCTCTCCATACCCATAACATAGTTTTATTTCTTGTTCCTAGTTTGAAGGAAACATTCGACATACATATAGTTGTATCAGTGTCAGATAGGACTTGAGAGAATATTGCCCTTACCTTTAGTTCCTTGTGGTTTCGACACTCCATACTTATCACTCCCACCTTTGTAAATTGCTACGATGATTCCTTGCACTTGGGGATTATCAGGGAGCATAAATGTGTCACGCGTGTGAGCGCGCCCACTCATGCACTCTCGCGGCCGGCACACGTGCGAGGAGGGGCAGCAGGAGGAAGAAAGAAGAGGGGGCGTGTAATGCCCTAAGAGTATAACTTTCCATATTTGGAACCTCCGGTATGAGGGTCCATCTTGTCATTGCCATGAGAGATCAATGCAAGTGTAGCTTGCCTTGTTTTCCTTTGCATGCATGCATCCATTCCATTCATCCATGCCTCTTTGTATTTGTTGTTCTTGTGATCCAATGGTGGTATCTCATGTGATCATGTGATGTTGATATGTGAAATGATGTGGTTGTTGTTTGAAAGTAGAAAGCATCTATGTTAGTTTCAAATAGGTTTCAAAACTTCTTCCTTCTCTATTTATCTCAAGCTCCAGATTCTTTTGCTCCATCCCTATTTCAAAAATGCCCATGCTTTAGTATTATTTGAGGTGAATGTGATGCTATGAATTTGCTGTTATGAAACTATGTTTTAAAGGTGCAAATATTCACAAAACAGATCAAACAAATTCTGTTTCGTAAATATTTATTTGCTCCAAATATTCCTATTCAATTTTATTTAAATGGGTTATAATTCCCTTATGACCAGGGGTATTTTGATTTATTTTTAACTCCAACAGATTTACCTTTTCTTTATTTCTTTTCTCTATTGGTTTGAAATTAGAAAACCCCAGAGGGTTTTGTTTTTCCTATCTCGCGCCATCTAGTGGGATTCCTCGCACAAGCTGGCCCAACCTCCCTCTCAAGCGTGGCCTTTTCCCTGTAGACGGCGTCTTCTCCCTCTCCTTCCTCCGTCAGACTTCTTCACAGAAAAGAGAGACGGCGAGCAACCCCGTCACGGACGTCCAGGCGTGCGTACCTTGCCTTCTCCTCCTCCATATAAACCCCCTTGGCGTCCGTGCAAGGCTAGGGTTCCTCCCTTGCGCCGCCACCTCTTTCCCCATCTCCTCCTTCATCTCTGTCGTCGGCATCAGGTAAGGGATCGAGCTCCTCCGCCATGGCCGCAAGCTGAGGAGGTCCTCACTGTCGCTGTACTACCCCGCGTCCTCTCCAACCCTTGGCGTGCACGCGAGACATCCAAGGGACCCATTCCCGCAACTAGGAGAAGAGGATCTGCTCTGCTTCCCCTTCTTCGACGACGGCGGCTTCCTCCCCGACGTTCTTCCCCGACGCGGCTTCTTCCACTCCTTCCTCTACCTCCTCTCCGGTAGGCACGACGACCTCGTCCAGTGGGTATGCTAGATCCTTCCCCCCTTTTCCCTGTCACCAGATCGTGAGCCTTAGCCGTAGTTGTGCCGTGTTCCCCTTTCTGTCTCCGGCACTACTGCACAACGTGGAGCCGTAGCTGTTGGAATCACCCTAGAGCTTATTCTCCCTTCCATCGACAAGTAGTAGTCTAATTTAGTGTGTAATGCCAGCGAGGTACTTCCCCTGTTTCGGCCACCGTCGGGCAGAGGGAATACACGAGGGGGTTGCTCAATAGAGTATACTCCCCTACTCTATTAAGATCTGAAGCTGTAGCAGAGTGGTATGTGCATTTTGGTGCATTGGTCGGTCATACGTACGAAACCCCTCGGCGCACCCTTTTGTATTTTTGGTTTTGGCACAGTAGCTGCAGGGAGACAGTTTACCCTGCTTGCCATCCCTGTTCTGTCGAGCGAGTGGACGGTAGCTGAGTGGTGGCTTGTGTGTTGGTGACCACGGGGTCTTGGGTTCGAATCCCTTCCCCATTCCTTTTATTTCTTTTGTCATTTCTTCTCTCTTTTACTTTGTTTGCTTGCATAGTGCTGTGGTATGCTTATACACCTCATGTGGTATTTATTTTTAGCTCACAACAGCAGGTTGCCTAGTTATTTTGTTAGTATAAGTAGAAATGCATGTGTAGGTTGAGCGCATATATGTATGTGTAAGTTATCATGTATGTGTGTGTTAGTATGTGAGTTGTGGCACTAGGGTGGTGATGCATATGTGCATGTTCAATCTTCCATGTTGTGCATGTGTGTGGAGCACCACCCAAGAGAGTGTAGTTGGTCTATGTGGAGAGTGCTTGTGTGGTGCAAGTGCCCATGAGCTTGTGTGTGTGTGTGTGGGTTTCCCCTCCACTTACTTTGTGTGTACTGTAGGTGATGATATATGTGTGTGTGGTTGTTTGTGAGTGTGTGTCACACACATGCCCAAGGCATGATGTGCCTTGATGAGCACATGAGCAAGCTAGTATGTATGGATGTGTAGGAATGCATGTTAAGAAGTGTATGTATGTGAGTGATGTATGCTTGAGGATGTGTGTGTGAATGGTGATATGCTATGGCACAAATACATGAGGTCTAAACCCTCATGTCGCCATTGGAGTGGTGGTAGTGTGCATATGGATGTGCAGGTAATGATCTAGTGAGAAGCACATGAGATGATGCACTATTCACCTCTATGTCATTCCATGTATATCTTCTTCTTAGCTTTGTTCTCATTTGTTGTAGGCAAGTGCCTATGTATTATATATGTTTTTGGGGTAGAATCATCCGAGGAATCCAATGGTGGAATCAGTTTTGCCTTTGGAACACTTTCTGGGAATGTCATATTTCTGTTTTGTTCCATGTTTAGAGCTTGGTTCCATGTGGTGTGATGAGCCCAAGAGGTTGATTCCTTGTTGTGGCAGTAGAGGGTGAACTCCACCATAGCATGTTGGTTTTGTTTCATGCTTACGAGTTCATATGTGCAAGTTGTGCTTAGTCAATGTTGGCATGTGGCTGAAAATTTCAGCTTAGTGAAAATCTATGATTTTCACTAAGTCTGAAAAATTGCTGATATTTTCTTCACGTGTAGTTGTGCTTGTAGAAGTTTATGTGTTGGGAATCAGCCCTGGCTACCAACTAGAAAGTTGTAGATTTTGTGTTTGTCTAGCTCTGTGTCAATTTTCATTCCATTTTGATTCATGTAGCTATTATTTTGGGTGATGTCAAAATGCTTCAGAGCATAAACAGCTAGTGAGAATCTGAGAATTTCACAAAGTCCCTGAAAACTGATATTTTTTGGCCAAGTTAGCAGCTGTAGAACTTTCTCTGTGGATCTGCTTTATATTATATTTTTTATCATGCTTGTAGAGATTTTCAGTAGCTTCTGCCACATATCCTATTTGGCACATTTGGTTGGCTGTAGGTGCTTTGCATGTAGCTCTCAAACTGCTATGTTGCTGTTTAGGACAAATTGTATAGTTTTGATGTTTTGATGCGTGTGAGTGCATAGTTGATGGTGTGGTGACACTCCTTGCACCACCCCATCCATACTTGTTTGTTTTGTGATATGGCAACCTGGGAATACCTTAAGTACGCCATTGGAGTGGGTCGTGATGGATTTGATCCGTAGGACTCCATTTCTTGTTTCGTTGTTTCTGGTTGATCCATAGCTCCGTTCGTAACGTTCTTTACATGTTTTTTGCATCGTTTTCGCGTGACGCATCTGTTCATGCCATCCTCATGTATGTCAAGATAGCTTAGAGTGTAGTGTTGTCCAGAAGTTTTTAGTTTCTTCTCGTGCATGTGCTAGGGACTAGAATAGAGATGCATGTTCATTCTCCTCTCATGCATCATGTGCTTGTTGCATCTTGTTGTGTTGTTGTTCATTGGATGCTATTTTAATCTTGGGTAGCACCGGGATCGGAGAACGAGTACGTGGATCCGGGAGAGTACATGGATCCAACTCGTCTTCCTCTGCTGAGGTGGTTCAGAAGCAACAGAAATATTGGGTGTCTCCTCCTCCTCCTCGGCACACGCAGCAGTTCAAGCATTCTGGTGGTCATGGTTCTTCCCACCCACCCAACCCAGGTTTTCTGCAGAGATTCCAACAACAGAAGCAAGGGCCTCCTCAGACACAATACCATCAGCCAGCAGATGTTACTTGTCACAAGTGTGGGCAGAAGGGTCACTATGCCAACAAATGCACTTCTCAGCTCCGTCTTCCGCCTCCTCCTCCAGGCAAACCTCCAAGCAATTCTATCGTGAAGTTCAACCCGAAGTCTGCTCGAGTCAACATGGTGAATGTGGCTGAGGCAGAAAACTCATGAGATGTGATTATGGGTAACCTCCTCGTTAATGATATTCCTGCTAGAGTGTTGTTTGATTATGGTTCTTCTCATTCGTTCATGTCTAGAATGTTCTTTGCCGAGCATGATTTTGATTCTGAGTATTTGAAGAAGGCATTACGTGTGGTGTCACCCGATACTCTTATGAGTGCCAACAAAGTGGTTCGAGATGTTTCTCTCAAGATAGGGAGTTATTCTTTTCTAGCTTCTCCTATTGTCTTGGGCAATTCCGACATTGATTTGATCCTTGGTATGGACTGGTTGGTCATCAACAAGGCATCGATTGATTGTGAAGCTAAAGAAGTGAAGATTACTCACTCTTCGGAGGACGTGATTATATTCGCGGCGCGCGATGACACAATCCGTCTATTCTCTTTGAATTAAAAGTGTGAGATTAATCCTATTTCACAAATCCTAGTGGTCTGCGAATATGAAGACGTGTTTCCAGAAGAGCTGCCAGTAATGCCTCCGCACCGAGAATTTGAATTTTTTATTGAGCTTGAACCAGGTACTAAGCCTGTGTGCAAACGGCCGTACAAATTGGGTCCAGAAGAGCTAAAGGAACTTAAGAGGCAAGTCGACGAGCAGGAGCGTTTGGGTCTGATCAGACCGAGCTCGTCTCCTTGGGGCTGTGGAGTTTTGTTTGTCAAGAAGAAGGATGGACGGACCGATTGTGTGTCGATTACCGTCCATTAAACAAGAAGACAATCAGGAACAAGTATCCACTTCCCAACATAAATGAGTTGTTTGAACTGTTGAAAGGGGCTAAGATCTTGTCCAAGCTCGATCTCAGAATGGGCTATCATCAAATTCGCATTCGCAAAGAGGATATTCTGAACACTGCTTTCAGGACTGGTTTTGGCTCGTATGAGTATACGGTCATGTCTTTTGGTCTGGCAAATGCTCCACAAATATTTTGTCGAATGATGAACTACATATTTTCTCCGTTCAAGAATGAGTTCGTCTTGCTGTATCTCAACGATATTCTGGTCTTTTGAGAGACTGAGGAAGATCATGAAGAACATCTCAGATTGGTGCTTGATAAGCTGAGAGAGCTCAAATTCTATGCCAACTTTTTCAAGTGTGAGTTCTGGTTGAAAGAAGTCATCTATCTTGGGCACATCATCTCTGCCGAGGGTATCAAAGTTGATCCGTCGAAGGTGCAGGCCATTGTTGAGTGGGAGCCTCCGCAGAATGTGAAGCAGTTTCGAAGCTTTCTCGTGCTTGCAAGCTATTGTAGAAGGTTCATTGAGAACTTCTCCAAGATTGCTAAGCCTCTCTCATATCTTCTTCGGAAGGGTGTGAAGTATTCTTGGTCTCCAGAGTGTCAGTTGGCTTTCGACACACTCAAAGAGAAGCTCACCTCTACTCCAGTCTTGGTTCCTCCCGATCATTCCAAACCTTACCAAGTGTTCTGCGAAGCCTCTCTTCAAGGTCTTGGTGCAGCTCTGATGCAAGAGAAGGAAGTGGTTTCTTATACCTCCAGGAAGTTGAAGCCAGCGGAGAAGAATTATCCTGTGCATGATCTTGAGCTCGCAGCAGTGGTACATGCTCTGATGACTTGGAGACACCTCTTGTTGGAACGAAAGGTTGAAGTCTTCACCGATCACAAGAGTCTCAAGTACATCTTCACCCAGCCTAACCTGAATCTCCGGCAAAATCGTTGGGTGTAGATCCTCCAAGATTTTAATCCGAGTGTTGAGTACACGCCAGGCAAAGCTAATGTCGTGGCAGATGCTTTGAGCAGGAAGGCTTACTGCAACAGTCTCATTCTGAAGCCTCTCCAGCCTAACCTTTGTGAATCTATCAGAAAGCTCAACCTTCAGTTAGTACCTCAGGGATTTCTTGCAAATCTTCAGATCTCTCCTACCTTGGAAGATCAGGTCCGAGCAGCACAACTTCTTGATGCAATGGTGAAGAAAGTCAAGATTGGCGTGGCAAAGGGACTTCCCAAATATAAGTGCTTCAATGTTGATGCCAAAGACACGTTTATCTTTGAGGATCGTCTTGTCATTCCGAAAGGTGATCTCAGAATGGTAATCATGGAAGAAGCTCATAACTCTCTGCTCTCTATACATCCAGGAAGCTCCAAGATGTATCAGGACTTGAAACTGACCTTCTGGTGGACTCGCATGAAGCGTGAGATTGCTCAGTTTGTAAATGAATGTGATGTATGTCGAAGGGTGAAAGCAGAGCATCAACGTCCAGCGGGTCTTTTGCATCCATTGCCCATTGTCGAGTGGAAGTTCGACCATATTGAGATGGATTTCGTCACCGGGTTTCGGAAGTCTAAGAAGGGTAATGATGCCATCTTCATCGTCATCGACAAGTTGAGTAAAGTGGCTCACTTTCTTCCAGTCAAGGAATCCATCTCCGCTGCTCAGCTTACAGAGATGTACACTTCTAGAATAGTGTCTTTGCACGGCGTCCCTATGATCATTTCTTCGGATCGTGGAAGTATCTTCACTTCCAAGTTCTCGGACTCTTTTCAGTCTGCGATGGGCACGAAGATACGATTCAACACAACTTTTCATCCTCAGACTAGTGGTCAAGTGGAGCAAGTCTATCAGGTCCTTGAGGATATGCTGAGAGCCCGTGTTATCTCTTTTGGCATGAAGTGGGAACATTGCATGCCGTTCGCTGAGTTCTCGTATAACAACAGTTATCAAGCTAATTCAGGCAAAGCTCCTTTTGAGATCCTCAATGGCAGGAAGTGCCGTAGCCCGCTCAAGTGGTCCGAGACCGGCGAGCGTCAGATTCTTGGGAATGACTTGATAGAAGAAGCTGAAGAGATGTGTCGGGTCATTCGGGATAATCTCAGAGCAGCGCAGTCCCGTCAGAAGGGCTATTATGATAGCAAGCATCGTGACGTGTCTTATGAGCTCGATGACTTTGTCTATCTCAAGGTGTCGCCTATCAAGGGTACACAACGCTTTGGCATCAAAGGCAAGCTTGTTCCTCGTTTCGTTGGCCCCTTCAGAGTTGTTGGAAAGAGAGGCGACCTTGCGTACCAACTTGAGCTCCCGTCAAAGTTTGCAAATGTGCATGACGTGTTCCATGTCTCTCAGCTCCGGAGATGCTTCAAGACTCCCGAGTGCACTGTTCATCTTCAAGACATCGACCTTCAACCCAACCTATCCTATCGTGAGCATCCAGTTGCGGTTCTCGAGGCGACTGAGCACAAGACCCGCAACAAGACTGCCAAATTTCTCAAGGTGCAATGGTCACACCATTCCGATAAAGAGGCTACTTGGGAACGCGAGGATCACCTCCGTTCTGAATGCCCAGAGTTCTTTCAGTCTTAGATCTCCGGTCGAGATCTTTTTGTAGTGCGGGAGAGTTTGTAATGCCCCAAGAGTGTAACTTGCCATATTTGGAACCTTCTATATGAGGATCCATCTTGTCATTGCCATGAGAGATCAATGCATGTGTTATTTCATGTGTCACCTTGCCTTGTTTTCCTATGCATGCATGCATCCATTCCATTCATCCATGCCTATTTGTATTTGTTGTTCTTGTGATCCAATGGTGGTGTGTCATGTGATCATGTGATGTTGATATGTGAAATGATGTGGTTATTGTTTGAAATTAGAAAGCATCTATGTTAGTTTCAAATAGGTTTCAAAACTTCTTACTTCTCTATTTATCTCAAGCTCCAGATTCTTTTGCTCCATCCCTGTTTCAAAAATGCCCATGCTTTAGTATTATTTGAGGTGAATGTGATGCTATGAATTTGCTGTTTTGAAACTATGTTTTAAAGGTGCAAATATTCACAAAACAGAGCAAACAAATTCTGTTTTGTAAATATTTATTTGCTCCAAATATTCCTTTTCCATTTTATTTAAATGGGTCATAATTCCCTTATGAACATGGGTATTTTGTTTTATTTGTAACTCCAACTGATTTCCTTTGCTTTATTTCTTTTCTCTGTTGGTTTTAAATTAGAAAACTCCAGAGGGTTTTCTTTTTCCTATCTGGCGCCATCTAGTGGGCTTCATCCCACAAGCTGGCCCAACCTCCCTCTCGAGCGTGGCCTTTTCCCTGTAGACGGTGTCTTCTCCCTCTCCTTCCTCCGTCAGACTTCTTCACAGAATAGAGAGACAGCGAGCAACGCCGTCACGGACATCGAGGAGCGCGTCCCTCACCTCTTCCTCCTCCATATAAACACCCTTGGCGTACGTGCAAGGTTAGGGTTCCTCCCTTGCGCCGCCACCTCTTTCCCCGTCTCCTCCTCCCTCTCTGTAGTCGGCATCAGGTAAGGGATCGAGCTCCTGCGCCACGGCAAGCTGAGGAGGTCCTCGCCGTCGGTGCCGTACCCCGCATCCTCACCAACCCATCGGCGTGCACGCGGGACATCCAAGGGACCCATTCCCGCAGCTAGGAGAAGAGGATCTGCTCTGCTTCCCCTTCTTCGACGACGGCGACTTCCTCCCCGACGTTCTTCCCAACGCGGCTTCTTCCACTCCTTCCTCTATGTCCTCTCCGGAAGGCACGAAGACATCATTCAATGGGTGAGCTAGATCCTTCCCTCCTCTTCCCTGTCACCAGATCGTGAGCCGTAGCCCATAGCCGTGTCGTGTTCCCCTTTCTGTCACCGGCGCTTCCACGCAACATGGAGCCGTAGCTGTAGGCATCCTCGAGTGGAGTTAGATGTAGAAATGGAACCGTGGGAGCCTATTCCCCCTTCCATCGACAAGCTGTAGTCTAATTTAGTGTGTAACGCCGGCGAGATACTTCCCTTGTTCCGACCACCGTCGGGTAGAGGGAATACACGAGTGGGTTGCTCAATAGAGTATACTCCCCTACTATGTTAAGATCCGAAGCAGTAGCAGAATGGTAGGTGCGTTTTGGTGCAGTGACAGGTCATGCGTTTGAAACCCATCAGCGCACCCTTTTGTATTTTTGGTTTCGGCACAGTAGCTGCAGGGAGCCAGTTTACCCTACTTGCCATCCCTGTTCTGTCGAGCAAGTGGACAGTAGCAGAGTGGTGGCTTGTGTGTTGGTGACCAGGGGCTCTTGGGTTCGAATCCCTTCCCCATTCCTTTTATTTCTTTTGCCATTTCTGTTCTGTTTTGCTTTGTTTGCTTGCATAGTGTTGTGGTACGCTTGTACACCTCATGTGGTATTTATTTTTAGCTCACAACAGCAGGTTGCCTAGTTGTTTTGTTAGTATAAGTAGAAATGCATGTGTAGGTTTAGTGCATATATGTATGTGTAAGTTATCATGTATGTGTGTGTTAGTATGTGAGTTGTGGCACTAGGGTGGTGATGCATATGTGCATGTGCAAGATTCCATGTTGTCCATGTGTGTGGAGCACCACCCAAGAGAGTGTAGTTGGTGTATGTGGAGAGTGCTTGTGTGGTGCAAGTGCCCATGAGCTTGTGTGTGTGTGTGGGTTTCCCCTCCATTTACTATGTAGTGTAGGTGATGATGTATGTGTGTGTGTGGTTGTTTGTGAGTGTGTGTCACACACATGCCCAAGGCATGATGTGCCTTGATGAGCACATGAGCAAGCTAGTATGTATGGATGTGTAGGAATGCATGTTAAGAAGTGAATGTATGTGAGTGATGTATGCTTGAGGATGTGTGTGTGAATGGTGATGTTCCATGGCACACATGCATGAGGTCTAAACCCTCATGTCACCATTGGAGTGTTGGTAGTGTGCATATGGGTGTGTAGGTAATGATCTAGTGAGAAGCACGTGTCATGATGCACTATTCACCTCTATGTGATTCCATGTATATCTTCTTCTTAGCTTTGTGCTCATTTGTTCTATGCAAGTGCCTATGTATTATATATGTTTTTGGGGTAGAATCATCCTAAGAATCCAATGGTGGAATCAGTTTTGCCTTTCGAACAGTTTCTGGGAATGTCATATTTCTGTTTTGTTCCATGTTTAGAGCTTGGTTCCACGTGGTGTGATGAGCCCAAGAGGATGATTCCTTGTTGTGGCAGTAGAGGGTGAACCCCTCTATAGCATGTTGGTTTTGTTTCTTTCTTAGGAGTTCATATGTGCAAGTTGTGCTTAGTCAAAGTAGGCATGTGGCTGAAAATTTCAGCTTAGTGAAAATCTGTGATTTTCACTAAGTCTGAAAAACTGTTGATATTTTCTTCACCTGTAGTTGTGCTTGTAGAACTTTATGTGTTCGGAATCAGCCCTGGCTACCAACTAGAAAGTTGTAGATTTTGTGTTTGTCTATATCTCTGTCAATTTTCATTCCATTTGGATTCCTGTAGATATTGTTTTGGGTGCTAGTGACAATCTGAGAATTTCACAAAGTCCCTGAAAACTGATATTTTTGGCCAAATTAGCAGCTGTAGAACTTTCTGTGTGGATGTCCTTAGTATTATCTTTTTGCTCATGCTTGTAGAGCTTTTGAACAGCTTCTGCCACATTTGGGTGGCTGTAGGTGCTTTGCATGTAGCTCTCAAACTGCTATGTATAGTTTTGATGTTTTGATGTGTTTCAGTGCATAGTTGACGGAGTGGTGATATTCCTTGCGCTACCCCATCCATACTTGTTTGTTTTGTGATATGGCAACCTAGGAATACCTTAAGTATGCCATTGGATTGTGTTGTGATGGATTTGATCCGTAGGACTCAATTTCTTGTTTCGTTGTTTCCGGTTGATCCGTAGCTCCATTTGTAATGTTCTTTACATGTTTTTGCATCGTTTCGCGTGACGCATCTGTTCATGCCATCCTCATGCATGTCAAGATATCTTAGAGTGCAGTTCTGTCCAGAAGTTTGTAGTTTCTTCTCGTGCATGTGCTAGTGACTAGAATAGAGATGCATGTTCATTCTCATCTCATGCATCATGTGCTTGTTGCATCTTGTTGTCCTGTTGTTCATTGGATGCTATTTTAATGTTGGGTAGCACCGGGATTGTAGAATGAGTATGTGGATCCGGGATAGTATGTGCAGGACGAACAAGAGCAGTTCCTAGCTGAGGACATCACAGGCAAGATGATATGATCTTGATTCCATCTCTAGACTTGTTATGCTAGATTACTTTTCTTCGTCATATGCTCGCTGCCTACCACTGAAATAATTGCCTCCTGATATTTCCTTGAAACCCAAACACTTTTCCCCTCCTAGCAAATGTTGAATGGCTAGGTAGGCTTTGCTCAGCTTCTGATGTTAGCGTTGTTAGTTGCAGGTGCAATTGTCGCATGTGATAACATGAGTTTGATATCATTATGTTAAACCTGTTATTTAATTAATGAACCTATATACTTGGTAAATAACGGAAGGCCTAGCCTTTTTCCGGGTGTTTTATTCCGTTATTGCCTCCATAGTTACTGGTTACCGGTGTTTGATTCCATAACTGATCGCTCCTAACACGTTCAGGGTTGTTATGGGGACCCCCTTGATAAATCGTGTAGTGTTAAGACTTGTCCGAAAGGAAAAAACATTGGTTTTAATCTGCTAATCACTTAATAATAATTTGCATAGGGAATAGCTACCCCGAGGAATTAATCAACAACTCGGGCCAGTGCTCCTCATGAGTGTTGGTCCAAAACAGAGCACTGTGGGGGGCCAACTCAGGGCAACATTGAGAGACTTCTATCAGGCCACCGTACGTGTCGCTCATCCGTCGTGTCCTGGGACTGAGATACATGGCTCTTATCGGGATCGTCGACACGACAGGAGGTCCTGCTAGTCTTGTCTTACCTTAGCGATATATCTTGCGTATAGGAATCCTGGTGAAGCTTTGATTCTCCCCAGAGTTGAGGTTTTCCTCTAAGGAATCCGACGAGATCACGAGATTCGTGATAGAAGATTACTTTGCGGCCCGTGACTGTTTGTGATGGACTAGTTGGAGCACCCCTACAAGGTTTAATCTTTCGGAAAGCCGTGCCCACGTTTATGTGGCAACTTGGAATATTTGTTAACATCCGGTTATAGATAACTTGAACCTAATCTAATAAAATTGCCAACTGTGTGTGTAACCGTGACTGTCCCCTTCGAAGACCTCTCTTCGATCGGGAACACGGTGGGGTTATGACTAACGCAAGTAGGTGTTCAAGATCACTTAGTGATCAACTAATCATTGACCGCTAGAAAAGACCACCATGAATAACTTATTCTACGTAAGTTAGCCACCATATATGCTTAGGATGCTGCAACCTAAACACTGAACCTTCCTTACCTCATAACTTAACTAGTTCTGGCACCGAGGTCATAGATTGTTGAGTCCCCGTGGCTCACAGATTATTTCAACACACCAACAGGTACATGTACGCCCGACACAGGTTATCCCGATGGCACGCAGCTGGTGTGGCAGTACGATGAGGAGAACGACCCCTTGTACGTGAACTATCCAGAAGACTGAGGCATGGTCGTGTTCGTGGGCAAGCATGCAGGGTAGCATAGCATTTTTCTCATGTTATGTAGTCCATAGAAGAATTACCTTGTCTGAATAAATGTGTGATGTAACTCTGATATTATCTAAGAGATGACAGATGATTCCCTATTTGTCATTCTATTATTATGTATGTGCTATGTTACCGTGCTTGCGAAACACTTAGATGCGCTTCTTCCCATTTTGGGGCCTCCTTCCCTAAATCGGAAATGACCGCATCTTAGTCGTTACATGGCGACACCCTAACATACTACGGATGCCAAGGGGCATTGACACGCGTGCGGGAGGGACGAGGCTGTCGGGGGCCTTGGGCCGAGCGCGACTACAGAGCTGAAGTGCACTGTAGCGCGCTCTATAGCACCCATATCGCTACCATGGCCACTCCTTGCTTGCACTCCCAATAATTATAATTACTTGACCAACTTTCTATATATATTATAACTCAAATTAAATTGATACATGAGTTGGACATTCCAGTCTTGTTCATTTCTACTTTTTTACTACTTCCAATATTTCTCCAACTCAAAGAAGAAGCATCCAACTTTAAGAGTGTCATAAGCCTTGAAATTCTTCAGGCATGAAAGTCTCATGACATCCTTCTAATTTTCTATTTCTATTTAAGTTCTTACAACCAACTCATGAGTGACTGTCAACTCGATCCTATACATTTTAGTCTTAACCATAGTTGAACGTTTCACTAAAAGTTGCAAGCAAACACTTCTTTAGATTTCACACGTCTTTTAGCCTTTGCTTGTTTGTGAAAAAAATGATCAATTCTAAGAATATCAAATGACTATCCTAAATTTTTTGACTCGCCGGTTTCTTATAAGCTAGCAGATCGTAATATGATTCTAGCATTTTCGATGGAAGGAGATGAATATCATCATCTATGGCATCTAGGGTACCGTATTGTAAGCATGCCATAGGACAAAAATCCTTCTTGATATTCTGGAGGAAGATCAACTCAATAGGTTTACCTATCATAAATATTCAACCAGATAATAAAAATAGCTAATCAATTTCAATAGGAAAGGTGGAACCGCGGGCCAGTATTCTACAACAATCATGCAAACCACACACAAAAAATGTTCATAATTAATTGCATTAGTGATTGAACTTAATTAATTTATAATTGTGCTCCCACTCAAATCAATATCTCTCATCATTGAAATTGAGTAATTTAAGACCTATATTTAATTCATCGTTCTTGATGTGGGTATCACTGACACTGGTGCATCAATGTCCTAAGAAAACAGGTTTTAACCCCTTCCAGTCATGCAATTTCATACTGTCACCTTGGATGTGGGTGATATACGGGAGGGGAGATAGTTCATCACACACACTACCAACACTATTTGCGATTGGGGGGTACATCCAACAAAATTCAACACGAAAAATGTGTGTAATTTGTATTAGCATTACACACGGTTATTTCACAAAAATTGTATGTAATGCACGAGTGGAAGCACAACTTCTCCCTAAAATTGTTTTGGTAATTAATAACAACATATGTGTCACTGAACTAATGATTATATCTAGTATATTTCTGAAATGTTCAAAGATGCATTGGCTAAGGATTGTGAGGAGAACTGCTAGAAGCAAGGAACATCTATTGGCAACAAGCTTGAAGAATCTACATTTTATATTTCATGAGAAATCAGATTTGAGTCCATAGAAAAGCCAATACTATTAAAAGGGGATGAGGTGACTATAATGACCTGGTTTCTCAAGTGCTCAGAGATAGCCACCAAAAATACTCATGAAAATCTCCTGCAAATATTCTGCCAAAATCCACAAAGTCCAAGATTTGGTGGACCAACTTTCCATTCGGCCCTACCGAGTTTTCCACCAGACAGAACATATACCAAACCCTAGGTTCCCGATGCCACCAAAATTACATTCAGTCTTACCAAATCAGTGACCAACTTTCTTTTGGCCCCCCGATTCCACGAATCGGATTACCAGTGCTTCCAACCCAGAGATCATGTCTTCTGGAAACACTCAACAAGTTGGCAGACAGTAGAACTTACTTTATTGATAGCATAATGTTACAAGAGCATATGTTACAATGCTAGTGAGGCCAAAGGCACCATTTGGCGCAGCACAATATCTACATTATTTATGAGACATAGAGGGGCCTCGAAACTACTAAGTACTTCTACGGCGTAGCGGAATATAGGGGCAACTCCATACACATGGACACTGTTGTGGACACTTCCTAGTAGGCATCATCAGGACCTCTGTCCTCGGCTTCTCCTACATCTGGCATGATACGCCAGGTGAATCCCTTGAATGTACTCGCAAGCTCATAATAACCAAGCAATGCAGCAAACAATAGCATGGCAACAAATTACATATAGTACCACTTGATTTTATAACAACCATTTACTCATGTCCGGGGTTGTCTCACCACCACCGGAACGCTCATCAAGCATCTCCACTCAACTGGAGAGTTCTTCCATCATTACTATCATCCACACGGGTGACCATCTACTGATGTCTGGTCGGGCCGTCAATTACCGTGGACACGGCTATTCGAATAGTTTTAACACTCTGCAGAGGTTGCACACTTTACCCAAACTCTGGAGCACTGACCTCGTGATCCCATTCGGGTGGACCAACAATTCTCCAACGAAACTTGCCTGACCCGTGAATCTCTCATCATACCCCCGGCAACCACTCCCTTCCGGAGTCCTGCCCTGGGTGGCCCTGTGTCCTCATGACACCTGTGTTCTCATGACACCTGCCACCGTCATGGCCAAACAAATTGTCCCAAACGGAGACGGGACCAACTCAACTTAACTGGGCTCACAAAGTTATCACTGTACACCGGGCCAAGGTGGCACACGTGCATAACCCTCCCTCTTTGGGCATATCGGTGAGAGATCACGCGGACAACCCAAGTCACGACCTTCGCATACCGCCAAGAGGTGGTTGTACGGTTATGCCCGGTCAGGTGACTCATGATCATCAACCATATCATAGCAACCATAGTAACCCAAAATCATAAGCATGCATCTCCATATGATCATTTATTAAATCATTATTTTCTTAGCAAGTTAAGCAAGTCTTATGCATAAGCGCTATGCTATGCAAAACTACATCACATGGATATGATGGCTTGCCTTGATCAGTGGGGTTGTTCAAACACTCCTGGTCTTCAAAGTTTCCCTCTGAAAATGTATTTGAAATAGCAAAAGAAAATGAAAAGCATTAAATACCTTTTTATTAACCAGAAACTCTATGAGTGTGGGATAAATACCAAAATTTACCAGATTGTAAAGAATTGCAACACAAACCCAATGCAAAAAGAATCAAGTGATTTGGACTTGTAGATAAAAAGATTTAAATGATCAAAGTTTCTGTTAATAACTGAAATAAATAAAAGAAAAGAAAACCTGGGGGCGGGGCCACGTCGAAGGCGTTAAGTGGAGGGGCGCCTAAACTTAACGCTTCGGCCGCAGGCCACAGCCCCTGGCAGGTGGGGCCTGCCCTTTTAAAACAGAGAGAGAGGAGGGGAGACAGAGGAGGGCGGCTCACTGGCGATGCTCACCGGTGATAGGGACGACGACGAGGCTAGGAGATGACGAGAATGGAACGGGCGCTCGACGGAGATCCTCCCTGTACCCGTAGCTCCTCCGGAGGAGGACGGACGGCGTCACCCCTCTTTCTCTGGCGGGTGGAGGGTATGGTGGTCGTCGACGGCGATGGTTCCGGCAGGGATTCAACTCACCGACGGCTCGAGGAGCACCACAAGGACCCAAGGAACACACTGGTGGCCTTAGATTGGACTATGGAGGGGCGAAGGAGGCTGGCGATAGAGGGTATTAGGCGGTAGAGAAACTCGCCGGAGCTGAGGGAGACGAGCTCCCGGCTCTTGCTGGGGGCACTAGGGCTAATCCAAAGGTGGAGGAGAAGGGTGGTAGCTAGGAGGGGTTCGGTCAGCGCCTTAAATAGGCCAGCCACGAGCGCTGCCAACCTCTCCCGGAGCGGCGAGGCTCGCACTTGCCACTAGAGCAAGGACGGTGAGGTGACTGTCGTGACGCGGTGGTGAGGTGATGGAGGAGGTCAGGGGAGCGACAGGACGGGTCCGAAGCCATTAATGTTGTGCAGATGACCACAGTGGGTGAAGCGCACTGTGTTACCAGTGGCGGAGCTTGGCCGGGACCGTCGGTGGCCTTCCCCGATGAACCAGAGGATTCGGGAGGTGCCATGCGGCTACCAGGGACTTTGTAGGCGCTTCAGACAAGGGGGGCAGCGATGGACGACTTCGGACGGCTCGGCTGTCACTGGAGCTGCGCAGAGCGCGCTGTGTGGCATGCCAACACCATGCTCGCCACGGTTGTGGCCACCCTTATGCCACGCAAGCCTTGAAAGCTTGTCCATTGCATCGACCAGCCTTCCATTAGTCACCACCCACTGCTTGCTTGAGCATATAAGCTCTGCTGCGACTAGGAAAATCATCAACAGGTTCTGCCAGCAGACTTTGGGTTGATCTGGAGCTCAACAGGGTTGGGATAAGAGCAAACTAAGATGTCTAATGGAATCAGCATAGAAAAGACTCTAACCTGGCAAAATTTGTCAAGGTTTGAAGATCAAATGAATATAGTTCCTTTGTAACCCACCTTTCTTGTCCAGAACACAAATGAGCTCCTAGCAGTCAATTGCAAGCTTTGCTACCAGTGTATTTTGGTGGGGAAGTGTCATTTGGTGGTGCACACCTGCCCAAAAATTTGCAGCTCCATTGTGCACTCCTAGCTGGCACTTCCTTCACAAAGGTCATGTTTTAGTAGAAACTTAGCAGAGTGTTTTTGCTCAAAATTTGTACTGGACCATGGGATGTTTTTACATATTGGCACCATATATGATCCCTAGTAACTACAGAAATTTATTGGGAGTTTTTCAAAAGAGGAATCATAGGGTTGCTTCACAAAAGGATAATTCTGGTCAGATAATTAATAATTATTGTGGCCATAATTATCCATTGGGCATAAAAGTGTTTTTGCATATTTTGAAATCATATAGCATTGAGAAGATGTTGCAAAAGTTTTGGGTCTTAAAGCTCATCCAAGCTATAGGTTGCTTCACAACACATAGTGATGGCATAATTCCCAAAATAGAAAAAGAGAATTATTTAATGAAAGAAAAGATTGCAAATAAATCATAGAAAGGTTTTAGTATGAAGCAAATGGTTTTGGGTTGTTGGAGACAAGAATTCAAAGATCTCTTAATCCAACTTGCTTTGAGAACTTGAAAATCCACCAAATTGCAAGTGCTTTTCAAAAATATTTTGAAAAGAAAAGTTTTGAAAAATCAGGGTGTTACAAACCTACCCCCCTTAGGATGAATCTCGTCCTCGAGATTCGATTACTCTGGGAACAAGTATGGATATGCGGATCTCAAGAAATCTTCTCTCTCCCATGTAGCTTCTTCCTCAGTATGGTGTTCCCATACTACTTTATAAAACTTAAGCACCTTACTCCTGGTAGTTCTTTCCATCTCATCCAAGATTGTGACAGGTTTCTCCTCATTGGTCAGATCCTTAGCCAATTCTAGCTCACTCATATCTGCTTGCTTAATTGGAGGTGCAATACACTTTCTTAGCTCTGAGATATGAAAGACATCATGCACATTTGTCAATTCGGTTGGTAGCTCTAACTGGTAGGAGACTCTACCTCTTCTTGCCATCACTGGAAATGGACCAATATATCTTGGTGCGAGCTTTCCCGTGTGCGAAACCTTCTTACTCCCTTCACAGGGGTTACTCGGAGATAGGCATATTCTCCTGGTTCAAAGGTCACTTCTCGGTGTTTTGGATCATAGTAACTTTTCTGGTGGGACTTGGCTGCTTGAAGGCGTTGCTAAATATCCTTGTCCCGTTTCTCGGCCTCCAGCATCAACTCAGTTCCAAATATGCGACTGTCTCCTGTATGTGACCAATTCAACGGGGTTCGGCACTTCCTGCCATACAATGCTTCAAAGGGTGACATCTTCAGGTTTGCCTGAGAGCTGTTGTTGTAGGAAAGTTCTGCATTGGGTAGGCTATCTTCCCATTTGGGCCCATGGGTGAGGGCACATGAGCGAAGCATGTCCTTCGGTATTTGATTTACTCTTTCTGTTTGTCCATCGTCTCAGGGTGGTATGCGGTACTGTGCTTTAGCATGGTGCCCTAGGCCTGGTGAAGTCGTAGCCAGAATGCCGAGGTGAATAGAGAGCCTCTATCTGGTGTGATTGACTTGGGTACCCCATGTAGGCTTACTATCTGGGACATGTATAAATGTGCCAGTTTATTGGCGTTGAAAGTAGTCTTTACCGGAATAAAGTTAGCTACTTTCAAGAGCATATCCACTATGACCCAGATAGCATCGTTGCCTCTTATTGACTTAGGTAGTCCGACAATGAAGTCCATGCATATGTCATCCCACTTCCATTGGGGAACCGGTAAAGGCTGTAGTAACCCCGCGGGCTTTTGGTGTCCCGCCTTAACCTTGTTGCATATATCACAGCAGGCGACATAGTATGCTATATCCTTTCGCATCCCTGACCACCAAAATGTCTTACTCACGTCTTGGTATATCTTCGTACCTCCTGGTTGAATAGAATATGCGGAATCATGCACTTCTCTGAGTATTTGCTGCCTCAGACTATTTTGGTCAGGGACGCATATCCGTTTTTTGAACCATAGGATGCCTTGGTCATCTACTCGGAAAGATTTGTTCGTCCCTTTTGGCAGTGACCCTTTGATCTTCTCGATTCCCTCGTCTGATTCTTGAGCTTTCTTGATTTCGTCTATGAGGGTGGGGGTAATTTCCAAGGTCTTTGGGGAAATTGGACCGCATAATATCATATTGAGACTAATGAACTCTTCTTGTAGTCTTGGATGCATATTTTCCAGTAATGCATTTATCGTAATTGGCTTTCGACTAAGAGCGTCAAAAACCACATTGGCTTTCCCCGGATGATAGTTGATCCCAAGGTCATAGTCCTTGATGAGTTCAAGCCATCGCCGTTGCCTGAGGTTCAGATCGGGTTGGGTGAAAATATACATCAGACTTCTGTGGTCCGTATATATTTGACACCATTGCCCAATGAGGTAATGCCTCCAAATTTTTAGGGCATGAACCACGGCTGCTAGCTCCAAGTCATGAGTGGGGTAATTCTCTTCATGGGGTCATAGCTGTCGGGATGCGTATGCTACAACCTTCCCTTCTTGCATCAGCACACAACCAATTCCTCGTCGGGAAGCGTCACAATAAATGTCAGAACTCTTGTGAATATCTGGGAGGATTAAAACGGGTGCGGTCATTAGCCTTATTTTTAACTCCAGGAAACTGCTTTCGCATGCTGTCGTTCATAAGAATCTCTGGTTTTTCTTGAGCAATTTCGTCAATGGTTTGGCTATCTTGGAAAAGCCTTCTATGAATCGTCGGTAATGGCCTGCCAATCCCAGGAAGCTGCGAACTTCGGTCACCCACACTGGTGTCTTCCAATTTAGCACTGATACTACCTTACTGGGGTCGACAGCCACACCTTGCTCTGACAGGATGTGTCCCCAAAATCCCACTTCCTTCAGCCAAAACTCGTGTTTAATGAACTTAGTATACATTTGATGGGATCTCAGTCTTTCCAAGACAGCACGGAGGTGACGCTTGTGATCCTCTTCGTCTTTAGAATATATCAGTATATCATTAATGAACACTACCACGAACTTGTCTAGGAAATCCATGAAGACCTTGTTCATCATACTCATGAAATAGGATGGAGCATTTGTCAGACCAAATGACTTGACTATGAACTCATACATGCCATATCGGCTAGTGAACGTTGTCTTGGATATATCTTCCTTTCGGATTTTGAGCTGATGATACCCACTCCTGAGGTCAATTTTGGAGAACACTCGTGCTCCACTCAACTCGTCGAATAGGTCATCGATGCATGGTAGTGGGTACTTGTTCTTAATAGTGAACTCATTTAGTTGACTTTAGTCTATGCACATTCGCAAACTTCCATCCTTCTTTTTAACGAACAGTACTGGTGATCACCATGGTGAGATGCTTTGGCGAATGTATCCTTTTTGTAGTAATTCCTCCAACTATTTCTTCAGCTCTGCCAACTCTGGTCCTGGCATACGATAGTATTTCTTGTAAATTGGGGCGGCACCGAGAACTAATACATCTGGAAATTTACATACCACAAGAATCAAGTTCATATCTATGACATCCACTTGCTATGCCATTCCATTCCTTGTCTTCATGTTGTTGGCGATTAACTGGACGGTTTTTCTGGCGGGATTAACCAGCGTCACAGTTCTGTTGGCACAATTGATGCACACTTGATGGGGTGTCAACCAATCCATCCCTAGTATTACAACTAATCCCGAGGATTCGATGGCAATTAGTGCAACTGGAAAGGTAACTCCTTGTATCCGTATTTCCAAATCCCGGTATATGAGATTTTTTCTGAGCATGGAGCCAGGGGATTGTACCACCATGAATTTATCCAATAATGAAGGGGAAAATTGGTGTATGGCGGCAAAACTCCTCGAATTAAATGAGTGGGAATCCCCGGAATCAAATAAAACTATTGCTGGTATGTTGTTAAGAGAGAACATCCCGATGACGACTTCTCGAGCTTCGCATGCTTCTTCGGCAGAGCTTCCCGATGACGCGTCCTTGGGTAACCTTAGAGTTAGGGCGGCATCCAATAGAGTTGATCTGCGGTTTGAGGTCGGCGGATAGCTTTCCGCCATTGGTAGGGCACTGCTTTGCATAGTGTCCACTTTGGCCGCATGTGAAACTGGTATTGTTGCGGCGACAAACCTCTAGCACTGGTTGTTTGCCGAACGCCTTGTTCTGGCTCACTGTCTTGTTAGTGTTGTTACTGTTGTTCCAAGTGGGCTTGTAGACAGTGGTGTTTGGCTGCCAGGTACGCGGCTTCTGTGCAATCTTCTCCTTGTTGTCCTTCTTGGGTTCAAACTTCCTCTTGCGGTCATCGTATCCAGTCTTAAGCTCTCGCTCGGCTATGAAAGCTTTGTTTACCAGCGTCTGGAAGTCTGGAAAGTCCAGCATACAAAGCTGACAACGAAGGGCATGGTTAAAACCTCCTAGGAAGCGATCAACCTTCCTTTCCTAAGTGGATACATCACTTGTCGAGTATCGTGCTAGATTTTTAAACTTGTTCAGATACTCGGCTACTATCATGTTTCCTTGTGTAAGGGCCAGGAATTCTCTTTGCTTCACCTTCATAATACACGTGAGAATATGATATTTGCGGAATGCTTCCTTGAATCTTTCCCATGTAATCTCTTCTCCACAGGGCCACGTTATCTTAGTATTATCCCACCATATAGCTGATGGCCCTTCTAGGTAATGAGTGGCAAAGGGAACCTTGTCATCTTCCTCACAACGGGCTATGTCTAGGTTCTTCTCCATAGTCCTTATCCAGTCGTCGGCTTCAATTGGATCCGCAGCTTGACCAAAATTGGGCAGCTTAGTACGCTGTAATTCTAACAACCTGGATCGTGCCCCGTTGTGGTTGTTCTGGCCTACCATAGCTTGCATGCTTCTCAGGAATTCCATGAGATCCTGATTCTTCTTTTCCTCAAACATTCTCATGATCTGCTCAGCACTTTGTGCGTGGGGTGGTGGAGGTGGTAGGTCTTCTGGTGGTTGACCTGCCTGCCTGGCAGACCGACTGATGGGGGTTCCATCGTTGCCTTGGCTACAACTCCCTTTCATCCTAAATTATTGTTCCCATTGCAATGTACCAAATCGATGAGCAACATCCATCAGGGAAAAGCATGGTCATGAAACACCAAAGAAATCCTCCTGAAAGGCAAATAAGAAAAGAACATAATTATACAATGCACATTAACATCACATCTGGGAAGCTAGTAGGGGAACATATCATGGCTAGACTGCTCACACGACAGTTGACATATGCAAAGATGCATGCTCAATAACTCCAACCTCGGCTCTAGTGGCGCGGATGGAACGAACACTAGAAGACCTCTCACTCCTCGTTGTCTGATCCTGAGTTAGAGTGTGAACTGACGATGTTGACCTCAATCTCTGGAGCAAAGTTACGCGGCGACGCTGACGAGACGGTCCTGCTTCCGAAGGAGCACGATGCCTTAGCATCGGGGCAGCAGGAGTGGCAAGGAGTGAGGCCCACTCAGAATGAGTCTCACGGCGACTGCCAGACGAAGTGCCTGGCGGTGCAGAAGAACTGGCTGGAATCTCAAATCCAGGTGGTGGAACTGGTGGTGCATCTGGGGGTGGAACAGAAGACTGGGTTGGCGGTGGCACTGCCGTTGCAATGACAAGTGCCGCCCGAAGATGGGATAGCTCCTCTGCCAGGGATACGATCGTACGATAGTTGGCGCTGACATAGCGAGACAGCACAGCAGTCGCACGGTCACATGCCGGGTCTAAGGGAGCAAAAATTACTCGCACTGTCAAAGGCGACAAGGTGGGGTAATGGAAGAAACCCGGATGAGTCTGCATCTCCACCTCGTGGTAGCGCAAGTCAGTGCCTCCACCGCAGCAAACTGGATTGCCATCTCTGGAGTAGAAGTAGTTCCGCCCTTAGTAGAGCGACAATAGCTGCCAATATCCGAGCTGACAACCAGGTAGGTCTGAGCATGGAACTCGGACACGGACTCGGCAAGCTTCTCCCGAAACACCTGGTACACTGGTTCCTCGCCATGCTAGTACAGTCGAAACCAAATGTTCTGTAGCAGTGCTAGGAAGGAGGATGGTGCATGCTCATACTGCAAATGATACAGAACTGGTGCCATCTACACTCACAAAGCCAAAGGTTAGTAACACAATGAATCATGATGCATGCCATGCAACAATCAAATGCAGCATCCAAATGCAACAAGAAAATGCGTACTCACGACCGTGTACTACCCGTTGTGCTAACGCCGTTACTAGGGTGTCCTACAATCAGCGTGGCTGTGATACCAAGCGTTGTGGCACCCCGATTCCACGAATCGGATTACCAGTGCTTCCAACCCATGTCTTCT
This sequence comes from Hordeum vulgare subsp. vulgare, assembly GCF_904849725.1. NCBI lineage: Eukaryota > Viridiplantae > Streptophyta > Magnoliopsida > Poales > Poaceae > Hordeum > Hordeum vulgare. The sequence continues at coordinate 297,038,376 of NC_058519.1, forward strand.
GGAAACACTAAACACTTGGCACATAGTAGAAATGAATTTATTAATAGCATAATGTTACAAGATCATATCTTACAATGATAGCGAGGCCAAAGGCACCCTTGGTGCAGCACAATATCTACATTATTTATGAGACATAGCGTGGCCTCGAAACTACTAAGTACTTCTACGACGTAGCGGAATATAGCGGCAACTCCATACACAGGGACACTATTGTGGACACTTCCTAGTACGCATCATCAGGACCTCCGTCCTCGGCTTCTCCTGCATCTGGCATGATACGCCAGGTGAGTACTTTGAATGTACTCGCAAGCTCATAATAACCAAGAAATGCGGCAAACAATAGCATGGTAACAAATTATAAATAGTACCACTTGACTTTATAACAACCACTTACTCATGTCCGGGGTTGTCTCACAACCACCGGAACGCAAATCAAGCATCTCCACTCAACTGGAGAGTTCTTCCATCATTACTAACATCCACACGGGTGACCATCTATTGAGGTCTGGTCGGGCCGTCCACTACCGTGGACACGACTATTCGAATAGTTTTGAAACTCTACAGAGGTTGCACACTTTACCCACACTCTAGAGCACTGACCTCGTCGTTCCATTCGGGTGGAGCAGCATTGCTCCAACAAAACTTGCCTGACCCGTGACTCTCTCATCATATCCCCGGCAACCACTCCCTTCCGGAGTCCTGCCTTGGGCGGCCCTGTGTCCTCATGACACCTGCCACTGTCGTGGCCAAACAAACTGTCCCAAACGGGGACGGGCCCAACTCAAGTTAACTGGGCTCCCGGAGTTATCACCGCCCACCGGGCCAAGGTAGCTCGCATGCATAACCCTCCCACTTTGGGGCATATCGGTGAGAGATCACGCGGACAACCCAAGTCATGACCTTCCCGTACCGGCAAGAGGTGGTTGTACGGTTATGCCCGGTCAAGTGACTCATGATCATCCACCATATCATAGCAACCATAGTAACTCAAAATCATAAGCATACATCTCTATATGATCATTTATTAAATCATTATTTTCTTAGCAAGTTAAGCAAGTTTTATGCATGGGAGCTATGCGATGCAAAACAACATCACATGGATATGATGGCTTGCCTTGATCAGTGGGGTTGTTCAAACACTCCTGGTCTTCAAAGTTTCCCTCTGAAAATGTATTTGAAATAGCAAAAGAAAAGGAAAAGAATTAAATACCTTTTTATTAACTAGAAACTCTATGAGTGTGGGAAAAATACCAAAATCTACTAGATTGTAAAGAATTTCAATACAAACCCAATGCAAAAAGAATCAAGTGATTTGGACTTGTAGATTAAAAGATTTAAATGATCAAAGTTTTGGTTAAAAACTTAAATAGATAAAAGAAAAGAAACCCTGGGTGAGGGGCCACGTCAAAGGCGTAAAGTGGAGGGGCACCTCCACTTAACGCTTCGGCCGCAGGTCACAGCCCCTGGCAGGTGGGGCCTGCCCTTTTGAAATAGAAAGAGGAGGGGAGACAGAGGAGGGCGTCTCACCGGCGATGCTCACCGGAGATAGGGACGGCGGCGAGGCTGGGAGATGACGGGAATGGAACGGGCGCTCGACAGCGATCCTCCCTGTACCCGTAGCTCCTTCGGAGGTGGACGGACGGCGTCGCCCCTCTTTCTCCGGCGTGTGGAGGCTACGGTGGTCGTCGACGGCGACGGTTGCGGCAGGGATTCAACTCACCGACGACTCGAGGAGCACCAGAGGACCCAATGAACACACTGGTGGCCTTGGATTGGACTGGGGAGGGGCGAAGGAGGATCGCGACAGAGGGGATTTGGCGGCGGAGCAACTCGCTGGAGCTGAGGGAGACGAGCTCCCGGCTCTTGCTGGGGGGCTCTAGGGCTAATCCAAAGGTGGAGGAGAGGTGTGGGAGCTAGAAGGGGTTCGGGCAGCATCTTAAATAGGCCAGCGTCGAGCGCTGCCGAGCTCTCCCGAAGCGGCGAGGCTCGGGCTTGCCATTGGAGCAAGGACGGCGAGCTGCCTGTCGCGGACGCAGTGGTGAGGTGAGGAGGAGGTCAGGGGAGCGATGGGACGGGTCCGGAGCCATTAATGGCGTGCGGACGACCACAGTGGCCGAAGCACACTGTGTTGCCCGTGGCGGAACTTGGCCGGGAGCACCGACGGCCTTCCCCGGCGAACCAGAGTGTTCGGGAGGTGCCACGCGGCTACCAGGGACCTCGTAGGCGCTTCAGACAAGGGGGAGGGGCAGCGATGGATGACTCGGGACGGCTCGGCTTGTTGGGTAACGTAGCATAAATTCAAAAAATTTCCTATGCATATTCAGATCTTCCTATGGAGAGACCAGCAACGAGAGAGGGGTGAGTGCATCTTCATACCTTTGAAGATCGCTAAGCGGAAGAGTTACTAGAATGCGGTTGATGGAGTCGTACTCGCGGCGATTAAGATCGTGGTGTGATTCCAATCTAGTGCCGAACTACGACACCTCCGCGTTCAACACACGTGCAGCCCGGCGACGTCTCCCGCACCTTGATCCAACAACGAGGAGGGAGAGGTTGGGGAAGAACTCCAGCAGCACGATGGCGTGGTGTCGATGAAGAGACGAGGTCTCCCGGCAGGGCTTCGCCAAGAACCGACACAGAGGAGGAGAAAGAAGGGCAGGGCTGCGCCGATGGAGAGGGAAAAGTCTGTCTCCAACAGCCCCAAAACCCCCACTATTTGCACAAGGAGGGGAGGAGGGTGCTACCCCTAGGGTTCCCCCCCTAGGTGGTGCGGCAGCCCCAGATGGGAGAGGGGGCGGCGGCCATGGCAGGGAGGAGGGGTGGCGCACCCCTCTAGTGGGCCTTAGGCCCAACTACGCTAGGGTTCCCCCCCACTCCCCTCTTCCTGCACCATGGGCTGAGTGGGGGGCGCACCAGCCCACCTAGGGGCTGGTTCCCTTCCCCACTTGGCCCATCTAGCCTCCCGGGGTCGTTGCCCCCTTTCGGTGGACCCCCGGGGCCACCTCCGATGGTCCGAGTGGTCCCGGTACGTTACCGGTGACGCCCGAAACACTTTCGGTGTCCGAAACCATCCGTCCTATATATCAATCTTTACCTCCGGACCATTCCGGAGCTCTTCGTGACGTCCGGGATCTCATCCGGGACTCCGAACAACTTTCGATAACCTCGTATAAAAACTCCCTATAACCCTAGCGTCATCGAACCTTAAGTGTGTAGACCCTACGGGTTCGGGAGACAGGCAGACATGACCGAAACACCTCTCCGGCCAATAACCATCAGCGGGGTCTGGATACCCATGGTGGCTCCCACTTGCTCCATGATGATCTCATCAGATGAACCACGATGTCAAGGATTCAATGAATCCTGTATACAATTCCCTTTGTCTGTCAGTATAGAACTTGCCCGAGATTCGATCGTCGGTATACCTATACCTTGTTCAATCTCGTTACCGGTAAGTCTCTTTACTCGTTCCGTAGTACGTCATCGTGTGACTAACTCCTTAGTCACATTGAGCTCATGATGATGTTCTACAGAGTGGGCCTGGAGATACCTCTCCGTCACACGTAGTGACAAATCCCGATCTCGATTCGTACCAACCCAACACACACTTTCAGAGATACCCGTAGTGAACCTTTATAGTAACCTAGTTACGTTGTGACGTTTGATACACCCAGAGCACTCCTACGGTATCTGGGAGTTGCACAATCTCACGGTCGAAGGAAAAGACACTTGACATTAGAAAAGCTTTAGCATACGAACAATACGATCTAGTGCTATGCTTAGGATTGGGTCTTTTCCATCACATCATTCTCCCAATGATGTGATCCCGTTATCAATGACATCTAATGCCCATGACCAGGAAACCATGATCATCTATTGACTAACGAGCTAGGCCACTAGAGGCTTGCTTGGGACACATTGTGATCTATTTATTAACACATGTATTACTGTTTCCTGATAATACAATTATAGCATGAACATTAGACGATTATCATGAACAAGGAAATATGATAATAACCATTTTATTATTGCCTCTAGGGCATATTTCCAATAGTCTCCCACTTGCACTAGAGTCAATAATCTAGTTACATTGTGATGTATCGAACACCCATAGCATTATGGTGTTGATCATGTTTTGCTCGTGAAAGAGGTTTAGTCAACGGGTCTGCAATATTCAGATCTGTGTGTACTTTACAAATATCTATTACTCCACTTTGGACATGGCCCTGGATGGAGTTGTAGCGGCGTTTGATGTGCTTCGTCTTCCGGTGGAACCTGGGCTCCTTGGCTATTGCAATGGCCCCAGTGTTATCACAGAAGAGTGTCATTGGACCCGACGCGCTTGGAACCACTCCAAGGTCGGTGATGAGCTCTTTCATCCAAATTCCTTCATGAGCCGGTTCCGAAGTAGCTATGTACTCCCCTTCACATGTAGATGCTGCCACGACTTCTTGCTTGCTGCTGCACCAGCTCACTACCCCACCATTCAAAATATATACGTATCCGGTCTGTGACTTAGAGTCATCCGGATCTGTGTCGAAGCTTGCGTCGGTGTAACTCTTTACGACGAGCTCTTCGTCACCTCCATAAACGAGAAACATTTCCTTAGTCCTTTTCAGGTACTTAAGGATATTCTTGACCGCTGTCTAGTGTTCCATACCGGGATCACTTTGGTACCTCCCTACCAAACTTATGGCAAGGTTTATGTCAGGTCTGGTACACAGCATGGCATACATAAGAGAGCCTACAGCTGAAGCGTAGGGGACATAACTCATCTTCTCTTTATCTGCTACCGTGGCCGGCGACTGAGTCTTACTCAATCTCATACCTTGCAATACTGGCAAGAACCCTTTCTTTGAGTTTTCCATATTGAACTTCTTCAATATTTTGTCAAGGTATGTACTTTCCGAAAGACCTATGAGGCGTCTCGATCTATCTCTATAGATCTTGATGACTAATATGTATGCAGCTTCTCCAAGGTCCTTCATTGAAAAACTCTTGTTCAAATAGGCCTCTATGATCTCCAACATTTCTGTATTGTTCCCCATCAATAATATGTCATCCACATACAGTATGAGGAAAGCTACAGAGCTCCCACTCACTTTCTTGTACAGACAGGCTTCTCCGTAAACCTGTATGAACACAAACGCTTTAATCACCTCATTAAAGCGAATGTTGCAACTCTGAGATGCTTGCACTAGCCCATAGATGAAGCGTTGGAGCTTGCACACTTTGTTAGCACCCTTAGGGTCGACAAAACCTTCTGGTTGCATCATATACAACTCTTCCTTAAGGTTCCCGTTAAGGAACGCTGTTTTGACGTCCATTTGCCAAATTTCATAATCATAGAAAGCGGCAATCGCTAACATGATTCGGACTGATTTCAGCTTCACTACGGGAGAGAAAGTCTCTTCGTAGTCAACTCCTTGAATTTGTCGAAAACCCTTTGCGACAAGTCGAGCTTTATAAACAGTTACATTACCATCTGCATCAGTCTTCTTCTTGAAGATCCATTTATTTTCTATGGCTCGCCGGTCATCGGGCAGTCCACCAAAGTCCATACTTTGTTCTCATACATGGATCCTATCTCGGATTTCATAGCTTCAAGCCATTTGTTGTAATCCGGGCCCGCCATCGCTTCTTCATATTTCAAAGGTTCACCGTTGTCTAACAACATGATTTCCATCACAGGGTTGCCGTACCACTCTGGTGCGGAGCGTGCCCTCGTGGACCTCCGCGGTTCAGTAGTAACTTGATCCGAAGCTTCATGATCATTATCATTAACTTCCTCTTCAGTTGGTGCAGGCGCCACAGGAACAACTTCCCGCGCTGCGCTACTATCCTGTTCGAGAGGGGGTGTAATTACCTCATCAAGTTCTACCTTCCTCCCACTTACTTCTTTCGAGAGAAACTCTTTCTCTACAAAGGATCCGTTCTTGGAAACAAAGGTTTTACCTTCGGATCTAAGATAGAAGGTATACCCAATAGTTTCCTTAGGGTATCCTATGAATACACATTTCTCCGCTTTGGGTTCGAGCTTTTCTTGTTGAAGTTTCTTCACATAAGCGTCACAGCCCCAAACTTTAAGAAATCACAACTTAGGTTTCTTGCCAAACCATAGTTCATACGGTGTCGTCTCAACGGATTTAGACGGTGCCCTATTTAAAGTGAATGCTGCAGTTTCTAATGCGTATCCCCAAAATGATAGCGGTAAGTCAGTAAGAGACATCGTAGATCGTACCATATCTAATAAAGTGCGATTACGACGTTCAGACACTCCGTTGCATTGCGGTGTGCCACGCGACGTCAGTTGTGAAACAATTCCACACTTCCTTAGGTGTGTGCCAAACTCGTGACCCAAATATTCTCCTCCACGATCAGATCGTAGACACTTAATTTTTCTGTCACGTTCATTCTCGACCTCACTCTGAAATTCCTTGAACTTTTCAAACATCTCAGATTTGTGCTTCATCAAGTAGATATACCCATACCTACTCAAATCATCGGTGAGAGTGAGAACATAACGATAGCCACCGCGATCTTCAATGTTCATTGGACCACACACATCAGTATGTATTATTTCCAATAAGTCGGTTGCTCTCTCCATTATTCCTGGGAATGGAGTCTTGGTCATCTTTCCCATGAGGCACGGTTCGCATGTGTCCAATGATTCAAAGTCAAGAGACTCTAATAGTCCATCAGTATGGAGCTTCTTCATGCGCTTAACGGCGATATGACCAAGGCGGCAGTGCCACAAGTATGTGGGACTAGCATTATCAACTTTACATCTTTTGGTACTCACACTATGAATATGCATAACATCACGATCGAGATTCATCAAGAATAAACCATTCACCACCGGAGCATGACCATAAAACATATGACTCATATAAATAGAACAACCATTATTCTCTGACTTAAATGAGTAGCCGTCTCGCATTAAGAAAGACCCTAATACAATGTTCATGCTTAAAGGTGGTACTAAATAACAATTATTAAGGTTTAAAACTAATACCGACAGTAGATGTAGAGCTAGCGTGCCGACGGCGATCACATCGACCTTGGAACCATTCCTTACGCGCATCGTCACCTCGTCCTTGGCCAGTCTCCGCTTATTCTGCAGTTCCTGCTTTGAGTTGCAAATGAGAGCAACAACACCGATATCAAATACCTAGGAGCTACTACGAGCACTGGTAAGGTACAGATCAATAACATGTATATCACATATACCTTTAACGTTGCCGGCCTTCTTGTCCGCTAAGTATTTGGGGCAGTTCCGCTTCCAGTGACCCTTTCCCTTGCAATAGAAGAACCCAGTCTCAGGCTTGGGTCCATTCCTTTTCTTCTTCCTGGCATCTGGCTTACCGGGTGTGGCAACGGTTTTGCCGTCTTTCTTGAAGTTCTTCTTACCCTTGCCCTTCTTGAAACTAGTGGTCTTGTTGACCATCAACACTTGATGCTCTTTCTTGATTTCTACTTCTGCATACTTGAGCATCGAGTACAACTCGGGAATGGTCTTCTCCATACCTTGCATGTTGTAGTTAAGCACAAAGCCTTTGTAGCTTGGTGGGAGAGACTGGAGGATTCTGTCAATTATAGCATCATCCGGAAGTTCAACTCCAAATGAAGTTAGACGAACATGTAACCCAGACATTTTGAGTATGTGCTCACTTACAGAACTGTTCTCCTCCATCTTATAGCTAAAGAACTTTTCGGAGACTTCATATCTCTCGACACGGGCATGAGCTTAAAAACTAGCTTCAGCTCTTGGAACATCTCATATGCACCGTGTTGCTCAAAACACCTTTGGAGCCCTGTTTCTAAACTGTATAACATGCCACACCTAACCAGAGAGTAGTCATCACTCCGCGTCTGCCAGACGTTCAGAATGTCCTGGGCTACTGCGGGAGCGGGAGGGTCACCTAGCGGCTCATCAAGGACATAAGCCTTTTTAGCTGCTTCAAGGATGAGCTTCAAGTTGCGAACCCAGTCAGCATAGTTGCTACCATCATCTTTCAACTTGTTTTTCTCTAGGAATGCGTTGAAATTGAGGTTGACGTTGGCCATCTACAATATTTATAAAGACATATTTTAGACTAAGTTCATGACAATTAAGTTCATTTAATCAAATTAAATATGAACTCCCACTTAAATTGGCATCCCTCTAGTCATCTAAGTGATACATGATCCATGTTGACTAACCCGTGTCCGATCATCACGTGATACGTACTAGTCACCATGGTGAGCACCTTCATGCTGATCGTATTCAACCATATGACTCATGTTCGACCTTTCGGTCTCTTGTATTCGAGGTCATGTCTGTACATGCTAAGCTCGTCGAGTCAACCTAGGGGTTACGCGTGTGCAAATCCGGCTTACACCCGTTGTATGCGAACGTTAGAATCTATCACACCCGATCATCACGTGGTGCTTTGAGACAATGATCCTTTGCAACGGTGCACACTTAGGGGAATACGTTCTCGAAATTTTAAGAGGTATCATCTTATTATGCTACCGTCGTTCTAAGCAATAAGATGAAAAACATGATAAACATCACAATGCAATCATATAGTGGCATGATATGGCCATTATCATGTTTGCTCTTTCGATCTCCATCTTCAGGCATTGCATGATCATCATCGTCACCGGCGTGACACCATGATCTGCATCATCGTGTCTCCGTGAAGTCGTCACGACAACTACTACTATCACTACTACTATAGCTGACCGTTAGCAATGAAGTAAAAGTAGTAAGCACATGGCGTTGCATCTCATACAATAAATTAAGACAACTCCTATGGCTCCTGCCGGTTGTCATACTCATCGACATGCAAGTCGTGAAACCTAATACAATAACATGATCATCTCATACATCATACCTGCAACATCACAACTTTGGCCATATCACATCACATGTCAAACCCTGCAAAAACAAGTTAAACGTCCTCTAATGGTTGTTGCAAGTTTTACGTGGCTGATTTGGGTTTCGAGCAAGAACGCCTTCTTACCAACGTGATAGCCACAACGATGATATGACAAAGCTATTTACCATTCATAAGGACCCTTTTCATCAAATCCAATCCGACTAGAGTAGGAGAGACAAACACCCGCTAGCCACCTTTATGCACGGTGTGCATGTCTGTCGGTGGAACCAGTCTCACGTAAGCCTACGTGTAAAGTCGGTCCGGGCCGCTTCATCCCACAATACCGCCGGAAAACATTAAGACTAGTAGCGGCAAGCAATTGACAAATCATCACCCACAACCTTTTGTGTTCTACTCGTGCATAGAATCTACGCATAGAAAACCTTGCTCGGATACCACAGTTGGGTAACGTAGCATAAATTCAAAAAAATTCCTACGCATATTCAGATCTTCCTATGGAGAGACCAGCAGCGAGAGCGGGGTGAGTGCATCTTCATACCTTTGAAGATCGCTAAGCGGAAGCATTACTAGAAAGCGGTTGATGGAGTCGTACTCGCGGCGAACTACGGCACCTCTGCGTTCAACACACGTGCAGCCCGGTGACGTCTCCCGCACCTTGATCCAGCAAGGAGGAGGGTGAGGTTGGGGAAGAACTCCAGTAGCACGACGGCGTGGTGTCAATGGAGAGACGAGGTCTCCCGGCAGGGCTTCGCCAAGCACCGGCAGAGAGGAGGAGAAAGAAGGGCAGGGCTGCGCCGAGGGAGAGGGAAAGTCTGTCTCCAACAGCCCCAAAACCCCCATTATTTATAGGAGGAGGGGAGGGGGCGCGCCACACCTAGGGTTCCCCCCCTAGGTGGTGCGGCAGCCCTAGATGGGAGAGGGGGCGGCGGCCAGGGCAGGGAGGAGGGGTGGTGCACCAGCCCACCTAAGGGCTGGTTCCCTTCCCCACTTGGCCCATCTAGCCTCCCAGGGTCGTTGCCCCCTTTCGGTGGACCCCGGGGCCACCTCCGGTGGTCCCGGTGGTCCCGGTACGTTACCGGTGACGCCCGAAACACTTCCGGTGTCCGAAACCATCCGTCCTATATATCAATCTTTACCTCCGAACCATTCCGAAGCTCCTCGTGACGTTCGGGATCTCATCCGGGACTCAGAACAACTTTCGATAACCTCGTATAACAATTCCCTATAACCCTAACGTCATCGAACCTTAAGCGTGTAGACCCTATGGGTTCGGGAGACAAGAAGACATGACCGAGACACCTCTCCGGCCAATAACCATCAGCGGGGTCTGGATACCCATGGTGGCTCCCACTTTCTCCACGATGATCACATCGGATGAACCACGATGTAAAATATTCAATCAATCTCGTATACAATTCCCTTTGTCTGTCGGTATAGAACGTGCCCGAGATTCGATCGTCGGTATACCTATACCTTGTTCAATCTCGTTACCGGTAAGTCTCTTTACTCGTTCCGTAGTACGTCATAGTGTGACTAACTCCTTAGTCACATTGAGCTCATGATGATGTTCTACCGAGTGGGCCCAGAGATACCTCTCTGTCACACGGAGTGACAAATCCCGATCTCGATTCGTACCAACCCAACACACACTTTCAGAGATACTCGTAGTGCACCTTTATAGTCACCTAGTTACGTTGTGACATTTGATACACCCAAAGCACTCGTACTGTATCCGGGAGTTGCACAATCTCACGGTCGAAGGAAAAGACACTTGACATTAGAAAACCTTTAGCATACGAACAATATGATCTAGTGCTATGCTTAGGATTGGGTCTTGTCCATCACATCATTCTCCCAATGATGTGATCCCATTATCAATGACATCTAATGCCCATGACCAGGAAACCATGATCATCTATTGACTAACGAGCTAGCCAACTAGAGGCTTGCTAGGGACACATTGTGATATATTTATTCACACATGTATTACTGTTTCCTGATAATACAATTATAGCATGAACAATAGACGATTATCATGAACAAGGAAATATGATAATAACCAGGTTATTATTGCCTCTAGGGCATATTTCCAACACGGTTGTCACTGGAGCTCCGCAGAGCGCGCTCTGTGGCATGCCAACACCGTGCTCACCACGGTTGCGGCCACCCTGATGCCACGCAAGCCTTGACACCTTGTCCATTGCGTCAACCAGCCTTCCATTAGTCACCATCCACTGCTTGCCTGAGCATACAACCTTTGCTACGACTAGGAAAATCATCAACAGGTTCTGCCAGCAGACTTTGGGTTGATCTGGAGCTCAACAGGGTCGGGATAAGAAAAAACTAAGATATCTAATGGAATCAACATAGAAAAGACTCTAAACTGGCAAAATTTGGCAAGGTTTGAAGATCAAATGAATATAGTTCCTTTGTAACCCACCTTTGTGGTCCAGCACACAAATGAGCTCCTAGCACTCAATTGCAAGCTTTGCGACCAGTGTCTTTTGGTGGGGAAGTGTCATTTGGTGGCGCACACATGCCGAAATATTTGCAGCTCCATTGTGCACTCCTAGCTGGCCCTTCCATCACAAAGGTCATGTTTTAGCAGAAACTTAGAAGAGTGTTTTTGCTCAAAATTTGTACTCGACCATGGGATGTTTTTACATATTGGAACCATATATGATCCCTAGTAACTATAGAAATTTATTAGGAATTTTTCAAAACTGGAATCATAGGGTTGCTGCACAAAAGGATAATTCTGGTGAGATAATAAATAATTATTCTGGCCATAATTATCCATTGGACACATAAATGTTTTTGCATATTTTGAAATCATATAGCATTGAAAAGATGTTGCAAAAGTTTTGGGTCTTAAAGCTCATCCAAGCTATAGGTTGCTTCACAACCCATAGTGATGGCATAATTCCCAAAATAGAAAAATAGAATTATTTAATGAAAAAAAATATTGCAAATAAATCTCAGAAGGGTTTTAGTATGAAGCAAATGGTTTTGGGTTGTTGGAGACAAGAATTCAAAGATTTCTCAATCCAACTTGCTTTGAGAACTTGGAAATCCACCAAATTGCAAGTGTTTTTCAAAAATATTTTGAAAAGAAAAGTTTTGAAAAATCAGGGTGTTACATTTCTGGTGTTCCATTTATAAGAATCGGAATTTACGAGTTTTGTAAATCGGTCTCACCAAGATTTATAAAGTGCGTAGGACACCCATATCGGTACCACCGAGATTTATATATCGGGGTCACCGAATACACAAAAGTTGCCACATTTTTCACTAGTCGGTGCCACCGAGTTTTACTTCGGTTTCATCGACTGAGGAAATAATGTTTGATACGTCCTAAACGTATCTATAATTTCTTCTTGTTCCATGATCTTTTGGGTGACATTGCTATATGTTTTGCTACACTTTTATATCATTTTACACATATTTGGACTAACCTACGAACTCAGTGCACCCAGTGCCAGTTTTTGTCTGCTGATGTCTATTTTGCAGGGGCTTTGACCCAATTTTTGAAAGCCTGAAAAAATCCAAAAAATATATATATATAAATCAGCGAAACAGAATCTTCTGGATCACCGAAGGAGGGCCAGAGGGGGGCAGGGGCCTCCCAGTCGGCCTACTTGTGCGGCCAGGCCGTAGGCCATGCCAGGAGGTCGCCTGGGTGGGTCCCACCTCCTTCGGTGCCCTCCTTTGGCCTATATATAGAGTCCCGAGAGTAAAATCTCGCAGACTTTCTGGAATCCCGAATTTCTCCAACGTTCCGCCGCCGCAGCGCTTTCGATATCGGGAGTGTGAGGAGACCTATTCTCGGCACCCTGCCGGAGGGAGGATTGACCTCCGGGAGCTTCTCCACAACCATGGATGCTGCCTGCACGTGTCGTTCGTAGTCCTCCTTGGACCATGAGTCCATGGCCAATAGTTATGTGATGTATTCTCTCCAATCTTGTGCTTCAATGGTTAGTCCTTGTGAGCTGCCCTACCTGATCAAGGCATCTATGTAATTCCCTTGCTATTGCTATGCTCAGTTTGTTGGGATCCGATGGATTATGAGATTATGTTCAGATTGTTATGAGTTATATATTTGATTATCCTTTTATATTATGTTCCTTAGTGATTCATGCATGTTATCCATTGCTATTTATTGCTTTGGCCGAGTACTAAATTGTAACTCCTAGAGGGAGCATTATGCATGACTATGGGTTCATGCCCCTCGATGTCTAGCTTGAGTGACACAAACATGAGACTAGGGGATGTGCTTGTTGCCACCAGGGAGAAAACAACAGTGCTTGTGACAACGGTTACAAGGATTGTTTACCTTATGCATAGTTCGTTAATGCAGTAGTGTCACGCCGAAGATGCGACCCTATCCTCAATTTGGCACGAAGGCCTCGTCAGTGATAGAAGCGCATCTCATCGTGTCGCAAGAATGGATATCGTTACAAGTACATGTACTTAAAAGAAGAGATATATATACAGAGTTGGCTTACACTCGCCACAAGCTACATCAGAGTCACATCAGTACATTACATAATCATGAAGAGTAAGAGTAGGGTCCGACTACAGACGAAAACAAATGAGAAAAATAAGAATGACGTCCATCCTTGCTATCCCAGGCTGCCGGCCTAGAACCCATCATAGATCGATGAAGAAGAAGAGGAAGAAGCAACTCCAAATGTACAATCAACGCGCTCGCGTCAAGTGACCTTTACCTGTACCTGCAACTGGTGTTGTAGTAATCTATGAGCCACAAGGGACTCAGCAATCTCATTTCCAAAGGTATCAAGACTAGCAAAGCTTATCAGGTGAGGCATGGTCAAGTGGTGAGGTTGCAACAGCGGCTAAGCATATGTATATGGTGGCTAACTTACGAGTCCAAGAAACAAGAGAGGGAAGATCTATGCATAGCGGACGTGAACTACTGATGATCAAATGAATGATCCTGAAAACCTACTTACGTCAGACATAACCCCACCGTGTCCTCGATCGTAGAAGGAACTCACGAAAGAGACAGTCACGGTTACGCACACGGTTGGCAAGTTTTAATTAAGGTAACTTCAAGTTATATAAAACTAATGTTAAACAAAGCTTCCACATTGCCACATAACCGCGGGCACGGCTTTCCGAAAATATTTAACCCTGCAGGGATGCTGCAACTAGTCCATCACAAATTTCCACAAGCCGCATAGAAATCCTCAATCACGAAGCTCGCGATCTCATCGAATTCCCTAGTGGAAAACCTCATATCTGAGATTACCCAAAGCATCACCGAAATCCCGATGCACAAGATATCTCGTCGAAGGTAAAACTAATCCAGCAAGGCCACTCGGTGTGTCGACGAACCCGATAGGAGCCGCGTATCTCGTTCTCAGGACACACCGTCTATGCAAAGTGGACGGGAACCAAACCTCGAGTTGCCCCGGGGTGGCACTGCCGACTGCTAGGTGGGTGGACCAACACTCATGAGGAGCCCTGGCCCGGGGGTTTATTAAATTTCCTCGGGTTAATTACTCCATATGAAGTTCATTAGTTATTAGGCAAATGTAGTACCAAAATTGGGCCCTGCTATACCAGCTTTAATCTAAAACGAATTATCAAGGGGGTCCCCATAACAACCCCGATCGTGTTAGGGGCGCTCATTTATGGAACATAACACCAGTAGCGGGAAACTAAGGGGGCAAAGGTGGAACAAAACACCAGGCTAGAAAGGCCGAGCCTTCCACCTTTTACCAAGTATATAGGTGCATTAAATTAAATAGCATTAGTATGGTGATATAACAAGGAACCCATGTTTTCACATGGAAGCAACTGGACCTGCAACTAACAATGCTAACACAGGGTTAAGCAAGCAGTAACATAGCCAATCAGTGGTTTGCTAGGTTGAACGGGTTGAAGGATTCATGGGATTGTTGAGAGGCTGATATTTAACATGTGGTAGGCAACGAGACAAAAACGGTAGAAGCGATAAACTAGCATGGCAATGATTGTAATGGTATCTGGGGAAATGGTCATCTTGCCTGAGATCCCGGTTGGAAGAAGAATGCGTCCGTGAAGCAGACGAACCGACGTAGTCGAACGGGTCCTCACAATCCGACACGCTTGCGGAACTCTATCGAGACGGGGAAAACCGGAACAAGCATCAACACACGAGATTCACCACACGATGAACAACACATATGATGCATGAGAAGCTGAACACATGCAAGTCACGGCATGTCAAACCACACAATCAAACACTACACGTTAAGTGAAGTTCAATATGCAACGAGTTGCATATTGACGAAGCTCCACGTTTAAATATTTAGTTCTATCCCAATTATACAGACGGCAATATTAAATGTGGTTAAACATGGCAAGAGGTGAAGTGCAATTAAACTACCTATCTAGGCACTTTAAATGTGGTCGGAAATGACACATAGCATCTCCGGAACGACCTCACATGTTAATTTACAATTCTTTCCAGATCTGAACTAATGCATTTAATTAGTTGTTAAATGGCAAAAAAAATAGGTTCACATGATTCTACGCATCATTTCAAGCAATCTACACATAGAGATCATCTCCAACGGAGCTACGGGTCAAAAGATACAAGCACCGCAAGATATGATGGCATGAATGCAATATGTGTGCAACGACGGCTACCAGCACTTCAAATCATATAACCAGCAAGAGAAAATGATACTACACGAGATTCTAAGACGGTTTCATGCACGACACAATGAAATCGGAGCTACGGTTCAACAACTACGAGAAAAACAAGAATTCACTACAATCTGCCAAAATCATCCACATAGCATTTTCTATGCCCCACAACTACGAGCTACACAAATCCGATAAACTCAACGAAGGCATGGAACGAAAGAGGGCAAGACGCACTACTACAAACAACTAACAACAACTAGCATAGCAGCAAGGAGCACTAGGAAAAGAAGACACAAAATGGCATCTCACACATTATTTCAGACTTAGTGAAAATTACACCTCATGAAAGTGCAGTTTTCGATGTGAAGCAATATTGACAGCAGCAAAACCATAAGCTACAGGACTCCATTGGACCAACCTCAAAAGAGCTACAGATCAAAAGACACAAGAAAGACAAGACAGCAACAAAATAATAACAGATTCCAGACTTAGAAATATTTTAGCTCCTCAAAATCAGCACTATTTCTAGCAACTTGAGGGCAATCAAACCACACCTAAACATGCATTTTTATTGCAACTAAAAATACCAGGGGCTAGTCTAAACACCCAAGAACAACTCCCTAGTTGACAACTCCGTCAAACGAAGAACAGATTAAATCCTACGAATCAAACAAAAGGGCAACATGGCAAAATATCTCACGAACTAACTTACTCAAAAGCTAAAACTAATTGCACAGAAAAATCACATGGATTTTTCTACCCCGGAAACATATAAAATATGTGGGGTTGCAACACAATATAATGCCACACGAAAATGCGAGAAAATAACCTATACACGGGAAAATAAACTTCCGACAAATCCTACACGTAAAAATACCAACAACCGCTCTAAAATACAAGGAAAATAGTTCCCTAGAGCATCAACATTTCTACTACGGAGTTCGGGCAACCCGGACTCGCACGAGAAAAATAACTAGGGGCAAAACAATATAAACAGCACACATATCTAGGCATTCGGCACGCAAAACTACATCAAACAACTATGCAAGTTGGAAATTCGAAATCTACGCGGAATTCTACATGAGATACATATCTAAATCTTCGCGATCCGACTTACGGTTGAGAAACTACGGGCATTTAAATATGTCCCTATTTTTCTGGAATTTTTAAACAATTCCGAAAAAATCACCTAAAATATCTAGGGGGCCAAACTGGGTGCAACTTAAAAAAAAGGCACAGGCGGGGGACTGGCTCACATTGGTGGGCTCAGGTCGGTGGAGGAGGCGGTGGGCCGGCTCGGCGGGGCTGGGCCGAGGCACCGGAGAGGGAGGAGAGGCCCACGGGGCGCGCTGCGGTGGAGAGGCGAGCTGGGCCGTGTTGGGAGGACGGCCCAACCGGGGTCAACGCAGCGAGCGGGCGCTTGGCTCGGGCGCACTCGAGGCCTCGTCAGCCTCGACCAGGCGCTCCGGATCCGAACGCCACGAGGCCAACGGTGGCGGCAGGTCTCCGGCAGGGGGTCGCGACCGTCTGTGGTAGGATCACCGGAGGGGAGGGCAGCGCCGACGGCTGTAGACGCGATGCGGGAGGCCGGTCAACCTTCGGGCAAGCAGGGTTAGAGGGGAGCTCCGGCAAGGCGAGGGAGCACCAGAGGGCTTCGGCTACGGTAGCTTCGGCCGGCGGGAGCGGCCGGCGGCGGGGCATGGGGAGCGTGGTGCGGCAGGAAGCCGGGTGGCTCGCCACCACAGGCAAGGGGCACGGGAGCAGAACGGGCGGCGGCGGCGGTTCGGGCCCGGCGGGTCTCCGATGGGTTCGGCGGGCCCGCGGTGGCTGGTGGTTGATGGGAGGCTGCGGACCTGGCTAGGGTTAGGGGTAGGTGGGGCGCGGAAAACGAGGCAGGGAAGAGGGGCTCTCTAAAAGAATGACATGGGGGCCTATATATAGACAAACGGGGGGGCTAGGTTACCCGAAATCGCGTTCCGGATCCAACCACGGGGTCGGATTCGAACGATTCCGCACGCCGGAACGGGTACGCGGCCGTGTAGAGGGGATATCCGGAGACGAGAGGGAGAACGGGCGGCGCGGCAACGAGTTTTAAAACACCGACACACGTCCGACGGTAGACCGAATACGGTGCCGCTACGCTCGACCGTTCGGGTACCAGACGACCTCCGATCGCGACGAAATTCGACAGCCAGTCTAACTAAACCAAATTACGATCGCACGCCAAGTTTCACCCCGATTAGAGAAAGTTTTAAACCCACTTTAAATACAGGGTTTCAACGATGCCGCGGGCGCGTGCGAGTGCGGTCGGGCTCAGAACGGACAACGACGAGAACCGGCAACTAACAACGGATGCAAGTTTTGAAAACTGGCGGCAACGGAGAAGCCGATGCAATGCAGATGATGCGACAAAACAAAATAGACACACGACGAAAACAGAAAGAAGGGGGGAATCTTCTGGAACGTCGGCATCGGGCAATCACAACTCTCCTATACTACAAGAGGATCTTGCCCCTAGATCCAAGAATGAAAGGGGGAGAGATGAGAAAGTACAAGAGGTAAAAAAAATTATCCGCTTCTTTGACAAACGAGTGAAACCAACGATCCTTGAAGGTTGCAAAGAGATGAGGGATGATATGAGAAGGAAGCAAGAATTCACGAAAAATTTCGGCAGCACTTCGGTAGGAAAATGGGACAAAAAAATTCGATAAGATGGAAGAAATAGGCAATATACATGACAAACAACTAAATAGAACAAGGGAACACCATGATCTTGATAGAACAACATAATAGATCCAAAAGAGTAGCAACACAATGCCTCCGGGACAAGAGAATAAGAACTAGCTCAAGCAGAAGAAGAGAATGAAGAAAAGAATGACAACTATCATCACAATAGAATTGAAGAGCCTCCGGACAGAGAATTGACATAGTAGTTGGAAACCCATCAACGAAAAGAACAAGATAGTAGTGGGCTTATGAAGATCATCTCAACATATATGAGGTGACAACCAACGACTAATAGAAACAAGGATAGATTTGGAGAAAGAAGATATGAACAATTCTTACACCAAGAGGATACCTTGAGAATTTGGATCAATGACAAGCACCATGATAGCAACAATCCATAGGAAAAGGTTTAGGTGAAATCCAAACAAAGATAGCTCAATGAAGAAATCATCGGTCGAAAATATCTCCTGATCAAAGAATTTTTGGATTTAATTATCTCATTCTTGAAAGGAAATCTCTTCGAGGCTCCTACACTAACAAGAAGGTTATAATACCACCTCAAAGGATAAAGGAAGAACAAATGCACTTGGGAATGCAAGAGAATGGATAATTGAGGTACTCCAACAGGAATCTTGAAGAACACTTCAGAATGAATGAAATCTTGACGAACCACCAAGAAGACCTCCGTATACAAATGAATGATGCAAAGCTATGAAGGTAGAAAAGAATAATATTATGACCTTGCAAAGACTTCGATGAAGCTTCACGAAGAGATACTTGAGAAAACTTGGAACTCCAGAAAAGAAAAGATAAGAATACTTGAGAAAAAGAAATTGATATCATGAGCCACTCCGGAAGAAGAATTGAAATCACTATGAACAAGAATAACAATTATGTTATGCTTATCCTTCATCAAGTTAAATTGATGACAAGCAACGGATTTAGCATACCACTTATTCTTCTTGAAAGAAGACTTGAAGAGGCAGAGAGATAAGCACCACTTGAAGCATAAATGAAAGAAGCACCAGTAAGAATTCCAATTAATGGAAATACTAAGAATTAATGTAGATACAAGAGAATGAAGAGCTCATGAGCCAGCTAAGAGAAAACTAGAACAAGGCACCGGATAATCGAGAGACGAACGAAGAGACAACAATGGAGAAGAATGGAGGATGAAAGCTGCAAGCTGAGAACGAAGAAGTCTCCTGAAATGATGGCCTACGGAGGAACGAGAAATAAAACAACTCAGAAATGCACCGGATAGCAAGAAAGGGATTACTCATGATCGGAACAATTGAGAGGATAACACGAAGCTGAGATGATATCTTCAAGAGAATGGACCAAGATTGAGAAAAAACGCCCCTTCGGATTGCAAGCTGAGAATGATGACGAGAACAACACCAAGAATTACTGAGACACTCCGGAATAATGACGAATGAAAGGCTGAGCCAACTATGATAATTAATTCAAATAGAACTTGAAGAAGTAATATGACTGATGGAAATCATACTTACGTCATAGTTGAAAAGAATTAGAGATCTCCAGGAAAAGATTAAAAGAGTCAGAAAAGATCCTGGGAAAACCTGTGCGTTATGGGCCCACTCAAAGAAACCACCGTTGAAACAATTGAATAGACAGAGAGATTGCACCGGTACAAAAGAAAGTAGATGAGGTTGAAACCTCGAAATAATTAAAGATCTGAAACAAGAAACTCTGAGATATCTTCAGCACTCCGAATGGAATAGAGAGAAATGACAATAAGAGGACTGAAGAGAATTTCCAACATGGGAAAAATTACAAGGATGAATAGGATACGTGAACACAGATAATGAATTAAATTCACCAGGAAGGAATAAAATGAAGAAATGATGACTCGACTCCTGAGAATGTTCACAATGAATCACCGGTTACAAAAAGAAGAAAAGATAGCGGAAGCATCACTGAATATAAAGGCACTAGGATGATGACTGAAACATTGAAGAAAAGGGGTGGGAGGGCGGGGAAAAACAAAGACAACTTGGGACAGATGAGATGAAATCTGGAATAAAATGAGAGAATGGTCTTGCAAAAATTGGAGAGGATTGAATCCACTTGGAGAGAAACACTCCGGTTGAATGGAATTGATAAGACGATCTAAATGAGCAAAGAATTTGCATTCACATAAAAATATAAGAACACCTCTGAGGAAAGATCTGAAATCACCATTTGACATCGAAACAACCTGAATTACCATAGTTTAACAAAACCAAGGGTGAGGATTTGTTGGAAGATTGTCCTATAAGCAACTACTTGAATTCCCACCTATGAATTCCTGAAATATCTGGTCATGCAATCTGGTACATGGATACAACGAGTAATATCACACAACTCCTATACTAACCCGTCACCTGTATCACAACCGTCAACACATGACCAGAATCTCGGACCTTCATCTAGAATAGACCCTCGTGATCACAACGATACAAAGTATGGCAGTACTCCCGAACAATCTGCACCAGTACTGGGGACATCGGGGTTATCTCGTCACTACTAGTATTGAAGCAATTACGAACATCCTTCATACTAAGATACTAAGAAATCTTTATGATAACGATGTGCTCAAAAATCCCCTGGAGCTCAACTCCCCTGAAACTTAAAGCAGATAGGAGGCACCAAGACAGAACTTCGGCACATCGGCATCATATAGATCCCAAGAATATCCGCGTGATCCTAAAAAAAATTTGAGTGAGAAGAGGAGTAGATTTAAATTATTACGTCAAGATTCCTCAGCAGAGCATAGAAGAGGAGAAAAAAGAATCCTACTCCTCCGATATATAACTAGACTCAAAGCAATTTTTCACTAGACTCGACTCGGCCAAGTTCGATCAATCAAGGGGGCTCCTAGAACGGTACTGCTCTGATACGAACTTGTCACGCCCAAGATGCGACCCTATCCTCAATTTGGCACGAAGGCCTCGTCAGGGATAGAAGCGCACCTCATCGTGTCGCAAGAATGGATATCGGTACAAGTACATGTACTGAAAAGAAGAGATATATATATACAGAGTTGTCTTACACTCGCCACAAGCTACATCAGAGTCACATCAGTACATTACATAATCATCCACAGTAACAGCAGGGTCCGACTACGAACAATAACAAATGATAAAAATAAGAACGGCGTCCATCCTTGCTATCCCAGGGTGCCGGCCTGGAACCCATCCTAGATCGATGAAGAAGAAGAGGAAGAAGCAACTCCAAATGTACAATCAACGCGCTTGCATCAAGTGACCTTTACCTGTACCTGCAACTTGTGTTGTAGTAATCTGTGAGCCACAGGGGACTCAGCAATCTAATTTCCAAAGGTATCAAGACTAGAAGAGCTTATTTGGTGAGGCACGGTCTAGAGGTGAGGTTGCAACAACGGCTAAGCATATGTATATGGTGGCTAACTTACGAGTACAAGAAACAAGAGAGGGAAGATCTACGCATAGCGGACGTGAACTACTGATGATCAACTGAATGATCCTGAACACCTACTTACGTCAGACATAACCCCACCGTGTCCTCGATCGGAGAAGGAACTCACGAAAGAGACAGTCACGGTTACGCACACAGTTAGCAAGTTTTAATTAAGTTGGCTTCAAGTTATCTAAAACCAGTGTTAAAAAAAGCTTCCACATTGGCACATAAACACGGGCACGGCTTTCCGAAAAGATTTAACCCTCCAGGGGTGCTCGAACTAGTCCATCACAAATTACCACAAGCCGCATAGAATTCCTCAATCACGAAGCTCGCGATCTTGTCGGATTCCCTAGTGGAAAGCCTCAACTCTGAGATTACCCAAAGCATCACCGGAATCCCGATGCACAAGATATATCGTCAAAGGTGAAACTAATCCAGCAAGGCCACCCGGTGTGTCGACGAACCCGATAGGAGCCGTGTATCTCGTTCTCAGGACACACCGTCTATGCAAAGTGGACGGGAACCAAACCTCGAGTTGCCCCGTGGTGGCACCGCCGACTGCTAGGTGGGTGGACCAACACCCATGAGGAGCACTGGCCTGGGGGTTGATTAAATTTCCTCAGGTTAATTACTCCCTATGCAGTTCATTAGTTATTAGGCAAATGTAGTACCAAAGTTGGGCCCTGCCAGACCAGCTTTAATCTAAAACGAATTATCAAGGGGGTCCCCATAACTACCCCGATCGTGTTAGGAGCGCTCATTTATGGAACATAACACCGGTAGCCGGAAACTAAGCGGGCAAAGGTGGAACAAAACACCAGGATAGAAAGGCCGAGCCTTCCACCTTTTACCAAGTATATAGGTGCATTAAATTAAATAGCATTAATATGGCGATATAACAAGGAACCCATGTTTTCACATGGAAGCAACTGCACCTGCAACTAGCAATGCTAACACAGGGTTAAGCAAGCAGTAACATAGCCAATCAGTGGTTTGCTAGGTTGAACAGGTTGAAGGATTCATGGCATTGTTGAGAGGCTGATATTTAACATGTGGTAGGCAACGAGACATAAACGGTAGAAGCGATAAACTAGCATGGCAATGATAGTAATGGTATCTAGGGAAATGGTCATCTTGCCTAAGATCCCGGTTGGAACAAGAATGCCTCCGTGAAGCAGACGAACCGACGTAGTCGAACGGGTCCTCACAATCCGACACACTTGCGGAACTCTATCGAGACGGGGTAAACCGGAACAAGCATCAACACACGAGATTCACCACACGATGCACAACACATATGATGCATGAGCAGCTGAACACATGCAAGTCACGGCATGTCAAACCACACAATCAAACACTACACGTTAAGTGAAGTTCAATATGCAACGAGTTGCATATTGACGAAACTCCACGTTTTAATATTTAGTTCTATCCCAATTATATACACGGTAATATTGAATGTGGTTAAACATGGAAAGAGGTGAAGCGCAATTAAACTACCTATCTAGGCATTTTCAATGAGGTCGGAAATGACACATAACATCTCCGAAACGACCTCACATGTTAATTTACAATTATGTCCAGATCTGAACTAATGCATTTAATTCGTTGTTAAACAGCAAAACAAATAGGTTCACGTGATTCTACGCGTCATTTCAAGCAATCTACACATAGAGATCATCTCCAACGGAGCTACGGGTCAAAAGATACAAGCACCGCAAGATATGATGGCATCAATGCAATATGTGTGCAACGACGGCTACGACCACTTCAAATCATACAACCAGCAAGAGAAAATGAAACTACACGATATTCTAAGCAAGTTTCATGCAGGACATGATCAAATCAGAGCTACGGTTCAACAACTACGAGCAAAACAAGAATTCACTACAATCTGCCAAAGTCAGCCACATAGCATTTTCTACGCCCCACAACTACGAGCTACACAACTCCGATAAACTCAACCAAGGCATGGCACGAAAGAGGGCAAGACGCACTACTACAAAAAACTAACAACAACTAGCATAGCAGCAAGGAGCACTAGGAAAAGAAGACACAAAATGGCAACTCACACACTATTTCAGACTTAGTGAAAATTACACCTCATGAAAGTGCAGTTTTCGATCTCAAGCAATATTGACAGCAGCAAAACCATAAGCTACAGGACTCCAAATGGCATGAAACTTTACAGCATGCAAGAGAAACACAAGGGTACAACTAACTCCATTGGACCAACCTCAAAAGAGCTACAGATCAAAAGACACAAGAAAGACAAGACAACAACAAAATAATAACAGATTACAGACTTAGAAATATTTCAGCTCCTCAAAATCAGCTCTATTTCTAGCAACTTGAGGGCAATCAAACCACACCAAAAAATGTATTTCTATTGCAACTAAAAATACCAGGGGCTAGTCTAAACACCCAAGAACAACTCCCTAGTTGACAACTCCATCAAACGAAGAACGGATTAAGTCCTACGAATCAAACAAAAGGGCAAAATGGCAAAATATCTCGGGAACTAACTTACTCAAAAGCTAAATATAATTGCACAGAAAAATCACATGGATTTTTCTACCCCGGAAACATATAAAATATATGGGGTTGCAACACAATATAATGCCACACGAAAATGCGAGAAAATAACCTATACACGGGAAAATAAACTTCCGGCAAATCCTACACACAAAAATACCAATGACCGCTCCAAAATACATGGAAAATAGTTCCCTAGAGCATGAACATTTCTACTACGGAGTTTGGGTAACCCGGACTCGCACGAGAAAATAACTACGGGCAAAACAATATAAACAACACAGATATCTAGGCATTCGGCACGCAAAACTACATCAAACAACTATGCAAGTTGGAAATTCGAAATCTACGCGGAATTCTACACGAGATACATATCTAAATATTCACGATCCGAGTTACGGTTTAGAAACTACGGCATTTAAATATGTCCCTATTTTTCTGCAATTTTTAAATAATTCCGAAAAAAATCACCTAAAATATTTAGCGGGCCGAACTAGGCGCAACATAAAAAAAGGCACAGGCGGGGAACTGGCTCACCTTGGTGGGCTCAGGTCGGTTGAGGAGGCGATGGGCCGGCTCGGCGGGGCTGGGCCGAGGCGCTGGAGAGGGAGGCGAGGCCCACGGGGTGCGCTGCGGTGGAGAGGTGAGCTGGGCCGCGTTGGGAGGACGGCCCAGCCAGGGTCAACGGAGCGAGCGGGCGGTTGGCTCGGGCATACTCGAGGCCTCGTCAGCCGGGACAAGGCGCTCCAGATCCGAACTCCACGAGGCCAACGGCGGCGGCAGGTCTGCGGCAGGGGGTCGCGACCGTCTGCGGCAGGATCACCGGAGGGGAGGGCGGCGCCGGCGGTTGTAGACGCGATACGGAAGGCCGGCGGCTGTAGACGCGACGCGGGAGGCCGGTCAACCTTCGGGCAGGCAGGGTTAGAGGGGAGCTCTAGCGAGGCAAGGGAGCCCCGTAGGGCTTCGGCTGCGGTAGCTTCGGCCGGCGGGAGCGGCCGACTCGGGATCTCCGGCGAGCGGCAGCCGGCGGCAGGGCATGGGGAGCATGGTGCGGCGCGGGTAGCCCGGTGGCTCACCACCACAGGCACGGGGCACAGGAGCAGAACGGGCGACGGCGGCGGTTCGGGCCCGGCGGGCCTCAGATGGGTTCGGCGGGCCCGCGGTGGCTGGCGGTTGGTGGGAGGCTGCAAATCTGGCTAGGGTTAGGGGTAGGTGGGGCGCGGAAAACGCGGCAGGGAAGAGGGGTTGTCTAAGATAATGACATGGGGGCCTATATATAGACAACCAGGGGGGCTAGGTTACCCGAAATCGCGTTCCGGATCAAACCGAGGGGTCGGATTCGAACGATTCCGCACGCGGGAACGGGTACACGGCCGTGTAGAGGGGATATCCGGAGACAAGAGGGAGAACGGGCGGCGCAGCAAGGATTTTTAAAACACCGACACACGTCCGACGGTAGACCGATACGGTGCCGCTACGGTCGAACGTTCGGGTACCAGACGAACTCCGATCGCGACGAAATTCGACAAGCGTCTAACTAAAACAAATTACGACTGCATGCCAAGTTTCACCCCGATTAGAGAATGTTTTAAACGCACTTTAAATACTGGGTTTCGACGATGCCGCGGGCGCGTGCGAGTGCGGTCGGGCTCAGAACGGACAACAACGAGAACCGGCAACTAACAACGGATGTAAGTTTTGAAAAATGGCGACAACAGAGAAGCCGATGCAATGCAGATGATGCGTATGATGCGATGATGATGCGAAAAAAGAAAATAGACACACGACGAAAACGGAAAGAAGGGGGAATCTTGTGGAACGTCGGCATCGGGCTGTCACAAGTAGTCCTTTGTTTTGAGTTTACACTTTGGGTGGGGCTCGCAACTTAATACTGGAGAGATGTCCTAGATAGATATCTCAGGGTGGATGATTAGTAAGTAGATCCTGTTGAATAAACGGTCTACTTGTCTTGGCGTACTGCCCATTATTATTGATCCTCTAACTATCAAGCAGCATAATTAGCATTGCGGTGCGATCAGAATTCTGTCAATTGCCCAACTATGATTTGTTTACCCTAGCATAGTTTTTTATCGTCTTTTGGGAGATAGACATCACTAGTGAACATCATGTGACTCCGGTCCATATCACCATCATTGCTTGCACCTCCATCATTTACCGCTTTCATTTACTTTGTCGTTACAATCACTATTACTTTCCCACTTGTGTTTTGATACTTTGCAAACTACAAGGCCGGAGAGATTGACAATCTCTCTGTACTCGTTGGGAGCAATGTTATTTGTTGTGTGTGCATGTCCACGTCTTCTGCTAGCGCCAGGGTGGAAGACACCTACTTGTTGATCCTAGGAGTCCTCTTGGTTCGATAAACCTTACAGTCTCCGTGTAAGGGAAATTTACTACTGACTACATCTCCACCTTCCACTTGGGGTAACCAACGAGGGGCGAGAAGTATATCTATCAACTCGTCATCAATGTTGTAACAGTTGCATTTTTGGAGATGGCTATATATAAACATTCACCACCTATCATTCGTACAGGAAGAACTCAGAATACACATACACTTGCCATATCCATTTTTCTAAGAGAGATCCACCTACTCATGTGTATCAAGATATTCCAATCCTACCATTTGAATCTTCATTTCTTGCCTCCCCAAATTGCTTTCCACCCAATAAATCTTTTCTACCCAAGCCAAATCTGTGAGATAGTGATTGAGTGTTGAGGAGACTAGCTTTTGAACCAAAAGAGCAAGGAGTTCATCGTACTACCACATCAATTACCTTTTCAAGAATGGTGTCTCCTAGATTGGTTAGGTGTCGCTTGGGAGCCTGCTACTTTGTGTTGTGGTGTGGAACCAAGAAATTTGTAAGTGCAGGGAGATTGCCTACTTCATGAAGCACTACCCCGAGTGAGGTTGGTCTGTTGTGGACATAAGCAATGACGTGATAGACAAGGTTGCTTCATCGTGGACCCTTCGTGGGTTGAGCCATCCATGGACTGTCACGACCGTTGATATGTCTCCAACGTATCTATAATTTGTGATTGTTCCATGCTACTTTATTATTATTTTTGGATGTTTTATATACATTAATATGATGTTTTATATTATTTTTGGGACTAACCTATTAATTTAGAGCCTAGTGCCAGTTTCTGTTTTTTTCCACGTTTTTGAGTATTGAAGATAAGGAATATTAATCGGAGTCCAAACAGAACAAAATCCCCGAAAAGATTTTTCTTGGCCCTGAAGACACCCAGCAGACTTGGAGTAGGGGGCAGGGCATCTGCTGGGAGGCCACAAGCCTACAGGGCGCGCCCTAGGGGGGTGGCCAGGAACTAGCAGGAATAACTTTATAGGTAGGAGCCTAGTAGTAGTGCTGGAAAATAGCACGCGCTGCTGCTACTTAGCAGTAGCGCTGGAAATAGGACGCACTACTGCGAACTACCGTAGTAGTAGCGAGGGATGCATTTCTAGCGCTACTGCTAAACGGGGCCCAACGAGGCCACCCACAGTATCTGTAGTAGTAGCGCCGAACTGCAAAGAGCGCTACTGCTAAGTTCCATAGCAGTAGCGCTCACGTGGAACCAGCGCTACTGCTAAAAGGGGCCCAACAAGGCCACTGATAGCAGGTGTAGTAGTAGTGCTGGCTGAGTGAAGCGCTACTGCTAAGTGCAATAGCAGTAGCGCACCTCCGGAACCAGCGCTACTGCTACACGTGACTGGGGGCAGCTTCATTTACATCCACACACACACCCTCTCCTCGTTCCTCCCCCATTTTCCCTATCCCCTCCTTTCTCCTTTCCTCCACTATGGTTACCCTTTCACCCACACACACCCCCTCTCCCCCTTCCCCCCTTTTCCCTATCCCCTCCTTTCTCTTTTCCTCCACCATTGTTGCCCTCATTTCGCCCACACACACCCCCTCTCCCCTTTCCTCCCCCTTTGCCCTATCCCCTCCTTTTTCCTTTCCTCACTCTAAGTTCTCCACCATTGTTACTTCTCCATTATTTAGCCGTGCACAATCTCTCTCGGGATATATATAGGTGAGTAAAAAGTTGTGCATGTCAATAATAGGAATATGTGTGTTTGAAGTATGAAGGGATATTGTGTGAGTGACATGACCCGTGAGTTGCTTATGTTTTGCCGAAATGTCGATTTATTTCCATTTCGGCAAATTATGAGCAAACTCGGTATGTCCTATTTTTAGGCAAGGTCATGCAAAAAATTTATATGCATGCATTTTTTTTACGACCCTTTTTCTTGTTATACCTTGCAGTCATGAAGGTGAGTGGTAGGAAGGTGGAGCGATACTTGCAGTCCGCGACTATGGACATGTATGCAAATAAACGGACTCGGATTAGATGTACGTATACAAGATGCAAAGAATGAGTAATTTTGGACCTTTTTGATCGTGCTGGTGCATCATCAGGCTCTAAGGAAGCAAAGCTCATGCGCTGGCATGCGGAGAGGAAGAAGCCTGATGATGGAGATGATCCGAAGGTAAGACACCTCGCAGATGGTAGCAAGTGGAGAGCACTCAATGCAGAATATCGTTTTTCTGAGAAGATGCAAGGAACATCGTGCTTGGTGCGCGTACCAATGGCATGAATCTGT
This sequence comes from Hordeum vulgare subsp. vulgare, assembly GCF_904849725.1. NCBI lineage: Eukaryota > Viridiplantae > Streptophyta > Magnoliopsida > Poales > Poaceae > Hordeum > Hordeum vulgare. Next base: position 297,067,254 of record NC_058519.1, read on the forward strand.
TTGGAAAGTAGAGCACCAACCACAACACATGGCCCGTCTTTGTTTGGATGTACAACCTTCCCCCATGGAAGTGCATGTCGGATTTTGGGCTCCGCAAAACCCTAAGGATTCGAGCACTTGGGCGTGTATGAAGGTCCGTCCCTTCTTTGCCTCGCCTAAGCCGCTACTTCGATGGAAACAGCGAAGAACTCACTCGAAGGTGAGGTGAACTGAGAACACAGTAGTTTACCCAAGTTCGGGCCACTGTGAAGCGTAAAACACTACTCCTGATTTTGGTGGATTGCCTCTCACGGAGGTTGATGAACGAGATGGTACAGTGCGCTTGATCCTCCGGAGGCCAAGTGGCTTGGTATGTTTCTCTAGGGTTATGATGATCCGATCCCCCCTTTTAGGTATCCTACCCAATCTATTTATAGTGGAGGCCAGGGTCCTCTTCCCTTATCGTAGGCGGGAAGGGATCCCACAACGGCTAGTTTCGGGGGGAGACAGGGGAACATGCTTCCCCTGTCAATAGTGTTCTTCGCCTCCAAAGCCAGTGCCAAGGCTGCAGAGGTGAGCACACGGATGACGTCCTCCCTAGCAGCGGGCGACCATGGTCTTGTTATATCGGAAGGGAAACCTTTAGGAGTTGCCTTTGGAGTTCTGATTCGCTCCCACCTCCTTCGCACTAAAGTGGGAACTGTCCTGTCTTGCCATCTTCTGATCACCTGCCCTTTCATGGTGTCATCCTTGACTCCTGAGGCAGGATCTTGGCGTGAAATATCCGCCGCTATGGAGGGGTCCTGAGGAGGTCCCAAGCGGGTCTTGATGTCACTCTTCCTCGCGAGGCTTGGCCCCTCGCGAGGGCCTTGTTTAGGGTGATGCTGCTCCTGGCAGATCTTGCACTGATGAAGTGGGCCAGCCCTGGGCCGCAGGCCGGCAAGTCTGGGTGCCCCCGTTCCTACAATGCCGACAGTCGCCTCCGGCCCAAGGCGCGCCTGGGTTGGTTTCTTGGCGTAGCCTTGAGGGCGGCCTAAAATGTTGCGAACCCCATTTTCTTGCGGTTCACGCGATCCACGTGTCTCAAAGTTGCGCGGCAACGCTCTCGCTCCCCGAGGTGCCCCGTGTTGGAAATATGACCTAGAGGCAATAATAAATTAGTTATTATTAAATTTCTTTGTTAATGATAATCGTTTATCATCCATGCTATAATTGTATTGATTGGAAACAAAAATACATGGTGTGGATACATAGACAAAACACTGTCCCTAATAAGCCTCTACTTGACTAGCTCGTTGATCAAAGATGGTTAAGGTTTCCTAACCATCGACAAGTGTTGTCACTTGATAACAGGATCACATCATTAGGAGAATGATGTCATGGACAAGACCCAAACTACAAATGTAGCATATGATCGTGTCAGTTTATTGTTACTATTTTCTGCATGTCAATGTATCAGTTCCTATGACCATGAGATCATGAAACTCCCGGACAACGGAGGAATACCTTGTGAGTTATCAAACGTCGCAACGTAACTGGGTGACTATAAAGGTGCTCTACAGGTATCTCCAAAGGTGTCTGTTGTGTTGGCATGGATCAAGACTGGGATTTGTCACTCCGTGTGACGGAGTGGTATCTTGGGGCCCACTCGGTAATACAACATCACAACAAGCCTTGCAAGCAATGTGACTAAGGAGTTAGTTACGGGATCTTGTATTACGGAATGAGTAAAGAGACGTACCGGCAACGAGACTGAACTAGGTATAGAGATACCGACGATCGAATCTTGGACAAGTAACGTACCGAAGGACAAAGGGAATAGTATACGGGATTATATGAATCCTTGACATAGAGGTTCAACCAACAGAGCTCTTCGTAGAATATGTAGGAACCAATATGGACATCCATGTCCCGCTATTGGTTATTGACCAAAGAGTGTCTCACGGTCATGTCTCCATAGTTCTCGAACCCGCAGGGTCTGCACACATAAGGATCGGTGACGTTTCACTATAGTTGAGTTATATGTGTTGGCGACCAAAGTTATGTTCAGAGTCCCGGATGAGATCCTGGACATCACGAGGAGTTCTGGAATTGTCTGGAAACGAAGATTAATATATAGGAAGTATGTGTTTGGATTCCGGAAGGTTTTTGGGCATTGCCGGCAATGTATCGGGAATGATTAATGGATTCCGGGGGCCCACTGGGTGGGCCCACCACGCCCCAAGGGGTCCACGTGGGCTTATTGGATGTTCTATAAGGTATAATGGGCTGACAAAGTCATCCAAGGAAAGCACATGAGGAAAAGGTGGAAAATCTAAAAGAGGTGGGAAAATGAGGAAGGAGTCCCAATCCAAGTGGGATTGGAGGAGGACTCCTCCCTTCCCCACTTCGACCGACCCAAGGAGGTCTTCCTTGGTCCGCCAAGTCTGCTCCTCCCCTCCTCCTATATATACTAGAGGTTTAGGGCTTTTGAGACACAACTTTGCCACGTGTTGCCCTCTCCTCTAGATCGTAGTTCTTCCTCTAGATAGGTTTTCTGCGGAGCTCGGGCGGAGCCCTGCATCAATAGATCATCACCATCACCGGCATGTCGTCACGCTGTCGGAGAACTCATCTGCTTCCCAATCTCTCTTGCTGGATCAAGATGGCAGAGATCGTCATCGAGCTGTACGTGTGCGGAACGTGGAGGTGCCGTCCGTTCGGCACTTGATCGGGACGGATCACGAGACGGTTCATGGGACGGATCGTGAAGACGTTCCACTACATCAACCGCGTTTATTAATGCTTCCCGCTTAGCGATCTACAAGGGTATGTGGATCCGATCTCCCTCTTGTAGATGAACATCACCGTGATAGGTCTTCATGTGCGAACGATTTTTTTTGTTTCCCATGCAACATTCCCCAACACCCCGATGGTGCGAGGCCATGACGATGTGATTCCCAAGACTCACACAAGCCATGATGTTGCTCGTTGAATGCGACCGCACCCAACGGCCTTAGTGGATGTGACCGATCGATAGACAGGTGAAACGACGTGGGCGGCAGCGCTTCCGTCGGCCGACCTCGTGGCCCTCACGAGTCGTGCGACGCCCACGCTCCCGCGACGGTTAGTGGCTAGGGTGCTCCTATAAATACGCCTAGCTCCCTGCGGGGGAAGGCACAACAATCTTAAGCTCGTTCTCTGCTTCACCCATCCGCCGTGAGGAGACTTTTTCCCCTCCTTCGCTCTTCATTTTCATGGCATCCCTCAGAGATGGCTCTGGACGGGGAAAGCATGTGGCGCCTCCCGCGCATTCGTCTGCCCCCGAGGGCAGTGGCAGAGGGCCTTCAGGGCCTTTGTGCTTCTGCGCCCGCTGGGTAATGGCTGACAAGTAAGTCCTTCGTTGCGTTTCCTTTGTTTGTTTCTCCGTCTATTGTCCTTGGGTTGATCTACCTTCTTCTTCAGCACAGCCTCCTCCAAGAAACCAAAGCTCGGCGAGCTCCCAGAGAAGGTGGAATAGCTTCAGGCCCGGCTTGAGAGCGTCTAGGCCGCCCTCGACGCTGCTTGCCAAGGCGAGGCGGAGGCCAAGGAGGAGCTAGCATCGCTGCAGCAGCATGTCCGGGAGGCGGCGAACGCCTTGCAGGCTGCCCAGGACAAGGCATCGTACGCCTGGCTGATGGCGTCCCAGCGTGCCCTGCAGTTTGTCGGCATCACGGACCGGGCGGCCAGCGTGACACATTAGTTTGTGGGGAGGGCCCCGACGCTGCCCAACATGAGGAGAGATGGGGGTTACCTCACCTTCTTCCATGAGGTCGTGGAGGCGTTGGAGCCCGGTGTCCACCGCGTGGAGGAGGACAGCGCGTCCAGTGCGCACGAGCTTATGTGCCTCGTCCCGACGCTTGTCTTCTCAAACTTGCGCCTCCTGCCCCGGAGCTCGACCTCCAGCACAGCGTCGAGCCGGCGCCCATTGATCCCCCCCGTCTTCTCCGGGAGGAGGTCCGCCCGCACGTGGACGCCCTTGTGGGGTGGTACGTCCAAGTGCCCGCCTCAAGTAAGGAGGGTGGTCCCGACGTTGGGCCAGCTGGTGCCATGGGTAACGCCGGCAGCCCCTCCCCTTAGTGCTCCAAGCTCCCGTTTGCCTGCTCCTGTAATGGTGAATCATGAACTCTGCCCCTCCTGGGCGTTAAGCTTTTGCTGCTATTACCTTTGCTGCTTTCCTCTTTTCTTTTGCTCTCGAAGCGATGGTTTGCATGCTGGTGGTCGTCGTTGCAGGGCTGCAAAGCTTAGGGCCATCGCTGCAGCTGTCGTAGCTTAGGGTGACGGGGGAGGCACGGCGTTCTGGGAGTTCTGCCCTCCTGAGGCACCTCTCGTGCCGCCGCGAGCTTGGGTGTTGAACTTGCTCCCTGCTGCCGTCGAATCCTTAGGCCCTGCATCCTTTGTTAGTGCGCATATGTTGATTCGTTGTTCATTATCGTAAAGCGGGAGGGTCTAGGTCAGGGCGTATGAGGCGCTTAGCTTGTGGATCTGCGTTGCTCCCTCAAGTAGTTCCTCCGGTTTAGCTCCTGTTTCGCAAGTGGGACAAGGTGAAGTACCTTTCGGCACTCTATGTCTTCAGGTCACGGTCCCACACATTTCCTCACCGCCGTGAGGTCAAACCCGTTACCAAGGCTGTCCCTCATGGGGCAAAGCCCCGGCACCATGGTGGAGCCGAGTGGCTTTACGACCGGTAAGGATCGTGAGGCTCGCTGCTCAGGAGCCCCCCTTGACACCCGAGCCGCTCTGCATCGTCAGGGCCCAGTCTTAACGGTCGGTAAGGCTCCTGAGGCATGCCCAGGAACCCCCTTTCTGGCGCCCGAGCGATTCCGCACCTTGTCCGTTTGGTCATTGCCCCGGGGGAGCCCTAAGGCCTCCCGAGACTCTTCATGTTGTATCAAGTTTTGGTCCGGACCCCCAAATGGGGGTTGACCAATAAAAATCGTTGCCCCTGAGGTGGCCAGTCCTTGCATTCATGCTCCTCGACTCCTTGGGATGGCACGGAGTAGTTGTCTCCAAATACATCCTCCGGATGGGAGATTTCAAAGCCAGTAAATAAGAAATGTCAGAGTCCCCCCTTATTATTTTTCAAACATCGGGCATTAAGACTGGAAGAAACCAACACAAGAAATCAGCCAGTTCAAACTCAGTGGAAAATAGTTCGAATCCAAGAGAAAGCAAGCAAGTGCCGCGTCTGGCATTTAAAGCTGGCATAGTCATTGGCGGACTATATGGCTTTCCTTGCCAGCTGCGATCATGGTCATTGGCAGGCCATGCTGATTGGCTTCGTCTTTGTACCCAGCCTGGAGCTAAGGTCTTCCACTAGGCGTGGGGTGGGACCCTTCCACGTCCTCGGGGGGCCCTGGGCGTATACAGCCTCGGCTCCTTATTACGTGAGAGTGTCATGGTGGGGGTGTATATGGGAGGTCGCGAGGACACTTTGGCCTCGCGAGTGTCCCTACCGCCGAGGCATTGCGGCTTGAGTTTCTAGAGTCATTGGGGGACTGAGTTGTACCCAGCGCGGAGCTAAGGTGTTCCACTAGGCGTGGGGTGGACCCCTTCCGCGTCCTCGGGGACCCCTGGGCATATACAGCCTCAGCTCATTATTACGTGAGAGTGTCACGGGATGAAGTACATTCCAGAAGGATTGAACGACGATGCAGAGGTGCGACGGGTTGACGCAGGTCTTGCGTGGTCATGCTCCTTCCCAGGAGGCCTATTAAGGGCTTTTCTTGACTTTACGTTGGCAGGTCCTAGTCCTGGACATATCCTTGCCGTTGTGAGGCGCGTCACGAGGCAAGGCCCCAATACCCCCCAATACCGACCGAGCCTGGACGACAGCAGGGTGGTCAAGTGGCTTTTTGACCGGTAAGGCTCCTGAGGCGCGATGCTCGGGAGCCCCCTTTAACTTTCGAGCGGCTCTACGTCCCTAAGGCCCAGTCTCACACATTTCCCAACAGCCGTTGCGTGTGACCGATTGAATGGATGTAGCTACGGGGTCAAGCCCTGCCACCCCTGATAACGATCGAATGTCCGTGGACGATATCAAGGGTGGCAGGTGGCCTTGTGACCGGTAAGGCCCCTGAGGCGCGATGCTCAGAAGCCCCTCTTTGACGTTCAAGCAACTCAACGTTGCTAGGACCCGGTCCCGGACATTTCCCAACCGTCGTTGCATGTGACTGATTGACTGATCTAGCGACGGGGTCAAGCCCTGTCACCCCTGATAATGACCGAATGTCCCTTGATGATATCAAGGGTGACAAGTGGCGTTTTGACAGGTAAGGCTCCTGGAGCACCATGCTCTGGAGCCCCCTTGTACGCGCAAGCGACTCTGATTTTATCATGTCGACCGTTATCCTGAGGGGCCATGGGGCTCCCTAATTCCCACGTTGGGGCATTGCCTTGCAGCCGGTTCCCCAAAACGAGGAGGGTGGGTCGCCGAATGATGCAAGAAAAGCAGCGTGTCAGGTTGCCAAGTGGATGTAACATAACTAGTAAAGGATGCGACTTGGAGAAGAATTCCCCACGTAGTTGGAGTTCCTGCGGTCAGTAGACACTCCCTAAGGCAGTAAGTCCAAAAAATTACCTCGCCGAAAAGTTGAAGCCCCCTTTGCACCCGAGGAACGCCTCACGAGGCCTGGCCCCCGACGCCCACGCCTGCATTTTGGTCGTCGCGGGTTATCCATGCCGCTCGCGCCTCGTTGCGGTATTTGACTCGTCCTCCTGAGGCCCGTGAGTTTTGCCTCACGTAATCTTTCCGCGGGGAAGGTAGATGGCGCCACGCCTCGCATCTTGAGGGCACCCTCCTGCCCCAATCCTTGGGCTCGTCTCAAGGAGGAGCCCCCGAACACTCCTCACTCCTGAGGAGGATAGGCGCCCCTGGGGGACGCCTGAAGCTCTTCCTCGTTAGGGGGGGGGGGGTCAGGTAGCGCCACATACTCTGGCACATACGGCTCCACGTAGGTGCTTGCCCGTCCCTCGCATTCGGCCATCAGCCCGATGGTGGCGGTCCCTCTTGGCGGCGGAGGGGGGGTCCCCCCGGCCGTGCTTCTTGAAGATCTTTCTGCGGTACGCCTCCGCATGAAGTCGCTTTTTCTCACTGCCGCCGTCGGCTGGTCCTGGCGCCGCCCGGTACTGACTTCCGCCTTGATATCATGTCGTATCTCCGCTGTCCTAGTTCATCCGTGCCATTGCCACGGCCCTCTGCTGGCTGCGCTAGATGGAGCGCTCCTGTTGGGCCGCCCCTCGCTGTCCTGCCGACCTGGTCTCGGTGATGCGTGCCAGCGTGCACGTCGGTCGTCCCGCCGTTGGCTTCGCGTCCTTGGTGGTTGTCGGTGTGGTGCGCTTTAGGGCCGGACGCTGCGGTCTGGAGAAGGTGGAGGGCTGCGCGAAGCGCGTTTCTCTGGGCCACGCTCAGAACAGGCAGGGCCCCGAAGCTTGCAGGCTCAGGGGCCGGCGTGCGGTGCGAACCCTCGGCGCCCGGCTCCTGTGGCCTTTAAGATGTACGAGGCTGGATATTCTTGTGGCGATGGCGATTAGCTCCATGATGTGGTCCGCCCAAGCGTCCAAGCCCCCTGGCGTTGGTCATTGGTGGAGCATCTCGCTAGCCATCCGCAATGCATCGTGTGCGCTGAGGTACCCCTAGTCAATGCGGCACACTGCTGGTGCCCGGGCCAGCGCTCAGCCCCCATGCGCGTGGGTGGCATGGGTGGCCGTCACGGTGGAGAGGATGTTGACGGCCTAGTACGAGCCTCCTGGTCCAGTGACGCCAGTATGCGAGGCTCCAGCCGCTGTGACGTGGCGGTCGGAGTCCAGCTCGACGAGGCTCGGAGAAGCCGGTTGGTCGCCGGCCATCGGTGCATTGGTCTGGGGAGAAGGAAGCTGGAAGAAAGCCCTCGCATGCCCCTACATGGCGCGCCAAATGTTAGATTTCGGGATCCGCAAAACCCTAAGGATTCGAACACTGGGGTGTGTACGAAGATCTCTCCCTGCTTCGCCTCGCCTAACCCGCTACTCGATGGAAACGGCGAAGAACTCACTCGAAGGTGAGGTGAACTCAGAACAGAGTAGTTTACCCAGGTTCGGGACGCTGCGAAGCGTAAAACCCTACTCCTGCTTTTGGTGGATTGCCTCTCACAGAGGTTGATGAACGAGATGGTACAGTGCTCTTGATCCTCCGGAGGCCAAGTGGCTTCGTGTGTTGCTCTAGGGTTACGATGATACGATCCCCATTTTAGGTATCCTAACCTATCTACTTATAGTGGAGGTCAGGGTCCTCTTCCCTTATCGTAGGCGGGAAGGGATCTCACAACGTCCAGTTTCAGTGGGAGACAAGGGAACATGCTTCCCCTGTCAAAATTGGTCTTCACCTGCAAAGCCACTGCCAGCACCGCAGAGGTGAGCATAGGGATGAAGTCCATCCTGCCGGCGGGCGACCATGGTCTTGTTGCACTGGAAGGGAAACCTTTAGGAGTTGCCTTTGGAGTTCTGATTTGCTCCCACCTCCTTTGCACTAAAGGGGGAACTGTCCTGTTCTGCCATCTTCTGATCGCCTGCCCTTCCATGGCGTCATCTTTGACTCCTGAGGCCCGATCTTGCCTTGAAATATCCGCCGCTACGGAGGGGTCCAAACGAGGGCCCCAACGGGTCTTGATGTCGCTCTTCCTCGCGAGGGCCTTGTTCAGGGTGATGCTGCTCCTCGCTGATCATGCGCTGATGAAGTGGGTCAGCCCTGGTCCGCCGGCTGACACGTCTGGGTACCCCCGTTCCCAGAACACCGACAGTGTATGAAGACAAAGTACATACACATGAGCACGCCGATTCAAGGGCCGAAACAACCAGGACATAATATTAACCTATATATGGGGCTTCTGAAAGAGGAGCTAGACATGTTATGGAAATCGCCGGTCAAGACATGGGACGTCAGCACAAGAGATTATTTCTATATGTGAGTTGCGCTGATGATGACGGTGCATGACTATCTTGGTTACGGGTACACCTCACGCGAGCTGTGCCACGGATACAACGGATGCACGAGGTGCATGGATGATACAACATCTCAGCAGCTTACATCAATGAAAGATGGCGGGTCTAGGAAAATCGTGTACATAGGGCATCGCAGGTGGCTCGAAAAGGATGACCCATGGAGAAAACGTGGAGATATATTCAATGGTTTGGATGAGCATTGAGGACCTCCACGTAAGAGGAGCGGCGCATAAATCAACGAGTTGTTGAATACCTGACAAAAGTGCCCCACGCCGGGAAAGATGGAAAAGGCACCGGATCCATTGCTGAAGTTATGGAAAACGAGGTCTGTTTTCTAGGATATGGAGTACTGGGCTAATCACGACACACCTCATTGTCTTGAAAAATGCATATAACGAAGAATGTCCTCGAGAGCTTGCTTGGCAAACTGATGAACATCGCGAAGAAGACCAAGAATGGCCCGAAGAAAAGGAAAGACTTGGAGGATTTGGAGATTAGGGGGGATCTCCACATGCCCCATGAAAAGTCCACGGAGGAGACGGAAAGGGAGACAATGACGGGTACAAGGGGAAGAAAACTCAACAGGAAGGAGCAGAATTGTGCCCCCCTTCTTGCTTCACCTTAAGTATGAAGGAGATCGATCAATTCATTAAGTGCCTTAGGGGAATCAAATGTAGTTCCGGTTACTATGGGAAGATAAGCAGATTTCTAGACACCAAGAAGGAAATGTTCAGCGGGATGAAGTCTCATGACTGTCACGTGATGATGACGCAGATACTCCCGTTACCATTAGAGGGATAATGGACGAGCACGTCCGTGACACACTTACTGGTGTCTACAACTTCTTCAACGTTATCTCTCGAAATTCCATTAGTGTGAAGCACCTCCGAAGGCTACAGGAAGAGATCGCTGTCATACTATGTGAGCTTGAGATGTACTTCCCGCCCGCATTCTTTGACATCATGGTGTATCTGTGTGTCCACATCATGTACGACATCATCGACCTCAGGCCGACATTCCTTCACATCATGATGTCGTTGGAGAGGATGAATGGGGTGCTCAAAGGATTCGTTCGTAACATGGCCTGTCCCGAGGGGAGAATCGTCCAGGGTTATCTGACCCAAGAGTGCATCTCCTTTTGTGAGAATTATATGGGAAAAGAAGACCCTGTTGTTGGTTTTCCCGTTAACAAGCACCATGGGAGGCTCGGAGGAGAAGGTCACAACAATGACCGGAGGGAATTGCTCGTGGACTACTCAGATCGATGGGACGACTTTTACGGGGCTAACTTAGTACTGCTACAACACTTAGATGTGGTACATGATTATGTAACAATGCACAAAGAAATCATCGCGAAGAAATACCGTGATCAGGGGATGCGCAAGATGGATGCGAAGTTACTATAGGGAAAAAAACGCCACTTTCTTGCATTGGTTCAAAGAGCACGTTCGTGCTAATCCCCCCGAAGAGGGCAGTGCAGACGAGTTTCTCATACACGGCTTAGCATAGGGCCCTGCACCCAAACACTTGTCCTATGAGGCATACGATATCAATGGGTACACGTTCTACACGGAGGCTAAAGACATGGAAAGTGATTACCAGAACTCACGGGTGACGGCTGAATGCATGACCGAATCCAACGGCACAACTGAAAGATTCTACGGAAGGGTCGAAGAGATCTGGGAGCTTAACTATGTTGGAAAGCACGATGCGATGATGTTCCGTGTCAGGTGGGCTAAGGCTGTCGTAAGAGAAAACAAGTATTTCAATACCATGTTTGTACCCAACGCAAAGAGCGCTACCTTCCATGTTAACGTCATTGCCAAAACTGAGCCATAGATACACGCTAAGCACATGAGACAATGCTTCTTCATAACCAAGCCGACCAATCTGAGTTGTGTTGTCATGAGGACAGGCAAAAGGAACATCGTCGGAATGGATGGAGTCGCCAACGAGGAAGACTACGACCAATATGGCAACCCAATGAGGGAGGATGACGATGACGATGAAGCATACGTGAAAAGAAGAATCAAGACTACATTACCTAAGAAAGATCGTACTCCATGGTGCCGGAAAAAGAACAATCAACAAAAAAGAAAGGGAAGAAGCAAAACGTGAAACGTCTTTGATGGAGCTGCGAAATAATCAGTTATATATATGTACGTATTTTGTGTATGCACCGGACAAATCGTGGTCACGGCGATGCACCCCACGAAAATAGAACCAATGGAGCCGAAGAAAGCATGCAAGTGCTACGGCAATCAACTAGGATGCATCCTCACGGAAACCGCCAACATCAACGATGAAAAGTTGAAGAAGATAACACATATGGAGCAAACTCTCCTAACAAAGTTGCACAACATGTTCCTGTTCCCCAGCCGGGATGAAGATGTAGAACATCCGTGGAATGACGAAAACATGACAAAGATAAATAGAAAGGCAATGGTGACGTTCACCAATGCCTTGTCCGCCTGGAAAGTACGGGTGAAAAAAGCCATTCTGAAGAATGAACCGTGGTCCAAGATTCATGCTGACAGTCCGTCAATAACGGAAGAGGACTTTGAAAAATTCAAAGAGACTTGTGCTATAGGAGAAGCCCGGCAAAAGTCAAAGAAAATAAAGGGGCTCCAAGCCAGGAACATGCGTGCCCACCACCTCGGAAGCCGTGGTTACAAGGGGAAGAGGAGCACATGGGACAAGGAGGACGCCGAACGTGAAAGTCACGGAATTCCAGACCCCTGGGCAGAGTTCACCGACCCGCTGGAACGTGACATGATTAGGGCCAGGCACAAGTGGGATCCCGTCAGGAAGATCTTTTACACGGACCTGAACATGAGGGAGTTCAGGAAACTACTGGTAATTGCTGTATTACCACCTTATATTAATTAGCTTCTAATTAATTCGACAATAAGTTTTGTAGCATTTGTAAACCATCCACATTCCTTCTGCGGAAAGAGCAGCACAAAAAGGCAGCCAAAAGCGACGAGTCGTCTCAGTCGTCGGCGAGGCCCAAGTGGGACAACCTGTTCAACCGGGCCCTGAACATACATAAAAATGTCTCGATGGACAAACCTCCGCCAGGTGGACGTGTGCACGGCATCTAAGATGGCGCCTTGTGGAAGAAATGCTACCACGAGAGGCCAGAGGAAAGAAAGAAGAGATGGGAGCATACTCAACTAACCATCGACGAGAAGGTCGCGCGGGCGGTCGATCAGACCAAAGAAGAGTTCACCAAGGTAGTCGACGATAAGGTCAATGTAGCTGTGGCAGCTTCCTTGCGCCAACTGGTTCTGGCAGTTTTTGAGTATGTGAGGAGGAATCCAGAAGCACGAGCAGAGGTCTTTCCCCTACTAAGCTTTGTGGAGAGCAATTCGGCGAATATCGCAACCGCAAATGCTCCCGTACCTGGTCTCGCTCCAGTTCATGGCAGTCCGTCCTCTGTCTCTTGCGTGCTCGGCGGGCTTCGTCTTTGGCTGAGCTCGACGCCATCAAGGTAATTACGTGTCATACACTAGTCGCAAGCATATCTATATAGTCTTCCATTTTAGTTGCCTTTCGGATGTCTGACATCATAGTCATGACTTCGCAGGACGATGAAACCCCATGCACCCTACTGTATGATATCAACGACCAGAAGGTGGACGTGGGAAAGGCAAGATATTCAAGTCGAAGGACCGCATGCTACACAACAAACAAACCCATGGCGTCTTCAAAGTTTGCATCGCCAGTGTCAAAGCTGGATTCGAGGATTTGGCTCTTCTGGCACCAGCCGGTGATGACGAGTCCCCTCAACTGATTGGCGCATGCAAGAACTGGTTCTTGCCTTGGCCGAAGGCACACATTCGTCTCGAGGCTCCCGGTAGCACACCAACGAAAACACATCAACAAGGTATGAATACCACCCCACCTACCCAATTACATGCACCTGGCGTGGGGGAGATAGTGCACGACGCGGTGAGGGACAACCTCCCTTAGTGCTAAATGACCTCGCCCCCATCAAATTAGCAAATGTTGATGATGTGATGGAAAAGGATGATGATGACGACCATAACCAGTATATCAACACCGGCTGTGACGATGCTCAGCAATATGACTCAGACTATGAGTGTGTAGATGACTTGATGATACCTGATTTGCCGAAGATGGAACGTCCGACGGCTGAATGCAAATAGTCTCTCTTCATGCGATCCTCGCAGTAGATGCCTCCAGATGCCGCCTCTACCCAGCAAGAACAACACAGGGGCCGTCCACTGATAATTAGCCCGACGACGCTGGGGGTGTGGTTAGGGAAGGTATGGCGGGCTCACTACCGCCACCCGCCAAGAAGCAAAGGAGGAGACCGAAAAAGAAAGGTTGTAAAGGCGCCAGAGCTGCTTCAAGCAGCTAGCCGCAGCCCCGGGAGGTAGACAGGATACCTATAGAAGGTATGAGTGTTTCCATGTCACCGGCCACCCGATCCAACCTCAGAAACTGGTAGAGAGCATAATCAACAATGATATAAGGAGATTTCATGATGATGTGCTGGCCATAGAGAAGATACTTCTCAGCTCGGAAAAACCAGGATATCAGCTTTACCCAGTTCACGTTTCGGGTGCGAGTGGATACGTCGACACATGACCCATAGACAAGTTCATCCTGCGATTTGACTACATCTACGACATGTTCCACCTGACCAAGCTTGATTTTCAGTTCATCTCCATGTATGCGATGTATCTCAACTACATCATGAAGCGCGAGAACATAGAATATTTGTGCGTCGCGGGCCCGTACTATATGCATGAGAGCTTGTTGGCAGAGTGCCAAGAGCACCGAGACTCTGCGAGCAAGTACATCAGCGACTTCATGCTCGCTAATAAGGACAAGGAAATGATTCTCCTACCTTATCATCCCATTTAAGTTATCCGCGGATATCCTTTCGTATGTTTTGATCATTCCTTTGCAAGCATGGAGGCTAATTTGACCTCTACTTATTTTGCATAGTGGGGGGGGGGTCCTCATCTGTTTGTACCCTCAATACTCCTATGCTCTATAGTCGGACTCATCGATGAAGATCAAGAAGAAGGATTACATGCACATAAAGAATGTTCTCGATCGTGCCATTTTCACCTACAGCCTTACTGGTGGATATATCCAGGTGAAAAGGTATAGAATAAAGCGTTGGCTTTCAGCCATAATACCAACTTCTAGTGCATCTAGCAAAAAAATGGTAGTAGGGCTGATGGATTCTACCTCATGCATCACATGATGGAGTTCAGAAGGGGTAGACAATGCCTTCGCATGTCATCTAATTCCGGTGATGCCGAGATTCTCAGCTGGGACACAAGCATAGGAAGCACACTGGATTATCGAATCCGAGTTGAGTTTTATCACATCTAGCGTGAACTTGCCCAGGTGATCATGAAGCAGGTCGACGAACAAGGAGGGATGTTCTAACATGGGCCAATGAGGTGGGAGACTGTCCGAGATTTGCTAGTCGCTTAGGATATGGACATGAATCCTTTCAAGAAGCTCGGGTGCTTCATGGCTGAATATGAAGATTGGAACTTCGATGAGAAATAGTGATTGACGATGACAATGTGTGTGTTCAATTATGATTAATACTACTAGTTTTTATATGAACTACTGTACATCTGTCTAGTCAATTAGTTTGTGGATGAGGAACTTCGTCATTTATATATGTTTGCTGCATGTGTTTCTCAAGTACATTATGTTTCATATTATATATCATTTAATTAATAAACTTACGATGCACGTACATAGATCATAGATGGCGAAGGACTGCTACGTCGTATTCATTGGGCTGGTTCTAGGAGTGTACAACCACTTGGCAAATGCTCAGGCCCAGGTGAACAGGTACCCGCTGTGGTTCGACAGCAGAGCCGAAGCGGAAATGAATTACTTGAGGTGAATGCTACGGCAAGAGACAGAGCGAAACCTGTGCCTGAAGAAGTATTACATAGTCGCGCTCTTGCTCATGCTGATCGCTCTTCTCTTCTACGTGATGGCTTAGATAGGGATGATGAAACTTGTGGGTGTGCCATGACTTGTGTGTATCGCTATTTTCGAGATTTGATGATATTTGTGTTGGATAATGATGATGATGATGATGGTATAAATGAAGAGCCTATTTTATGTGTATGATGGGATGAAAATTATGCATGTTTATTATGATATGATGAAACCACTGTATAGAGCATGCACAAATACGCAGGGGGACATCAATACGACGCGAATTAAATATTGAAAGCAGGAATATTAGTAGTAGCGCTAGAATATTAGCATTAGTGCTTTATTTATTCCAACACTGCTGCTAATGTGTATACCAGTAGTGCTTTAATTTTCAGCACTACTTCTAATAGATTAGCTATAGCGCGATTGCAGAAGCGCTTGCACAAGCGCTACTGTTAAGGGAAAAACCAGCGCTACAGCTAGCATTTCTCTGACTAGTGACGCCCCTGGCTTGTGGGCCCCCTGCATGTCTCCTAACCCAATTCTTTGGCCTATAAATTCCCAAATATTCCCCTATCGCCAAAAAGAGCAACAAAAATACTTTTCCACCGCCGGGAGCCTCTGTTTCCTTGAGATCCAATCTGGGAGCCTTTTCTAATAATCTGCCAGAGAGGGAATTGATCATGGAGGGGATCTACATCAACTCCATTGCCCCTTCGATAAAGCGTGAGTAGTTCACCACAAAGCTATGGGTCCATAGCTAGTAGCTAGATGGCTTCTTCTCTCTCTTTGATATTCAATAGCATTTTCTTCATGATCGTCATGGAGATATATCCAATGTACTACAATTTTGGCGGTGTTTTTGTCTAGATCCAATGAATGGTGAGTTTATGCTTAGATTATCTATGAATATTGTTTGAGTATCTTATGAATTCTTATAGGCATGATTTCATATCTTAGCAAGTCTCTTCGAGTTATTGGTTTGGTTCGGCTAACTAGAGTCGTAATTCTTGCAATGGGAGAAGTGTTTAGTTTTGGGTTCAATCATGCGGTGTCCTCACCAAGTGACATAGTAGGGGTAGCGAGGCACATGTTGTATTATTTCCATCGATGATAAAAAGATAGGGTTTTCATCATAGTGCTTGAGTTTATCCCTCTACATCATGTCATCTTACTTAATATGTTACTCTGTTCTTCATGTACTTAATACTCTAGATGCAGGCAGGAGTCGGTCAATGTGTGGAGTAATAGTAGTAGATGCAGAATCGTTTCGGTCTACTTGACACAGACGTGATGCCCATATGCATACTCATTGCCTTGGATATCTTCATAATTATTCGCTTTTCTATCAGTTGCTCGACAGTAATTTGTTTGCCCACCGTATTATTTTCCTTTATGAGAGAAGACTCTAGTGAAACCTATGGCCCAGGGTCTATTTTCCATATTATACTTTCAGATCTATAAACTAAAAATACAAAAAATACTTTGCTGCAATTTATTTACTTTTGTTTCTGAAATCTTTATATCTATCTCTATAAGATCTCATCCTTGCAAATAACTATGAAGGGATTGACACCCCCTTTATAGCGTTGGGTGCAAGTGTTTGATTTTTTTTGTAGGTACTACTATTGGGGCCTTTCTTGTTCCTCCTACTGGATTGATACCTTGGTTCTCAATAAACTGAGGGAAGTATTTATCTACTTCGCTGCATCACCCTTTCCTCTTCAAGGGAAAACCAACGCAAGCTCAAGAGGTAGCATCCGTTACCCTCCATGGGTTGAAGTCTCCATCAACGTGGGCATATGATAGCACCACCTATGGAAACACGCCAAAAATCGTCGTGTAAATTTTTGCATTTGATCGTCCTATCCCTACCCTCTATGTACATGTGCATGTCTTTACTTTCCGCTGCTATACTCTTAGACTTGCATGTGAAGGGTGTGCTTGACTTACAACAATTTCTAAAACATGCCCATCACTAAAATTGGAAAAAGCTAATTATCTCCATCTAGACATACTTCGGATCCTACAACTGGTATCAGCGCATTGGTCTCCATTGCATTGGTTTCACAACATAGGAAAGTATGGCTTCTAGTGAAGGAAACTACTCCCCTAGAGGTCCATACTTTGATGGTAAAACTTTGCTAGTTGGAAGAACAAGATGAAAATGCATATTCTTGGTCATAATCCCGCAGTTCGGGCTATTCTTCGTGTTGATTTGGAAGGTGAATTCTTTGGTGATGGAAGGGAATCGGATCGTGAAGTGACCGCGGAATAATTGAAGATGTTGCAATACAATGCTCAAGCATGCAACATTCTATTCAATTGGCTATGCGACAAAGAGTTCAACAAGATAAGTCGTCTTGAGAATGGAAAGGAAATTTGGGATACTTTGGTTGATGTGCTACATGCATCTTGACAGGTTAAGATGAAGGATGTGAAGGAGTCGCTCAAATGTACAATAGGCTTGCTCTCATCACAAATTGCATTCTCGGCTTGGGAAGCAAAGAGATGACCGACAAATTAATCATCAAGAAGATCCTTAGAGCCTTGGATGGAAAGTACGACATCGTGTGCACATTGATCCAAATGAAGCCAAATTACAAATATCTCAAGCCAGCAAAAGTTATTGGAAGGATTGTTGCTCATTAAATGTCACTCAAGGACAAAGAAGAGCTTCATAAAAAGTCAAGTGGTGCTTACAAAGCATCAAGTGATACTCCTGCTACTTCAAATGACAACTTTATCGCCATTCAAGATATAAGCCTCATGGTTCAGAAATTCAACAAGTTCTACAATTCAAGATATGAAGAGAAGCATTCATCTATTCTTTACCGAAACTACTACAATTTTGGAAGGCCCGTACACTACTCCAATGAGTGCTCAGTCGCCCACAAAAGAAGAGTAGAGTCATCTAGAAGACAAAGCTCTAGAGATGAGTCACCTCGAAGAGAGAGAAGTATTACAAAAGATCGTTATGAATGAAGATGCTCCAGGAGAACAAAGGAATCGAAGAACAAGGACAAGTTCACCAACATACAATCAAGAAGAATACATCAAGATCGTATTGGTGAAAGGGTGCCCGACTCCGAATCCGACAACCAATCTGAGAGAAGCTAGCACTCCAACTCCGATTATAGTCAAGATGTAGGTGTTGCCGGTGTTGCACTCGTATCCTCCAACTCCTATAACATATTTGATTTACCAAATGAAGGGATTGGAAATGGATTCATGTCTAAAGGACCCAAGGTATCACACCCCACGTGCTTTGACTTTAATAGAGATGAGGATGACTTATTAGGAGATGCTGACTTGTTCTTTGATAAAACTAGTGAAAACAATGAAAATGAAATTGATGATAATCATGCTACTCAAGATAAGTCATATGATTATAAGAAGTATATTGAGCATCTAACTAAAAAATTAAACACTCTTAAGTTATCCCATGAATCTACACTAGAAGATCATAGAGAGATTGCAAGAACTCATGAGAAGCTATGCTTCGAGAATCTAAATTTAGAGCAAGAGCATGAGTTTGTAAAAACAATTAATGATGATGTTCAAAAGAAGACTTCTTATTATCTAGCCAAACGGTTACTCATGTCTACTTTTGTTCCACAAGTTAAATCTAAGAAAAATGGTAAGAAAGGCAACAAGGTTTCTTCATCTAGTAACAAAAACTCTAATGCTAAACCTAGTGATGTTGTTGCTAGTAGGTCTCCTGATTCCACTAATAATTCTCTTAGCCAAGTTACATTTGAGCAAGAAAACGATTTATTGAAAGGGATTACCGAGAGAGGTGTCTTCAAGAGTCTTGCTGGAAGTAACCAATTCGAGGAAATTATACACAAGCAAGTAGGACATCTGAAGAAGGAAGGCTTTGTCTACTTCAATGCCAATGGAGTTGAATGGGAAGAAGATCAATACCCCATCCCGAAGTTTGTTCCCCAAATGGAGAAGCATGATCCTACTCTCTCCATGGGAATAAATGCTCAAGATGACCTTCTACCACAAGACCACAACCTCAAGGGCAAGGACAAGCTTCAAGAGGTGGTTGAGTCATTTGAAGAAGAATCCCAAGCCATGGTGAAGTGGATTCCCAAGGCCACCACTAGCTCTACTTTATCAAGCGCTAGCTCGACTCCAAGGATCCCATAAAGTTGTTGTGGCTCCCTAAGAATAACTAGAGAAGTTCTTGAGGGGTAACTCCACCAATGAAATTCACTATTATTCATTGTGGCCACAACGATTTGCAATCAACTTAAACCGTATGTATTAGTTCAAGGAGACACACATTCCCTCAAAGGTAAGCAGGGGACAAGGTAATTAATGTATCAATGAACATAATCTCATATGTACTTCATTCCATGTCCATAGATATCCTTGTATTTATTCCTTGTGTGGGACTAACCCATGTACGTGAGAAGAGTTAGAAACAACAAGGATAGCTTCCAACTCAAGATGATCTTCATCGATTATGAGCATCCACCACTACTACATGTACATGAAGTCTTCTACGACAAAACCCTATGTTAGTTTGTCCCTCTTAGGGGGGTGCCACATCAAGGGGGAGCTTTACTCTAAGACTTCAGTTAAAGCATCTCTTGAGATGTTAACACACTGAAAGCTTTATGTAAAGTGACAACCCCACTTGTTATTAAACGATGAGTAAGACATATGATCAAGTATTCTTGCTTGGATCCTAAGTCAACATTCTCATATATAGATGACTTCGTCATTTCCAAAGTGCTTGATAGATGCTAGAGTAGTTGTGCATGTTTGCCATGTTTTATTTGACATGTTATTCTGTGAGCATATTCGTATGCATATTTTTGTTCATTTGAGGATATCCAATTGTTGTTATCTAGATTTTCAATTTCTTTGGCCAATTGGATATACAAGAATGCCTAAAATTCTATTCATGCTTCGTCATAAAATTTGAGCAAGCACATTTCACACACTCTGTGTGAGGAGCACTCAAAGATGTGTCTCGACAAAGAGCTAACTTGCAAAACCACCCATGTGCCACTCGGTGTGACTAACTCCACAAAATCGGTCTCACTGAAGCACTATGGGCTGATCTAGTTTTTGAACCTCGGTACAACCGATTTTGCAATCTCGGCCTCACTAAGTTTTTGTACCCTAGGCAGTTAGGAAACTTGATGGCACCAAAATTTCCGAATTGGTGTCACCAACAGCATGGGGATTACCCAGCGGACCCGAGTTTAAAATTTCTCTTCACTACATAACGAATCTTATAGTCTAGACGAACGGAAAAATTTAGGATTAGGTCTATGCTTTGTGTGTCTCAGAGTCACCGAGTGGATTTGGATCGGTGTCATTTATTCCAGGATTAGGGCTTGTGACAACCGTCTTGCTGGAACCGAGTTTCACTTTTCGGTGCTAACGAAAAGTGTGGCCAAGTTTCTATTAACGAGATGGTCAATCTCGGAGGCTCCGATTTTTCTCACGCGATGGAACCGAAACACATATAGCTGGTACCTAAGAATAAACTTTTGAGTTCATATTGTTGAAAATATCTGTGTTTTGTGTTGCTCATCCATTGCTACGCTTCTACAACTATTCACACGGTCTACTTATCAGCTTGTGAGCATGTGAGGGTCTGAAGATAGTCAGAATACTTCTAGAGGGCAGAGCATGGAAGTGGACTCAGGCACTATTCCCAAGAATAGTGATGAATATCCTGTCGGGACCCCGATCATAAGCCATAGGAATCCAACCTGTAACACATTGCATCCCTTTGCGGTCTCACACACGGTTATCCCCACGGCTGCCACCTTACCTTAGCCGGGACCGTTTGTGCCTTTGGAGTCACGTATGCATTAGTGCCGCTAGCATTCCAATGTCAAAGAACCCGGGTCGACATATCTAGTCATAAACTCAAGTGGCTCGACTGTACAGACACATGTATACATAACCCAGCAAAGCAGGTGTCGGTCAATAGCGAGTTTAGACGAATCATAGCAAGCTACAAGGACTCCATTACACCGCGTGACATTTCCTCGAAGGGACAGACACAACAGCTAAGAAAGATACATGCCGGTCAACCAATGTGTCCGGAGCAGTAGCGAACTACCAGGGCTCGGTTGAATCACAAGGGGGAATTTCTCTATATAGAGAGTTGCTAAGGCACTGGACTAGGTGTTGAATCCCATACATATCACAGTGCATCACACGTACGCATGACATACTAGATATGCATAGATTATTAAGCAAACATGAGTATCACATAATAACCATACAACATCACGACATTTATTTAGAAGACTCGGAAGAGTCTTGCATAATATGTTCATACAAGCAGGGGTCACACGACCCGACACTCAAAGTCATATAATCAATGTCATACAAACCAACGGAAGCATAAAGCTTTGTGAGTACATACAGATAAAGGATAAGGCATAAAGCCTGACTATCTACAAATCCCTTTTGAAAGGAGCCAGATCGTAGCTGGGACACCAGCTACTCGTCATGATCGATGTCTAGAAAGAACCCACCGGTTGGCTCGTGGGTTTCCTCTGCAACAATTATTAAGCAAACATGAGTAAAAAAGTACTCAGCAAGACTTTAGAACATATCTATCTACTCATGCTCAGGTATCAATAAAGGGGGTTGTGGTGTTTCATGCAGCAAGCCAGCTTTGACTCTTGGCTAGACAAAACTACATTTTAAAATAGTTTTGACAACTTTGTTTTCTCGACCACGAGTCCACTAACTCCACAATAATACACCATCATGGAATCATTCCCGTCTTCCTACGGAAATGCCATCCATGACACTCACCCCTATCTTGATATTTTTATGACTATCCATTAAAGTTATCTATGAACAACATATGTCTCCAAGTAGTCCATATCCGCGGATGCGGATATTCGAATAGATCATAACCCTGCAGGGGTGTACTTCTTCACACACGCTCTCTCCACTTATCGCTATGTGCACCTCATGCACCTCGGCAACCTTCAAGCGGAAGCCAGCGAGGGAGTCGGCCAAGACCGTTAACCACCTTAGTACCTAGTCCAGGTTTATCGCATATTCGAGGGTAACCCGCACGGAAGTCCGGCCTAGATTTCCGCCACGGCCCCAAACAATGTGTGCAGGGTTCCCAAGCCCACCATTCGGGTGCCACTTGGTACACCGTGCCACTGCCTATCGCATCATAGCCCACCTCTAAGGTGAGCACTATGCACGTCCTCCAGCATGACTATAAACACCAGAAACTACTTGCGACTCCTGGATCGTGTACAAGGCGATTAATAAGTCGAGCGGGGTCATATTTCAGGGCCCAACATGTGGTAGTATCTCGTCTTGGATTACATATACGGAACTCAGTTCCTAAGGACGGTCCAAATGAAACAACCCGCCATGTACTCCTACATAGCCTTTCATCGGTACCTTTACCAAATCAGGTTCCACACTTAAACTTTGTCACTAGAACACATTCATCCATTCATATTCATCACCCAGATGAAATAGACCCGACAAAACATCTATGCATAGCAAGCATAGCAGGAATAAACACATCAGAACTCAAGCATCTACGAGGTATGCTAGGTTGCATGGTTTGGCTATTTACTGTGACAATGACAGCTCATGCAAAGGAATAGGTTCAGCTACCGAAGTACAGCATTTGAAATATTTTGTCCTAATGCAATAAGTGGGAGCAGGAGCAAGAATATGGGATGATATCAGGATGATCAAAAGGGTGCTTGCCTTGTTGCTCAGCAGAGGGGTAATATCCGTCAGTCGGATATTTAGTTGTACCCGGACGGGCGGGGCCTACCGAATAACAACCACAATTAATAGCATTAGTATGCAACGATCATGATGCATGAACACGGCATGAAATGAGGAGTGATATGATTCAATGTGGATGGTAAAACCTTAGTTCGCATCTGGTTTGAAACCCAAAATAAGATATTATTTGAAATGGCATATTTATCTTAATCATTTAATTGATTTGACCTGATGTTGTTCCATAACTTTGTTTTTCATGCATGAAAGTAGCACCATTGTGTTCATTGAATTTTTCTGATCAATTTGCATATATTTATTGTATGATTTGGAGTTATAATCAAATTTCTATGAACTTCCAAAGTTTGCAATTATTCTGGAATTATTTTAAACCCAGAATTGGATTTATTCCATCAGCATGACATCAACAGGTCAGTTGGCCGTTTGAAAGTCAAACCTGACCAGTGGGACCCACTGGTCAGTGACTTTGGTCAGAAATTAGTTAAGTTTAAACTTAAATAGGTATTCAACAGAGATGGCCCCACATGTTAGTGTCTGATTAACTTTTAATATAAATTTTATTTTTACTTTTACTAATCTCAATAAGTGAGGCGGCTGGCCACACTTGCTAGTGACTCAGGGGAGTTAACCCCACCGGCGATGGGGTCAAACTCACCGGCGGCGAGGCTCCGACGACCACCAGAATGGCGGAGGGCATCGGGATTCTGATTCTGGCGACCAAATGAGCGGCGGAGGGGCTCAAACAATCGGCCACTCGACCGCGAGCAATATGGAGCAACCCTCGGGGACTGAGATGACCGGAATCGACACCGGCGACGAGCTCGGCGGCTGCTGGAGCTCGGCCATCCTCGAGGTCATCGAAAACGAGGGCAAAATGTGCGGCGTTGGGCTCCTAGGGCATCTACGCGACGAGCTAGAGCTGTTGCATGCCTCGGGTTAACCAACCGGTCACCGTAGGGTCATCGGCGACGAGCTACAGCGGCGGTCCTCGTCGGGCTCCGATGAAACTAGGCCTAGAGCTCGGGAAAGAGAAGGGAAGATGTGGGGAAACACTTCGGAGCTCACGGCGGTGTCGAGGGGAGGCTCAGGCTGCTCGGGGGACGCATTGGATCCGATGAATCGATGGTGGCTTGCGGGAGGCCGAAGGTGGAAGACGACGGTGACGAGGGTCATGCAGGGCTCGGGGGCTCTTCTACTTTGGCAGGGACGACGAGCTCGACGAGGCGGAGTAACCGACACACTTAGAGGCAAGGGAGGACGGCTGGAGCGATGGCTAGCTCGAGCTCGAGCTCGCAGCAATGGCGGCCGAGAGAGAAAGACACAGGGGGCGAGTGAGGAGGGGGAGAGGATGGGAACGTGTCCGGCGAGGCTTATCCTCCCTCTCCAGCTCATCAGGGCGAGCCAGGCACGCACATAGGTGTGTGGGCGCACCGGGAGAAGCGGCGGCCAGCTCCTGCTCGGACTGGCGAAGGAGGAAGACGACAGAAGGGGAGTGGGCTTGGGCCAGGTATGCGAGGTATAGCTCTTTTCATTTATTCTTTCTGTTCTAGTTTCTGTTTTATCATTTCTGATTTATTTTATTTTATTTTTGGCTCCAAACTATTTCAAAAATAGTTTGAATGATACTAGGGTGTTATTTGGAATATTTCCAAACATATATAAAAGTTTCAACATTTTTAAGAGAAATTGAAATATTTGAAATCAAATATATAATTGATTTCAGTGGCTTTTATAATTAAAATAAAATGCCAAAAGCATTTTGAAAATATATTTCACCCTTGATATTTTCTTTTCAAGAATTATTAGAAAAGATGAACTTTTATGACGGCCATTTTGGGTTCATTGATTTGCCACCAAATTTGAATTGTTTTTAAAAATAGAGTTGCAAGGGTTTGCTTTTGTTTTCATTTATTTGCTTTTGATTTCCTTTCATTTTATTGGATACAATGTAAAAGAGATGAGCACAATCTTGCTAAACACTATTAGGGATTCAGGGATGTGGCAACTCACCACCACTCAAAAGAATCTCGTCTCGAGATTTGGAAGTCGTCGGGAATAGCGCGGGATACTCAAGTCGAAGACGATCCTCTCTTTCCCATGTTGCCTCTTTCTCAGAATGATTTGACCATTGAACTTTCAGAAACTTGAGGTTTCGACGTCGGGTGGTACGCTCAGCTTGATCGAGAATACGAACAGGGTATTCTCGGTATGAAAGGTTATCTTGGAGATCAAGCGTTTCGTAGTCCACTGCACGGATAGGATCCGAAAAGCAACGCCTGAGTTGCGAGACGTGGAATACATCATGAATATTGCAAAGATGCGGAGGAAGTTCCAATTGCTAGGCAACTTCTCTGCGTTTGGCAAGAATGCGAAAAGGACAGATGTAACGAGGAGCCCACTTGCCCTTGATACCGAAACGATGGGTACCCTTTAGAGGTGTAACCCGAAGCTAAGCCTTCTTGTCAACTTCAAAGGTCACAACCTTATGATGACGATCATATTGGCTCTTTTGACGAGACTGGGCTGTTTTAAACTTTTCACGAATAATGCGAACTTGCTCCACAGCTTTCTGGATCATATCCGGACCAAAGAGTTGCCTCTTGCTACTGCAACAAAAGACCTTCCAATGGCGCCAGAAATAGGTGTGTCGATGGCATCAGGAATCCTTCTGCTACGCCTACGCCTTAAGGGACTTCCTAGGCAAATATGCAAATGATTTCCCCCGTGCCCTTGGAGCCTTGCGTTCGTGTTCCCTCAAAGCGGAAAGGGTGATGTAGCGTAGCGGTGGTAAGTATTTCCCTCAGTTTGAGAACCAAGGTATCGATCCAGTGAAGGAGTATCACAAGAGCCTACAAAACAGAAAAAGCTTGCTCCCAACGCTATGAAGGGGTTGTCAATCCCTTATAGATTGTTTGCCAAGTGAGAACTGAAAGCAACAAAGTAACAAAGCAAAGTAAAAGGGAAAGTGGAAACGATAGGTGTGAGTAGACCCGCGGGCCGTAGTGTTTACTAGTGCCTTCTCTCATGAAAGCAAGTAGACGGTGGGTGAACAAATTACTATCGATTAATTGATAGAACCGCGCAAAGTCGTGACATCATCTATGGCAATGATTATATCTATAGGAATCACGTCCAAAACAAGTAGACCGATACTTTCTGCATCTACTACTATTACTCCACACGTCGACCGCTATCCAGCATGCATCTAGTGTATTAAGTCCAAAAGAACAGAGTAACGCCTTAAGCAAGATGACATGATGTAGATGGAAAATCTCATATCTACGACAGAGCCCACCTTGGTACACTTGATGGCAACCACACGATGTGTGCCTTGCTACCCCTACTGTCACCGGGAAAGGTCACGACACGGTAAGAACCCAAAACCAAGCACTTCTCCCATTGCAAGAATCATAGATCTAGTTGGCCAAACAAAACCCAAGACTCGGAGAGACTTACAAGGATATCAAATCATGCATATAAGAAATCAGCAAAGACTCAAATATATATCATAGATAATCTGATCACAAATCCACAATTCATCGGATCTTGACAAACACACCGCCAAAGAAGATTACATGGGATAGATCTCCATGAAGATCATGCAGAACTTTATATTGAAGATCCAAGAGAGAGAAGAAGCCATCTAGCTACTAACTACGGACCCATAGTTCTTAAGTGAACTACTCACGAGTCATTGGAGGGGTGATGATGATGATGAAGAAGCCCTCCAACTCCAAAGTCCCCTCCGGCAGGGCACCGGGAAGGGTCTCCACATGAGATCTCGCAGAAACGGAAGCTTGCGGCGGCGGAAAAGTATTTTCGCGGCTCCCTTTATTTTTTTCTGATTTTTAGGGAATATATAGGCGCAAGATCTAGGTCAGGGGGGCGCCAGGGTGGCCACAAGCCTGCCCACCGCCGCCCCCTGGTGGCGGAGTGGGAGCTTGTGGGCTCCCTGTAGCCCTCCTGGCTTGCCCCACAAGCCCCCTGATCTTCTTTCGTTCGGGAAAAAATCATTTCGGGGATTTTATTCCGTTTGGACTCCGTTCCAAAATCAGATCTGAAAACAGCCAAAAACATAGAAATAACAGGAACTGGCACTTGGCACTGAATTAATAAGTTAGTCCCGAAAAAGATATAAAATGTACATAAAACATCCAAAGATGACAAGATAATAGCATGAAACTATCAAAAATTATAGATACGTTTGAGACGTATCAAGCATCCCCAAGGTAAACCCCTGCTCGTCCTCGAGTAGGGAAGTGATAAAGAATGAATTGTTGATGCTTTCATGCTACCTAGCATAGATGTCCTTTGTAACTCCTCTTATGTGACGTGAATGTTCAGATCCATTAGATTCAAAACAATAGTTTGCTATTGACATGGAAACAATAATAATTCAAGCAAACTAGCAAGGTAATCATGAACTTTCAAAATAACAAGGCCAAAAGGAAGTTATCCCTACAAAAGCATATAGTCTGGCTCTGCTCTATCATCATTGAACAATGAATTTAAATCATGCACAACCCCGGTATTGGCCAAGTAATTCTTTCACACCTTTACTTTCTCAAACCTTTTCAACTCTCACGCAATACATGAGCGTGAGCCATGGTTATAGCACTATAGACGGTGTGAGTGTGGTGGAGGTTGCAAGATAAAACAAGGAGAAGATGGTCACATTAACTAGGCATATCAATGAGCTGTGGAGATGCTCATCCATAGATATCAATGTGAATGAGTAGGGATTGCCATACAAATGATGCGCTAGAGCTATGAGTATGTGAAAGCTCTTAAAGAAAACTAGTGGGTGTGCATCCAACTTGCTTGCTCACGAAGACCTAAGGCAATTTTGAGGAAGCCTATCATTGGAATATACAAGCCAAGTTATATAATGAAAATTTCCCACTAGCTATATGGTGGTGACAAAACGAGAGACTCTCAATCATGAAGATCATGGTGCTTAATATGCACAAGTGTGGAAGAAGTGGTAGAATTGTCCCTTCTCTCTTTTTCTCTCTTTTTTTTGGTGGGCTCTTTGGCCTCTTGTTTTTGGTGGGCATATTTGGCCTCTTTTATTTCCTCACATGGGACAATTCTCTATAAATGATGATCATCACACTTTCAACTCAAAACTCAGAGCAACGATGACTCTATATGGAGTGGCTTCGGTAGTGTACCGTGGCAATGATCTAGCATGGCATAGACATTAATGGAAACATCATGCTAGCTATCTTACGATCATGCAATGGCAATGTAGACGTGGTGGCACATGTCATGGTGGTAGTTGCATGGAAATATATCTCGGAATGACTTTGAAAAAGCCATAGTAGGTAGTATGGTGGCTATTTTGAGGGAGGCTAATGATGGGTTTTGTGCACCGGCGAAAGTTGCACGACACTAAGAAGATAGTGATGGTGGAAGGTGAAGGTGCATCTAAACCATGGACTCAATATTAGTCATGAAGAACTCATATACTTGTTGCAAAAGTTTTATTAGTAATCGAAACAAAGCATTCAGCACATACTCCTAGCGGAAGGGTTGGTAGGTATAAACCATCGCGCGATCCCGACCGCCACGCAAAGGTTGACAATCAATAGAATAATCATGCTCAGATTTCATCACATAGCGGTTCACCATACGTGCATGCTACGGGAATCACTAAATTCAACACAAGTATTTCTAGATCCACAACACCTTACTAGCATAAGTTCAATACTACCATAACCACAACTCAAAACTAATTGAGATGAATCAAACTTCTCTAACTATTCAATGCACATGAAGATGGAAGTTTTCGTATCCCTTTGGATAACTACCCCTTTTGAGACTACTTTAAAAGCATAGATCAACTACCAAGCCACGCACCGCTGCGCTCTAAAAGTTATAAGTCAAGCACATAGAGCAAAAGTATCTAGCTCAAAAGATATAAGTGAAGCACATGTGAGCTGAATTGTCTACCAAAAGATATAAGTGAAGCTCGACAAAATCACGGTGAGTGCATGTATCTCTCTCTAGGTGTGCAGCAAGGATGATTGTGACACAACAAAAATAAAAGACTCCTACGATACAAGACGCTCCACGCAAAAAGACATAACATGTGGTGAATAAAAATATAGCCCCAAGTAACGTTACCGATGGATTGAAGACGAAAGAGGGGATGCGTTGTAGGGGCATCCCCAAGCTTAGGCTTTTACGGCATCCTTGAATCTCTTCGGGTGCCTTGGGCATCCCCACTCTTGAGCTCTTGCCACTCTTTATCTCTTTGTCCATAAGAACTTCACCCAAAACTTGAAAACTTCACAACACGAAACTTAAACAGAAACTCGTGATAACATTAGTATGAGAAAGCAAACCACCACTTCCTTAGGTACTGTAGCAAACTTAAATTCTACTTATGTTGATGTTGGGTTACTGTATTTTCAATCTTCCATGGCTAATACCCCCCGATACTATCCATAGTTTCATCAAAATAAGCAACCAACACAACAAAAACAAAATCTGTTAACAGCAGACCAGTCTGTAGCAATCTGTATATTTCGTATACTTCTGGTACTCCAACAATTCTGAACAATTAAGATAGTGTGAAGAATTTGCGTAGCAATCACCAACAAAAAGAATCAACTCAAAATCTCTTACATAAAAAAAATGAAAGTTCTTTTCATGAGCAGAAAGTTTTTGTCTTTTCCAGCATGACCAAACGATCATCCCCAAGACTAATCACAACGGTTTTGCTTGCCACAAACGCAAAAAGAAACACAAAAAACACAATCATAACAGAATTATGAAAGTGTGGAAAACATAAAACATAAAGAAAAAGGATAAATTCGTTGGGTTGCCTCCCAACAAGCGCTTTTGTTTAAAGCCCTTAGCTAGGCAAAAGGTGATGGAATCACGTATAGTCATCTTTGGTGCTCAAACCATAAGTAGACCTCATCATAGATTCATAAGGCAATCTTATTGTCTTTCTAGGAAAGTGCTCCATGCCCTTATTTAAAGGAAATTGAAATATAATATTCCCTTCCTTCATATCGATGATGGCACCAATAGTCCTTAGGAAAGGTCTACCAAGAATAATGGGACATGAAGGATTGCAATCTATGTCAAGTACAATGAAATCCACGGGTACATAGTTCTTATTTGAAACAATAAGAACATCACCAATCCTCCCCATGGGTTTTTTGACAGTAGAATCCGCAAGATGCAAATTAATAGAACACTCTTCAATCTCATGAAAACCAAGAATATCACATAAAGACTTTGGAATCGCGGAAACACTAGCACCTAAATCACAGAAAGCATTGCACTCATAGTTTTTTATCTTGATTTTGATAGGAGGTTCCCACTCATCATGAAGTTTTCTAGGTATAGAGACTTCTAGTTCGAGCTTCTCTTCAAGAGATTTCATCATAGCATCTACGATATGCGCAGGAAAGGCTTTGCTTTGGCTATAAGCATGTGGAGAGTTTGCAATGGATTGCATCAAAGAAATGCATTCAAACAAGGAGCAATTATCATAATTGAATTCCTTGAAATCCAAAGTGGGAGTTTCATTACTACCCATAATTTTTATTTCTTCTACGCCACTCTCCACACCTTTATCATCAAGATGGGTGGACTCCGAATCATTGGGGCGTTTTTCAACCAATGTGGATTCATATCCAGCCCCTCCATAAATAGGTTTGACACACGAAAACAAAGATTCAAGAGGAGACACACCAAGCACTTTAAGATCTTCGTGATTTGCATCACTAGAACGCACCCTTCTAAACCATTCATGCCTAGCGCGAATTTGGGCGGTTCTTTCTTCGCTCTCATTCATGGAGACACGCATAGCTTTCAAGGTTTCATCCAAGTTGACCTTGGGAGGAGCACATCTAACTTTCAAAGCATCAATATCACAAGACATCCTATCAACGCTCTTAGCCGAATCGTCTATTTTGAGTAGTTTTTCCTCTATGGACGCATTGAAAATCTTTTGAGAGTTGATGAACTCTTTGATATTACTCTCGAAATCAGAGGGTAATTTATTGTAATTTCCATAAGTGTTGTTGTAGTAATTGCCATAGTTGTTAGAGGGGTTACTAGGAAAATGCCTAGGAACATAGTTTCCTCTAAAAGCATTGTTGTTGCCAAAATGTTCCTACCAACAAAATTCACGTCCAAACTAGCGTTGCTAGTCTCAATCAAAGAAGATAGTGGCATGTCATTAGGATCTACAGTAGCGTTTCTACTAGCAACCAAATTCATCAACTCGTCCATCTTAGCACTAAGCGAGTTAATCTCTTCTATAGCATGTACCTTTTTGCTAGCAGGTGACCTTTCAGTATGCCACTGAGAGTAGTTGGTCATGATATTGTCTAGGAGTTTTGTAGCGTCTCCTAACGTGATTTCCATGAACGTTCCACCTGAGGCAGAGTCCAAGATATTGTGAGAAGAGAAATTCAAGCCAGCGTAAAAGATTTGTATAACCATCCACAAACTCAAGCCATGAGCGGGACAATTTCTAATCATAAGCTTCATCCTCTCCCAAGATTGTGCAATGTGTTCATGATGAAGTTGCTTGAAATTCATGATATCGTTACGTAAGGAGATGATCTTAGCCGGCGGAAAATACTTGGATATGTAAGCATCTTTGCACTTATCCCAAGAATCGATACTATTTTTAGGCAAAGAAGAAAACCAAGTGTTTGCGCGATCTCGCAACGAGAAAGGAAAAAGTCTCAACTTAATCACGTAATTATCCACATCTCTTTTCTTTTGCATATCACAAAGCTCAATGAAGGTATTGAGATGGGATGCGGCATCTTCACTAGGAAGGCCAGAGAATTGCTCTTTCATAACAAGATTCAGCAAAGCTGCGTTGATTTCTTACGATTCCGCACTAGTGGCCGGAGTAATCGGAGTACTAATAAAATCATTATTATTAGTGCTCGAGAAGTAAAAAAGTTTGGTGTTTTCAGCCATGATGACTTCAACAAACAAACAAGCACACAAGCAAGCAAGAAAACCGGCAAAGGAAAACGACAAAGGCAAAAGAAAACGGCAATGGAGAAAGGCAAATGAAAACGACAATTGTGAAGTGGGGGAGAAGAAAACGAGAGGCAACTGGCAAAAAATTAAATGCAGGAGATGAGTTTGTGAGACCTACTTGGATAGATCTCTCCTTCCCGGCAACGGCGCCAGAAATACTTCTGCTACTGCAACAAAAGACCTTCCAATGGCGCCAGAAATAGGTGTGTCGACGCCACCAGGAATCCTTCTGCTACGGCTACGCCTTAAGGGACTTCCTAGGCAAATATGCAAAAGATTTACCCCATGGCCTTGGATCCTTGCGTTGGTGTTCCCTCGAAGCGGAAAGGGTGATGTAGCCTAGCGATGGTAAGTATTTCCCTCAGTTTGAGAACCAAGGTATTGATCCAGTGGAGGAGTATCACAAGAGCCTGCCCAAACACAAAAAGCTTTCTCCCAACGCTATGAAGGGGTTGTCAATCCCTTATAGATTGTTTGACAAGTGATAACTGAAAGCAACAAAGTAACAAAGCAAAGTAAAAGCGAAAGTGGAAAC
Source organism: Hordeum vulgare subsp. vulgare (assembly GCF_904849725.1). NCBI lineage: Eukaryota > Viridiplantae > Streptophyta > Magnoliopsida > Poales > Poaceae > Hordeum > Hordeum vulgare. The sequence continues at coordinate 297,099,517 of NC_058519.1, forward strand.
GATAGGTGTGAATAGACCCGGGGGCCGTAGTGTTTACTAGTGGCTTCTCTCATGAAAGCAAGTAGACGGTGGGTGAACAAATTACTGTCGAGCAATTGATAGAACCGCGCAAAGTCGTGATGTCATATATGGCAATGATTATATCTATAAGCATCACATCCAAAACAAGTAGACCGATACTTTTTGCATCTACTACTATTACTCCACACGTCGACCGCTATCCAGCATGCATCTAGTGTATTAAGTCCAAAAGAAGAGAGTAACGCCTTAAGCAAGATGATATGATGTAGATGGACAATCTCATATCTACGACAGAGCCCACCTTGTTACCCTTGATGACAACCACACGATGTGTGCCTTGCTGCCCCTACTGTCACTGGGAAAGGTCACCACACGGTAAGAACCCAAAACCAAGCACTTCTCCCATTACAAGAATCATAGATCTAGTTGGCCAAACAAAACCCAAGACTCGGAGAGACTTACAAGGATATAAAATCATGCATATAAGAAATTAGCAAAGACTCAAATATATATCATAGATAATCTGATCACAAATCCACAATTCATCGGATCTCGACAAACACACCGCCAAAGAAGATTACATCGGATAGATCTCCATGAAGATCATGGAGAACTTTGTATTGAAGATCCAAGAGAGAGAAGAAGCCAACTAGCTACTAACTACGGACCCGAAGGTCTGAAGTGAACTACTCACGAGTCATTGGAGGGGTGATGACGATGATGAAGAAGCCCTCCAACTCCAAAGTCCCCTATGGCAGGGCACCGGGAAGGGTCTCCAGATGAGATCTCGCGGAAACGGAAGCTTGCGCAGGCGGAAAAGTATTTTCGTGGCTCCCTTTATTTTTTTCTGTTTTTTAGGGAATATATAGGCGCAAGATCTAGGTCAGGGGCGCCAGGGAGGCCACAAGCCTGCCCACCGCCTCCCCCTGGTGGCAGAGTGGGAGCTTGTGGGCTCCCTGTAGCCGTCCTGGCTTGGCCCACAAGCCCCCTGATTTTCTTTCGTTCGGGAAAAATAATTTCGGGGATTTTATTCCATTTGGACTCCGTTCCAAAATCAGATCTAAAAAGAGCCAAAGCCACAGAAAATACAAGAACTGGCACTTGGCACTGAATTAATAAGTTAGTCCCAAAAAAGATATAAAAGGTACATAAAACATCCAAAGATGACAAGATAACAACATGAAACCATCAAAAATTATAGATACATTTGAGACGTATCACCTCTCTCCTGTTTCTGGCCAATTAAGAGGTGTTCGACATCTTCGTCCATAGAGAACTTCAAAAGCGGCTTTGCCCAAGCTTGATTGATAACCATTGTTATAAGCAAATTCGGCGAATGGAAGGCACTTCTCCCAATTCACGCCGAACGATATAACACAAGCTCGGAGCATATCTTCTAGGATTTGATTCACTCTTTCTACTTGACCACTTGATTGATGATGGAAAGTAGTGCTAAAAGATAGGTGAGTCCCCATGGCATTCTAAAAACTTTCCCAGAAGCGAGAAGTAAAAATACTTCCACGGTCTGATTTAATCTCCAGAGGAACACCATGAAGAGACACTATTCAAGAGATATATAACTCTGCTAGCTGGCTAGCTGTTATACTCTCACGAACTTGAAGAAAATGAGCTACTTTGGAAAGACGGTCAATGACCACAAAGATAGCATTATTTCCTCTTGGTCTTGGGAAATCCAGTGATGAAATCCATACTGACTTTATCCCATTTCCATTCAGGAATAGCTAAAGGTTGAAGGGTGCCAGCAGGCCTTTGATGTTCTGCCTTAACTCGACGACAAGAATCGCAGTTAGCAACGAACTCAGCAATTTCTCTCTTCATCCTAGTCCACCAAAACCTCTGGCGTAGGTCCTCATACATCTTAGTACTACTAGGATGAATGGTGAGGGGAGAATCATGAGCCTCCTTAAGGATCAACTGCCTTAGATGTGGATTCTTAGGAACCACTAGACGATTCTAGAAGAACACCACATCTTGATCATTCATGGAGAATTCCTTAGCGTTTCCGCTAATAATATTCTCCTTGATCCGTGATATACCCTTATCACGCTTTTGGCCACCTATGATTTGATCCCTAAGAGTAGGTTTCGCCACCAGGTTAGAAAGGAATCCTTGAGGAACAATGTGAAGATTTAATTTACGAAATCCCTCATAGAGATGTGGTTGACCTCGTTGTAACATCCGATTGTTACAATAAGACTTACGACTTAGTGCATCATCCATAACATTGGCCTTCCCCTGGGTGCAAGTTATCCCTAAGTCAAAATCTGTGATCAACTCAACCCACCGTATTTGCCTGAGATTCAAATCCGGCTAGGTGAAGATATATTTCAGACTTTGGTGATCAGTGAATATTTCGCAACGATTACCAAGAAGGTAATGTTGCCAGGTTTTAAGTCCATGGACTACAGTGCAAGCCCAAGGTCATGTGTGGGATAATTATCCTGATGTGGACGCAACTGTCGAGATGCGTATGCAATCACATGACGATCATGCATGAGAATGCAACCTAATCCTTGTCGCGAGGTGTCGCAATAGATAACAAAGTCCTTAGAAAAATCTGGTGGTAGCAACCCAGGTGCGGAAGTCAGGCATCTTTTCAGTTCCTGAAAACTATGCTCACACTATGGTGTCTACTCGAACTTTTTATCTTTCTTGAGGCGTTCAGTTAGAGGCTTTGCAACCTTGGAAAATTCTCGACAAAGCGGCGACAATAACTCGCTAGACCAAGAAAACTCCTAACTTGCTTAACCGATTCAGGTTGAGTCCAATCAAGGAAGGCTTGATCTCTCTCGAGATTGACGGCAATACCCTTACGAGAGATTACGTGGCCTAGATAGGTTAGTTCTGGTAACCAAAATTCACATTTTGAAAACTTGGCATAAAGGCGATGCTCTTCAAGTTTCCTCAATACCAGCCTTAGATGCTCGGCATGTTCTTGTTCGTTCTTCGAGTAGATGAGAATATCATCGAGGTATACCACAACGAATTTATCCAAATACTCCATGAAGATTGAATTCATCAAGCGAGAGAAGGTGGCTGGGGCATTGGTTTAACCGAAGAACATGACGGTGTACTCGTATTGGCCATAACGAGTGACAAAAGCCGTAGTTGGAATGTCCCCGTTCTTGATCATGATTTGATGGTAACCCAACCTCAAATCCATTTTTGAGAACACTGAGGATCCAGCGAGCTGATCATATAGATCGTTGATCCTGGGGAGCAGTTACTTGTTCTTTATGGTGACCAGATTAACTAGTCGATAATCTACAACCATCCGATCTGTTCCATCTTTCTCCTTGATGAAGAGGACGGGACAAGCCCAAGTAGAAGAGCTAGGACGGATGAAACGTTTCTTCAAGGCCTCATCTAGTTGCTTCTTAAGTTAGGCTAGCTCTAGGGGTGCCATCTTATAGGTTCTTCTGGCTATTCGAACAGTTCCCGGAACAAGGTCTATCACAAACTCTACATCCCTGACAGGTGGAATTCCTGGCAATTCTTCTGGAAAAACATCCGGGAAGTCACGGACTACCGGAATGTCTTCAAGTTATGGGAGAGGGTTGGCATTGAGGGAATAGATTTGGCATTTGGCAACTCGAGTAGATACATTAACTATCTCACTCGAGGGATGGGTAAGCTGAACATTTCTAGAATGAGTATCAATCTTGGCATAGTGGGCTGACATCCAGTCCATACACAAGATGATATTGATATCCGAAGATTTCAGGGCTATCAAAGATGCTAGAAAAACTAGCGTGTCTACTAAGATTTCATTGTCATAGGTTATCCTAGAGGTTTGCCACTTACTACCAGGGGTTTGGACAACCAATGGGATTCGCATATCACAAAAGTACATGTTATGCAACTGTGCATAACTTTCTGAAATGAAGGAATGAGATGACCCAGTGTCAAAAATGACAGATGCTGGGTGATGATTAACAAGGAGTGTACCCAATATGACGTCAGGATCCTCTGCACCTTCTTCTGCTGAAACATAATTCACGCAGCCACGTGCTGGAGTTGGTTTCACATAGTAAGCTTTGCCCGACTTGCCTTGCCCAACGGACTTTCCAGGTTGCTTGGCACCTATATTATGAGGACACACTCGTGAGTAGTGCCTGTTTCTCCGCACTTATAACCGATCACCTGATTGGCACGTGGTGCAGCATTGCTAGCTGGACCACCATAGGTCTTTGCTGGAGGGTTAGTGTGGTTTGCGTGAGGCGCCACATAGGATGGCCTCGGGGTATATCTTGGTGACAGAGAGCTATTCGGAACCCACAGCCTGCGTTTTGGAAACACGGAACCAGATGAGGAGCTAGAGTCATGGGAGTGCTTCTTCATGGCTTCATAGTCGGTATGACCAGTCTCGGCACTGATCGCCTTGTTGACAAGAGCTTGAAAGCTTGTACATTCGTGGAGGCGCAGGTCACGACGAAGATCAGGGCTCAGACCCTTGCGGAATCTTGCTTGCTTCTTGCCATCAGTTGACACCACTTCAGTTGCGTAGCGAGGGCGATTACCGAACTCGCGGCTATAAGCATCCACTGTCAACTTTCTCTGGGTGAAGGCACAAAATTCGTCTCTCTTACGGTCCATCAGACCTTTTGGAATGTGGTGCAGACGGAAGGCTGCACTGAAGTCTGCCCATGTGGCTGCTGGTCCGGCAGGACGCATAGCTTCAAAATTCTCCCACCACCGATTGGCAGGTCCTTCCAGAAAAGTACGTGGAAAGGGTCACCTTGTCGGCCTCACAAACATTGGCAGAGCGAATCTTGTGTGATATACTGGACAGCTAGTCATCAGCGTCGAGAGGATCGACGGAGTGATGGAACTTTGGGGGATTCAGTTTCACAAAGTCATTGAGGGACACTACATCATTCCTCGGCTGACGAGCTGTATTTTGCTCAATACGCTCTGGCAGACGGTTGGTCTCTCTTTTGTTTGTTTCCGCCTCAAGCATAACTTCTGCCAGAGAAGGCGGGTGAGGCAATTCCTCCTGCGATGCCTCACTACCCTCTGCCTGCTCATGGGCAGGGGCACGGTTCAGCCTGGTGAACACCATCCTGACAAACAAACTCACAACTTAGACTAATATCAACATCAATACTAGCTATGGATTAAGAATGCACTGAACACATGGAATGCGGAAATGAACATCCGAACAACATGGTAACAAGCAACTGCTATTTATACACCATGGTTCATACACACCATTACATAGTTCAGTACAACCTCAACCGAAGAGCAAACTACTGAAAAGATGATGCTACTCATCAGAGGTTTTCCAAGCTTCCCATACATTATTTATCTATGCCTCCGGAACTCATCTCACGACATAAGCATGCTCCACAAGACACACAGGACTGTGGAAGTACAGCTACTACCATACTACTCTTTGACTCACGATTCAGGCATCCACATAAAACATCTCATAAAGGTTGCCTCCATGGCCTGTGAGCTCAACCTGCGGATCAGGAAATACTCGAGCCTGAGACCCCTGGGAAACGTAGGGACACGGGTGTGGCCTTGGTCCCCTGACTAGTGGTAGTAGAGGTCCCGAAGAGGGGTGACTCCTCGTATAGCAGGCCAGTCAACATGAGCTGAAAGATGGTTCCTAACAGGGTTCAACATCTCCATATCTCCATACCCTGTCTCGACTACAGGTGCTAGCTGTGTCAAAGCCGTCCACAGACGGGCACGTGTAGCATAGAGCTCCATATGAAGGGCACGAGAATCTCTGTCTCTATTCTCTAACATCTCAGCGGTGGACTGCAGCAGCGGATCCTCCAAAGAGGAATCAAAGTAGACCACACTGAGGTATCCTTCTTCTCCTGGCTGAGAGGCTGGAACATAGTAGAATTCTGAATTCTGCAGCAGTGCATGTCTGGCTCTCATGATGGTCAACAGTGAATAGGCCGCATCTGGTACCGCCATGTCAACAGTAACCCCCAATCCATATGACCAATGTATCGGTTCCTCGGCTCCAGGGTAATCTGGGAATACCCTAACAGTGCATAGGTACTGACTCTGGTTAAAATCCCGGTACTGCTCCTCCACTGTATACTCTGGGTACTAGCGGTAACCGGCTACTGACATCATCCTGACCAGCATGCCCGTGTGACCCGACACATCAATGCACCTAGTCAGACGGACCACCTGACGACAAGGACGGCCACACATCTGAAAATAGAGAGTAATGCCAAGGCATTAGAGCTCTGGAGACTAAATTGGGCAGCATAACGGCTGTAAATGCTCAAAAACAATTTCGAGACAACCCACAAAAGAAAGGATAGCATAACCACTCAACTATCAAGTTCAATTCCATGGTCATCAGTACTTACTTTCTTTTCCTTGGAATAAAAGAAACTCGGAGTAACTCTCGACTCGTTGTCCTCTAATCTACCGATTAGTAATATGTGATCCTGAGAGAAAGATAAGTAACCTAGTTCTTAATCCCCGCAGAAAAGACGAGGATGACCAGAATAGAATGACTTGAGAAGAGAAGCAAGAACCTTATGTTCCCTTCCACAAACAATTCCCTTATATATAACTAAAGCAATTCTAGACTCAACTTCGAACAGTTTGGCTTGGTTATCCTACAGTCAGTTAGGCTCTGATACCAACGTTGTTGGGACCCCGATCCTAAGCCATAGGAATCCAGCCTGTAACACATTACATCCCTTTGCGTTCTCACGCACGGTTATCCCCATGGCTGCAACCTTACCTTAGCCGGGACCGTTTGCGCCTTTTGACTCACTATGCATTAGTGTTGCTAGCATTCCAATGTCAAAGAACCCAGGTCGACATATCTAGTCATCAACTCAAGTGGCTCGACTGTACAAAGACAGACATACATAACCCAGCAAAGCACGTGTCGGTCAACAGCGAGTTTAGACGAGTTGTAGCAAGCTACAAGGACTCCATTACACCGCGTGAAATTTCCCGAAGGGACAGACACAACAGCGAAGAAGGATACATGCCGGTCAACCAATGTGTCCGTAGCAGTAGCGAACTACCAGGGCTCCGTGGCATCACAAAGGGGCATTTCTGTGTATAGAGAGCTACTAAAGCATACGACTAGGTGTCTAATCCCATACATATGACAGTGCATCACACGTATGCATGACATAATAGATATGCATAGATACAACAATGGCATCACAACATAACCATACAACATCACGACATTTATTTAGAAGACTCGGAAGAGTCTTGCATAATATGTTCATACAAGCAGGGGTCACACGACCCGACACTCAAAGTCATACAAACCAACGGAAGCATAAAGCTGTCTGAGTACAAACAGATGAAAGGATAAGGCATAAAGCCTCACTATTTACAGATCCCTTTTGAAAGGGGCCAGATCGTAGCTGGGACACCAACTACTCGTCATCATCGATGGCTAGAAAGAACCCACCGGTTGGCTCGTTGGTTTCCTCTGTAACAATTATTAAGCAAACATGAGTACAAAAGTACTCAGCAAGACTTTAGGACATATCTATCTATTCATGCTCAGGTATCAATAAAAGGGGTTGTGGTGTTTCATGTAGCAAGCCAGCTTTGACTCTTGGCTAGACAAAACTACATTTTTAAATAGTTTTGACAACTTTGTTTTCTCGCACACGAGTCCACTAACTCCACAATAATACACCATCATGGAATCATTCCCGTCTTCCTACGGAAATGCCATCCATGACACTCACACTTATCTTGATATTTTTATGAGTAGCCATTAAAGTTATCTATGAACAACATATGTCTCAAAGTAGTCCATATCCGCGGACGCGGCTATTCGAATAGATCATAACCCTGCAGGGGTGTACTTCTTCACAACGCTCTCGCCACTTATCGCTATGTGCACATCATGCACCTCGGCAACCTTCAAGCGGAAGCCTAGTGAGGGAGTCAGCCATGCCCGTTAACCACCTTAGTATCTAGTCCAGGTTTATCGCCTATTCGAGGATAACCCGCACGGAAGTCCGGCCAAGGTTTCCGCCACGGCCCCAAACGACGTGTGCAGGGTTCCCAAGCCCACCATCCGGGTGCCACTTGGTACACCGTGCCACTGCCTACTGCATCATATCCCACCTCTAAGGTCAGTAGTATGCACGGCCTCCAGCATGACTATAAACACCAGAAACTACTTGCGACTCCTGGATCGAGTACTAGGCGATTAATAAGTCGAGCGGGGTCATATTTTAGGGCCCAGCATGTGGTAGTATCTCGTCTTGGATTACATACATGGAACTCAGTTCCTAAGGACGGTCCCAATGAAACAACCCGCCATGTACTCCTACATAGCCTTTCATAGGTACCATTACCAAATCAGGTTCCACACTTAAACTTTGTCACTAGAACACATTCATCCATTCCTATTCATCACCCAGATGAAACAGACCTGACACAACTTCTAGGCATAGCAAGCATAGCAGGTATAAACACAACACAACTCAAGCATCTACCAGGTATGCCAGGTTGTATGGTTTGGCTATTTACTGTGACAATGACAGGTCATGCAAAGGAATAGGTTCAGCTACCGAAGTAAAGCATTTGAAATATTTTGTCCTAATGCAATAAGTGGGAGCAGGAGCAAGAACATGGGATTATATCGGGATGATCAAAAGGGTGCTTGCCTTGTTGCTCAGCAGAGGGGTAATATCCGTTAGTTGGATATTCAGTCGTATCCGAAGGGGCAGGATCTACTGAATAACAACCACTATTAATAGCAATCATATGCAACAATCATGATGCATGAACATGTCATGAAATGAGGAGTGATATGATTCAATGTGGATGGTAAAACCTTAGTTTGCATCTGGTTTGAAACCCAAAATCAAATATTATTTGAAATGGCATATTTATCTTAATTATTTAATTGATTTGACCTGATGCTGTTTCATAACTTTGTGTTTCATGCATGAAAGTAGCACCATTGTGTGCATTGAACTTTTTTGATCAATTTGCATATATTATTTGTCTGATTTGGAGATATAATAAAATTTCTATGAATTTCAAAAGTTTGCAATTATTCTGGAATTATTTTAAACCCAGAATTAGATTTATTGCATCAACATGACATTAGCAGGTCAGCTCGCCGTTTGAAAGTCAAACCTGACCAGTGGGAGCCACTGGTCAGTGACTCTGGCCAGAAATTAGTTAAGTTTAAACTTAAATAGGCATGTAACAGAGTTGGACCAACATGTCAGTGTCTCATTAACTTTGAATATAAATTTTATTTTTATTTTTACTAATCTCAATTAGTCAGGGGGCTGGCCCCACTTGACAGTGACTCAGGGGAATCAACCCCACCGGCGATGCGGTCAAACCCACCGGCGTCGAGGCTCCGGCGACCACCAGAACGGTGAAGGGCATCGGGATTCTGATTTTGGCGACCAAACGAGCGGCGGAGCGGCTCAAACGATCGGCCACTAGACCGCGAGAAAGATAGAGGAAGCCTCGGGGACTGAGAAGACCGGAATCGACACCGGCGACGAGCTCGGCGGCTGCCGGAGCTCGGCCATCGTCGAGGTCATCGAAAACGAGGGCAAAACGCGCAGGGTTGGGCTCCTAGAGCATCTACGCGACGAGCTGGAGGTGTTGCAGGCCTCGGGTGGACCAACCTATCACCGTAGGGTCACCGGAGACGAGCTACAGCGGCCGTCCTCGTCGGGCTCCGGTGAAACTGGGCCTAGAGCTCGGGAAAGAGAGGGGAAGATGGGGGGAAACACTCCGGAGCTCACTATGGTGTCGAGGGGAGGCTCGGGCTGCTCGGGGAGGCACTGGATCCGACGAATCGACGGTGGCTTGCCGGCGGCCGAAGGTGGAAAACGACGGTGACGAGGGTGATGCAGGTCTCGGGGGCTCTTCTCCTTTGGCAGGGACGACCAGATCGACGAGGCGGAGCGAACAGCGCACTCAGAGGCGAGGGAGGACGGCCGGAGCGATGGCTAGCTTGAGCTCGAGCTCGCAGCAATGCCGGCCGAGAGAGAGAGACGCAGGGGGCGAGTGAGGAGGGGGAATGGATAGGAACGGGTCCGGGGCACGCACATGGGTGCATGAGCGCGCCGGGAGAAGCGGCAGCCAGCTCGTGCTCCGACTGGCGAAGGAGGAAGACGACAGAAGGTAGTGGGCTTTGGCGAGGTAAGCAAGGTACAGATCTTTTCATTTTTTATTTCTTTTCCAGTTTCTGTTTTATCATTTCTGATTTAGTTTATTTTATTTTTGGCTCCAAACTATTTCAAAAGTAGTTTCAATGATACTCGGGTGTTATATGGAATATTTCCAAACATATATAAAAGTTTCAACATTTTTAAGGGAAATTGAAATATTTGAATTCAAATATATAATTGATTTCAGTGGATTTTATAATTAAAATAAAATGGCAAAATCATTTTGAAAATATATTTCACCCTTGATATTTTGTTTTCAAGAATTATCAGAAAAGATGAACTTCTATGATGGCCATTTTGGGTTCATTGATTTGCCACCAAATTTAAATTGTTTTTTAAAATGGAGTTGCTAGGGTTTGTTTTTGTTTTTATTTCTTTGCTTTTGATTTCCTTTCATTTTCTTGGATGCAATGGAAAAGACATGAGCACAATCTTGCTAAACTCTATTAGGGATTCAGGGATGTGATATATCAAGGCACTCCGAGATCTCATGATATGCCCAAGGCAGCTACCAGGTCTAGGAAGAGGCAAAACTCATATGAAGGAGATGTAAATTTCATTCCTAAGGTACACACTTATCACAAGAAGAAGTACAAAGTCACTATCAAGAAAATTGTGATAAAGGAGTATGTTAATTCGGATACAGTGAGAGCTCCTCACATAGCTATAGGTGATACGTCTCTAGTGGCTGCTAAGAATTTCAAGCTACCCAAGAAGTCAGGACACAACAGAGTCAAGAATAGGGTTGTGCATGTTGTTGGAACGCCAACCTCCTTGTATGAAGATCCAACAGATGTTGAGGAAGGAGAGGAAGAGGTACATACTACTCCACCCCCTTCCAAGAAGTAGAAGTTATTGGGAGATGCTATGCAAAGAAAGCTTGCAACTAAGACCAATTCTACTTCTCACAAGGCTAAGAAGCATGTGGATCCTAAACCCAAAAGGACTATAAGACATATACGTGCAGCGGAGAAGAACAAGGGCTCTGCATCTAGAGATTGTTGCAGAACAGGATGATCTTGTTGTGTTGAGGAGGCTGAGACCTCACCTGCCAGAGCACGACAATGGACAACCCGTGGTAGAAAATATGAAATAGATAAAGGATCAAGGGCTCAGAAAGTGGAGAGGAGCTAACCTTTATGCTGTCAGGAGGAGGACAAATGTCGATGCTCGCTTCCACACAAAGGAGCGCCATGATTTCTTTGAGTCAGTACTATAGGACAAGAGTCCAGCTGTCAGTGATATGAGATAAATAGACTTGGACTACATCAAGGAACATGAGAATTAGTTCCCTCATGTGAGAGAAAACTTGAGAGACATTGACATTGAATGTTTTGTTAGCAAGAACATGACTTCCTGGAACGACGAGATGATCTGCAATTCAACTCCACATCACCCTTTTACCCTGAATGAAATAGCTACCAATCAATAGTGGAGGAGTGGGAGACCATCATAGGTGCCCCCAAAGGTACTAGAGAGTGACTTTAATGTTTATACTAAGGCTAAGATGAAACATTATTCTATGGACAACATGTATATCCCAGTGCCCCAGAAGTACCTAAAGACCTACAAGTTTATCTCCTACAAGGTGGAATACCCACCACCAACACCATGATGAGATACACCTTGATGCCAAAATCAGGTGATGATAAGATGGTTAGGGGGTATTGTGTCAATATGCACACCACATAGACACCTCCACCAGGATTAGGGTGATGGACCTGATTGTTGAGACAATTAGAAGGACAACTGCTGATCAGAAGAGATCTTGCAGATATGCACCATACATTCAGATGTTGATGAATTCCAAGATTGGGAAGAATGTATATCCTCTTGACCGTCCACACCTGCCACTCCAGCCAGAGTTTGAAGATAATGAAGTTGTGATGGACCCCATCCATCCTAGTTCAGCTATAGCTCATGCTGAGGCTAAGGCAGCAGTAGAGGTAGATGCAGCTAGAGCAGCTAGAGCTCCATAATTGAGGACCCGAGAGGACCAGATGGCATTTCTTATTAGCACCATCGAAGGGATGGAGAAGAACATTACTGACATCTTGCTGAATCAGAAGAGTCTCGAGAGGATTGTGGAAACAAAATTCCATGACCTGGATATCAAGGTGACAGAGTTGACAACCATTGTCAATCAATTGAATCATGAATTTGATGTACTGCACACTCCTAGCTCCAGAAGTGGTGATGACAAGGATATGTCTCTCCCAACTACCACTCAGTTCAGGATGCAGACCCGATCTGCAGTTGTGATAGTTCCGGAATCCAGACTGTCTTCATTAGCCCAGGCATTAGCTCCACCAACTCTTGCACGTCCAGTGTCTACACCACGACCTAAGAGGACATGTGGTGAAGCCTTCACCGGCACTCTCGTCTCGACTCCATCAAATGCTACCGGAGGAGATCGATCCCAGTACATCGCTTAGTTCCAAACCTTTAAACTTTTTGGTAACTTGTTTCCAAAGGGGGACAAGTGTATAGATCAATATGGCTTCGAGAGTGTAACAACCCGAGACCGACGCTCCAAAAGATTCACCTTTTATTCATTGTCGTTGTGTGATTATTTTATTTGTCGCATTCATCATCGCATCATGCGCATCATCTGGATTGCATCGGCACTCCATTGGAACCAGTTCTCAAAACTCGCTTCCATTATTACTTGCCGGTTTTCTCCGTTTTTGTCGTTAACCATTTTGAGACAAACCACACACGCACGCGCGTGCGACATTGATAAAATATTGTTTTTAAAAGCGTGTATAAAATATTGTCGGATTTGGTTGAAACTTGGCGTGTGGTCTAATTATAATGTAGGTAGGCCGGCTGCCAAATTTCGTCGCAATCGGGGTCGTTTGATGCTCGAACGGTCGACCATAGCAGCACCATCATCGGTTTATTGCCACACATTTTTTGGTGTCTAAAAACTTTGTGTCGGGTCGCGAACATGCCTCTCTTCTTAGCCCCACACCTCTACAGAGTCCAACCAGCCCACCTAACCCTAGGGTGCAATCGAGACCGTTGGTTTGCAATCCTATGGTCGAAAACGGAGTCAAAAACTCTAACCCTAGCCGCATGTCTATAAATAGACATCCAGATTCTGCCTCTCCTCATTTGTCATGCCCCCAGACCCTAGCTGCCGCAGCCTCTCCTCCCACCTCAACCACCCCAGCCCGTCGGACCCAGATTTGGCCCGCCCGGGCCTGATCCGGGCCAGCACCAGCCTTTGCCCGAGCTCCCGAGGGGAGGAGCCCCGAAGCTCCTCTGTAGCCGCCGCCTTCTAGGCCCCACGCCGGCCCTAGCTCCCGTCAGATCCTGCATGCGCCGGCTTAAGCCACCGTGCTCCGCCGCCTGCCTCTCATCCCTGCTGGCTGGACCACCGGCCTCGCCTCCCCCATCGCCAGGCAGCAGTAGTCATTGCCTGTCCTCGATCCGATCTCGAACGAGGTAGGTTGCCCGCTCACCAGCGCCCCATCGCCCGCATGCGCTAAATCCACCAGCCGGCCGAGCGCGCCACCGGCCCACCTCGCATCGCCATCCCGAAGCACCCCGGCATGCCAAGCCACCTCCTCTCCGAACCGGGCCTCGGCCTGCTAAGGTGAGCCCTGGTAGCCTCTACACCGCACTTTGTGCGCAACATTGTTGACCTAGGCTCAGTTCTATGAGCCCAATAGTAGCAGATTCGGCCCGTAGCTGATTTATTTAACGTGTGAATTTATTATTTCAGAAAATTGTCGAAATTTAAAATGCTTATATCTTTTAAACCGTGCGTCGGATCGAGACAAGTTATATATGTAAAACGTGTAGAATTTCGTGTAGATTAATATTTTACAACTTGGATGCGTATTTAAAACTGCTTAACCTCGTGTTTGCATAGATTTGTGTGCTGATCTATTAAGATGTTTTTTGCGTAGCTATTTAAGCTGGCATCCGGTTTTCTCAATCCTAGTATGTAAAATGTTCATGTTGGTTGCAACCCCTTGCCATGCATATTAGGAACATTCATCTTGCTATTTTCCATGTGGGTGGTACACATAATTAGCTAAGATGGGTTTAGGTCATATTCTCGAATATATGAGGTGGTAGAAGTTTTATATAAAACCCCACATATTATATATATTTTTGGGGTAGAAAAATCCATAGAATTATTTGTGCATTTAGTTTTGTCTTTGGAGGAAGTTAGCGTGCATGATATGTTGCCATGTAGCCCTTTTGTTTAATTCTTGTGAATTATTCCGTGCATGACATGAATTACGTGTGAACATGAGCTATGCCTTTGGACATGCATGCTAGCCCCTGTTAATTTTAGTTGCTATATATAATGCATGTTTAGGTGTTGGTTTCGTGTAGCCAACATGCTAGAAAATATTGCTGATTTGAGATGCTAGAATATTTCTAAGTCTGGAATCTATAATATTTTGCTGTTGACTTACCATGAGATCTGATAGTGATCTACAGCCCCTTTGGGTTGGGGCATTGGAGTTATTTCTAGTGCTTAAGATTCTATAGCATGCTCTAAAATCTCATGCCATTCTTTTCCCTATAGCATATAGTTTTGTTGCTTCCAATATGCCTTCTGGTCAAAAATTGCATTGTCAAAATTGTTGTTTTCAGTAAGTCTAAAACTGTGTGCTACTTGCCATTTTGTGAGTTATTTTCCTAGTGATCCATGCTTCCACGTAGTAGGGTGTTGTCGTGCATCTTGACCACTACTGCCTCATGTCTTGTTTGAGCATTTTAGAATTATGTACCTTGTTGTTTTAGGATGCATAAAATGGCATGTTGCTGTTTTTGGCAGATTATAGCTATTTCTTGTTTTGCTTGTAATTTCTGAACCGTTGCTCCGTTTGGAACGTGTCATATATGAAGCTTTCTTAGAATCCCGTGCAGTTTCACTATATCTCTCTGCCTTCATGGTTTGGAATGCTTGTGGCTGCCATTTGCATACATATTGCATTCATGGCATCTTATCTTGCGGTGATCATATCTTGCGGCTGATGCTTGTGGCTGCCTTTGATAGTGTTGCTAGTTGCAGGTGCAGTTGCTTCCATGTGATAACATGGGTTCCTTATTATAGCACCATATTTATTGCTATTTAATTTAATGCACCTATTGTTGGAAATATGCCCTAGAAGAAATAATAATTTAGTTATTATTATATTTCTTTGTTCATGATAATTGTTTATTATCCATGCTATTATTGTATTGATTGGAAACTCAAATAGATGTGTGGATACATAGACAAAACACTGTCCCTAATAAGCCTCTAGTTGACTAGGTCATTGATGAAAGATGGTCAAGTTTTCCTGACCATAGAAAAGTGTTATCACTTGATAATGGGATCACATCATTGGGAGAATGATGTGATGGACAAGACCAAACTATAAACGTAGCATATGATTCTGTTAGTTTATTGTTACTGTTTTCTGCATGTCAATATATCTGTTCTTATGACCATGAGATCATGCAACTCCCGGACACCGGAGGAATACCTTGTGGGTTATCAAACGTCGCAATGTAACTGGGTGAGTAAAAAGATGCTCTATAGGTATCTACAAAGGTGTCTGTTGCGTTGGCATAGATCAAGACTAGGATTTGTCACTCCGTGTGACGGAGAGGTATCGCGGGGCGCACTTGATAATACAACATCACAATAAGCCTTGCAAGCAATGTGACTAATAAGTTAGTCACGAGATCTTGTATTATGGAACAAGTAAAGAAACTTGCCGGTAACAAGATTGAACTAGGAATAGAGATACCAACAATCAAATCTCGTGCTAGCAACATACCGAAGGACAAAGAGAATAGCATACGAGATTATATGAATCCTTGACATAGAGGTTCAATCGATAGAGATCTTCGTAGAATATGTAGCAACCAATATGGAAATCCAGGTCCCGCTATTGGTTATTGGCCAGGGAGTGTCTCAGGTCATGTCTACATAGTTCTCGAACCCGCAGGGACTGCACACGTAAGGTTCGGTGACGTTTCGGTATAGTTGAGTTATAGGTGTTGGTGACTGAATGTTGTTCGGAGTCCCGGATGAGATCACGGACGTCACGAGGGCTTCCGGAATGGTCCGTAAACAAAGATTGATATATATGATGGTTTCATTTGGTCACCGGAAAGATTTCGGGCATTACCGACAGTGTACCGGGAGTGACGAAAGTGTTCCGGGTTTTCTCCGGGAGGGGCCCACCCACCCGGGAGTGGGCCCAATAGTCCTAGGGTGGTGCACCAGCCCTTAGTGGGCTGGTGAGGCCAGCCCAAGTTGGCTATGGCGCTAGAAAAGAAAACCAAAAGAAAATAGAAGAAGAGGGAGGTGGGATCAAAGAGGAGGACTACTCCTTCCCAAAACCGAATTGGAGTTGGAGTCCTCCTCTCGACTTCCTCCAGCACCCTAGGGGCTCCCTTGAGCCCCAAGGCTATCCCGTCCCCTCCTCCTATATATACTAGAGGTTTTAGGTTTTTTGAGACACAACTTTGCCACGTGCAACTCAAACCTATACCTCGTAGTTCTTCCTCTAGATCGGTTTTCTTTGGAGCTCGGGCGGAGCCCCTGCATGAATAGATCATCACCATCACCGGTGCGCCGTCACGCTGTCGGGGAACTCATCTACATCCCCATCTCTCTTGCTGGATGAGGACAGTGGAGATCGTCATCGAGCTGTACGTGTGCGGAACATGGAGGTGCCATCCGTTCGGCACTTGATTGGGACGGATCATGAGACGGTTCGTGGGACGGTTCAGGGGACGGATCGTGAAGATCTACCACTACATCAACCGCGTTTATTAACACTTACGCTTAGCAATCTACAAGGGTATGTGGATGCGATCTCCCTCTCGTAGATGAACATCACTATGATAGGTCTTCGTGTGAGTAGGAAATTTTTTGTTTCCCATGAAATGATCCCCAACAGTGGCATCATGAGCTAGGTTCATGCGTAGATGTAATCTCGAGTAGAACACAAAAGTTTTTGTGCACATTGATGTTCGATTTGTTGCCATCCTTAGTCTTTTCTCGATTCAGCGGTATTGTTGGATTGAAGTGGCCCGGACCAACATTACTCGTACGCTTACGAGAGACCGGTTTCATCAACTAACATGCAACTTGTTGCATAAAGATGACTGGCGGGTTCCTGTTTCTTCAACTTTAGTAGAATTGGATTTGACCGAGGCGGTCCTTGGAGAGACGATAAATAGCAATTTGCACATCACCGTTCTGGTTTTGCGTAAGCAAGATGCGATCGTACTAGATACCCATAGCAACCACGTAAAACATGCAACAACAAATTAGAGGACGTCTAACTTGTTTTTGCAGGGTATGCATGTGATGTGATAAGGCCAAAGACATGATGTGATATATTGGATGTATGAGATGATCATGTTGTAATAGTTAAATATCGACTTGCACGTCGATGCTACGGCTACCGGCAGGAGCCATAGGGTTGGCTTTAAACTAACATTTGTGTTTGGAGATGTCTTTACTATATTGCTAGGTTGTAGCTTTAGTAGTAATAGCATAGATAGCACGACAACCTCGATGGCGGCACGATGATGGAGATCATGGTGTGGCGTCGGTGACGATGAAGATCATGCCGGTGGTTTGGTGATGGAGATTAAGAAGCACAAGATCATGGCCATATCATGTCGCATATAAATTGCATGTGATGTTAATCCTTTTATGAACCTTATCTTTCTTAGAGGAACGGTAGCATTATAAGGTTATCCCTCACTAAAATTTCTAGATAAAATAGTGTTCTCACCGACTGTGCACCGTTGCGACAGTTCATTGTTTCGAGACACCACGTGATGATCGGGTGTGATAGACTCAACGTTCACATACAACGGGTGCAAAACAGTTGTACACGCGGAACACTCGGCTTAAAGTTGATGAGCCTAACATGTACAGACATGGCCTCGGAAAACAAGAGACCGAAATGTCGAGCATGAATCATATAGTTGGATATGATCAACATGGAGATGTTCACCGCTGAAACTATACTTAACTCACGTGATGATCGGATTTGAGTTAGTGGATTTGGATCATGTGCCACTCGAATGACTAGAGGGATGTCTATTTGAGTGGGAGTTCTTATGTAATATGATTAATTGAACTAATTATCATGAACATAGTCAAAAGGTCTTTGCAAATTACGTTGTAGCTTGCGTTGTAGCTCTACTATGTTTATATGTTCCAAGCGAAAATTTAGTAGAAAGATGATAGTAGCAATTTTGCGGACTGAGTCCGTGAAGTGAGGATTGTACTCATTGCTGCACAGTAGGCTTATGTCCTTAATGCACCACTCGGTGTGCTGCACCTCGAGCATCGTCTGTGGATGTTGCAAACATCTGACATACACGTTTTTTATGACTATGTGATAGTTGAGTGCGTAATACTTAATGGCTTAGAAGTAAGGCACCGAAGACGTTTTTGAACGTCACGGAACATATGAGATTTTCTAAAGAGAAGAAATTGGGATTTCATGCTCGTGCCCTTGTTGAGAGGTATGAGACCTCCGATAACATTCTTTGTCTACAAAGTAAAGGAGAAAAGCTCAATCGTTAAGCATGTGCTCAGATTGTCTGAGTGAAACAATCGCTTGAATCTAGTGGGAGTTAATCTTCCAAGATGAGATAGTGATGGTTCTTCAAAGTCACTGCCACCAAGCTGCTAGAG
This sequence comes from Hordeum vulgare subsp. vulgare, assembly GCF_904849725.1. Lineage (NCBI taxonomy): Eukaryota > Viridiplantae > Streptophyta > Magnoliopsida > Poales > Poaceae > Hordeum > Hordeum vulgare. The sequence continues at coordinate 297,118,411 of NC_058519.1, forward strand.
CTTCGTCATGAACTATAACATATCAAGGATAAATATGATGATCTTTAACCGAGTCGCAATGTTTGACACTGCGAAAGTAGAAATCAAGTAGGAGCATCAATTTTTGATGGTTAGTAAAACCACTAGTTTCAAGAAGGGCAAGGGCTAGAAGGGATACTTCATGAAACGGCAAACCAGTTGCTGCTCTAATGAACGACCCTAGATACTTGTTCGATGAGAAGGTTGGCAAAGTCGACTAAATTATATTGGATATACCTGATATTGATGTGTACCTTACTAGTATTCCTAGTAGCAGCAGGGTATTAGATACCGGTTCAGTTGCTAAGTGTTAGTAACTCGAAGTTATAGCTACGGATTAAAAGGATACTAGTAAGGGTGAGGTGACGATGTGTGTTGGAAGTAATTCTAAATGTTGATGTGATCAAACATCGCAAGCTCCCTCTACCATCGGGATTGGTGTTAAACCTAAATAATTGTTATGTGGTGTTTGCGTTGAGCATGAACATGATTTGATCGTGTTTATTGCAATTTGATTATTCATTTAAAGAGAATAATGGTTATTCTATTTTCTTGAATAATTACCTTCAATGGTTTATTGAATCTCAATCGTAGTGAGACACATGTTCATAATATTGATGCCAAAAGATACAAAGTAGTAATGATAGTACCGCTTACTTGTGGCACTGCCGCTTGAGTCATGTCGGTATAAAATGCATGAAGAAGATCCATAGTGATGGATCTTTGTACTCACTCTTTTTTGAAACGTTTGAAACATGCAAACCATACCTATTAGTATTAACGCATGAAGAAACTCCATGCAAATGGATCGTTTGGACTCACTTGATTTGGAATCACTTGAGACATGCAAATCATACCACATGGGCAAGATGATTGAAGGCCTCGTTTTCCAGTGAGATGGAACAAGAAAGTAACATGTTGGAAGCAACACATTTTTGATGTGGGCAGTCCAATGAGTGCGGAGGCATGCAGTGGATATCGTTATGTTCTTCCTTCACTGACGATTTGAGTAGATAAAGGAGTATTTACTTGATGAATCACAAGTCTGAAATATTGAAAAGTTCAAATCTATTTCAGAGTCAAGATTGTCATGATAAGAGGATAAACTATCTATGATATGATCATAGAGATGAATACCCGAGTTGCGAGTTTTGGTACACAGTTAAGACAATGTGGAAATTGTTTCACAATTCATGCCACCAAGAACACCATAGTGTGATGGTGTGTCCGTACGTCATAGTCGCGCCCTGTTTGATAAGGTGCATACTATGATGTCTCTTATCGAATTACCACTATCGTGATTGGTTATGCATTGGAGACAACTGCATTCACTATAAATAGGGCACCGCGTATTTCCGTTGAGATGACATGGTATGAACTATGGTTTGGAGAAACCTAAGCTGTCGTTTCATGAAAGTTTGGGGCTCCGATGCTTATGTGGAAAAGATTCAGCATGATAAAATCGAACCCAAAGCGGATTAATGCATCTTCATTGGACACCCAAAACAGTTGGGTATACCTCCTATCTCAGATGCGGAAGAAAAGTGTTTGTTTCTAGAAAAGGGTCCTTTCTCGAGGAAAAGTTTCTCTCGAAAGAGTAGACTGGGAGGGTGGTGGAACTTGATGAGGTTATTGAACCATCACTTCAACCAGTGTGTAGCAAGGCGCAGGAAGTTGTTCCTATGGCGCCTACACCAATTGAAGTGGAAACTGATGATACTGATCATTAAGCTTCGGATCAAGTTACTACAAACCTCGTAGGTCGACAAGGTCGCGTACTGCTATAGAGTGGTACGTTAACCCTGTCTTGGAGGTCATGTTGTTGAGCAACAATGAACGTACGAGCTATGGAGAAGCAATGGTGGGCCTGGATTCCGACAAATGGCTGGAGGCCATGAAATCCGAGAGTGGATCCGTGTATAAAAGGAAGTGTAGACTTTGGAAGAACTAGTTGATGGTCGTAAGACTATTAAGTACATATGGATCTTTAAAAGGAAGACATACGATGATGGTGAAAAGTCACTATTATGAAAAGCTCGACTTGTCGGAAAGATGTTTCCGACAAGTTTAAAGAGTTGACTATGATGAGACTTTCTCATTCGTAGCGATGGTAAAAATCTGTTGGAATTATGTTAGCAGTTGTTGTATTATTTATGAAATATGGCACATAGCATGTCAAAACATTGTTTCCTCGAAGATTTCCTTGAGGAAAGGTTGTATGTGATACAACCAGAAGGTTTTCTCGATCCTAAAGATGCTAACAAGTATGCAAGCTCCAGCGATCCTTCTATGGACTGGTGCAAGCATCTCGGAGTTGGAATATACGCTTTGATGAGATGATCAAAACTTTTGGGTTTATACAAGGTTTAGGAGAAACTTGTATTACCAAGGAAGTGAGTGGGAGCACTATAGAATTTCTGATAAGTATATATGGTTAACATATTGTTGATCGGAAGTAATGTAGAATTTCTATAAAGCATAAAGGGTTGTTTGAAAGGAGTTTTTCAAAGGAAAACCTGGATAGAGCTACTTGAACATTGAGCATCAAGATCTATAGAGATACATCAAAACACTTAATAGAACTTTCAGTGAAATGCATGCCTTGACAAGTTTTTGAAGGAATTCAAAATAGATAAGCAAAGAAGGAGTTCTTGGTTGTGTTTTAAGGTGTGAAATTTGAGTAAGACTCAAAAATCAGACCAAGGCAGAAGAAAGAGAAAGGACGAAGGTCGTCCCCTATGCCTTAGCCATAGGTTCTAAAGTATGCCAAGCTGTGTACCGCACCTGATGTGTGCTTTGCCATGAGTCTGTCAAGGGGTACAAAGAGTGATCCAGGATTAAATCACTGAACAATGGTCAAAGTTATCCTTAGTACCTATTGGACTAAGAAATTTTTCTCAATTTTGGAGGTTATTAAAGAGTTCGTCGTAAAGGGTTACGTCGATGCAAGCTTTGACACTAATCCAAATAACTCTGAGTAGTAAACCAGATTCGTATAGTAGAGCAGTCATTTGAAATATTTCCAAATAGCACGTAGTAGCAACATCTATATGAAGACATAAAGATTTGTAAAGCACACAGGGATCTGAAAGGTTCAGAACCGTTGACTAAAAGCTCTCTCACAAGCAAGACGTGATCGAACCCCAGAACTGTATGGGTGTTGGATTTGTTAAAATCACATAGTGATGTGAACTAGATTATTGACTCTAGTGCAAGTGGGAGACTGTTGGAAATATGTCGTAGAGGGAATACTAATTTTTTTATTATGATATTTCTTTGATTATGATAATTGTTTATTATCCATGCTCTCAAATACATGTCTCGATACATAGACAAAACACTGTCGCTAGTAAGCCACTAGTTGACTAGCTCGTTGATCAACGATGGTCAAGGTTTTCCGACCATAGACAAGTGTTGTCACTTGATAACGAGATCACATAATTTTGAGAATGATGTGATGGACAAGACCCAAACTATAAACGTAGCATATGATCGTGTCAGTTTATTGTTACAATTTTCTGCATGTCAATATATCTGTTCCTACGACCATGAGATCATTTAACTACCGGACACTAGAGGAATACCTTGTGGGTTATCAAACGTCACAACGTAACTAGGTGACTATAAATATGCTCTACATGTATCTCCAAAGGTGTATGTTAGGTTGGCATGGATGAAGACTGGGATTTGTGACTCCGTGTGAGTAATACAACATCACAGTAAGCCTTACAAGCAATGGGACTAAAAAGTTATTAACGGGATCTTGTATTACGGAATGAGTAAAGAGACTTGCCAGTAACGAGATTGAACTAGGTTTAGATATACCAACGATCAAATCTCGGGAAAGTAACATACCGAAGGACAAAGGGAATAGCATACGGGATTATATGAATCATTGACATAGAGGTTCAACCGATAGAGATCTTCGTAGAATATATAGGAGCCAATATGGAAATCCAGGTCCCATTGTTGGTTATTGGCCGGGGAGTGTCTCAGGTCATGTCTACATAGTTCTTGAACCCGCAGGGTCTGGACACTTAAGGTTCGATGACGTTTCGGTATAGTTAAGTTATAGGTGTTGGTGACCGAAGGTTTTTCAGAGTCCCGGATGAGATCACGGACGTCACGAGGGTTTCTGAAATGGTTCGGAAACAAAGATTGATATATAGGAACTACCCTAGATACTTGTTAGACGAGAAGGTTGGCAAAGTCGACTAAAGTATATTGGATATACGTGATATTGATGTGTACCTTACTAGTATTGCTAGTAGCACCAGGGTATTAGATACCGGTTCAGTTACTAAGTGTTAGTAACTCGAAGTTATAGCTACGGATTAAAAGGATACTAGTAAGGGTGAGGTGATGATGTGTGTTGGAAGTAATTCTAAATGTTGATGTGATCAAACATCGCACGCTCCCTCTACCATCGGAATTGGTGTTAAACCTAAATAATTGTTATTTGGTGTTTGCGTTGAGCATGAACATGATTGGATCGTGTTTATTGCAATACGATTATTCATTTAAAGAGAATAATGGTTATTCTATTTGCTTGAATAATTACCTTCAATTGTTAACTGAATCTCAATCGTAGTGTTACACATGTTCATAATATTGATGCCAAAAGATACAAAGTAGTAATGACAGTACCACTTACTTGTGTCACTGCCGCTTGAGTCATGTCGGTATAAAATGCATGAGGAAGCTCCATAGTGATGGATCTTTGTACTCACTCTTTTTTGAAACGTTTGAAACATGCAAACCATACCTATTAGTATTAACGGATGAAGAAACTCCATGCAAATGGATCGTTTGGACTCACTTGATTTGGAATCACTTGAGACATGCAAATCATACCACATGGGCAAGATGACTGAATGCCTCGTTTTCCAGTGAGATGGAACAAGAAAGTATCTTGTTGGAAGCAAGACATTTTTGATGTGGGCAGTCTAATGAGTGCTGAGGCATGCGGTGCATATCGTTATGTTCTTCCTTCACTCACGATTTGAGTAGATAAAGGAGTATTTACTTGATGAATCACAAGTCTGAAATATTGAAAAGTTCAAATCTATTTCAGAGTGAAGATTATTGTGACAAGAGGATAAACTATCTACGATATGATCATAGGGGCCCACCCACCCGGGAGTGATCCCAGTCGTCCTAGGGTGGCGCACCAGCCCTTAGTGGACTGGTGAGGCCAGCCCAAGTGGGCTATGGCGCTAGGAAAGAAAACCAAAAGAAAAAAAGAAGAGGGAAGTGAGAAGGAAGAGGAGGACTCCTCCTTCCCCAAGCTGAATTGGAGTTGGAGTCCTCCTCTCCACTTCAGCCGGAGCCCTAGGGGCTCCCTTGAGCCCCAAGGCTAGCTCCTCCCCTCCTCCTATATATACTAGAGGTTTTAGGGTTTTTGAGACACAACTTTGCCACTTGCAACTCAAACCTATACCTCGTAGTTCTTGCTCTAGATCGATGTTCTGCGGAGCTCGGGTGGAGCCCTGCAGGAATAGATCATCACCATCATCGGCGCGCCGTCATGCTGCCAGGGAACTCATCTACATCCCCATCTCTCTTGATGGATCAACACGGGGGAGATCGTCATCGAGTTGTACATGTGCGGAACACGGAGGTGCCGTCCGTTCGGCACTTGATCGGGACGGATCTCGAGACGGTTCGTTGGATGGATCGTGCGACGGTTCAATGGACGGATCGTGAATACGTACCACTACATCAACCGCGTTTATTAACGCTTCCGCTTAGCGATCTACAACGGTATGAGGATCCGATGTCCCTCTCGTAGATGAACATCACCATGATAGGTCTTCGTTTGCGTGGGAAAACTTTTGTTTCCCATGCAACGATCCCCAACACCTATATACTTAGTAAAAGTTGGAAGGCTCGGCCTTTCTAGCCTGGTGTTTTGTTCCACCTTTGCCGCCTTAGTTTCGGCTACCGGTGTTATATTCCGTAATTGAGCGCTCCTAACATGAATGGGGTTGTTATGGGGACCCCCTTGATAATTCATCTTAGTTTAAAAGTGGTCTGGCAAGGCCCAACTTTGGTACTATTTGCCTAATAACTAATGAACTGCATCGGGAGCAATTCACTCGAGAAAACTTAATCAACCCCCGGTCTATTTCTCCTCATGAGTTTTGGTTAAAATTAGAGCACCATGCAGGGCCAACCCGGGGCAACTCGGGAGATGTCTATTTGGCCATCGTACGCTTCGCTTATCCGCCGTGTCCTGAGAATGAGATACACGGCTCCTACCGGATTTGTCGACACGTCGGGCGGCCTTGCTGGACTTGTTTTACCTTCGACAAAATATCTTGTGCATTGGGATTCCGGTGATGCTTTGGGATATCTCAGATTAGAGGTTTTCCACTAAGGAATCTGAGGAGATCACGAGTTTCGTGATCGAGGCTTTCTATGCGGTTTGTGGTAATTTGTGATGGACTAGTTGTAGCACCCCTGCAGGGTTAAATCTTTCAGAAAGCCATGCTCGCGGTTCTGTGGAAAACTAGGAAACTTTCTTTAACATCCGGTTCTAGACAGGTTGGAGTGAACTTAATTAAAATATTCCAACTTTGTGCGTAATCGTGAATGTCTCTTCTCGCGAGTTCCATATCTAGAAGAGGACACAATGGGGTTATGTCTGACGTAACTACATGTTCAGGATCATCAATTTGATCATCAGTGGTTCACGTACGCTATGCGTAGATCATCCCCCTCTTTTATTCTTGTACTCGTAAGTGATCCACCTCAAATAAATGCTTAGTTGTTGCTGCAGCCTCACCACTGAACCATACCTCATCCATTAAGCTTTGCTAGTCTCGATACCTTTGGAAATGAGATTGCTGAGTCCCTATGGCTCACATGTTACTACAACACCAGTTGCAGGTACAGGTATAACAATACTTTGACGTGAGCGCAATTATTGTTCTATTTTGAGTTCTTCTTCTTCTTCTTCATCGACCTAGGATGGGTTCCAAGTGGGTAGCCTGGGATAGCAAGGATGGACGTCATTCTTTTAACATTTGTTTTCGTCCGTAGTCGCACCCTGCTCTTCTTCATGATGAATGATTATGTTGTTCCACTGATGTGAACTTGATGTAGCTTGTGGCGAGTGTAAGCCAATTCCATGTACTCATCTCTTCAGTACGTTTACTTGTAATGATATCAATTCTTGCAAAACGACGAGATGCGCTTCTATCCCTTTCGAGGCCCTCGTGCCAGAATAAGGATAAGATCGCATCTTGGGCGTTACAAAGAGAGAGTCTTGTTTTTATTGCTCACTTCTATTTTAAAAATCATTAGGTCTTTTGGATGTCTTAAACTCTATTGTGTTTGATCATACATTTGGATTGTTGATGCTACTATTTCATACATTTGAGATGTCTACATGATGGTCATTCACTCATTTCATTTTTGTTATGTGCATCACTATTCAGTCATATCATTTACGTGGACCACCAAGTTGTATGTCACATGGCAGAGTGACCCATGATCCTAATCAATTGTGCATTTGCATTCAAATGAAAATTTAAAATAGAGCACAAATTTATGAGGAGCTCTTGCTTATCACATACTTTTCAAAGCAACGATGCTATTCATTGATTATATCTTTTGTCGAAGCTTTGACCTATATGTTGCCTTCAATTTCCAAAAGGGATTTTTATTTCCGTGCCCCTGGTTCGTTAGCTCTACTCATTTATCCCCACGCTCTTAACTTTTGCTCACTTTTCCCCACTCCCTTGGCCGAAACCCTGAGAACTGGTCATAAACGGTGGATGCCGTCGGGTCAGTGCTTTGACCGGTAACTCTGACGAGTGGGGCTGCGCTGACTGTGTCCCCCGTTGGACCTGATGAGTGGGGTCGTGGCGCATGGTGCCGTGGTTAGCCCGTTGGGTCGTGGTTAGATTCTTGGGCCCTGCGTGTGCTGTAACAACATGAGCTTGCTTTGCATGCACCTGCCTCCATCGATCGCTGATGGGCCCTGTGCGCGTCGTAATGACATGAGCCTACTATGCATGCACGTAGCTAGCCTGCCTCCATGTGCTGATGCCCGCCGCCACGTACGCTAACCGAACTCTTTCTACATGCTAGCCGCCACGGACACATGGACAGTCGCTGCTGCTGGTTCGTTTCATGTCAGACGCTTGTCTTCCCGATCCACTCGCATCTATTCAACATGGCAATTAAAGTTGTGCATGCGCGACATGAACCGCCCGCCTGCCTGCCTGCCACCATGCGTCGATGCGCCCCGCCACGGATGCAGCATTCCTGTGAGCCGCCACTGGAAGCAGCGTCTGTCGCCTCCTCGATCGATTCACAGTTCACACTGTCTCAACCTTTTACCACCACAACATCAATTCAGCATGGCAATTAAACTCTAGGGCATACAGATCGACGTGCGCCGCCATGATACCGAAGCGGCGAAGCTTGTTGTGCATGCCATGTGATCGAACTAGGCTGCCTGCATGCGCGCCATCACGGACGCAGCGACAGTCGTTGCCACTGGTTCCTCTCTTCTCGCACGCGTCTCCACCTTCCAAGTGCCACAGACTAGCTAGGGTGCAGTGCTACGTTTCGGGTTATGTTTTAGGTATTTTAGGGTTTAGGGCTTTGAAGCATCAACAAAAAGCATGTAATATATTTTTTGAAGCATCAAAAAACATAGCTCAGAGAGCATAATAACGAAAGCATACATGCGGAAGCATCAACAAACATAGCTCAGAGAGCATAATAACGAAAGCATACAATATAGGGAAGCCTACGATATATATCCTACATAGTGCCCAGTGCACTATGCATCTTCCTCGTTGGATATGGCTTGATCCGCCTGCGCTGCAGCCTGGTCCTCCTGGGCCACCACCTGTGCCTCCTTCTGCGCCGCCCGCGCTACCTGCATCTGCTGCTGACGAAGACGTCGGGCCTGCGCAGCTGCTTCCGAGCGGATGGAGTTAAGGATCACCACTTGGTCGGGCCACACATAGTAGATCGGCAGCGGCTCCTGCGGCAGCGCCTCCACGTCCAGCTCCTGCGGCGGCGCCTCCACCTCCGGCTCTTCCGGTGGCGCCTCCATCTCCGGCTCCTGCGGCGCGGCCTCCTCCTCCGGCTCCCCGATATCCTCTAGAGGCAGCCCTGCTTCCCTCGGGACTTGGGACCGCCGAAGGAGGTAGAGAATTTCTTCGGTCGTGTAGTACTGGCGGCATGGTGGCATGGTTGATGGGCTGGGGGAGGGCAGTGCTTGGGCCGATGGGAAAACGGAGTAGGCAAAGAGCTACAGCTGAGGGAGGGGAGTTTCCGTCCGGCTTAAATAGCATTGTAACCTAATCCCTAAACCGTCCCGTTTTCACACCCACCGCGGCATCAGGAGTGTACACGCGTGGGAAACTGTGGTTGGACTGATAAGTAGACTGTGATCAGGGTCAAATGTGAAAGAGCCAGCACGTTCACACACGATGCAAAAAAAACGATGCAAAAAAAACAACGCAAAAAATGATGCAAAAAGGACGCAAAAAATGATGCAAAAAAAAATGATGCAAAAAACGATGCAAAAAAACGATGCGAAAAATGATGCAAAAAAACGATGTGGAGTTAGTGGTGGGCGAGCAGCCGAGCACAACCAACGGGATCGCCTCTCGCGGATCGCCCCACGATCCAATGCTGCGGAGCCGTCCTTGTGATCTAATGGCCCGGAGCCTGCACGCAGCCTGCCCACCGAATTCCTTCTATAAAACCACATCCGAGGGCTGTCGTTTGGCGCCAGGGTGTGATCGGACGGCTGAAGTTGGGAGCTAGGGTTAGGCGAAAACCCGCGGGGCTTGGAGGGGTTTTGAGCTGGTCAATGGGGTTACGAAAGCTTTGACTGAGCGTAACTAATTTAAAAAAATCGAAAAATATGAAACCTTTGCCGTTCATTGTTTGATAAGACACATTAATGAGGAGAAATACTAAACTTGATCTATGGTCATTTTCATGAAAAAACCCTAGCTGGCACGATCGAGGTCAAATGAGCACCATTAATTTAAAAAAATAAAAAAATATGAAACCTGCGCACAATGTTTTCTTATGTGACATGTTACCAACCAAAAATCATAAACTTGGTCTATGGTCATTTTCATGAGAAAACCTTCACACATATGAGCTATCACCTACAAGATTTCATAGAGTTCAAGGAGATGAGGTAGGGTTACCTTCTGTTTTTGAAAAATTTACAAAAATCAAAAAAACCACTAGAGCTTTACTTCAAAGTGAATAAGAAGGATTTGAACTTAGTTTTACATTTTCATATTTTCAACGTGTTTTTAATAGTTTTTATATTAAAGCATATTTTTCGAAAGAAAATGTAAAAATATGACGATTAATTCAAAAAATACTGAGACTTCGAATCTACACTATATAGATTGAATAGGTGTTAATAAAAAACATTTGGCTCATTAAGAGTAGGTTCAGAAAAACTTGATTACAAATGGGGATGTTTACCCTAGCATGGGAGCTCATTTGGAGCACATTTCTCAAATTGAAATTCTTTGACATCCTCTAAATCACCTCAAATTTTGCACACATGATCTCCTATACAAACATAGATAGTTACCCTAGATAGTTTGCCAAGGTTTTTTTGCAGCATGTCTAATCAGTGAAGCGACACTGAACCAACATGTGTGATCATTGCAACACCTAAATTCATAGCTCACAACATCTAAACAGAAGTAACCATAGACCACAAGAAAATTTAAGGACACAACATCTATGGTCATTTTCATGAGAAAACCTTCACACATATGAGCTATAACCTACAAGATTTCACAGAGTTCAAGGAGATGAGGTAGGGTTACCTTCAGTTTTTGAAAAATTTAAAAAAATCAAGAAAAATCACCAAAGCTTTATTTCAAAGTGAATAAGAAGGATCTAAACTTAGTTTTACATTTTCATATTTAAACGTATTTTTAATAGTTTTTATATTAAAGCATATTTTTCAAAAGAAAATGTAAAAATATGAAGATTAATTTAAAAAATATATAAACAGAAGTAACCATACACCACAGGCAAATTTAAGGACAGACAAATATATATAGCATAATAGATGCGTTCCCATAATACATTGGGTACGCTACTACATTACTACCATAGATTCAGTTCATCACATCATAAACAGCCACATTCAGTTTACCAAAAGTAACGCAAAAGATAAAGATAAAACATGCTGCCACATTCAGTTCATCACATCATCACATCACACCGGCGTTAGTGCCTTCGCAAGGGCAGCATGCTGCCCCCTGATCATGTAGTCCTCCCCGCGATTCGTTGCATCCTCTGCATGAGACACAAGGTGATCGAAGCGGACATCCTTTGGCTTTGGCTTGGTGGTGCAGTAGGGGCATGACCACTTCTTGATCTTGCGATTGAAGAAGGAAGCAACTCCCTTGGCCTTGATCTTCTCCACCTCCTTCGATTTGAAGGACTTGAAGTTCCCCTTGTACACATCTTCTCCAGAATCATACTCCACACATGAATGAATTGCATTAATACATTATAGATTCATATACACCATGTCGAAGGAACTAAATGAACAATCTAAATTTCAAGCAGGCTTACCTCATATTCTTCGTCGTCACTATACTCTGGATCGGATGGGTCGAACCCAGTAAAGGCCAGCTTCCTCTTTTTCCACCATCCATCATCCTCTTGAATATACAATTACATCCATAACTAGTAAATACAGAAGCCAATTGAAAATTGAGAGATGCACACATGACGCATTGATCATAGGGCTAATATACTAGGCTTATTTGCATTTTCCATTGTCATGCACACACATTGAAAAATAGAGCTAATATAACTACATATTGTGGAAAAATTTATATACTAATGAATCAAATAACTTCTTAGTAAATGGATTCCATTTGGGCATATGACATTCAAAACCCCAATATCCGTAGCATTCAAAAACAAATCTAATAGGGACCCAATCAAATAAGCATACATGTCTGTAGCATTAAAAAACCCAATTTGTGTAGCATTAAAAACAAATCTAATAAGCATACATATGTGTAGCATTGAAGCACAGAGATTCCTATCTCTCATACAGATCTATGTAGCATTTTTGCACCAAAAAAACCCCCATCCCCCCATATAGAAAACCCCGGCCCATCCGTCAAACCAACTACTCTAACCATCTGTGCTACGGTATGAATCACAATCTAACCAATGCAGCAAACTCTACAAGCTAATATCCTAAATATTGCAACTAACAAGCAAGTGCAAATACCTCCTGCTCCTCGCCAGGTTGCGCATCACATGTATCGGGATGGACTGCGCCGCTCGATGTCGTCACCTTCTGCTCCGGCAGCACTGAGGCGGAGATCGCCACCTCGTTCTCCACTTCCGCAGCGGTTGCGAGTTTCCCCGCACCACCGTGGACGCCACCAACATCCTTCACTTCATCCGCGATCACCGCGCCCTGCAACTCCACTACATCTCTGGCCGCTGCGCCGTCGTCGCCATGAGCTTCCACCATCGGATAGATGGAGGCGATGAAGGTGAGGAAGAGGATGCGGTGGGAGACAGTGAGACGGCAGTTGGAGGAGAGCGAGATGCTTTCGGTTGGGGAGAGGAAGTCGATGCGGCAGGGAGGGGATTCGGGGGAAATGGTAGGGGCGATGCGCTGGGAGGTGGTTCCCCCTCTTTATATGATGGGACGTTTCGGGCATGTCCCATTGACTGCCCCCATCGACACGTGCTACCCCATGATCGCGGTCAGTTGCATGCGACCTATGCGGCCCCACTCGTCATAGTTAACGGTCAAAGCACTGACCCGACGGCAATGCCCGTTGTAACCTGTTCTAAGGGTTTCGAGCAAGGGGGTGGGGAAAAGTGAGCAAAAGTTAAGAGCGTGGGCATGAATGAGTAGAACAAACGAACGAGGGGCACAGAAATAAAAATCCCTTTCCCAAAAGGGGGAGACTGTAAGCACATCTTCTCCGTAAGGTGGTTTTGGTAATTAATAACAACATATGTGTCGTTGAACTAATGATTCTATCTGGTATATTTCAGAAAAGTTTAAAGGTGCATTGGCTAAGGATTGTGAGGAGAACCCGTAGATGCAATTTTAGGGGAATGATCCATGGGAAACAAAAACTTTCCTACGCACACACAAGATCTATCCATGGTGATGACCATCGACGAGAGGAGAGATCGGTTCCACATACCCTTGTAGATTGCTAAGTGGACGTGTATATAATGCGGTTGATGTAGTATAACATCTTTGCGATGAAAATCACAGTCCGTCCCACGATCTCATCACGATCCATCCCGCGATCCTATCCCGATCTAGTGTTGAACGGACGGCACCTCCGTGTTCAGCACACGTACAACTCGATGACAATCTCCGCCTTCTTGATCTAGCCGGAGGGTACAGAGAGGTAACTGAGTTGTCCAACAGCCTAATGGCATTGCATCGATGGTGGTAGAGCTGATCCGGCAGGGCTTCGCCATGCACTACCAAACCTAATCTAGAGGAAGAACGAATTAGAGGGAGGGAGAGGTGCTTTGCCTTATATTTTGTGTTGGCTGCCCTCGGTCCCCTCCAGTATATATAGGACGGAGAGGGAAGGGGTGGCGCCCTAGGGTTTCGGTTAGGGTTCGACTGCCGCACCCAAAGAAGAGGACTCCTCCTCCACTAAGGGAGGTGGAGTCCTACTCCTAGTAGGATTCCCTCCCACTTGGCCTCCTCTAACCTCTTTGGTGCAAGGGCCTTTAGGGGCTGGCTGCCCAGCGCACTAAGGGCTGGTGCGCCACCTCTTAGGCCCATGAGGCACATGGGGTGCGTGGACTTCTCCCGATGGACCCTCGGAACACATTCGCCATTCCGGGTATACTATAGGAAATGCAAGAAACAATTCCAGAGCCCAAATACCCTCTTCCTATATATCAATCTTCGTCTCCCGACCATTCCAGAACTCATCGTGATGTCCAGGATCTCATCGGGGACTCCAAACAACCTTTGGTCACCAACATACATAACTCAACTATACTGAAACATCACCGAACCTTAAGTGTGCACACCCTGCGGGTTCGAGAACAATGTAGACATGACCGAGGCACTCTTCGGTCAGTAACCCATAGCGGTACCTGGATGACCATATTGGTTCCTACATATTCTACAAAGATGTTTATCGGTAGAACCTCTATGTCAGGGCTTCAGTTAATCCCGTATGTTGTTCCCTTTGTGCGTCGGTATGTTACTTGCCCGAGATTCGATCGTTGGTATCTCTATATCTAGTTCAATCTCATTACTCGCAAGTCTCTTTACACGTTCCATAATACAAAATCTCGCGACTAACCCTTTAGTCACATTGCTTGCAAGGCTTATTGTGATGTTGCATTACTGAGTGGGCCCCGAGAAACCTGTGCATCACACGGAGTGACAAATCCCAGCCTTGATGCATGATAACCCAACAGACACCTTCGGAGATACCTCAAGATCACCATTATAGTCACCTAGTTACATTGTGTCATTTGATTCACACAAGGCATTCCTCCGATGTCCGAGATTTGCATGATCTCATGGTCATAGGAACAGATACAAGACATGTAGAAAACAGTAGCAATAAACTGACACGATCACATGCTACGTTCATAGTTTGGGTCCTGTCCATCACATCATTCTCCTAAAACAAGCTCGGAAACCTTGACCATCTTTGATGTGATCCCTCTATCTAACCAAATATCATGTCTATGGTTAGGAAACATTGACCATATTTGATCAACGAGGTTGTCCTTAGAGGCTCACTAGGGACAGTGTGTTGTCTATGTACCCACACATGTATTTGAGTTTAGAATCAATACAATTCTAGCATGGATAATAAACGATTATCATGAATGAGGAAATATAATAATAACTAAATTATTATTGCGTCTAGGGCATATTTCCGACAGTCTCCCACTTGCAATAAAGTCAAAAATCTAGTTCACATCACTACGTGATTCACACCCAATAAGTTATGGGGTTTAATCATGTTCTCCTGTGAGAGAGGTTTTAGTAAATGGGTCTGAACCTTTCAGATCCGTGTGTGCTTTACAAATATCTATGTCATCCTGTAGATGCTCCTACCACGCGCCATTTGGAACCATTCCAAAATGACTGCTCCACTATAAGAATACGGTTTGCTAATCAGAGTCATCTGGATTGGTCAAACTTGCATTGACGTAACCCTTTACAATGAACTCTTTTATCACCTCCACAATCGAGAAACATTTCCTTAGTGCTCAAGTTACTAAGGATAATTTTGACCGCTGTCCAGTGATCCATTCCTCAGTCACTCTTGTACCCCTTGACAGATCCATGGCAAGGCACACATTAGGTGAGGTACACAGCAGGGCATACCGTAGAGCCTATGCCTAAAGCATAGGGGACGACCTTCGTCCTTTCTCTTTATTCAGCTATAGTCAAACTTTGAGCCTTACTCAAATTCACACCTTACAACACAGCCGAAAACTCCTTCTTTGTGTAATCTATTTTGAACTCCTTCAAAAACTTATCAAGGTATGTATTCATTGAAAGTTTTATCAAGTGTCTTAATATATCTGTCTAGATCTTGGTGCCCAAAGTTCAAGAAGCTTAATTTAGGTTTTGCTTTGAAAAACTTCTTTCAAACAACCCCATATGCATTCCAGAAATTCTACATCGTTTCCGATCAACAATATGTCAACCACATATACTTATCAGAAATTCTATAGTGCTCCCACTCACTTTCTTGCAAATACAAGTTTCTCATAAACTATGTATAAACCAAAAAACTTTGATCATCTCATCAAAGCGTATATTCCAACTCCTAGATGCTTGCTCCGGTCCATAAAAGGATCGTTGGAGCTTGCATACTTGTCAGCATCCTTAGGATCGACAAAACCTTCTGGTTGTATCACATACAACCTTTCCTCAAGGATAATGTCGAAGAAACAATGTTTTGACATCTATTTGCAAGATTCCATTATAAAATTGCAACAACTTCTAACATAATTCCAACATACTTTTAGCATCACTATGAGTGAGAAAGTCTCATCATAGTCAACTCTTTGAACTTGTGGGAAACCTCTTTGTGACAAGTCGAGCTTTCTAAATGGTGACATTCACCATCATGGTCTATCTTCCTTTTAAAGATCCACTTGTACTTAATAGCCTTAAGACATTCAAGTAGTTCTTCCAAAGTCCACACTTTTCTTTCATACATGGATCCTATCTTAGATTTCATGGCATCCAACCATTCGTCGGAATCCACGCCCACCATCACTTCTCCATAGCATGTAGGTTCACTGTTGTCCAAGAACATGACCTCCAAGATAGGATTACTGTACCACTCTGGAGTAGTGTGTGTCCGTGTCGACCTATGAGGTTTGTTAGTAACTTGCTCTGAAGCTTCATTATCATCATCATTGGCTTCCTCTTCAATTTTGTGTAGGCGCCATAGGAACAACTTCCTCCTCCCTGCTACACTCTGTTTGATGTGACGGTTCAACAACCTCATCAAGTTCGACCATCCTCCCACTCAATTCTTTCGAGAGGAACTCTTTCTCATTTTTAGCAACAAACACTTTGCTTTCGGATCTGAGATAGGAGGTGTACCCAACTTGTTTTGGGTATCCTATGAAGATGCATTTATCCGCTTTGGATTCGAGCTTTTCAGGCTAAAGCCTTTTGACATAAGCATCATATCCCCAAACTTTAAGAAACAACAACTTAGGTTTCCGCCAAACCATACTTCATATGGTGTCATCTCAACGGAATTCAATGGTCCACCATTTTAAGTTAATGTGGTGTCTCTAATGCATAATGCCAAAACGATAGTGGTAATTTGATAAGAGACATCATAGTATGCACCATATCAAATAGGGCGCGGCTACGATGTTCGGACACACCATCACACTATGAAGTTCCATGTGGCACGAATTGTGAAATAATTTCCACATTGTCTTAAATGTATACCAAACACACAACTCACATATTCATCCCTACGATCGCATTGTAGACATTTCAGCCTCTTGTCACGGTGATCTTTAACTTCACTCTGAAATTCCTTGAACTTTTCAATACTTCAGACTTGTGATTCATCAAGTAAATATACCTGTATCTACTCAAATCACTTGTGAAGTAACTTCATAACAATATCCACTACGTGCCTCAGCACCCATTGGACTACATATATCAAAATATATTTATTTCCATTAAGTTACTTGCTCGCTCCATTACTTGAAAACGAGGCCTTCAATCATCTTCCCTATGCAGCATGATTTGCATGTCTCAAGTGATTGAAAATCAAGTGAGTCCAAACGATCCATATGCATGGAGTTTCTTCATGCATATACACCAATAGGCATGATTCAAAAAACAAGTGAGTCCAAAGATCTATCAGCATGGAGCTTCTTCATGCGTTTTTATACCAATATGACTCAAGCGACAGTGCCACAAGTAAGTGCTACTTTTATTACTATTTTGTATCTTTTGGAATCAATATTATGAACATGTGTACCACTATGATCAAGTTTCAATAGACCATTCATATTAGGTGCATGACCAGTGAAGGTTTTATACAAGTAAATAGAGTAATCATTATTCCCTTTAAATGAATAAACTTATTTCAATAAACACGATCCAATCATGTTCATGCTCAACGCAAACACCAATCAATATTTATATTTAACACTAATCCCAAATGTAGAGGCAGCGTGCGATGGTGAACAAAACAACCTTGGAAACTCGTCCAACACACACCGTCACCTTGCTTTTAGCTAGTCTCTGTTTATTTCGTAGCTTTTATTTCGAGTTACTAACATTTACCAACTGAACCAGTATATAACACCCATGTGCTACTAGGAGTACTAGTAAAGTACACATCAATAACATGTATAGCCAATATTCTTTTGTTGATGTTGCCAGCCTTCTTATCTACCAAGTGTTTAGGGTAGTTCCGCCCCAGTGATAATTCCCCTCATCATAGAAGCACTTAGTCTCGAGTTAGGGTTCAACCTTGGGTTTCTTCATTGAGTGACAACTAACTTGTCATCCTCTAAGTTTCCCTTCATTCCCTTTGCCCTTCTTGAAACTAGTGGTTTTACCAACTATCAACACTTGATGCTCCTGCTTGATTTCTACCTTCGCGGTGTCAAACATCGTTAATAGCTCAGGGATCATAATCTCTATCCATGATATGTTATAGTTCATCACGAAGCTCAGTAGCTTGGTGACAGTGACTTTGGAGCACTATGTCAATCACTATCTGGAATATCAACTCCCACTCAGTTCAAACGATTGCAGCATCGAGTTAATCTAAGAATATGCTCAGCGATTGAGCTTTTCTCCCTTACTTTGCATGCAAAGAATCTTGTCGGAGGTCTCATATCTCTCAACACGGGCATGAGCCTGGAATCCTAATTTCAGCTCTTGGAACATCTCATATGTTCCATGACGTTCAAGGCGTCTTGGGTGCCTCAATTCTAAGCCACAAAGCATGCCGCACTAAACTATCACGTAGTCATTAAAACGTGTATGTCAGATGATCGCAACATCCATAGACGATGGTCGGGAGTAGCACACCAAGAAGTTCATTAAGGAAATAAGCCTTCTGTTCAGCAATGAGGAAAATTCTCAATTTCCGGACACATTCCACATAATTGCTACTACCATATTTCAACTTAGTTTTCTTAAGAACATATCAAAAATAGGGGAGCTACAGCGCAAGCTAATCATCTACAACATAATTTGCAAAGACATTTTGACTATGTTCATGACAATGAGTTCAATTAATCATATTACTTAAGAACTCCCACTCAAATTGACATCCCTCTCGTCATTCGAGTGTTATATGATCCAAATCCACAAACTCAAGTCTGATCATCACGTGAGTTGCGTTGGCTTCAATGGTGAACATATCTATGTTGATCATATCTACTATATGTCTCATGTGTGACCTTTCGGTCTCTTGTGCTTTGAGGCCTTGTCAGTACATGCTAGGCTTGTCAAGTTTAACCCGAGTATTCCGCATGTGCAAAACTGTCTTACACCCGTTGTATGTGAACGTAGAGTCTATCACAACCGATCATCACGTAGTATCTCGAAACGACAAACTTCCGCAATGGTGCACACTCGGGGAGAACACAATTTTATCTTGAAATTTTAGTGAGGGATCGCCTTATAATGCTACCGTCGTCCTAAGTAAAATAAGGTGCATAAAAGGATTAGCATTACATCCAGATAATTAGTGACATGATATGGCCATGATCTTGTGCTTTTGATCTGCATCTCCAAAGCACCGACATGATCTTCATCATCACCGGCACTACATCGTGATGTCCATCTTCACGTTCTCCATCATTGTGGTGCCATCAAGGTTGTCGCGCCAACTATGTTGTTACTACTAAAGCTACTGAACTAGTGATAAAGTAAAGCATCACCAAGCGCCCAATTAAATTAAAGACAACCCTATGGCTCCTGCCGGTTGTTGTAGCATCAACATGCAAGTCAATATTTAACTATTACAACATGATCATGTCATATATCAAATATATCACATCGTTTCGTTGGCCATATCACATCACATGCATACCGTGCAAAAACACAATTCTTGTTTTACGTAGGTGCTATGGGTATATTGTTGCATGTTTTACGTAGGTGCTATGGGTATATAGCAAGAACAATTCTTACGTATGCAAAACCACAAGGTGATACACAAGTTGCTATTTAACCTTCTTCAAGGACCACTTTTGTCAAATCCGATTCAACTAAAGTAGGAGAAATAGACACCTGCCAGCCATCTTTATGCAACAAGTTGCATGTTAGTTGATGGAACCGGTCTCTTGTAAGCGTACGAGTAAGGTTGGTCTAGGCCTCTTCGTCCAACAATACTGCCGAATCAAGAAAAGACTAACGACGGCAGCAATCTGAATATCAACGCCCACAAACTCCTGTGTGTTCTACTCGAGATGCCAGCTACACATAGACCTAGCTCATGATGCCACTATAGGGGAACATTGCATGGGAAACAAAAACATTCCTATGCACACACAAGATCTATCCATGGTGATGACCATCTACGAGAGGAGAGATCAGATCCACATACCCTTGTAGATTTCTAAGCAGAATCATATATAACGCGGTTGATGTAGTCAAATATCTTCGTGATCCAAACGACAGTCCGTCCCACGATCTCATCACGATCCCTCCCGTGATCCCATCATGATCCATCCAGATCTAGTGCCGAACGGACGACACCTCCGCATTCAGCACACCTACAGCTCGACGAAGATCTCCACCTTCTTGATCCAGCAAGAGGGTGTAGAGAGGTAACTCAGTTCTCTGACAGCCTAACAGCATGGCGATGATGGTGGTGGAGGTGATCCGGCAGGGCTTCGCCATGCACCGGCGAACCTAATCTAGAGGAAGAACGAACTACAGGGAGGGAGAGGGGTTGTGCCTTAGAGTGTGTGTTGGCTTCGCTCTCTCCAGTCTAGTATATATAGGAGGGAGGGGGAAGGGGTGGTGCCCTAGGGTTTACCCTAGGATTTGCGAGCCGCACCCATAGAGGAGCAATCCTCCTCTACTAAGGTGGTGGAGTCCTACTCCTAGTAGGATTTCCTCCCACTTGGCCTTCTCCGCCTCCTTGGCACAAGGGCCTTTAGCGGCTAGCTGCCCAGCACATTAAGGGCTGGTGAGCCACCTCTTAGGCCCATGTAGCCCCTGGGGTGGGTGGACTTTTCCTGATGGACCCCAGGAACCAATTCGCCATTCCCGGTACACTACCAGAAATGCCCGAAACCATTCCAAAGCCCAAATACCCTCTTCCTATATATCAATCTTCATCTCCGGACCATTCCGAAACTCCTCGTGATGTCCAGGATCTCATTCGGTACTCCGAACAACCATCGGTCACCAACATACATAACTCAACTATAACGAAATGTCACTGAACCTTAAGTGTGCAGAACATGTGAGTTTGCAAACTATGCAAATATGACCGAGACACTCTCCGGTCAATAACTAATAGAGGGACCTGGATGCCCATATTGGTTCATACATATTCTAGAAATATCTTCACCGATCGAACCTCGAAGTCAAGGATTCAATTAACCATGTATGTTGTTCCCTTTGTCCATAGGTATGTTACTTGCCCGAGATTCGATCGTGGGTATCTCTATACCTAGTTCACTCTTGTTACCCGCAAGTCTCTTTACTCGTTCCGTAATAAAAAATTATGTGACTAACTCTTTAGTCACATGGCTTGCAAGGCTTGTTGTTGTCTTTTATTACCTAGTGGGCCCCGAGATACCGCTCCGTCA
This sequence comes from Hordeum vulgare subsp. vulgare, assembly GCF_904849725.1. NCBI lineage: Eukaryota > Viridiplantae > Streptophyta > Magnoliopsida > Poales > Poaceae > Hordeum > Hordeum vulgare. Next base: position 297,139,753 of record NC_058519.1, read on the forward strand.
CACGGAGTGACAAATCCCAGTCTTGATTCATGCCAACCCAACAGATACCTTTGGAATACATGTAGATCACCTTTATAGTCACCCAGTTATGTTGTGACGTTTGATACACACAAGGCATGTCTTCGGTGTCCAGGAGTTGCATGATCTCATGGCCATAGGAATAGATACTTGACATGCAGAAAACAGTAGCAATAAACTGACATGATCACATGCTACGTTCAGAATTTTGGTCTTGTCCAACACATCATTCTTCGTATGATGTGATCCCGTTGGGGAAAGACATCTCATGTCTATGGTTAGGAAACCTTGACTATCCCCCGGGGTGTTCTTGCATTAACAAAATTCTTAGATCCTCTCGAGGAACTCACGACCCCCGACACTTCGGTGTTGGAAGACGCGGATCTCACCAGAAGGACGACCTTCGTCCCCATCCCAGCCTTAGAGCTTTGCACGGTGAACACGTTATAGCATGGCTCGATCGAAAACACTCTGGGACCGACCTCGAGCACCACAAGGGGATCGGCGACATGGGTTCAACCCGGACAATTAAAAGGAACGAGCCCCACTGAAATCCCGGTGCTACACAAGCTACTCAATCAGATACAAGTCATGGGGATGACGAATGACGATGTTACAGTCTACGACGAGATCGGGCTTAGATCCGAAGACAGGGAAATCCACATCCCACCCATTACGCACCTGACCAAGATCCTCGAGTGCCCGAGTACATGCTCCCCGGACGAATCACGTGAGTTGAGGACGGTTTACATCCTAATCTGCAATTGTTGGGAGAGACCTAGCGCATGACCTAGGTGGGAACACAATAATCGAGTCTCTGGTCCATAAATTATGGAAATAAAAAATCTTTCCCCACCCACCACCCATACCAAGCATAACACGGATAATACGACTGCTCGACCACGTATGAAGTCATGCAGAAGCCAGGGGAATCAGGACACCACTTTTAGGCCAGATTCCTCCTCTTTAATAGGACCAAAGGTTGCAACAAGCGAGAGCTTATTCACGCTTTTCAGCAACATTGCCACGATGAGGGTATCCTTAGTGCCATATCCCATCGACAGATTCAATCCTGCACCGAGTTGTCGAACATAGTGCTTAAATACTGTGCCAGTGAAAGTACTTTACAAATTTAGAAGATCTGCAATGACCCTAGCCTCGCCGAACAAATCTAGACAAGACAAACACCCTCGGTTATAGGGCAAGTCACAACAGAAAACTCACGGAAAAGAACTCGGATGAGGACAAAATCGGTCCTTGACGTAATAATGGACAAGCCATGCCCCATACATTCCGCCCCGTCTGAACCAAGATCCACCCATAGCCTTAGAGCATGTTGGATCCTCAGGCAGGTCGTAAAAAGAGCAGAAACTATCCTCAATGCAAGACCCTCGGAGCGCCGGCCGATGGCACCGCCAGATACAACCAAAGAGATCTTAACGATCTACGAGACGTTCACCTCAAAAAATCTAAGAAAGAGAGCCTTTCGGGAGCTCCATTAAACCCATCATGTAGCCGCGGCAAACCCATGGTCGAACACACCTATCATGTTCGACCAGGGCGATGAGTCGACGGCCAGTACAGGCCGGGTACGAGCCACCTAGTCTTTAATCCCATAGTCAATGGCTTGAGACTCAACAAGGTACTGATGGAAGGGTGCAGTGGCCTCAACCTCATTTATGAGGACACGCTTCAAAAAATTCAATTCAAACAATCTAGAATCGAGCCTAGCACAACCACCTTCCAAGGTATTGTCCCCGGGAGAGAGGCCCGCTGCACAGGACGAGTAGCGCACGACGTAGTACCTGATACACCCAATAATTACAAATCGGAAGAGCTACTCTTTCATATCGTCCCGTTCCACAATGGTTACTACGCACTATTGGAACGTGTTGCCGTCACATGATTCTAGGCCATACCGCATTACGGGTACAAGAAACTCATAATTCCAGGGCCAAGCGGAGTGAGAGTAAACAATGACCACAAAAGTGCCCTCTGAGCTGAAATAAAAACGACATCCCTCGCCCGGAATTGCTGGGAGATACCCTCGCCGCGAAAGAACTCACGGCACTACGTGTTGTGGTAGATAAAAACAATATAATCCTCAACAAATGGTCCATGTCCTCAAACTTCAAACTGGCCGACGAAATCGTCAAATTCTAGGTACACCCGACGGATCCCAATAAAACAACATTAATCGGGGCACAACTCCAGCCCGAAGTCGACAAAGCACTACACACTTTTTTGTGCGAAAATTGGGACAAATTTACCTGGCACCTATCAGATATGTTAGGGATCCCTCGGGGGCTGGCGGAGCACATCCTGAACATAATTGCCGGTTTCAAACCTGTCAAATGGGCCTTGTGCCGATTTTCCGAACCTAAATGCCAAGATATGGGTGAAGAGCTTGCCAAACTACTGGAAGCCGGTTTCATCAGGGACATTAAACACCCCGACTGGTTGGCAAACCTGGTCATGGTACCAAAGAAGTATAAATCCTGGCGGCTATGTGTCGATTTTAACAACCTAAACAAAGCCTGCCCCAAGGATCCCTTTCTGTTTCCCCGAATAGATCAAATTATCGATGCTATAGCCGGCCATGATTCCTTATGTTTACTTCATGCCTACTCTGGATACCATCAGATCAAGGTGAAGGAATCCGATCAGGAAGCAACGACATTTATACCTTATGGGCCATTCTGTTTTAACACAATGCCATTCGGGCTAAAAACCACGGGTGCCACTTATCAGCGCATGATCCACACTTGCTTGGGTAAACAAATCGGAAAAACAGTAGAGGCATATGTAGACGATGTGGTCATGAAGACCAGATACGTCAACCAGGTAGTGGACGACCTCAGTGAGACCTTTGCCAACTTAAGGCATACAATAATCGGCTTAATCTGGATAAATGCTTCTTTGGAGTCCCCACCGGCAAACTCCTTGGATTTATCGTATCGCAAAGAGCAATTGAAGACAATCCGGCCAAAATCTGAGCAATGTCACAGCTCTCCATACCAACAGGGCTACGACACGTCCAAAAGATGGCAGGCTCCATGGCGGCCCTAAGCCAATTTATATCTCGTATAGGCGAGAAGGCCCCGCCACTGTATCGATTGCTGAAGAAAACCAAAGACTTCAAGTGAACCGACAAGGCCACAATGGCTCTAGAGGAGACAAGGTGATATTAGCCAGCAACCCCATACTAGCAGCACCTTTCACATGGGAGCCGATGTTGCTATACATCTTAGCAACCAATGAAGTCGTGAACGCGGTACTCGTCATAGAACGAGAAGCTGAGGGCCAACAACTATGGATTCAAAGGCTGGTCTACTACGTATCCAAAGTTCTCACGCCATGCAAAACCAGGAACCCACATCACCAAAAGATCGCCTATATAGTGTTTATGGCATCATGGAAGCTTCGACACTATTTCCAGGAGTGTGCGGTCACTTTGACTTTGGAAGTTCCGCTGAACGATATTATCTACAATAAGGATGTTACTAGCCAAATAGAAAAATGTGCCATCGAGCTCGTGCCTTCTGAGATCACCTACAAACAACGACGGGCCATCAAATCTCAGGTCCTGGCTGACTTCATGGTTGAATGGACGGAGGCCAAACTCCCCAGAGAATATAACACTTATGCACATTGGACGATGTATTTTGACAGGTCCAAAACTCTCGCCGATCTGGGGGTTGGAGTGATTCTCACAACCCCCACTCGGGATCATGTTCGGTACGTGCTACAGATCATGTATGCCAACTCAAACAATGCAACCGAATATGAAGCCCTGTTACATGGTCTTCGGATGAAAAACTTAATGGGCATTCAATGGCTCGAGGTATGAGGAGACTCTTATCTCGCCATTTCAAAAAACAATGGCGAATTTAAAGCAAGGCATCCAAGAATGGCAGTTTATAGGAACGCCATCCTCAAAATATCAACACAATTGGAAGGATAAGAGTTCCACCATGTCTCAAGAGACAACAACCAAGCAGCGGACGTTCTCGCCCGATTAGGAGCAAAGAGTGACCCTGTCCCTAGCAGCCTCTTTATAGAACGGTTCTTCAAGCCATCCATAGTATGGCAAGATGAAAAAGTCTGCACGGGGGCTAATGGCGAAGAGCAAGTGGTACCCCGAGCAACCGAGCATGATGATCAAGTCATCGGCGGGTCTTCAATTGAAGAAACGCCCTCGGCCCATGAGGTCATTGCCATAATTGCGCCATGGCCGGAACCCTTCCTTGCTTGTCTATTACGAAATGAGCTGCTTGACGACCAAATCGAGGTGCGACGTATCATCCGCCGATCAAAGGCTTATAAGGTCATCTAGGACGAGCTATAGAAGAAGAGCGCAACAGGAGTACTCCATCGGTGTATATCCGAGGAGGAAGGAAGGTAGCTTTTGGCCGAGGTACAAGCCGGTATGGTCGGTCACCACGCGACAGCATGGGCCCTAGTCAATTAGGCTTTTCGAGCTAGCTTCTTCTACCCGACGGCCCGAGAGGACGCCCACGCATTCGTTCAATGTTGTATGGGGTGTCAACTCTTTGCAAACCAAAGCCACATGCCCCCAACAGCTCTTTGAACAATTCTGATCACTTGGCCCTTCGCGGTCTGGGGTCTGGAAATGGTCGGTCCACTTAAAGGGAAGATCAAGAAAAAGAATACCTCCTGGTTATGGTTGACAAATTTAGCAAATGAATCAAAGCAAACCATCACCTCGGCCAAGGCTAAGCCAGCAAATCGAATATATCTCCAGTGCCATACACCGTTATGGTGTTTCGCATAGCATAATAACAGACAACTGTTCCAATTTCACCGCCTAGGAGGTAAAAGATTGGTGCGCAAACTTGGGCATAAAGCTTGATTGTGCTTCTATATACCACCTGCAGAACAACAGACAAGTCGAAAGAGCCAACGGGCTCATTATGAGCGGTATTACTCCCAGATTGGTCCGCTCCCTTCAAGACTCCGATTGCCAATGGGTGGAGGAGCTTGACTCCCTTCTATGGGGCTTGCGCACCACCACGAATCGATCCATAGGGTACACACCCTTCTTTATGGTGTACGGGGATGAAGCAGTCCTCCCATGTGAGATCATACACAACGCACCTCCGGTGCGTATGTGCGTGGAAAAAGAAACCGAGTTAGATCAGCAAGATGACTTAGATGCATTGGAAGGCGGGTGCGACATAGCTCTGGCCCGATCCGCTTTCTATCAACAACAAGCTCGGCACTCTCAGAGCAGGGAAGTCCGGGAAAAGTCATATAACATGGGATAACTCGTCCTACGCTTCCCCGAGAAGCAGAAGCATAAACTTCACCCAAAGTGGGAGGGCCCTTTTATAATCGATGAAATCCTAATAGGAGGAGCTTATCGCTTGCACAATTTCGTAGACAACGCCTCGAGCCGAACCCGTGGAATACAGCTCGCCTCCGGTGTTTCTACGACTAGACCACTATCGTCCTCCCTTTTTTCGTCACTTTTTTTTCTCGTATTGCCCACATTTTTTATCTTTTCTTGTAGGGATCATTAGTTGTTCTCGAGGCAGGTTCGGCTTAACCGAACACCCTTCGACATTTACCAAATTATCTGTGTTAAACGAAATGATCAAGTAGCACCAGGGGGCTTCCTAAAAAAGTTGTTCAATATATCTGTCATACCTACTTGTTCATGTATACATCTTGAAGTAAAAAACATCGATTCTTGCCATTTTATGCGTCAATTGAACTTAAGATTTTAGCAATGCTAGGTTGCCTCGCTCATGTGCTTACTCTATATGTCTCGATGTATTCTGCCAGAGGGTAAAGGGAGCACCACTGTTATTGTTACGACCGGTTCACATGGACACGTACATCAGACGGGTAAAGCCAAAAGCTAGCGCTTCTTGAGATACTACTTGATCGGCTAGGGCGATGCCCACCTACTCGGCAATTTCGCATCATAAAACTGCTAGCCGTGTTGAGCGGATAAACAGCTATACCGGCTACAAACCATGTAGCAACCTAGAAAAAGGAACCCATTAAGGAACTACTTTTTTGGAAGATGTTTCTTATGCCTTGTCGTAATATAGTATAATCCATCCGTATAACTTTTGTTTGTTAGTACCATATGGCCGGATTGCATGGTTATAGGAAAATCAATTCCTACCTTTGCAGGATACAAAGTACGAAACATTGCCTAGTTTATAATTCGGAAGGTAGAAGCCGATGGCCGGTTAAATATATAATTTTCAAAATATGGAGGGAAGTGCCTTAACACACAAATATCAATACATCTGATTCCACACTTGGTGATTGGTCTAGTTGATCTATTATAGCATCTAATGTGCAGTCCTTTTGCGACAAGCGTGCGACGGGCATCACTTGATCGTACACCAGATGTAGAGGAATGTCCTCCCAATTTGGTCCCATTGGTCCAACTCGGGCCATGTGCTCGAGATTTAGGCGTGTAATTAAAGCGGGTCTTCACCATAGCCCACGCCTCCTGAGCTCCTTCTCGGCCTGCGGGGGTCTACCACAATTTGAAGCGACTGCGGGCTACTGTAAATCGCTTGGCAAGTTCGGCCATCCCTTGTGGAGGGTTTTGGTTCGGCTATAACACTCAGACCATGCTCTCCATAGTGTTCCATGCATGCTGATGCACAATGGACACTTCCTTCAACATCCCCCCAAATGAAGTGGCATCCTCTTCAAGTCACCAAGTCAAAAGACATAATACTACGAAGGAACAAATTTTACATAATACTACGAAGGAACAAATTTTCATGGTCAACACAATAAAAATTGGATCGGTTCCAGGTTAGAGCTTTACTTACAGAAAAGACCGCCTTTCAATTTCTGGTTCTCATCTTGAGTCTGCGCCAATTGGGTTTAAAACTCTTAACTTCCTCGGCTTGTTTTTTATTTTCTTCCTTGAGATTGTTGTTTTCTTCGCGGCATCGCGTCAGTCGCGCCGACCGAATTCAAGCTGCAATTCGGCATATCATTGAGATTCTCTAGAGGCAGTCAAATCTTTTTGCATTTGGCCTATTGATTCACCTGCTATGGCAAATTGTTTTTCTATTAATGTATAATTTTAAGCAAATTCAACATATCACAAATTAACTCCCTTACCATGGGCTTCTCTGGTAATTTCTCCACATCTTCCACCTCGGCCCTGCTGGCCTTTAAATCAGCTTGGCTCTGTTGGAGATGTTCGGATAAGCTCTCGTTTTCCTGCTTCAAAGCCTACAGATTGAAAAGAACTTGACGTCGAACCTTAATTCAGCCGTCCCAACTAAATTAATGCTCGGGGGCTACTTGGTCCGAACTTCTGCTTGGATATTATAATGTCGACAACTTACCTGGAGGTGAGCACACACTTGCCTGGCCAGTTTTTTAAGGCCGCCTCGCGCGGGCTCCGAGGTACGTATCCGACGAATTGACAGCATTTAAGTCTTGTTCGTAAAATACGGGATGACGTAATGTATCCTTCCGCTGCCGATGGTTCATTGCTCTCTCATATTCGGAGTTAGTTACCGACAACACGTCTGAACACTCTAGGAGAGATCCCGTCTTCAGTACTCCGGGGTCCGCCAATGCTCTGGGTTTGGTTGATGAAAGCACAATATGTCCCTTGGTGGTTTTGATAATTCATGACAACATTCATTGTCTCTTGTACTAACACTTTTACCTAGATATTTCAGGATTAGTCCATGGAGAGCTTTGGCTAAAGGTTTATGTTGAGATGCCCCTTGATGCAAGAAAGGAATAAGATTGGCTCAAGCTTCAAGCTAGAAGACTCTTCATTTTATGTTTGTGAGAAATCAATTGTGAGTCCATAGGAAAGCCAATATTATTAAAAGGGGGTGAGGTAGTAAAATGAACTGATTGCTCAAGTGCTCAAAGTTAGCCACCAAAATGCTTGGTCATTTTTCCCACATAACCATTCTGTCCAATTCCACATACTCAAATTTTGTGTCACCAACTTTCATATTTCGGACACACCGAGATTCACATTAGACATAAACCCTAGCCATTCCCACCAAATTGGTGCAACCGAATCCATATCAGTGCTAACGAGTTCATGGTGACCAACTTTCTGTTGCCTCGGTACACAAAATCAGAATTTCCGAGTTTGAGTATCGGTGCAACCAAGTTTGGCCATCTAACCGTTAGCCACCTTTTCGGTGCCACCGAATTGTGTATATCGGTCTCATCGAGATTCAAAAGTTACAACCTTTGTGTGAATCGGTACCACCGAGTTTATGACTTCTGCGACACCGAGTTTACCACTTTAGGTGTAACGGTTGGATTTTGTGTGCTACCTATATATACCCCTTTACCCACCTCTCACTCATGGGAGAAGCACTCAGAACACACACTTCATTGCCAGATTCATTTTCTGGGAGAGAACCACATACTCATGTGTTGAGACCAAGATGTTCCTATCCAATCATTTGAAACTTGATCTCTAGCCTTCCCAAACGTCTTTCCACCAAGTCAATCTCTCCTACCCTTGCATATTCTGTGAGAGAGTGATTTTTTGTTGAGGCGACTATCTTTAGAAGCATAAGAGCAAGTAGTTCATTGATCTACCACATCTATTACCTTTTGGGGGGTGGTGCCTCCTAAATTGGTTAGGTGTCGCTTGGGAGCCTCCTACTTCGTGTTGTGGAGTTGAACCAATATGTTTGTAAGGGTAAAGAAACCGCCTACTTCATGAAGATCTAAAGTGAGTAAGGCTAGTCCTTCATGGGAGAAAGCCGTGGTGGAATAGACAAGGCCGCTTCTTCGTGGGCCCCTTGTGGGTGGAACCCTCCGTGGAGTCTCGCAGCCGTTATCCTTCGTGGGTTGAAGTCTCCACTAACATGGACGTACGATAGCGCCACCTATCGGAACCATGCCAAAAATTGCTTTGTCAACTCTTTGCGTTTGATCTCCTAAACTCTACTCCTTTACATGTGCAAAGTCTTTATATTTCCGCTGCCATATATGTTGACTAGCATGTGTAGGGTGTAATTGACTTGTTAGAACTACTGAATTTCTACCTTCCTTGAACTTGGGTTCGGTTAGGAATTTTATCTTGACAAGTAGTGTATTCACCCCCCTCTAGACAGATCTTCTATCGATCCCACAATTGGTATTAGAGGAGGGTCACCATAACCTTGGTTTATTCATCATTGGAGGAAGACGAGTGTGACTAGTTCTGGGATTTTTAGTTTAGAGTGCATATTCTTAATGGGGAGTACTTTAGGGAATGTAAAGATGAAATGCTTCATATATTTCATGAGTTCCATTGGCGCAAGTATGTTGAATATCCCTGTGCGACTCCCATTGATCCCAAACATCCTTCTCATGGTGATGAAATTGATATGCCTTGTAATATTAACACTATCAATCTAATCATTAGAGGACTACCAAGAAATGTGCTTAATCAGTTGCAAAACTTTGAGTGTGCTCATACCTTGTGGAAAGATTTAGAGAAAAGATATCCAAATTATTCCTTGAAAAATCTTGATATCATTGTCCACAAATGCATTTCTTTTCACAAATGCCAACCGATCCTAATTTTGGTAAACGCCTATTTGAGCTTTGTGACCTCATGCGTGCCGAAGGAGATGCCATTACTATTAAAAATATCATTGTTGAAGCCATTCAAATGTATAAACATGAACATTGTCATAGTCGAAATTCTTATGGAACTCTTATTTCTTATGAGGGAACTTCATTTGATGATGATTATGTGGAGCATGGATACAACAATGAATATGAGGACTTTGACATCGAATATGAGAAGACCATGAGTAATCTTAGTCTTATGGTGAACCTTAGAGACTACATGGCCGGTGGAAAGGAGTAGGTTCTCGACGGTGGATGCACCGATCACATGACATGAGATAAAGACATGTTCCATGAGATCACACCAAACCGTGGACCTCAAAGGTATGTGACTTTTGGAGATAACTCCAAGGGTAAGGTACTTTTTCTTGGTATGGTGGCCGTATCTCATGATAGTTCCATTCAAAATGCTATGCTTGTTGAATCCCTCGGCTACAATCTTCTTTCCGTATCTAGACAAGCAAACTCTGGTTTCAATGTGCTACTGACGAACGTTGAATGCTAAGTGTCTCGTAGCGACAAACATAAAATCGTCTTTACTAGTTTCCGTAGAAGTGATCCATATATTGTTGATTTCTCTAAGATATACAAACCATGTACATGACTAATTGCAAAATCTTCTAAAGGTTGGTTATGGCATAGAAGGCTAGGACATGTTGGTATGAGTAATCATGACAAACTTATCAAAGGTGATCATATTTTGTGTTAAAGATGTTATCTTTGACAAGGATAGAATTTGTAGTGCTTGTCAAGCAGGAAAGCAAGTTAGTGGAAGTCATCCCGTGAAGAACATCATGACTACTAGAAGATCACTCGAGCTGCTTCACATGGATCTCTTTGGTCCCAATGCTTACAAGAGTCTCGGTGGAAATTCTTATGGTTTATTCAATGCGGATATTTTTCTTAGATTTATGTGGGTATTATTTACTGATGATAAGTCGTAGGTACAAAATATCTTCAAGTACTTTGCTCGAAAAGCTCAAAATCAGTTTGAAGTGAAGATCAAGAAGGTTCAGAGCGACAACAGAGCGGAGTTCAAGAACATGAATATGGATACTGCTCTTGACGAAGAAGGCATCTCACATGAGTTCTCGGCAATGTACACACCTCAACAAAATGGAGTTGTTGAGAGGAAGAATCAGACTTTCATAGAGATGGCGAGAACAATGCTTGAAGAATACAAGACTACAAGACACTTTTAGGCGGAAGTCGTGGAAACAGCTTTCCATGCCATAAAACGACTCTATCTACCCAAGCTTCTTGGTAAAACGGCATATGAGCTACTCACCGGTAACAAATCACAAGTTGGATACTTTCGAGTATTCGGCTCTAAGTGCTATATTCTTGATAAGCATCGTCGCTCTATATTTGCACCTAAATCTTATGAAGGTTTCCTACTCGATTGCAGATTGAACTCTCACACTTACTGTGTATAAAAAAACTTCACTCCAAAAGTTGAGGAGACGGTAGATGTGAAGTTTGATGAGACTAATGGTTCACAAGTCGAACATTTTACAAATGAAGTAGGAGATAAGGAACCTTTAGAAACTATCAAAGACTTGTCCATTGGCAAGATTCGTCCCATAGAGGTGAAGGAAAGCACTTCATTAATTCAGGTGGAAGCTCCTACTTCGCCTCAAGGTGAACCACAAAACAACATGGAAGCATCCACAAGCGGGTCACGACATGATGAAGAAGAGGAAGAAGTACATCATCATGATCCACCTCAACCTTCCTCATCAACACCTCAAGGATACGGCAACGTGCAAGATGATTATGATGAAGAAGAAGCTCCACCATCCAACAAGAAGAATTTGTCAAGACTTAGAGCTAGAGTGGATAGAGATCATCCATTGAATCAAATCTATGGTGACATAAAAATCAGGAGAATCACTCACTCTAAATCTTATTTATCTAACTTTTGTGAGCATTATTCTTTCATCTCTAGCATTGAACCTTTGAAGGTTGAAGAAGGCCTTCAAGATACGGATTGGGCGAATGCCATGCACGAAGAGCTCACAACTTTGAAAGGAACCAAGTATGGAAACTTGTTGAAAATCCTGAAGGTGAGAAGTACATCATTGATACAATATGGGTGTTTCGGAACAAGCAAGATGAAGACAACCAAGTTGTACGCAAAAAGTCACGTCTCGTAGACCAAGGATACACGCAAGTCGAAGGTATGGACAATGGTGATACTTATGCTTGTGTTGGTAGACTTGAAGGCATTCTTAGTATTCTAGCTTATGCCAATCACCATGATATAACTCTTTATCAAATGGATATCAAAAGTGATTTTCTCAATGGAGAAATTGAGGAGGAAGTTTATGTTAATCAACTTCATGTATTTGTGAACCCTAAGAAACCTAATCATGTCTACAAACTTTGTAAAGCTTTATATGGTCTTAAACAAGCCCCTAGAGCTTGGTACAAATGCCTGGAAAAGTTTCTCATTGAAAAGGTTTTTGAGATTGGTAAAATTAATGCAACCTTATTCACTAAAAGAGTTAATGGGTAACTATTTTTTTGCCAAATATATGTGGATGATATTATCGTTGGATCTCCTAACCCACCTTTTAGTGAAAAGTTTGGAAAGTTGATGTCATAGAAGTATGAGATGTCCATGATGTGTGAACTCAAGTTCTTCCTTAGATTGCAAATCAAACAATCGAGAGAAGGTACATTTATCTTTCAAACCAAGTACACCAAGGACTTAATCAGAAAGTTCAACATGCAAGAATGCAAAGGTATGAGAACCCCCATGCCTACCAGTGGACATCTGGACGTCACTAAGGAGGACAAACTAGTTGATCAAAAGGTTTATCAATCAATGATTAGTTCATTGATATATTTATGTGCCTCCCATCCTGACATCATGTTGAGTGTTTCCATGTGTGCCCGATACCAAGCAGCACCAAAAGAGTGTCATCTATTGGCTGTGAAAAGGATAGAGACATACCTTATACATACAACAACTTTGGCATATGGTATCCCAAGGGATCTTCTTTTAATCTTGTTGGATATTCCGATTTGGACTATGCCGAAGACAAGCTTGACAGAAAATCCACCTCGGGCTCATGTCAATTTCTTTGGAGATCTCTTGTGTCTTGCTCATCCAAGAAACAATATTTGGTATCCTTATCTACTGTCAAAGTTGAATGCATTGCCGCTGCATCATGTTTTACACAATTACTTTGGATGACTCAAACGCTTAAGGATTATGGCATTCATGTCAGAAAAGTTCCATTGTTATGTGACAATGAAAGTTCTATTATGCTTACCTATAATATTGTGCAACATTCTAGAACAAAATACATCCAAGTACGACATCATTTCATTCGTGATCATGTTCGTAAAGAAGATGTAGATCTCAAGCATGTTCGTCCTGACAAACAATTAGCTGGTATCTTTACGAAACCACTTGATGAGAAAGTGTTCTGTCATTTGTGAAGTGAGTTGAACATCATTGATGCTTCAAACCTAATCTAGACTTACTCGGATGCATGCAGGGGCATGAGCTTGATTGCCCATTCCATGATGCCATTAATATGACTATCCTATATATTGGAAACTATGCTCCCTTGCATTGCATCTAACCTTTTCTAGGTACTTGGAAGAAATACACTCCACAAGATTGCAATCAACTCACATCAAAAGCAACCTTAACATTGCCAAGTATCAACAACTTTTTCTTCGGATATGGAGGAAGAAGACAACATAATCATATCCTTGACGATTCTATGATATTGTATTTCACTCATGTCAATTGGATATATATGTTCTTCCTTGTGTTACTTACCATTGTAGTTGAAAAGTGAACCCGAATGACATCGATTGCTCCCAACTAAATAAGATCTTCATCAACTTTGAGCAAGGACAACAAGTTCACCCACATGCCACGTCATCGACATCATTTGAAGGTATGTACTCATATCCTTGATAAAGCTTTACACCAATTCATGAGGTAAAGCAACTCAAGTGATATGAAGGCATTGAAATGCTTAATAGAAAAATGGGAACCCCATTTCACGCTTGACGATGAGTACGACCCATGATCAAACATCTTTGCTTGACTCCCCATGTCAAATACTCTAATATAGGTGAGCTAGTCATCGCCTCACATGTAGATAGACATTATTGATTGGTTCACATTTCACATTTCATATTATTTGGGAACCATTCAACTCTCATCTAAATGTATATATATTTCAAAAACAAATTTGCTGCTACCTTATGTTTCTCTTTTACTTTGGTTTTCTTTCACTATTGGTATCTTTTACAATTGACATCTTGAAGCATTTCTTTTGGTTCTTATCTATCTATTGTGAGTTAAGGAGTAGAATTTCATTGCAATTCGGTCTCACCGATCTGGAAAACTCGGTCCAACCAATTTCTCCCACGGGCCTGAATCTCATTCTCGGTTCTAAAGAACCAATTTGCCTCGGTGACTCCGATATTATAACTGGCTTAGCTATTCTGATTTTATTTCGTCTGGATTTTTTCCTTAGGGGGAGAAAGATTATCAATAATCCTATGATTCATTGCCTCCTAAAATCGCATTTAAAATTCTTCGAGACAAAATCCATTTTAGCATTATTCTTCTATGAGGAGAAAACTTCTCTTTGGGGAGAAAAACCTCAATGATCCCACAATATAAGAGGGAGAATCATCTAGGATCCCTAACATAGGGGGACATAATTCAAGGAACTCTTACCCATATATAAGGGGGAGAACATTCGATGAACCCTACCGACTATCTAAGGGGTTCAAGGAACCCCTATAATACAGAGAAGAATCCAGGATCCCTTTCTCTCAATGAGCCCTTACCCTCTGTGGACTTTTGAAATTAATGCCAAAGGGAGAGAAATATCAAGCTTCCATCCAATGAACTTATTCATAGGGGAGAAATATCACCAAGATGCTTACACAAAAGGGGATAACTATCAATCGGGGAGATATTTGTTCCTAAAGGTCTACCTAGAGGGAGATCGACCTGAAGGGAGATATATCAAAGCTTACATATTAAGGGTAGAGAGATAAATTGTTTTATTGGCTTCAACTTATCTTACACTACCTACTCCCAATATCTACAATGCTATGATTCAGGGGGAGATGAAATTATTACATATTCATCCATAGGCGAGAAAAGTTCTTATTTCTCTTGGAGACATATCCTTTCATCAAATTTTATCTTCAATATGTCTTCAATATCTTGGTACTTTTGAAGCTCTTTGCATCGTTACAATAGAGCACACTAGTGTTATCTAATATTTGTTTTCCCAAGTGTACTCCTATTATAAGACGCTCAAGATCCTCAAGGTAAGTATATGCATCATATCCTTGTTCATGAGGATCTCTTGTTTCTATCACATATTATTTGCAAGAGGGAGTTTTGAACATTGAAGCCCTTCATTCACATATGTTTTATGCATATAGCGAGGATGTCCATGACTTGTCTAGTCCTTCTACCTTGTGTGTGTCCATGCGTTCCAAAGCAATTATCCTTTTAAAGGGATTGCACACACTTAGGGGGAGCCTGTACGAGTCATGTTACCTTCAAAGCTATCATATTTGAATGCTTATCCTTATTTGAAGCTTTGATTGTATGTTGTCATCAATTACCAAAATGGTGGAGATTGAAAGCACAATATGCTCCCTTGATGGTTTCCATAATTCATGACAACATACATTGTCACTTGGACTAACACTTTTACCTAGATATTTCGGGATTAGTCCATGGAGAGCTTTGGCTAAAGGTTTATGTGGAGATGCCCCTTGATGCAAGAAAGGAATAAGATTGGCTCAAGCTTCAAGCTAGAAGACTCTTCATTTTATGTTTGTGAGAAATCAATTGTGAGTCCATAGGAAAGCCAATATTATTAAAAGGGGGTGAGGTAGTAAAATGAACTGATTGCTCAAGTGCTCAAAGTTAGCCACCAAAATGCTTGGTCATTTTTCCCACATAACCATTCTGTCCAATTCCACATACTCAAATTCGGTGTCACCAACTTTCATATTTCAAACTCACCGAGTTTGACCTCAGAGAGAAGCCCTAGACATTCCCACCAAATCACTACAACCGAACCATATCGGTACTACCGATTTCTGTCTGACCAACTTTCTGTTGCCTCGAACACAAAATCAGAATTCCGATTTTGAGTATCGGTGCCATGGAGTTTATCCATCTGACCGTTAGACACCTTTCCGGTGCCACCGAGTTGTGTATATCGGTCTCACCGAGATTCAAAAGTTACTGCCTTTGTGTGAATCGGTACCACCGAGTTTATGACTTTGGTGTCAACGAGCTTGCCACTTTAGTTGTAACGGTTGGATTTGTGTGGTGCCTATATATACCCCTTCAACCACCTCTCACTCGTGGGAGAAGTACTCAGAACATACACTACATTTCCAGATTCATTTTTAGAGAGAGAACCACCTACCCATGTGTTGAGACCAAGATATTCCAATCCAATCATTTGAAACTTGATATCTAGCCTCCCCAAACTGCTTTCCACGAAGTCAATCTCTCCTACCCATGCATATTCTATGAGAGAGTGAACTTGTGTTCAGGACACTATCACTACAAGAATCAGACTCTTTTCCATCTTCCATAACGGATGGCAAAGAGGTGATCCACCGACAGCAAAGGTCTTTGCCGTCAGCCTCCTGTCGGCAATGTTCCTACGACTACTTTCGACGGCATATCACATTCTTTGCCATCAGTCTGCCTTAAGCGGACGACAAAGGTCTTTGTCGTCAGTCTCTGGCTCCGAGCAGACGACACACATTCTTAGACAGAAGCCGAAAGGCAACACCTCCGCTAGGGCTAACGGAGGCTTTGCCATCTACCTCCCTCCCTCTCTTTGTCGTCAGCCTTCCTCCCTCTCTTTGCCGTCAGCCTCCTATCTCTTTGTGCCATCTTCTTTCCTCCCTCTCTGTACCATCTTCCGCCCTCCCTCTCTTTGTCGTCTACTTCTATGGGCCAGCACAGAGTTGGACTAGCGCAGGAATCATCCCTTTGCCATCAGCCTCCCAAGGCAGCGGACATCAAAGAGACTATATGGCTAGCTGCTGCTGCCCCAGGTTGCACAGCTGGATGCCTCGTGGCACCTTCGCCGTGTGTTGCCTGATGGAAAAGGCCTTTGCCATCAGCCGACACACGGCAAAGAGCCCATATTGTCATAGTTTTGTTTTTTTATTTCACAACACATATACATATACATACCACATATATAGGTCACAACTCATATACATATACATAACACATATATAGGTCACAACACATATTCATAGCACAAAGTTTCATCCTTATATATAAATATACATATAGTTCCACATATACTGTTCATCCATATATACATAGATATATATATAATTCCACATTGTTCATCAACTCAAATGTAAACTAGAATTAAAGCACTCCATCAATGCCAGCTTCCATGCATGTAGTACATCCAATGTGCAAAATGGGAATAAGAAAGTCAGAAGAAGAAGAACAACAACATATATATGATAGATAAGCTGAATTGAAGAAGAAATAGAAGAAGTAAGAAGAGAAGAAGGTGAAGAAAAACAAGAATGAGGAGGAGGAGGAGGAGCAGAAGGAGAAGGAGAAGGAGGAGGAGCAGAAGAAGAAAATAAGAAGAGAAGAAGAAGGAGAAGAAGGATGAGATGAAGGAGGAGAGAATAAGAAGGAGAAGAATTAGGGCTCCTTCTCCTTCTCCTCCTTCCCCTTCTGCTCTTCTTCTAATCCTCCTCCTTCTTCTTCTTCTCTTCTTTTTCTTGTTCTTCCTTCTTTTCATATCTCCGATTCTCCTCTTCTTGGAGCTAAATTAGCTAATTATGTCTTTTTGGAGCTAAATGGGCTAATTATGTCATTCTAGAGGAAAACAAGCTAAGTATATAATATTAATAAGCTAACCAAGGTTCTTATGCCATTTTGAGATTATTATGTCTTTTAGGAGCTTAATTAGTCATTTTATTGATCTAACCAAGGTTCTTATGATGTTTTTACCTAACTAAGCTAATTATGTCATTTTGGAGCATACTTAGCTAAGTATGTCTTTGTTGAGGAAAATAAGCTAAATTGAAGAAGAAAGAGAAGAAGCAAGAAGATAAGAAGGAGAAGAAAAAGAAGAAGAATGAGGATAATTAGCTAAGTATGTCTTTGTTGGGGAAAATAAGTAGAATTGAAGAAGAACGAGAAGAAGGAAGAAGAGAAGAAGGAGAAGAAAAAGAATAAGAAGAAGAAGGACGAGGAGGAGGAGAAGAAGAAGAAAAGAAGAAGAGAATAAGAAGGAGAAGAAGAAGGATTAGAAGGAGGAGAGAAGAAGAAGGAGAAGGAGAAGAAGGAGGGCTCCTTCTCCTTCTTCTCCTCCTTCTCCTTCTTATCTTCTTATTATTCTCTTCCTTTTTCTTCTCTTCTTCTTCTTCGTTCTTTTGATTTCTCCACTTATCCTCTTCTTGGAGCTAAATTAGCTAAGTATGTATTTTTGGAGCTAAATTGGCTAATTATGTCATTTTAGAGGAAAACAAGGCAAGTATATAATATTAACGAGCTAACCAAGGCTCTTATGCAATTTTGAGCTTATTATGTATTTTAGGAGCTTAATTAGTCATTTTATTGAGCTAACCAAGGTTCTTATGATGTTTTTACCTAACTAAGCTAATTATGTCATTTTGGAGGATAATTAGCTAAGTATGTCTTTGTTGGGGAAGATAAGCTGAATTGAAGAAAACGAGAAAAAGCATGAAGAGAAGAAGAAGAAGAACAAAAAAGAAGAAGGAGGAGGAGGAGAAGAAGAAGAAAAGAAGAAGAAAATAAGAAGAGAAGAAGAAGTAGAAGAAGAAGGATAAGAAGGAGGAGAGAAGAAGAAGGAGAAGAAGGAGGGCTCCTTCTCCTCCTTCTCCTTCTTCTCTTCTTCTTCTCCTCCTCCTTCTTCTTCTCTTCTTCTTCTTCATTCTTTTCATTTCACCTCATCTCCTCTTCTTGGAGCTAAATTATCTAACTATGTCTTTTTGGAGCTAAATGGGCTAATTATGTCATTTTAGAGGAAAACAAGCTAAGTATAAAATATTAATGAGCTAACCAAAGTTCTTATGCCATTTTGAGGTTATTATGTCTCTTAGGAGCTTAATTAGTCTTTGGAGGATATTTAGCTAAGTATGTCTTTGTTGGGGGAAAATAAGCTAAATTGAAGAAGAAAGAGAAGAAGAAAGAATAGAAGAAGGAGAAGAAAAAGAACAAGAAGGGGGAGCACGCGGACGAGGAGCAGAAGAGGAATAAAAGAAGAAGAAAAGAAGAACAGAAGAAGAAAGAGAAGAAGAAGGAGAAGAAGGAGGAGAGAAGAAGAAGGAGAAGCAGGAGGGCTCCGTCTCCTTCTTCTCCTCCTTCTCCTTCTTATATAATTCTTCTCCTCCTCCTTCTTCTTCTCTTCTTCTTATTATTCCTTCTTTTCATTTCACCTTTTCTCCTCTTCTTGGAGCTAACTTAGCTAAGTAGATCTTTTTGGAGCTAAATGGGCTAATTAGGTCATTTTAGAGGAAAACAAGCTAAGTATGTAATATTAATGAGCTAACAAAGCTTCTTATGCCATTTTGAGATTATTATGTCTTTTAGGAGCTTAATTAGTCATTTTAATGAGCTAACCAAGGTTCTTATGATGTTTTTACCTAACTAAGCTAAATATGTCCTTTTGGAGGATAATTAGCTAAGTATGTCTTTGTTGGGTGAAAATAAGCTAAATTGAAGAAGAAAGAGAAGAAGCAAGAAGAGAAGGAGAAGAAAAAGAAGATGAAGAAGGAGGAGGAGGAGAAGAAGAAAAGAAGAAGAAAAGAAGAAGATAATAAGAAGTAGAAGAAGAAGGAGAAGAAGAAGGAGAAGAAGGAGGAGAGAAGAAGAAGGAGAAGAAGGAGGGCTCCTTCTCCTTCTTCTCCTCCTTCTCCTTATTCTCTTCTTCTTCTCCTCCTCCTTCTTCTTCTCTTCTTCTTCTTCTTCTTCCTTTTTTTTCATTTCTCCTCTTCTCCTCTTCTTGGAGCTAAATTAGCTATGTATGTCTTCTTGGAGCTAAATGGGCTAATTATGTCATTTTGGAGGAAAACAAGCCAAGTATGTAATATTAATGAGCTAACCAATGTTCTTATGCCATTTTGAGCTTATTATGTCTTTTAGAAGCTTAATTAGTCATTTAATGAGCTAACCAAGGTTCTTATGATGTTTTTACCTAACTAAGCTAATTATGTCATTTTGGAGGATAATTAGCTAAGTATGTCTTTGTTCTGGGAAAATATGCTAAATTGAAGAATAGAGAGAAGAAGCAAGAAGAGAAGAAGGAGAAGAAAAAGAATAAGAAGGAGAGAAGAAGAAATAAAAGAAGAGAAGAAGAAGGTGAAGAAGGATGAGAGAAGAAGAAGGAGAAGAAGGAGGGCTCCTTCTCCTTCTTCTCCTCCTTCTCCTTGTTCTTCTCCTTCTTCTTATCTTCTTCTTCTCTTCTTCTTCGTATTCCTTATTTTCATTTTTCCTATTTCAATTGATCTCATTATGTCATTTTGGCGCTAAATTAGCTAAGTTATGAAACTAGTGGTTTCACTAACCATTTTGGAGCTAAATTAGCTAAGTTATGAAAGTAGTGCTTTCACTAACCATTTTTCCTAGTAGAAATCAAGTAGGAGCTTATTATGTCATTTTGGAGAAAACTTACGACAGTGGTCATCACGGAGGAGAAACACCAGGGTTGCTCGCGTCGGCTTTGTTTGGAGACGGTTGCCCTGGAGAAGGGTCGTGCGATGCCGCTCGGGAGTTATTCTGTAGAAAAGATATTTTGCAATGTATTATTTAGCAGGATGTCACTCAATTGTTAATACTAGTTTATAATGACCATTGAAATGAAACTCACCGTGCCAATACGAGCAACGGGGGAGGGGCTTGACCGGTCTTCTCGCACATAGACTACACATTAGGTTTTGCAGAGTCAGTGTTACTAGTTAGTAATGAAACAGACATTACACACATGATTTGGCTAATGTAAAAAAGAAACTTACCACAATAAGCTCGTACATGGACAGGTGAGCCGCCTCATTCCGGGCCCTCTCCTCCTCAATAAACCGAGCCGTGGTCTGGTCCCTCTCCTCAAGAGTAGCCTCAAGAGAAGCCTGGCTTGCCAATCTCTCTTTCTCAAGAGAAGCCTGGTTTGCCGCTCTCTGTTTCTGAAGAGCAACCTACAACACCATTCCTCGTTACCACAGTAATGATCGATGGCCACACACACAATGAAATGGATGAAAGTTTTCTGAGTCCATGCAACTAACCTCGATGGCAAGATCGACTGGCCATGGACGGTGCGTTATCTCAGGACAGGAGCTCGACTCGCGCGCCTTGATCTCCGGGAGAGTGAGTGGAAAACATATTATCCCATCTCCAATCGCTATCGAGCCATGGGGCCTCCCTCCACCAGATAGCCTCACCAGCTCTGGATCCAAAGGTTCCTGGCTCGGGTTAAAGTCCTCCCCTTTCCAAGCCTTCCCCGTGTCCATGTATTTCACGAGCTTGTGGTGGGATGAGATGTTGGTGAAGTTATTTGGATCATCTAGGTCAGACTCAGAGAATGCTTTCGCCTTCTTGTAGGAGGCGGTATGGGCCATGCCTTAAAGGTCGTACAACTCTGGCATCTCTGTCTTATTGTGATGCGCCTAAAAGAAAGGAACAAAGTATTAGTAAGGGGCTCAAGATAGCATGAAGAATGAATTGCATGAATCATGAAGCAAACCACATACCCAGTTTCGTCCGAACTGATGTAAGTTGGCGCTGCCTTGACGGTGTGGCACACCAACCATTTGGCTACGCCGATCCTTCCCATTGTCGTGCACGGCTCGCTAGTTGCCTGTGCACCACTCATCCACCAACGCCTCCCAACAATCTATCTTATCTGCACACCATCTCAGGGGCACCTATAAGTTATTAGAAAGAATTTTGAGTGCTACGCCTATGAATCAAATAAACAAAACTACGTACAAGGCCTTAAGAATAGGTAATTACCTTCATGTACTGCTCCTTCTTCACATACTTTCTGCGGCACACCTCCTTCTGCTTCTTAATACCACGCATGGCGTAGTAGTCTCGAATGGCATGCGGCCGAGCCTCGTGGCGTAAGTTCTGTAATAACCGTCTACTCTCCGCCTCGATAACCTTGGCCGCCTCCTCCTCATATCCCTCCTCACACCTATAGAAGGTCTGCATCAAACGAGACAACACTGATTAGTACAATAATTAGCTATATTGTTAATTTTAGATTGTGTAAAAGGATAATTTAAACAAAAGTTGTTGATCACCGTCTCGGCCCTCGTGTGGCACAAGACACCATCTATAATCTCCTCCGGCGGGGCCTGCGTAGCCTCATAGTGCTCCCAGGTAAATCCTAGTGTAGGAACCTGACCCTGACCTGACAACGTGACAAACCCCGGGAAATTTGTCCGACAAAGCACACCAAGGACGCTGTTCTGCTTGCGGACTCCACCGGGGTGTTTCCATCCCCTGCAGTATGATAAGGTCAACACATGAGATATTTGAAGAAACTTGAAGGCAGAAGCTAATAAAAGAGTAAATGTACTTACCTATCCCCTTTAGGATTAATCACCGGCCTCTGCTCGCGGGTAGCCGGCGCGACCGGGAGACCTGTACTACCACACTTGTACACGGTGTCCCCGTCCACCTGCACGTCGCCTTAACTATCCGTAGACTCATCCCCGTCATCAACAGAACAACCACCCGGACCCTCGGTCGAATCCGGCACCTCGGCCTGATCCGGCGAGGCACCCCATCCGGATGTCTCCACGTCGGCCGAAGCGTGTGTGGCAGGCATCTCCTGGGACGTAGCCTCAGGAACGGGAGTCTCCTGGGACATAACCTCAAGAACCGGAGTCTCGTGGGACGTACCCTGAGGAACCGAAGTCTCGTGGGCCGAAGGCACCTCGACCCGAGGCTCATCCTGGACCGGAGTCTCATGGGCCGAATGCCCGTCCACCCGAGGCTCCTGGACCGGATTCCCCATAGCCTCCTCCGCAGACGGGTGCACCATAGTAGTCCTGTACTCAGGTGAATGAGCTGGTGGTGGTGGCGAGGATGGCGCAACTCTCCGCCTACCTCTTCCGCGGCCACCACCTCTCCCTGTACCCTTCCCCTTCTTCCCTACCGGACTAGCACCTCTCCCAGTGGGCAATGTCGCAGACGAAGAAGCACCCGCGGGTGGTGTCGTCAGACTATCTGCCATGGCTCTACGGAGAGATAGGGGTGGAACGGAAGTACCACCCCTCGTGCGAGCCGCCAAAGAAGAACCCGTCGACCGATCTGGACCCGCGCCCACCATCTTTCAACACCTGCTAACCTGCCATGATAAAGATTAAAAGAAATTATTACAACATAAAGAAATTTCATAACTGACATGAATAATAATATGTACATATATAATTTAAGTTGAAAATCTTACAAACTAATAATCATCATCAATAAATGCATCATCATCACCACTATCCCGCATGTCTTCATGAATGACGTGCTCATCGGGTTCAACGGCATGAAGTTGTGGAAGACCTTTCTGCAATCGATCAAGCATTGACAGGTCATCCACATCAGTAACATCTTCTAGTTCCATCTCTGCTGGTTCCGGCTAGGGGTGAAGTCGGATTCATTGTCGCTGTCTACTTCCATGTTCTTTCGTGAAGCACGACGGTTCTTGAAACGTTTCTTGGAAAGACGTCTTTCTTTTACGAATTCTCCATCATATGTGTCTGGGTTAATGTGAGGTTCATAATCATGTTCATTTGGGGGAGGTGGTCTAACACGTGGCGACACTTCATAAACAACATACCAACCTTCCAGATTCTTATCAGTTTGGTATGCCCACGGTAGAAAGATAACTTGGGTCGCCTTTTGAGCCGTAATATAGACATCGGGAACATCTAAATGGGTGTTTGGATTGATTTCGACTAGTCCTATATGTTCATGAGTCCTTCTAGTCTCCTTCGGTTGGAACCAATAACATTTGAAGACTACGACGTTCGATGGGTTTTCACCATAGAATTGAAGTTCATAAATTGCTTCAACTGTTCCATAATACTTGATACCACCTTCGTCGATAGCAGAGACACAACCATTTGTAGATTTTCGGTCGGACATAGATAGCTCTCTGCCAAAGGTACGAAAGAGATACCCGTTGATGTTGTATTTCTCAAATGAACGGACCTTATAGTCAAAACCATTAGCGGCTTGTCTCAATTCGGCGTCCATAGACTCTGAATTACCCTACAAGTTGAATACGAAACGATTGTTGCATTAGTCGAAAGTTAGACCAAGAAATGAAATGGTCCATTATTGATAATAACCGTTTGTTTGAACCAAGAGATGAAACCGGCATAGCCGCCTCCATGCTTTGCCAGAAGCTCATACTCTTCGACGGAATCATTTTGGATCACCGCGCCATCCGAGAATTTGGCGACGTTTCGGATGTATGAAAAATCCGGGAATAAGAGGAGTTCAAAGGAATTAGAGTTACGGGAAAAATTTGAGAACTTACTCGATGTACGGCCGCACTTCTATTAGAAATAAAACAAATATGTCAACTAACGACCTTATGGCAGTGACACTCTCATAAAAGGTCATAAATCTATGACCATTCGAGATCAATTGGTCGTATGCTGTCCGAAGGGGTCCTAAACCCAGAAACTAATGACAAATTTTGTCGGAAAGGTCGCAACTTCCTTATTTGGAATGGTCGTAAAGTTGACAGCTTCGGCCACTGGCTTATTTCTAGCTGGTAATGACCAATATGAACGGTCATTACTAATTATTTCAAATGCAATATGAATGGTTACGCAGCCACCTCAGCAACCTTAGCTTACCTGGCATTTTTATTCACTTCTCGTTCAACAGGAGCACAGACACTGACCAGTGGGAACGAGGCTGCGGCGACTCGTGGACAGGGCTCCTTAATTCGCAAAAAGATGCGCATGTGGGAGTCGAACCCACAATCACTGGGCTAGTGCGCTTGTTCTCTACCACTGGGCTAGAGACGGGTTGTTGGTTGTGTACGAGAATTATTCTGTATATTATATAAAATCACAGCTCTCGCGTATCATTTACAAGAGGGACCGACGGGGAAGGCGACGGCGACCGACGGGGCCAACACTTAGCGAATTCGGACAGGGGCCAACACTTTGCCAATTTTTGACAGGGATGAGCAAATCTAGATCTTGGGGCTGCGGTGACCGACGGGGATGGGGGCGGCGGCGACCAACGGGGATGGGGGTGGCGACCGACACGGGCGGTGACCAGCGGTGGTGGTGCTGACGCCACGACCACCTCACCCATTGGCAATGGTGGTGGTGCCGACGCCACGGCCACCTCGGCCACGACGACCTCTCGGTCAGTGGAGGTAGCAGTGGTGGTGCCGCTCACCTCAGCCACCTTGCCCACTGGTAGTGGTGGGGGTGTCGCTCGCCTCGGACAGTGACCTCACCCACACATGGGGGACTCGCCGCCATCGAACATGAGGGACTCACCGCCGAGCATGGGGGACTCGCTGCCGCCGCTGGTATGCTCTCTTCCCCCTCTCCTCTTTCCCCTATCCTCTCTTCCCCCTCTCATGCCCCCCTCGCCTCTCTATTGATGAATTTGGTAGAAATTGTGAAGAGAATTTATGTTGATGAAATTGTTAGGAGAATTGCAGTTAATGAAATTGTTACACCTCTAAATATGAAGGGTGTTGATGTAGATTTGATGTTACACCTATGAATTTTCAGCCTCAAATATATTTAAGAACATCAATATTGATGCAGATTTGATGTAAACTAGGAAAAATCTCATTGATGTAGATTTGATGCAATCTTTGAAATGTCATTCATGTAAATTACAGTGTTGTTATTGTTGGTAGTTTAACCAAAATAGTTCTTTGTGGCAGCCTATGTTGTTATTGTTGGTGATTTAACCACAGTAGTTGTTTGTTAACCACAGTGATTTAACCACAGTAGTTGTTTTTTGTGAAGCACCATGTTTTTGTTAGCTTTTCTTTTCTCCCATGTTCACCACAGCATCTGTATTTCTATTTGAAATGCTTTTTATTGGTCCCATGTGAAATCAGTAAACCATGTGAACTCGACTAAAGTAGTGACAAATTGTAAATAGCTGAATGTTGTGGTTAGGCAGTTTGCATATAAAGTTTGGTACCTACCTTATTTTCAGGACTTTTAACTGCCATTACTGCCATCCATTCTCATTAATTAATGTTGATGCACTTAGATAGATTTGCTAACTTGCAACCATTGCTTTCTTTGGCAGATGGACAGAAGCTGGATTAGAAAAGGAGTTAGAAGGTTTTCGAAATAACATATGAAAGGAGTTGATGATTCGGGCAAATTTTTCCAAGGATGCTATCATTGTTCGCCATGCTGTAATTGCCTCAATCGTTCGAGAAAATCTCAAGGAGTAGTGGAAGATCATCTTCTTCTTAATGGGATGGCCAACACATATGGTAGATGGATATATCATGGAGAACCTTTAGCCGGACAACCTCAACATATAGAAGCTGATACATAGGCCCCTCATATGATGGGTGGTGGTGATGCTGGCATTAATTTTATGGAAAATATTTTGGGAGAGAATGCTGGTTTGGATGAGGAGGATGGGCATGAAGATGATAGGATTCCTAACCTATTGAAGGATCTGTACGATGCTGAAGATCGTGTTGATGGGCAGAAGTTGATATTTGCTCAGGTGTTGGAGGAGGCTAAGCACGCAGCTCATGAAGGGGGTAAATTTTCAAGATTTACCTTCACCGTGAAGTTACTCCACATCAAGTCCTTCTACTGGATTAGCAATGCTGCATTCAATGCAATACTCCGCCTTTTGACCTTGCAATTCCCTGATAGCTGTGTTCCTAGGTCTTATGATGACGCATTAAGCATAATCCGCACGCTGGGGCTAGGTTATGTTTCAATACATGTGTGCCCAAATAGCTGTGTCTTGTTTCAGAAGGATTTTGCGAAGCATGACAACTGTCCAAAATGCAATGCCTCTAGGTGGAAAGATGCTGATGGGGAGAAGTCAATACTAGAGAAGGTACTCAGGCACTTTCCGTTGATACCAAGGCTGCAGCGGATGTTTATCTCGAAGAAATCATCGTAGGAGGTACAATGGCACAAGCTTCAGTGGCAACCTATGGACAATGAGCTGAGCCATCCAGCGGACGGAGAAGCATGGAAAGAATTTGACAGTGAACATGGAGATTTTGTTGTAGATCCAAGGAATATAAAACTCGGCATTGCCACAGATGGCTTTAATCCGTTTGGGAACATGAACACATCTTATAGCATGTGGCCCGTTTTTGTGGTGTTGTACAACCTGCCACCATGGGCACGCATGGATTAGTACAACTTCATGATGTCACTGCTTATCCCGGGTCCAGAGTGTCCAGGAAAGGATTTTGATGTATTTATGGAGCCCCTTGTAGAAGAACTGCTACAGCTCTAGACTGGTGTACCTACATACGATGCGTCCAGTCCGGAAGAAAAGTCCAATCTACGTGCTGCAGTCATATGGTCCATCCATGATTTCCCGACACTGCACACTTTGTCTGGCAGGATCATAGCGGGTTATCAGGCATGTGACCATTGGGACAAAGACCCTTGCTCAAAGAGAATAAGGAGCAAGATCTACTATATTGGGCACCGCCTCTTTCTTCCCCGAAACCATCGCTGGAGAAGAAGCAAAGATTTTTATGGTGAGAATGAAACCCGTGACAAGCCAGCTAAATTCACTAAGGAAGAGCTGGAGCAGCAACTTGAGAAGGTGAAGGATGTGAGACCAGGAAAGCTTGCAAAGAAAATAAAGCGCGCGGAAGGTCAATGTTGGGACCGGAGGTCTTGTTTGTGGGACCTGTCATACTGGGCTGGTCTGTAATTAAGGCATAATCTCGATGTAATGCACATTGAGAAAAACATATGTGGGAATCTGCTAGGGACATTTATGATAATTGAAGGGAAGACAAATGACATGGTTAGTTCTAGGCTTGATTTGGAGGACCTAGGCAAAAGAGAAGATTTGCATCTACAACATGATGAAGCTGAAGATACATTTGAAATACACTCAAGTTAACTGTTCTGGAAAGACTTGAAAAAGAAATCCCAATTATTCTTTACAAGCTTGAGAAGATTTTCCCTCCAGCTTTCTTCACCGTGATGTTCCATTTGGCGGTGCACTTACCAAAAGAGTCAATGCTTAGAGGCCCTGTGCAATACGGTTGGATGTACCCAATCGAAAGAAGGCTGCTTACTTGTAAGAGTTATGTGCTAAACAAGGCAAGACCTGGAGGTTCGATTGCTGAAGCATATGTCGTTGACGAGTGCTTGACTTTTTTCTCTAGATACTTTGGCGATGTGGAAACAAGATGGAACCGACCAGGCAGAAATAGAGAGCGGTCTGCTTGGTATGGTGGTGATTTCTCGGTTTTCAACCATGGTGTGAACTTTCTTGGAGCCTCGCGATACTTGGAGGCTGGTGATGAGTATGACAAGATGGTTTGGTATGTGCTCAGCAATTGTCTCGAGCTTATACCATATATCGAGTACGCTATATCTTGTGCAGTCGTTATTTATTTACTTTTGCTTGGGTTGTTGGCTCCAGCCTAATATTTTAATTCACATGTTTTGTTGGCATTGTAGGAAATGCAAGGAAGAGTTAAATCAGGAAGAAAGCCAGATGAATGTTGATACAAGGGTTGCCAATGGATTTGCTAAATGGTTTAAGAATCATGTTGGAAAGTTTCATGAGGAGAAGAAGGTCAGTGATGATCTATTTGCTTTGGCATGCTTACCGGATAAGCAAGTGCGAGTGTATTCAGCATGCATTGCTGATGGTGTCCGGTACCACACCGTTGATCGCGAGGAAAAATGGAAGACAAAAAATAGTGGAATCATCACTGAGGGGTGACATGATCGTGAGAACATTGACTACTATGGTCAGCTGAGAAGCATCATAGAGTTGCAGTACAACTCTAGTTGAAGCATCCATCGCTCGGTTGTCTTATTTTGCTGTGACTGGTTTGATCTTGGTAGCAAGAAGAAGAGACGCTCTTGTATCAAATATGATGGCCACTTCAAACGCATCAACACTTCGAGGTGCTGGTATAAGAGTGATCCCTTTATTCTAACAACACAAGCAACAATGGTGTTTTACCTACCAGACACTCTTTTGCACGAAAAATGGCGAGTTGTGCAAAATTTTGAGCACAGACACTTGTGCAGTGTGACTGAAAATGAAAGTGAAGTGGAAAAGGGCCCCGGTGGTAGTGGCCTAACATAGCAGGATGATGACTGTACGGAAGTTCCGGTGCAAGCTGGTGATGACTCTATGGAAGTTCTGGTGCAAAGCAGAGTGCATAGGGATTGGGAACGTGTGCTCATTGATGCTGCAACAGTTGAAGGCATCAAGAAAAGAAGAAAGGTGGTAGCGGATGTACATGAGAGCGAGGATGAGGAAAACAGGACTGATCATACTATGCTGCAATATTGTAGGGACGATGAGGAAAACAGAAGTGGGCATAGAGTTCTTGGTTTTGGTATCGACGACGATGAGTAGCAAATAGACATGAAGGTAAATATTGTCTCCTTGGTGATCTAAAACTATTACTACATGTTCCTTGTTTTCATTGGTGATCAACCTTGTCTCCAGATTGGTAATCCTCATGTAGTTTTTGTACTACAATTCTCTCCAGGTAGCAAAATGCATGAGACTGATGGTTGTAGTGATGGAGAGGCAGGTGGTGAAGATTTAATGCAAAATTATGTAGTTTTGGTGATCATGGTGGCTCTAGTGATGGAGAGGAAAAATGCATAGTGGTGATGTATTTTTGGTGGTGTCTGTAGTTGTTTTGGTGCCATTTTGTTAATTTGGTCAGCACTGTTGGTTGTGTTGTGATCCTGATTAAAAATGTTGTCTTGTCATGCAAAAGATTGCAAAATGATGTTCCTGAAGTTTGTTTGACCTGAACTAAGATGTTTGTTTGCATGAACTAAAGTTTGTTTGTATGAACTGAGATGTTTGTGCTGTAATCCTGTTTTTCATACTATTTTCAGAGATCCTGATACTATTTTCAGAACTAAGATAATGAGCAACAAATATGCGCAAGCGGGGACTCGTAACCATGGCCGTGCGCTCATTTCACTGAGTTTCTACCACAGGGCTACAAGAGGTTGTTGGTTATGTACTCTATGCCCACCCTTTTCAATATATGTAACCAGTCATGTGTCAAACACTCAATCCGCTCCTCCTCTCCACTCGACCCGCTCCTCCTCTCCACTCGACCGACTCGCCCTCTCCGCCGCCACTGGCTCCTTCCTCTCCCACCGCCGCCGGCTCCGTCGTATCCCACCACCGCCGGCTCCTTCCTCTATCTCGAGGTATGAATCTACCGGCTCCTTCATGAGATTAGTAGTTTTCTGCTATTGTTTCGATTAGGGTTCTTGCCGCCGCCTAGATAGGATTGGATTAGATTAGATTAGGGTTTGATTAGGTTTGTTGGGTGCGTGTGGTTCGGTTGACTGGTGGAGCGTCCTGGTGCTCGCTACTTGCTGCGGCGACAAAAGTCCTTCCTTGGCGCTAGGAATTCTTCTTGTTACTTCTCTGGTTTGCGTCGGTTTTTCCCTTGAAGAGGAAAGGGTGATGCAGCACAGGAGCAGTAAGTATTTCCTTCAGCTTGAGAACCAAGGTATCAATCCAGAAGGAGGTTCTCGTCAAGTCCAAAGTACATGCGCAAACACAAACAAGCTTGCACCCAACATTTCAAAGGGGTTGTCAATCCCTTCAAGATTGTTTGCAAAGTGAGATCTGAAGGCGGAAAGTGCAACGAAGTAAAAAGTGTAAGGCTGAAAATATGGTGTGGAGTAGACCCTGGGGGCCATAGTGTTCACTAGAGGCTTCTCTCATAATACCAAATATCATGGTGGGTGAACAAATTACTTTCGAGCAATTGATAGAACCTCCCAAAGTCATGACGATATCTAAGGCCATAATAATACATATAGGCATCACGTCCGAGACAAGTAGATTGATACTTTCTGCATCTACTACTATTACTCCACACATCGACCTCTATCGAGCATGCATCTATTGTATTGAGTTCATGACGAACAGAGTAACGCCTTAAGCAAGATGACATGATGTAGAGGGATAATATCAAACCAATGATGAAACCCCATCTTTTTACCCTTGATGGCAATAGCACGATGCGTGCCTCGCTACCCCTTCTGTCACTGGGTGAGGTCACCGGAGGTATGAACCCAAAACCAAGCACTTCTCCCATTGCAAGAATCATAGATCTAATTGGCCAAACAAAACCCACAACTCGAAGAGAATTACAAGGATATGAAATCATGCATAAGAGAAATCATAAGAAACTCAAATAAGATTCATAGATAATCTGATCATAAATCCACAATTCATCGGATCTCGAGAAACACACCGCAAAAGAAGATTACATCGGATAGATCTCCATGAAGATCATGGAGAACTTTGTATTGAAGATCCAAGAGAGAGAAGAAGCCATCTAGTTACTAGCTATGGACCCATAGGTCTATGGTGAACTACTCAAGCATCATCGGAGAGGTCATCGTGTTGATGAGGAAGCCCTCTGTGTCTGAATCCCCCCTCCGGCATGGCACCAGTACGTGCCCCAGATGGGATCTTGCGGATACAAAAGCTTGCGGCGGCGGAAAAGTGATTTCAATGATCTCCTGGTTTTTTGGGATTTTTAGGGAATTTATAGGCACAACCCCTAGGTCAGGGGGCGCTTAGGGGGCCCACAAGCCTGGGTGGCGCGGCCTACCCCCCTTTCCGCGGGGTGGGGGCTTGTGGGGCCCCTGAGGCTCCCCTTCCTTGGCTTCCAAGCTTCCGAATCTTCTTCCATTCCGAAAAAATATTTTCGGGGATTTTCTTCCGTTTAGACTCCGTTTCAAAATCTCGTGTGAAAGGGGTCAAAAACATGGAAAAAACAGGAACTGGCACTTGGCACTGAGTTAATAAGTTAGTCCCAAAAAATATATAAAAGGTATGCAAAACATCCAAAGTTTGACAAGATAATAGCATGAAACCATCAAAAATTATAGATACGTTGGAGACGTATCAAGCATCCCCAAGCTTAACTCCTGCTCCTCCTCGAGTAGGGAAGTGATAAAGAATGAATTTTTGATGTGGAATGCTACCTAGCATAGTTGTCCTTTGCAACTTCTTGCACATGACATGAGTGTTCAGATCCGTAAGATTCAAAACAATAGTTTGCTATTAACATGAAAACAATAATACTTCAAGCAAACTAGCAAGGTAATCATGAACTTTCAAAATAACAAGGCCAAAGAAAGTTATCACTACAAAATCATATAGTCTGGCCATGCTCCATCATCCTCACACAAGTAATGTGAATCATGCACAACCCCGGTATTGGCGAAGTAATTGTTTTCGCACCCTTACTTTCTCAAACATTTTATAACTATCATGCAATACATGAGCGCGAGCCATGGATATAGCACTATAGGTGGAATAGAGTGTGGTGGTGGTTGTGAGACAAAAAAAAGAGGAGACGGTCACATTGACTCGGCGTATCAAAGGGCTATGGAGATGCCCATTAATAGATATCAATGTGAATGAGTAGGGATTGCCATACAAAAGATGCACAAGAGCTATAAGTATGTGAAAGCTCAAAAGGAGAACTAGCGGGTGTGCATCCAACTTGCTTGCTCACGAAGACCTAGGGAAATTTTGAGGAAGCCCATCATTGGAATATACAAGCCAAGTTATATAATGAAGATTCCCACTAGCATGTGGTGGTGACGAAGCAAGAAGCTCTCAATCATGAAGAACATGGTGCTATCACGAAGCACAAGTGTGGAAAAATAGTAGAATTGTCCCTTCTTTCTTTTCTCTCTTTTTTTCATTTGGGCTCTTTGGCCTCTTTTTTTTATTATTTCCTCACATGGGACAATGCTCTAATAATGATGATCATCACACTTTTATTTACTCACAGCTCAAAGATCACAATGATGAT
This sequence comes from Hordeum vulgare subsp. vulgare, assembly GCF_904849725.1. Lineage (NCBI taxonomy): Eukaryota > Viridiplantae > Streptophyta > Magnoliopsida > Poales > Poaceae > Hordeum > Hordeum vulgare. Next base: position 297,172,464 of record NC_058519.1, read on the forward strand.
GAGTCCATAGGAAATGCCATCGGTAGTGTACCGGGATGTGCAACGATCTAGCATGGCGTATGACGTTCAAACATCTCGCTAGCTATCTTACGATCATGCAATGGCAATATGAGAGTGACGGAACAACTCATGAGACGGAACGGTGGGAGCTGCATGGCAATATATCTCGGAATGGCTATGAAAATGCCACAGTAGGTAGATATAGTGGCTGTTTTGAGGAAGGAATTTGGTGGGTTTGTGCACGGGCGAGAATTGTGCGGCACTAGAGAGGCTAGCAATGGTGGAAAGTGAAAGTGCATCTATACCATGGGCTCACATTAGTCATGAAGAACTCACATACTTGTTGCAAAAGTTTTTATTAGTAATCGAAACAAAGTGCTAAATGCATACTCTGAGGGGAAGGGTTGGTAGGTGTTAACCATCGCGCGATCGCGACCTCAACACAAAGGATGACAATCAATAGATCAATTATGCTCCAACTTCCTAACATAGCGGTTCACCGTACGTGCATGCTACAGGAATCACTAACTTCAAGACAAGTATATGTAGATTCACAACACCCTACTAACATAGCTCTCAATATTACCGAATCCACGTCTCAAAACTAATTGAGAAGAATCGAAACTTCTCTTTCTACTCAATGCACATGAAGATGGAGGTTTTTGCATCCTCTTTGGGTACCTATCACATTTGGGACTACTTTCATAGCATAAGCCAACTACCAAATCACGCACCGCTGTGCTCTAAAAGATATAAGTGAAGCACTAGTGCAAAAGTATCTAGCTCAAAATATATAAGTGAAGCCTATGAGCAATCTGGCAAAATCACGATGAGTGCATGTCTCTCTCTCTCAAAAAGGTGTGCAGCAAGGATGATTGTGACACAACAAAAAGAATATACTCCTACGATACAAGACGCTCCAAGAAAAACACATATCATGTGGTGAATAAAAATATAGCTCCAAGTAATGTTACCGATGGATTGAAGACGAAAGAGTGGATGCCTTCCCGGGGCATCCCCAAGCTTAGGCTTTTTGGTGTCCTTGAATTTGGCTTGGGATGCCTTGGGCATCCCCTAGCTTGAGATCTTTCCACTCCTTATCTCATCGTCCATGAGAACATCACCCAAAACTTGAAAACTTCACAACACAAAACTTAAATAGAAACTCATGATAACGTTAGTACAAGAAAACAAACTACCACTTCTTTTGGTACTGTAGCAAACTTGAATTCCATCTATGTTGGTGTTGGGCTACTGTATTCTCACTTTTCCATAGCTAGTACCCCCCGATACTAACCATAGTTTCATCAAAAGAAGCAACCAACTCAACAAAAACAGAATATGTCAAAAACAGACCAGTCTGTAGCAATCTGTATACTTCGTATACTTCTGGTACCTCAAAAAATCTGAAACATTACGACTGCCTGGGAAAAAAGCATGTCAACCCAGAAAAAATAATCATCTCAAAAGGTCTTTCTGAATAAAAATGAAAAATCATCTCGTGAGCGAAAAGTTTTTGTCTTTTCCAGCAGGATCAAACAACCATTACATAGACTAGTCATAAAGGTTTTGCTTGGCTCAAACACAAAAAGAAACACAAAAAACACAATCACAACAGAATTGTGATGGTGTAGACGCAACAAAACAGAAATAAAATAGATAAGTTCATTGGGTTGCCTCCCAACAAGCGCTACTGTTTAACGCCCTTAGCTAGGCATAAAGGCGATAGAATCACGTATCGTTGTCTTTGGTGCTCAAACCATAAGTGGCCCTCATCATGGATTCATATGGCAATATTATTTTCTTTCTAGGAAAGTGTTCCATGCCCTTCCTTAAAGGAAATTGAAATCTAATATTCCCTTCCTTCATATCGATGATAGCACCGGTAGTCCTTAGGAAAGGTCTACCAAGAATAATAGGGCAAGTAGGATTGCAATCAATGTCAAGCACAATGAAATCCACGGGTACATAGTTCCTATTTCAACAATAAGAACATCATTGATCCTTCCCATGGGTTTCTTGACAGTAGAATCAGCAAGATCCAAATTAAGAGAACACTCTTCCATCTCATTAAAACCCAGAACATCACATAAAGACTTTGGAATTGCAGAAACACTAGCACCCAAATCACACAAAGCATTGCACTCATAGTTTTTTATTTTGATTTTGATGGTAGGTTCCCACTCATCATGAAGGATTCTAGGGATAGAGACTTCCAATTCAAATTTCTCTTCAAGAGATTTGATCATAGCATCGACGATATGATCGGTAAAGGCCTTGTTTTGGCTATAAGCATGTGGAGAGTTTAAGATGGATTGCATCAAAGAAATGCATTCAATCAAGGAGCAACTATCATAATTGAATTCCTTGAAATCCACGGTAGTAATTTCATTAGTACTCAAAGTTTTAATATCTTCTACTCCACTTTCAATGCTTTTAGCATCAAGATAGATGGACTCTGAATCATTGGGGCACTTTTCAACCAAAGTGGATTCATATCCAGCCCCATAATCATTAGGTTTGACACAAGAAAACAAAGATTCAATGGGAGTCACACCAAGCACTTTAAGATCTTCGTCATTTTCATCACGAGAACACGCCTTTTTAATCCATCCATGTCTAGCACGAATTTTGGTGGTTCTTTCTTGGCTCTCAATCATGGAAACACGCATAGCATCTAACTTTCAAAGCATCACCTCAAAGCATGTTTAATCCATGTTGATTTTGGGAGGAGCACATCTAACTTTCAAAGCATCAACATCACTAGACATTCTATCAACTCTTTGAGTAGTTTTTCCTCTATGGAAGCATTGAAAATCTTGCGAGAGTTGATGAACTCTTTGATATTACTCTCTAGATGAGAGGGTAATCTATTGTAATTTCCATGAGTTTTGTTGTAGGAGTTGCATAGAGGAGTTACCAGGAAAAGGCCTCAGAACATAGTTTCCTCTAAAAGCATTGTTATTGCCAAAGTTATTCCAACCAATAAAATTAACGTCCAAGCTAGCGTTGCTACTCTCAATCAAAGAAGACAAAGGAATATCATTAGGATCCAAAGGAGCACTTCTACTAGCAACCAAATTCATTAACTCATCCATCTTAGCACTCATCAAGTTAATTTCCTCTATAGCGTGTGCCTTCTTACTAGTAGGCGATCTTTCAGTGTGCCACTGAGAGTAGTTCGTCATGATGTTGTCTAAGAGCTTTGTGCCTTCTCCTAACGTGATTTGCATGAACGTTCCACCTGAGGCGGAGTCCAAGATATTTCTAGAAGCGAAATTCAAGCCAACATAAAAGATTTGAATAATCATCCAAAGGCTCAAGCCATGAGCGGGACAATTTCTAATCATTAATTTCATTCTCTCCCAAGCTTGTGCAACATGTTTATGATCAAGTTGCTTGAAATTCATGATATCATTACGGAGAGAGATGATCTTAGCCGACGGAAAATACTTGGATATATATAAGCATCTTTGCACTTATCCCAAGAGTCGATACTACTTTTGGGCATAGAAGAAAACCAAGTTTTTGCGCGATCTCGCAACGAGAAAGGAAAAAGCTTTAATTTAATCACGTCATTGTCCACATCTTTTTTTTTGCATATCGCAAATCTCAATGAAGGTATTGAGATGGGATGCGGCATCTTCACTAGCAAGGCTAGAGAATTGCTCTTCCATAACAAGATTCAGCAAAGCGGCATTGATTTCGTATCACTCCGCACTAGTGGCGGGAGCAATCGGAGTACTAATAAAATCGTTATTATTAGTATTCGAGAAGTCACAAAGTTTGGTGTTTTCGTTCATGGTGACTTCAGCATGCAAGCAAACACACAAGCAACAAAGAGCAGGCGAGAAAAAGGGCGAATGAAAAGGCGAACGAAAAAGGAAAATTGGTGATGTGGGGGAGAGGAAAACGAGAGGCAACTCGGAAACAAAATAAATGCAAGAGAAGAATTTGCGACACCTACTTGGATGAGTCCTTGACTTGATCTTCCTCCCTGGCAAAGGCGCCAGAAATTCTTCTGCTGCAGCAACAAAAGTCCTTCCTTGGCGCTAGGAATTCTTCTTGTTACTTCTCTGGTTTGCGTCGGTTTTTCCCTTGAACAGGAAAGGGTGATGCAGCACAGGAGCAGTAAGTATTTCCCTCAACTTGAGAACCAAGGTATCGATCTAGAAGGAGGGCCTCATCAAGTCCAGAGTACCTGCACAAACACAAACAAGCTTGCACCCAACGCTTCAAAGGGGTTGTCAATCCCTTCAAGATTGTTTGCAAAGTGAGATCTGAAGGCGGAAAGTGCAACGAAGTAAAAAGTGTAATGCTGAAAATATGGTGTGGAGTAGACCCTAGGGGCCATAGTCTTCACTAGAGGCTTCTCTCATAATAGCAAATATCACGGTGCGTGAACAAATTACTGTCGAGCAATTGATAGAACCGCGCAAAGTCATGACGATATCTAAGGCAAGGATCGTACATATAGGCATCACGTCCGAGACAAGTAGACCGATACTTTCTGAATCTACTACCATTACTCCACACATAGACCGCTATCCAGCATGCATCTTGTGTATTGAGTTCATGACGAACAGAGTAACGCCTTAAGCAAGATGACATGATGTAGAGGGATAATCTCAAACCAATGATGAAAACCCCATCCTTTTACCCTTGATGGCAACAACACGATGCGTGCCTAGCTACCCCTTCTATCACTGGGTGAGGTCACCGGACGGTATGAACCCAAAACCAAGCACTTCTCCCATTGCAAGAATCATAGATCTAGTTGGCCAAACAAAACCCACAACTCGAAGAGAATTACAAGGATATGAAATCATGCATAAGAGAGATTAGAAGAAACTCAACTAAGATTCATAGATAATATGATCATAAATCCACAATTTATCGGATCTCGACAAACACACTGCAAAAGAAGATTACATCGAATAGATCTCCATGAAGATCATGGAGAACTTTGTATTGAAGATCCAAGAGAGAGAAGAAGCCATCTAGTTACTAGCTATGGCCCCGTAGGTCTATGGTGAACTACTCACGAATCATCAGAGAGGTCATGGTGTTGATGGCGATGCCCTCCGTTTCCGAATCCCCCTCCGGCGGGGCACCAGAACGTGCCCCAGATGGGATCTTGCGGAGACAGAAGCTTGCAGCGGCGGAAAAGTGATTTCGATGATCTCCTGGTTTTTTGGGATTTTTAGGGAATTTATAGGCGCAACCCCTAGGTCAGGGGGTGCTCAGGGGGCCCAAAAGCCTGGGTGGCGCGGCCTACCCCTGGTCGCAGGGTGGGGTCTTGTGGGGCCTCTGAGGCTCCCTTGCCTTGGCTCCCAAGCTTCCCGATCTTCTTCCGTTTCGAAAAAAATCTTTTCGGGGATTTTCTTCCGTTTGGACTCCATTTCGAAATCTCCTCTGAAAGGGGTCAAAAACATGGAAAAAACAGGAGCTGACACTTGGCATTGAGTTAATAAGTTAGTCCCAAAAAATACATAAAAGGTACGCAAAACATCCAATGTTTGACAAGATAATAGCATGAAACCATAAAAAATTATAGATACGTTGGAGACGTATCACTGCTATGCAGCCATGGCTGTATGGGGGGCATGGACATAGAGACTTTTTGTTCCCACTCCTTCACCCCCGTGTTCACAATTGCCGAGGCAATACAACCATACACTCAAGTATTTAATCAGGATCATTTTGCACCTTTGTCGCCTTGGCATCGCCCCAGGGGTGCCGCTTCCTAACCTGTCCGCATAGGCCACCAACTAGGAGAAGGAAATGCAGGATCAAAGACCAGTTATCTTCCCTCTAGAAATAAATAAGAAAATTATGTAATATAAAAGTAAAATGGAAGTCAAACCATTTATGTGATAGCGCTGCTCCAATATAGCTTCCAGGTTTTCCTTGAGAACCTCAGAGATAGTTGACTGAATCTCTTCAATAGAAACAACGACACTTGTAGTCGCAGATTGTATTATAATAAATACGGTGGTAAACTGGAAGCAGTGGCTAAGAAAATGCCTAGTCATAAAACAGTGTGCACTAGTTCAATATTCTTTTATCATCCAAACAAACACATTCTCAAATCACACTAGTAGAAATGATTAGTGTACAGTTAGTGAATTTGCAGACATGATTTATAATTTGCAGACGCATGTTACTGTATTTTGATTATGAAAACATACCTACACCACAGGCTTCTTCAAACTTCCAATATCCAAAGATTCAGGACCGGTATTAGTAAGAAACGACAGAGCAACATCTAGCTTTGCAGGGTTCTTGATCTGAAGTGACATGGCAAGAAATACTTCAGGTCCACGACATAAGGAGAAAGAAGCACTGAATCATTACTAGTTCTTCGCTTGAGCTCAGAGTCAAGAACAGATAACGCAAACTGTGTGTTCAAACTCGATTGAAACATGAATAGGCGGCCAATATATATATACGTTGGTCAAAACGATGTAGCTAATGAGTGCAGGACGGTGGACGAGTGCATTATTTGGGTATTTCGTGGCAACCTATTTCATTCAGGAACAAGTGCACCTTTTTGTTCAGAATTGGCATTGTAGTGTTATTGTTTGGTTAAACTGAACCAAAAGGGGCAGTCATTTAGAAGTACATAGAAACATCCATGCCATCTGAATAGCTTTTTCCTAATGATCCTAATGTTCAATGTACAGAATTATAGCTTTATCTTCAATGCAATAGCAACAAAGAGATCTTGTTTTAGTTCGGATAAGAAGCATAACAAAGTCCCTTAGTCCAGTTACAACTGAATAATATGCAACTAAATAATAATGCTAATCATCCGAGGAAGTGCAAATTATGTTATTATATTTGCTATTTTGTTTGCTGCCACTAGATATAAATATCTTCCTAAGGTTTTATAAACAGTGATCAATTGTTTAAATTGTGTACTCCTTGAGCTATACATTATTCTTCTGCTCAAAACATCTGCTGTTGTAAATGTTGTATGACAATGTTGTAAAGGGTTGTACTTGGTCTCTTCTGCTACTTTTTAGAGATGGGGGAGGCCGACGCCATCGGCTGCGCTCTGCCACGCCAAGTGAGATGGCTGACTTAGAAGGTATCGACTTCTTCACGATTATACTTGAGAAATCCTCCAGCAGGGAGGTGCTGCCTGACAATTTTGTGAAGAAGCTGGACGGCCATCGACCACAGAACATGAAGCTGCGGTAGGCCGGCAACGGCCTTCGCAGGCTGTTGGACGTGGAGGTGTTGTTCGACACCGATGGAAGCATGTACCTAGATCGTTGCTGCAAGCAGTTCATCCGTGCCTACGACCTGCGGCACGGGTACTTCCTTGTCTTCAGTTATGACGGCAATGCCATGTTCACCGTGAAGGTGTTCGACACGACTATGTCTCACGGGCGCTACCAGGACGACGACGATGCCAGTACGCTGTGTCTCTTCTTCCTCTCCATTAGGCTATGTCTCACGCACATTGTTAAAAAAACTTTTTTGCATTTGGCAAGGCAATGGGAGCAGGAGCAGCGAGTACTGCAACAGGTGCTATTGCAAAAGTAGCAGCGACTCTAGCTATAGCAAAAGCAGTAGCGACTCTGGCTACAGCAACAACAACAGCAAGGATGAGGAGGAACAGAGTGGGGGGAGAAGAGGAGCATAGTAGGGATGATGAGGTGGTGGCTGACAATGGCCTCGCTATGGTGGTGGTGCTTGACGATGACCTCGCGATGGTGGTGGTGCCTGACGATGACCTCGCGATGGTGGTGGTGCCTGATGATGGCCTCGCGCTGGTGATCCCATAGCTGGGCGACAGGACCATGCCAATTGTGGTAGAGGAGTACATCCCACAGCCTGGCCTGGGGCTTCGCCGCTCTAAGCGCATCAGGATGATGAAGGAGAAGGGGAAGAAGCAGGAGTGAAGATCTTAAGAACCTGATGGACATATAATCTTTTTAGTGTAAACCTTTTAAGTATGATAGTGTTGAACTACTACTTCACTTTTAAGTATGATGGTGGTGTGCGTGATGAAATTTTGTGCATGCTCATGGATGCTCATGGATGAAAGATATAATTATTTGTTTTCGTGCTTGCTCATATATGCTCCTTGGTTGAATGGTTTTTGTGCTTTTGGATGTTTTTGTCCTCATGCCCGCCGTTTCGACCACATTTTGAAGTGGGCATAGTTTGTTGAAATAATAACAATCTTTATGGCCACATTCATCATAGAAACTTCAAAAGTTTCCCAAGATTCAACCACTACCTAGGAACGGTCATACACATCGTTCTGACCGCATTTTCAAACTGGGCATGAAAAATAAAATAAATAAAAAAATTTGGCTTTCAAGCCACATGATAAATCTCATGGCCACATTCATGGCGTAGTTTGTTGAAATGATCTCATATTTTTCAGAAGAGTGCATGTTGGAATGACAAACAATGTTGATTAAATAAGTTTTCATCTTCCTTGTATGAAAATTCATTTTTCATTTTTCAAGTGCCCAAAATGAGTTTTTTTGTGAAGGACCTACCCTATATTTGTTTCAAAATTCGTCCAATTCATTTTTCTAACATACTAGGCCATATTTAATGTACAATTGACAAAATGGTTGGGTGTCAAAAGCTTTTATCCATCTCTCGTGAAAAAGAGAAATCTATGTCAAATCAGCTGGAAGCGGGTCAAATTTGAACTGCGGCTGCCTTATAGTTTGCTCTCTATTTTTTCCAAAAATCATTTCTAGGTACAAAAGTATCTATTTCATGATAGAAACACCAAAAGTTTCCCAAGATTCAACCAAAATCTCGGAACGGTCATACCCGTCGTTCTTACTGCATTTTCAAACGGGCATGAAAAATTCAAAAAAAATCAAAAAAATTGGAAACATTCGCATTGTGTCATCATATGTGATTAATTTACCAGGAAAAATAATAGCCTTGTAATACGACAATTATTTTTAAAAAGTGTTTACAGAAATGAGCTCTCATGTGTGAAGATTCATGGCTTTCAAGCCACATGATCAATGTCATGGCCAATTCATGGCATAGTTTGTTGAAATGATCTGATATTTTCCACAAGGGTTCATGTTGGAATGACAAAAAATGTTGATTAAGGAAGTTTTCATCTTCCTTGTATGAAAAATTCATTTTTCATTTTTCAAGTTCCCAAAATGAGTTTTTTTGTGAAGGACCTACCATATATTTGTTTCAAAATTGGACCAAATCATTTTTCTAACATACTAGGCCACATTTAATGTACAATTGAAAAAATGGTTGGGTGTCAAAAGCTTTTATCCATTGCTCGTGAAAAAGACAAATCTATGTCGAATCAGTTGGAATCGGGTCAAATTTGAACTACGGCTTCCTTATGGTTTGCTCTTTATTTTTTCCAAAAATCAGTTCTAGGTACAAAAGTATCTATTTCATGATAGAAACACCAAAAGTTTCCCAAGATTCAACCACTATCTCGGAACGGTCATACCCGTCGTTCTTACCGCATTTTCAAACGGGCATGAAAAATTCAAAAAAAAATCAAAAAAAATTGGAAACATTCGCATTGTGTCATCATATGTGATTAATTTACCAGGAAAAATAATAGCCTTGTAATACGACAATTATTTTTAAAAAGTGTTCACAGAAATGAGCTGTCATGTGTGAAGATTCATGGCTTTCAAGCCACATGATCAATCTCATGGCCACATTCATGGCATAGTTTGCTGAAATGATCTCATATTTTCCAGAAGGGTTCATGTTGGAATGACAAAAAATGTTGATTAAGGAAGTTTTCATCTTCCTTGTATGAAAAATTCATTTTTCATTTTTCAAGTTCCCAAAATGAGTTTTTTTGTGAAGGACCTACCATATATTTGTTTCAAAATTGGACCAAATCATTTTTCTAACATACTAGGCCACATTTAATGTACAATTGAAAAAATGGTTGGGTGTCAAAAGCTTTTATCCATCGCTCGTGAAAAAGACAAATCTATGTCGAATCAGTTGGAATCGGGTCAAATTTGAACTACGGCTTCCTTATAGTTTGCTCTTTATTTTTTCCAAAAATCAGTTCTAGGTACAAAAGTATCTATTTCATGATAGAAACACCAAAAGTTTCCCAAGATTCAACCACTATCTCGGAACGGTCATACCCGTCGTTCTTACCGCATTTTCAAACGGGCATGAAAAATTCAAAAAAAATTCAAAAAAAATTGGAAACATTCGCATTGTGTCATCATATGTGATTAATTTACCAGGAAAAATAATAGCCTTGTAATACGACAATTATTTTTAAAAAGTGTTCACAGAAATGAGCTGTCATGTGTGAAGATTCATGGCTTTCAAGCCACATGATCAATCTCATGGCCACATTCATGGCATAGTTTGCTGAAATGATCTCATATTTTCCAGAAGGGTTCATGTTGGAATGACAAAAAATGTTGATTAAGGAAGTTTTCATCTTCCTTGTATGAAAAATTCATTTTTCATTTTTCAAGTTCCCAAAATGAGTTTTTTTGTGAAGGACCTACCATATATTTGTTTCAAAATTGGACCAAATCATTTTTCTAACATACTAGGCCACATTTAATGTACAATTGAAAAAATGGTTGGGTGTCAAAAGCTTTTATCCATCGCTCGTGAAAAAGACAAATCTATGTCGAATCAGTTGGAATCGGGTCAAATTTGAACTACGGCTGCCTTATAGTTTGCTCTTTATTTTTTCCAAAAATCAGTTCTAGGTACAAAAGTATATATTTCATCATAGAAACACCAAAAGTTTCCCAAGATTCAACATATAACTTGGAACGGTCATACCCGTTGTTCTGACCTCATTTTCAAACGGGCATGAAAAATTCAAAAAAATCAAAAAATTGGAAAACCTTCGCATTGTGTCATCATATGTGATAAATTTACCAGGAAAAATAATAGCCTTGTAATACGACAATTATTTTAAAAAGTGTTCATAGAAATGAGTTGTCATGTGTAAAGATTCATGGCTTTCAAGCCACATGATCAATCTCATGGCCATATTCATGGCATAGTTTGTTGAAATAGTCTCATATTTTGCACAAGGGTGCCTCTTGGAATGACAAACAATGTTGATTAAGGAAGTTTTCATCTTCCTTGTATGAAAAATTCATTTTTCATTTTTCAAGTGCCCAAAATGAGTTTTTTTGTGAAGGACCTACCATTATTTGTTTCAAAATTGGACCAAATAATTTTTCTAACATACTAGGCCATATTTAATGTACAATTGACAAAATGGTTGGGTGTCAACAGATTTTATCCATCTCTCGTGAAAAAGACAAATCTATGTCGAATCAGCTGGAAGCGGGTCAAATTTGAACTGCGACTGCCTTATAGTTTGCTCTTTGTTTTTTCCAAAAATCATTTCTAAGTACAAAAGTATCTATTTCATCATAGAAACACCAAATGTTTCCCAAGATTCAACCGCTATCTAGGAACGGGCATACCCTCGTTTTGACGGCATTTCCAAATGGGCATGAAAAATTCAAAATAAAAATAAAAAAATGGAAAACCTTCGCATTGTGTCATCACATGTGAGCTACTAGCTAACAAGAATATATAAAAAAATAAAAAATATAAAAAAGGTCTGATTTTAACCATTATTTCTACAATGTTTATAAAAAAAGAAAAACAAAAAATGTGCCTCCAAACCCTAAAAAACTAGTGAAAAATTTCCATCCCACCCCACCAAAATTTCCCTCTCACCCCACCAAAATTTCCCTCCACTCCCTCTCCCACTACCACGCGGGACTCACCACTCCCTCTCGCACTACCACGCGGGATCCCACTCCCTATCACACTACCCTCTCAATTCCACTCCCCACTCCGCCGCTCCTAACCCTAGCTGCACTCCGCCCCATCGATGACGACTCCCCACCCCACCGCCCCCAGCCCCTCCCCTGCTCCGCACCGCCCCGCAGCCCCTCCCCTGCTCTGTGCCACCCCGCCGCCCCTCTCCCCTCTCCCCGACGATGAATCCCTCCTCTGCGACAGCTCCATCATCGCGAGCGACGACTTCAACTACTCCAGCATCTGCAACACGACGACAGGGACTCCCCTTGATGTCCATCTCCCCTTGATGTTCTAGGGTTAAGATTAGGACTGGCCGATCTCCCCTTGATCTCCATGGTAGACCCCCCTCTGGTTAGGATCTTCTGGTGGATCGGTGGATCTCATTAGTTAGCATCTTCTAGGGTTAGGATCTCCTGATGGTTAGGGTTAGTATCTCCTGGTGGTTAGGGTTCTTCTTCATGGGGATTTATCGATGGGGATGGGGATGGATTCATGGGGTTCATGTTGCTCATGGGGATATGGATGGGGTTTGGTTCTTGATGTTTTGCGTGGAAGCTCACCTATGGCCTTGTTTGTCCTGCAGTAGGTTATTGAGCAACATTAGGAGGAGGACCTCAAGCACGGCTACCACGACGCACCACCACAGAAGCAGGTACCATGTCCATCTCCATCTACCTCTCCCTCTGCTGTGAATCATAATATTAGTTCTTGATTATGGTCACCACTAAATCTCAAGCTCTGTTGTTGTTCCCATGCTATCTGTTGTTGTTCCCATGCTATCTAGGGTTTGTGGGTTCCCATTCTTGTTTGGTTTGTATCTATGGTTAGGGTTTCATGGGGTTCACAAAGACACTTGCTTGCAATTGTTGTGGGTCTTAGCAGAATTCAATTTTTTTGTTCCATTCTAATGATAATGTGCTACTGAACATTGATTAGGATGATTGTATCATGCATTCTTTAGTTATTCAAAATGATATGTGTCTACATGGGTTGATATACCAAATCAAACCGGGTTTGGCTGCCCTCTTGAAGCAGTACTACGAGCACTTCGCTTGCTTGCTTGTGTTTTTTATATGAGACACTACGGGCTGGATCGATGGGATGGTTCGGTATATTCATGGAGTTAGGGTTCTGGTTCATGGGGTACACGATGCTCTCTGGTTCATGGGGTAGGATCTCCTAGTTTTCTTGTTCATTTTCATGGGATTGATTCTAGAGTTAGGGTTCCTTATGGGATTGATTCTAGAGTTAGGGTTCACGTTCTATCCCCCTCTGGTAATCTGCCTTATGGGGTTAAGGTTCATGTTCATGTTGCTTGACTACTATGGCTTTCTTGCTTGCTAGCATACATGGTTAATTAGAGTTTCCATCAGCAATACATGCTTGTATCAGTAGCACTTGGAGAAGAAGGTACTAGGGTTTGTATCAATAGTACTTGCTTGCTTGCTCCTCTTCAATTTTCTTCCTTGCTTGCTTGTTTCTATCAGTAGCACTATGCTTGTTTCTATCAGTATCACTTCTTTTGCTTGCTTTCTTGTATTAGTAGCACTTATGCACTTTGCTTGCTTGCTTGCACACTGCTTGCTTCTTTATTCACCAAATGTTGGGCAACCAGTTGCTATGAATGCATATGTTTGCTTATAGATGATTGCAGGTACATGGATAAAATTACAAGTTAAAACATAAAAGTAATTGTTGTAAATAGTTAATGCATTGCTTCACGTATATAGTTTTCTTCAACTATCAGATTAGTACATTACTACCTCGTGTTTCACATGTATTAATACTGATGCATTGCGACACTTGTATGTGCATGCTGGTCCAAGTGCTTCAATTTAGTTGCTTGCTTCAACTGTCAGTTTACTACTGATGCATTAACAGTATATGCATTGCTACACGTGTATGTGCATGCTGGTCCAAGTGTTTTACATGTATTAGTACTGATGCATTAACTACATCACTATATTGTTGATCCAACAAGTTTGCTTCACATGTATTACATGTATGTGCATGCTCACCTAAATGCTTTCCTTTATTGATATAAGTGCATCATTTTAGTTTATCCCTGTTGTATCTGATAGTTGTTTATTCTATTTTGCAAGCACCACCTCAAGATCATCCATGGCAACGATGACAATGTCAAACCCGAGGCCAACCATTGGTATGCAAGTTGCTCCTTGTGGTTATATTCACAGATTTATAAAATGTGTCTTAATATGCTAAGTGAAATGTAATATGCTAAGTAAAATATCTTGGAGGCTAGTGATGTAAAATACTGTCAGATTTTATTACGCAAATGTATTGCTGTAATCTGAATAAGCTGGCTTAGTTGTGCATGTGTGTTGTTACTCTTCCTTAGCTGAATAAGTAGGATTAAATGATAATAAAATATCATAAGATATGTTTGGCTGTCTGTCCATGCATTCCAACCATTAACCTAATAATTATGTTTCCTTTGCCTTGCAAAGATGATCATCCTCTCACCGAGTACGATATGTTTGGCTACAATCGGATATTCCAGTACCTTGGCATTGGCGCAATAGCGTCAATGATTAGGAAAACAAATGACGTACAAGAAGGTAGAACTAATGAGGTTCAAGAAGCTAGTGGAGTTATCAGTGATGACCCAGAGTACAATCCTAAGGAGGATGAAGTTGTAGTGCACAAGACTGTTAAGGTGCTAACTCTGTCTTGCTTGGAGGGTTCGGGTTCTTGTATGCTCTCTGTTTCCTTGTGCTCACATATTTATCTTGTGATCTAATGTTTTTTTCTGTGCTATTTATACAAGGCACTGAAGGAATCGAGAACGAAGAGGCCTGGTGTTAAGAAGACAACAATCAAGAAGAGGAAGAGCTCAGAATCATCTGCTGCAATGCCTCCAGGAAGGGTGATGGCCCCACCTCCAGGACAAACAAAGAGGATCCTGGAACGTGATGAACCTAATAGAGTCACAAGGCAGAGAACAACTATGGCGGCTGCGACGGACCATGAGAAAGTCCGCTGGGCATGGACTTTGAGAGCTCGGTGGAAATGCGTGATGAGTTCCCGCCCATGGATGAAGAAACCACTCTCTGCATGGATGAAAGCGGCACTGTCTGCCTACGCCTCAGGCGTGGTGCACCTTCTATTGATAGGAATGATGGCGTCAGTGTAGAAGAACACCAGCTTGTGCTTCAACCAGGCAAGTTCACCTTCTCTTTTACTAGTGCATTTTGCAACTGGAAGTGATCATGTATGCTTACGTGCTTAGCAGAACCATTCCTGCATTTGTCGATTTCTCTTCTAATTTACAAGTTCAATTTCATTTTTAGATGCAATGACTAACAAGCATAGACTTAGAAAGGGCAAAGGGATAGAGGTAATAACCAAGTCGCTTGGCACAAAGGTGCCTATCCAAATTGCCCAAGGGATGAAGCGTCCAAACAAGCCTCTACAGGCAGCAAAGTTTGCTTCTGAGTGTGGAATCGTTGCAATAAGCCATCTACCGGTTCTTCCTCACTTCAAGGAATACAAAAATAATGCTACTCTATTGGAGGACTGCATTGGGAAAGTTGTTGTAAGTTACTTGTTTTATAGTTAATGTGCTACTCTATTTTCTGTTTTGTAGTTAATGATCACTAATGTTGTTCTTTCCTTGTTTGCTATCTTGGTAAGAAAATTTTGAGATGAGCACAGACTCTGAGACCATCAACTACGCGTGCAAAGATATTCTACAGAAAAGTTCAAAGAATCGATGACATAAGATCAAGAAAAAGTATTTTGATACCGTAGCAGCAAACAAAGTGAGCACCAAGTCTTCGGTGCGAGATCTAACGGTCGGTGAATGGCAAGCTCTACTGTATATGTGGTCTACCAAGACATAAGGTTTGTATATGCTCTGTTTGCTGATTTATGTTCTACACATTAGGATGGGAATGGGCCATGGTCCCCTTCTTCCTCTTCCATGTTTCTGATCAGAGTAGGAACAATAGAGAGCATCAACTTTAAAAATCAACACCATATGTAATACACTGACTCTTATATAGTACTAGTTGTTCATGTACTTGTGCTAGTGCTGGATAACTGAAATATTTCCAAATCAAATATGCTCAGACTCGTATTGTCCTACTATACTACTGCCTATTCCACTTTCTTTCAACTTGGCAAATAACATTATGCTCTTTTGTAGGAAACATGTGTGTCGAACAAGAATAATTGACAAAAGGTCGTGTACCAACAGAGAACTGGTTCCGGGAACTACACAACACACATTTTTGCCACTGTGAGTACCTTTGTCTAAAGACCTTACCGTTTGATCCTCGTTGAACATCACTTCTTATTCTTGCTGAATAAAATTTTGATTTTTGTTGAAAAACATTTCAGAAAGAAGAGCGTAAGGGTGAGGAGCTATCTATGATTGACTTGTTCAAGGCCACCCCCAACAGCAAGAAGCACGGGTTTTCGGAGCCAGTCAAGATTTCTATAGTAAGTCACTCCATGCTTTTATCCACCTAGTTCAAACTTTTGTCTATAGACCTCTGCCATGTTTGATTCACACCTAGCAAGAACACACACTATGTTCCATGATTTGATGTTGTTTGCTAGAGCCTAAGATAGGTTTGGTATCTCAATAAAGATATCAGAATTTGTTGTACAGTTCTCAACAAAGATATCAGAATTTGCTGTAGCTATTTGTTGCATTTTTATGATATGATGAAAATTGATTTGAATGTTAGTTCTCAACAAAGAAGCCATATTTTATAGAACCACCATATTGTTCCGATTGCATGTCTCTAGATCACATAAGTGTGTACACTTGTTGTAGCCAGATTCAAATAATGCTTTAAGTTTAGTAGTTACCATCTACTTCTGTTTGAGTTTGAGTAAAATATCTACATATAGATTTTGTGTGCTGGTTTGATTACTTCAAATAATCCATTTCTTGGTCTGGTTTGGTGGCATTCTTGTTTGGTTCCTCTTGCAGAATGTGAAATAGATATGCCACTAATGTCTATCATTTTCCTCCATATGCTAGCTTGACATGGAAAAAATGAAGGACGCGCTAGTACCAGAAGGTGAAGAACAAAAATCTGATGCTGAGATTCTTGAAGAAGTGCTCAAGACCGAAGTCAAGCAAAGCACATTCCTCAGGAATGTTGGGCTCAAGTGATCTAGTAACAACTCTGGCAAAGGAACTGTTGTTGTGGCTGCTCATGTTCGTGATGTTGAGCAGAAGTTGTAGAGGTCAGAGCTTCAAACTGAAGTGATGCAAGAAGAAATGGAAGCAATCAAGCTAAAGGCGGAAGAATATGAAGTTGCACGCGACAAGGACCTTGAGCTGCTGCGCAAGAAGTCTCAAGAACAGGAAGAGAAGTTAGCCCACTTGATGGCTCTCTTCGGTGCTAAAGCATCGTAGAAGCTTTATGAGATGGCTCTTTTTGGTTTGTCTTGCTCTATTCGAACCTATGAAGTTGAACCTGTCATAGAACCTGTCCTAGAAACAGTGAAGTGGGCTGACTTCTCAAGATCCTGATGAAGTTAGGCCACTTGATTGGTCATTCTGGTGATGTTGAACCTATGAAGTATTTTGGACTTGTGAACCTGATGATGTATTTTGAACCTGATGAAGTATTTTGTGAAGCGGTGCACTTGTGAAGTGGTCAATTATTTGAGTTTTGTTTGGACTATTTCGTTTGGGCTCTAAAGTTAGTTTGGACTGCAAAAAGGCACAGGCCCAAACAAGAAATAGACTAAAAAGGCTTGGGCCTAAAAAAAGAGTAGGCCAAGGCCCAAATTAGAATTTGTCCAAATAGGCTTGGGCCTAAAAAAGAGTAGGCCAAGGCCCAAACAAGAACTGGACTAAAAAGTGTAGGCCAAGGCCCAAAAGAAAAGTGGACTGATAAAAAACCTGCTCAGGAAAAGATTCTATCCCAGAAAAAAAAGGCCAAATTATTGGGCCCGGCCCATGTAGACGACCGGAATGGACCGGGCTGAATCTAATTTATGACCTTTTCATTTGGTCATAATTTTGCCACGTCAGCCTCCCACGGTGGATCTGATGTGGTGTGGGCGGATTGCTAGTGACCAAATCAGTTGGTCATTAAACCTACGACCTTCTATTTTCTCATAAAATCCTACGACCAATCCAGCAAAAAGATCGTTATACTTCATTAGAGACCCCTCAGCTTTTGACCGTGTGTTTTTGGTTGTAAAAAGGTCGCAAATGGAAATCAATGACCATTCGGTGACCAATATTGAAGGTCGTTAGTTCGCATATTTCTTGTAGTGTAGGGTGTTGAAGATGTACAATGAAATGTTTCGCCATTCTTCGACATCCAACGTTATTGGTTTTGACGCACCGGCTGGTGCAAGCTTCCCTTTGAATAGGCTGAGGTTGGATCCACCTTTTTAGGGTCTGCATCATTGTACCGAGGCTTCGGATTATGCAAATGATAATTTTTGGCTTCGTAGTGTGCTATAACAAAGTTTGCCACCTCCTCAGTAATGAATGCCTCAGCCATCGATGCTTCAATTCTATGATTATTTTTAAATTTAGGTCGAAGCGCCTTCTGCATCCTCTCAGTTGCATAGCACCAACAATTTTTCACGGGCCCACCCAATCTTGCCTCGGTCGGTAGATGTAAAATCAAATGCTGCATTGGATTAAAGAAGCCCGACAGAAAATATCTTCTCTAACTTGCACAACAACTCTGGTGCAAACTCCTCCATGTTATCTACCAAGTGAGGCAACAATTCTTTCACACAAAGGACACGGAAGAAATAGCTCAGCTCCGCCAGTATTAGCCATTCATCCTCAGGAATAAGCCACGTAACATCACCGACATTACCCGCTCAAGCTATATGTGCCAATCATGACTCTTGAGACCAAAGATTTTTTGTTAAGACTCGCTCCCCTCTTTAGATTCGTTGCATACCCATGAGGGAACATCAAGTACATTTTGACCCACAAGATAATTTCCCTTATAGCTGGCCTTCCAAGATTGAACGAAGCCTTTGGCTTCGACCTATTCTTCTTTCCATTGCCTTCTCGCATGTTTTGTAACGGTCTATGACATAGTGTCTCTTGATCGACTCTAGCCTTAGTATTATCATTTGTCTTCCCGTCTATCTCGAACAATGTACCAAAAATATCCTCTACGATATTATTTTCAGTGTGCATCATGTGGATATTGTGTGGAAGAAGGAGGTCTTTGAAGTAAGGAAGATCCCACAAGCATGGCTTGTGAGTCCTGGCGTGTTTTGAATTATACCCCTTGAAATACCCTCGACCCTGTGGATCACGCTCGAGGGCGTTTAACTGATCCAGGATCTATTGGCCTGTCAGCGTAGGTGGTGCCAAGTTTTTGACAAATTTACCTGTGGTAAAGTTCTTCTTGTCTTTTTTAAACTGATGGTCAGGATCGAGGAAATGTCTATGCAAGTCAAAGCAAGAATACTTCCGACCTCCTGCAACCAATGGAACTGAAGAGCTGCCTTGTAGGTCGGGCACGGGAAACTTCCATGCACACACCATCCAGAGAATAGCACATACGCCAGCAAGTCATGCATTGAGTACATGTACCACAGATGCATTTTGAAGTTTTCTTTTCTAGTGGCATCATATGTCTTGACCCCATTATCCCAAGCTTCTTGCAATTCATCCTTTGCATGATTTCATATCCTTGTAATTATCTTCGAGTTCTGGGTTTTGTTTGGCCAACTAGATCTATGATTCTTGCAATGGGAGAAGTGCTTGGTTTTGGGTTCATACCGTGTGGTGACCTCACCCAGTGACCGAAGGGTTAGGGAGGTAGGCATCATGTTGTTTCCATAAAGGGTAAAAAGATGGGGTTTTCATCATTGGTTTGAGATTATCCCTCTACATCATGTCATCTTGCTTAAGGCGTTACTCTGTACGTCATGAATTCAATACACTAGATGCATGCTGGATAGCGGTCGATGTGTGGAGTAATAGTAGTAGATGCAGAAAGTATCGGTCTACTTGTCTCGGACGTGATGCCTATATGTATGATCATTGCCTTAGATATCGTCATGACTTAGCGCGGTTCTATCAATTGCTCGACAGTAATTTGTTCACCCACCGTGATATTAGCTATTTTGAGAGAAACCTCTAGTGAACACTATGGCCCCCGGCTCTACTCCACACCATATTTTCAGCCTTACACTTTTTACCTCGTCGCAATTTCCCCCTTCAGATATCACTTTGCAAACAATCTTGAAGGGATTAACAACCCCTTTAATGCGTTGGGTGCAAGATATTTTGTGTTTGCGCATGTACTTTGGACTTGTCGAGATTCTCCTACTGGATTGGTACCTTGGTTCTCAAACCGAGGGAAATACTTACTGCTCCTGTGCTGCATCACCCTTTCCTCTTCAAGGGAAAAACCAACGCAAGAAAGTCTCCGTCAACGTGCCAATTTCTGGCGCTGTTGTTTGAGAAGTAGCAAGCATTACGACTATTCCAAGCGCTCCTCAGCCACTCCTTCTCGAATGCCACCTTCCTGGCTCTATCAGCCAACGGCATCGAATTCCACAAAGCCATATCATACTGGCCCCAAAAAAATCTACAGTTGGGGGATCTGAAGTGACCTTGTTTGGTACCCAAAGGGCTCGTCCTCGTCATTGTAGTTCCCCTGTCAGCGCGGGGTGATGCCTCCTCCTATATTTGTGCACACAACAACCGTTCCATGGCATAGATTTGTGCGAGGGGAGGCGCGAGAGACGAGAGAATGCAGGTGGGATGACATCTTGATGAGCAACATTTATAGGCGACTGGAATCTTGATCAATGCAGGCAGAAAAACAGGAGATTGCACACATTGCTTGGTGAAAAGTCTTGTGTGGCTTAACATCACCTATAGTTCCCAATGCATTACCGCGTGGAATTAATAGCCCACAAAAATTGGTTTCCAAAATTTGAAACGCGAAACAAAATCTCAATCATGTGGGACCCGATTGTCTTGCCAAATATTTACATTTTGTATCCAAATGTAATGCATGTGTGACATTTGTGTCACTACAAATTTACCATTCTTTGATAATATTGCAAAATCTGAAAAATACATACTCTTATGTGACAGAAATCTGAAAAAATGCCATGTTATCTTGGTTCTATGTATTTCAGAACATTTTCTACTATCTCGAATTTGAAAACCTATATTATTTAGTATGATTTTTGTATTAAGAAAGCAAGTGTAGTACTTTAACCACGACATTTTGGCCGCATGTCGGGAAATCATTCAGATTTTCATGTACTTTTGAGTTTTTATTTTTTTGAATTTAGAAACATAGATTCTAAATGCTTGTATCCAAACCGTTACTCAAGATGTTTGGAAATCCTTCAGAGTTATTGTATGGGGCATATATACAGAAGGAAGTAGTACGTAAATATGATTTTTTGAGTAGTTTTTGCTTCATGTTGCATGTTCATGTGTTTCAGTTCTGAACATTGGCCATTAAATTTCTAGAAACTAACTTAATGTATAAAGAAGCCAATAGAATATTGAATGTTTTCAAATTTTAGGATATCGATGGTATTCGTGCATTGTAACGATGGAAAAGAAACTAGGTTGATGAGGTAGCAATTTGTAGTTTGTCATCACACAAGACCCCGCACTCCCTACTAGAACCACAAGCCTTGGTGTGATGCTCCGCTTTGTGAGAGGCATGTGTCAAAGCTTATCTTGAACAAGCCGTTACTTTCACCACGACATCTTGGACCAATGTCGGGAAACCATGCATATTTACATGTACTTAGGAGTATTTCTTTATTTTTTTGAATTTAAAACCTAGGTTCTCAATGCTTGTGCCAACCCGTTACTCAAGATGTTGGGCAATCCTTCAAATTTATTGCACGTGGCATATATACGAAAGCAAGTAGTATGTAAATATGATTTTTCCAGTAGTTTTTGCTTCTGCTAGCATGTTCGTGTGTTTCAGTTCTGAACTATACCCATTAAATGTCTAGAAACTAACTGAATGTATAAACATGCCAATAGAATGCAAAAAAATTCAAATTTAAGGATTTTGGTCGTATTTGTGCAATATAACGATGAAACAAAAGCTAGGCAGAATGAGGTAGCGATTGACGGTTTGTCATCACATAAGGCCCCACGTTCCTTCCCGGAACCACGGGCCTTGTTGTGATGCTCCGGTTTGTGAGAGGCGTGTGTCAAAGCTTCTCTTTGATAAGTTGTTACTTCAACTACGACATCTTGGCCACATATCAAAAAATCGTGTAGATTTTCATGTACTTCAGAGCATTTCTTGAAATTTTGAATTTAAAAACCTAGATTCTCAATGATGTGTCCATACCATTACGCAAGATGTTGGGAACTCATTCAACTTTATTGCATGCGACATATATATTCCGAAGCAAGTAGTACATAATTATGATTATTAAAACAATTTTTGCTTCATCTTGCATGTTCATGTGTTTCAGTTTTAAATTATGGCATGTAAATTTCTAGAAACTACCTTAAAGTATAAAAATGCCAACTCAACCCCGAAACTTTTCAAATTTTAGGATGTTGGTCATATTCGTGCATTGTAACAATAAAATAAAAGCTAGGCTGAATGACGTAGTGCCTAGCGATTCATCATCACACAAGGCCCCACGTTCCTTGCCGAAACCACGAATCTTGGTGTGATGCTCCGGTTTGTGAGAGGCATGTGTCAAAGCTTATCTTGGACAAGTCGTTACTTTGACCATGATATGTTGGCCACATGTCGGGAAATCATGCAACTTTTCATGTACTTTAGCGCATTTTTTTTGAATTTAAAAACCAAGATTCTTAATGTTGTGTCCATACCATTATGCAAGATGTTGGGAACTCATTTAAATTTATTGCATGTGGTATATATATACGGAAGCTAGTACTAGATAAACATGACTTTCCAAGCAGTGTTTGCTTCATCTTGCCTGTTCGTGTGTTTCAGTTTTGAATTATGGTTGTTAAATTTTTAGAAACTAACTTAATGTATAAGAATGCCAACTGAACCCCGAAAATTTTGAAATTTTAGGATGCGGGTGGTATCATCCATTCTAATGATGAAAGAAAAGACAGGCTGAATGACACAGCACCTAGCGATTTGTCATCAAACAAGGCTCAATGTTCCCTCTCGAAACCATGAACTATCGTGTGATCCTTAAGTTTCTTAGATGCATGTGTCAAAGCTTACCATAAACAAGTCGTTACTTTAACCATGACATCTTGGCTCCACGTCGAGAAATCAAGCAAATTTTCATGTACATTAGAGCATATTTTTATTTTCTGAATTTAAAAACCTAGATTGTCAATGCTTGTACCCAAACCGTTACTCAAGATGTTTGGAACTACTTCAAATTTATTGCATGTGGCATATATACAAATGAAAGTAATGAATAAATTTGATTTTTCCATGAGTTTTTTCTTTATCTTGCATGTTCATGTGTTTGAGTTTTAAATTATGGCTGTTAAATTTCAAGAAACTAACTTGATGTATAAAAATGCCAACTGAACCACGCATATTTCCAAATTTTAGGATGTTGTTCGTGCACTATCATGGTAGGGTATAGTGGTAATGGATACTGTATTAGTTGTAAGAAACAAGATCCCTACCGTGTGTATTTAGTTTAATTTTTGTATTGAATTGTTTTAGTTTCCCATATAAATCCATGTGTATTTTCATCACAAACTTTAGGTTGTCATTCGTGCACTGCAAACGCCAAGAGCCCTCGCGCAGCGTGCAGTGCCACAGAGGTCGCCCTAGCTCAGGTCGAGCCCATCTAGGCCAATATCGAGAATGCCCATGCCAAGACACCCCAGGCTTCCTCAGAATCCACCATGTACCACACGAGATCTCCGAGCGAGAGCTAGAGATGAAGGAGCCGTCCGAGACCAACGAGCGCTTGGAGGAGTTGCATGTGGCTCAGGATGAGGTAAAGAAGTGCCTGTCTGTCGAGGAATCAGAGGTGGAGTACCAACACGAGCTCTAGTGGTGCCACTACTACGAGTACTACAATGATGAGGGAAATGCCGATGGCCAGGACATCGCCATGGTTGAATTCGTCCTGGGGGACATGGAGTCCAGCACCGACGGATTGTTGCCCCGGACAAGTCATCGCCACGTAATCGAATATCGGCGAGGCATAAGGCGCCAACTCGTCATTATCTTTGTTAAATTTAAGCCTAATACTAATAACCTTTGTCTAGAGAACCGTTCTTTTGTTAGAAGTATGTCTAGGTCAAGCGGCTTGATTATTTAGTCAACTTTGCTCGGCTTAGTAAATGTGAGCTATGTGTCCGCTAATTTGTATACCTAAGTTAGCATTTTGTGTTAAATTATAAAATGACGTGGTTGTGCACTATAACCAGGGAATACGTGGGGAGGGCCCAATTTTTGTATGTTCTATATCATCGCACATGCTAAAACTAGAGATATCCTATATGATGAATCTCTATAACCAGGGAATAAATGGGGAGAGGCTAAATTTTGTATGTTCTACATCATTGCACACACCAAAAGCAGACAAACCGTGTCACATGGATCTTTAGGCACAAAGTTTCCTTGCACCTAGTGAATAATTTCACCGACCGTCGAAATATCTGCCTCTCCCCCCAAGGGCGGCATTTCCCCTGTTACCCCCATCCCCCGCGTCGTTGCCACATTTCCCCCTCTTGCATTCAACCGTCGCGGACACACCATGGTCTCCTCGAATGACCCCTCAAACCGTATCTTCGATGATGAATCTCTCACCAACCAGGTATTCGCCTTTCTTCTCTCTGTCTCAACTAGGCATAGGGTTTTGGTTTGTAATTAGGAATTTTGAAGCGGCATGCCAATTTGAGCCATTTCTTTCTCTTGTAGCCGCCTAGAACAATCACTTACAAAGAATCGAGTGGGGTAGCTGAAGACCTCCATGTTCATGGCCAACATCAATTTCCATATGTGAAGTTACATGCTTTTGAACCTGGGTACACTGTGAGTATGTTTCTAGGACATGCAAAGGTTAGCCTAACTCTCGTTGTTAGAAATCATTTGTTATATTAGGTGTGATTGAGAAACCCCCCATGTCCTTTTTGATTCTGGATGTGATTAAGACAATGTCACAGTTCTACAATTGTGTGTGCCATTTTAATTGACACCGGTAGTAATATGTTATAAATTCGTTCGGACCACATGGTAGGAATCTTGCAACATGACTCTAAAAGATAGTATTTAGGGACTTTGGTTAAAATAATAGTTTTCACGAACTGTTTTAACCTTGAGGCATATTGACATCAAGAAATCTATATGCTACGGGACTTATCATGGCATGGAAAAATTACAACATAGTAGCAGACATGATGCACTTCATTTCATTCATCATGAGCAAGGTCTAATTATGCAAAAAACATGGCTAGTATCAACACAACATGGCAATATGAAATAAACAGATTCTCATACTTTAATAGATTGGCACGTTTAAGAGCAGAATGTACATATCGCAAGTTACATAAATATTGCATGGGTATAATATCAAAAGGAGAAGATACTAACATTTCGCAAGTGCACTACGATAATATTGATTACAATCACCTTGCATGTATCATCATTGTGGAATTCAAGGACTTTCATCTCTTCAACTTTATGAGCTTTCTCCCACTCTTGTCAAATGCTTTATGTTTTAAGTACTTCACAAACTCCGATCAACTTATTCATACAGGGCTGTAAATTAAAAATAGCTATCTGTATTGTATTCCTCTCGGGTGATTAAAGGTGCAAAGAGCAATAAGGGTGTATTCGTATTTCATAGATCCTGATTTAGCAAACGACATTTTGTGAAGTAATAATGAGACACACAAGAATTCCATTGATCATGTCGCCAATATCTTGTTGGACTTGCAGATAGGAGAATTCTTCATGTGGCTATATAATGAATAGTAAGTTTAATATACAACCACGCATACATTGATCGTATTTCAATTTTTGGCAAAGTTCATAATTAAAGGTTTTCTTAAACTATAGCCAGCACTAGATCTTGGTGGTCATTGTTCCAAAATGCAACAGAGTTTACTTCTTGGATTCTTTGAGAGAGTCAAATAAGCCTACGGATCTGAATGATCTTCAGAATTTCATTGATAGGTATTGAATTCTTTGATGTTAATATGTTCTGTTCATATATGGTTCAAGATTTGAGTATGTGAAAATTCATCTTCATTTGCATTGTATTATCAAAGAACATAACTTTAGGACGGAGACGGTTCGACCGCCAACTACCTTTGGAGCACGTGATTGTTTCTCCGGTAAGACAACGAAATCCGTTATTTTCAGAAAATGCTAGTCAAATATTTGAGTTCCTAAGTAAACATCTTTCTATTTATCTCCAAAGAAAATAAGAAACAACTTACACCGGTTAGGTTGTCCCTAATAGGGGAAATACATGACTAATACTGTATATAAAATTTAGTGTCCTCAACAACAACAAGGGGCCAACCTATGTGGATACTACGTGTGCGCACACATGACGAACCTATGCACACATGTTCTATGTGGTCTCGATGCTGACAACATTCAACTAGTAAGTTTGTTTCTTAATTACCGTCTTCTACTCCACACACCCGTCATATTCTGATCTAAATATCTTGCACTTGATCTTTGGACGAATGACTTGTGAACCACATGCCGAAGATGAATTGTTGTCTGTTACCAAATTTATCGACACCTTCATTGTGAATCACTATATAAATCCCACTAAATACGTCGAAGAATTTAGAGTTTAGATACCCCAAGAAGAAATACGCATTCATACAGTGTTATTAGCTAAACATATACGCATGGATGCATTGTTTTCCATGTGATCATGTCTTTGTATTTCGTACAATATGATTATGTAGTGCGTATGTCCATACTTCTATGAAATTATATGGCATTTTCTCAATTGCATATTGTCCAAAATTATGATGAATATTCTTCCTGTGGAGAATATTTGTTCAATTGTATTTGTGGAGAATTATGATGAATGTTCTTCATGTGGAAACTATTTGTTTGATTGCGTGTTGTGGCGAATTTGATATTCACAGGGTGAGTCAAATGCAATATTTTACATAACCTGGCTATTTCAGTGCACGCGATTCAAGTAACCAAGCGTGTGCAATATAGAATAGAAAGCACATGCAACTCATAGTGCAATTGCTTGTGATATACAGGAAAAGCACACAACATATAAACTAAAACCTTGGTGATACATAAGAAATCGCAGAGGATTTGCAGCACATGTACGTGTGCATATGGGCTCCTCAATCTTTTGTGATAGAACCTTATCTCACAGGTGAGCCAAAAGGAAACCATGCCCGATGCAAAAATTATCCCACATATAATTTTTTATGAAAAGTGTGCGATGATATCATGCATTGCAGAGGGTTGCCAGGTAAATCTCGTGTGCGATGATATAGATATCACACACAGTTTCTACTGTGGCCCGTGTGGATTAGGTAAAGTTTTGGAAACAATAAAAGGTCAAATACCGTTTGTTTTACATAATGAATTAGACGTGTTTGACTCGTGATAGACATGTGTGATTGATCCCAAATCCCACATTGACGCCCAAAATATAGTGTGTGTTTGTGTGTGATATGTTCCTGCAGCGGACATGATTATGTTTGGTAGATCGTTTGCATTCATTCTTCACCATCGTTGATGATTTTTGTATGTGGTGTGGGATGGAGCCCCCTTATCACCCATACATTCAAGTAAATGGATTAAACATTTGTCATGGAAAGGGGTTAAAAACCGTTTGTATAGCACATCGCTGCACGAGTGTAAAGTTTGTCAATACATGTGACTACCATGGAGATCAAATATCTTCATGCTTTCTCTTTTTTGTGATGGTTCACTATTTTTGTCTATGATGTAGCCTAAAGAACTATTAGCGGATCATTGACATCCAAATTCAATTGATTCTTAGTACTTTGTAAAAAGTTATATCAAGCCAATGATGAACAAAACCGAAGCAACACTCTAGGGAAGCAACCAAGAACATCAAATAAAATATTGCAAGTGACACGACAGATATTATCTTCTACTCGTACAATTTTATTAAGCTCTAGGACTCATCTGGTCCTTAATTTTTTTTAGTAATATATGAATTTTTTACTAAAAATTTTATGCATCACCGTCATAATTACCTCTGATCTGGATGGCAACCTACATCTACTCGAAGAAACTCTCATGATGCCACTATTGGGCAACGCTGTAGAAAAGAAACATATCACCCTATGATCAAGGTCCCAAATAACTATGAAGATGTATATAAGTTTAGGTTGGATCTTTACTAACATTGAGATGCAGTGGAAGAAGAGTTGGTGTAGATCGTTCTTGAAGTCCCTCAAACCGTCCACAACGATCCCTCAAACGAAATACAGAAATAACGGCCTCTCTACATATTTCAAGTGTACATGCTTTATGATACGACAGTACTTTGTCATCCATAGCTAATCGTCACTAGAGAATTACAGTGAAATGGGTCTATCTCTAATCGAGATCAATTCTAAGTTAGAACTAAAACTAGAGAACTAGAGAACTAAAACTATAGAACTAGAGGAGGCACTAAAACTAGAGAACTCTTTGGGGCCAAATCCTCAAGTATATATAGGTGTATGGCATAGAGGACAACCGACTTGGCAAAGAATCCATGCCTTCCGTGTGGCCCCAAGGGAGAAGGAGTCCATCTACAAATCCAATTTGGCCCTCTCTAGCTTGTCATACAAGCTAAGGGGCACCTCCACTTGTTCTTGGGCCCTCTCCACCACTTGGACTTTTATATTTTCATTGGTCCAGGGATATTAATTTTCTAAAAGCCTCTATATAAATATTAGAACCTTTTAATTTTAAGTTAACACCTCTGTAAATATTTTCCATCTATATATCAATACCTGGTACTACCAGCTGAACCCCGAAATTCTTACGGTAACTCTCAAACGCTTCTCGTTTCTCTTGAAAGTATTTCTAATATTCATGAAACTATTTCTTGACTATTTTCTCATAACTCATACTCCACGAACACTCAAAAGATCAAGATTTATCTAAGCTTGTGACCCTATAGATTTGGTAAAACATCGACGTGAATGAAACTTCCTTTTGTTGAATGACCAGTGCCGGAACTTTGGATATCCATATAGATCCTTAGGAATACACGGATAATATTCGTGTAAAACTTTGGTTATTGCATTCTATTCCCTTTGCTTCGTGATATTTTACAAACCTGAGGTGAGATATATCGGTATCCTCTTGGGTAATTAAAATGCTCACTACACGTGTCTCATTATTAGCAGTTTCTTCTTCTTTCTTGTTGTCGGCACACTAGGAACCAGGGTACCAAGGTTTGTCTACCTATGACCCAGTAAGCAATGACCTGGATGGGCCAACTCTAGACACGACCCATGAATGTGTTCCGCAAGCGCAAGACACCTCGCGATGGCATGCCCACGCGAGGCCCCTCTGTGCACGAGCTGGATCTTTCAAGACGATCTTCATTGACAGTATGTAGCCTCCACTACTAGGAAAAGGGCTATAGATGATATAGACACTAATGGCGCACCAGACAAGTGGTGCGTCACTACTATATAGCAGTGGCGCACCATGTGCAGGTGTGCCATTAGTGTGATGGACACTAATGGCGCACCACACACTCGGTGCACCACTACTATAATTTTTTTTTGCAAAAATACTAATGGCGCACCGGGGCAGAGTGCGCCATTACTAGTTTAACTAGTAATGGCGCACCACTCACCAAGTGCGCCACTACTATAATTCTTTTTGCAAAACTACTAATGGCGCACCACCAGCTGATGTGTCATTAGTAACCAGGGTTACTAATGGCTCATTTGTAGGTGGTGCGCCACTACTATATTTTTTTTGCAAAACTACTAATGGCGCACCACCAGCTGGTGCGCCATTAGTAACCAGGGTTACTAATGGCGCATTTGTAGGTGGTGCGCCATTAGTAGTTTTGCAAAAAAAAGGTAGGAAGAGAGACGGCGCAGCAAATCCAACATCCATCCAAGCACAAGCACACAGGATGCTCCGGCTGAACCACCACGGGTCGACATCCCGTCGTCCCCCGGCGAGCCTGCGCCCTCGGAGGACGTGCTCCTCTGCCTCCCCCGTGCGCACCTCCACCTCATCGATCTCCGGCGCAGCCTCCCGGTCGCCGCCGTCAAGCTCGACCCCTGCCACTACTCCTTCTCCCTCACCGTCCCCGCATCCCCCGACGCCTCAGCCCCGCTCGGGCTATATTACGCACACCCTCCATCCACCCCGACCCCTCTCTGCCCCCTCCGCCGCGCCGCCTCTGCCAGGTCAGGTGCGCCTCCACCGTCAACCCCAGCCCGCGCCAGGGAAGCCGCCGGATCGATCAAAACGACCGCCGCCGTTCTCCCGCTCCCGAGGTGCGTGCCCGCCCGAACCCCCAATTATTAGTTGTCCCCATATATCTCTCTCTCCCTCTCTCCGCGGCCGATCTAGGTTTTGGTGTGAGCGATTTGCCGATTTGTGCCTAGTAGATGCCGGATGCAGTAGCTACTACATGTATTTACACTGTTTACAGGTCATCAATTACAAGACTCAATAGAGCAGGCTCTTCCCTTTGCTGGCTTCAGCTTATGCATACAGATTAATGGGCCAGTGGGTGAAGTGGCTATACACGGATGTCACACAGAAGCTGGAAGCTAAGGATTACTCAACACTGCCAGAGGCTCAGGCCTGTACTGCTGGGCTCAAGTCTGTGACAACATCTGCCACAGCTATACGTGCGAACAATTAATTCAGCAATGCCTTAAACAATTATATGTGTTTGCTCATTTGTACTGATTTGTCCAAATGGAACCTTCCACTTTATTCACTTCATCTTTCTCATTTATTGTTTATACCATGTCAACCAAGAATTGAACTCAAAATTTCCCATTTTGTTTTCATTTTGGTACTAGATCTTGTCAATGTAGTTGTGTTGATGAAGCTCCATTGGATCATACGAAATTTATAGACTGTCTTGTAACAACTTCTAATTAGGATTCCACATGCATGGTCTTGCCATTTTGTAAAATGGATGCATTTCACAATTTGTTGTTCTGTAATAATAAAGCTAGTCTCTCTTCTATGCAGGACGCGATTGAAGAGTGCCGAAAGCTCTGCGGTGGACATGGTTACCTGAACAGCAGTGGGCTCCCTGAACTGTTTGCGTTCTATGTTCCTGGGTGCACCTATGAAGGAGACAATGTCGTTTTGCTGTTGCAGGTTAGTGTCGTTTGTCACCTGATCCACTTTAACCTGTTTTTTTACCTTGGTTCAGTATTGGCCAGTAGTAGTATAATCACAACCTTGGATCCTTTCTGCAGGTTGCAAGGTTTTTCATGAAGACTGCCTCTCAAGTGGCCACTGGGAACGAACCTGTCAGCACCGTAGCTTACATGGGCAACATACAACACTTGATGCAATGCAAAAGCGCTATAAATACAGGTATGCAGCTACATCTTCAGGCAGACTTCTCTTTATAACATAACTTCTGCAACTCCCTTAGATGTTTTGTCTGGAGCTTCTTTTTGGTGAAGCGATTGACCTTGTGATTGATCGTCATACTGATTCATGCATCAATGATTCTCTGCAGCCGAAGACTGGCTTGATCCTGCTACCGTAAAGGAGGTGTTTGAAGCTAGGGCCCTGAGGATGGCCGTGAACTGTGCCCAGAACATCAGCAAGGCACCAAGCCAAGAAGAAGGTTGGTGTTGCACATAGTCAGTAATTGAAAACATCAAAACAGCTGAAGACTGGCTTAACGTTGGGTGTTTTTTGTAGCATCTCTTAGTGAATTTGTTGGTGCACTCACTGACATGGATGATCTCGAGGCTGCCGTGGCTCACGTCCAGCTGATCATTGTGACCAAGTGAGTAGTCGGTCTTAGGATGGGGTTGATGCATATCTAGTTTCTGGAACAATCCAATCATTCGTTTATCTTCCGCCTCTCTGCCATAGATTCATCGAGAAGATGCAGGAGGACATCCCTGGCCCTGGGGTGAAGGAGCAGCTCCAGAAGCTGTGCAGCATCTATGCGCTCCACCTACTCCACAAGCACCTGGCCGGGGAGAGGTCCACCGCCCACTTTGACATCCATGCCATGAAGGTTGCATGGGCAGGCTCCCGCCATGCAGTCGAGGTCGCCGACCGCATGGCCAGGCTCGTCGCATCAGACCCCGTAAGCACTGCGTCACACCCCGTAAGCACATGGGGCCTGCTGTCCACTAAAGTTTTTCTGCAAGCATACTACATTTTGTCGCATTTCATCAAAACTGAATTGGTAAGATGCCTATGCAAGTAGTGCTTTGTGCAGGATGCTCCATATTACCTTTATTTTTTTGCTGAAATTTATAGTTAAGCATGTTTATTTTACCAGTGTTGCATGGAAGTTTGGCACTACTGTAATTAAACAGCATGATATTACTTAAATGTTAGGTTCCGGATGTTACCTGAATCTCTGCAGTGTTGCTATAGCCCCCTTGCATGGAATCTGTGTCGCTATATGTTCTGGTCAGTCCTTCACCTTCTATCATCCTCTGATACTCACCGATGTCACTCATATCTAACACCACCATACCATTGCTATTACCACCACTACCATTGAAGAATCCTAATTTTGATGCCACTGTGTTGTAACTCAGGATCATTGCTCCTGTTTGTGGATACAGGGCACTATCCAGGCTCATGTACCCTCTGGTTAGTGCCGCCGTGAGGCACTCTTCATCACACCCTGGAGCAAGAGGCATCGAGATAGGCGAAGTGCTGCTCATTTGCATTGCCAGCAAGGGTTCATCTATGCTTTGGGGAAGCCGTGGTTGGCCGAATTGCTCTATGCTGACCTCTCCATTAGCAGCTTGATAGTATCCTGGTTCTGCAAGTGTATCATTGATTGGGGGAATGAGATTGGTATAAGGACATACGTTTTGATGTTCCTCAAGTAGGGCTAAGAGTGTAGAGTCAAAGCAGGGTAACAGGGAGAAAGCCATTTCTGGGATATCATCGCTGTAGCTGCAGAGAGGAGGGGTGGCAGTGGAGGAGGATGAAACATCCTCAGAGGAGGGTGCAAATGGGTCGGAGGTAGAGGTCACTACAGCAAGCAGGTTATCACCCAGGCCGTCATCACCGAAATCAACTATCTGGGCAGCTATGGGGCTTGAGATCCCCTCTTTTGTTTCTTTTCATTATGAACAAATATAGTGTTCCGTATGAAATATTGTTCTATTGTATGCTAGATTGCTAGTTGATTTGCTGGTTGCTATAATAGTGTGCTCTCAAGTTTCAAGCATATCTTAAATTGATGCATGATTTTTTGTTTATTTTTTATTCCCATGTAGGTGATCTTTATTCATCTCTAGCCCATGCTTGCGTGTGTTGTGGTCATATGAGCACGAAATCAACAAGTGTGTGTGTGTGTGTGTTGGAAATGTCTTCTGCACATTGGGAGATCATGCACATGTTTAGTTCTTTTCTCCGCGATGAGCCACCATCGACGAGCTCCTATTGTGTATCTGCCTCTGCGTCGGCGCCTGGCCTAGAGAAGGTACAGACATCCTTTTTCTGATTGTGGACAACCAAAGAAGATAAACAATCATGAATAGGAGTGAATGGTTCCTTCTAGTGTTCCTTGTTTTTGCATGTTCCTTGAATTAGGCTATCATGTATGTGACTTATTTTTTTTACTTTAGTTGGTAAGTTAGTACATATCGGTCATATGATTGCTATGTTTTCATTCTTAGTAAGAATGGTATGACATGAGCTTCTTTAATCATATTCTACTTTCAAATGGCAAAGACCATGATTGGGTTGAAACCTCAAGGAATAAATAATCAGAGTGATGCTGTAAGGACATTCTGCCTTGTGTTATGGTTGTCAAAGAACATGGATGTTTAGTTATTTTTCTTGCTACTATTTGAGACGATTTTTGGTCTTCAATTTAGTCCTTTTCTCTGTGTCTGGTATGAACCTGCAATCACATGGCAAAGTGTTTGCATAGTTATTTATACTTCTTAGCTTCAATTTCAAACTTATATGTTGCTGCTTGTTGACTCTTGTGCCTTATCGATCGTTTGCAATTTAACTTTGGATACTCATGCGTGTGCTATTGAACTTATAGGTTTGCATCACGGATGCCGTCGACGGTGGGCATACATGCTGTGGTGGAAGCTCATTGCATATTGTAGGTTGAACTCATGCTTTTGTTTGTTAACTCTTGTTGCATATGTACACATGTTGTGAACCATCCTTGAATATGTATGTGTGTTTTTGTGAAACTATGTTGGATATGTATGCGTGTGTGGACTTTGAACTCATCATCGGTTTGTTATTGTTGTGAACTTGTAATATATTGGATATGTATGCATGACCATTTCATTTGTGAATTCTTGTTGCATATGTACGCATGCTTTTGTGAAACTATATTGTTATTGTGATCTATTGGATATGTAATATATTGTTGTTGTTGTTGTGATCTATTGGATATGTAATATATTGTTGTGATCTATATTGTTGTCATGATATATTGGATATGTAATATATTGTTGCTGCTGCTCATTGAAAAAAATGTTATTGCGCGCTATAAGCCGTGTGTCCCAGGCATCGGCACCCGGTTTATAGGGTATTTGGGGCTGTAAGCCGTGTGTCCCAGGCATTGTCCCACGCATTGGCTCTCGGTTTATATATAAATCGTGCGTGTAACATTGGCCCTCGGCTTATAAGTTTTTTCACGTAGTGTGTGCTCTCTATATTCTGTGCAATAATATGTTTTGTAACCTGTGCAAATATAGAAAAAGCTAATATTCATACTAGTGGCGCACTGCAAAAAGCACACTAGTGGTGCATCGTCAACTAGTGCGCCATTAGTAAGCGAGAGCACATGGGTAAATATGGCCCCTGGGAGGCATACTAATGGCGCACCATGAGCTATACTAATAGCGCACTGCTTGGTGCGCCATTAGTATACCAGATACTAATGGCGCACCATGAGCTATTCTAATGGCGCACCATGAGCTATACTAATGGCGCACTGCCTGGTGCGCACGCACCTGTGCTGCGCCATTAGTAAAAAATTATAATGGCGTGATGCTAGTGGTGCACCTGTAGTGCGCCATTAGTAGCCAAAACAGGTGCGCCACTAGCAGGCCTTTTCCTAGTAGTGCTTGCGAGGCCCTCCTTGTGAGGCGGCCTCCC
The DNA here is from genome assembly GCF_904849725.1 of Hordeum vulgare subsp. vulgare. NCBI lineage: Eukaryota > Viridiplantae > Streptophyta > Magnoliopsida > Poales > Poaceae > Hordeum > Hordeum vulgare. Next base: position 297,207,482 of record NC_058519.1, read on the forward strand.
GCTAAGCCCTCCACCTGGAGGGGTTGTGCGGTGTTGGTCGTGAGGTCGCGGGCCCACCACGTGGGTGACTTCTCGCATAGGAAAGGACGATAGAGGCCGCGTTTGTGGATGCGGACAAAGAGGATTGACCCTTTGGTGATAAAAGGACAACATGCGGTTGTCCAACCCAAAGCGAGTCCCAAGACATGCCATTTTGGTGCAAGAAGACCACAATGATGCTGCTTGTCAAGACGGGCATCATCAACAAGCCCAAAACCGCATCATGGATGATGCTTTGCCGACGTGTACCATCGTTTGTCAGGATAGTACCGAGATTTTGTCCCCTTTCAAATTGTCATCAATGTGGCTAGACGCGCGTGTGATCCTTGAGGGGCAACGCGAGCGCCAGGACCGCACCCTCCAAGACGTCACGTTGGTCGGGCACCAAAACCATGTCGCCCTTGCTCTCGGCATCCCTTCCTACACGGAGTGCTGTCACGCCTTCACCCGGGAGCTGCGCTACATGGTGTGTCCCATGCCATTCAGGATGCCCAATCCCAAGGATTTCCTACAGCTCTAGACCATCGTCATCCAAGCTGTGGGCGGCGACGACAAGGTCATGGGGAACTAGTTCCCCATGTCCCTCAAGGATGTTGCACGCTCATCACTGCTAAACCTCCCCAAGGCCTCCATCTCCTCATGGTCCGAACTATGCATGTAAGGTCACCAACTTCCAGGGCACGTATGAGCGCCCCATCATGTTTAACAACTTCTACGTCGTGCACGAGCAGCCTCGCAAGACCCTTCGCAAGTAGATCCAGCGCTTTAGCAAGGTGTGCAATAAGATCTCGCGCGCGTCCAATGTTGTGATCATTTCCACGTTATCTTCAGGCACCGCACATGTAAAGATACATGGCCCATTTTCTACTGGCTGATTCAGCAACAAGAGAGGGGCCAACTCTCAGGCGCTCCTTGCAAGGCAGGCTCCCACGAAGCCCGTCGACCTAGCGTTGGTATCACAGTCGCATGCTTGCTACGTGAGTGATGTCTACCAGAAGGAAGGACAGCAAGGACCGCATCGCTAGGCGAAGACACACATGCTTTCCTCTTTTGTGATTAAACAGAAGCAAGTGGATGTCCTTCACCAAGGTGAGCCCCAAGCCTTGCCATTAAGGTGCATGGAAACCAACGCGAGGACGCTCGTGAGACAAGGCATCATGAGCAAACCCATAGGTGCGTCATGGAAGGCGCCTTTGCAGGTGAAGACCACCTTTTGTCATGATAGACTCGACACTTGTGTCCCTCTGAATTACTGTCATGCGGCTGCTCTTATCCCACCAATAATTTGGGGAAAAGAGGACCAAGGAAAGGATATGAGGGACACAACTTACATCATATAGAGGGACCGATCCATCGACCCACTTGAGATTTCATTCCTCGAGGAAGCCTTTCTTCTACCTCAAGCTATGTGACACTTATCCAACCACGAGAGAAAATCCACCAAGCAGGAGTAGGGTTTTACCCTACACTATGACCCGAACCTTGGTAAACCGTTGTGTCTTCCTCGTGCTGTGTGTGTGTAGCATCAACATTGTCGTGGCCACGTTGTCGATTGCGATGGGCTCCCTAGTGTTTGAACCAGGGTTTTTGGAGGGTTTCCCCTAGGCTCAAAACCAATCTCGAACATTAGGCATGCCAGGTAGGGGACCTGCTTCCGCTCCTCGACCTCACTCGACGTTGACATGGCAGAGGCGTGCCGCGAGAGAGACGCGCACAGGGGTGAGATGGTCCGAACAGAGCCCGTTGTCAACACCAACCACCGCATGTGTCCTTGTGCCGCCATCGAGCATGTAGCTGGAGAGACACACGCCTCCTCTGCCACCCCGTCCATATAGGTGCACCCTTCGCATGCGTGCACTGCCACTAAAGATTCGCATGGTCGCTGTGACGAGCCGACTATACAGTACGTGCTTGTCCTTGCACGTGAGATGATGCTCTATCGCCCCATCGAGGCCGGATATGATGCATGGCTGGCACACATCAATGAGTTTGTCAACACCGCTAGTGATGCCCGAGATCTGACACAATCCCTGCCTCCTCCTAGATCTCATGGCCGGCCCCAGTACGCAGGGGGAACCCGCGACCCATAATCTTGGACGGCCCGACGCTAGGTGCTGCGGGGTGCGCAACGAGGCGTGCTACCTGTCACACCCTGTTTTTACCTCACTTCAACTGTAGTTTTGAAAATCTGAACTTATTAAAACTTTTTAAACAAATATTATGAGTGATATGATTGTCATTTTCTGTATGCATGTTTGAATGAGTGAACCCCAAAAACAGCTTTCTATAACATGACATTTTCATAAAAAACATTTTTCTCATTTTGACTATTTCAAAACCTTGCTTTGGGTTTGCACTACAAGTTCCTAATGTCAATGGAGTGCCTTCACCCGAAGATGGTAATCTGGTTTGAGAACTATTTTAACTCCACAATATCATAAAATAATTATTTTATAAAACATTTTCCTATTTTATTTGCATGTCCATTTGTGAGGCCAGAAATGATATTTCTGTATGAAAAATTACTTTTCTGCCTTAGAAAAATCTAAAAAAAATTGGAGATACTCAAAGGACATATATTTTCCATACATTATATTTTCAAGCCATATTTATGTTCAAAATATTTGAGGAAATCCTTGAAAACCTATTATGTCTGTTTTGTCCTTTTGGAGATTGTAGCATTCTTCCGAAGCTATATGTGGTGGTCATGCCAAATTTCACCTCATTCCAAGGTGGTTTGGTTAACCAAATAATCCTCAAACCCTCTTTGTCTAGAATCAAGTTCAAGCGACTCTATATAGCAAATGTTGTCCAAATGGCTTGAAACTTTGCGGGGGTGCTCAACACCCCAAATGAGGGGTCTATGCCAAAAATTGGATTTGTAGGGATTAGTTTACCCACATTCCCTTTGGAATGGATAGAACTGCCCATTTCGGGGTGATTTCAAGTTTGCACAGCCAAACTTGTCCAATCAAGCTCAAAATTGGTGGAGCATCCTATTCTTGCACCAAACTCAATCCTGTTAACTTTCATCATCAGTGCTGAAGTGGTAAATCAGCTCTTAAATCACTCTACACCCATACACTTTCCTCCAAAATCATAGTCCAAGCAGCCAGCACCACTCCTCAATGGCACACGAGTGGCCCCTCTCTGGTTACAAACAGAAAAGCCCAAAATCTCCATTTTAGTTTCTGGCTCAAGTCTGGCATCAGCTCTTTAACCACTCCCTTTGACCAACAGGGAGTCTCTCGGCTCTCAAAAATCTAGGGATCATCCAACCCAACTCCAGGACATGCCAGACACGGCCAAAGCACCCCGGAGCGCGCCAGCATACCGTTGCATGCCAAAACTGTGCTCTAGGCATGCTATAGGGTGCACCCGAGGCAAAGGTGGCCAGCCTCGGCGGGTTCAAGCCTCCCCTCGATGCCTCTCCACGTCCCTGACAACCCTTCTGCATCAGGGCAGCCTCAGGGCCCCTCCTCCCCCGCTCTGTTGACCAGAGCGACGCGTGCCTGCGCACGCTAGATTCGGCCAAAAGAATGCGGCCACGCATGCACGCACGCTCCTCGCTCTCTCTCCCTCTTAGTGAGTCGCAGGGGTTCTAAACCACGTCCGCAAACCCGAGGTTCTGACCCCGAGCTCTCTCTGCCTCTCTTGCGAGCCACGGTGAAACCACCGGCACTTCCCGCTCAGTGCACCGTTGAGGGCCTATAAATAGGCCTCCCCACTCGCTCCAGCACCGTCACTACACTCCTCTAGAGCCTAAATCGAGCTCCTAGCCACCCCATTCGAGCATAGCGAGCTCCGGTGCTTGAGATCGACCAAGGCCCCGCCGCTTTGGAGGTCCGTCGATCTCGGGCTACACGCTAGCTCTCGCGCTCCACTCACCTTCTCCATGACCGTAGTGAGCTCACGGAGCTTCCCCACCTCTTCCCCGAGCTAATCCCTGCCTGTAGTACCCACTTCATCCACCTCCTAAATCGGCTCCGCCGCTGCCACCTTCTCGTCGGTGACCCACGGCCTCCCCGTCGTTCCTTCGACCATCAACACGTAGGCGACGACGTGCTGGTTCAATTCCTGCAGTCGTTGGGGCATGAGGGCGTCGGTGTCGCCGCCGGCGTGCCCCCCTGCTCTCTGTAGAGAGGAGGAAGACCACCCAGACATGTGTGCCCCACCTGTCGGTGGCTCATCTCTCCCCCTCGCTCCACTCTCAGCCATTGACCGCAGGGGGCCGCGCGTCAGGTTTGAACCTGACGGCGCGTGCGCATGGGCTAGCTGGCCAGTTGGCCAGTTGTACCGGCCCAGCCACATGCCGAGCTAGGACAGGGCTGAGCCCTTTTCCATTTTTGATTTTAATCTGTTTTAAAATATTTTTGTAGGATTTGTCATTTAATTAAATTTAATTATCTTTCCACCACAATTCTTCTAAAAGTGAGTAGAATTTAACTCAGCTATTGAACAAATTTTTATGACAACTTTTGTGTATAGTTTTAATTAAAAGGCTTATTTTGAATACTTTAGCTCTTGTTAAACTGATTTTAAAAATAATCTTTTCACCAAAACTAGAGACAAATATTTTTAAATCTATAAAACAGATTCATTAGAATAGAATAACATTTTTAAAGTGAGTTTGTGTTCTATTTTCGAGTGAGCTACTTATTTTATTATTATTATTACGAGATAGATTCCACGTTTGACGAATGAGTTGGACTCGAAGATCCCGGATACTTAACTAACCAAGGCAAGCAACCCTTTGACCATGTTTCAGCAAATATTATATTGCATGCTAGGAGAGCAATTATTTTTGTTGCATATGATCATGAGTATTCGGTAAATCATCGATATGATCCTACCACCTATGAGGGTCAAGCTAATATTATGTTGACAAGTAGAAAATAGAGCTAAGCATAGTAGAAGCATGAGCATGATGATGGTAAATATCAAAGGTTTGTGTAAACCCCGTCGGGTGCCGCTAATGCCCGAGGGTGATCATGAGTTAGGTGGCCACTTGTGAAGCAGTGGTGCACCGGGTATATTTGGTGTGAGTGGTGTTGGAAACAGGATTAGATTTATGATATGTCGATCATGCCAACCTTACATGTACGACCACGATACCCCTTTATGGGACGAGGCTTTGTTGATTACTTTGGTTAGTGTTAGCAAAGAGCCACATTACTAGTGGCGGGAGTGATAAGTGGTCACTCTCGTTATGGGGTCGTACCAGGTAGGTTGACTATGTCGTTTTTACGTGTTCTCGGCATACCGTTGGTCCCCGCATGGACGATATGGTCTAGAGTTGGTGCTTGTAAGACGTACATCATGTGGGATGGGTACCAATCGAGTGGAACTCTTTGTCTAGTATCATGAGGGGAAAGGCATTGATCGGGTACTTACCTTGGGTATGTTATACAACGCGAGTCGTGGATGACATGGAAGTTTCCCGGATCTCGTGGGTACATCATGCAAGCTCTATAGAGTGTAAAACTATTCAAATAGCCATGTGCACAGTCAAGGACGGTTGGGTAATCCTCCTTAAACTACGTCCAGTCGTTTCCGCATAAACCAAATGTGTGTGTGTAAAGGTGTTACCCGAGGAAGAATTGATGTGACCAAGTTTGGTGACTTGGCATATCGGGTGAACCCGAAGTTTTCGGCCACATCAGATACCGTGATATCTCTAACCTGTTCTTCTAAAATACCATCTAGATTATTTTGCACATCCATCTATGATCTTGTCTATTTACAATCAACTTGCTTTCCACCAATACTGCATATTATTTTTATGGTACCAACTGCATTATCCATATCACAGCCTGTTTGCGAGTACATTCAAAGTACTCACTGGCTTGCCACTGGTTATGTTATTGACCAGACATGGAAGGACTGGAGTTTAGAGAAGAATTCCTCATCGGAGACAGACTTGCGAACTAGGACGCTTCCGAGTCAGAATGCATGTTGGTGTAGGCTGATGGCATGGGCTCCCGCTTAGCCACAAGATTTCCACTAGTAGATGTATCGGTGTGATTGGCCTTATGGGCCCTATCCATGTGAACTTGGCCATGATGGTCATTTGTTGTATTAATCGGTATGTTGGATGTAAGACTCTTAATATTCAGTATATGTGTGTTCGGTGAGCATTGATCTCTGGGATCACTGAGCACGTTCATTCGGCGATCTCGACTTGTAAGTCGGGGTCCCCACACTAACCTTCTCACCTGACAGATGCTTGAAACAACACAGAACCGATGCTCCAAAAGATTCCCTTTTCATTTCTTTTTACCGTGTGATTTAGTTCGTTGTCATATTCACTGTCGCATCATGTGTCTCACGCACATTGCATCGACACTCCATTGCCATCAATTTTCTAACTTGCATCCGTTGTTAATTGTTGGTTCTCTCCATTTTTGTCGTTGTCCGTTTCGGGACCAACGACACATGCATGCGCCGACGACATCGTTAAAATATTATTTTTAAAATCGTGTATAAAACTTTCCCGGAATAGGTTGGAAGTTGACGTGCGGTCTTGTTTTAATTCAAGTAGACCGGGTGCCAAATTTTGTTGCATTCGGAGTTTGATACTCGAACACTTAAATGTATAACGCCACTATAACTGGTCAAACGTCCGATGTTTTTGTTATTTTGAAAACCTGTCATGGGACGCAAACCTCTCTCTCTCTCTCTCTTCTTAGCCCAAGCCCATCTACACAGTCCACTAGACCCACCTAGCCCCTCCTTCGTTCACGGTCGTCGGATCACGATTGGGCGGACGAGATCTAATCCACCATAGTCCATTCCATATATAAAGACCACCCATGTAATGACTCTCTCTCTCTCTCTGCTAGGGTTTCCCCTTGCTAAAATTGCAGCCACCCCCTCCTAAACCTTCCCCCTAGCCATGTGACCCCATCAAACCAGCAACCCTGGCTAGACCCTTAGGTCTGGACCCTTTGATCTTGATCTAAGGGCCTAGAATCATCGGATTTCCCGACCCGGATATTTCCATGGCCGCCGGACATTGTTCTGACGACCATAAAAATGTCGTCGTGTGTAGCCTCGAGCACATCTGCGCACATGGTGCCTCGAAGAGCCTAGCTCCTTTGCCCGATGGCTCACCGGAGGCCCAACCACCCCGTCATCAGTCGTAGGACCCTCCGCCAGGCCGGCCCAGCTCCTCCTTCTGTTCCTCCCTACCTCCCCTTCTCTTCTCTCTCTAACCCCCCTCTTCTCTCCACGGACACAGAGCATCCATGGCTGGCCCTTATAGCACTATTGTCGGAGCGTCTCCTTCGGCCTCCGCCACCGGTTGGATAGGGTCGCCTTCGCCCCGATGGCTCACACGAATGCGCCCCTGTCTCCTCCTGATCCTCTCTTTATCTCTCCTTGGTCGTAGTCCAAACCAAAAAAGCTCGTAGACAAGCCCAGATCTCCTCGTGACCCCTAGGGATGACTGAAACATGGCCATGGACGATGCCTATGGTGCTCCGATGCTCCAACAACTTAAGGCCTCCTCGAGCACCCTTCTCGGCTCCCTTCACCTCCTCTCACTATTGTGTACCTGTCGGGCCTCCTAGTTCATCCTCCCATGCCTACCGGAGTCTTGGATCTGCATCCATGCGCTTGTCCAAGAATGAGGTTCGAACATTAGGGGGTTTGTCTTGTGACCTGCAACACGATGACAAACACAACAAGGTTGATGGTGAACTCACTCCTCCTCACCGGGGACGATAGGAACACACGAGCTACCCAGGTTCGAGCTACCGATGGCGTAAAACCATCCTCTTGCTTGTGATTTGCTTTCTTGGAAACAGGGGATCTTGAGGCTCTAGTACACGGAGGCTGGGCGAGACAATGGTTCGATCCCCTTACATCGATGTGGTCCTGCCCCTCTCGTAGGGCCTTGGTCCTCTTGCCAAAAAACACGAGTGGGAAACGGTAGCCACAGAGCGGCCATTTGAAGGGGGGCAGGTATCTAGTCCTATCCTTACTAAAGGTGGTATTTTCGTGATAAAGTAACATTTGTAATGCAGTCATGGGCTTGGAACCAACCTCCGTCCGGCAGCACTAATCCGTCCTAATCTTCTATCACCGAAATGGTAAGATTTTGTCACTTGCTTTTGGGGGAGTAGCTGGCGCTGTCACCAATCAACAGAAAGAAAAATCCCCATGTCCATGGTGACTGGCACATCACTTGCTGTCCTTTTTTACGTGAGCGCGCCAACCACATGATGGGCACGAGGCACTGAGGTTGGCGCGGCACACCAAGCCTCTTGAGGCTGCCTTGTGGGACAGTCCTCATGGGGCGTCTTGGTGCTTGAGATCCTCGGAAAGGTCTGAACCGGTAGCGAGGAGGCCTGGGTAGGCACGCCCCTTGCGAGCCGACTCGTTTGGAACAATTGGGGCATGGTCACCTGTTTTGGCCGGCCTGTGCATGCTCCTCCGGGCTGACAGTACATACGCAGTGGTACACTGGGTCCCACTAGGCCGACAATAGCCCCCGGGCTCGCGGCGTGCATGTCTCGCTCATTCGAGATGAAGCTCCGCGGGGCCAATGCAGCCGCTGAGCTTAGGGGTGATGCGTGGTGGCTTCTTCGAGTCTGGCACCGCCACTCCTTGCGAAGCCTTGATAAATATTGCCCTTGCCTTAAAATCGGGCCGCAAGAGGCATAGGGACTCAATTACCTTCTCAATCCGCAACTAACTATTTGGACACTCACCGCTCCACCTTCTCAGTCCCCGTCGCCAACACTCACGGTCATGGCTCTCAATCAGTAACACTTGGACAATCGCAAATAAAGGGGGCGGCGGAGAAAGCGGAGCTGCCAAAGCCACCACCAGTGAGGCACACGGGTCATGGTTGCGCTCCGGCCGCAATGGTGAGGACTTTCCTTGGAGGCCGAGCGCTGAGGTTGGCCGCCGCGGCGCAGGCTGGCCCCAGTACCCAGGGGGCACTCGCGACCCACAATCATGGACGGCTTGACGCTCACGGCTGCGGGGTGCACAAAGGGGTGTCCTACCCTTCTCACCTGGCAAATTCTTGTAACAACGCATAACCGAAGCTCCAGAAGGTTCCCTTTTTATTTCGTTTTCGCTGTTTGAATTAGTTGGTTGTTGTATTCACCATCGCACCATGTGCCTAATGCGCATTGCATCGGCACTCCGTTGACGTCATTTTTCTAACTTGCATCCGTTGTTAGTTGCTAGTTCTCTCCGTTTTTGTTATTGACCGTTTCGGGACCAACGACACACGCACGCGCCCGCGGCATCGTTAAAATACTGTTTTTAAAAGTGTGTATAAAACTTTCTCGGAATGGGGTGGAAGTTGGTGGGCGGTCTTGTTTTAATGTAAGTAGACCGCATGCAAAATTTTGTTGCATTTGGAGTCCGTTTGATACCCGAACATTTAAATGTATAGTGGCATTATAACTTCTCAAACGTTGGATTTTTTTCGTATTTTAAAAACTTGTCATGGGTCGCAAACCTCTCTCTCTCTCTTCTTAGCCCAAGCCCATCTAGACATTCCACTAGACCCTCCTAGCCCTCCTCCCACCGTGGCCGTCAGATCACGATCGGGCGGACGAGATCTAACCCACCCTAGTCCATTCCCTATATAAAGGCCACCCATGGAAAGACCCCTCACACTCCACTAGGGTTTCCCCTTGCCAAAATTGTAGCCACCCTATCCTAAACCTACCCCCTAGCCATCTAACCCCCCAAACCCGCAACCCTGGCCAGCCCCTCAGGGGTGGACCCTTGGATCTTGATCTAAGGGCCTACAATAAAAATATTTCCGCCACCCGGACATTGTCTGTGGCTGCCGGACATTGTCTAGATGACAATAAAAATGTCGCAGCCATGAGCGCATCTGCTCCCATGGCACCTCGAAGAGCCGAGCTCCTTCGCCCGATGCCTCAACGGAGGCCCAACCGCCCCATCGTCGATCGTAGGACCCTCCTCCAGGCCGGCCCCGCGTCTCCTTCCATTCCTTCCTTCCTCCCCTTCCCTTCTCTCCTAACCTCCCTCTTCTCTCCACGGACAGGGGGCATCCATGGTTGGCGCTTATAGCACTGTTGTCGGAGCGTTCCCTCCGTCCACTACCTCCAATCGGATCGGGTCGCCTTTGACCGAATCTGGCCCGATATGCTCGTCCGCCGCCTCGCCACATCCCTTGGGCCGTCGGTGACCGTCGCACATGGAAACCACCATCGCGTGCGAGAATGCTCACTGGAGCGGAGCGAACGAGCGCTCGCTGCCGCAACCACTAGCATAGGCAGCACCTACCCCAGCCGGCCTACACCGTTGGCCCAGCCCAGCAGGTCGCATCCACAACTATGGCATGGGCCAAGTCCCATCCCCACCCGTGTCGGATCCAGCCTACCTAGCTGCTCCCATGGGTTGCTGCACCGAGCTGACCCAAGTGCCTCTAGGTGTCATGCGGGAACTAGACACCAAGTACCTTAGCAGGTGACGTGCACGGGGGTGTGTCCACGAGACAGAGCTCGATCACTTAGATTTTTTGGAGCTGCTGGGATGCACCTGAGCACAGGCACCATGTGTAGCCTCCTCCCATACGAGGTACAAGGGGGAGCTCGCGGACATGGACATCGAAAGATCCTCCCCAGCGCGATGCATGGGGATTCAACTTAGATGTGGGCATAGTCACGGGTCAATAGTAATTCCGCCTAGCATGGAGCTTGGGGACATCCACTTGGGCATGGGTGGAGCCCCCTCGAGAGGCCGCGACGCGGCCCGTCGTGGGCTTCCACTTCGGGAGGCTCCGGGCGTGTACAACCCATACTCGTTATTACGTGAGAGGGTCACGGGCGGCGATTTACTCATGGGTAGGATACGCTAGACACAAGGCTCAGGAGTTCCTAGCGTCAGCCGTCTGGCAGTTTGTGCCTCAGCCTTAGCACGTCAATGCGCTCGCAGGACCTACAACACGAAGGGGGGAATCGCGTGTCTGGTGACCGCGACTGGCTCACTGCACGAAGGAGCTAGGCTCCAAGGACTCCAGGTACAGGCACAAGCCCTTCATTCAGAGCTCAGCAACTCGAATTTAGCGATGCTCTAGGGACGAACCCGAGCACAGACGCTGTGCTAGGCTCCTTCATGGAACGATCAAGCGAAAATCACCCACCCGAGCCGACAAAACACCAAACTAGCAATAGAACACTTCAAGCAAACATCATAAGTTTTTAAAGGAAATACCAAAGTTTACCACATAATCAAACAACAAGAATTTCACGAGGGTCGGCCCTCAAGCTGGAAGTTGGAGCAAATGGATGGGCGCCCTCGGTCTCCGGTGAGATGGAGCTTCACCAGACATCGTCGTCGTGAGTGAGCGAGGTCGCCGAGTGAAAGACGACATGACGGTCGATCTTCTGAGGGGTCGGCTGCCTCCTCGAGCCCTGGCTGCTCGTGAGGCCCTGCCGCCACGCGAGGCACCTTTGTGAGTCGTACTAATCTATGGAAGGCAGCCGTGGTTTTGTCCAGGCCAAATGGCATGCAGACATGGCCAGTGTGGGAGCCTCTGCCTAGGCCGCTCTAACAGGCTAGAGGGAACTCATGGAAGCGACCCTATTGAGAGTCGCAACATCGATGCACATGCGCGTTGTGACGGTCCCCTCGGTAGTGATGAGATTCGTGAGGAAGAGCTCTATGTGGTGCCAGCCGCGCATGGCGCGTGCTTCTCGCAGCTCGTCAACCTCTAGGGTGATGGATTCTCGAGCCCCGATGCCGGACACTGTACCCCTTGCTCGTGAGGGCCCGTGGCGAGGCGCCCTATTAGGTGGTGCCCGAGCTCCTCCGTCGATGCAGTGCCCAGGTTAGATGCCTTCTAGACGGAAGCCCCCGACCAAAGGGAAGCACCGGGCGCGCCTTCCTGCTTGAGGATGGAGAGCACCTGCGGCACGCTCTAGGCTTGCGGCGCCGGCCTCGGCCACCGGGCCTTTCGCCTTGGCGGAACCAAAGGCTGGCAACGACTACTTCTTCTTCGGAGGTGGGGCTCCGCGAGGCCCATCGCCTTCAGCATCATCTCAATGCTTCGCGGTAGCAACCTTGTAAGCATGCTCTAGCAACCAGATCGCTTCCTTCTCCTCGCACATGACAGTGATGATGCCGCTGCAGCCCGGCATCTTGATGACGTTGTAACCGTGGTGCGTCGCCATGAACTTGGCCAACGTGGGGTAGCCCAAGATGGCATTCTATGGGAGTCTTATGTGGGCCACGTCGAAGTTAATGTGCTAAGTGTGATAGTTATCGCGTGTGTTGAAGGTGATCGGGAGGCAAACCTGCCCCAGCGGGATGGAGGAGCCACTAGTCACCCTCGAGAATGGCCTAGTCGGCATCAGCTGGTGATAAGGCACGTGCAGCGTGTCAAAGGTTTCAACAAAGAGCACGTTGAGGCCTGCTCCTCTATCGAGGAGAGTCTTGGTGACCACCACATTGTTTATCGTGGGAGTACACTTCATGGCGAGTGTGCCCGCGGCAGCCGCAGACTTTAGGTTGTCCTGAGCATAAAAATCAATCAGGTATTGGGACCACTTGACGTGCATCGCAACCCCTAACTTCGGAATGATGACATTCACCTCACGGTAGAGCTGCTTGAAGTGGCGGTTGGACAAAGGGGGTGTGGGCCCAGCTGAGGACGCATGCAACCGTGCGAGGCTCCTGGTAGGACCCGACCTCCCCCTCGCGTTGGTCGCCCTCGTTCCATCGCTGAGGCGATGGTGGCAGTTGAGGGAGCTGCCCGATGTCCCAAGGGCTCGTCTCGTGAGGCCGGTCGCGCCAGCCATTGTCGCGAGGATGATCGTACCAGCCCCAGTGTTTGTTGCCATTGCAGGCGTCCCATATGCCGCCACCGTGGCCGCGGCCGCAGCCAGTGCCGTGGTCATTTTGCTCCGGGTGCCAGATGACCTGCTCTTCCCGGAGGACCCTGAGCTCGTGGCAATCTTCGGTTTCGTGGCTATGCACGTTGTCGTAGATGTAGTACGGACGGTGCTCCTTCTCGGGCATGCTACGCTTGTGGACACACTTCTGCTCAGGCTCGGCTGCGAGCGTGGTAGTCCCCTTGAGCTTGGCCTCGATGACCTTTTCCTTGGTGTCCTTGGGCGCGTCGTTAGTGTTGTTTCTAGCAAACAGGCGTCCATCTTTAGCCTTGCGCACTATCGGCCAAGTTGAACAGTTCGATGGCCATGCTCACGGTGTCATTGATGACAAGCTTTTCGCACATCTTGAGGTCCTTGACGCATTAGTGAACGCCATGATGACCGCCTCCTCAGTGGTGCGTGGGATCTTATTGTGCACGTGGAGGAACAACTGGATGTACTTGCGGAGGGTCTCGCCGGGGCACTGCTTCACGCGACGCAGACCCTTCATGCGTGCCCTCGAATTTGTGGACAAACAACACGCAAAGGCCGCTCCACAAAGAGACCGAGCCCTCGGGCAAGTTCAGGAGCCAGGACCGCACTACGTCTTTCGGCACCATCGGGAGCCAATTCCCCATGACCTTGTCATCGCTGCCCACCGCTTTGACGCTTAGGGCATAGAGCGGCAGGAACTCCACGGGGTCAAGGGAGCCGTCGTAGCACGGGTGCAGATCGGTCTTGAACTTTTCTTTCCAAGCCACCCTACATAGCTCGTGGGTGAAGGCCCGACATCCCACGATCGCAACCTGGTTCAGATGCTCGGTTGTGGCAACGTCCTGGACAAACCTGTCAAGGAGCTGGCGTTGCTGCTCGATGACTGCGCGCATGTCCATCCATGCCTCTTGCTGGACGGTCTGACAACTGTCTCCATCCCCCTGGGCACGTGGAAGTAGTTCGCGAGGAGGGCTTTCGGGGCGCGCGCCGCACCCTGGCTCGACATGGCCAACACGCGCGGAGGGGGACGGAGTGAACGGTAGGGCACTGGGCCTCTCCCCGCGGTGTTGACGAGCTTGGTGATGTGAGTCAGCCACGGGACTTAGTCGGCGTCCATCGGACAGTTACGGAGCACCTCGCGGGCCATGAGCAGTGCCACCTACGCGTTCACCTACTCCATACAGGCATGGGAGGAGGCAGCCTGCAGCCTTCGCTCTGCATGGAAGGGTGCACGGACGAGGCTTGTTGCTCGCGGGCCGCACGGTCGGTGTCCGCAGCCTTGGCTCTGGCGGAGTCACAACGGGCGTCGGGGCCGACGGGCGCGGTCACCATGACCCGTGCAGCCCTGCGCTCGGCGCGCACATGGAGATTGTCAGCCATGTTTTTGGTGAAGCTGGAGCGAAACCAGAGCGAAAGAGGGGCTGTGCACCACTACCTGGCACACCAAATGTCGGAATCGGGGCTCCCCAGACCCAAGGAGAGGTTCGAACACTGGGGTGTGCTCGCTCTCCTATCCTGTTCAAGCTCTCAACCTCACGGTGGCTCTGTGGTGGCAAGAGCTAAAGCAACGCGCTAGGAGGCGCAGCAATTTACCTAGGTTCGGGCCATCGTGTGGTGTAAAACCCTACTCCTGCTTGGATAGATTACTCAAGGTGGAAGAAGGGTACAAAGGTGCGTTATTTCCCGAGTACAACACATTGTGCACCCTGGCCTCTCTATGGAGGCCGGGCTCCTCTTTTCTACCGGCCTTTTTCCTCTTCCCCCAAAACCACACTCGGCGAGTAGGGCAGCGAGAACGACCATTTCAAAATGGAACAAGACTGCAGCTCGCCCTGACAAAGATGGTCTTCGCCAACAAAAACTTCTCTTAGTGACGCGCAGGTGGGCTTGGGGGTGACCTCCGTCCCGTCGAGCCTCCACCCTTGGTGGTCTTGCACAGATTAGGAAACCTTTGGCGGGTCACCTCGGGAACCCTCAGCTGGCCTTGGTCCCCTTAGCACCAAAGGGTAAAACCTCCCCAGCCGTGCCCGCGGACACTAGTCCTGGCGTCGTGAAGAGCGGACTACGTCACCCATACGAGGAGGCCATGCTATGTGACCCTAGCAAGCCGCCCTTGGAAGATGCGCCCCTTAGGAGGAAGGGCGTAGGGAGCGCTTCTCTCACACAAGCCTCACGAGGATCCTCCTTGGGAGAGGGCCCCGTGAGCGGCTCCTCACGTGGAAGGGTACTCGTGAGGGATGTGTCCCCGGGATTTGATAAGGGGCGCTCCGAGGCCCACAAAGCGCAGTGCTCCCTAGATCATAGACCGACGGGACTAGGTACCCCGATCCCTGGGCCCCTATAGATACCTTTGGAAATGAGATTGCTAAGTCCATATGGCTCACATATTACTACAACAATAGTTGCCGGTACATGTAAAGTGATACTTTGACGTGAGCACGATGATTGTTCTATGTAGAGTTTCTTCTTGTTCTTCTTCATCGATCATAGGATGGGTTGCATGTCGGTAGCCTCGGATAACAAGGATGGACTTCGTTTTATTGTTTCATTTCATCCGTAGTCGGACCCTTGTCTTCTGAATGGTGATTGATTGTATGTTTGTATTGAGATGATCATGATTATCTTGTGGCGAGTGTAAGCCAATTCCATATACTCATGTCTTCTTTACATATACTATTAATGATAACCATTCTGGTGAAACAACGAGATGCGCTTTTATCCCTGTCGAGGCCCTCGTGCCAAAATAAGTATAGGATCGCATATTCGGTGTTATGATGCTCACATGATGGACTCCCACGTGGCGGGGGCGGTGCACGAGTTTACCATGGGGTTGCACCGCCGACCTCGCACGTGGCTTCTACGATAGTGGGTAGGAGTTTCCGCCAGCGTGGAGCATGGGGCTTTCATGACACTGAGAAGTGACTCTCACGTGCCGAGGGAAGCATGGGTAGAGAGAGCCCCGGAGCGTTTATAACTTCATCTAACTCGTATCCATGGAGTCAAAGGTAGAACTTCCGAAGATGTTGGATATTCCATGCGTATTGCACTAGAACACCCTCTCTCGTTTCAAGACATGCCGCGCTCGGCTTGGAGATGTTTGTGAGCCTGAATAGCCCATCCCACATGGGTGAGAGATTGTGGAGCTCCTGCCTAGAGAGGATTCAATAGACTACGAGGTCGCCTACCTCCAGGGTGTCGGGCATATGTTGTGGTTGTCGTAGTGATGCAACGCTTGCTGGTACCTTGCCACCTGCAAAGCATCTTGGCGGCAGGCCTCCTCGAGGAAGAGCAAATCATCCTCTGGCAGGACGTCTCGGCAAGATTTGTCAAAGGCCAAGACCCGTGGGGAACGATGCTTGATCTCGGCTGGGAGGACCGCTTCCGCCCCATAGACTAGGAAGAAGGGTTTCTCGCGAGTAGGCTTGGTCCCCGTGGTGCGAATGGACCAGAGTACTGACGGGAGCTCGTCCAGCTAGCCCTTGTCGCGGGCGGTGTGCTGCTTCTTAAAGCTTCTGGTCATGAGTCCTTTGAGGACGTCAGCATTCACCCGCTCCACGTGTCCATTGCTTCGAGGGTGTGCCATGAAACCAAACCAGATC
Organism: Hordeum vulgare subsp. vulgare; assembly: GCF_904849725.1. NCBI lineage: Eukaryota > Viridiplantae > Streptophyta > Magnoliopsida > Poales > Poaceae > Hordeum > Hordeum vulgare. The sequence goes on from NC_058519.1 coordinate 297,223,980, forward strand.
CGAGTACCGATGGAGGGGCAATAGGTCTTCTTGAGGCCACTAGTGAACTGGAGCCATTGCCCGTGTTACACCCTATATTTGACTCTCCTCACTAATTTAACTTATCTTAAAAATTAGGACCAATTAATTTTTTTTGAATGCTTATGATCCTTGATGTGATGGTAGCTTGCTTGCCTAATGCTTGTGTTTGAAATCAATATCCATTCTACTCTCTAGACTCACCTCCTTGACCCAAACCCTTATCTAATGATCATGCCATGTGTATAGGACCAGAAACTATTTTTACCAAACATTATTTTGACCATAAAACATTTCCTTGATTTAAGCTTTCAAAAAGCCGTGAGTTGGGATTTGTACTACAGGTCCTCAAATTAGGGAGGTTATTTTGCACCAAATATTTTACTGAAATCCTATTATCAAAATATTTTACTTAAATCCAAAAAAACAAGATCATAATTTTAAAAGTTATTTTACTATGTTATTTATATACCTATATTTGAGGCCACAAATGGTCCCTTATGATGAAAACTTATTTTTATTGCTTTCAAAATATTTGAGAATATTTAGGGAAACTCAGAGGACATATATATTTTATATATGGGAGTTTTAACATAGGGTCATGTTCAAACTATTAGGAAAAACCCTTCAAAACCCTTCCTCCCTATTTCAAGCTTTTGGAATATTTCCATAAGAAATATTCTCAATAAATTCCTGTAAAATTCTAGCATGTCAAATATGATATATGTATTGATCTTGCCAAGTTTCATCTCAATCCAAGTTGATTTGATTCACCTAATTATTCTCAAACCCTATCTATCCAGATGCAAATTTGAGCAACTCCACATTGCCAAGTGTCTCCAATTGTGCTCACATTTGGTGGACATGTTATGATAATCCAATAATGCATCCACACCAAGTGGTGCATCAAGGAGAATAGAAGAACTTGTCCCAAACCCCTCTAAACCTTCTTTGTTGATTTCTAACTGTGGGAAACTTTACATTATAAAGTTTCTCCAATTGATACCAAACTTTTTGGGCATGCTTTAATGCTCAAATAATGCCCCCACACCAATTTGTGTATTTGTGGGAATTGATTTGCATTGTTTCATAGCCAGAAAGCCATTTCTGACCATTTCATGGGTTTTTCAAGTCTACATTGGGAGACTTTCTCCACAAAATCCCAAATTTCCTCTCCAAGCCTATTTTCACCTATTATGTGATCCTGTTAAGTTTCATAGAAACTGGAATCCATCTGGTAGCCCTAACATCCACCAAACACCTTCTGTCAATTTACAAAAGTTGCTGATTTGGCCTCTTCCACTATTTCCCTCGAGCTTAAATTTTAACCACAGCCTTCCCTAGTTCCCTTTTTCTCCAGAAACCTTTCCATGGCCACTAGTCAATTATTGGGGGGTGCTCCATGTATCTACCCCTCATTTTTACCTTGGCAGCACTGTTTTACCCCTCTTGCTATAATTCTGCTTAAGCTAAGGCCCCCACCTCTTTCCAGAGATCCCCTAGCATGCTAATGCATCATTTGAAACCAAGATATGGCATGCTCATGTAGGAAAAATGAGCAGCACATCTGAAACTTGATTTCTGGCAGAATTGTAACCTTGAACTACAACTACTAGCTAAACTCATCACCCTGAGCTAATAGTTGACAGTCTTGTAGTCCTTCCATGTACAAGGCTGCTAGACAAGGTTTTGCTTCACACACCCTCTAGTAAGTGCCCTCATTTCCAAGCTTAAGTTTGTTGCTCCAGACTTAATTGCAGTCAAACCCAGGCTACCCTGATCCAGTTGGGTCCAAACTCTACCAGTGCTCTCTCCCACGCATGCCTTGAATGCTTGACACCTTGGTTTGGCCAAGGGGTGGCCCTGGACACGAAGTGGGCTGGCGAACACCTCCCTGGCGTGCAAAAATGGCGCTTCGTGCCTTGTCCCCATCCTGCAACTCGTCTGAGGCAGAAACATCACTTGACCATGTTACTTCAATTAAAGAAAAACCTACTTTCCGCAAAGGTTGCATTCTTATGCTAGTTCATGTTCCTTTATTACCTTGTTCCACATCGCGGTCTGCTTGCGAGTACATTCAAAGTAGTCATTGGCTTGCCACTTGTTATTTCATTGACCAGGTAAGAAAGAACAAGAAATGGTGAAGAGTAACTTGGTGACGTTCCTACGAGCTAGGACGCTTCCCAGTCAGAATGCGTGTACGTTAAGGCTGATGGCATGGGTTAACGCTCTCGACCAATATCTCCGCTATTGGTCAAGTTTGGTGTGTTGGCCTTCAAGGCCCTACATATGTAAGACTTGACCGCAATGGTCATTTATTATATCAAACAGTATGTATGGATGTAAGATTATTGTTATTCAGTTGTTGTGTGTTCGGTGAGCATTGATCTCTGGTATCACTGAGCACGTTCATTCGACGATCTCAACTTGTAAGTTGGGGTCCCCACAGTCCGTGATGATGCGGTTGGGGAAGCCGAAGCGGCACACCAAGCTCTTGTTGAACTTGGCCGTTTGGCCTGCCGGTATGGTCCGGACAGGCTAGACCTCCACCCACTTGGTGAACTTGTCGATGGCGATGTAGAGGAAACGATAGGCACAGTCCGCAGGGCAAGGTCCAAGGATATTAAGCCCCCAAACCGCGATGGGCCACAATAGGGGAATACTGTGCATTTCTTGCGCTAGCTCATGGATTTTCTTGGCATGGAACTTGTCGGCGTTCTGTGAATGAGGGTACCAGACCTGCTTGCCTACGATCCAGCGCGGGCACACTTCATCAACACAAGATCGACTAGCACACCACCACCCTAGACAAGGCCCTCGTGAGGGGCCAAGCTTCGCGAAGAAGAGCGACATCAAGACCCACAGGGGGCCTCCTCAGGACCCCTCCGGAGCAGCAGATATTTCGAGGCAAAACCGGGCCTTAAGAGTCAAGGGTGACGCCAGGGAAGGACAAGTGAGCTGTAGATGGCAGGATAGGACAGTTTCCTCTTTAGTGCAAATTAGGTGGGAGCATACTAGGGCTCCAAAGGCATCTTCCAAAGGTTTCCCTTCCGGTGCAACAAGACCACGGCTACCCGCAGGCAGGACGAGCATCATCCCTGTGCTCACCTTTGCGGTGTTGGTAGCTACTTTGCAGGCGAAGACCACTTTTGACAAGGGAAGCATGTTCCCTTGTCACCCACCGGAACTAGCCGTTGTGAGATCCCTTCCTTCCAACGATAAGGAAAGAGGACCCGGGTCTCCACTATAAATAGACAGAGTAGGATACTTGAGAGGAGGGGGTTCTATTCAGACGAGAGACGAGACCAAGGAGAGTTCATAGGGCAATACACCTAGCCACTTGGCCTCCAGAGGATCAAGAGCATTGTGCTACTTCATCCACCAACCACCTCAAGAGGCAATCCACCAAAAGCAGGAGTAGGGTTTTGCACTTCGCAGTGGACCGAACCTTGGTAAACTGTTGTGTTCTGCATTCCCCTCATCATCGAGTGAGTCCTTCGTCGTTCCCATCAAGTAGCAGGCTAGGTAAGGTCGAGTCGGGAGAGATCGCCGTACACGCCCGTGTGTTCGAATCCTTAGGGTTTTGCGGAGCCCGAAATCCGAGATTTGGCGCGCCAGGTAGGGGCCGTGTGAACGACTTCTCCTAGCTTCCTCCTTCCCAAGGCGTTGCACCGATGGTCGGCAACCAACCAGCTTCTCCGAGCCTCGTTGAGCTGCTTTCTGACCGCCATGTCCCATCGGCTGGAAGCTCGCATTTCGGCGTCGCGGTACCAGGCGGCTCGTACCAGGTTGTCAACATCGTGTCCACCGTGGTAGCCACCCGTGCCACCCAGGGGGCATGGTTGTTGGGCGGCGGCCCAGGCACCCGCAGTGCACCACATTAACTTGGGAGACCTCAGCGCACGCGATGCGTTGCGGATGGCAAGAGAGATGATGTGCCAATGACTGACACCAGCGGGCTTCGACGCCTGGGCGGACCACATAATGAAGCTGATCGCCATCACCCAGAAGACCATCCAGCCCGGTGCATCCTCAAGGCCACAGGCGTCGGGCACCGGGGGCCCGCACCACTTGCCGGAACCCTGGCCTGCAAGCTTTCGGGCCCTACCTACTCAGGGCGGGGTTGAGAGAGATGCGCTTCGCGCTGCCCTCCACCTTCTCCAGACCCCAACGACCGGTCCCGAGGTGCACCTCGCCGACAACCACCTGGGACGCAAGGAGGACGGCGGGAGGACCGGCGCACACACTAGCGCGCATCACATAGACCAAGTCGGCCCTCGACAGACTCTGGCGGCTCGACAGGAGTGCTCCCTCCGGCGTAGCCAGCAGAGGGCAGAGGCGATGGCGCGGACGAACCACGACAACGCAGACATGACAGGACACCAACGAGGGAGCCAACACCGGGCGGCGCCGGGACTAGCCAACGGCAGCAACAAGAACAAGCGACTTTGCGCGCAGGACTTTTGCAGGAAGAACTTCGAGCAATACGGTCGGGGAGACCCTCCTCCGCCATCGAGGTGGACCGCCACCGTCGCACTAATAATCGGCCACGGGGACGGTCGAGCGCCTACATGGAGCCGTACGTACCAGAGTATGCGGCACCACATGACCCTCCCGACGAGGAAGAGCTTCAGGCATCCCCCCGGGCGCCTATCCTCCTCAGTAGTGAGGAATGTTTGGGGGCTCCTCCTAAGCCACCCCAAGAGGCGTGTGCAGGGAGGCGCCCTCAAGCCGCAGGGCACGGCGCTAGCCGCCTTCCCTGCAAAAGGGCTACGTAAGGCCAAACCCACGGGCCTAAGGAGGACGAATCGAATGCCGTGACGAGACGTAGGTGGCATGGATAACCCGCGACAACCACGATGCAGGGCCGGATCTCACGAGGTGCTCCTCAAGCGCAAGGGGGCTATTCGAGGTAATTTTTTCGATTTACTGCCTTAAGAAGTCCCTACTGATTGTAGGAGCTTCAACTATTCAGGGCATGCTTCTGGAAGTCGTACTGTTCGCACAATCTTTTACAATTTCCATTGCGTCCACATGGCGATCTGACACACTGCCTTGCTTGCATCCTTCCGTGATGCACCTTCCTCGCTCGTGGGCACCGGCAGCTACACATCGCCCCAATGCAGGGATTGGGAGCCCCACGTCTCCTCAGGACCACAATCGACAGGATGAAATAAGAGTCACTTGATCGTCCAGGGGGCTCCAGAGCATGGCGCTCCAGGGGTCTTACCGGTCACAAGGCCACATGCCGCCCTTGATATCATACTCGGTGATCCGGTCGTTATCAGGGGTGGCAGGGCCTAACCCCATAGCTGAGATCGTTCATTCGGTCGCAAGCAGCGGCGGTCGGGAAATGTGCGGGACCGGGTCCTGGCGACGTAGAGCCGCTTGAAAGTCAAAAGGAGGATCCAGAGCATGGCGCTTCCGAGGGGCTTACCGGTCCCACGGCCACCTACCCCCCTCCCCCCCCCCCCGACAGCATCCTTGGTGATCCGGTCACTGTTGGGGGAGGCAGGGCCTGACCCCATGGCTACATCCGTTCACTCAGTCCAACGCAATGGTGATCGGGAAATGTGCGGGACAGGATCCTAGCGACGTAGAGCCGCTCGAACGCTAGAGGGGGGGTTCCTGAGCATCGCGCCTCATGGACCTTACCGATCACAAGGCCACCTGCTGCCCTTACCAACGTCCTTGGTGATCCGGTCGTTGTTCGGGGAGGGAGGGCCCGACCCCGTAGCTACATCTGTTCACTTGGTCCAACGCAACGTCGGTCGGGAAATGTGGGGGACTGGGACCTATCAACATAGAGTCATAGAAAGCCCTTAATTAGCCTCCTGGTAGGGAGCACACAAGTCCTGCATCAACCTGTCGCACCTCTACATCATCCTTCAATCCTTCCAGAATCTACTTCATCTCGTGACACTCTCACGTAATAACGAGTCGAGGTTGTATACGCCCAGGGCTCCCTGAGGACGCAGAAGGGGTCCATCCCACGCGTAGTGGAAGACCTATGCTCCGCGCCGGGTACAACACAGTCCACCAATGACTCTAGAAGCTCAGGTCCCAATGCCTCGGGGGTAGGGATAATCGCGAGGCCAAAGCGTCCTCGCGACCTCCCATATACACCCCCACCATGACACTCTCACGTAAATGAGTCGAGGTTGTATATGCCCAGGGCCCCTCGAGGACTCGGAAGGGGTCCACTACACACCTAGTGGAAGACCTATGCTCCGCGCTGGGTAGAACATGAAGGCAATTAGCATGGTCCGCCAATGACCATGCTCGCAGCTGGCAAGGATACCCATATCGTATGCCAATGACTATGCCAGCTTTAATGTCGGACGCGGCGCTTGCTTGCTTTTTCTTGGATTCGAACTATCTACTGCTGAGTTTGAACTGGCCGATTTCAAAAGTTGGGTTTTCCAGTCTCAATGCCCGACGTTTGAAAAATAAAAGGGGGGGCTTTCTCTGGCGTTTCTTATTTCACTGGCTTTGAAACCTCCCGTCCGGAGGACGTGTTTGGAGACAACCGCTCCACGCCACCCCTGGGAGTCAAGGAGAATGAATGCAAGGACTTGCCACCTCAGGGGCAACGTTTTTAGTGGTCAACCCCCGGTCGGGGGTCCAGACCAAAACTTGATACAACCACAAAGAGTCTCGGGAGGCCTCAGGGCACCCTGGGGTCATGACCAAAGGAACGAAGTGTGGAATCCCTCGGGCGGCAGAAAGGGGGATTCCTGGGCGTGCCTCAGGAACCTTACCGGTCGTTAAGGCCGGGGCATGACGATGGAGAGCGGCTTGAGTGTCAAGGGGGCTCCTGAGCAGTGCGCCTTAGGAGTCTTACTTGTTGCAAAGCCACTCGGCCCCCAGGGTGTCGGAGCTTTGCCCCGTTAGGACCAGCCTTGATAACGGGTTGTGCCTCACGGCGGCAGGGAAATGTGCGAGACCGGGACATGCAGAAATAGAGTGCCGAAAGGGCCTTCATCTCGCCCAACTTATGAAACAGGATCTGCGCGGGAGGAACTACACAAGCGACCGACACAAACCCACGAGCTAAGTGCCTCACAAGCCCCGACCGGGACCCTCTCGCTTTACCACAAGCTAACGGTGAATTAAAAACATGCGCACTGACAAAGGGATGCAGGGCCTAAGGATTCGACGGCAGCAAGGAGTGGTCCAACACCCAAACACGTGGCGGCACGAGGTGTGCCTCGGGAGGGCAGGACTTCCAAAAGGTCGTGTTTCCCTCGTCATCCCAAGCCACGGCAGGTGCAGCGACGGGCCCTAAGCTTTGCAGCCCGACCGCAACGACCACCAACATGCAAGCCATCGGCTCAAGAGCAAAAAGGAAAGAGGAGAACGGCCAAGGTAATAACGGCAATGGTTCAACGCCCGATGGGGCAGGTTCTCTTTTCACATCGCAAGAACAGTTAAACAGAAGATGGGGGAGGCAGGGCCTGACCCCATGGCTACATCCATTCACTCGGTCCAACGCAATGGTGGTCGGGAAATGTGCGGGACAGGATCCTAGCGATGTAGAGCCGCTCGAACGTTAGAGGGGGGGTTCCTGAGCATCGCGCCTCAGGGACCTTACTGATCACAAGGCCACCTACCGCCCTTACCAACGTCCTTGGTGATCCGGTCTTGTTAGGGGAGGGAGGGCCCGACCCCGTAGCTACATCTGTTCACTTGGTCCAACGCAACGTCGGTCGGGAAATGTGGGGGACTGGGACCTGTCAACATAGAGTCATAAGAAAGCCCTTAATTAGCCTCCTGGTAGGGAGCACACAAGTCCTGCATCAACCCGTCGCACCTCTACATCATCCTTCAATCCTTCCAGAATCTACTTCCTCTCGTGACACTCTCACGTAATAAAGAGTCGAGGTTGTATACGCCTAGGGCCCCCTGAGGACGCAGAAGGGGTCCATCCCACGCGTAGTGGAAGACCTATGCTCCGCGCCGGGTACAACACAGTCCACCAATGACTCTAGAAGCTCAGGTCCCAATGCCTCGGGGGTAGGGATAATCGCGAGGCCAAAACGTCCTCGCGACCTCCCATATACACCCCCACCATGACACTCTCACGTAAACGAGTCGAGGCTGTATATGCCCAGGGCCCCTCGAGGACTCGGAAGGGGTCCACTACACACCTAGTGGAAGACCTATGCTCCGCGCTGGGTAGAAGACAAAGGCAATTAGCATGGTCCGCCAATTACCATGCTCGTAGCTGGCAAGGAAACCCATATAGTCTGCCAATGACTATGCCAGCTTTAATATCGGATGCGGCGCTTGCTTGCTTTTTCTTGGATTCGAACTATCTACTGCTGAGTTTGAACTGGCCGATTTCAAAAGTTGGGTTTTCTAGTCTCAATGCCCGACGTTTGAAAAATAAAAGGGGGGGCTTTCTCTGGCGTTTCTTATTTCACAGGCTTTGAAACCTCCCGTCCAGAGGACGTGTTTGGAGACAACCGCTCCACGCCACCCCTGGGAGTCAAGGAGAATGAATGCAAGGACTTGCCACCTCAGGGGCAACGTTTTTAGTGGTCAACCCCCGGTCGGGGGTCCAGATCAAAACTTGATACAACCACAAAGAGTCTCGGGAGGCCTCAGGGCACCCTGGGGTCATGACCAAAGGAACGAAGTGTGGAATCGCTCGGGCGGCAGAAAGGGGGATTCCTAGGCGTGCCTCAGGAACCTTACCGTTCGTTAAGGCCGGGGCATGATGATGGAGAGCGGCTTGAGTGTCAAGGGGGCTCCTGAGCAGTGCGCCTTAGGAGTCTTACTTGTCGCAAAGCCACTCAGCCCCCAGGGTGTCGGAGCTTTGCCCCGTAAGGACCAGCCTTGATAACGGGTTGTGCCTCACGGCGGCAGGGAAATGTGCGAGACCGGGACATGCAGAAAAAGGGTGCCGAAAGGGCCTTCATCTCAGCCAACATACGAAACAGGATCTGCGCGGGAGGAACTACACAAGCGACCGACACAAACCCACGAGCTAAGTGCCTCACAGGCCCCGACCGGGACCCTCTTGCTTTACCACAAACTAACGGTGAATTAAAAACATGCGCACTAACAAAGGGATGCAGGGCCTAAGGATTCGACGACAGCAAGGAGTGGTCCAACACCCAAACACGTGGCGGCACGAGGTGTGCCTCGGGAGGGCAGGACTTCCAAAAGGTCGTGTTTCCCTCGTCATCCCAAGCCACGGCAGGTGCAACGACGGGCCCTAAGCTTTGCAGCCCGACCGCAACGACCACCAACATGCAAGCCATCGGCTCAGGAGCAAAAAGGAAAGAGGAGAACGGCGAAGGTAATAACGGCAATGGTTCAACGCCCGATGGGGCAGGTTCTCTTTTCACATCGCAAGAACAGTTAAACAGAAGATGGGGGACGCCTAGGGGGGCGAACCGCCGGTAGCGCCCTTCACGACCACGAGATCGATGTCGGAGTCCTCCTCCTCGCCGGAGACGAGTACCTGGGCGCACCGCTCCACCAGAGCAGCCACGTGAGGGCGGACTTCATCCCAGGGGAGACGATGGGACTCAGCAAGCGCCGGCTCAACGACGCGCCAAAGATCGAGCTTTGGAGCAAGGCGATGCAGGTTGCATAAGACGAGCGTCAAGGCAAGGTCCAAAACCTCGCATGCGTTGGCCACGTTGTCCTCCTCCACGCGGGAGACGCCGGTCTCTAGCGTCTCCACCACCCTCTTGCAGAAGGTGAGGTAGCCCCCGTCGTTCGTCACGTTGGGCACCGCTGGGGCCTCCCCCACAAATCGGCGCGTCGCATCGACCGCCCGGCTAGCAATGCGGGTGAACTGCCTGGCGCGCTAGTGCACCATCTTTCGGGCGTTCGACACGTCGCCCTAGGCAGCCAGGACGGCGTCGGTCGCCTCCTGGACATGCTTCCGCAGCGACGCCAACACCGCCACGGCCTCTGCCTCGTCCCGACGGGCGGCACGAAGGTTAGCCTCGGCATTCGCGAGCCGGGCCTGCAGCCCCTCCACCTCCTCCTGAAGCCCTCCACGCTTACCCCGGCCAGAACCGTCTCCGGGGGACGCCATGAAGACAAAGGGCGAAGGAGAGAAGAGGTTTTCTCGCGGCAGACGGATGAAGTTGAGTAGAAGCTCGAGGTTGCGGTGCTAGGCGAATTTATAGGCGAGCCCTAGACAGCAACCATCATGGGAGCGTGGGCATCGCACGCCCCACGAGGGCCGTGACGTGGGCCGACGGAAGCGGTGCCGCCCATGTCACCTCACTTGTCTACCGATCGGTCACATCCGCGAGGGCCATTGGGTGCGGTCAGGCCACACATGTGCCATTCAATGAGCAACATGATGGCATGCGCGACTGTTGAGGATCGCACCGTCGTGGCCTGACACCACCCGGGCGCCTCGAGGAGCAAGAGCGTCGCCGCGTAGCTACGGGTCACGTGAGTCGCCTGACCCGTAAGCAAATGGGGCTCGCGATGTATCGGGCCGCCTTCAAGGCTTCGCCGAGAAGCCAACCCAGGCACGCCTTGGGCCCGGGGGCTACTGTCGACGTTTTGGGAATGGGGGTACCATACCTGCTTGCCTGCGGCCCAGGGCGGGCCCACTTCATCAACACAAGATCGACTAGCACAACACAATACTCATGAGGGGCCAAGCCTCGAAAGGAAGAGCGACATCAAGACCCGCAAGGGGGATCCTCAGGACCCCTCCGGAGCGACGGATATTTTGAGGCAAGGCTGGGCCTTAGGAGTCAAGGGTGACGCCAGGGAAGGACAGGTGAGCAGTAGATTCCCGTATGTGATAGTTTCCCCTTTAGTTCAAAGGAGGTGGGAGCATCCTAGGGCACCAAAGGCATCTTCCAAAGGTTTCCATTCTGGTGCAACAAGACCACGGCCGCCCGCCGGCAGGACGAGCGTCATCACTACGCTCACCTTTGCGGCGCTTGCAGCTACATTGCATGCGAAGACCACTTTGACAGGGGAATCATGTTCCCTTGTCCCCCACCGAAACTGGTCGTTGTGAGATCCCTTCCCACCAACGATAAGGGAAGAGGACCCGGGCCTCCACTAAAAATAGAGAGAGTAGGATACTTGAGAGGAGGGGGTTCCATTTAGACGAGAGACATGGCCAAGTAGAGTTCATAGGGCGATACACTTAGCCACTTGGCCTCCGGAGGCTCAAGAGCACTGTACTAGTTCATCCACATACCATCTCGAGAGGCAATCCATCAACCATCGCGAGAGGCAATCCACCAAAAGCAGGAATAGGGTTTTATGCTTCGAGCGGCCCGAACCTGGGTAAACTTTTGTGTTCTGTGTTCCCCTCACCATCAAGTGAGTCCTTCGTCGTTCTCATCGAGTAGCGGGCTAGGTAAAGTCGAGATGGGAGAGATCTCCGTACATGCTCCTGTGTTTGAATCCTTAGGGTTTTGCGGAGCCTGAAATCGGACAGAACTGGAAAGGCTCGCACGCCTCCACCACCTCCATAGCATCCTCAGTCGTTGTTTGCCAGTAGAAGTCATTGAGGAATTCTTTACATGTGAGGGAGCACGAGGACGAGTGGTGGTCGCAGTTGCCTCCGTGGATATCGAGGAGTAGCTCACACCCTTGCTCCCTGGAGATGCACCATAGAATGACCTCTTTAAGGTTGTGGCGGTACAAGTCGCCTTCCTATAAGTGCTAAAGGGTGACTTGGCGACCACCCGCTCTGCTTCCGCGTCGATCTTCGGGAGGGCCCCGCCCTCTAGGTAGGCCTTGATTTCTGCAATCAAGCACTCTGGTTGCGGCTCGAGTTATAGAAGCAGGTGGGCGCCCAAGGGTGGATCGCAGTCTAGAGCACCCATGGGTGGTGCAGGAGGGAGCTCCTCATGAGGTGTTGTGGGTCCGTCAACCGAAAGCGCTGCATAGGGATTCACAAGCCGTTCCTCGAAGATGTCGGGGCTCTGGGGCTTGCGATGAGACGAATGCTTGGCAATCTCGTCCGCCTCTTTGTTGTTGTCGTGAGGTATGTACTGGAGCTCGATGTCCATGAAGCACTTCTCCAGCTTGCACACCACCCCTATATAGGCCACCATGTAGTTGTCCTTTGGATTGTACTTCTTGTTGGATAAGTTAACGAGGAGTTGTGAGTCCCTCTTGATAATGTTAAGCCTCAGCCCAAGCGCCATGGTGTCCTTGAGCATAGCGATAGCGATCAGTCCCTCTATAGCACCCTGTGTTTTGCTTTCTTAACTAAATAGCTTATTTCAAAAAATTAGGACCAATTAATTTTTTTGTGAATGATTGTGATGCTTGAATTGATTGTTGTTTGCTTGCATAACTGTGTTTGATTCTCAATAATTCCTGTTATTCTCCACACTCGCCTCCTTAGTCCAAAACTCCTGCGTGATGATCGTGGCATGTGTTTAGGACTAGAAACTATTTTTACCAAATATTATTTTCACCAAAAACCATTACTTTGAATTGAGCTTTCAAAACCCGTGAGATGGGATTTGCACTACAAGTCCTCAAATTACGGAATTTATTTTGCACTAATTATTTTATTTAAAACTCGTTATCAAAATGGCTTCCCAAAACCACAATATTATCATTTTAAATGTTATTTTACTATTTTATTTAAATGCCTTTCTATGAGGCCAAAAATGGTCTCTTAGGAAGGAAAGTTATTTTTACTACTTTCAAAATATTTGAGAAAATTTAGAGAAACTCAGTGGACATATATATTCCGTATATACGATTTTCAACACGTAGTCATGTTCAAATTATTGAGCAAACTCCTTCAAAACCCTTCCTGCCTATTTCAAGCTTTTGGAATACTTCTGAAATAAATATTCTCAATAAATTCCTGTAAAATTCTAGCATCTCACATATGATATATTTGATGATCTTGCCAAGTTTCATCTCAATTCAAGTTGACTCTCCTAATTATTCTAAAACCCTATCTGTCCAGATCCAAATTTGAGCAACTCTAAATTTTCTAGTATCTCGAAATGATCTCAAATTTGGTAGGCAAGTTCTTATACTCCAATAATGCATCCACACCAAGTGGTGCATCAGGGAGAATAGGAGAACTTGTCCCAAGCCCCTCAAAACCCTATGTGTTGATTTCTGACTTTGGGAAACTTTACATGATAAAGTTTCCCCAATGGACCACAAACTTTTTGGGCATGCTTTAATGCTCAAATAATGCCCCCAAACCAAATATAGTATTTGTGGGAATTGATTTGAATAGTTATGTAAGAAGAAAGCCATATCTGCCCTTTTCATGGGTTTCCTCTGTACCTTATTTGTTTCCTCTAGGCTATTTCTAGCTGAACCAACTTGTCTAAGCATGTTGCGGCATCTTCATTTGACCATTCCAAAACCTCCCCATCACCAGCTAGCTTCCAAGCCCCTTCTGGGGTGCATGGCATCCATGCACAGGAAGCTTCGAGGTGCTCCCGAGCTCTCTCTCTCCCTCCTCCTCTCTTATCTCCTCACCCAACTCTCCCTGGTTCCCCACTTAGCTTCTACTCCCTCTCAGCAACCTCCTGAGCACCTCCTCTTCTCTCCCAAGCTTCCCTCCTCCTCCTGCCCTGCCATGGCCGAAGCCCCACCGGAGTTCTCCGCTTGAGCTGGACCAACCAGGTGGTTTCCCCTCGCCTCTAGCCCCGCCACCCCCCGGGGGGGGGGGGGTCCTCCTGGCTGGCGCAGCTCCTCCCCAGCACCTCCAGCTTCCTCCCTTCGCCCCTGGTTCCGAAACCAGTGAGGGTCGTGGTCCTCCCAGGAAACTTAGTCGTCGGCTTCCCTGCAGCCCCTCCCTGCAGGCACTGAGCGTGTGGATGGGTGAGGTGCACTCCCCCGAGCCTGCATGTGCTCTCACCTTGGGCGTTGATGGCCGGAGGCACCGGGCCGGTGCACGTGCCTCTCCCTCTCTTGCTCCACCCAGCCGTGCGAAAGGAAGGAGAAGGGCATAACAAGGGGGGGTCCTCTAAGCCTATCCGAGTCGGTCCACGTGTAATAAGTGGAGGTGCCTTCCCTGAAAGACATCTCCCCTGTGGCCTAGGCGTATTTCAGGAATACGTCTTCGGCGTGGCCGCCAGCTGCCCAGGCCGAGCCAACGGGCCAGCCCAACTTCTCTCCAGCGACCTAGGCGTAGGATAGTGATACGTCCATTTTGCTTCATGCTTTCATGTTGATATTTATCGCTTTATGGGTTGTTATTACACTTCATGGTTCAATACTTATGCCTTTTCTCTCTTATTTTGCAAGGTTTACATGAAGAGGGAGAATGCCGACAGCTGGAATTCTGGCCAAAAAAAGGAGCAAGTTTGAGATACATATTCTGTGCAACTCCAAAAGCCGTGAAAATCAGCGCGGATTTATTTTGGAATTTATAAAAAGTATTGGGCCGAACAAGTACCAGACGGGAGCCAGCAGGAGGCCACAAGCCTGCTAGGCGCGGCCCCCCTGGCCCTCTGCCCCCCTCTTTTGCTACAAGAAGGGTTTTGTTTCGAAAAAAATAGGAGGAGGCCTTCGGGAGGAATCGCCGCCGCCACGAGGCGGAACTTGAGCAGAACCAATCTAGAGCTCCGGCAGGGTCGTCCTGCCGTGGAAACTTCCCTCCCGGAGGGGGAAATCGTCGCCATCGTCATCACCAACACTCCTCTCATCGAAGGGGACTCATCACCATCAACATCTTCATCAGCACCATCTCATCTCCAAACCCTAGTTCATCTCTTGTAACCAATCTCCGTCTTGCGACTCCGGTTGGTACTTGTAAGGTTACTAGTAGTGTTAATTACTCTTTTTAGTTCATGCTAGTTGGATTACTAGGTGGAAGATTATATGTTCAGATCTTTGATGCAACTCATTACCTCTCTGGTCATGAATATGATTATGCTTTGTGAGTAGTTACTTTTGTTCCCGAGGACATGGGATAAGTCATGCTATAAGTACTCATGTGAATTTGGTATTCGTTCGATATGTTGATGTATTGTATGTTGTTTTCCCTCTAGTGGTGTTATGTGAACGTCGACTACATAACACTTCACCATTATTTGGGCCTAGAGGAAGGCATTGGGAAGTAGTGAGTAGATGATGGGGTGCTAGAGTGACAGAAGCATAAACTCTAGTTTATGCGTTGCTTCGTAAGGGGCTGATTTGGATCCACTAGTTTAATGCTATGGTTAGACTTTGTCTTAATTCTTCTTTCATAGTTGTGGATGCTTGAGAGAGGGGTTAATCATAAGTGGGATGCTTGTCCAAGTAAGGGCACTATCCAAGCGCTGGTCCACCCACATATCAAACTATCAAAGTAGCGAATGCGAATCATATGAACATGATGAAAATTAGCTTGACAGAATTTCCGATGTGTCCTCGGGAGCGCTTTACCTCCTGTAAGAGTTTTTCCAGGCTTGTCCCTTGCTACAAAAGGGATCTTTTCACACAACTACTTGTTACCGTAATTTCAGTGCTTGCAGAGATTACCTTGCTAAAAACCACTTGTCAGATCCTTCTACTCCTCGTTGGGTTCGACACTCTTACTTATCAAAAGGACTATGATAGATTCCCTATACTTGTGGGTCATCAAGACTCTTTTCTGGCGCTGTTGCCGGGGAGTGAAGCACCTATGGTAAGTGGAAATTGGTAAGGAAACATTTATATAGTGTGCTGAAATTTATTGTCACTTGTCACTATGGAAACTAATCCTTTGAGGAGCTTGTTCGGGGTATATTCACCTCGAACGGAAGCACAAGGAGTTTCTTCTCAAATTGCTGCACCTACTGAAAATATTTGCTATGAATTTCCTTCGGGTATGCTTGAGAAACTACTGGCTAATCCTTTTACAGGAGATGGAACATCACATCCCGACTTGCATCTAATATATGTATATGAAGTTTGTGGTTTATTTAAGCTTGCAGGTTTGCCCAAGAATGAGGTCAAGAAGAAGGTCTTTCCCTTATCTTTGAGGGATAAGGCGTTGACATGGTATAAGCTATGTGAGGAGACCAGATCATGGAACTACAACCGGTTGAAATTGGAATTTCATCAAAAGTTTTATCCCATGCATCTGGTACATCGTGATCAGAATTATATTTATCATTTTTGGCCTCGTGACAGAGAAAGCATCGCTCAAGCTTGGGGGAGGCTTAAATCAATGTTATATTCATGTCCCAACCATGAGCTCTCGAGAGAAATTATCATTCAGAACTTCTATGCTCGGCTTTCTCATAATGATCGCACCATGCTTGACACTTCTTGTACCGGTTCTTTTATGAAGAGAGATATTGAATTCAATCGAAATTTGTTGGAAAGAATTAAACGCAACTCTGAAGATTGGGAGCTTGACGAATGTAAGGAGTCAGGTATGAATATCAAGTGTGACTGCGTTAAGTCCTTTGTTGAAACAAATACTTTTTGTGATTTTAGCGCTAAGTATGGACTTGACTCTGAGATAGTAGCTTCATTGTGTGAATCATTTGCTGCTCATATTGATCTCCCCAAAGATTAGTAGTTTAAATATCATCCTCCCTTAGAAGTCAATGTAGTTAAACCCAAGCCAGTTGAAGAGAGAGTCATTTCCTATAATGATCCTATTGTTCCTAGTGCTTACATTGAGAAACCACCTTTCCCTGTTAGGATAAAGGATCATTCTAAAGCTTCAACTGTGATACGTAGCGGCCACATTAGAACGCCTACACTCCCTGAGCAAATTAGAGTTGAACCTAGAATTGCTATTATCAAAGACCTCCTGTCCAACAATGTTGATGGCCATGATATTCACTTCTGTGAAGATGCTGCTAGAATTAATAAACCTCACGCTAGAGACAAACATATGCCTGTTGTTGGCACGCCTGTTGTTTCCGTTAAGATAGGAGATCATTGTTATCATGGTTTATGTGACGTGGGTGCTAGTGTTAGTGAAATACATCAACCCTTATATGATGAAATTAAAGACGAGATTGCATCTGTTGAGATGGAACCTATTGATGTCACTATTCAGATTGCCAATAGAGATACTATTTGCCCTATGGGAATTGTTAGAGATGTCGAAGTATGCTGCTAATTTCCTCGTTCTTTCTACCACACAAGATAGGTTTTGTCCCATCATATTTGGCAGACCCTTCCTCAATACCGTCAATGCTCATATTGACCGTGAGAAGCAAATTGTCACTGTTGGCTTTGAAGGTGTGTCACATGAGTTCAATTTCTCCATGTTTGGTAGACAGCCTCATGAAAAAGAGTTGTCTAGTAAGGATGAAATTATTGTTCTAGCTTCTATTGCCGTGCCTCCTACTGATCCTTTAGAGAAATACTTGCTTGATCAGGAAAATGATATGCATATGGACGAAAGGGATGAGATAGATAGAGTTGTCTTAGAACAATATCCTATCCTTAAGAATAACTTGCGTGTTGAACTGCTTGGAGATCCACCCCCACCAAAGGGTGATTCTCTGTTCGACCTTAAACAGTTGCCTCATACTTTTATGTATGCTTATCTTGATGAAAAAGAGATATATCCTTTTATAATTAGTCCTAGCCTCTCAGAGCATGAAGAAAATAATTTACTAAAAACTATGAGGAAGCATCGGGCTGCTATTGGATATACTCTTGATGATCTTAAGGGCATTAGTCCCACTCTATGCCAGCACAAGATTAAAACCAATCCTGATTCCAAACCAGTTGCTGATCATCAATGGAGATTAAATCCTAAGATGAAAGAGGTAGTAAGAAAAGAAATACTAAAGCTCCTGGAAGCAGGTATTATCTATCATGTTGCTCATAGTGATTGGGTGAGTCCGGTGCATTGCGTCCCTAAGAAGGGAGGTATTACCGTTGTCCCTAATGATAAGGATGAATTGATCCCACGGTGGATTATTACTGGCTATAGGATGGTGATCGACTTTAGGAAATTGAATAAAGCCACTAGGAAAGACCATTACCCTTTGCCTTTTATCGACCAAATGCTAGAAAGACTATCTAAACACACACACTTCTGCTTTCTAGATGGTTATTCTGGTTTCTCCCAAATACCAGTTGCACAATCTGATCAGGACAAAACCACTTTCACCTGCCCATTCGGTACCTTTGCTTACAGACGTATGGCTTTTGGCTTATGTAATGCACCTGCCACCTTTCAATGATGTATGATGGCTATATTCTCTGACTTTTGTGAAAAGATTGTTGAGGTTTTCATGGATGACTTCTCCGTTTACGGGTCTTCTTTTGATGATTGTCTCATCAACCTTGATCGAGTCTTGCAGAGATGTAAAGATACCAACCTTGTGTTGAATTGGGAGAAGTGCCACTTTATGGTTAATGAAGGCATTGAGGTCGATAAGGCTAAAGTTGATGCAATCGAGAAAATGCCATGCCCCATAGATATCAAAAGTATAAGAAGCTTCCTTGGTCATGCTGGTTTCTATAGAAGGTTCATTAAAGACTTCTCTAAGATTTCTAGGCCTCTTAACGATGATTGTGAGGAAGCCTTCAAAATACTTAAGAAGGCCTTGATAACTGCACCTATTGTTCAACCACCTGATTGGAACTTACCTTTTGAAATCATGTGTGATGCTAGTGATTATGCTGTTGGAGCTGTTCTAGGACAAAGAGTTGATAAGAAGTTGACTGTTATTCACTATGCCAGTAAAACTCTAGACAGTGCCCAAAGAAACTATGCTACTATGGAAAAGGAATTTTTAGCAGTCGTGTTTACATGTGAAAAGTTCAGATCTTACATAGTTGATTCCAAAGTCACTATTCACACTGAGAACCTCATGGAAAAGAAAGACGCTAAACCTAGACTTATCAAATGGGTTCTCTTGCTACAAAATTTTGATTTGCATGTTGTCGACGGGAAGGGTGTTGAGAACCCAGTAGCAGATAACTTATCTAGGTTGGAGAATGTTCTTGATGACCCACAACCTATTGATGATAGATTTCCTGATGAGCAACTGAATGTCATAAATGCTTCACATAGTACACCGTGGTATGCTGATTATGCAAATTAAATCGTGGCCAAATATATACCACCTAGTTTCACATACCAGCAAAAGAAGACATTCTTCTTTGATTTGAGACATTACTTTTCGCATGATCCTCACCTTTATAAGGAAGGAGTAGATAGTGTTATTAGACGTTGTGTTCCTGAACATGAACAGGGACAGATCCTATAGAAGTATCACTCCGAGGCCTACGAAGGACACCATGCGGGAGATAGAACTCCACACAAGGTATTGCAATCAGGTTTCTATTGGCCCCCTCTCTTCAAGGATGCCCGTAAGTTTGTCTTTTCTTGTGATGAATGTCAAATAATAGGTAATATCGGTAAACGTCAGGAAATGCCTATGAATTATTCACTTTTCATTGAACCATTTGATGCTTGGGGCTTTGATTATATGGGACCTTTTCTAAAATCCAACGGGTATACTCATATCCTAGGTGTTGTTGATTACGACACTAAGTGGGTAGAAGCTATCCCAACTAGTAGTGTTGATCACAACACCTCTATCAGTGTCATGCCCAAGATGTGACCCTATCCTCAATTTGGTGCGGGGGCCTCGTCAGGGATAGAAGCGCTTCTCATCGTGTCGCAAGAATGGATATCGTTACAAGTACATGTACTGAAAAGGATATATATATATATATATATATATATATAGAATTGGATAACACTTGCCCCGAGCTACGTCAGAGTCACATCAGTACAATACATAATCATCAAGAATAAGAGCAGGGTCCGACTACGGATGAAGACAAACGAGAAAAGAAGAACGACGTCCATCCTTGCTATCCCAGGCTGTCGGCGTGGAACCCATCCTAGATTGATGAAGAAGCAGAAGAATAAGAAGAAGCAACTCCAAATGAACAATCAATGCGCTCGCATCAATTAACCTTTACCTGTACCTTCAACTAGTGTTGTAGTAATCTGTGAGCCACAGGGGAATCAGCAGTCTCATTTCCAAAGGTATCAAGACTAGCAAAGCTTAATGGGCGAGGTAAGGTTAAGTGGTGAGGTTGCAGCAGCAACTAAGCATATACGAGGTGGCTAAACTTACGAGTACAAGAAATAAGAGGGGGATGATCTACGCATAACGGACGTGAACTACGGTTGATCAAATGAATGATCCTGAACACCTACCTACGTCAGACATAACAGCACCCTGTCCTAAATTGGAGAGGGAACTCACGAAAGAGACAGTCACGATTACGCACACAATTCGCATATTTTAATTAAGTTAACTTCAAGTTATCTAGAACCAGTGTTAAACAAAGTTTCCACGTTGCCACATAACCGCAGGCACGGCTTTCTGAAAGATTTAACCTTGTAGGGGTGCTCCAACTAGTCCATCACAAATTACCACAAGTCGCATAGAAATCCTCGATCACGACACTCACGATCTCGTCGGATTCCTTAGTTGAAAACCTCAACTCTGAGATTACCCAAAGCATCACCGGAATCCCGATTTACAAGATATTTCGTCCAAGGTAAAACTAATCCAGCAAGGCCGCCCGACGTGTCGACGATCCCAATAGGAGCCGCGTATCTCGTTCTCAAGACACGACGGATGTGTCACACTAGGAGAAACCAAACCTCGTGTTGCCCCGCGGTGGCTCCGTAGTCTGCCAGTTTGGACCAACACTCATGAGGAGCACTGGCCCGGGGGTTGATTAAATTTCCTCGGGTTAATTACTCCCTTTGTAGTTCATTAGTTATTAGGAAAATGTAGTACCAAAGTTGGGCCTTGCCAAACCAGCTTTAATCTAAAACTAATTATCAACGGGTTCCCCATAACAAACCCAATCGTGTTAGGAGCGCTCAATTATGGAACATAGCACCGGTAGCCAAAACTAAGGGGGCAAAGGTGGAACAAAACACCAGGCTAGAAAGGCCGAGCCTTCCACCTTTTACCAAGTATATAGCTGCACTAAATTTAAATAACATTAATATGGTGATATGACAAGGAACCCATGTTATCACATGGAAGCAACTGCACCTGCAACTAGCAACGCTAACAACATGGTTAAGCAAGCACTAACATAGCCAATCAGTGGTTTGCTAGGTTGAACAGGTTGAAGGTTTCATGGCATTGTTGAGGGGCTCATATATAACATGTGGTAGGCAACGAGACGTAAACGGTAGAAACGGTAAAACTAGCATGGCAATGATAGTAATGATATCTGGGGAAATGGTCATCTTGACTGAGATCCCGCTTGGAAGAAGAATAACTCCGTGAAGTCGGCGAACCAATGTAGACTAATGAGTCCTCACATTCCGACACGCTTGCGGAACTCTATCGAGACGGAGCAAACCGGAAACATACAGCAACACAGAAATTCACCACACGTGCACAACATGATGCACAAGCTACTATGATGCATGATCGGTTCACTGATGCAAGGGATGGCATGGCAATTCACATCACGCAAACTCTACACATTAAATGAAGCTAGATATGCAACGAGTTCCATATCGACGAAACTCCACAGTTAATTATTTAGTTCACTCCCGTTTATTTACACGGCAACATTAAATGTTGTTAACATGGCAAGGGGTGAAGCGGGTGATTCTACAAGTCATCCTAGTCGGTTAACACGCGGGACTTAGAACGGAGCAATAGTTACTAGAGACATGCAACACCGGGAATTATGCCATGAATGTGTGATGCATGCAAGTTCACAACAACACGGGCAAGAATAGAAAAGAAGCATGTGTCGCCACGGCGAGCGAAAGGGAACCATGGTGGCAAGACGGAAATGAAGCCATGGCAACGTTCCTATCCCGATAACTCGTCGAGATATCGGTGCCAACGAATAGGAAGCGTGTGTGCGGGACATGCCAAATAATGATGGGGTGATCCCGGTTACCGGGTTCCCATGTGTCGGGCAGAACATAAGAGGGACAACATGCAACGGGCAACATATCTGGCACCAACATATGGGTACATCTCATACATCATATGCATACGGTTCACGACAACGTTCCAACGTATACCTTCGAAGTGTGCGTTTGGGCGGATTGGATCGTTGCGGTGAAAACATAGGTCGTCGTGGAAGTCGTGGTACTCGCGATCTTTTCGACGGTAGCCGTACTCTTGGCATCGGTACACGGATCTTCTCGTCGGTAACCAGCGACAACAGCAACATATAGCAGCTAACGCGATAAGCAACAACAACTATCATCGGCAGCAAGCATCAGGATGCACTACAGCAGCAACTAGCAGGCAAGCAAGCAAGCAACAACATCTAGCTGGCAGGCAAGCAACAACATCCAGCAGGTAGCTACAACTAGCAGCCACATCATCTAGCAGCAGCGGCTAGTAACTAGCAGCAAGCAGCAACAGGGACAGTAGGCGGCAGCAGCAACATCACGCGGCAGCTAAGCTCGGCAGCAACGGCAAGGCAAAGCGGCACAAGCAGGAAACAGCAGGAGCCAGCAGCAGCAACAAGTAGAGCGCTCTGGCGCGGGAGCTTGGCAACACGGTGGGGCCTTAGCTGGCGTGCGGGGTGTAGCACGAGGCGACGCGGCGAGGACGGGAGGCCAGGGCGACGGCGTCCTTGCGCCCGGCGACATCCGTCAGGGGCGTGGCGACTCGCGAGGGGCTCCACGAGGGAGAGGGGCGAGGCGGCGCGGGCACGGGAGGCCAGGGGCAGTGACCGGGGAAGGAGAGGGAGAAGGGATCGGGCTATGGTCCCGAGGGAAGGAGGAGGAGGCACAGCACGAGGAGGATGGGGAGAGAAGGGGATCGGGCTGAGCCTCCCCTGGCTCGTTAGGGTTGGAGGGGAGGATTCTTGGGCCTTGGCCGACTAGGCCATGGCAGGCTCCTCCTCTCTCCCTTCTCTTTTTTTTTTGATAAAACAGAAAACATCACGAAGAAAAGATTTAACAAAATAAAAAAATACCTTTTGACTCCTTAAAAACATACCCCAACTATAAGAAATAGATTCGGCATTTTTTTGAAGAATAAAAAAGAAACTTTTTTGTAGAATAAAATAAAACCCTTTTTTGTAAATAAAATGGGACTCTAATTTTGAAATAAAACAAAAGAATAAATAAAGAAAAACCAGAGGGGTTGCCTCCACCCTTAATAAAATGATTTTTAAAGGAAGACGATTTTTTTAAAGGGGTTAAAACTAAAACTCTAACGCAACCACAAAACAGAATAGGAGAGGAGAGAAGGGAGTTCCCTATTGCACTACAGACTCTAAGAGCACTCACAACTCAGATCACACCACACAACAGAAGATGCAAGATGCCATGCATGATGCCATGATGCGCAAGATGAATGCAACAAAAAAAGATAACCACACGACGGAAACAGAAATAAAGGGGAATCTTCTGGAACGTCGGCATCGGGCTATCACAACTCTCCTAAACTACAACAGGATCTCGCCCCGAGATCCAAGAATTAAAGGGGTGAGGATGAGGAAGAACAAGAGATAAAAACTTAGTCGCTTCTTTGACAAACGAGTGACACCAACAATCCTTGAAAGTTGCAAAGAGATGAGGAATGATATGAGAAACAAGCAAGAATTCACGGAAAGTTTCGGCAGTACTTCGGTAGGAAAATGGGACAAAAAATTCGATAAGAAAAGAGAATTAGACAATATTCATGACAAAGAACTAAATAGAACAAGGGAACACCATGATCTTGACAGGACAAGATGCTAGACCGAAAAGAGCAATATCACAATGCCTCCGGAACAATAGAATAGGAACTAGCTCATACGGAAGAAGAGAATGAAGAAAAGGATGACAACTATCATCATAATAGAATTGAAGAGCCTCCGGACAGAGAATTGACGTAGTAGTTGGAAAACCAACAACGAAGAACAAGATAGTAGTGGGCTTATGAAGATCATCTCAACATTTATGAGGTGACAACCAACCACTAAAAGAAACAAGGATAGATTGGGAGCAAGAAAATATGAACACTTTCTTACACCCAGAGGATACATTGAGAACTTGTATTAATGACAAGCACCATGATAGCATTATCCATATGACAAGCTTTAGGTGAAATCGAAACCAAGATAGCTCAATGAAGAAATCATGGGTTGAAAATATCTCATGATCATAGAATTGGTGGATTTAATTATCTCATTCTTGAAAGGAAAACTCTTCAAGGTTCCAACACTAACAAGAATGCTATAATACCACCTCAAAGGATAAACGAGAACAAATGCACTGGAAATGCATGCAAGAGAAAGAATAATTGGCGTACTACAACAGGAATCTTGAAGAACACTTGAGAAAATCACAACCTTGAAGAACCACCATGACGATCCTCCGTATCAAAAGGATGATGCAAGATATGAAGGATGAAAGAATAAGATTGAAGCCTTGCAAAGACTTCGATGAAGCTTCACGAAGAGATACTTGAGAAAACTTGGAACTCCGAAAAAGAAAACATAAGAACACTTGAGAAAAAGGAATTGATACTGTGAGCCACTCCGAAAGAAGAATTGGGATCACTTTGATGCAACAAGAATAAGAATTATGCTATGCTCATCCTTCATCAAATTAAATTGATGACAAACAATGGATTTAGCATACGACTTAATGTTCTTGTAACGAATCTTGAAGAGGCAGAGAGATAAGAACCACTTGAAGCATAATTGAAGGAAGCACCGGTAAGAATTCAGAATTGAATGAGAACACCACGAATTAATGGAGATACATGAGAATGAAGAGATCATGAGCCACCTGAGAGAAAACTTGAACAAGGCTCCGGATAATCGAGATACGAACGAAGAGACAACAATTGAGAAGAATTGAGGGTGAAAGCTGAAAGCTGAGAACGAAGATTCTTCTGAAATGATGGCCTTCGAAGGATCGAGAATGAAAACAACTCAGAAACGCACCGTATAGAAAGAAAGGGATACCCAAGAATGACAAAATAAAAAGATGACGACAGCAAGCTTAAATGATGAATCTTCTAGATAATGAACCAAGATTTCAGAGAAACACCCCTTCTGTCTTCAAAGCTGGAATGATGAGGAAAACACCACCAAGAATAACTGAGACACTCCGGAATAAGAACAAGGAAATTTTTTAGCCAATGACGTAAAATAAATTTGAAGCAATCTTGAAGAAGGAATATGACTGATGAAATTCAAACTTACGTCATAGTTGAAAAGAATTAAAGATCTCCGAAAAGATTAGAAGAGACATATAAGATCCTGGGAATAACCTGTGGGTAACGGGCACATTTAAGGAAACCACCATTGAAAAGACTGAAAGAAAGATTGAATGCACCGGTACAAACAAAAACTAGATGAGGTTGAGAACCTCGAAATAATGAAAGATCTGAAACAAGAAACTCAGAGATATCTTCAGCACTCCGGATAGGATATAGAGAAAAGACAACAAGATTGGCTGACAAGAAACCCCAACATAGGAAGAATTACAAGGATGAATAGGATATAATGAACACGGATAGCTTGAACTGAATTCACCAGAAAAGTTGACAAGAATGAATAAAGATGAACACGAAGCTCGTGAGAATCTTCACAATGAATCACCGGGTAAGAGAGAAAAGAACACACAACGGAAGCACAAAGAAGAGAAAACTCTTGGATGAAAATTGAATCACTGAAGAAAAAGGGTGGGAGGGCGGGGAGAAACAAAGAAAACTTGAGACAGAAGAGACAACTCTGTAATAAAAGAGAGAATGATTTGCAAAATTGGAGAGGATGGAATTCAGTTGAAGAGAAGCACATCGGTTGAATGGAATTGACACCACAACTTTGGTTGACAAGAATTGATATGACAATTTGAATGAACAAAAGAATTTGCATTCTCACATAAAAATATGAGAACACCTCTTAGGAAAGATCTGAAATCACCACTTGACATTGAAGCAACTCGAATTACCATATTCAACAAAACAAAGGGATAGGCTTATGAAACAAGCCAGAACAAACTCATGAGAGAGATTTCCGTTTGATATTTTTCTGGACAGGATCGCACGGGCTCGAACCTTACAGAAGCCATCACGTGCAAGGCAGTGCACCCGACATACGAAGCGTCCCCGAGTCGTAGCAAGCTACAAGGACTCTTTAAGACACAACGAGAACCGTTGTAAGTCGACCGTCAACAAACGAATCCACTAGACGTCGAACCCCAACCTAACATCATGCATTTGTTGGAAGATTATCCTATAAATAACTACTTGAATTCCCACCTAAGAATTCCCGAAATTTCTGGTTATGCAATCTGGTACACGGATACACGGAGTAATATTTCACACAACTCCTATACTAACCCGTCACCTGTATCACATCCGTCAACACACAACCAGAATCTCGGACCTTCATCTACAACAGACCCTCGTGATTACAACGATACAAAGTATGGCAGTACTCCCGAACAATCTGCAATAGTACTAGGGACCTCGGGGTTATCTCACCACTACTAGTATTGAAGCAATAATGAACATCCTTCGTTTTGAGATACTAAGAAACCTGAATGATAGCGATGTGCTCAAGAATCCCGTGGAGCTCAACTCCCCGGAAGAGATCAAGTCAGACATGAGGCACCAAGACAGAACTCCGTCACATCGGCATCATATAGATCCCAAGAATATCCATGTGATCCTTAAAAAAAATTGAGTGAGAAGAGGAGTAGAATTAAATTATTATGTCAAGATTCCTTACCAGAGCATAGAAAAGGAGAAAAAAGAATCCTACTCTCCGATATATAACTAGACTCAAAGTACTTTTTCACTAGACTCGACTCGGCCAAGTTCGATCAATCAAGGGGGCTCCTAGGTCGGTACTGCTCTGGTACCAAATTGTCACGCCCAAGATGCGACCCTATCCTCAATTTGGCATGAGGGCCTCGTCAGGGATAGAAGCGCATCTCATCGTATCGCAAGAATGGATATCGTTACAAGTACATGTACTGAAAAGAAGAGATATATATAGAGAGAATTGGCTTACACTGGCCACAAGCTACAACAGAGTCACATCAGTACAATACATAATCATCAAGAATAAGAGCAGGGTCTGACTACGGACAAAGACAAACAAGAAAAGAAGAACGACGTCCATCCTTGCTATCCCAGGCTGCCGGTCTGGAACCCATACAAGATCGATGAAGAAGAAGAAGAAGAAGCAACTCCAAATGAACAATCAACACGCTCGCATCAAGTAACCTTTACCTGTACCTGCAACTGGTGTTGTAGTAATCTGTGAGCCACAGGGGACTCAGCAATCTCATTTCCAAAGGTGTCAAGACTAGCAAGGCTTAATGGGTGAGGTAAGGTTAAGTGGTGAGGTTGCAGCATCGACTAAGCATATATGAGGTGGCTAAACTTACGAGTACAAGAAATAAGAGGGGGGTGATCTACGCATAACGGACGGGAACTACGGTTGATCAAATGAATGATCCTGAACACCTACCTACGTCAGACATAACCCCACCGTGTCCTCAATCGGAGAAGGAAATCATGAAAGAGACAGTCACGGTTATGCACACATTTGGCATACTTTAATTAAGTTAACTTCAAGTTATCTAGAACTAGTGTTAAACAAAGTTTCCACGTTACCACATAACCGCGGGCATGGCTTTCCGAAAGATTTAACCCTGCAGGGGTGCTCCAACTAGTCCATCACATATTACCACAAGCCACAGAGAAATCCTCGATCACGACACTCGTGATCTCGTCGGATTCCTTAGTGGAAAACCTCAACTCTTTGATTACCCAAAGCATCACCGGAATCCCGATTTACAAGATATTTCGTCCAAGGTAAAACTAATCCAGCAAGGCCGCCCGACGTATCGACGATCCCGATAGGAGCCCTGTATCTCGTTCTCGGGACACGACGGGTGGGTCACGCTAAGAGAAACCAAACTTCGGGTTGCCCCACGGTGGCCCCGTAGTCTGCCAGTTTGGACCAACACTCATGAGGAGCACAGGCCCGGTGGTTACTCCCTATGCAGTTCATTAGTTATTAGGCAAATGTAGTACCAAAGTTGGGCCTTGCCAGACCAGCTTTAATCTAAAACGAATTATCAAGAGGGTCCCCATAACAAGCCCGATCGTGTTAGGAGCACTCAATTATGGAACATAACACCGGTAGCCGAAACTAAGGCGGCAAAGGTGGAACAAAACACCAGGCTAGAAAGGCCGAGCCTTCCACCTTATACCAAGTATACAGGTGCATTAAATTTAAATAACATTAATATTGTGATATGACAAGGAACCCATGTTATCACATGGAAGCAACTGCACCTGCAACTAGCAACGCTAACAACATGGTTAAACAATGAGTAACATAGCCAATCAGTGGTTTGCTAGGTTGAAAAGGATGAAGGTTTCATGGCATTGTTGAGAGGCTCATATATAACATGTGGTAGGGAACGAGACGTAAACGGTAGAAACGGTAAAACTAGCATGGCAATGATAGTAATGATATACGGGGAAATGGTCATCTTGCCTGAGATCCCGCTTGGAAGAAAAACAACTCCGTGAAGTCGGTGAACGAACGTAGACGAACGGATCCTCACATATCGACACGCTTGCGGAACTCTATCGAGACGGAACAAACCAAAAACAAACATCAACACAGAAATTCGCCACACGATGCACAACATGATGCACAAGCTACTATGATGCATGATCAGTTCACTGATGCAAGGCATGGCATGGCAATTCACATCATGCAAACTCTACACATTAAGTGAAGCTCGATATGCAACGAGTTGCATATCGACGAAATCCACAGTTAATTATTTAGTTCACTCCCGTTTATTTACACGGCAACATTAAATGTTGTTAACATGGCAAGAGGTGAATCGGGTGATTCTACAAGTCATCCTAGTCGGTTAACATGCGGGACTTAGAATAATGATGATGGGGTAATCCCGGTTACCGGGTTCCCATGTGTCGGGCACAACATAAGAGGGACAACGTGCAACAGGCAACATATCTGACGCCAACATATGGGTACATCTCATAAATCATATGCATACGGTTCACGACAACATTCCAACGTTTACCTTCGAAGCGTGCGTTCGGGCGGATCGGATCGTTGCGTGAAAACATAGGTCGTCATGGAAGTCGTGGTACTCGCGATCTTGTCGACGGTAGTCGTACTCTTGGCGTCGGTACACGGGTCTTCAAGCCGCTAGTCGTACACTAGGCGTTGGAAGACAGGTCTTCGGCGACGGTAACCAGCGACCGCAGCAACATATAGCAGCTAACGCGATAAGCAACTGCAACTATCATCGGCAGCAAGCATGAGGATGCACTAAAACAAAAACTAGCAAGCAAGAAAGCAAGCAACAACTTCTAGCTGGCAGGCAAGCAACAGCATCCAGCAGGCATCTACAACTAGCAGCCACATCATCTAGTAGCAGCGGCTAGTAACTAGCACCAAGCAGCAACACAGACAGTACGCGGAAGTAGCAACATCAGGCGGCAGCAAAGATCGGCAGCAGCGGCAAGGCAAAGCAGCACAAGAAGGCAACAGCAGGAGCCGGCAGCAGCAACAAGAAGAGGGCTCTAGCTCGGGAGCTTGGCAGCATGGCTAGGCCGGAGCTGGCGCGCGGGGTGGAGCACGTGGCGGCACGGCGAGGACGGGAGGCCAAGGCGACGGCGTCCTGGCGGCCGGCGACATCCGTCAGGGGCGTGACGACCCGTGAGGTGCTCCACGAGGGAGAGGGGCAGGGCGGCGCGGGCACGGGAGGCTAGGGGCGGCGACCGGGGAAGGAGAGGGAGAAGGGATCAGGCTAGGGTCCCGAGGGTAGGAGGAGGAGGCACGGCACGAGGAGGACGGGGAGAGAAGAGGATCGGGCTGAGCCTCCCTTGGCTCGCTAGGGTTGGAGGGGAGGATGCTTGGGGCTTGGCCGGCATGGCCTTGGCATGCTCCTCCTCTCTCCCTTCTCTCTTTTGTTTCTTTTTTGATAAAACAGAAAACACCACGAAGAATAGATTTAACAAAATAAAAAAATAAGAAAAATACCTTTTGACTCCTTAAAAACATACCCCAACTATAAGAAATAGATTGGGCATTTTTTTGAAGAATAAAAATGAAACTTTTTTGAAGAATAATATAAATCCCTTTTTTGTAAATAAAATGGGACTCTAATGTTGAAATAAAACAAAAGAATAAATAAAGAAAAACCAGAGGCATTGCCTCCACCATTAATAAAATGATTTTTAAAGGAAGACTATTTTTTTAAAGGGGTTAAAACTGAAACTCTGATGCATCCACAAAACAGAAGAAGAGAGGAGAGAAGGGAGTTCCCTATTGCACTACAGACTCTGAGAGCACTCACAACTCAAATCACACCACGCAACAGAAGATGCAAGATGCCATGCATGATGCCATGATGCGCAAGATGAATGCAACAAACAAAAATAACCACACGACGGAAACGGAAATAAAGGGGAATCTTCTGGAACGTCGGCATCGGGCTGTCACAATCAGGATGCTTAAAGTAGTTGTTTTCCCTAGATATGAAGTCTCTAGATATCTAATGACCGACGGTGGTTCAAATTTCATTCATGGTGCTTTCCTTAAAACGCTTGCTAAGTACAATGTCAATCATAAATTGCATCTCCCTATCACCCTTAGTCTAGTGGTCAAGTAGAGGTAAGCAATAGAGAGATTAAACTAATTCTGCAAAAGACTGTCAATAGGTCTGGAAAGAATTGGTCTAAGAAGCTCGATGATGCACTTTGGGCTTACCTATAAGAATCCCATGGGCATGTCTCCGTACAAAATGGATTACGGCAAAGCATGTCATTTACCTCTTGAGCTAGAGCATAAGGCTTATTGGGCAATCAAAGAGCTCAACTTTGGGAAGAGGTTATTTGACATTAGCTCACTTGACGAATGGAGAGCTCACGCATATGAAAATGCCTAGTTGTTCGCAGAAAAGGTGAAGAGGTGGAATGATAAAAGGATACAGAAACGTGAGTTCAATGTAGGTGATTATGTCTTGCTATATAATTCTCGTTTAAGATTTTTTGCTGGAAAGCTTCTCTCTAAATGGGAAGGTCCTTACATTGTTGAGGAAGTATATCGTTCCGGTGCCATCAAGATCAACAACATGGAAGGTAATTTTCCAAGAGTGGTAAATGGGCAGAGAATTAAGCATTATAAGTCAGGTACTCCCATAAATGTTCAAAGCAATATTATCAATAACATAACTCCAGAGGAGTACATAAGGGATATTTATCAGCCTGTTTCAGACTCCGAAAACTAAGAGGTATGTGATTCGGTAAGTAAACAGACTCCAAAACTTTTCTAGTAGGATTTTTTCTCCGTTTTGGAATTTTTGAAAAAATAGAAATATTTCAAGTAGTCTCGAAAGCGCACGAGGAGGCGAGGGGTGGCCCGCGCCTAGGGTCTTGTGACCACCTCGTGTGCCTCCCGGACTCCGTTTTCTTGCGGAGTACTCCTTCTGCTCGGGAAAAAATCATTATATATTCTCCCGTAAGGTCTAACCCTCGTATCACACAATTTTCCTTTGGTTTCGTTTCGAGCCTGTTTTCTGCCGCAAATTTAGAGAAAGATGTCTTCTCAAGATTCAGAGGGGGTGAGCTATCTCGCCGATTACCTTGATAACCCTAAGGTCTATGGGCACTTGGATCCTTATGGCTGGACAAGTGATGAGGAAGAAGATTATGATCCCAAGGGGATGGAAGGAACAAGTTCCGATGAGGAGGAGTCTCCTCTACCTCAACTTGGAGACACACATGTGGAGTTCAAGAAGTCGAGCCTCCCTGACTCAAGGAAGAAGCCTAAGATTTTGTTTATCCCTTCTCTTCTTTTGCAGGAGAGTAAGCAGGAATTATGCCAAAGGGTGTTGAGGCTTGAAGAGGAAATTAATAATCTGGATGAGCAAAATTTTATGCTCAAGAGGAAATTAAACAAGTTCAAGACCTCTGCAACAACTCCACCACCATCACCTCCAAAGGAAGACAACTAAGCACGGGTATGGGCAATCCCCTTGGCTTGTTCCAAGCTTGGGGGAGTTGCCCCGGTATCGTATCACCATCACATCTTTTTCCCTTGGCTTTTCTTAGTTCGTTCCTTTTTGGTTATATCTTTCTCTAGTAGATTAAAGTTCTTAGTGTTTTAGGCTTGAGTTTTGCTTTGTGTCACCCCTGATGTATTCGAGTTTGCGAGTCATATAATAAAGAGTGTTTTAGTTAAGGGCCTTGCCTCATGCCATTATCAAAAGACTGAGAAAAGAACAAAAGCATGAAAGATCATGTAATGATCTTATTGGAAGTGATGGCTCCACATATAAAAATAATGGTGATTGAAACTTGTTGAGGGTAGACAAACGTAGACCTTGGTCATTGTTGCAATTATTACGAAGTGATAAAGAAGGAGAGGTTCACATATAAATATATCACCTTTGACACCATCTATGATTGTGAACACTCACTAAACTATTACATGCTTCGAAGTAGATGTTGGACAAGGAAGACAACATAATGAATTGTGTTTCCTTGGTTCCGAACAATGTTATATGACTAGAGATCCCTTAGCATGTGACGATTGCTTCCACCTCATATCAGCCAAAACGCCCATACCAAGTAGAGATACGACTTGTGCATGCTTCAACCTTCAACCCAGTTTTGCCATGAGAGTCCACCATACCTACCTATTTATTGAATAAGATCCCTCAAGTAAGTTGTCATCGGTGCAAGCAATAAAAATTGCTCCCTAATATGTATGATCTATTAGTGTGTGGAAAATAAGCTTTGTACGAACGTGTGATGAGGAAGACATAAAGGTGACAGACTGCATAATAAAGTTCTTTATCATAGGAGGCAATATAAAGTGATGTTCCTCCACACTAAGAGGACACACATCCAAACCTCAAAAGCGCATGAAAACCTCTGCTTCCCTCTGCGAAGGGCCTATCTTTTACCTTTACTTTTTGCCCTTGAAAGAGTTATGGTGATCTACACCAATTCCTTATTTCGCTATTTTCTTGGCTAACGTCATATGCTAGGGAAAGGTCTATATTCATATGTCAACTTGGAAGTAAGTATTCATGAACTATTATTGTTGACATTACCCTTGAGTTAAGTGGTTGGGAGGCGAAACTATACGCCCCTATCTTTCTCTGTGTTCAGTTGAAACTTTGATCTCATGAGTACCACGTGAGTTGTAGCAGTTGTAGAAGACAAAAAGATGATTGAGTATGTGGATTTGCTTTACAAGCTCTTATTTGAGTCTTTCCGATGTTGTGATAAATTGCAGTTGTTTCAATGACTAAAGGCTATCGGTTGTTAATTCTCGATAAGGCTCTTGATCCATACTTTACCTTGGGAAGGAATTGTCACTTTAGCATAAGAGTTCATATGATGGTATTGATGTTCTGACTATGATCATGATGCCTGCATGTCTATATCCTGTTTTGTCGACACCTCTCTCTCTAAACATGTGGGCATATTTATTGATCTCAGCTTTCGCTTGAGGACAAGCGAGGTCTAAGCTTGGGGGAGTTGATACGTCCATTTTGCTTCATGCTTTCATGTTGATATTTATCGCTTTTATGGGCTGTTATTACACTTCATGGTACAATACTTAT
Source organism: Hordeum vulgare subsp. vulgare (assembly GCF_904849725.1). Lineage (NCBI taxonomy): Eukaryota > Viridiplantae > Streptophyta > Magnoliopsida > Poales > Poaceae > Hordeum > Hordeum vulgare. The sequence continues at coordinate 297,257,530 of NC_058519.1, forward strand.
GCCTTTTCTCTTATTTTGCAAGGTTTACATGAAGAGGGAGAATGCCGACAGTTGGAATTATGGCCTGAAAAAGGAGCAAGTTTGAGATACCTATTCTAAGGAACTCCAAAAGCCGTGAAAATCAACAAGGAATTATTTTGGAATTTATAAAAAATATTGGGCCGAAGAAGTACCAGAGGGGAGCCAGCAGGAGGACACAAGCCTGCTAGGCGTGCCCCCCTGGCCGCGCCTAGGGGGCTTGTGGGCACCATGGTGGCCCTCTGGCCCCCCTCTTTTGCTACAAGAAGGGTTTCATTCCGAAAAAAATCAGGAGGGGGCTTTCAGGAGGAATAGCCGCCTCCACGAGGTGGAACTTGAGCAGAACCAATCTAGATCTCCGGTAGGGTCGTCCTGCCGAGGAAACTTCCGTCCCGGAGGGGGAAATCGTCACCATCGTCATCACCAACACTCCACTCATCGAAGGGGGTACATCACGATCAACATATTCATCAACACAATCTCATCGCCAAACCCTAGTTCATCTCTTGTAACCAATCTCCGTCTCGCGACTCCGATTGGTACTTGTAAGGTTGCTAGTAGTATTCATTACTCTTTGTAGTTGATGCTAGTTGGGTTACTTGGTGGAAGATTATATGTTCAGATCTTTGATGCTACTCATTACCTCTCTGGTCATGAATATGATTATGCTTTGTGAGTAGTTACTTTTGTTCATGAGGACATGGGATAAGTCATGCTATAAGTAGTCATGTGAATTTGGTATTCGTTAGATATTTTGATGTGCTGTATGTTGTTTTCCCTCCAGTGGTGTTATGTGAACGTCGACTACATAACACTTCACCATTATTTGGGCCTAGAGGAAGGCATTGGGAAGTAGTAAGTAGATGATGGGTTGCTAGAGTGACAGAAGCTTAAACCCTAGTTTATGTGTTGCTTCGTAAGGGGCTGATTTGGATCCACTAGTTTAATGCTATGGTTAGACTTTCTCTTAATTCTTCTTTCATAGTTGCGGATGCTTGCGAGAGGGGTTACTCATAAGTGGGATGCTTGTCCAAGTAAGAGCAGTACCCAAGCGCCGGTCCACCCACATATCAAACTATCAAAGTAGCGAACACGAATCATATGAACATGATGAAAATTAGCTTGACAGAATTTCCCATGTGTCCTCGGGACCGCTTTACCTCCTATTAGAGTTTGACCAGGATTGTCCCTTGCTACAAAAGATATTGGGCCACTGTGCTGCACCTTTGTTACCGTTGTTACTTGCTACGTGCTACGAATCATCTTTTCACACAACTACTTGTTACCGATAATTGCAGTGCTTGCAGAGATTACCTTGCTGAAAACCACTTGTGAGATCCTTCTGCTCCTCGTTGGGTTCGACACTCTTACTTATCGGATGGACTACGATAGATCCCCTATACTTGCGGGTCATGAGATATCTCCTGGGGGTGAAGCCCTTTTCTCATTTTCTCTTTTTGCAGAAACTTCAATATTCTATAGAAAACTCATTCTAACTCCAATTTCTTTGATGCAAACTCCTGCAGGTTCCTAAAATTCAGAGCTATCCAAATATGTGCCTTGCGCATTTTTTCAAGCAACTTTTCTGTTGCATTGTTATTCGAATGTAGCTTTGAGTGCTCCAAGCCCACCTTTCAAAATTCCTGCATCATTCAAATCAACTCCAAATGCAGTGAATCCAAATACTAGAGCGATCTAATATCATATCCTATTTTTAGAGCCTTGATCAACATTTTATCTGGCGTATTTCTTCTACTACAAATAAATAGCTCCCTTTTTTATTTTTCCAGTAATGGAAAATCCCTAGAATATTCATACCAACTCCAATTCAAGTGAAACAACTTCCTAAATGTTTCTAAAATTGTGCTATGTTAAATGAGTGCCTCCACTCATTTTTATCATGATATTTTCTGTGGGCTTCGTAAAGGATCCCCTATTCCTCCTTTCAACCATTCGGAATTCCCTGAGGATCTAAATCTCCTATAGCAAGCCTCATGTATTTTTCTTATGACCAGAGAGGTCCAAGAAAAACATAAATTCCATTTACTTACTATCTTGTTTCCAACGTTAGTTGATGGAGTAGACGGAGTACTCGGAGTTGGATTGGAAGACCTCGAAGACCACGAGAACTTATGAGAGCAAAGGGAAGCAACCCTTGGACCATGTTTGAGCATATGTTATATTGCATGCTAGTGTAGCAAATATTTCCGTTGCATGTGATCATAAGTATCGATAAATCATTGAAGTGATGTTACCGATGGCTCCTCCAGAGCACTTGCATTTTGAGCATGATCCTACCAACTGTGAGGGTCACGCTAATATCATGTTGACAAGTAGAGCTAAGCATAGTAGCATGAGCAGGATGATGGTATAAAATCTAAGGTTTAGGAAAACCACGTTGGGTTCCACTAATGCCCGAGGGTGATGATGAGATGGGTGGACACTTTTGGTGAAGTGGTGCACCGGGTATTTTGTGTGTGTATGGTTTTGGAAATGGGAATATATTTATGATGTGTCGACCGTGCCAACCTTACATGTACGACCACGTTACCCCTTTAACAGACGGGGCTTGGTTGATTACTCTGGTCGGTGCTAGCAAAAAGCCACATTACTAGTTCGTGATGTGTGGTCACTCTCGTGATGGGGTCGTGCCAGATAGGACGACTATGCCGTTTTTACGTGTTTCAGGCACACCGTGGTTCCCCACATGGTCGATACTGTCTAGAGTCGGTGCTCGTAAGACGTGCAACATGTGGGCCGGGTACCAATCGAGTGGACCTCTCTATCTAGTATCGTCAGGGGAAAGGCATTGATCGGGTACTTACCTTGGGTATGTTATATATCGCGAGTCGTGGATGACATGGATGTTTCCCGGATCTCGTGGGTCCAGCGTACTACCTGTGCAGAGTGTAAAACTATTCGAATAGCCGTGTCCACAGTCAAGGACAGTTGGGTGGTGCTGCTTAAACTACGTCCAGCCGTTTCCGCATAAACTAAATGTGTGTGACTTTAATGGTGTTAATATGAAAGAGTTGATATGACCAAGTTTGGTGACTTGGAATATCGGGTGAACCCAGAGTGTTCATCCCTTATCATATATATTGATATCTGTAACCTGTTCTTCTAAACGACATCTAGCTTATGTTGCATATCCATGAACATGTTTATTCACAGTTAATTCTCTATCCACCAAAACTGCATAGTACTTGTTAATCTACCAATTGCATTGTTCATATCATGGGCTGTTTGCGAGTACGTTCAAAGTACTCACTATCTTGCCCCTGGTTATTTCATTGACTAGGTATGAGGGATCAGGGTATGGCGAAGAGCACCATGGTGACGTTCCTGCGAATTAGGAAGCTTCCCAGTCAGAATGCGTGTTGGTTAAGGCTGATGGCATGGGTTCACACTTTCGACTAATATTTCCGCTATTGGTCCACTTTGGTGTGTTGGCCTTCAGGGCCCTATATATGTAAGACTTGACCGATAAGGGTATTTATTGTATCAAACGGTATGTACGGATGTAGGACACTTAATATTCAATATTTGTGTGTTCGGTGAGCATTGATCTCTGGTATCACTGAGCACATTCATTCGGCGATCTTGACTTGTAAGTCGGGGTCCCCACACCCTCATATTCGGCGATGTTGTTGGGGACCTTGTTGGTGCACCTGAAATAGGGTTGCACTACATAATAAAGATTATCACATGTGGGCATGGTGAGAACAATGCCGGCCCCCGCGCCCTGTTTCATGAAGACTCATTCGAAGTGCATGCTCCAGCCCCCGGAGGTGGTCTCCTCTAGAGAATCTTCGAGGGGATCGTCTTCGTGAGGGTCCGTCCATAACGCCATGAAGTCCTCCAAAGCCGCACCCTTGATAATCTTAATGTTCCACTCGGTCATGCGGCCTATGGCATTCGAGGTCCGTAGGAGTTGCTCCAGTGGATAAGAGGAGATCACCCTGATTGGGTTCCCTTGGAAGCAGTAGAGCAACTTCCTGGAGGCCATGAGGAGCGCCTGGAGGAGCTTTTGCTGCATGGGGTACCGCTTGCACGGGTCTCACAACATCATACTAAAGAAGTAGATGGGGTGCTCGACAAGGCCCGTGACCGTGGTGTCCGAATCGTGCTCACCGATGGGCTTTGGCGGTGGTGCCACGGGGGCCTCCAGCGGAGAGACCTCAATGGCGTCCTGAGGTTGAGCCGGGGCCTCCGGACGTGGGCCCTTGGTGGGCACCGGCAGGGCCGTGGGCGGCTCACATGGTGCCTCCACATGGGTCGCGCTTGTAGGCGTGGACTCAATGAGCTTCTCCTTGACACAGGCCTCCTGCTCTTGCTCCATCACAAGGGTTGTGCTGGGTGTTTGGGGTTGGCCGCCAAGTACAGTAGGATGTCTTATCGCGCACGTGGGGCGACCATGACGGGCGGGGATCATGAGGTACCTCTTGAGGTCCTGAAAGGCCACATCAGATGCAGCGGTGCACTTGAAAGGGTCAGATCTCTTATTGACCTTGAAGAAGGGTAGAATGATACGTCCATTTTGCATCATGTTCTCACGTTGATATTTATCGTTTCTTTGACGGTTATTTCACTTCACGGTACTATTCTTATGCCTTTTCTCTCTTATTTTGCAAGGTTTACATGAAGAGGGAGAATACCGGCAACTGGAATTCTGGCCTGAAAGTGGAGAAAGTTGAGATACCTATTCTGCGCAACTCCAAACGCCGTGAAAATCAACGGAGATTTTTTTCCCAATATATAAAAAGTATTGGGTCGAAGAAGTACCGGAGGAGGGCCAGGGGGTGGCCACAAGCCTGCACGGCGCGACCACCCACCAGGCCACGCCATGGGGTTTGTGCGCACCATGTTGGCCCACTTTCCCCCCTCTTTTGCTATATGGAGGGTTTCATCCAGAAAAAACATCAGAAGGGAGTTTTTTCGTGGTTTCGCCGGTGCCACGAGGCAGAACTTGAGCAGAACCAATCTAGAGGTCCGGTAGGACGATACTGCGAGGAAAACTTCCCTCCCGGAGGTGGAAATCATCGCCATCGTCATCACCAACGCTCCTCTCATCGGGGGGGACTCATCTCCATCAGCATCTTCATCAGCACCATCTCATCTCCAAACCCTAGTTCATCTCTTGTAACCAATCTCCGTCTCGTGACTCCGATTGGTACTTGTAAGGTTGCTAGTAGTGTGGATTACTCTTTGTAGTTGATGCTAGTTGGCTTACTTGGTGGAAGAGTTTATGTTCATATCCTTGATGCTACTCATTACACCTTTGATCATGATTATGATTATGCTTTGTGAGTAGTTAGTTTTGTTCCTGAGGACATGGGATAAGTCATGCTAATAATAGTCATGTGAATTTGGTATTCGTTCGGTATTTTGATATGTTGTATGTTGTTTTTCCTCTAGTGCTGTTATGTGAACGTCGACTACATAAAACTTCACCATTATTTGGGTCTAGAGGAAGGGATTGGGAAGTAGTAAGTAGATAATGGGTTGCTAGAGTGACAGAAGCTTAAACCCTAGTTTATGCGTTACTTCGTAAGGGGTTGATTTGAATCCACTAGTTTAATGCTACGATTAGACTTTGTCTTAATTCTTATTTCGTAGTTGCGGATGCTTGCGAGAGGGGTTAATCATAAGTGGGATGCTTGTCCAAGTAAGGGCAGTACCCAAGCGCCGGTCCACCCACATATCAAACTATCAAAGTAACGAACACGAATCATATGAACATGATGAAAACTAGCATGACAGAAATTCTCGTGTGTCCTCGGGAGCGTTTTTCCTCCTATAAGACTTTGTCCAAGCTTGTCCGTTGCTACAAAAGGGATTGGGCCACTTTTCTGCACCATTGCTACTTTTGTTACTTGTTGCTTGCTACGAATCATCTCACCACACAATCACTTGTTACCGACAATTTGAGTGCTTGCAGATTTTTCCTTGCTGAAAACCACTTGGTAAATCTAGATTGATCCCCTATACATGTGGGTTCGACACTCTTACTTATCGAAAGGACTATGATTGATCCCCTATACATGTGGGTCATCAAGACTCTTTTCTGGTGCCGTTGCCGGGGAACGAAGCGTCTTTGGTAAGTAGAACTTGGTAAGGAAACATTCATATAGTGTGCTGAAATTTATTGTCACTTGTCACTATGGATACTAATCCTTTGAGGGGCTTGTTCAGGGTATCTTCACCTCGAACGGAAGCACAAAGAGTTGCTCCTCAAGTTGCTGCACCTACTGAAAATATTTGCTTTGAATTTCCTTCGGGTATGCTTGAGAAACTGCTGGCTAATCCTTTTATAGGAGATGGAACATCACATCCAGACTTGCATCTAATCTATGTAGATGAGGTTTGTGGTTTATTTAAGCTTGCAGGTGTGCCCGAGGATGAGGTCAAGAAGAAGATCTTTCCTTTACCTTTGAAGGATAAGGCGTTGACATGGTACAGGCTATGTGATGATACTGGATCATGGGACTACAATCGGTTGAAATTGGAATTTCATCAAAAGTTTTATCCTATGCATTTAGTACATCGTGATCGGAATTATATTTTTAATTTTAGTCCCCGTGACAGAGAAAGCGTCACTCAAGCTTGGGGAGGCTTAAATCAATGCTATATTCATGCCCCAATCATGAGCTCTCGAGAGAAATTATCATTTAGAACTTCTACGCTCGGCTTTCTCATGATGATCGCACCATGCTTGACACTTCTTGTACCTGTTCTTTTATGAAGAGAGATATTGACTTCAAATGGAATTCATTGGAGAGAATTAAACGCAACTCTGAAGATTGGGAGCTTGAAGAAGTTAAGGAGTCAGATATGAATTTCACTTTTGATTGCGTTAAATCCTTTGTTGAGACAAATACTTTTTGTGACTTTAGCGCTAAGTATGGACTTGACTCTGAGATAGTAGCTTCACTGTCTGAATCTTTTACTGCTCATGTTGATCTTCCCAAAGAGAAGTGGTTTAAATTTCATCCTCCTTTAGAAGTCAATGTAGTTAAACCCACTCCAGTTGAAGAGAAAGTCATTGCCTATAATGATCTTGTGGTACCCAGTGCTTACATTGAGAAACCACCTTTCCCTGTTAGGATAAAGGATCATTCTAAAGCTTCAACTGTGATACGTAGAGACTATATTAGAACACCTACACCCCCTGAGCAAATTAGAGTTGAACCTAGCATTGGTATTATCAAGTATCTTCTGTCTGAAGAAGTTGAGGGACATAATATTCACTTTTGTGATGATGCTGCTAGAATTGCTAAACCTCACGTTAGAGACAAACATAGGCCTGTTGTTGGCATGCCTGTGGTTTTTGTTATGATAGGAGATCATTGTTATCATGGCTTACGTGACTTGTGTGCTAGTGTTAGTGCAATACCTCAATCCTTATACGATGAAGTCAAAGATGAGATTTCACCTGTTGAGATAGAACCTATAGATGTCACTATCCAGCTTACCAATAGAGATACTATCTGCCTTGTGGGAATTGTTAGGGATGGTGAAGTCTTGTGTGGTAAAACAAAGTATCCTAATGATTTCCTAGCTCTTGCTACCGCACAAGATAGCTTTTGTCCCATCATATTTGGCAGACCTTTTCTCAACACTATCAATGCTCATATTGATTGTGAGAAGCAAACTGTCACTCTTGCCTTTGACGGTGTGTCGCATGAGTTCAATTTCTCTAAGTTTGGTAGACAACCTCATGAAAAGGAGTTGCCTAGTAGGGATGAAACTATTGCCTTAGCCTCTATCGCCGTGCCTCCTACTGATCCCTTAGAGCAATACTTGTGTGAGCATGAAAATGATATGCATATGGATGAAAGGGATGAAATATATAGTGTTGTCTTAGAACAATATCCTATCCTTAAGAATAATCTGCCTGTTGAACTGCTTGGGGATCCACCTCCACCAAAGGGTGAAACTGTGTTCGAGCTTAAACAGTTGCCTGATACTCTTAAGTATGCCTATCTTGATGAAAAGGAGATATATCCTATTATTATTAGTGCTAGCCTCTCGGAGCAGGAAGAAAAGAAGTTACTAAAAACTCTGAGGAAGCACCGCGCTGCTATAGGATATACTCTTGATGATCTTAAGGGCTTTAGTCCCACTATGTGCCAGCACAAGATCAAAACTGATCCTGAATTCAAACCAGTTGCTAATCATTAAAGGAGATTAAATCCTAAGATGAAAGAAGTAGTAAGAAAAGAAATACTAAAGCTTCTGTAAGCGGGTATTATCTATCCTGTTGCTCATAGCGATTGGGTGAGTCTGGTGCATTGTGTTCCTAAGAAGGGAGGCATTACCGTTGTCCCTAATGATAAGGATGAGTTGATCCCACGGAGGATTATTACTGGCTATAGGATGGTGATTGATTTTAGGAAGTTGAATAAGACCACTAGGAAAGATCATTACCCTTTGCCTTTTATCGACCAAATGCTAGAAAGACTATCCAAACACACACACTTCTGCTTTCTAGACGGTTATTCTGATTTATCCCAAATACCAATTGCACAATTTGATCATGAGAAAACCACTTTCACCTGCCCTTTCGGTACCTTTGCTTATAGACGTATGCCTTTTGGCTTATGTAATGCACCTGCCACCTTTCAAAGATGTATGATGGCTATATTCTCTGACTTTAGTGAAAAGACTGTTGAGGTTTTCATGGATGACTTCTCCTTTTACGGGTATTCCTTTGATGATTGCCTCAGCAACCTTGATCGAGTCTTACAGAGATGTAAAGACACCAACCTTGTCTTGAATTGGGAGAAGTGCCACTTTATGGTTAATGAACGCATCGTCTTAGGACATAAAATTTCCGAAAGACGTATTGAAGTCGATAAAGCTAAGGTTGATGCAATCGAGAAAATGCCATACCCCACAGATATTAGAGGGATAAGAAGTTTCCTTGGTCATACTGGTTTCTATAGAAGGTTCATCAAAGAGTTCTCTAAGATTTCTAGGCCTCTTACCAATCTCTTGCAAAAGGATATTCCTTTTGTTTTTGACGATGATTGTGAGGAAGCCTTCGAAATACTTAAGAGGGCTTTGATAACTACACCTATTGTTCAACAACCTGATTGGAACTTGCCTTTTGAGATCATGTGTGACGCTAGTGATTATGATGTTGGTGCTGTTCTAGGGCAAAGAGTTGATAAGAAGTTGAATGTTATTCACTACGCTAGTAAAACTCTAGACACTGCCCAGAGAAAATATGGTACTACAAAGAAGGAAATTTTAGCAGCCGTGTTTGCGTGTGAAAAGTTCAGGTCTTATATTGTTGATTCCAAAGTCATTATTCACAATGATCACGCTGCTATTAAGTACCTCATGGAGAAGAAGGACGTTAAACCTAGACTTATCAGATGGGTTCTCTTGCTACAAGAATTTGATTTGCACGTTGTCGACACAAAGGGTGCTGATAACCCAGTAGCGGATAACTTGTCTAGGTTGGAGAACGTTCTTGGTGACCCACAACCTATTGATGACAGCTTTCCCGATGAGAAACTGAATGTCATCAATGCTTCACGTAGTGCACCATGGTATGCTGATTATGCAAACTATATTGTTGCCAAATACATACCACCTAGTTTCACCTGCCAGCAAAAGAAGAAGTTCTTCTTTGACTTGAGACACTACTTTTGGGATGATCCTCACCTTTATAAGGAAGGAGTAGATGGTGTTACTAGACGTTGTGTACCTGAACATGAAGAGGGATAGATCATACAGAAGTGTCACTCCGAGGCCTACGGAGGACACCATGCGGGAGATAGAACTACACACAAGGTATTGCACTCAGGTTTCTATTGGCCCACTCTCTTCAAGGATGCCCTTAAGTTTGTCTTGTCTTGTGATGAATGTCAAAGAATAGGTAATATTAGCAAACGGCAGGAAATGCCTATGAACTATTCACTTGTCATTGAACCATTTGACGTCTGGGGCATTGATTATATGGGTCCTTTTCCCAAATCCAACAGGTATACTCACATCTTAGTTGATGTTGATTACGTCACTAAGTGGGTATAAGCTATCCCCACTAGTAGTGCTGATCACAACACCTCTATCAAGATGCTGAAAGAAGTTATCTTCCCTAGATTTGGAGTCCCTAGATATCTAATGACCGACGGTGGTTCACACTTCATTCATGGCGCTTTCCTTAAAACGCTTGCTAAGTACGATGTGAACCATAAAATTGTGTCTCCCTATCACACTCACTCCAGTGGTCAAGTAGATCTAAGCAATAGAGATATTAAACAGGTTCTGCAAAATACTATAAACATGTCTAGAAAGAATTGGTCTAAGAAGCTCGATGATGCACTATGGGCTTATGGAACTGCCTATAAGAATCACATGGGCATGTCTCCGTACAAAATGGTGTATGGGAAAGCATGTCACTTACCTCTTGAGCTAGATCATAAAGCTTATTGGGCAATCAAAGAGCTCAACTTTGATTTCAAACTTGCCGGTGAGAAGAGGTTATTTGGCATTAGCTCGCTTGATGAGTGGAGAACTCAAGCATATGAGAATGCCAAGCTCTTCGAAGAGAAGGTTAAGAGGTGGCATAATAAGAGGATACAAAAGCGTGAGTTCAATGTAGGTGATTATGTCTTGCTATATAACTCTCTCTTAAGATTCTTTGCAGGAAAGCTTCTCTCTAAATGGGAAGGTCCCTATGTTATTGAGGAAGTATATCGTTCTGGTGCTATCAAGATCAACAACACGGAAGGTAATTGTTCGAGAGTGGTAAATGGGGAGAGAATCAAGCATTATATCTTAGGTACTCCCATAAATGTTGAAAGCAATATCATCACTACCATAACTCCGGAAGGATACCTAAGGGACATCTATCAGCCTGTTTCAGACTCCGAAAACGAAGAGGTATGAGATTCGGTAAGAAAACAAAGTCCAAAACTTTTCCAATAGGATTTTTTCTCTGTTTTGGAATATTTGAAAAAATACAAAAATTGGAAGTAGTCCGGAATGTGCGCGAGGAGGCGACAACCCTGCACGGCGCGGGCCCACCCCCTGGCCGCGCCGTGAGGGCTTGTGGACACCTCGTGCGCCTCCCGGACTCCGTTTTCGTGCACGGGACTCCTTCTAGTCTGGAAAAAATCATTATATATACTTTCGTTTGGTCTGACCCCGTATCACGCAGATTTCCTCTGTTTTTCGTATCGAGCCTGTTTTCTACCGCACATCTAGGTCAAGATGTCTTCTCGGGATTCAGAGGGGGAGAGCTATTTGGTTGTTTACCTTGCTAACCCCAAAGTCTATGGGGACTTGGAACCATATGGCTGGACCACCGATGAGGAAGAAGTCTATGATCCCAAGGGGAAGGAACAAACGCGTTTCGATGAAGAGGAGGCTCCTCTACCTCAACCTGGACACACACATGTGGAGTTCAAGAAGTCAAGCCTCCCTGACCAAAGGAAGAAGCCTAAGACCTTGTTTATCCCTTCTCGTTTCTTGCAGGAGAGTAAGCAGGAGCTTTGCCAAAGAGTGTTGAAGCTGGAGGACGAAAATGATGATCTGAGGGAGGAAAACTTTATGTTCAAGTGGAAATTAGACAAGCTCAAGACCCTTCAACAACTCCTTCACCACCACCACCAAAGTAAGAGAACTGAGCATTGGTATGGGCAACCCCCTTGGCTTTTGCCAAGCTTGGGGGAGTTGCCCCGTTATCGTATCACCATCACATCTTTTACCTTTACCTTTGTTGTTTTCTCTTTTTCTAGTAGTTTAAAAGTCTTAGTGTGTTAGTCTTGAGTTTTGCTTTGTGTCATCCCCTATGAATTCTTGCTCGTGAGCCATATAATAAAGAGTGTCTTAGTTGAAGGGCTTTGCCTCTTGCCATGATCAAAAGAGTGAGAATAGAACAAAAGCATGAACGGTCATGTAATGATCTTATGGGAAGTGATGGCTACACATATAACAAGAATGAGGATTGAAACTTGTTGAGGGTAGGCAAACGTAGACCTTGGTCATTGTTGCAATTAATAGGAAATGATAAGGAAGGAGAGGTTCACATATAAATATATCATCTCTCACACCACCTATGATTGTGAACACTCACCAAACTATTGCATGCCTAGAAGTAGATGTTGGACAAGGAAGACAACGTGATGGATTGTGTTTGCTTTTCTCTGAACAATGTTATATGGTTAGAGATCCCTTAGCATGTGACGATTGCTTCCACCTAATATTAGCCAAAACTCCCGCACCAAGTAGACATACTACTTGTGCATCCATAAACCTTCAAACCAGTTTTGCCATGAGGTTCCACCATACCTACCTATGGATTGAATAAGATCCCTCAAGTAAGTTGTCATCGGTGCAAGCAATAAAAATTGCTCTCTAATATGTATGATCTATTAGTGTGTGGAAAATAAGCTTCATACGAACCTGTGATGAGGAAGACATAAAAGCGACAGACTGCATAATAAAGTTATTTATCACAAGGGGCAATATAAATTGACGTTCCTCCGCACTAAGAGGACACGCATCCAAACCTCAAAATCGCATGACAACCTATGCTTCCCTCTGCGAAGGGCCTATCTTGTACCTTTACTTTTTGTCCTTGTAAGAGTCATGGTGATCTTCACCAATTCCTTATTTTGCCTTTGTCTTGGCTACCATCACATGCTTGGGAAAGATCTATATTCATATGTCAACTTGGAGGTAAGTATTCATGAATTATTATTGTTTACATTACCCTTGAGGTAAGCAGTTGGGAGGCAAAACTATAAGCCCCTATATTTCTGTGTGTCCAGCTGAAACATTGATCTCATGAGTACCACGTGAGTTCTAGCAATTGTATAGAACGAAAGAATGATTGAGTATTATGGATTTGCTTTACAAGCTCTTATTTGACTCTTTCTGATGTTGTGATAAATTGCAATTGCTTCAATGACTAAAGGCTATCGGTTGTTACTTCTCGGAAAGGTTCTTGATCCATGCTTTACTTTGTGAAGGAATTATCACTCTAGCATGAGAGATTATATGTTGGTATGCTGTTCTGATCATGATCATGATGCATGCATGTTCGTATCTTGTTTTGTTGACAGCTCTCTCCCTAAACATGTGGACATATTTAGTGAGCTAGGTTTTCGCTTGAGGACAAGCGAGGTCTAAGCTTGGGGGAGTTGATACCTCCATTTTGCATCATGTTTTCACGTTGATATTTATCGTTTCTTTGGCTGTTATTTCACTTCACGGTACTATTCTTATTCCTTTTTTCTCTTATTTTGCAAGGTTTACATGAAGAGGGAGAATACCGGTAACTAGAATTCTGGCCCGAAAGTGGAGCAAAGTTGAGATACCTATTCTGCGCAACTCCAAACGCCATGAAAATCAACGGAGATTCTTTTCCCAATATATAAAAAATACTGGGCCGAAGAAGTACCGGAGGAGGGCCAGGGGTTTGCCACAAGCCTGCGCGACGCGGCCACCCCCCAGGTCGCGCCATGGGGGCTTGTGGGCACCCTGTTGGCCCACTTGCCCCCCTCTTTTGCTATATGGAGGGTTTCTTCTAGAAAAAATCAGAAGGGAGCTTTTTCGTGGTTTCGCCGCTGCAACGAGGCAGAACTTGAGCAGAACCAATCTAGAGGTACGGCAGGACGATCCTGCCGGGGAAACTTCCCTCCCGAAGGGGGAAATCGTCGCCATCGTGATCACCAACACTCCTATCATCATAGGGGACTCATCTCCATCGACATCTTCGTCAGTACCATCTCATCTCCAAACCCTATTTCATCTCTTGTAACTAATCTCCGTCTCGCGACTCCGATTGGTACTTGTAAGGTTGCTAGTAGTGTTGATTACTCTTTGTAGGTGATGCTAGTTGGATTAGTTGGTGGAAGAGTTTATGTTCAGATCCTTGATGATACTCATTACACCTCTGATCATGATTATGATTATGCTTTGTGAGTAGTTACTTTTCTTCCTGAGGACATGGGATAAGTCATGCTAATAATAGTCATGTGAATTTCGTATTCGTTCGGTATTTTGATATGTTGTATGTTGTTTTTCCTCTAGTGGTGTTATGTGAATGTCAACTACATAACACTTCACCATTATTTGGGCCTAGAGGAAGGCACTGGGAAGTAGTAAGTAGATGATGGGTTGCTAGAGTGGCAGAAGCGTAAACCCTAGTTTATGTGTTACTTCGTAAGGGGCTGATTTGGATCCACTAGTTTAATGCTATGGTTAGACTTTGTCTTAATTCTTCTTTGATAGTTGCGGATGCTTGCGAGAGGGGTTAATCATAAGTGGGATGCTTGTCCAAGTAAAGGCAGTACCCAAGCGCCGGTCCACCCACATATCAAACTATCAAAGTAACGAACGCGAATCATATGAACATGATGAAAACTAACATGACGGAAATTCTCGTGTGTCCTCGGGAGAGATTTTCCTCCTATAAGACTTTGTCCAGGCTTGTCCCTTGCTACAAAAGGGATTGGGCCACTTTGCTGCACCATTGCTACTTTTGTTACTTGTTGCTTGCTACGAATCATCTCACCAGACAATCACTTGTTACCGACAATTTCAGTGCTTGCAGATTTTTCCTTGCTGAAAACCACTTGTCCGATCCTTCTGCTCCTCGTTGGGTTGGACACTCTTACTTATCGAAAGGACTACCATTGATCCCCTATACTTTTGGGTCATCATAGAGCCTGCTCGCCATTCTTCGTAATGAAGCGATCGAGCAAGGCCATGCACCCACTATGCGCTCCATCTCCTTTCGGTTGCGGGGTTGCTGCTTCTGTTCGTTGGCCTTCATTTCTCAAGGTTAGCTTTGATGCCACAGTGGGAGACCAGGAATCCCAGGAACTTGCTGGAAGAAACATGAAGACGCACTTGGCGAGTTGAGCTTAAGGTTGACCTTTCGGAGGTTAGCAAACATTTCCTCCAGGTCCTCAATCAGAGTGCATGCTCGCGCATTTTGATGAGGAAGTCATCGATGTATGCCTGTGTGTTTCTCCTCATCTGGCTCCCCACGCAGATGCGGATCAGCCTCCGGAAGGTGGCCCCCTTAATCTTCAGGACACAAGGAATGCACATGTAGCAGAACACTCTGTAAGGGGTGATGAAGGTGGTTTTGCCCTCATGCTCCTTTGTCATCTTGATTTGACGGTAGCCTGAGAAGGCATCCAGGAAGAAGAGCAGGTTGCAACGCACGGTGGACTCCATGATCCCGTTGATCTGTGGCAGCGGAAAATTGTCCTTTGGGCATGCCTTCTTGCAGTTGGTAAAGTTGACGCACATACGTTTGCTGCAGTGTGGCTTAGCGACAACCACAGAGTTAGCGACCCCCTCCGGTTGGATTACTTCGCGGATGACACCGATGTCTTGGAGTTTCTCGATCTCCTAAATAACAAAATCTTACTTCTCGACCGCCTGGTCCCACACCTTCTGCTTGACGGAGTGCGCCTTGGGACATACCGCCACATGATGCTCGAGGACCTCTCGCGGCAGGCCCGGAATGTCCGTGGTCGTCCATGCAAACATATCGGCATTCGCCTGGAAGAACGTGACGAGCACACTCTCATGCCCGGGGGTGAGGCCACTGCCGATGGTGAAGAAGGGTCCTACCGCACTCCCATTGAGGGATACCTTCTTGGTCTTGGCTCGCTCTTGGGAGAACAACAACTTTTTCTTCGATCGCACCAGCTCATCAAGTTCGATAACATCCTCCCCAGAGATATGGCAGCCACCGCCTTATAGGCCCGCGCGAGTGCGCGTGATAACCCACAAGTGTAGGGCATTGTTTTTAGCCTTTTTAGATAAGTAAGAGTGTCAAACTCAATGAGGAGCTAAAAGTAGAATTAATATTCTCTCAAGATTTATCGACCACCGACACAGCTCTATGCATGTTAAAGCTTAGTTTACCTAGAACAAGTATGAAACTACTCTCTAGGAAGGAAACTAGAAGTAGTTAGTAGGTTTAATAGATAGGTTCGCAAAAGAACATGAAATTAAAAGTTAGGTACTGTTTTAGACAAATATTAATTTAATTAGTTCTTTAGTAGAAAGATTTGTTTGCAACGCAAGCGAAAGATTGTTCATAGGCAATTGAATATAACATCATAGATACATATCATATGTAATGAGGGAGAGGCATACGCTAATACACTTCCCGAACATGGATCGTATACACTTATGATTGGAACTCTAGCAAGCATCGACAACTACTAAATATCATTAAGGTAAAACCCAACCATAGCATTAAAGGTCAACTCCTCTTTGCTCCCATTCGCAAAGACACCCTTACTCGGGTGTAAGCTTGTGTAACTCTAGCCACCCACTACAAGCGAATTACGAACATATTGAAAAGACACCAGCAGGATTCCCTCACGTGTCCGCCTCGTAGAGGGTACCTTAGGATAACACCATATAAACATACAACTCATATCAATAAAATCATAGCACTCAACCCATAGGACAAAATAGATCTACTCAAACATCATAGGATAGACACACATATTTGCATAATTGTATATAGCATTAAACACCATGTTTATGTAGAGATTAAAGTGAGAAGAAGAGAGTTTACACTGCTGCATAGAGGGGGAGAGAGTTGGTGGCGACGGCGGTGAAGTTGTTGGTGAAGATCGCCGTCACGATGGTTGCCCCGGCGGCGCTCCGACGCCACCGGTAGAGAGGGGGAAAGAGCACCCCTCCTTCTTCTTCTTCCTTGGCCTCCTCCCTAGGTTGAAGGAGGGTTTACCATTTGGTCCATGGCCTCCATGTCTTCCGGAGGACAGGAGCCCCAACGAGATTGGATGAATCTCTCTCTCTTTCTCTTCTCTTTTCTCTCATGTTTCCTCGCCCTTCACCGTTTCTTAAATATCTGGAGATTCATAACTCCGATCGGTCAAAAATTTAGAGGATATTTTTATCGTGAAAATAGCATTCTTGCAGCCAAAGTAGAGCTCCAACCGATCTAATGGCTGGCCACAAGTCATCAAGGCATCGTGTGGTGGTAATTATTCTTCCTAAAATTCACATACATTCGAAAAACATTCTCCGTAAGTTTTTATCGTGTTTGGACTCCGTTTGATTTGGAATTTATACAAAACAAAAAAAACAAAACAAAACAGGAACTCTCATTAGGCACTGGATAAGTAAGTTAGTCTCCAAAATAATATAAAATGTTGCAAAAATTGTATGAAAGTTGGAGAACATTAGCATGAAACTATAAAAAATTATAGATATGACGGAAACGGACCAGCACACCCAAGCAATTCTTGCTCGTCCTCGTGTAGGTAAATGATAAAAAGATATTTTTTGAAAGCACATATGCTCCCCAAGCAATTCATGACGACATACATTGTCTCTTCGCCTAAAACTTTTACCGAGTATAATCCAGGTATAGTCCATAGAGAGCATTGGCCATAGGACTATGAGGAGATGCCCTTTGATGCAAGGAAGGAATAGGATTGGCTCAAGCTTCAAGAAACAAGACTCTTCATTTTACACTTTGTGAGAAATCACTTTGAGTTCATAGGAAAGCCAATACTATTAAAAGGGGATGATGTATTATGATGAATTGGTTGATCATGTGCTTAGAGGTTGACACTAAAAATACTCAGCCACTTACCCACAATATATATCTGTCGAATGTAAAATATGGAAAAATCATTGCCGCCAACATTTCTCACTCGGCTATACCAATTTTACACTTAGACACGCCCTATGCCAAATGCACCATCTCGGTACAACCAACATTCCTATCGGTGCCACCAAGATTGGATGACTGAATTTCTATTAAGCTAATTTGAAGTTTCGGAAATTCTGAGTTTGAAGTCGGTCTCACCGAGTTTGGAAATCCAGTCTAGGTCATCGTATGAGTACCACCGAGATTCATATATTGTTCTTGGAGAAAATTCAAAGTTGCCACATTTAATGCACTAGGTACCACCGAGGTTAACATTGCGGTTTCACCGAGTTTGCCAATAATGATGTAACGGTTGGATTTTGGGAAATGTCTATATATACCCCTCCACCTACCTCTCTTTCATTGAGCAAGCACTCATAACACACTTGCACTTTCCAGATCCATTTTTCTGAGAGAGAGCCACCTACTCCTGTGTTGATATCTAGAGATTCCAATCGTACTATTTGAAACTTAATCTCTAGCCTCCCCAAGTTTCTTTGCACAAGATCAGGCTCTCCTACCCATGCCAAATACGTGAGAGAGTGATTGAGTGTTCAGGAGACAATCTTTTGAAGCACAAGAGCAAGGACTTCATCGTTCTACCACATCTATTACCTTTTGGAGGGTGGTGCCTCCTAAATTTGTTAGGTGTCTCTTGGGAGCCTCCTACTTCGTGTTGTGGAGTTGAACCAAGATATTTGTAAGGGCAAGGTGCTAGTCCTATGTGGACAAAAGCCATGGTGGAATAGACAAGGCCGCTTCCCCATGGACCCCTTGCGGGTGGAGCCCTCCCTGGACACTCGCAGTCGTTACCCTCTGTGGGTTCAAGCCTCCACTAACAAGGACATACGATAGCGCCACCTATCAGAACCATGCCAAAATCGTCGTTTCAACTTCTTCGCGTTTGATCTTCCTAAACTCTACTCCTTACTACATATGTAAAGTCTTTACTTTCCCCTACCATATTTGTTGACTAGCATGTGTAGGGTGCATTAGACTAGTTAGAATCGCCAAAATCTGCCAACCATTAAATTGCGAAAAGGCTAGGATTTTAATTAAGCAAGTAGTCTATTCACGCCCCCCCCTCTAGACACCGCAACCACAGGAATCTGAAGTATATTTTTACTCAAAGGGAATTGAATATGAGGCAACAAAGATGGTTGGAGCTGATCAAGGACTACGACCTCAGCATTCAATACCACCACTATAAGGCCAATGTGGTGGCCGATGCCTTAAGCCGGAAGGCCAACACCATGAATGCTATGCTCACGGAAAGGCTACCCACCTTATATGATGAGCTGGAGAGCTTCGGCTTGGAGCTGGTGGAACCAGGATTCCTAGCTAACCTCGAAGTCAAACCCACTCTAGCAGACGACATTAAAGAGGCCTAGAAGGGGCACAAGAGCATTGAAGGCATCAAGAAGATGATCCAGGAAGGCAAGGCCCCAAAATTCTCAGTGGATGAGCAAGGAGTCGTGTGGTTTGGGAAATGTTTATGCGTACCCAACAAGGCTGAACTCAAGGATTTAATCCTGCAAGGAGCCCATGACACACCCTACTCTATTCACCCCGGTTGCACCAAGATGCATCAAGACCTCCGGGAAACGTTCTGGTGGCATGGCATGAAGAGGGAAATAGCTTCCTATATCGCCAAGTGTGACGTGTGCCAGCGAGTCAAGGCTGAGCACCAACGACCTGTTGGATTGCTACAACCTCTCCAAGTGCCCGAATGGAAGTGGGACCGAGTCGGCATGGACTTCGTCACCGACCTACCCAGATCCTGCAGAGGCCATGACTCCATATGGGTCATCATCGACCTTCTGACGAGGGTATCTCACTTCATTCTGGTCATTACCACTTATGGTGGCGACAAGCTGGATAGCCTCTACATTGAGCGTATTGTGAGCCTCCATGGATATCCGACAGAGGCACGCAATTCACCTCAAGATTTTGGAAGAAGTGCCAAGATGCTCCCAGAACCAAGCTCTCCTTCAACACCGCTTTCCACTTGCAGACATGCGGACAGACGGAGCAAGTGAACAGATACTTGAAGATATGCTCCGCGCTTGCGTCTTGGCACATGTGACCAAATGGGAAGACTGTCTACCATTTGCTAAGTTCTCATACAACAACAGATAATAGTCTAGTCTCTAGATGGCCCCATTTGAAGTGCTATATGGACAGAAATGCCACACCCCTCTCAACTGGTCCGAGACTGGCAAAGGATTGATATTCAGGCCAAAAGTTCTTCGTGAAGCATAAGACAAAGTGCAACTTGTCCGGGAGAACTTGAAGGTTGCCAAGTCACGACAAAAGAGCTATGCGGATTCTCACCCGAGAGAAGTGGAGTTCAATCCCGGAGACGAGGTGTACCTCCGTGTCACACCTCTCACACTAGAAGAAATATGCTAACATACGACCTTCAATATTTGGAACGGAATGGTCACTGGTTTCCATTTGCGACCTTTTTACAAAGGAAAACATAAGTTCAAAAGCTGAGGGTCTCTAATGAACTATAACGACCTTTCTGGTGGAATCGTCGTAGAATTTTACGACCCAACGAAAGGTCTTTGGTTCTACAACCAATCGTTTTGGTCGTTGGTTGCCTGCCCAGGCCACGTCGGACCCAACATGGCAAGCTGACGTCGCAAAGTTATGACCAATTAGATTGGTCGTTGATAAGAATTAGCCCGGTCCAGTTCGGTGTTTTAAGTGTGCCGAGCCCAACAAATCAGCCTTTTATTTTTTTTCCTATTAATTATCGCAGCTACATGGGCCAGGCCCAACATTTTAGCATTTTTATTTTTTGGTTGTAGCCTTTGTTTTTTGTTTTTTCAATGCACCCCAATTGTCCTGGTAAGTGGGTCCCACATGTCACATTCTGCTTTGTGGGTCCGTGTTGTCAAGGTCATGTTTTTCAGATTTCAATATACTGATAATTAAACAACCAATATTTAAATAAAAATAGACAAAAAACAAACGCAATACTTCAAATAATAGCAAATAGCAATCTTCTACATAATAGAACATATATAATGTGATCAACATTAAATTTACAATCAAATAAATTGCTCAACAAGTGTATAGTAATGAAACATCACATGGGCTTCATTACTCCCAAAACTAGATCCAGTGAACTATGCTTCTTCTTCTTTGTCCTGATGCTTGCGAAGAAACATGAAAGGCTAGCATCTGGACGTTATACAACAAAATGGTTAGGAACAAAATAAAAATAATCTAACAACATATTTAACAGTAAGTAACAAATTATGCAATAAATTGGTACAGAGCAAGGTACAATGCATAGGCTAGAGCAACAATAAATTGGGTACTAAATCCAGAAATCACCATCTGAAGTGAAGTTAATAGGACATTTTAGAATCAACTTGCCAGCTCACTGTAATATTTGCATTGGACACATCCGGAACTAAAATTATACATAAATTACTAAATTCCAATTCCTGATGCCCAAAATGTAAGATGATGGTTCTGGAAAAATAATAAACTTGCAACCAGATTTAAAGAAAACAGAACAACAAGGTGATGCCATGACAAAATCCTAACCAGGATGCATTTAATAAAATGGATTGCTTCTGGCTGTTGTAGTAGAATGCATTTATTCAGATTTAGTGCATTTATTATATATACATGCTAACGACATGTAGGTTTCATCAGTTCATGATCAACTACTCCAAACCATTGCATGCTTTGCAAAAAAATACTAGATGAATCTCACTAACAGGAGCACTAGATGATTAATGGAAGAAGTAATCTGCAGATTACACAGTGAACAAGTAAAGGATTTATATCTCTCCCTGTGGAAGAACTAAGTCGATGAAGACATGCAGCAGCACTAGTAGAAGCCTTGCATCATCAGTGTAATGAGAAAACTGGTTATTGTAGCGGCAAACTATTGCAGAGTTCATCACAATGAGATTACTACAACAGCAAACTATACTAGCAGCGGAGAAAATGGAACGAAATGATTATTATTACTATAAAATTAAAAGGAAGCTCAACCTATATCCATGATTTCCCTCTTGTGAAGCAAGCATCAAACAACACAATAGCAATGAAATTGCACATCCGAATAGAACAAGACGTGATGGGGTGTTGTGTCGAGAACAATTGACAAAATGGTTGGTTGTTAAAAGCTTTTATCCACCACTAGTGAAAAGAACAAATTGCAACCGATTCAGCAGGAAGTGTGTCAAATTTGAAGTAGAGGTGCCTCATATTTTTCTCATGATTTTTTCCAAAAATCATTTTTAGGTAAATAACTAAAGTTTAAAGTGTGTCAAATTTAAAGTAGAGGTGCCACTAACTATGAACGGTCATGCCCGCCATTTCGACCGCATTTTGAAACGGGCATAACAGATTAAAAAAATCAAAAAATGCAAAACCTTCGCGTTGTGTCATAATATGTGACCAAGTTACCAGGCAAAATAAGAAACTTGTAATACGGTAATTATTTTTAAAAAGTGTTCTTAGAAATGAGCTATCACGTGTGAAGATTCATGGCTTTCGAGCCAAATGATCAATCTTATGGCGACATTCATGGCATAGTTTGTTGAAACGATCTAATATTATGCACAAGGGTGCATATTGGAATGGCAAACAATGTTGATTAAGCAAGTTTTCATTTTCCTTGTACGAAAAATTCATTTTCCATTTTCAAGTGCCCAAAATGAGTTTTTTGTGAAAGACCTAGCATATATTTGTTTTAAAGTTGGACAAAATCATTTTTCTAAAATACTAGGCCATATTTAATGTACAATTGACAAAATGGTTGGGTGTTAAAAGCTTTTATCCACCTCTCGTGAAAAAGACAAATTTATGTCGATTCAGTTGGAAGCGGGTTAAATTCGATTCAGTTGGAAGCTCTTTATTTTTCCCAAAAATCATTTATTGGTACATAAGTATCTATTTAATAATAATTACATGGTGTGGTGGCTTGACGCCGAGGTTTGGATGGTTGTCGAGGGCCCCAACTCCAGAGCGCATGAACTTGCATGCGAGCTACGTGGTCCCCGCGTTACCGTTGTGTTGCCATGCATTCTGTGTGTAATAGGCATGTCTGGTGGGTTGGACACTCCCTCGGTAGGTGCCAGGAAGAAGACTACAATAGAAGAATCTGACGAGGAGACCGAACTAAGCTCAAACATGAATTAGCAGCCAAGTGTTTGATTAGCGGTGCAGGTACTGCACATAGACAATGGGCCTAAATTTTGGCTAAGGATGATCATCTACTAAGGAGACTCTCTTACCAAAATTTTAGCTCAAATGGATGAACCTAGGTGACACTTCCTTTCCAAAGTACCACACTGTGTAGAAATATGGATGATGAAGCTGGGATAAAATGAATCAATGGATTGAGCTGAAATGTGGTGTATGATGTTAATTTAGGCATTTGAAGGCACTGTAAAATTTTTATACCATTTGGAAATGCCAAAGTGACACTTCCTTCACAATGTGCCAATCTGGACAGAAAATGGTAATTGAAACTGGGCTCACATAGATGATTGGTTTGAGCTGAAATTTGGAGGAGGATCATAATTTGGGCAGATTAAGGAACTATAAAATTTCATAAACTTTGGATAAACAAAAATTGTACTTCCTTCACAATGCTCTCTACTGAACAGAATATTGGGAAAAATATTGAGTGAAACTGGCTGAATTAAATGAGCTAAAATTTGGTGGCGTGAGGTTATATGGCGAGTTTTATGACATGGTAAATTTCCATCAACTACAAAGCAATATAAAATGTAGTTGCTTCACAAACTGAAAATATTACCAGAAACAAAATTTTGTGGATTGTTAGTTGGGGCTAAAATTTTGTGGAGAGCTATTTTTGGGCACATAGAAGATGTGGAAAAAATTCAACTCATGAGGATATTCCTATCTAGTACTTCCTTCACAAAGCTGTTAGCTGAACACGAACTTTGGAAATTTGCTAAGAAATATTTACTAGGCTAATGGTTACGAAAGTTTTCATGAGGCAATGATTTGGATAGGACTTCCTTCACAAAATTAGAGGGTAATTAGAGAAACAGAAATAACACTTCCTTCACAAAGTGCTATTTTGAACAGAATAGGAAAATGAATATTGTTGAATTATTTTCAAACTATGGAAGGAAGGGTTTTCACATATTTGAGGAATATATGATCCAAAGTATGAGAATTGTTCGAGAATTTTTGCAATGACAGAATAGTAGGTTGCTTCACAAACAAGGCAAAAATTCACACATGGACATGACACGTAGGCAAAATTGATGATGTGGCAACTAGTCGTAGCTATGACCTTCTATATTGGTCGTAATTAGCTACAAATTAGGAAGAGGAATAGGGCTAGCCACTTTACAACCATTTCCTGTAAGGAAGTTACGACCATTCTGATGAAAATGATCGTTAGTTTTTGGGGTTAGGACTCCTCCGGACAGCTTACGACCAATTGGTCTCAAATGGTCGTAGATTTACGACCAATTCTGTGAGTGTTATTGACAGATGGTTGTTAGTTGACATATTTCTTGTAGTGTCAAGGAAACCAAGCGTTTCCACTTCAAGGGGAAACTTTCTCCAAGGTTCATTGGACCTTTTAAGATCACGACAAGGCGTGGAGAAGTTGCTTACCAGTTGGAGCTACCTCTGGATCTTTTGGGTGTGCACAATGTCTTCCACATGTCACAAATTCGGAAGTGCCTGCAAGCGTCGAACCGTTCAGATCTTTATAAGTACATTGGCCATCAAGCCATCGACCTTCAGCCAGACCTCACTTATCGTGAGAGGCCGATCGGCATCCTGGACGAAGCCGGGCATTGCACCAGAAGCCGCACTATCAAGTACTTGAAGGTTTGGTGGAGCAACCCCACCGAAGAAGAAGCAACATGGGAGCGTGAAGATTACCTCCGATCCGAATTTCGGCACCTTTTTAGCTCCTAGCTTAGGAATCTCGGGGACGAGATTCTTCTAAGGGGGATAGGTCTGTCACAATCTATTTTACCTCACTTCAACTCTAGATTTTTCAAATCTGAGTTTATTAAAACATTGTAAGCCTGTGCTATGAGTGCCATGATTGCCATTGGTTTTATGTATGCTTGAATGAGTGGATCCAAAAACTATATTGTCGGTGTTCTAGGAATGGGGGTACCTAGACCTACCTGCTTGTGGCCCAGAGTTGGCCCAATTCATCGACCAAAAACCAGCTGGCCCGACACCTCTCAGGACAATGCCCTCGCGAGGAGCCAAGCGTCTTGAGGAGGAGCAGCATCAAGACCCACAGGGGGCCTCCTCAGGATCCCTCTGGAGCGGCGGATATTCTGAGGCGAGACCCGACCTCAGGAGTCTAGGACGACAGGGGAAAGGACAAGCGAGAAGCATACAATAGGACGGTGAAGTTTCCCCTTTAGTGCAAAGGGTGCAAGGACGCATGCAGGTCTCCAAGGCATCTGCCAAAGATTTCCATTCTGGTGCAACAAGGCCACCACCACCCGCCGACAGGGTGGACTTCATCCCTGGACCAGCCCGTGCTACGACGGCAGCCATTTTGCAGGCGAAGACTACTTTTGGACAAGGGGAGCATGTTCTCCTCTCCCCCTTTGAAATTGGCAGTTGTGGGATCGATTCCCGCCAAAACGATAAGGGAAGAGGACCAGGGCCACCACTATATATAGAGAGTAGGTTACTTCATAGGGGGGATCCGATCCCTTCACTCACCCACCAGCACCACACAAAAGCCACCCTGCCCCCAGAGGCTCTTGAACACTGTACCTGTTCATCCATCAACCCCCACGAGAGGAAATCCACCAAAGCAAGAGTAGGGTATTACGCTTCTCAGTGGCCCGAACCGGGGTAAACTGTCGTGTTGTGTGTCTTCCTCACCATCGAGTGAGTTCCCTACCATTCGCAGTGAGTAGCGCATTAGGTGAGGCGATCCAGTGAGAGATCTTCGTACACGACCCTGAGTTCGAATCTTTAGGGTTTTGCTGAGCCCCAAATCTGACATTTGGCACACTAGTTAGGGGCTTGTCAAGGTCTTCTCCGAGCTTCATCTTCCAAAATCCCCGCTGCTCCGGTGTCTAGGCGGCGCCCCCGGCGTCCACGACTTCTTAAATCATCTTGGGGGACCTCGACGCGCACGACGCGCTGCAGATGATAAGCGAGATGCTCCGCTATCGATGACGCAAGGGGGCTTGGACGCTTGGGCGGACCACATCGCGGAGCTAGTCGCCATGGCCCAGAAGGCCACCCGACCCCACTCTTCTTCAACACCACAAGTGCCGGGCCCCGGGTGCTCGTGCCTTATGCCGGTCCCTGGGCATGCGAACGACAGGGCCCCTATCGCGCTGGGCGAGGCCGAGAGAGACGCGTCGCATGCTTCCCTCCTCCTCCTCCAGATTACGGTGGCCGGCCTCGAGGCGCAGCATGCCGACAACCACCAAGGGCGTGAAGAGAATGGCAGGACGTTTGATGCACACACACCGGCACGCACCCCCAAGACGAGGTCGGCCCCCGACAACCCGGAGCGGCCAGGCGGGGGCGCTCCCTCACGCGCATCCAGCAGAAGGTGGAGGCGTCGGTGCGGGCCAAATACGACAACAGAGACACGCTAGGGTACCAAGGGGGGAGACCGCACCGGGCAATGCTGGGACCACCCAACGGCCACAACAGGAGCAAGCGACTTCGTGTGGAGGCCCATCGCAAGAAGATCCTCGAGAACCACTGTCGGCATTCTGGGAATGGGTACCCGGGATCTGCCTCCCTGCGGCCCAGGGCTAACCCACTTCACCGACCGAAAACCAACATGCACGGCATCACTCAAGACAAGGCCCTCGTGCAGGGTCGAGCCTCGCGAGGAAGAACAACATAAAGACCCGCAGGGGGCCTCCACAGAATCCCTCCGGAGCGGCGGATATTCCGAGGCGAGGCCCACGCCTCAGGAGAAGGGTGACGCAGAGGAAGGGAAAGCGAGCAGCGGACAACGGGGCGGGGCAGTTTCCCCTTTAGTTCAAAGGGGCAAGGACGTACCAGGGGTTCCCAAGGCATCTTCTAAACGTTTCCATTCTGGTGCAACAAGACCAAGGCCGCCCGCCGGCAGGACGGTCATCATCATTGAACCCGCCTCTTTAGCGCTGGCAGCCACTTTGCAGGCGAAGACCACTTTTCGACAGCTTAAGCATGTTCTCATGTCCCCCTTCGAATATGGTCGTTGTGGGATCCCTTCCCGCCGAAACGATAAGGGAAGAGCACCGGTGTCGCGGCTATATATAGCGAGTAGGTTACTTCGTGGGGGGGGGGCAATCCGATCCATTCATTCACCCACTAGCACCACACAAAGCCACCCAGCCTCCAAACGCTCCCGAGCACTATACTAGTTCATCCACACACCTCCACGAAAGCAGGAGTAGGTGTGACAGCCCGATGCCGGCGTTCCAGAAGATTCCCCTTTACTTTCCTTGTCCGTCGTGTGAGTATTTTTATTCGTTGCATCGTCATGTAGTTTGCATCATCGCATCATGCATGGCATCATGTCTACTGTGTTTTGTCGGTGTTGCTTGTTGCCGTGTTGTTGGGTGTTAGTGCCTTGTGAGTGGGGTTGTTTTGATGGAGTGTGAGAGAGTGTGCGTGAGAGCCACCGCTAAACCCTGTTGCACCGCAAACCACTCCCCTCCTCTCTTCTCGTTGATTTTGTTTTGGAGTTTTGTAAAAGTTCCGTTTAAACCCCTTTTAAAATCGTCTTCTTTGAAAATCATTTTATTAAATGTGGGGACAACCCCTCTGGTTTTCGTTATTTTTCCTTTTGTTTATTTTTAAAACAAGAGACCCATTTTATTTATAAAAGGGGGTATTTTATTCTTTTGTTAAAAAAGGGGTAGTTTTATTCTTCAGAAGGTTTATTTTTATTCGTTTTAAAAAAATTGCCCAAGCTATCCTTATAGTTGGGGTATATTTTATTTTCAAGAAGTCAAAAGGCATTTTTTCTATTTTGTTAAAAACCATTTTTTTCTTTTGTTTGAGTTTTCTGTTTTTTTAAAAGGGTTTAAAAAAACAGCAAATAGAGAGGGAGCCAGCCGCCAGGCCCAGGCCCAAGCCTCCGTGACCTAGCGCGCAGCCCTCCCGATCCCATCTCCTTCCTCGGCCTCCCAGCGCTGCTCCCTCCTCCCGATCCTCTCCTCGCGTCCCCGCGCGCCGCCCGAACCGCCATGGCCGCCGCCTCCCACGAGGTTCCCTGCCGCCGCCTCCCTCTTCCCCGCTGCACCCCGTGCCCCGCCGTCCCAGTGCCATCCGCGCCGCCAGCAGCTTCCGCCCCTGCCCGCCGCCGTCGGCCTTTGCCGCAGCTGCCCGCCGGTGCCCGCTCTCCCCGCGCGCCACCGGCTTGCCCCAGGCCGACTGTCCCTGCGCCGAGGCCTCTTGGTCGCCACCCAGATCGCCGGTGGCTCGCCTCCAGTCCCTGTGCTGCCGCCGCCCGCCTCCAGGTCGCCGTCAACCCTCGCCACTATGGCCCGCCTGCAGGAGCCCCGCGTCCTCTACGCGCCGCCGTCCTCTGGTTGGCATCACGGAGCCGCCTTGGTCCCGCGCCCCCCGTCCTTGCCGCTGCTTGCCGATGCTGCTGCCTGGTGTGCTGCGCTGCTGCCTGCTGCCGTGTGCAGTTGCTGGTGCCAGTTGCTGTTGCTGCATTTTATTTGCCTCCCTGAGCTGTTGCTGTTGTTGCCGGCGTGCTGGCTAGCCGATGCGTGCCGTTGTCCTGCTGCTTGTGCTGCCGCAGCTAGCTAGCTTAGCTGCTGCTAGGTGTGCCTACTGCCGCTAGGTAGTTGTTGTGCATGCGTTTGTTGTTGCTGTTCCGTGCTGCTGCTTGCTGTGCCGATAGCCGCCTGTTGCTGTTTCCTTTGCTCTTGCTGTAGCCGCTGCTGGTTCTGCTTGCTAGTTGATGTGATAGGCTACCTTGCTGCTAGCTAGTAGTGTTAGCTGCTGCTGATAGTTGCTAGGTGTAGTTGCTTTGCTGCTCCGGAGGTTTGCTTGCCTGCTAGTGCTAGCCGTGTAGTTGATGATGGCCTGCACATTGTTGTCATTGCTATGTTGCTTGCGTGTTGCCGTCGCCGACGTTCGATGCTTGTGTTGTCGCCTGCCGTCGCCGCGTGCATCAACCCCCCTCCTTCATGGAACCGACAAGTTCGCCGGGAACCACGTCATCCTCGACAAACCCCGAACATCGACGGAGACGTGATCGACTACCGACGCCGAAGACAGTGTACCACGACGCCGTGTACGACTACTTCCACGACGACCACGACGTCCGCTTCGACCGAACCCCTCCGATTCGCATGCGTCGAAGGTATACCGTTGAGACGTGTCGTGTTCCGAACACATATGATGTATGAGTTGTATATATGTATGTACCGTTTGTTGCCCGTCGTCTTCTTTCGTCGTGCCTCGACACATGGGAACCCGAGATACGGATCACCCCATCTTTATTTACATTCCCACACATGTTCCCAGTACGTTGGCACGAAACCCCGTTGAGTTATCGCGATAGGAACGTTGCCGTGGCATCGTTTCCGATTTGCCGTCATGGTTCCCTCTCGCTCGCCGTGGCGACACCTGTTCCTTTCTCTTCTTGCCCGTGATATTTGAAACTTGCATGCATGACGCATTCATGGCATATATTCTGGTGTTCCATGTGCTGGTGCCGTAGCTCGTTCTATGCTCCGCATGTTAACCGTCTAGGATAACTCGTAGGATCATCACTTCACCCTTGCCATGTTAAAAAACATTTAATATTGCCTAGTAAATAATCGGGAGTCAATTAAATAATTAATCGTGGAGTTTCGTCGATATGCAACCCGTTGCATATCGAGCTACACTTAATGTGTAGTGTTTGTGTGAGGTGAATTGTCATGACATGCCTCGCATCTTTGAACTGATCATGCATCATATCAGGGTATGCATCATGTCTTGCTTTTGCTGTGGTGAATATTTGTGTTGATGTTTGTTTCCAGTTTGCTCCGTCTCGATAGAGTTCCGCAAGCGAGTCGGATTGTGAGGACCCGTTCAACTACGTCGGTTCGTCTGCTTGACGGAGTCATTCTTCTTCCAAGCGGGATCTCAGGCAAGATGATCATTTCCCCAGATACCATTACTATCATTGCCATGTTAGTTTTACCGTTGCTATAGTTTATGTCTCGTTGCCTACCACATGTTAAATATGAGCCTCTCAATAATGCCACGAAAACCATCAACCTGTTCAACCTAACAAACCATTGATTGGCTATGATACTGCTTGCTTAACCCTGTTGTTAGCGTTGCTAGTTGCAGGTGCAGTTGCTTCCATGTGAAACATGGGTTCCTTGTTATATCACCATATTAAATGCTATTTAATTTAATGCACCTATATAGTTGGTAAAAGGTGGAAGGCTCGGCCTTTGTAGCCTGGTGTTTTGTTCCACCTTTGCCCACTTAGTTTCCGGCTACCGGTGTTATGTTCCATACATGAGCGCTCCTAACACGAACGGGGTTGTTATGGGGTCCCCCTTGATAATTCGTTTTAGATTAAAGCTTGTCTGGCAAGGCCCAACTTTGGTACTACATTTGCCTAACAACCTAATAATAATGCATAGGGATCCGCCGGCACCCGCGGACCAATTTAATCAACCCCCGGGCCAGTGCTCCTCATGAGTGTTGGTCCGCCCACCAAGCAGTCGGCGGTGGCACCACGGGGCAACTCGAGGTTTGGTTCCCGTCCACTTTGCATAGACGGTGTGTCCTGAGAACGAGATACGCGTCTCCTATAGGGTTCGTCGACACACCGTGTGGCCTTGTTGGACTAGTTTTACCTTTGGCGAGATATCTTGTGCATCGGGATTATGGTGATGCTTTGGGTAATCTCAGAGTTGAGGTTTTCCACTAGGGAATCCGACGAGATCGCGAGCTTCGTGGTTGAGGATTTCTATGCGGCTTGTGGAAATTTGTGATGGACTAGTTGGAGCACCCCTGCAGGGTTAAATCTTTTCGGAAAGCTGTGCCCGCGGTTATGTGGCAACGTGGAAACTTTGTTTAACACTGGTTCTAGATAACTTGAAGTCAACTTAATTAAAACTTGCCAACTGTGTGCGTAACCGTGACTGTCTCTTTCGTGAGTTCCTTCTCTGATCGAGGACACGGTGGGGTTGTGTCTGACGTAGGTAGGTGTTCAGGATCATTCATTTGATCAACCTTAGTTCACGTCCGTTATGCGTAGATCTTCCCCCTCTTATTTCTTGTACTCGTAAGTTTAGCCACCAAATATATGCTTAGCCGCTGGTGCAACCTCACCACTTAACCTTGCCTCACCCATTAAGCTTTGCTAGTCTTGATACCTTTGGAAATGTGATTGCTGAGTCCCCTGTGGCTCACAGATTACTACACACCAGTTGTAGGTACAGGTAAAGGTTACTTGACGCGAGCGCGTTGATTGTTCATTTGGAGTTGCTTCTTCTTCTTCATCATCGATCTAGGATGGGTTCCAGGCCGGCAGCCTGGGATAGCAAGGATGGACGTCGTTCTTATTTTCTCGTTTGTTTTCGTCCGTAGTCGGACCCTGCTCTTACGCTTGTTGGTTATGTAATGTACTGATGTGACTCTGATGTAGCTTGTGGCGAGTGTAAGCCAACCCAATATATATCTCTTCTTTTCAGTACATGTACTTGTAACGATATCCTTTCCTGCGACACGACAAGATGCGCTTCTATCCCTGACGAGGCCCTAGTGCCAAATTGAGGATAGGGTCGCATCTTGGGCGTGATAGTAAGGTACTACGCTTCTCAGTGGCCTGAACCAGTGTAAACTGCCGTGTTCTGTCTCTTCCTCATGATCGAGTGAGTTGCCCGCCTTGTCCATCGAGTAGCGAGCTAGCTGAGGTGAGTCGGAGAGAGAGATCTTCATACACGCCCCTGAGTTCAAATCTTTAGTGTTTTGCGGAGCCCAAAATCCAACATTCGGCGCGCCAGGTAGGGGGCGTGTCAATGTCTTCGTTGGGCTTCTTCTTCTCTAAGTTCCGCTGATCTGATGGCCCGCGCCTAACAAGCTCCCTCGAGCCTCGTCGAGCTGGCTTCTAACCGCCAGACCACGGCGGCCGGAAGCACGTGTACCAGCGTTATGGTACCAGGTGGCTTGTACCAGATCGTCAACATCGTCTCCACCACCGCAACCACGAGCTCCGCCCAGGGAGACGACAGTTGGGAGGCACCCCCGGCATCCACGATGCACCGCATCAACTTTGGGGACCTCAGCGCGCAAGACGCGCTGTAGAGGCCAAGCGAGATGCTCCGCAAGTGACCAACACATGGGGGGCTTCTACACCTAGGCGGACGACATTATGGAGCTGATCACCATCGCCTAGAAGGCCATCCGACCCGAGTCTTCTTCAAGACCACAGGAGATAGGCATCGGGGGCTCGCACCCCCTATCGGCCCTCGGGCCTGCAAGCGGCGGGGCCCCACCAGTGCTAGACGGGTCCGAGAGAGACGCATCACGTGCTGCCCTCCTCGTCCTCCAGATTTCGGCGGCCGGCCTCGAGGCGCAACATGCCGGCAACCGCCAGGGACACGAAGAGAGCGGCAGGGCATTCGATTCACACGCTGGCGCACACCATCGAGACCAGGTCGGTCCTCAACAACCCGGAGCGGCCAGACGGCAGCGCTCCCTCAAGCACAGCCAGCAGGCGATGGAGGCGGCGACACGGGAGAACTACAGCAATGGAGACAAGCCAGGGCACCAAGGGGCGAGTCTGCACCGAGCAATGCCAGGACCACCTAACGGCGGCAACAGGGACAAGCGACTTCGCGCGGAGGCCCACCGTGGGAAGATCTTCGAGCAGCACGGCGGGGGGGATACCCCTCCACCGCTAAGAGGGACCGCCACCGTCACACTGTTGGGCGGCTTTGGAGGTTGATCGAACGCCTACATGGAGCCTTACGTACCATAGTATCTTCGGGCTATCTACCCCACACTCGGGGGCTCCGGACAGTGCACGACACATCATCGCCGGGCCTAGGGATGCCTCGCGGCTTCCTAGGACCACAATCAACTGGACGAGATGGGGGCTGCTTGAGCGTCAAAAGGGGGCTCCTGATCATTGCGCGTTAGGGGCCTTACCGGTCATATGGACACCTTCCACCCTTGATATCATTGTCGGATTTCGGGCTCCGCAAAACCCTAAGGATTCGAACTCAGGAACGTGTACTAGGATCTCTCACTGATTCGCCTCACCTAGCTTGCTACTCGCATCAAATGGCTAGAATCTCACTCGATGGTGAGAAAAACACGGAACACAACAGTTTACCCAGGTTCAAGCCACTGCGAAGTATAAAACCCTACTCCTGCTTTGGTGGATTGCCTCTCATGGAGGTTGATGGATGCACTAGTACAGTGCTTGGCGCCTCTAGGGATGACCCTGCGGGGTGCTAGTGGGTGAATGAGTGGTTCGGGAATCTGATCCCCTTCTACGAAGAAACCTATCCTCTATTTACAGTGGTGGCTCCAGTCCTCTTCCCTTATCATTTCAGCAGGAAGGGATCCCGTAGCGGCCAATTTTCAAGAGGAACGGGGGAACATGCTCCCCTACCCAAAGGTGGCCTTCACCTGCAAAGTGGTTGTCCGGGATGCAGTGACGGGCCCAGGAATGACGTCTGTCCGGTTGGCTGGTGGCAACGGCCTTGTTGCATCAGAAGGGAAACCTTTGGAAGTTGCCTTCGGGGCCCCGGTATGCCCTTTCCCCCCTTTGCACTAAAGGGGAAACTGCACTACCCTGCTGTCTATTGCTCGCCTGTCCTGCCCTTGCGTCACCGTAGACTCCCGAGGCCGAGCCTCGCATCGGAATATCCGCCACTCCAGAGGAGTCGTGAGGAGGCCCCCTGCCGGTCTTGATGTCGTTCCTCCTCGTGAGGCTTGGCCCCTCATAAGGGCCTTACCTAGAGTGGCGCAGAGCCGGTTGGCTTGCTTGATGAAGTGGGCTGGCCCTTGGCCACATTCAGGTAGGTCTAGGTGCTCGCATTCCGACAACGGCGAAAGTAGCCCCAGGCCCATGACGCGTTCGGGTTGGCATCTAGGCGAAGCCTCGGGGACGACCCGAGACGCCGCGGGCCCTAAACGCCCGCAGGCGAGGCCGGCGCACGTCACGCGGCTGGCGTTGAGTATTCCTTGTCTTCAGTCTCTGCCCGAGTTATTAGGAGCCTTGCTTGTTGCGTCGGTGCAACATTGCCTTCCTTCTCCCACACTCGCTCTTCCTTCTTGGTCTCCAACTCCAACCGGCATCCCTAGATCTATTGTCGCCTCTGCTCCTTCGCCAGTCCGGCGATGGCGCCCGCCGACAAGGAGAAGCCAGATACGCAAGGCCCAGCCCCGGCTTCTCCGCTCTTGGAGTGCATCCTTCCCAAGGATGTGGATCTTGCCCCCGCGCTTCCCTGGACTACGGTCGAGTCCAACAAGTATGGGCGGACCACGATCTGGCCTGGTAGCATAGAGGAGCGGCCCGCGTCAAAGACGTTGTACCCCTTCTTCCTTCATAGCGTCTTCCGGGGCTGGTGCCACCTTTCTCCTTGTTCTTCACCGCCATCTTGAACCACTATGGGATCTAGCTCATGTCTGTCTTCACTTTCTATTGCGAGGCTTTCGTAGGAGTGCAGCCTTTGGTGGCCCTCTTGCGCCACTTCTTCAGCCTGCTTCTGCATGATGACGCCCATCAGTCGGAGTGTGTTTCCTTCATGGTGGCCCAGACCAGCAACCTACTCCTGAAGGCCCGGAAGAAGGTGGAAAACTTCACACAACGTTCTTATGGGCCTCAAGGACGCCAACCCTCGGCTGGAGGAGCCGAAGGGGTTGCCGGAGAAGACCCCTGCGTTGAGGTCGGCGAAGCTTTCCGACCCTCGTCTTGTGCCCGTCCTAGAGCGCTTCTCCCGCGGCATCAGGGCCAAGAATATGACTGTTCGGATGATAGTGAAGGAGTTCTTGGCGCAACGCCTGGCGCCCCTTCAGGCCCACTCCAGGCCCTTGTGGGACTACAACGCTCGTGAGGACGAGCTCAGGCTCTGGTCCCAAAACCTCCCCACTGATGAGCTGAGCAGGGTCGTGGCGATCTTGCTGGGCGGCGACCCTGGTGACCTTCCTGAGGCTCTGGGTCCGCTATACCGTGTTGACGACCGGGCTGACGTGATCGCCGGGCTGCCTGTCTTTGATGAGCATGGGCTCCTGATGTCAGCTATGCTAATGCAAAAAAGTCCTTCTAATGGCACCACAAACAGGTGTGTTGACGGCACCAGGAACCCTTCAGCTGCGGCTACGCCTTAAAGGACTTCCTAGGCAAGTACGCAAAGGATTTCCCCCGTGGCCTTGGAGCCTTGCGTTGGTGTTCCCTTGAAGCGGAAATGGTGATGTAGCACAGTGACGGTAAGTATTTCCCTCAGTTTGAGAACCAAGGTATCAATCCGATGGAGGAGTATCCCTATGAAGGGGTTGTCAATCCCTGATAGATTGTTTGCCAAGTGAGAACTGAAAGCAACAAAGTAACAAAGCAAAGTAAAAGCGGAGATGTAAACGATGGATGTGAATAGACCCGGGGGCCGTAGTGTTTACTAGTGGCTTCTCTCATGAAAACAAGTAGACGTTGGGTGAACAAATTACTGTCGAGCAATTGATAGAACCGCGGAAAGTCGTGACGATATCTATGCAATGATTATATCTATAGGCATCACGTCCAAAACAAGTAGACCGATTCTTTTTGCATCTACTACTATTACTCCACACGTCGACCGCTATCCAGCATGCATCTAGTGTATTAAGTCCATAAGAACAGAGTAACGCTTTAAGCAAGATGACATGATGTAGAGGGATAATCTCAAACCAATGATAAAACCCCCATCTTTTTACCCTTGATGGAAACTACTTGATGTGTGCCTTGCTGCCCCTACTGTCACTGGGAAAGGTCACCACATGGTAGAACCCAAAACCAAGCACTTCTCCCATTGCAAGAATCATAGATCTAGTTGGCCAAACAAAACCCAAGACTCAGAGAGACTTACAAGGATATCAAATCATCCATATAAGAAATCAGCAAAGACTCGAATATATATCATAGATAATCTGATCCCAAATCCGCAATTCATCGGATCTCGACAAACGCACTGCCAAAGAAGATTACATCGGATAGATCTCCATGAAGATCATGGAGAACTTTGTATTGAAGATCCAAGAGAGAGAAGAAGCCATCTAGATACTAACTACGGACCCGTAGGTCTGAAGTGAACTACTCATGAGTCATTGGAGGGGCGATGATGATGAAGAAGAAGCCCTCCAACTCCAAAGTCCCCTAAGGGTCTCCAGATGAGATCTCGCGGAAACGGAAGCTTGCGACGGCGGAAAAGTATTTTTGAGGCTTCCCTGATTCTTTGCGGAATATTTGGGAATTTATAGGCCAAAAACCTAGGGCACGGGGCAGCCAGGGAGGCCACAAGCGTGCCCACCGCCGCCTCCCTCTGGTGGCGGAGTGGGGGCTTGTGGGCTCCCTGGAGCCCACCTGGACTGGCCCAAAGGCCCCCTGATCTTCTTCCGTTCGGGAAAAAATCATTTAGGGTTTTTTCTTCCGTTTGGACTCCGTTCCAAAATCAGATCTGAAAAGAGTCAAAAACACGGAAAAAATAGGAACTGGCACTTGGCACTGAATTTATAAGTTACTCCCAAAAAGATATAAAAGGTATATAAAACAACCAAAGAAGACAAGATAACAGCGTGAAACGATAAAAAATTATAGATACGTTTGAGACGTATCAAGCATCCCCAAGCTTAACTCCTGCTCGTCCTCGATTAGGGAAGTGAGAAGAATGAATTTTTGATGCTTTCATGCGACCTAGCATAGGTGTCCTTTGTAATTCCTCTTATGTGACGTGAATGTTCAGATCCATTAGATTCAAAACAATAGTTTGCTATTGACGTGGAAACAATAATAATTCAAGCAAACTAGCCAAGTAATCATGAACTTTCAAAATAACAAGGCCAAAAGAAAGTTATCCCTACAACAGCATATAGTCTGGCTATGCTCTATCATCATTGCACAACGAGTTTAAATCATGCACAACCCCGGTATTGGCCAAGTAATTGTTTCACACCTTTACTTTCTCAAACCTTTTCAATTCTCACGCAATACATGAGCGTGAGCCATGGTTATAGCACTATAGATGGTGTGGAATGTGTGGAATGAGAAGATAGTCACATTAACTAGGCATATCAATGAGCTGTGGAGATGCTCATCAATAGATATCAATGTGAATGAGTAGGGATTGCCATACAAATGATGCACTAGAGCTACGAGTATGTGAAAGCTCTTAAAGAAAACTAGTGGGTGTGCATCCAACTTGCTTGCTCACGAAGACCTAAGGCAATTTTGAGGAAGCCTATCATTGGAATTTACAAGCCAAGGTATATAATGAAAATTTCCCACTAGCTATATGGTGGTGACAAAACGAGAGACTCTCAATCATGAAGATCATGGTGCTTAATATGCAAAAGTGTGGAAAAAGTGGTAGCATTGTCCCTTCTCTCTTTTTCTCTCATTTTTTTATTTGGTGGGCTCTTTGGCCTCTTTTTTCTATTTTTATTTTATTTTGCTGGGCTTCTTTGGCCTCTTTTATTTCCTCACATGGGACAATGCTCCATTAATGATGATCATCACACTTTCAACTAAAAACTTAGACCAACTATGACTCTATATGGAATGCCTTCGGTAGTGTACCACGGCAATGATCTAGCATGGCATAGACATCAATGGAAACATCATGCTAGCTATCTTACGATCATGCAATGGCAATGTAGACGTGGTGGCACATGTCATGGTGGTAGTTGCATGTCAATATATCTCGGAATGACTTTGAAAAAGCCATAGTAGGTAGGTATGGTGGTTGTTTTGAGGGAGGCTAATGGTGGGTTTTGTGCACCGGCGAAAGTTGCACGACACTAAGAAGATAGTGATGCTGGAAGGTGATAGTGCATCCAAACCACAGACTCAACATTAGTCATGAAGAACTCATATACTTGTTGCAAAAGTTTTATTAGTGGTCGAAACAAAGCATTCAACGCATACTCCTAGGGGAAGGGTTGGTAGGTATAAACCATCGCGCGATCTCGACCGCCACGCAAAGGATGACAATCAATAAACTAATCATGCTCACATTTCATCACATAGCGGTTCACCATACGTGCATGCTATGGGAATCACTAACTTCAACACAAGTATTTCTAGATCCACAACACCTTACTAGCATGACTTCAATATTACCATAACCACAACTCAAAACAAGTTGAGATGAATCAAACTTCTCTAACTATTCAATGCACATGAAGGTGGAAGTTTTTGTATCCCTTTGGATAACTACCCCTTTTGAGACTACCTTCAAAGCATAGATCAACTACCAAGCCACGCACCACTGTGCTCTAAAATATATAAGTGAAGCACATAGAGCAAAAGTATCTAGCTCAGAAGATATAAGTGAAGCACATGTGAGTTGAATTGTCTACCCAAAGATATAAGTGAAGCTCTACAAAATCACGGTGTGTGCATGTCTCTCTCTCTCTAGGTGTGCAGCAAGGATGATTGTGACACAACAAAAATAAAAGACTCCTACGATACAAGACGCTCCAAGCAAAAACACATCACATGTAGTGAATAAAAATATAGCCCCAAGTAACGTTACCGATGGATTGAAGACAAGAGAGGGGATGCCTTCCTGGGGTATCCCCAAGCTTAGGCTTTTACGGCATCCTTGATTCTGTTGGGGTGCCTTGGGCATCCCCAAGCTTGAGCTCTTGCCACTCTTTATCTCTTTGAACATAAGAACTTCACCCAAAACTTGAAAACTTCACAACACGAAACTTAAACAAAAACTCGTGATAACATTAGTACAAGAAAGCAAACCACCACTTCCTTACGTACTGTAGCAAACTTAAATTGTACTTGTGCTGATGTTGGGTTACTGTAATTTCAATATTCCATGGATAATACACCCTGATACTATCCATAGTTTCATCAAAATAAGCAACCAACACAACAAAAACAGAATCTGTTAACAGCAGGCCAGTCTGTAGCAATCTGTATATTTCTTATACCACTGTTACTTAAAAAATTCTGAAAAATTATGACCGTCTGAAGAATTTGTGTAGAAATTAGAAGCAAAAATAATCAACTCAAAAGCTCTCACAGAAAGAAAAATGAAAATTCTTTTCATGAGCAGAAAGTTTCTGCCTTTTCCAGCATTACCAAACGATCATCCCCAAGACTAATCATAACGGTTTTGCTTGGCACAAACGCAAAAAAGAAACACAAAAACAGAATCATAACAGAATTATGAAAGTGTGGAAAACACAAAACAGAAAGAAAAAGGATAGATTCATTGGGTTGCCTCCCAACAAGCGCTTTTGTTTAACGCCCTTAGCTAGGCGAAAGGTGAGGAAATCACGTATAGTCATCTTTGGTGTTCAAACCATAGGTAGCCCTCATCATAGATTCATAAGTCAATCTTATTTTCTTTCTAGGAAAGTGCTCCATGCCCTTCGTTAAAGGAAATTGAAATCTAATATTCCCTTCCTTCATATCAATGATAGCACCAATAGTCCTTAGGAAAGGTCTATCAAGAATAATGGGACATGAAGGATTGCAATCTATGTCAAGTACAATGAAATCCACGGGTACATAGTTCTTATTTGCAACAATAAGAACATCATCGATCCTCCCCATGGGTTTCTTGACAGTATAATTCGCAAGATGCAAATTAAGAGAACACTCTTCAATCTCACGAAAACCAAGAATATCACATAAAGACTTTGGAATCGCGGAAACACTAGGACCCAAATCACACAAAGCATTGCAATCATAGTTTTTGATGTTGATTTTGATAGTAGGTTCCCACTCATCATGAAGTTTTCTAGGTATAGAGACTTCTAGTTCGAGCTTCTCTTCAAGAGATTTCATCGTAGCATCTACGCTATGCGCGGTAAAGGCTTTGCTTTGGTTATAAGCAGTGGAGAGTTTGCAATGGATTGCATCAAAGAAATGCATTCAAACAAGGAGCAATTATCATAATTGAATTCCTTGAAATCCAAAGTGGGAGTTTCATTACTACCCAAAATTTTGACTACTTCTACTCCACTCTCCACACCTTTATCATCAAGATAGGTGGACTCCGAATCATTGAGGCATTTTTCAACCAAAGTGGATTCATATCAAGCCCCTCCATAAGTAGGTTTCACACGCGAACACAAAGATTCAAGAGGAGACACACCAAGCACTTTAAGATCTTTGTGATTTGCATCACTAGAACGCACCCTTTTAAACCATTAATGTCTAGCGCTAATTTGGGCGGTTCTTTCTTTGCTCTCATTCATGGAGATACGCATAGCTTTCAAAGTTTAATCCAAGTTGACCTTGGGAGGAGCGTATCTAACTTTCAAAGCATCAATATCACAAGACATCCTATCAACGCTCTTAGCCAAATCGTCTATTTTGAGTAGTTTTTCCTCTATGGTCGCATTGAAAATCTTTTGAGAGTTGATGAACTCTTTGATATTACTCTCTAGATCATAGGGTAATTTGTTGTGATTTCCATAAGTGTTGCTGTAGTAATTGTCATAATTTTTAGAGGATTTACTAGGAAAAGGCCTAGGAACATAGTTTCCTCTAAAAGCATTGTTGTTGCCAAAATTGTTCCTACCAACAAATTTCACGTCCAAACTAGCGTTTCTACTCTCAATCAAAGAAGATAGTGGCATGTCATTAGGATCCACGGTAGTGTTTCTACTTGCAACCAAATTCATCAACTCGTCCATCTTACCACTAAGCGAGTTAATCTCTTCTATAGCGTGCACCTTTTTGCTAGCAGGCGACGTTTCAGTGTGCCACTGAGTGTAGTTGGTCATGATATTGTCTAGGAGTTTTGTAGCGTCTCCTAACGTGATTTCCATGGACGTTCCACCTGAGGCGGAGTGTAAGATATTGCGAGAAGCGAAATTCAAGCCAGCGCAAAATATTTGTATAATCATCCACAAACTCAAGCCATGAGCGGGACAATTTCTAATCATAAGCTTCATCCTCTCCCAAGATTGTGCAACGTGTTCATGATCATGTTGTTTGAAATTCATGATATCGTTACCTAAGAAGAGGATCTTAGCCGACGGAAAATACTTGGATATGTAAGCATCTTTGCACTTATCCCAAGAATCGATACTATTTTTAGGCAAAGAAGAAAACCAAGTTTTCGCGCGACCTCGCAACGAGAAAGGAAAAAGTTTCAACTTAATCACGTCATTATCCACATCTATTTTCTTTTGCATATCACAAAGCTCAATGAAGGTATTGAGATGGGATGTGGCATCTTCACTAGGAAGGCCAGAGAATTAGTCGGGACCCAGATCTTAAGCCATAGGAATCCAGCCCGTAACACATCGCATCCCTTTGCGGTCTCACGCACGGTTAACTCCACGGCTGCAGCCTTACCTTAGCCGGGACCGTTTGCGTCTTTTGACTCACGTATGCAATAGTGTCGCTAGCATTCCAATGTCAAAGAAGCCGGATCGACATGTCTAGTCATAAACCAAACTGGCAGTACCGCACAAGGACAGGCATACATGACCCAACAAAGCCGGTGTCGGTCAACAACGAATGTAGACGAGTCGTAGCAAGCTACAAGGACTCCATTACATCGCGTGACATTTCCCCAAAGGGGACAGACACATCAGCTAAGAAGGACACATGCCGATCAACCAATGTGTCCGGAGCAGTAGCGAACTACCAAGGCTGGTTGGATCACAAAGGGGCATTTCCTTGTAAGGAGTGCTACTAAAGTTCACGACTAGGAAATCGAACCCCATACATATCTGGTACGACACACGTACGCATGGCATACCGATATGTATAGATTCATCGATGGCATCACAACATAACCATAAACATACAAGCTTTATTTAGGAGGCTCAGAAGAGCCACACACATAATATTACACATTAAGGGTCTCACGACCCATAATAGCAGTCATTCAGTTACAAGCCAGCGGAAGAGTTTAAACTGTCTGAGTACAGACAGGGCAACTAGAAGGCACATGGCCTGACTATACTACAGATCCAACGTAGGGCCAGATCGTAGCTGGGACACCAGCTACTCGTCGTCGTCGATGTCTACGAAGAACCCTCCATTAGGGTCATTAGCAACCTCTGCAACATTTATTAAGCAAACATGAGTACGAAGGTACTCAGCAAGACTTTAGGATAACTAACTACACATGCAAGGTATCAAAAGGGTATTGTGGGGTTTCATGCGGAAAGCCAGCATTTGACTCGTGGCTAGACAACTTGCATTTGTAAATAATTTTGACAACTTGATTTCTCTTACACGAGTCCACTAACACCATAACAATACACTATCGTGGAATCATTCCGTCTCCATACGGAAATGCCGTCCACGACACTCACGCTTATCTTGATAATTTTATGAGTAGCCATTGAAGTTATCTATGAACAACATATGTCTCCAAGTAGTCCATATCCGCGGACGCGGCTATTCGAATAGATCATAACCCTGCAGGGGTGTACTTCGTCACACACGCTCTCGCCACTTATCGCCATGTGCACGTCATGCACCTCGGCAACCTTCAAGCGGAAGCCCAGCGGGGGAGTCGGCCATGACCGTTAACCACACTAGTACCTAGTCCAGGTTTATCGCCTATCTGAGAGTAACCCGTACGGAAGTCCGGCCAAGGTTTCCGCCACGGCCTCAAACGATGTGTGCAGGGTTCCCAAGCCCACCATCCGGGTGCCACTTGCTACACCGTGCCACTGCCTACCGCATCACAGCCCACCTCTCAGGTCAGCACCATGCACGGCCTCCAGCAAGACTAGAAACACCAGAAACTACTTGCAACTCCTGGACCGAGTACTAAGCGATTAATGAGCCGAGCGGGGTCATATTTCAGGGCCTAGTATGTGGTAGTAACTAGTCTTGGATTACATACACGGAACTCAGTTCCTAATGACGGTTCCAATGAAACAACCCGCCACGTACTCCTACACAGCCTTTCACCGGTACCTTTACCAAATCAGATTCAACACACAACCTTTGCTTACCGAACGCATTCTCACAATTCTGTTGATCTCCCAGATGACAGACCATACACAACTCTAAGCATAACATGCATAGCAGGATAAGGCACATCATGGCTCAAGCAACTACCAGGTATGCTAGGTTGCAAGGTTCGGCTATTTACTGTGACAAGGATAGGTCATGCAAAGGAAGTGGGTTCAACTAACGTGGGAAAAGCAGTTGAAGCATTTGATCCTAATGCAATAAATAAGTGCAGGAGCAGGAATATAGGATTTATCGGGATGATCAAAATGGTTGCTTGCCTTGTTGCTCAGAGGAGGGATAATATCCGTCAGAAGGATATTCGGTGGAATCCGGGGGTGCGGAGCCTACCGAAATGAATGGCAACAATCAATAACAATCATATGCAGACAAGATGATGCATGGGCATGGTATGAGAATGCAAGGTGTTAACTAATATAATCAACATGTATTAGGTTTGTAATTGATTTTAATCACATTCAAATATCAATTCAAACGAGGTAATCTCAGATACCGATTTAATTGATTCGACCTGATGCTGAGATCAACTTGATGTTAACATGCATGAGATGTCATGTTAAGGTACTGATTTGTAATTAGGACAGTGTGTGATCATGTAATTTATAATGAAATTTGAATATTTTCCAAATTCCATTTATAAAGTAATTATAACAATTGACTTATTCATTAATCTACATGTTTGGGTTCTGTAACTTTTTCAAACATGATAGAAAATAGCATATTCAGATTCCTTGAATTTTTCTGATACTTTTTCATATATAAATTATTTTCATTGGAGTTACAGATTAATTTCTATGATTTTTTTAACTTTTAAACATTTCTGGAATTATTTTTATACTGGAAAATACTTTTACTGCATCAGCATGACATCAGCAGGTCCAACTGGCCGTTGAAAGCCAAACCTGACCAGTGGGACCCACTGGTCAGTCTCTCTGGTCAATTTTAGATTAGGATTAATCTTATTTAGTTAATTAAACCCACTGGACCCACATGTCAGTGTCTTATTATTTTTACTGATTTATTTTTATTATTTCTAATCTTGCCAGAGGCTGGCCCCACTAGTCAGTGGCTCAGGCCAGCCGAGATCCACCGGCGGCGAGGTCGTGCTCGCCGGCGGGGAGCCTCCAGCAACTACCAGAATGGCGGAGGTGCTCGGAAACGGCGCACAGGGGGCCAAACGCTGCGCGGAGAGCACCAGAGAAACGACACATCTCCCGCAGCTCCATTTCTGCACTTAGCCGGGGCCGATCTGGCCGGAGATGACGCCGGCGACGAGCTTGGCGGCGGCCAAGGTTCGGGCGTCATCGATACAGAGAGAACTACGCACGGTTCTTAGCTCCTACAGCATCTACGCGACGGCCTGAAGCTGCTGGTGCCCTCGGAAGGACGAGCTGATCACCGGAGGGCTACCGGCGACGAGCTGCAGCGGTGGATCTTGTCGGGCTCCGGTGGAACTAGGCCTAGAGGAGGGGATCGACGGGGAGATCTTAGGGGAAATGACCGCATGCTCACGGGGAGTGCAGTGGTGGCGCTAGCCTGCTCGGGGACGGCCTAGAGAGGGAGAACGTCGGCGGCGATCTTTGGTGACCCGAGGAAGAAGACTATAGCTGCTCGTCGATTCACTGCATCTGGGCGTCGGGCTCGTGGCTAGGAGGGAGCTAATGCGCGGCTCAGAGGGAAGGGAGGTCGGCTAGAACGATGACGAGCTCGAGCTCTGCTCGGGCTTCAATGGCAGCAGAAGGAGGGAGGAGAGATCCGAGAGGAGGGGGAGAACTGGCGCTGGGAATGGATAGCCACGGGCTCGGGGAGCTTATCCCCGGCCTTGCCAGCGCGAGGCGGCGGCCAGGCAGGCGCACAGGTGCGTGGCCGCGCCGGAGAACGCGGCGGCCACCTCGTGCACCTACTGGCGCGGGGGAGGAGACGACTGAGGGAGATGGGCTGGGCCAGGCTAGGCGACAGGTAAGAGTTTTCCATTTTTTCTGTTTTTGTTTCTGTTTTAGCTACTTCAATAATTTGCTATTTATTTCAGCTCCCAAATAATTTGTAAAATTTGTTTGAAGCACCCTAGAATATTTGTTGGAATATTTC
Source organism: Hordeum vulgare subsp. vulgare (assembly GCF_904849725.1). NCBI lineage: Eukaryota > Viridiplantae > Streptophyta > Magnoliopsida > Poales > Poaceae > Hordeum > Hordeum vulgare. Next base: position 297,302,457 of record NC_058519.1, read on the forward strand.
CAACCATTCCTAAAGTTTTCAACATTTTTGAAAGTTTAAAGTTTCTGATTTCAAATTTAAAATTTGAAACCAGTAGGTTTTTGCATTAATTTAAAATCTTGAAGTGTCAAGAAAAATGTTTTGTTCATTGCTCATTTACTTTCATGATTTATCAGAAAGTTTGAACTTTTCTTGAGGCCATTTTGGATTCATTGATTTTAACTAGTTTGAGATTTCCTTTATTTAAAGTAGTGTCTAGGGTTTTGAGTTTTTCTTCACCTCTTTCTTTGATCTTGTTGAAAATTCTTAGATGCAAATGCAAAGAAGACATGAGCACAAGACTAACTTGCTTAAGGTGTGAGGGATGTGACAGAATTGCTCTTTCATAACAAGATTCAGCAAAGCTGCGTTGATTTCATACGACTCCGCACTAGTGGCGGGAGCAACCGGAGTACTAATAAAATCATTATTATTAGTGATCGAGAAGTCGCAAAGTTTGGTGTTTTCAGACATGATGTCTTCAACAAACAAACAAGCACACAAGCAAGCAAGAAAACCGTCAAAGGCAAAAGAAAACGGCAAAGGCGAAAGGCGAACGGAAACGGCAAATGTGAAGTGGGGGAGAGGAAAACGAGAGGCAAGTGGCAACACAAGTAAATGCAAAAGAAGAGTTTGTGACACCTACTTGGATAGATCTTGATTTCTCCTCCCCAGCAACGGCGCCAGAAATGCTTCTGATGTCAGCTATGCTAATGCATAAAATTCCTTCCAATGGCGCCAGAAACAGGTGTGTCGACGGCACCAGTAATCCTTCAGCTGCGGCTACGCCTTAAGGGACTTCCTAGGCAAGTACGCAAAGGATTTCCCCCGTGGTCTTGGAGCCTTGCGTTGGTATTCCCTTGAAGAGGAAAGGGTGATGTAGCACAGTGACGGTAAGTATTTCCCTCAGTTTGAGAACCAAGGTATCAATCCGGTGGAGGAGTATCAGAAGATCAAAGAAATCAGCAAAGACTCAAATATATATCATAGATAATCTGATCACAAATCCACAATTCATCGGATCTCGACAAACACACCGCCAAAGAAGATTACAACGGATAGATCTCCATGAAGATCATGGAGAACTTTGTATTGAAGATCCAAGAGAGAGAAGAAGCCATCTAGCTACTATCTACGGACCCGTAGGTCTGAAGTGAACTACTCACGAGTCATTGGAGGGGCGATGATGATGATGAAGAAGCCCTCCAACTCCAAAGTCCCCTCCGGCAGGGCGCCGGGAAGGGTCTCCAGATGAGATCTCGCGGAAACGGAACTTGCAGCCGCGAAAAAGTATTTTCGAGGCCCCCTGATTTTTTGCGGAATATTTGGGAATTTATAGGACAAAAACCTAGGTCAGGGGGCGGCCAGGGAGGACACAAGCCTGCCCACCGCCGCCTCCCCCTGGTGGCGGAGTGGGGGCTTGTGGGCTCCCTAGAGCCCACCTGGCCTGGCCCAAAGCCCCCCTAATCTTCTTCCGTTTGGGAAAAAATCATTTCGGGGTTTTTCTTCCGTTTGGACTCCGTTCCAAAATCAGATCTGAAAAGAGTCAAAACACGAAAAAAACAGGAACTGGCACTTGGCACTGAATTAAGAAGTTAGTCCCAAAAAAGATATAAAAGGTACATAAAACAACCAAAGAAGACAGGATAACAACGTGAAACCATAAAACATTATAGATACATTTGAGACGTATCAGCTCCTCCTAGCCGTGGGATCCGGTCCAGTAGAGGTGTCGTCCGGCGATACCTCCGGTGAGGGGGACTCGGAAAAGACCGTCGAGGAGCGCCTAACGAGCATGCCCCTCCGGACCTCTGCGCCTAAAGACCGTCACAGGTTGTCCTTCTGCGCGAGCTCGCGGATGATGATGCCACCGGGGGGTCTCCGCGGGGGTTCCCTTACGCCCGATCCGGACCTCTCGGGGGCCCGCGTCGACCCCACGGACTACACGGTCTGCGTGCGTGCTCGCCCCTCCCGAAGTGCGAGGCTGAGTCATCCTTGGTGCATCCCGCCTCCGCCGGTGGAAAAGCTGAGGCGCCTGGCTCGGCCCGCTCTGTCCTGTTGCTCTCGCCGGCATGGGGGCAGCGAAGAGGAAGAGGTGGATCGACCCCGAGGAGTAAGTCACTTTTCTTGGCATGCTATGTACATTTGAAGTCCATGCTTGGTTGATTCCCTGTTTTTCCTGATGCCGAGGGATGTTGTCTTGCCGAAGGCGAGGAGGAAGAATTCTGGCGTCAAGCCAAAGGAGGCCCCTGATGCCTCGCCAGTTCTCTACAACCCGTTGTCCCCTGCCGATGGAGAGGAGGAGGCTCCCAAATCAACCTCCCACGCCTTGATCGTCGGACCCCCCGGGCCGCCGAAGCGTCGTGAGGTGGCCGTGGTGACGCTGTAGCCCGAGGGGCAAGCTGTGGAGGGCCCGCAGCCTGCTGATGCACCGACGCCTGCAACCTCCAGACAGCCTTTGGAGCCCCCTATTCTTCGTGGCGCTGCCTCCCCGACGGCACAACCCAAGACGATATTGGAGGTCTCTAGGAGGAGGTCGGGAGGACCTCGGTAGTCGCACAGGATATCGTGAACGCGACCTTCACTGGACCGGGAAAGGTCGCAATCGGGATGGGGAAGGCCGAGAGGGAAGCCAAGGCCACACGCATTGCCCGTGAGGAGGCACTGGAGGGAGCCAAGGCGACGGCCGAACGCTGCGAAGAGGTGGAGGCCCGCCTACAGCCCTTCGAGGGGAGTGGGCCAAGCTAGCCGAGCAGTGTCGCTTGCAGGAGGAGGAACTTAAGACCCGTTAAGGAGGCCAACTCGGAGGACGACTTTACCTCACTCACAAAGAAGCTGATCGTGGCGCTGGAGGGCGCCGCCATGCAGGTGGACAAGATCTTGGACAACGAGTGTCGCGACCTTTTCTTCGCGGCTGCGACTCGCGTCTTTAGCCACCTTTAGCTTCGCGAGCCGAGATTTGATCTCGGCTCCGTGATCTTGTCGGTCCCTGCCGAGGCACGGGACCGCGCTACGAAGGCGGTGAAGGGCTCCGTGGAGGCATTGGTGAGGAGGTTCGTCCGCGTCGTAGCTCCTTCGTCTCCAGGTGCCGTTGAAGCCGACGACAGGGAAGACAACACTTCTGACGTCGACGACTAGCCCCCTGCGGAGGGGGCGACCGGCGGTGGCTCCTCCTAATTTCTTATCCCTCTCTTTTCCCTACAATGCGCATTGTGCCTCGTGGAGGCGTTAAACTTGTGTTTTCATAAACTTGTAAAGGCTTGTAATAAGTGAATGCTTGAATGTTTTCTTCACCTCATTCCTATCATGTTTGTTGTGTTACTCTGCGTCGGCCGGGCCCGCCCCGCGCGTACCTCCCCGCGATTGGACCGATCGGAAACCAAGGACGACCCAAAGGGGGAAGGGGCTATGAGCGCAGTTAGGCCCCTGAGTCGCGATGCTCAGGAGACCCCTTGACGCGCGAGCTGCCCTCATGAGGAGAACGCGATGAGGATTGTAAAACTTTAGAACACTGGAAACCAAGGACGGCCCAAAGGGGGGAGGGGCTACAAGCACAGTTTGGCCCCTGAGTCGCGATGCTCAGGGGTCCCCCTTGACATTTGAGCGATTCCAGTGTCCCTCCTAAGTGATCTGAGGTGGCTTGTTGAGCGCACTAAGCTTTGCGTCGGTATGGCCCGCCCCGCGCGTACCTCCCCGCGATTGGCCAGACCGGAAACCAAGGATGGCCCAAAGGGGGAAGGGGCTGCGGGCGCAGTTAAGCTCCTGAGTCGCGATGCTCAGGCGTCCCCCTTGATGTACGAGCGACTCCATACCTTGTGCTGTTTGTCCCACACAGTGGGCGTGGGCGTAGTCGCGGGTGGACTATGATGATCTCCTTGCCGAATGCGGGTGTAGCCATTGACGGGCCGTGTTGGTGCCACATGCGGGCACAGTCATTGGCGGACTGCGTTGGTGCCAGCTGAGGGCATAGTCATTGGCGGACTGTGTTGATTGCCTCCATCTATAACCTGCGTGGAGCATAGGTTTTCCACTAGGCATGGGGTGGACCCCTCCGCGTCCTCGGGGGGCCCTGGGCGTATACAGCCTCGGCTCGTTATTACGTGAGAGTGTCACGGTGAGGGTGTATATGGGAGGTCGCGAGGCCGCTTTGGTCTCGTTAGTGTCCCTACCCCCGAGTCATTTGTGGACTGAGCTTTTCCCCGGCGCGGAGCATTAGGCATGGGATGGACTCTCTGCGTCCTCGGGGGGCCCTGGGCGTATACAGCCTCGGCTCATTATTACGTGAGAGTGTCACGGTGTGGGTGTATCTGGGAGGTCACAAGGAAGCTCTGGTCTCGTGAGTGTTCCTACCCCCGAGTCATTGGTGGACTGAGCTTCTTTTCGCTCATTGGTAAACCCTGTTGATTTATTTTCTTTGGGAGTGAGATTGGGTGTGTGATGTCTCAGGCGGCTGCAAGGATAAGCTTCGTTCGGAGCCCCCATGCGGGGGTCAACCGCGCAAAGATGTAAGCAAGGTAGAATGTTAGGGTTCGAAGCGGGTGATGTGGAAACAACTGAAAGATGCTTAAATGAAAGTAGTGGCTAGGAGTGCCCTGAGCTCCTAGAGACCGCATGGCTTAGTGGGCATGCTCGGACGGGGTGAGCCAAAAAGTTACCTGGGAGCAACCAACAAAAAGTCACCTAGCGGCCATGCCGCTAAAGTGCCAAAAGCGCCATCATTGTCCGATCTCCTGCCTCCGTGGTCGTGACCCTGACGGGTCCGCCGTCTCCTGAGGCTCGGGGCTTTCGGTCGGCACAAGCGCCTCCTCCTCCTATTCCTTGCGGCGATGCCGCTGAAGTGCCGAAAGTGCCATCATTGTCCGATCTCTTGCCTCTTTGGTCGCGACCCTCACAGGTCCGCCGTCTCCCGAGGCTCGAGTCCTTCGCTCGGCCTGAGCGGCTGCTCCTCCTCCTCGACACAACCCAGCAGGCCGGGCATGAGCATGGCCTGCTGGAGCCTTTGATAGGTGGTAGCCGCGTTTTCTAGCCGAAGGGCAAGTGTGCACCGGCGGGCGGGTACACCCACCGGTGCTCAATTCCTGCGGGCCAGAATGGGCCTTGGGCCACGGCTCTATTGATTGCGAGCGCGTTGATGCAGAACCGAGGCCGGTCGACCGTGCCACCAATGGTGGTTCCGATTGGTGGTGCAGGGCAGCCCCCGCCTCGCATGGCTTGGGCCTCTCGACGTTCTTGGATTGCTCTAATGATGGACTTGCGAGAGCTGAGTTGGCGCATGCTGGAGCTCGCCCTCGAGTTGTGCTCAAGCACCATCCTTGCCTCACTGGTCTGACCGGGAATCTCCCTGGTGGGAGCCCCGAGGCCCGACCAAAGGGGGGCGCCGAGCGTGCCTTCCTATGCAATGGTGGCAAGGCCCCTTCCCCTGGCATGGAGCCCGTTGCCCCCGAGCGCTCTGTAGGGAGGAGTTTCTTCTTCTTCTTGAGTGGGTCCTCGCGAGGCAGTTCGTCTTCTTCTCGTCCGAGCGCTTTGCTGCTGCTGCGGAGTAAGCGCACTCGAGTGCACAGAAGGCATCCTTCTCGTCGCAGGCAATGGTGATGACGCCGCCACTCCCCGGCATCTTGAGAACGTTGTAGCCATGGTGGGTTACTGCCATGAACTTTGCGAGAGCCGGGTACCCAAGGATCGCATTGTACGGCAAGTGGATGTGCGCGACGTCGAAGACGATGATCTCAGTATGGTAGTTCTGGCGCTCGCCGAAGGTGACTGGCAGATGCACCTGCCCCATAGGCATGGTGGACCTCTCCCTGACTCCTGAGAAGGGCTTGGTCAGCAGGAGGACGTTGTTGATGGTCGAGGTGCACATCATGGGGAGCTTGCTGGCCATGAACGAGCACCTGAGCTGGTCGCTGGGATCGAAGGCTATGGTGGTCTAGGACCAATTGATGGGGCGCATCGCTTTAGGCTTCGGGAGAGTGGCTTTCACCTCCCCTGCAAACTGCTTGAAGGTGCGGTTGGAGGCTGGGGTCTGAGCGCCGCCCAAAATGGAGGCCACCGCCCTGACTTCCCAGAAGCCCCCAACCCCATCTTCCTGGTTGTCTTCATACCTACTCCTGGGTGGCGGAGGGAGAGGTGGCAGCCAAGCCTCATGAGGGCGGACCTCACGAGGCTGGCCGCGTTCTTGCCCCTCCAGAGGGTCGTCGCGCCATCGGTCCTCCTAAGCCTGGCCGCACCAGTGGTCCTCCTGAGGCTGGCCATGCCAACAGTCCTCATGAGGCTATTCACGCCACCCATGACGCGACTCTCGGTCGTCCGAGCGGCCTTCGCCGTGGGCGGGGCTTCTGTATCACCACTCAGGGCGCCTCTTGAAATTCTCTGCATGGGCCAGCCGGAGCTCTTGGCACTCAGATGTGTCAAGGCCACTGGTGCCATGGAAGAAGCACATTGGCCCCCCTCTTGATGGGCGCTCCCCTCCTCGTCCCTACTTCTCCTCAGGATCGGCTGCGAGCACTCTAGGGGCCTTGCGCTTCACCTCCTTGGCCTTGGCCTTCTTCTCCTCTAGTTCCGCCGCCTGAGGCCCGAGGAGAGACAGGCGACCTTCCTCAGCCTTAGCGCTCTTGTTTGCCAGGTTGAACATCTCCAATGCGGTCCTCATGTTGCTAATCATGGCGAGCTCCTCCTTCATCTTGAGATCGGTGACTCCGTCAGAGAAGGCCGAGATGATGGCCTCGTCTGACGCCTTAGGGCTCTTGAGGTACATGACCATGATGCGATGTATGAACTTGTGCAGGGTCTCCCCCTCGTGTTGCTTGATGCGCCGCATGTCGTTAACGGTGGGGCCGCGATCACGAGTGTTGTGGCAATTGGCGATGAAGCGCTTGCGCAGGCTGTCCGATGAGGTGATGATCACCTTCGGGAGGTTGAGGAGCCAAGAGAGTGTGCCACCCTTGAGCGCCATGGGAACCAACACGCCATGACCTTGTCGCCTCCTCCTGCCGCCCTGATGCTCACTGTGTAAAGCTGCAGGAACTCCGTCGGGTCCAGGGTGCCGTGGTTGCGTGTAGGTCGGGCTTGAAATTGCAAGGCCACGTAGTTGGGTAGAGTTCAGAGGCAATGGCAAGGCATCCAACTGGCCCAACGGGTGCGACGCGCGCGGGAACGACCGGATCTTATTGCTCCACCGGGCCTACTTCGAGCGGGGCGTACTCACGACGCAGGGGTTGTAGTGTTGGGGGCACGTGCGCGTCAGCGCGGGGCCAAGGGACCACCTGACAACTGGCTTCATCTCCTGGACCCGCCCTGGGCTCGCGAGGTTGGCCGCGGGGATGTGTTTCCTGTCTGGGCTCGGGGCGCACGGCTCGGCATGGTGGTGGGGGCGGTGCATCCTGTTCTTCGTCGCTTGCTTGGGACGATTGGGGCCGAAACGAACAGGAGAGTGCCGCAGAGTCACCAGCGGCAGCGAGGACCTCCTCGATGTGTTGGAGCCAGAAGTGCTGGCGGTCGGAGCGGTCCGGTAGTGGAGCAGCTCGTTGGCCATGCCGAGCGCACGCCGACCGTGTGGTATCTCCTGTTGGACGTGCGTGGTCTCCCCAGAGCCCCGGACGAGCGACGGAGCGGTAGTGCGGCCGTTGTGGTATCTCCTGTTGGACGTGCGAGGTCTTCTCCTACTTGAGTGACGGCGCCCGTGGCTGTGTTCATCATGGGCGATGGCGACCGGCGTGTGCCGGCGGGGCCTACGGGCGCCGTCTGAGCGACGTGGGCGGTGAGGCGTTCGGCGCAAGCACGGCGAGCGTTAGCCATCAGAGTGACAAAGCTTGGTGGAGACGGAACCTGGAGAAGACCTCGACATGCCCCCTACCTGGCATGTGAAATGTCGGATTTTCGGCTCCGCAAAACCGTAAGGATTCGCACTCAGGGGCGTGTACGAGAATCTCGCACTGATTCGCCTCACCTAGCTCGCTACTCGCTTCAGATGGCTAGAATCTCACTCGATGGTGAGGGAAACACGGAACACAACAGTTTACCCAGGTTCGGGCCGTTGCGAAGCGCAAAAACCTACTCCTGCTTTGGCGGATTGCCTCTCATAGAGGTTGATTGATGAACTAGTACACTTCTTGGGCCCCTCCGGAGGCTGGATGACCTTGTAGGGTGCTAGTGGGTGAATGAATGGTTTGGGAATCCGATCCCCTTCTACTAAGAAACCTATCCTCTATTTATAGTTGTGGCCCCGGTCCTCTTACCTTATTGTTTGAGCGGGCAGGGATCCCACAGCGGCCAATTTTGAAGGGGAACAGGGGAACATGCTCCCCTGCCCAAAGGTGGTCTTGACCTCCGAAGTGGCTGTCTGTGCTGTAGGGACGAGCCCAGGGATGAGGTATGTTCAGCTGGTGGGCGGCGATGGCCTTGTCACACCAGAAGGGAAACCTTTGGAAGATGCCTTCGGGGCCCCAGTACGCCCTTGCCCCCCATTGCACTACAGGGGAAACTGCACTACTCCGCTTTCTGTTGCTCGCTTGTCCTTCCCTTGCGTTACCCTTGACTCCCGAGGCCAGGCCTCGCCTCGGAATATCCGCCGCTCTAGAGGGGTCCTAAGGATGCCCCCTGTGGGTCTTGATTATGTTCCTCCTCGTGAGGCTTGGCCCCTCATGAGGGCCTTGCCTTGAGTTGCGCCGAGCCATTTGGCTTGCTTGATGAAGTGGGCCGGCCCTGGGCCACATGCAGGCAGGTGTGGGTACCCCATTCCCAGAACGCCGACAATCGTCCACGGACATTCAGTCATTATCAGGGGTGGTAGGCCTTGACCCCGTAGCTGCGTCCGTTCATTCGGTCGCATGCAGCAACAACTTTGAAATGTGCGGGACTGGGTCTTGGCGACGCAGAGCTGCTCGAACGTTAAAGGGGGCTCCCGAGCATCGCGCCTCAGGAACCTTACCGGTCACAAAGCCACTTGGCCACCCTCGTGCCATCCAGGCACATTCGGTCAGTCTCAGGGGAGCCAGGGCCTTGCCCCGTGAGGTGCCTAACGGCGGTTGGGAAATGTGCGGGACTGTGACCTGTCGACGTAGAGCAATAGAAAAGACCTCACCAGTCTCAGGAGAACGTGCGTGCAGGACATGCGTCAACTCGTCGCACCTCTTCATCATCCTTCAATCCTTCCGGAACCTACTTCATCATGTGACACTCTCACATAATAACGAGCCGAGGTTGTATACGCCCAGGGACCCTCGAGGACGTGGAAGGGGTCCATCCCACGCCTAGTGGAAGCCATACGCTCAACGCTGGGGGAAAATGGCGGCAATCAACAAAGTCCACCAATGACTTCCGGAATCAGGCGCCCATGCCTTGGGGGTAGGGACACTCGCGAGCCCAAAGCATCCTCGGGACCTCCCAGATACACCCCCACCGTGACTCTCTCACGTAATAAGGAGGCGAGCCTGTATACGCCCAGGGCCCACCGAGGGCGCGAAAGGGGTCCACCCACGCCCCATGGCAGCCCTACGCTCTGCGCTGGGGAGAAGACACAGGCAATCAACTTAGTCCACCAATAACTATGCCCGCAGCTAGCAAGGAAACCCACATAGTCCACCAATGACGATGCTAGCCTAGGTGCCGGACGTGGCATTTTCTTGCTGTTCCGTGGATTTCAAACTATCTTTCGCGGGACTTAAATCTGTCAATTTTAAAAGTTGATGTTTGAAAAACAAAAAGGCGGTGGAACTTCCTCTTGCGCTTTCTCGTTTCGCCGGTTTTGAAGCCTCTTTTTCTGGATGACATTCTCTGAGGCGCTAAAGGCTTCGCACCACACCTTGGGGCCAAGGAGCGATAGAAAGGGCTTGCCATCCCAAGGGCAATCATTTTTAGCGATCAACCCCCGCTCAGGGGTCCAGATCAAAGCAAAATATCATCCCAAAGAGTCTCACGAGGCCTCAGGGCATCCTGGGGCGATGACGAAATGAACGGGAAGAGGAATAACTCAAGCGCCGAATGGGGCTCCTGAGCATCGAGCGTCACGAGCCTCGCCGAACATGGTGCGGGACCAGGACCTGCAGACGTAGGGTGCCGATAGGGTCTACACCCCGTCCCACCTACAAAGCAAGAGCAACTAAGGAGGAGCCACCGACGGGATCGACGCAAACCCACAAGGTAAGTACCCCGCAGGCCCCGACGTGGGGCATTAGGTTTCATGCCAAACTGACAATAAATTAAAAATGTGCGTACTAACGAAGGGATGAAGGGCCTAAGGATTCGGCTACGACGAGCAATGAGGCCACCGACCGAGCATGAGTGGTGCCTCGGGAGGATGGGACCTCCTCAGGGCCATGGCCCCCGTTACCCCCGAGCGATGTCTGGGGTAGCGAAGGGCCCTAAGCTTCGAGGCCAAGCCGCAATGACCACCAGCGAGTAAACCATCAATTCAAGAGCGAAAGGGGAAATGGAGAACGACAAAGGTAAGAACACAAAAGCTTAATGCCCGACAAGGCCGAGTTCTTGATCCAACATTGCAGGAGCAGGTAAGCAGAAGCTGGGGAACGCCTAAGGGGAGATGTCACCGACGTTGCCCTTGGTCACCGCAGGCTCGTCGTTAGATCCCTCCTCCCCGCTGGAGACGGGCACGTGGACATACTGCTCCACCAGGGCGTCCACATGCCGGTGGACCTCATCTCGGAGAGGACAGCGGGACTCAGCGGGCGTCGGCTCGACGACACGCCTGAGCGCTGTCGTCCTCCACGCGGGAGACGCTGGCCTCTAGCGTCTCCAATACCTTCTGGAAGAAGGCAAGGTATCTGCCATCGCTTCTTACATTCGGCAGCACCGAGGCGTCTCCCACGAACCGGCGCGCTGTGCTTGTCACCTGGTCGGCGCTGCCCTCGAACTGTTTGGCGAGCTAGGACGCCATCATCTGGGCATACGACCCCTTGTCCTGGGCGACCTAGACAGTGTCGGTAGCCTCCTGGACCTGTTGCTGCAGCGACGCGAGCTCCGCCTTGGCCTCCGCCTTGCCCTGGCGGGTAGGATGGCGCTCTCGAGCTAGGCCCGCAGCCCCCCACCTCCTCTTGAAGCTTGCCAAGCTTGGGTTTCTTGAAGTTTGGAGCACTGGAGAAGAGAGGAGACCAACCAACAAGCAGCGGACGGGATAACTAGGAAAAGAGGCGCAGGCGAGAGACTTACTCATCGTCTAGGGCCCAGTGGTGACGGATGCATAGAGGCCCCGAGGTCCCTCCGCCTCTACTCCCGGGGGTGGGTGGGGGCGTGGATGGAGACGCGCGATTCCCCCTACCAGGTTCGCCTCCCGGAGACGCCTTGGAGGACAAAGAAACAAAGAGGAGACGAGGTTTTCTCGATGGAGCGAAAGGAAGCAGAGAGGAAGCTCAAGATTGAAGTGCCTCGCCCTTGACAGGGGCGGGGCAGATTTATAGGCGAGGCCACCAACCGTCGTGGGAGCGCAAGCGTCGCGCGCCCCATGAGGGTCGCGAGGTGTGCCGACGGGAGCGTTGCCACCCACATAGCTTCACTTGTCCACCAGGCGGTCCCGTCCACGAGGGCCGTTGGGTGTTGTCACGCTGCACTGATGCCATTCAATGAGAACAATGATGGCATGTGCGGTTCTTGGCGATCGTGCCATCGTGGCCTGGTGCACCCCAGACGCCTCGAGGAGGGAGAGCATCACCACATGGCTGCTGGACACGTGTGCCGCCTGGCCCGGAGGCAAATAGGGCTCGCGGCGCTTTAGGCTGCCCTCAAGGCTTCACCGAGAAGCCAACCCAAGCACGCCTTGGGCCCGAGGGCTACTATCGGTGTTTTGAGAATTGGTGTACCTAGACATGCCTGCCAACGGCCCAGGGTTGGCCCAATTCACCAACCGAAAACCAACAGGCCCGACATCACTCAATACAAGGCCCTCGCGAGGGGCCGAGCCTCGCAAGGAAGAACAGCATCAAGACCCGCAGGGGGTCTCCTAAGAACCCCTGTGCAGCGTCGGATATTTCGAGGCAAGGCCCACGCCTTAGGAGAAGGGTGACGCAGAGAAATGGCAAGTGAGTAGCGGACAGCGGGGCGGCGTAGTTTCCCCTTTAGTGCAAAGGGGGCAAGAACGTACCACGGGTTCCCAAGGCATCTTCTAAAGGTTTCCATTCTAGTGCAACAAGACCATGGCCGGCCGCCGGCAGGACCGACGTCATCTCTGAACCCGCCCCTGCAGCGCTGGCAGCCACTTTGCAGGCGAAGACCACTTTTGGAAATGGGAAGCATGTTCCCCTATCCTCCTTTGAAATTGGTCGTTGTGGGATCCCTTCCCGCCAAAAGGATAAGGGAAGAGGACCGGGGCCACCACTATATAAAGAGAGTAGGTTACTTCGGGCGGGCGGGGGGGCGATCCGATCCATTCTTTCACCCACTAGCACCATACTAAACCACCGAGCCTCCGGAGGCTCCCGAGCACTTTACGAGTTCATTCACCCACCTCTAAGGGAGGCAATCCACCAAAGCATGAGTAGGGTACTACGCTTCTCTGCGGTCCGAACCTGGGTAAACTTCCATGTTCTGTGTCTTCCTCACCATCGAGTGAGTTCCCTTCCTTGTCCATCGAGTAGCGAGCTAGGTGAGGTGAGTCCGAGAGAGAGCGAGAGATCTTCGTAATCACCCCTGAGTTCGAATGTTTAGGGTTTTGCGGAGCCCGAAATCCGACATACGAGACCGGGGGACCCCCCCCCCCCCCCCGCCGCAAAGATGGACCGCCACCATCACCCTGTTGAACGGCTTTGGAAGTCTATCGAACACCTACATGGAGCCTTACGGGCCGGATTATGTAATACAACCCGACCCTTTCGTCGGGGAAGAGCCTCATGCGTCCTCCCCTGGCGCCCATCCTCCTCAGGAGTAAGGAACACTCTGGGGGGGCCTTGAGCCGGCGCCTAGGGTTCCCACTGACAGAGCGTTGGGCCCAGGAGGCGCGGGAAGGGAGGCTCCTGTCCGCAGGAACTTCAAGTGTTCAGGGTACGCCTTTACGCAGGCTTCCATAAATTCTGTTGCACCCATTCGGCAATCTGAGATCTTGCCTTACTTGCTTCTTTGGGCGATCCCCCCCCCCCCCCGCGCGCGCGCTCGGGGGCTCCCGCCGGTGCGCGTCGCCCCGTCGCGGGACCTAGGGAGGCCTCGCGGCTCCCCAAGGCCACAATCAACAGGAAGAAATGGGGGCCGCTTGAGCGTCAAAAGGGGGCTCCTGAGCATCAAGCGCAGGGGCCTTACAGGTCATAAGGCCATCTGCCACCCTTGATGTCATCCACGGACATTCAGTCATTATCAAGGATGGTAGGGCTTGACCCCGTGGTTGCGTTCATTCATTCGGTCGCATGTAACGGAAGTTGGGAAATGTGCGGGACGGGGTTTTGGCGACGTAGAGCCACTCGAACGTCAAAGGGGGCTCCTGAGAATCGCACCTCAGGAGCCTTACCGGTCACAAAGCCACTTGGCCACCCTGGTGCCGTTGAGGCACATTCGGTTGGTATCAGGGGAGTCGGGGCCTTGCCCCGTGAGGCACCTCACGGCGGCTGGGAAATGTGCATGACTGGGACCTGCCGACGTAGAGCAGTAGAAAAGCACTCAACCAATCTCAGGAGAAGGAGCGCGCGAAACCTGCATCAACCCGCAGCATCTCTACATCGTCGTTCAATCCTTACGAAAGCTACTTCATCCCGTGACACTGTCACGTAATAACGAACCGAGGCTATATACGCCTAGCCCCCCCCCCCCCCCGAGGACGCGGAGGGGTCCATCCCACGCCTAGTGGAAGCCCTACGCTCCACGCTGGGAGAGGACGGAGGCAATCAACACAGTCCACTAATTACTACCGGAATCAGGTGCCTATGCCTCGGGGTAGGGACACTCGTGAGGCCAAAGCGTCCTCGCGACCTCCCAGATACATCCCCACCGTGACACTCTCACGTAATAACGAGCCGAGGCTGTATACACCCAGGGCCACCTCTATCCCATGCCTAGTGGCCGCCCTACGCTCCACGTTGGGGAGAAGACGGAGGCAATCAACTCAGTCCACCATTGACTATGCCCGCAGCTGGCAAGGAAATCAACATAGTCCACCAATGAATATACCAGCTTGGGTGCCGGACGAGGCGTTTGCTTGCTTCTTCCTGGGTCTTGAACTATCATCTGTCAGACATAAATTTGTCAATTTTAAAGCTGGTGTTTGAAAAGCCAAGAGGGGGAATTTTCTCTTGCGCTTTCTCGTTTCGTCGGCTTTGAAGCCTCTTTTTCTGGATGACATTTTCTCAGGAGCTGCATGCTCCGCGCCGCCCCTAGGCACCAAGGAGCGTGAAAGCTAGGACCTGTCGTCCCAGGGGAAAACTTCTTCAACGGTCAACCCCCGCTCGGGGGCTTGGATCGAAGCACGATACCACCACAAAGAGTCTCGGGAGGCCTCGGGGCGTCCTGGGGCGATGACCAAAGGGACGGGCTAAGGAATCGCTCGAGTGCCAAAGGGGGATCCTCATCATCGAGCCTCAGGAGCCTCACCGGCCTTATGGAGCAGGACCAGGGCCCGCAGATATACAGTGCCTAAAGGATCTCCAACATGTCCCACCTACGAAGTAGGAGCTACTTAGGAGGAGCTATGGAAAGGATAGGTGCAAACCCACGAACTAAGTAAACCGCAAGCCCAGACGGGTGCCATCTAGTTTTGCGCCAAACAAACAATGAACTAGAAACATGCATACTAACGAAAGGATGCAGGGCCTAAGGACTAAGCTGTGGCAAGGAACGAGGCCATCGATCAAGCATGCAGGGGCAGAAGCAATGCCTCAGGAGGATGGGACCTCCTGAGGGCCCTGGCCGCCGTTGCCCCCGAGCAACGGCTGGGTCATTAACGGGCCCTAGGCAAGGAAGCCAAGTCGCAATAACCACCAGCGAGCAAGCCACCGATTCAAGAGCAAATGGAAAAGGAAAACGGTGAAGGTAACATACAAAAGTTTAACGCCCGACAGGGCAGAGTTCATGATGCAACATTACAAGGGCACGAAGACACGAGCTTGGGGACGCCTAGTGGGAGAGGTCGCCGACACCACCTTGGGCGCCGGTAGGCTCGGCATCGGAGCCCTCCTCGGACTTTAGACGGGCACACAGACGTACCGCTCTACCAGGGCGTCCATGTGTGGGCGCACTTCGTCCTTAAGAAGACGCTGGGGTTTAGCGGGCAACGGCTCGACGACGCTTTGGAGATCGAGCTCCGGGACGAGGCGGCGCGGGTTGGAGAAGACGAGCGTCAAGGCAAGGCCTAGAAGCTCGCGCGCGTCGGACGCATTGTCCTCCTTTACGCGGGAGACGCCGGCCTTCAGCATGTCCACCACCTTACGGAAGAAGGCGAGGTAGCCACCGTCACTGCTCACCCTTGGCAGCGCCTGGGCTTCCCCCACGAAGCGGCGCGTTGCGCCCGCCGCCCAGCGGTCGATGCCCTGGAACTGCTTGTCCCACTAGGACACCATCATCCGAGCATACGACGCCTCGTCCTGGGTGGCCTGGACGGCGTCGTCCGCCTCCTGGACCTGTCGCTGCAGCAACACCAACTCCTCCTTGGCCTCCGCTTCACCCTGGCGGGCGGCCTGGAGGACAGCCTCGGCACTCTCGAGCCGACCCTACAGCCCCTCCACTTCCTCCTCAAGCTCGCCGAGCTTGAGCTTCTTGGATGTGGGCACCCCAAAGAAAAGGGGAGATCAACCACCAAGCAGCAGGCGAGACAATGGGAAAAGGAGATGCAGAACGGGGACTTACTCATCACTCACGGCCCAGCGGCGGAGGATGCACGACGACCTTGACGGCTGATACGTCCATTTTGCATCATCTTTCATGTTGATATTTATCGCTTTATGGACTCTTATTATACTTTGTGGAACCTTACTTATGCCTTTTCTCTCTTATTTTGCAAGGTTTACTTCAAGAGGGAGAATACCGGCAGCTGGAATTCTGGACTGGAAAAGGAGCAAGTCTGAGTCCTCTGTTCTGCGCAACTCCAAATGCCCTAAAAATAAACGGTGATTTTTTTGGGAATATATAAAAAATACTGTGCGAAAGAAGTGTCAGAGGGGAGCAACCAAGGACCCACAAGCCTGGTTGCCGCGGCCTACGCCCCTGGCCGCGGCAACAAGGTTTGTGGGCACCCAGGTGGCCCACTGGCCCCCCTCTTTTGCTATATGAAGGGTTTCGTCTCGAAAAAAATCAGGGTGGAGGTTTTTCGTGGATTCGCCGCCACCACGAGGCCGAACTTGAGGAGATCCAATCTAGAGCTCCGGCAGGACGATCCTACCGGGGAAACTTCCCTCCCGGAGGGGGAAATCGTCGCCATCGTCCTCACCAACACTCCTCTCGTCGAAGGGGAGGCATCTCCATCAACATCTTCAGCAGCACCATCTCCTCTCCAAACTCTAGTTCATCTCTTGTAACCAATCTCCGTCTCGCGATTCTGATTGGTACTTGTAAGGTTGCTAGTAGTGTTGATTACTCTTTGTAGTTGATGCTAGTTGGATTACTTGGTGGAAAAGTTTATGTTCAGATCCTTGATGCTATTCATTACACCTCTGATCATGATT
This sequence comes from Hordeum vulgare subsp. vulgare, assembly GCF_904849725.1. Taxonomy (NCBI): domain Eukaryota; kingdom Viridiplantae; phylum Streptophyta; class Magnoliopsida; order Poales; family Poaceae; genus Hordeum; species Hordeum vulgare. The sequence continues at coordinate 297,319,061 of NC_058519.1, forward strand.
ATGATTATGCTTTGTGAGTAGTTACTTTTGTTCCTGAGGACATGGGATAATTTATGCTAATAATAGTCATGTGAATTTGGTATTCGTTCGGTATTTTGATATGTTTTTATATTGTTTTTCCTCTAGTGGTGTTATGTGAATGTTGACTACATAACACTTCACCATATTTGGGCCTAGAGGAAGGCATTGGGGAGTAGTAAGTAGATGATGGGTTGCTAGAGTGACAGAAGCTTAAACCCCGGTCTATGTGTTGCTTCGTAAGGGGCTGATTTGGATCCACTAGTTTAATGCTATGGTTAGACGTTGTCTTAATTCTTCTTTCATAGTTGCGGATTGTTGGGAGAGGGGTTAATCATAAATGGGATGCTTGTACAAGTAAGGGCAGTACCCAAGCGCCGGTCCACCCACATATCAAACTATCAAAGTAACGAACCTGAATCATATGAACATGATGAAACTTGGATGACAAAAATTCCCATGTGTCCTCGCGATTGTTTTTCCTCTTATAAGACTTTGTTCAGGCTTGTCCCTTGCTACAAAAGGGATTGGGCCACTTTCTACACCATTGCTAGTAATTGTTACTTGTTACTTTTCGCTTGCTATGTTTCACCTCACTACACCATCACTTGTTACCGCTACTTTCAGTGCTTGCAGTTATTACCTTGCTGAAAACCGTTTATCAGAGCCTTCTCCTCCTCGTTAGGTTTGACACTCTTACTTATCGAAAGGAGTACAATTGATCCCTTATACTTGTGGTTCATCAAGACTCTTTTCTGGCGCCGTTGCCGAGGAGGGAAGCGCCTTTGGTAAGTGGAATTTTGTAAGGAAACATTTATATACTGTGCTGAAATTTATTGTTACTTGTCACTATGGAAACTGTTCCTTTGAGAAGTTCGTTCGGGGTATCTTCACCACGAACAGAAGCATGAGGAGTTGTTCCTCAACCTGAGGTACCTACTGAAAATATCTTTTATGAAATTCCTTCGGGTATGCTTGAGAAATTGCTGGCTAATCCTTTTACACGAGATGGATCTTCACATCCAGACTTGCATCTAATCTATGTAGATGAAGTTTGTGGTTTATTTAATCTTGCAGGTTTTCCCGAGGATGAGGTAAATAAGAAAGTATTTCCTTTATCTTTGAAGGATAAGGCGTTGACATGGTATAGGCTATGTGATGATACTTGATCATGGGACTACAATCGGTTGAAATTGGAATTTCATCAAAAGTTTTATCCTATGCATTTAGTACATCGTGATCGGAATTATATTTATAACTTTTGGCCTCGTGACAGGGAAAGCATAGCTCAATATTGGGGGAGGCTTAAATCAATGCTATATTCATGCCCCAATGATGAGCTCTCGAGAGAAATTATCACTCAAAACTTTTATGCTCGGCTTTCTCATGAAGATCGTACCATGCTTGACACTTCTTGTACCGGTTCTTTTATGAAGAAGGATATTGATCACAAGTGGAATTTATTGGAAAGAATCAAACGTAACTCTGAAGATTGGGAGCTTGAAGAAGGTCATGAGTCAGGTATGAATTTCCAGTTTGATTGCGTTAAATCTTTTGTTGAAACAAACACGTCTAGAGATTTTAGCGCCAAGTATGGACTTGACTCTGAGGTAGTAGCTTCTCTATGTGTATCTTTTGCTGCTCATGTTGATGTTCCTAAAGAGAAGTGGTTTAAGTATCATCCTCCTGTAGAAATCAACATAGTTAAACCCAATCTAGTTGAGGAGAAAGTCATTGCCATTAGTGATCCTATTGTTCCTTGTGCCTACGCTCAGAAACCACCTTACCCTGCTAGGATAAAGTATTATTCTAAAGCTCCAATTGTGATACGTAGGGGTTACATTAGACCACTTGCACCCCCCGAGGAAACTAGAGTTGAACCTAGTGTTGCTATTATCAAAGATCTCTTATCCGAAGACATAGACGGGCATGTTATCAAATTCTGTGAGGACTCCGCTAGAATAGCTAAACATCACGCGAAAGATAAATATGGACCTGTAGTTGGCCTGCCCGTTGTTTCTGTCAAGATAGGAGATCACTGTTACCATGGTTTATGTGATATGGGTGCTAGTGTAAGTGCAATACCCCGTTCCCTATATGATGAAATCAAAGATGAGATTGCACCTGCTGAGTTAGAACCCATTGATGTCACTATTACGCTAGCTAATAGAGACACTATCTGCCCTTTGGGAATTGTGAGAGACGTAAAAGTCCTATGTGGTAAGACGAAGTATCCTACTGATTTCCTCGTCCTTGCTACTGCACAAGATAGCTTCTGCCCCATCATATTTGGTAGACCCTTTCTCAACACTGTCAATGCTCACATTGATTGCATTAAACAGACTGCCACTGTTAGTTTCGAGGGTGTGTCTCATGAATTTAACTTCTCCAAGTTTGGAAGACAACCCCATGAAAAAGAGTTGTGTGGTAGGGATGAAATCATTGCTCTTGCCTCTATTGCCGTGCCTCATGCGGACCCTTTAGAGCAATATCTGCCTGAGCATGAAAGTGATATGCATATGGATGAAAGAGATGAGATAGATAAAATTGTCTTAGAACAATATCCTATTCTCAAGAATAATCTGCCTGTTGAACTGCTTGAGGAACCTCCCCCACCAAAGGGTGATCCTGTGTTCGAGCTAAAACAGTTACCAGATACTCTTAAGTATGCCTACCTTGATGAGAAGGAGATATATCATGTTATTATTAGTGCTCACCTCTCGATTCACGAAGAGAAGAAGTTATTAAAAACTTTGAGGAAGCACCGTGCTGCTATTGGATATACTCTTGATGATCTTAAGGGTATTAGTCCCACTCTATGTCTGCACAAGACTAAAACCGATCCTGATTCTAAACCAGTTGCTGATCATCAATGGAGACTAAATCCGAGGATGAAGAGGTCGTGAGAAAAGAAATATTGAAGCTTCTGGAAGCAGGAATCATTTATCATGTTGCTCATAGTGATTGGGTAAGTCCAGTACATTGCGTACCTAAGAAGGGAGGTATCACCGTCGTTCCTAATTATAAGAATGAACTAATCCCACACAGGATTATTACTGGCTATAGGATGGTGATAGACTTCCGGAAACTGAACAAGGTAACCAGGAAAGACCATTATCCTTTGTTGTTTATCGACCAAATGCTAGAAAGGCTATCTAAACACACACACTTCTGCTTTCTAGACGGTTATTCAGGTTTCTCGCAAATACCTGTTGCACAATCTGATCAAGAGAAAACCACCTTCACATGCCCCTTTGGTACCTTAGCTTATAGACGTATGCCTTTTTGCTTGTGCAATGAACCTGCCACCTTTCAAAGATGTATGAGCTATATTATCTGACTTTTGTGAAAAGATTGTTGAGGTTTTCATGGATGATTTCTCCGTCTACGGTTCTTCCTTTGACGATTGCCTCAGCAACCTTGATCGAGTCTTACAGAGATGCAAAGATACCAACCTCGTCTTGAACTGGGAGAAGTGCCATTTCATGGTTAATGAAGGCATCGTATTAGGACACAAAATGTCTAAGAAAGGCATTGAAGTTGATAAGGCTAAGGTTGATGCAATTGAGAAAATGCCTTGCCCCACAGATATCAGAGGTATATGAAGTTTCCTAGGTCATGTTGGTTCTATAGAAGGTTCATTAAAGACTTCTCTAAGATTTCTAGGCCTCTTACCAACCTCTTGCAGAAGGATGTTCCTTTTGTTTTTGATGAGGATTGCGAGGAAGCTTTCGAAATACTTAAGAAGGCCTTGATAACCGCCCCTATTGTTCAACCACCTGATTGGAACTTGCCCTTTGAAATCATGTGCGATGCAAGTGATTATGTTGTTGGTGCTGTTCTAGGACAAAGAGTTGACAAGAAGTTGAATGTCATTCACTACGCTAGTAAAACTCTAGACAATGTCCAAAGAAACTATGCCACTATGGAGAAGGAGTGTTTAGCAGTCGTGTTTGCATGTGAAAAGTTCAGATCTTTTATAGTTGACTCCAAAGTCACTATTCACTCTCATCATGCTGCTATTAAGTACCTTATGGAGAAGAAGGACGCTAAGCCTAGATTAATCAGATGGGTTCGCCTGCTACAGGAATTTGATTTGCACGTTGTTGACTGAAAGGGTGCTGATAACCGTGTAGCAGATAACTTGTCTAGGCTAGAGAATGTCCTTGATGACCCACGACCTATTGATGACAGCTTTCCTGATGAGCAATTGAATGTCATCCGCACTTCACATACTGCACCGTGGTATGCTGATTACGCAAACTATATCGTAGTCAAATACATACCACCCAGTTTCACCTACCAGCAAAAGAAGAAATTCTTCTTTGATTTGAGACACTACTTTTGGGATGATCCTCACCTTTATAAGGAAGGAGTAGATGGTGTTATTAGGCGTTGTGTACCTGAACATGAACAGGGACAGATCCTGCAGAAGTGTCATCCCAAAGCCTACGGAGGACACCATGGTGGCGACAGAACTGCTCATAAGGAATTGCAATCAGGTTTCTATTGGCCCACTCTCTTCGAGGATGCCCGTAAGTTTGTCTTGTCTTGTGACGAATGCCAAAGAATATGGAATATCAGTAAGCGTCAGCAAATGCCTATGAACTATTCACTTGTCATTGAACCATTTGATGTCTGGGGCTTTGTTTATATTGGACCTTTCCCGAGTTGCAATGGGTATACTCACATATTAGTTGCTATGGATTATGTCACTAAGTGGGTAGAATCTATCCCCACTAAAAATGCTCATCACCACACCTCTATTAAGATGCTTAAAGAAGTCATTTTCCCAAGATTTGGAGTCCCTAGATATCTGATGACTAATGGCGGTTCACACTTCATTCATGGTGTTTTCCGCAAGATGCTCGCTAAGTACGATGTCAACCATAGAGTTGCATCTCCTTATCATCCTCAGTCTAGTGGTCAAGTGGAGTTGAGTAATAGGGAGCTCAAATTGATCTTACAAAAGACCGTCAATAGATCTCGAAAGAGATGGTCTAGCAAACTTGACGATGCACTATGGGCTTATAGGACTGCTTATAAGAATCCCATGGGCACGTCACCGTATAAAATGGTTTACGGTAAGGCCTGTCATTTACCTCTTGAGCTGGAACACAAAGCTTATTGGGCAATCAAAGAGCTCAACTTTGATTTCAAACTTGCCGGTGAGAAGTGGTTGTTTGATATCAGCTCATTAGATGAATGGAGGGGCCAGGCATATGAAAATGCCCAGTTGTTCAAGGAAAAGGTAGGTGATTATGTCCTGCTATACAATTATTGTTTAAGATTCTTCGCAGGCAAGCTTCTCTCTAAATGTGAAGGTCCCTACGTTGTCGAGGAAGTATATCGTTCCGGTGCCATCAAAATCAATAACACGGAAGGTAATTTTCCTAGGGTGGTAAATGGGCAAAGAATCAAGCATTATATCTGTGGTACTCCCATAAATGTTGAGACCAATATCATCAATATCATAACTCTAGAGGTGTACATAAGGGATGTTTATCAGCCTATTTCAGACCCTGAAAACCAAGAGGTATCTGTTTCGGTAAGTAATTGGACTCCGAAACTTTTCCAATAGGAAATTTTCTTCGTTTTGGAATTTTTGGAAAATTAGAAAAATAAAAAGCAGTCCGGAGAGCGCACGAGGCGGCCACAAGCTTGGTTGCCGCGGCCTCCCCCCTGGCCGCGGCAACAGGGCTTGTGGGCACCTCGTGTGCCTCCCGGACTCCGTTTTCTTACGGAGCACTCCTTCTGGTCCAGAAAAAATCATTATATATACGTCGGAGGGTTTTGATCTCCGTATCGCGCAGTTTTCCTCTGTTTTCGTTTCGAGCTTGTTTCTGTCAAAGATCTTGACCATCATGACTTCCCCAAGAGCTCCTAAGGACAAGATCTTCGAGAAAGTCATCAATCCCTACCTCACGGAAGTGCTGAAACACCCTCAATCTATTAAGATGAGTGAGGGGATGTTGCACATGCGTGATGTTGAGGGGCCTAAGAAGACCGGAAGCGTGGAGACGAGGCTCGAAGCAATGGAGCAACAAGTCTTCAAGTGCCAGGGGATGGTGGAGCGTGGACTCAACGCCAACCACATGATGATCACGGAGTTCACCAGCAATCACAAGATGGATGCCATTGACATTGTGAAGCACCTCTCCAGGCTCTATGAGAGGGTTGATCAACTCCAGGGCCAAATCTATGACGTGCAGAACCAAAACTGTGAGTATGAGTATAGATTTAAATCAATACGGTTGGCTGCAGATTTCAGGATTTCGGCAACTCGTTCATCCTTCCATGAGGGAGCACCTATGCCTTGGAAGACGGAGGGTCAGACTACTTCAACAACACCACCACCATCACCACCAAAGGAAGACAACTAAGCATTGGTATGGGCAATCCCCTTGGCTTTTGCCAAGCTTGGGGGAGTTGCCCTGGTATCGTATCACCTTTTTATATTTCGCTTTTACCTTTGCTTTTAGTTCTTTCCTTTTTAGTGTTTATTTCTTCTCTTAGTGGAATAAGTCTTTTGTGTTTAGTTTGAGTCTTTTGCCTTGTGTTTCCCCCGATGTATTCGAGCTTGCGAGCTATATAATAAAGAGTATCTTAGTCAAGGGCTTTGTTTTCTGCCATGATCAAAAGTATGAAAAGAACGATAGCATGAAAGATCATGAGATGATCCTGTGGAAAGTGATAGATTCACATACAACAAGTATGATGATTGAAACTTGTTAAGTATAGACCAACATAGACCCCAGTCATTGTTGCAATTAATAAGAAGTAATAAGGAAAGAGAGGTTCACATATAAATATATCATCTTAGACACTTTCTATAATTGTGAGCACTCACCAAACTATTACATGCTTAGAAGTAGATGTTGGACAAGGAAGACAACATAATGAATTGTATTTGCTTAGTTCTAAACAATGTTATATGATTAGAGATCCCTTAGCATGTGACGATTTCTTCCACCTCATATTAGCCAAAACTCCCGCACCAAGTAGAGATACTACTTGTCCATCCATAAACCTTCAACCCAGTTTTGCCATGAGTGTCCACCATACCTACCTATGGATTGAATAAGATCCCTCAAGTAAGTTTTCATCGGTGCAAGCAATAAAAATTGCTCTCTAATATGTATGATCTATTAGTGTGTGGAAAATAAGCTTTGTACGAACCTGTGATGAGGAAGACATAAAAGCGACAAGCTGCATAATAAAGTTCTTTATCACAGGAGGCAATATAAAGTGACGTTCCTCCGCACTAAGAGGACACGCATCCAAACCTCAAAGGCGCATGACAACCTCTGCTTCCCTCTGTGAAGGGCCTATATTGTACTTTTACTTTTTGACCTTGTAAGAGTCATGGTGATCTTCACCAATTCCTTATTTGGCCCTTTTCTTGGTGACCGTCATATGCTTGGGAAAGATCTATATTCATATATCAACTTGGAGGTGAGTACTTATGCTTTATTATTGTTGACTTTACCCTTGAGGCAAATGGTTGGGAGGCAAAACTATAAGCCCCTATCTTTCTCTGTGTCCAACTGAAACTTTGATATCATGAGTACCATGTGAGTTGTAACAATTGTGGAGAACAAAAGAGATGACTGAGTATGTGGATTTGCTTTGCAAGCTCTTATTTGACTATTTCTGATAATATGATAAATTGCAATTGCTTCAATGACCATGGAATGTTGTTGGCTACTTCTCGGAAAGGTTTTTGTTTCATACTTTGCTTTGTGAAGATATTGTTACTTTCCCATAAGAATCTCTATGATGTATTGATGTTCTATGTGTGATCATGATGCCCTCATGTCCATATTATGTTTTATCGACACCTTCATCCCTAAACATGTGGACATGTTTTGGGTCTTGGTTTTCGCTTGAGAACAAGCGAGGTCAAAGCTTGGGGGAGTTGATACGTCCATTTTGCATCATGCTTTCATGTTCATATTTATCGCTTTATGGACTGTTATTATACTTTGTGGAACCTTACTTATGCCTTCTCTCTCTTCTTTTGCAAGGTTTATTTGAAGAGGGAGAATACAGGTAGCTGAAATTCTGGACTAGAAAAGGAGCAAGTCTGAGTCCTCTATTCTGCGCAACTCCAAATGCCCTGAAAATCAATGGTGATTTTTTGGGAATATATAAAAAATACTGGGCGAAAGAAGTGTCACAAGGGAGCAACCAGGGGCCCACAAGCCTGGTTGCCACGGCCTACCCCCCTAGCCGCGGCAACAGGGCTTGTGGGCACACTGGTGGCCCACTGTCCCCCCTCTTTTGCTATATGAAGGGTTTCGTGCGGAAAAAAATCAGGGTGGATGTTTTTCGTGGATTCGCCGCCGCCACAAGGCGGAACTTGAGCAGATCCAATCTAGAGCTCCCGCAGGACGATCCTGCCGGGGAAACTTCCCTCCTGGAGGGGGAAATCGTCGCCATCGTCATCACCAACACTCCTCTCATCGGAGGGGAGGCATCTCCATAAACATCTTCATCAGCACCATCTCCTCTCCAAACCCTAGTTCATCTCTTGTAACCAATCTCCGTCTCGCGACTCCGATTGGTACTTGTAAGGTTGCTAGTAGTGTTGATTAGTCTTTGTAGTTGATGCTAGTTGGATTACTTGGTGGAAGAGTTTATGTTCAAATCCTTGATGCTTTTCATTACACCTCTAATCAAGATTATGATTATGCTTTCTGAGTAGTTACTTTTGTTCCTGAGGGCATGGGATAAGTCATGCTAATAATAGTCATGTGAATTTGGTATTCCTTCGGTATTTTGATATGATGTATGTTGTTTTTCCTCTAGTGGTGTTATGTGAACGTCGACTACATAACACTTCACCATATTTGGGCCTAGAGGAAGGCATTGGGGAGTAGTAAGTAGATGATGGGTTTCTAGGGTGACAGAAGCTTAAACCCCAGTCAATGCGTTGCTTCGTAAGGGGCTAATTTGGATCCACTAGTTTAATGCTATGGTTAGACTTTGTCTTAATTCTTCTTTCGTAGTTGCGGATGCTTGCGAGAGGGGTTAATCATAAGTGGGATGCTTTTCCAAGTAATGGCAGTACCCAAGCGCCGGTCCACCCACATATCAAACTATCAAAGTAACGAACGCGAATCATATGAACATGATGAAATTAGCATGACAGAAATTCCCGTGTGTCCTCGGGAGCGTTTTTCCTCTTATAAGACTTTGTTCAGCCTTGTCCCTTGCTACAAAAGGGATTGGGCCACTTGCTGCACCATTGCTACTACTTGTTACTTGTTCCTTTCTGCTTGCTAAGGGCCCTCCGCCGCTGCTCCCGGGTGCGGTCGAGAGTGCGAACGGGGACGCGCGCTTCCCCCTGCCAGGGTCGCCACCTGGAGACGCCATGGAAGATGAAGAATCGAAGTGGAGAAGAGGTTTTTCCCAGCGGATTAATGGAAGCAGAGAGGAAGCTCAAGATCTCAGTGCCTCCCCCTTGACAGGGGCGGGGCAGATTTTAGGCGAGCCGGAACAACCAAGCATCATGGCAGCGCGAGCGTCGCGTGCCCCTCGGGTTCCGCGAGGTGGGCCGGTAGGCGCGTTGCCGCCCACGTCGCCTGACCCGACAACCGAGCGGTCACGTCCATGAGGGCCGTTGGGCGTGGGTCGGTCACACCGATGGCATTCAATGAAACAATGATGACTGGCACAATTCTTGTAGATCGTGCCATCATGGTCTGGCGCGCCCCGGACGCCTTGGGGAGTGAGAGTGTCGCCGCATGGCGGCTGGACATGTGTGCCGCCTGGCCCATAGGCAATTAGGGCCCGCGACGCTTCAGACCGCCCTCAAGACGTCGTCGCGAAGCCAACCCAAGCGTACCTTGGGCCCGGATGCTACTGTCAGCGTTCCCGAAATAGGGGTACCCAGACCTGCCTGCCTGCGGCCCAGGGTTGGCCCAATCCAACGCCGATCTACATCGTCTTCGGCAGCTCCTCATATCCAGAGTAATCGGCTTGCAAGGCGAGTTCATCTATCCATTCCAATGTGTAGAATTATGATCTAGTTATTGACTAGTTCTCGAATATCGAAGCCTCGCGGGGACCATGCCTCTAACCTTTCCGCTCAAAGATCGACAGCAACACTCGATTCATGTGTGCATTAATGAAGACAAGCAATCTAATAGTCCCTCACGGAACCGCTTCTTGTAACCGAGGGAGAAAAACACTCTTTATAAACAGATCAAATGCCTCGGTGGGTGACAATCACCATTCAGGTACCACCAAGAAACCCTAAAGCCCCAGTGCCAGAGCCATGGTGGGTTCCTCCTCGCGACCCTTTGCCCCCCTCCTAGGAGATTGGGAAAACTGCTCCAGTTGTGCAACCTCGAAGTACAAGGGTATCTTCCCATGTCGGATCTTGCGGCCACTCGCGTTGGATTGACCTCCACAAATGGTGAGGCCTTCACAGAGAAATTCCCCACACTGCAAAAGGGTGAAAGGATATGCTTCGTCTCTTTCCTGCTGCAAGGTCTGGGCTTTCCATTCCACCCCTTCCTGAGGGGCTTACTGGAATTCTATGGGCTACAACTTCATAACCTTACCCCTCGCTCAATCCTTCACATCTCAAGCTTCGTATCCCTGTGCGAGCTGTTCTTGGGCTGCGACCCCCACTTCAACCTATGGAAAAATACTTCTGGCTCGTTCCCTGAACTAGGTGAACGTCAATCCGGGAAGTGGGCAGAGCCAAAGTTTGGCGTATAGCCGATACCGGATAACCGGTTGGGACTCCAAAAAAGGAAACCAACGAGTGGTCTTCATAGTGGTTTTGTATTGAGGGCATTGCCTTATCAAGCCAGTTTGGAGGGGCCTTCCCGAATAATCTGAGGTCCCCTTAAAGAAGCAATTTAGCTGGGGACGGTTAGTCCCTCCAAGAAGAGAGCCCCGAATTAAACCGCCTAGCCGCCAAGGTGAGGTTACTTGCTCACAACAGGCTGACCATCGTGGCGGTGATGGCTGCGGTAATTACCCGGTGTGTCCAGGAACTCCAACAGCACACACACACCTTGTGGCGCTATAGTGGGACAAGCGACACAACCCGTTCCACACAACGGAGATGGGACAGTCAAGAAGTTTTCGTAGTTAGTTTGGCCGACCTCTTGAAGGGGTAAGTGTGATCACATTCTCACTGTCGATATGCTTATGCTTTATTCTGCCGATCAATAACCCCTTTCTCGCGTTAACATACTTGGAGGTGTTGGATTGAGACGGTCAACTATCCTGCCCCTCAACCCGAGAATTACTCCCGCGATGATGACCCCAGATTCCATGTGGATCCGGAGGTTTCATTCGACTTTGAGGAGGAAGTATTTATCAAGAAAGCATCAACGAACTCAAGGTGGCCCTTCAGGCTGACAACCCTCGGCATCTTCCATGTTCTGCAGCAAACAAAAGGAAAACTAATACTCAAAGAGGAGCCATACCTCCCATCGTCCCAAATATTCCTACCTCCAACCCCAAGGGCCGTCGGTCCATGCACCGAACTCCGTACCGAGCTATACCGTCTAGGGCTGCATCAAATGAGAACGAGATTCCCGGACAAAGGGTAACGACGGAAATATGTTCCGGTAATGATTGCCTTGGTTGTTCATGACCCTTAGCCAAAATATTCAACCTTCTTCATTCGAAGACGGGGCCGAAGTGTCCGCCAATCATCAAAACCTGAGGTCTTCGGCTAAAGCGAGGGTTCCGAATAGGGACCTACTTCCTGACGACCCCAAGGAGTTTTGGGCAACCAATTCTAAAGCGGAAAGCTTGATGAATCATCAGCGGCGGAAAGAGTCCTTGCGCCACCCTATTTTTCTGAACAAAAGATTAGTACTCTTAGCTCAGCACAGATAAGCCTTGGGGCTGCGAGAGTCGGACTCGAGGAAGCAGCCAAGATGTTGTCTTCCCATGTGCTGATAACTAATCAGTTTTTAATAATTGAACATAAGTTTGGACCTAGTAGCCCTCAAGCCTTAATTTGGTCAGGTTTGAATTATTAACTTGCTACCATGTAGGCTCTAAAGCAGGAGAACGAAAAACTGGCCAAATATTTTGAGCTAAGCCAGGCCGAATTGCAAGCCAGCAAGGCCGAACTAGAGGATGTGAAGAAATACACCGAAGAAGCACACAACGAGTAAAATTATTTTGAAATGTGTTGAGTTTCCGTGGGATTTCCTTTATAACAAGAGTTTTGTCATAGCAGGAGAAACTATAGGCCAATTCCAAAAAGACTTAGATGCATCCTGAGATTCTCACAGGTATGCCGAATCCCAGCTTGAAGCTAGCGATTGCATATTAAAGCGATGTCATGAGGAAAATAACCAACTCAAGGAGGACAATAAGTGACAAGCCGATGAAATTGAGAATTTGAAAGATCAATTGGTGCAAAACCATAAAGAAAACTAGAAACTAAAGGACAACATATTGTGTAAGTAAAATCCCAACCTGGAATGTGGTAAAGCACTTTTTATTGCATTGATCGTAAAGACGTGCAATTCCCTTTGATCAAGTCTCTTGACTGGTCATCCCGAGGAAGAGGTTAGCTCTTTCGAGGGGGAGCTGTTGAAGGAGTTGTCCAATGTGCATGAGCGGGCTCAAAAATCTATGAGGAGTATGGTCAAAGAACTATGGCCGAATGAAAGTCTTCCACGAGGATTGGCGGCGATTCCCGAGCGGTTTAAAGGAGCTTGGAGTCGCTTCGAGCTGTGGAATACTTTGGCCTGCCGCGAAGGAGCTCGGGAGGTGTGGTCTATGGTGAAGACCTGGTTTACCCAGCTGAATCCACATCACATGGCCCGGGTTGGGACGGCAGGGCTGGATGACAACGAGATTCCTCTTCACCTTGTTTATGACCAAGTGATGCCCGCCACCTGTCTTTCACAGGAAGACTGCACCTTAGATGTCATAATAGATCATCTCGACCAATTGCCTAACATGTGATTATATGTAATTTTGTATACACGTATCAAGACACTTCCTTCCATATTTTAAGATTATGTCTTTAACTGGCCATCAGCTTCTACCTCTTGAGGCTACTATAGAAAACGTAGATCTTATAGCTATGTATCCTTGCAGTGCAGATAGCTGCTATTTCGGAATGAATGATCCCCTTTTGTGGTGAAGATTGACCATTAGATGAACCTCATTTGCAGCTTATCAAGTTTTATCTTAATCTTTTGGCTTTACCCGTCTGAGGTATGTATCTGGACGAACCGGTCGTAACAATCGCATAGGTGCTCCCTTTATGTAACAGCCCAGAAACGACGCTCGAGAGGGTTCCCCTTTTATTCCGTCGTCGTCGTGTGATTATTTGTTTCGCTGCATTCATCATCGCATCATGCGCATCATCAGCATTGCATTGGCACTCTGTTGTCATCATTTTTATAAACTTGCATCTGTTATTTGTTGTCGGTTCTTCCCATTTTTTCGTTGATCGTTTTGCAACCAACCACACACGCATGCTCCCGCGACATGATTAAAATATTGTTTTAAAACGTGTGTATAAAACTTCCTTAGATTGGGTTCAAAGTTGGTGCGCGGTCTTATTATAGTGTAGGTAGGTCTGCTGCCCAATTTCATCGCAATCAGAGTTCGTTTGATACTCGAACGGTCGACCGGAGCGGCGCCTTCATCAGTTTATCTGTGACACATTTTTTGGTTTTATATACTCTGCCACGGGCGGCACCATTTCCCTCTCATTTCAGACCACCACCCCTACACATCACAAGTTTATGCCAGCTAGCCCTCTCCGCTTTCGAACCGTCCGATCGAGATCAAAACGTCCGAAAATGGACTAAATCAGCTAACCCTAGCTACACCTGCTATATGAAGACAACTCCCTCGTCCAATATTAGAACACTAGGCCCTATGCCTTGATTTCTTTGCAGCCGCCAGCCAGCCCCAACCACCGTCGTGCCTTGCTACGGCTCGCAGCAGGCCCGCCAGGGGGCGAGCACGTCTGGCGTCGCCCCGTGCCCCACAGCCGAGTCCCGCACCCTGCTCCAGCCCCACCACTAGGATGCTCCTCTTCGTGCCGCACCTGCGCTGCGCTGCCGGCCACCTGAGCCATGTCACCCGCGTCCTTCGCCATGATGTTTGGCGCCTAGCCTGCTGCGCCTTCGAGCAGGAGTGCTCCCATGCGGTGACCTCAAAGTTGATGGTCCCCGTGCAAGGCACCGATGGCCACATGTGCCTGACCTCACTGCCCCTATCGTAGCGCCTCTCGTCCGACCAGATCCGGGACGGCCGCCCACGGATCTGGCGACCCCCAGCCAACCGTGCCCATCCCCGTGCCTCCGGCCGCAACTTGCCACCGGCTGCCCACCGGCGTGGCACGCCCAAGATGCGACCCTTTACTCAATATGGCACGAGGGCCTCGTCAGGGATAGAAGAGCATCTCATCGTGTCGCAAGAATGGATATCGTTACAAGTACATGTACTGAAATGGAGAGATATATAAATAGAGTTGGCTTACACTCGCCACAAGCTACATCAGAGTCACATCAGTACATTACATATTAATCAGGAGTAAGAGCAGGGTCTGACTACGGACGAAAACAAACGAGAAAAATAAGAACGACGTCCATCCTAGATCGATGAAGAAGAAGAAGCAACTCCAAATGAACAATCCATGCGCTCGCGTCAAGTGCCCTCTACCTGTACCTGCAACCGGTGTTGTAGTAATCTGTGAGCCACAGGGGACTCAGCAATCTCATTTCCAAAGGAATCAAGACTAGCAAAGCTTAATGGGTGAGACATGGTTAAGTGGTGAGGTTGCAGCAGCGGCTAAGCATATATTTGGTGGCTAAACCTACGAGTACAAGAAATAAGAGGGGGAAGATCTACGCATAGCGGACGTGAACTGCAGATGATCAAATGAATGATCCTGAACACCTACCTACGTCAGACATAACCCCAGCGTGTCCTCGATCGAAGAAAGAACTCACGAAAGAGACAGTCACGGTTACGCACACAGTTGGCATATTTTAATTAATTAACTTCAAGTTATCTAGAACCAGTGTTAAACAAAGCTTCCACACTGCCACATCACCGCGGGCGTGGCTTTCCGAAAGATTTAACCCTGCAGGGGTGCTCCAACTAGTCCATCACAAATTACGACAAGCCGCATAGAAATCCTCAATCACGAAGCTCGCGATCTTGTCGGATTTCCTAGTGGAAAACCTCAACTCTGAGATTACCCAAAGCATCACCGGAATCCCGATGCACAAGATATCTCGTTAAAGGTAAAACTAATCCAGCAAGGCCGCCCGGCGTGTCGACGATCCCGATAGGAGCCGCGTATCTCGTTCTCACGACACGACGGATGGAACTAGCTACGGGTGCCAAGCCTCGGGTTTCCCTGTGGTGGCCCCGCAGGCAGACCGTTTGGCACCAACACCATCAGCACTGGCCCCCCCTGTTTATGTAAAATTACTCCTCGGGTTCATCACGCCCTATGCATTTCAATGTTAACAGAATAATTATGTTGGGCAAATGTAGAACCAATGTTGGGCCTTGCCGGACCAGCTTTAATCTAAAACGAATTATCAAGGGGGTCCCCATAACAACCCCGATCGTGTTAGGAGCGCTCATTTATCGAACATAACACCGGTAGCTGATACTAAGGGGGCAAATAGGTGCATTAAATTAAATAGCATTCAATATAGTGATATGAAAAGAAACCCATGTTATCACATGGAAGCAACTGCACCTGCAACTAGCAACACTAATAACATGGTTAAGCAAGCAGTAACATAGCCAATCAGTGGTTTGCTAGGTCGAACAGGTTGAGGGTAATCATGGCATTGTTGAAAGGCTGACATTTACATGTGGTAGGCAACTAGACATGAACGATAGCAGCGATAAAACAAGCATGGCGATGATAGTAATGGTATCTGGGGAAATGGTCATCTTGCCTGAGATCCCGCTTGGAAGAAGAATGACTTCGTGAAGTCGGCAAACCAACGTGGTCGAACGGATTCTCACTTCCGACACGCTTGCGGAACTCTATCCAGGCGAAGCAAACCGGAAACACAAATCAACACACGATATTCACCACACGATGCATAACACATATGATGCATGAATAGTTCAATGATGCAGGCAAGGCATGGCAATTCACCTCACGCAAACACTACACATCAAGTGAAGCTCGATATGCAACGGGTTGCATATCGACGAAACTCCACATTTAATTACTAGTTCACTCCCGTTTAATAACACGACAATATTAAAATGTTGTTAACATGGCAAGGGGTGAAGCACAAATTAAACTACCTATCTAGGCATTTTTAAATGAGGTCGGAAACGACATATAGCATCTCAGAAATGACCACACGTGTTAAATCTTAATTCTGTCCAGATTTGTCCTAATCACATTTTAGGTTTGTTAAACGGCAAAACAAAGTGGTTCACGTGATTCTACTCGTCGTTCTGATCCATTTACCTATATGGCACAACTCCAACAGAGCTACGGACAAATAGCTACGACCTAAACCGTTTTCAACACGTCGACACGCAAACCGAGGTAAATAGCACACTGAACAGTTCTAATTATGCATGAGGGGCTGGAAATTATTAACCTACGTGAAATTCTAGTCAACCTACAAATTTGAATCACTCCGATCCGATGCATGGTTTAAAACTACGGGGTTTTGAAAAATATGCAATTTTTCTGAAATTGGAATAAATCGCTTGACGGGAAAAAATAACCACGGGCCTAATCTACTGCTACTAGGCCGAAACTAAACGGCCAGAACAACTAATATAGGCTGGGGCGGGGAATAGCACATGGGCTCGGGCGAAGGCTGGCCTGGCTATGCAAAAAACAAAATAGGGGATTCTCGGATTCGAAGCCGAGACCCCTTGACTGCAAACGAGAGGAGCTAGCCAGCTCGGCCACTACTGTTGCTTTTGACCTACTGACCTTGGCTGCTACTGATATGGAATACAAAGGCAAGAGCTGACCCTCGAGGCAAATAAAAACAAAGAAAGGAAAACTGGAGCCGTGGGGATTCGACCCTCGGCCTCCTGGCTAGCAGCAAGGGATACAAGCCACTGCGCTACGATTCTGAGTAAGATACAATGGAGATTTTTTTGAAGATAAACATTCCTTCAACAAATCTGCAGTAACAAAAAAACAAAGTACAGAGTCTTCCCCTGCACACGCATAACAGCGCCTTCAGCTGGAGCAACCTGATGGCCGCGGCATGTGTGGTGCGCGCGTGCATCAAGAGTGTGTGTCGGGTGTTGTGGATCTTGTGTGTGTGCTCTCGCACGTGAGGGACATGAGGGGGCTGTGAGTGCAGCGAGCTCATTGCCATGGTGGCTATAGCTGTCATGGGCATAGGCTCCACTTAGAAGACTACTACAGGAAGGAAACGAACCGAAGGGAGGAGAAGAAGGCCGTAGGTGCTCACCTTGCTCATGCACGAAGTCGTTGAGGATGGAGGCAGACGGATCGAAGCGGCAACTCGGGTGGCTCTGGCCTATCCAGCTTTCGCGGCTTGCCGGCCAGCCGGACGCGGCTATTGAGCAAGCTCCGGACATGGGGTGCGGCTGGCCGAGGCGGCGACGACCGGAACGGCGGCGGGGTCGGCTTGGCTCGGGCTCGCGAGGAGAGGTGGAGCGCGTCGCTTGCTGGAGGTTGTAGGAGGCCAGACCATGCGCGGCGCTGTAGCTCCCATAGCCATGGAGTCTCCTCCTCGCAAGAAAAGAAATAGAGGAGATACAAAGGTGAGAGAGGACATGAAAGGAGAGATGAGAGGGGATTCAGCAGGACTCTCACAGTGGGGTAGGACGCCGATGGCCTGGTCGATCTGCTGGTTTGGGACGACGAATTCCTGCGCTGGTTGGATGGGGTGGAGGGATTGGGCTGGCTGGCGCAAAAATTGCGGGAGTGGTCGGCTCGGTCGTGGATCTGGGAGATCCCGAGGTGGAAGAGAGACCCGGCGGCGGCAGGGGAACAAATCTCCTAGAATTTAGGGCTTGGCTGGACACTGCCTGCTATATATAGTAGGTGGTTTGGGTAGGGATCAATTAGTCCATTAGATCATAATCGGACGGTCAAGATTACAAGGGGTTTAGGTCTAGGGTCTATCGCAACCTTTTGATTGAAATCGAATGGTCGAAATTATGAGGTTAGGTAGACCAATGGAGAAATTGATGACGGTTTGCGGTAAAACGGGGTTGATCCGGACCCAACGGTCACGAGCACCAGGTTCGGGTTTTCGGGAGATTTTTGGTCTAGGCTACGCGTAGGGTCGGTGCACTGTGCACAGGGGCTAGGCGGGGATGAGAGGGAGAACGGTCACCCGACAACGTATTTTAGAACACCGATAAAATGTCCGACGATAGACCTCAGACGGTGCCGTTACGGTCGACCGTTCGGGTATCAGACGGACTCCGATCGCGACGAAAATTGACACGCGGCCTACCTATATTAAAATAAGACCGCACGTAAAATCTCAACCCAATCAGAGAAAGTTTTACGCACACTCTTAAAACAGGGTTTTGACGATGTTGCGCGCGCGTGCGTGTGTAGTCGGGCTCAGAACGGACAACGACGTGAACCGGCAACTAACAACGGATGCAAGTTTTGAAAACTGGCGGCAGTGGAGATGCCTATGCAATGCTGATGATGCTCATGATGCGATGATGATGCGACAAATGAAAATACCCACACGACGAAAACGGAAAGAAAGGGGAATCTTCTGGAACGTCGGCATCGGGCTGTCACAACTCTCCTACACTACAAGAGGATCTCGCCCCGAGATCCAAGAATGAAAGGGGGAGAGGATGAGAAAGAACAAGAGGTAAAAACTTAGTCGCTTCTTGGACAAATGAGTGAAAACAATGATCCTTGATGGTTGCAAAGCGATGAGGAGTAAATAGAGAAACAAGCAAGAATTCACGAAAAATTTCGGCAACACTTCGGTTGGAAAATGGGACAAAAAATTCGAAAAGGTAGGAGAATTAGACAATATTGATAACAAACAACCAAAGTAGAGCAAGGGCACACCATGATCTTGATAGAACAACATAATAGACCCAAAAGAGCAACAACACGATGCCTTCGGAACAATAGAATAGGAACTAACTCATACGAAACAAGAGAATGACAACTACTAACTCCAAGGAACTTAGCAAGCATCCTTGCAAGAAGAATTGGATGGAGTTGTTGGAAAACCAACAACGAAAAG
This sequence comes from Hordeum vulgare subsp. vulgare, assembly GCF_904849725.1. Taxonomy (NCBI): domain Eukaryota; kingdom Viridiplantae; phylum Streptophyta; class Magnoliopsida; order Poales; family Poaceae; genus Hordeum; species Hordeum vulgare. The sequence goes on from NC_058519.1 coordinate 297,338,293, forward strand.
AACAAGATAGTGATGGGCTTATGGAGACCTTTTCAAACAACGAGTTGACAACCAGCCACTAATAGAAACAAGATTGGTTGAAAGCAAGATATGAAAGCTTCTTACACCAAGAGGACACATTGAGAACTTGGATTAATGACAAGCACCATGATAGAAACAATCCATAGGAAAAGCTTTAGGTGAAATCCAAACCAAGATAGCTCAAAGAAGAAATCATGGGTTGAAACATCTCATGATCAAAGAATTGGTGGCTTTAATTATCTCATTCTACAAAGGAAGTCTCTTCGAGGCTCCTACACTAACAAGAATGCTATCATACCACCTCAAAGGATAAAGGAAGAACAAATGCACTTGGAAATGCAAGAGAAGAAAACTTGAGGTTCTCCAACAAGAATCTTGAAGAAGACTTGCGAATAAATTAAAACCTTGATGAACCACCATGAAGGACCTACGTATACCAATGAACGATGCAAAGATATGAAGGTAGAAAGAATATGATTATGACCTGCAAAGTCTTCGATGAAGCTTCACGAAGAGAAACTTGAGAAAACTTGGCATTCCAGAAAGAAAAGATAAGAACACTTGAGAAAAAGGAATTGATCTCATGAGCTACTACGGAAGAAAGATTCAGATTACGATGAACAAGAATAAGAATTATGTTATGCTTATCCTTCATCAAGTTTAATTGATGACAAGCAACGGATTTAGCATACCACTTATTCTTCTAGAAATGAATCTTGAAGAGGCAGAAAGATAAGCACCACTTGAGGCAAATTCACAATTTAATGGGAAGACCACGAATTAATGGAGATACATGAGAATGAAGAGTTCATGAGCCACCTGAGAGAAAACTTGAACAAGGCGCTGGAATAAACGAGAGACGAACGAAGAAACAACAATTGAGAAGAATTGAGGATGAAAGCTGAAAGCTGAGAACGAAGAATCTTCTCGAATGATGTCCTTGGGAGGATCGAGAATGAAAACAACTCAGAGAAGCACCGAATAGCTAGAAATGGATTCTCATGATTGGAACAAATGAGAGGATAACACGAAGCTGAGATGACAATCATGGAACAAGACTGAGAGAAACACCCCTTCGAATAGCAAGCTGAGAATGATAACGAGAACAACACCAAGAATTAATGAGACACTCGGGAATAAGGAAGAATGCAAGGTTGAGCCAAATATGAGAACTAATTCAAATAGATCTTGAATAAGTAATATGACTGATGGAAATCATACTTACGTCATAGTTGAAAAGATTTGGAGATCTCCGAGAAAACATTAAAAGAGCTAGGTAAGATCCTGGGAAAGAACTTGTGGGTTATGGGCCCACTCAAAGAAACCACCATTAGAAAAATTGCTAGAAAAAGAGAGATATTGCATCGGTACAAAGAAAACTAGATGAGATTAGCACCTCGAAATAATAAAAAGAGTTGAAAACACGAAACTACTGAGATATCTTCAACACACCGGATAAAAAGGAGATGAATGAATAACAGGATAGGCTGATAAGAATCTCCAACATAGGAAGAATTACAAGGATGAATAGGATATGAAGACACGGATAATTAAATTAAATTCACCGGAAAAGATAACAAGAATGAATAAAGAGGAACATGAAGCTCGCAAGAATCTTCACAATGAATCATCGGCTACGAAAGGAAGACGAGATAGCGGAAGCGTCACTGAATAAGAAGACGCTTGGATGAAATCCAAACACTGAAGAAAAGGGCGGGAGGGCGGGCAAAAACAAAGATAACCTGGGGCAGATGAGATGAACTCCGGAATAAAAGAGAGAATGATCTGCACAAATTAGAGAATATTGAATCCACTTGCAGAGAAACCCACCGGTTAAAAAGGAATTAACATGACGACTCCGGTTGACAAGAATTGATAAGACAATTGATTGAGCAAGAATTTGCATTCTCACATATAAATATGAAAACACCTCTTGGAAAGATCTGAAATCACCACTTGACATCGAAGCACCTGAATTGCCATATTTCAACAAAACAAAGGGTGCGGCTTATGAAACAAGCCAGAAAAAACTCATGAGAAAGATTTTCGTTCGATATTTTCGTGGACAGGATCGCACGGGCTCGATTTTACAGTAGCCATCAAGTGCAAGACAGTGCACCCGACATACGAAGCGCCCCCGAGTCGTAGCAAGCTACAAGGACTCTTTAAGACACAACGTGTACCGCTGTAAGTCAACCGTGAACAAACGAATCCACTAGATGTCGAACCCCAACCTAACATCATGTATTTGTTGGAAGATTGTCCTATAAGCAACTACTTGAATTCCCACCTATGAATTCCCGAAATGTCTGGTCATGCAGTCTGGTGCATGGATACAAGGAGAAATATCACACAACTCCTATACTAACCCGTCACCTGTATCACATCCGTCAACACACGACCAGAATCTCAGACCTTCATCTACTACAGACCCTCGTGATCACAACTATACAAAGTATGGCAGTACTCCCGAACAATCTGCACCAGTACTTGGGACATCGGGGTTATCTCGCCACTACTAGTATTGAAGCAATTACGAACATCCTTCGTTTTGAGATACTAAGAAATCTGAATGATAACGATGTGCTCCAGAATCCTGTGGAGCTCAACTCCCGTGAAACTCAAAGCGGATAGAAGGCACCAAGACAGAACTCCGTCACATCGGCATCATATAGATTCCAAAAATATCCGCGTGATCCTAAAAAATTTTGAGTGAGAAGAGGAGTAGAGTAAATTATTACGCAAGATTCCTCACCAGTGCATAGAAGAGGAGAAAAAAGAATCCTACTCTCCGATATATAACTAAGACTCAAATAATTTTTTGCTAGACTCGACTCGGCCAAGTTCGATCAATCAAGGGGGCTCCTAGGTCGGTACGGCTTTGATACCAACTTGTCACGCCCAAGATGCAACCCTATCCTCAATTTGGCACGAGGGCCTCGTCAGGGATAGAAGCACATCTCGTCATGTCGCAAGAATGGATATCGTTACAAGTACATGTACTGAAAAGGAGAGATATATAAATAGAGTTGGCTTACACTCGCCACAAGCTACATCGGAGTCACATCAGTACATTACATATTCATCAGGAGTAAGAGCAGGGTCCGACTATGGACGAAAACAAACGAGAAAGGTAAGAACGACGTCCATCCTTGCTATCCCAGGCTGCCGGCCTGGAACCCATCCTAGATCGATGAAGAAGAAGAAGAAGAAGCAACTCCAAATAAACAATCAACGCGCTCGCGTCAAGTGCCCTCTACCTGTACCTGCAACTGGTATTGTAGTAATCTGTGAGCCACAGGGGACTCAGCAATCTTATTTCCAAAGGTATCAAGACTAGCAAAGCTTAATGGGTGAGACATGGTTAAGTGGTGAGGTTGCAGCAGCGGCTAAGCATATATTTGGTGGATAAACCTACGAGTACAAGAAATAAGAGGGGGAAGATCTACGCATAGCGGACGTGAACTACAGATGATCAAATGAATGATCCTGAACACCTACCTACGTCAGACATAACCCCACTGTGTCCTCGATCGGAGAAAGAACTCACGAAAGAGACAGTCACGGTTACGCACACAGTTAGCATATTTTAATTAATTAACTTCAAGTTATCTAGAACTAGTGTTAAACAAAGTCTCCACGCTGCCACAAAACCGTGGGCACGGCTTTCCGAAAGATTTAACCCTGCAGGGGTGCTCCAACTAGTCCATCACAAAATACCACAAGCCGCATAGAAATCCTTAATCACGAAGCTTGCGAACCTCAACTCTGAGATTACCCAAAGCATCACCGGAATCCCGATGCACAAGATATCTCGTCAAAGGTAAAACTAATCCAGCAAGGCCGCCCGACGTGTCGACGATCCCGATAGGAGCCGCGTATCTCGCTCTCAGGACACGGCGGATGGAACTAGCTACGGGTGCCAAACCTCGGGTTTCCCCGTGGTGGCCCCGCAGGCAGACCGTTGGGGACCAACACCATCAGCACTAGCCCCCCCTGTTTATGTAAAATTACTCCTCGGGTTCATGACGCCCTATGCATTTCAATGTTAACAGAATTATTATGTTGGGCAAATGTAGAACCAATGTTGGGCCTTGCCGGACCAACTTTAATCTAAAACGAATTATCAAGGGGGTCCCGTAACAACCCCGATCGTGTTAGGAGCGCTCGTTTATGGAACATAACACCGGTAGCCGAAACTAAGGGGACAAAGGTGGAACAAAACACCAGGGTAGAAAGGCCGAGCCTTCCACCTTTTACCAAGTATATAGGTGCATTAAATTAAATAGCATTCAATATAGTGATATGAAAAGGAACCCATGTTATCACATGGAAGCAACTACACCTGCAACTAGCAACACTAATAACATGGTTAAGCAAGCAGTAACATAGCCAATCATTGGTTTGCTAGGTCGAACAGGTTGAGGGTAATCATGGCATTGTTGAAAGGCTCACATTTACATGTGGTAGGCAACTAGACATAAACGATAGCATCGATAAAACTAGCATGGCAATGATAGTAATGGTATCTGGGGAAATGGTCATCTTGCATGAGATCCCGCTTGGAAGAAGAATGACTCCGTGAAGTCGGCGAACCAACATGGTCGAACGGATCCTCACTTCTGACACGCTTGCGGAACTCTATCCAGGCGAAGCAAACCGGAAATACAAATCAACACACGATATTCACCACACGATGCATAACACATATGATGCATGAACAGTTCAATGATGCAGGCAAAGCATGGCAATTCACCTCACGCAAACACTACACATTAAGTGAAGCTCAATATGCAACGGGTTGCATATCGACGAAACTCCACATTTAATTATTAGTTCACTCCCGTTTAATAACACGACAATATTAAAATGTTGTTAACATGGCAAGGGGTGAAGCACCAATTAAACTACCTATCTAGGCATTTTTAAATGAGCTCGGAAACGACATATAGCATCTCAGAAATGACCACACGTGTTAAATCTTAATTCTGTCCAGATTTGTCCTAATCACATTTTAGGTTTGTTAAACGGCAAGACAAAGTGGTTCACGTGATTCTACTCGTCGTTTTGATCCATTTACATATATGGGACAACTCCAACAGAGCTACAGACAAATAGCTACGACCTAAACCGTTTTCAACACGTTGACACGCAAACCGAGGTAAATAGCACACTGAACAGTTCTAATTATGCATGAGAGGCTGGAAATTATTAACCTACGTGAAATTCTAGTCAAGCTACAAATTTGAATCACTCCGATCCGATGCACGGTTCGAAATCTACGGGGTTTTGAAAAATATGCAATTTTTCTGAAATTGGAATAAATCGCTTGACGGGAAAAAAATATCCACGGGCCTAATCTACTACTACTGGGACGAAACTAAACGGCCAGAACAACTAATATACGCTGGGGCGGGGAATAGCACATGGGCGCGGGCGAAGGCTGGCCTGGCTGTGCAAAAAACAAAATAGGGGATTCTGGGATTCGAAGCCCAGACCCCTTGACTGCAAACGAGAGGAGCTAGCCAGCTCGGCAACTACTGTTGCTTTTGACCTACTGACCTCGGCTGCTACTGATATGGAATACAAAGGCAAGAGCTGACCCTCGAGGCAAATAAAAACAAAGAAAGGAAAACTGGAGCCGTGGGGATTCAACCCTGGGCCTCCTGGCTAGCAGCAAGGGATACAAGCCACTGCGCTACGATTCTGAGTACGATACAATGGAGATTTTTCTGAAGATAAACATTCCTTCAACGAATCTGCAGCAACAAAAAAACAAAGTACAAAGTCTTCCCCTACACACGCATAATAGCGCCTTCAGCTGGAGCAACCTGATGGCCGCGGCATGTGTGGTGCGCGCGTGCATCAAGAGTGTGTGTCGGGTGTTGCGGATCTGGTGTGTGTGCTCTCGCGCGTGAGGGACATGAGGGGGTTGTGAGTGCAGCAAGCTCATTGCCATGGTGGCTATGGCTATCATGGGCATCGGCTCCACTTAGAAGACTACTACATGAAGGAAATGAACCGGAGGGAGGAGAAGAAGGCCGCAGGTGCTCACCTTGCTCATGCACGAAGTCGTCGAGGATGGAGGCAAACGGATCGAAGCGGAAACTCGGGCGGCTCTGGCCTGTCCAGCTTTCGCGGCTCGCCGGCCAGTCGAACGCGGCTATTGAGCAAGCTCCGGACATGGGGTGCGGCTGGCCGAGCCGGCGACGACCGGAACGGCGGCGCGGTCGGCTTGCTCGGGCTCGCGAGGAGAGGTGGAGCACGTCGCTTGCTGGAGGTTGTAGGAGGCCAGACCTTGCGCGGCGCTGTAGCTCCCATAGCCATGGAGTCTCCTCCTTGCAAGAAAAGAAACGGAGGAGATACAGAGGTGAGAGAGGACACGAAAGGAGAGATGAGAGGGGATTCGGCAGGACTCTCACCGTGGGGTAGAACGCCGATGGCCTGGTCGATCTGCTGGTTTGGGACGACGAATTCCTGCGCTGGTTAGATGGGGTGGAGAGATTGGGCTGGCTGGCGCAAAAATTGCAGGAGTGGTCGGCTCGGCCGTGGATCTGGGAGATCCCGAGGTGGAAGAGAGACCCGGCGGCGGCAGGGGAAGAAATCTCCTAGAATTTAGGGCTTGGCTAGACAGTGCATACTATATATAGTAGGTGGTTTGGGTAGGGATCAATTAGTCCATTAGATCATAACCGGACGGTCTAGATTACAAAGGGGTTTAGGTCTAGGGTCTATCTCAACCTTTTGATTGAAATCAAATGGTCGAAATTATTAGGTTAGGTAGACCAATGGACAAATCGATGACGGTTTGCGGTAAAACGGGATTGATCTGGACCCAACGTTCACGAGCTCCAGGTTCGGGCTTTCGGGAGATTTTCCGTCTAGGCTACGCGTAGGGTCGGTGCACTGTGCAGAGGGGCTAGGCGGGGATGAGAGGGAGAACGGTCACCCGACAACGTATTTTAGAACACCGATAAAACGTCCGACGCTAGACCTTAGACGGTGCCGCTACGGTCGACCGTTCGGGTATCAGACGGACTCCGATCACGACGAAAATTGACAGGCGGCCTACCTATATTAAAATAAGACCGCACGTCAAATCTCAACCCAATCAGAGAAAGTTTTACGCACACTCTTAAAACAGGGTTTTGACGATGTTGCGGGCGCGTGCGGTCGGGCTCAGAACGGACAACGACGTGAACCGGCAGCTAACAACGGATGCAAGTTTTGAAAACTGGCGGCAATGGAGATGCCGATGCAATGCTGATGATGCTCACGATGCGATGATGATGCGACAAATGAAAATACCCACACGACGAAAACGGAAAGAAAGGGGAATCTTCTGGAACGTCGGCATCGGGCTGTCACACGGCGTCGCCTTGCTGCTCGAGTGGGAGTGCTCACAATCTACGCGAGCCAGCGACAAGTGAGCCATGGCTCGACCCCGGTCCAGCTCGCCCCACCATGTGCCTCTCCTCTGGCGCAGCAGCGCTCTAGCCCACCCGCCCCACGTCTTCGCGAGGCCCGCATCGCCCTCAGCTCACCACCGTGCCCCGGTCGCGTTGACCAGGCCCGACCTGTCTCCCTAGGTGAGCACACCCCCGCTAAGCTGCACCCTTATGCATCTTATAGTTGTTCCATGCTCAATAGATTCGGCCTATAGTAGTGTTTTTTTCAGTTCGGCGATTTTTTCAATTACCAAGGAATTTCTATTTTCATATTAAGTCATCATTTTAGTAAATTAATAATTAATTACGTGTGCATCTCATGAAAATATATTAGATATGTTAACTATGTAGAATTTTGAGTAGATTAATAATATCCAACTCTCACACATGTTAAAAATATATAAACGTGTTGTTTCCATTGTTTTGGGTGATGCTATATTAAAGATGATTTAATTCTTATCAAATTAAATGTGCATCAGATTTTAAAACTTTGTACATGAAAAATGCTTAGAATTTTGTGTAGTTTCTTGATATCCAACTTTCAACCATGTTAAAAATATTTAACTTGCTCTTCTCATTTAATTCGCATGAATGCCATGTTAAAATTACTTACTTGGTAACTAATTAACCATAGCTCTGATTAAAATGTTTTATATATGTAACTTGGCTAGAAAAATGTGTAGAATAACATGTTGGCATTTATTTTCCTGTTTCACAACTCTAAAATTGTGTTTTAGGTAGCGGGGACTTTCCAGAATTGGTATTCGTTGTTCTGGCCTCACTTAAAGTGACGTAGAACTTTAGCTAGTTTCATAATATCTTGTTACATCCATGATTAACATGTTGTGGCAGTCATTTGCATGCATTTGCATTTGTGTCATCTCATCTTGTATTGGTCATATATTTTAGATCGTAGCTCTGTTTCAAATAATTTATATATGTAAGTCGACTTGAATGACGTGTAGATTCACATGGTCCACCTTAGTTTGTTGTTTAATAAATCTAAAATGTGTTTAGTACATATCTCGAACAATTTCGAAATTAACAACTCGGGTCATTCCGGAAATGCTATTTGTTGTTTCCGACCTCATTTAAAATTCCTAGATAGTGTAGTTTGTTTATGCTTCACCTCTTGCCATGTTTAAGAACATTTAGTATTTTCGTGTACCTAAACGGGAGCGAATTATGTATGCCAAATATGGAGTTTTGTCAATATGCAATTCATTTAATGTGTAGGAATAAATTGTTGTTTTTTGTCGTGTCGTGCATAATTAAATGGACATGAATCATATTTTATCATGCATCATGTCATGAATATGTGTGGTGTTATTGTGTGTTTACTGTTGTTCCGGATTGTTTCTTCTTGATAGAGTTCCGATCCACTTCAGAGGGTGAGCATTTGTTCAACTACGTTGGTTCATCTACGTCATCGATTCGTTTTTTCCAACCGGGATCACAGGCAAGATGATCATTTCCCTAGATACCATTACTATCAGTGCCATGTTAGTTGTCTCGTTTCTTTTGCTATTTCTCACTTCCTACCACTTAAATGTCAGCCTCCCAAAATTGCAACAAAAAGACTCTAAGCCCCTCCACAACCCAGCAAACCCTTGTTTCGCTATGTTACTGCTTGCTCAGCATTATTATAGCGTTGCTAGTTGCAGGTGCAGATGCTTCCATGTGAAAAAATGGATTCCTTGTTATATCACCATATTACTTCTAATTAATTTAAGGTTCCTATATACTTGGTAAAAGGTGGAAGGCTTGGCCTTCTAGCCTTGTGTTTTGTTCCATCTTTGCATCACTAGTTACTTGTGTACCCGTGTTATGTTCCATAACTGAGCGCTCCTAACATGTTTGGGGTTTTTATGGGGACCCCCTTGATTTTCATTTTGGGTTAAAACCCTTTAGGCAAGGTCCAACATTGGTACTATATTTGCTCAACATAATAATACTGAACTCCCTTAGTAACGCATAGGGTGTTAACATTACCCGTGGATTAATTCAGCACAATACAGGGGCCAGTGGTGATGGTGTTGGTTCCAAACGGGTTACCTGCGGGGCCACCGCGAGGCAAGTCGAGGTTTGGTTTTACTCATAGCTAGACCCATATAGCTGTGCCCTACGAACAATATACACGGCTCCTATCGGGATTGTTGGCACGTAGGGCGTTCTTGATGCTTTTTTACTCTTATCAAAGGTCTTGTGCACTGGGATATCGGTGATACTACGGGCTATCTCAAGGTTGAGGTTTTCTCTCGAGGGCAGATTGTGGTAGTTTGTGATGGACTAGTAGGAGCACCCCTACTGGGTTAAATATTTCTGAGAGACTTCCTCGCATTTATGTGGCAATTTTTAAACTTGGTTTAACACCCGGTCACTTCAAACTTGAAGTACACTTAATTAAAATATGCCAAATGTGTGCATAACTGTGGTTGTCTCTTCTTGCAAGTTCTGCATCCAGAAGAGGACACGGTGGGGTTATGTTTGACTTAAACAGATGTCCAGGATCACTTCATGATGATTATTAGTTCACATCCATTCATATATAGCTCACCCCCCCTTTATTCTTGTACTCGTAAGTTAGCCACTCAAATAAATGTTTAGTTGCTTGCTGCAGCCGCACCACTTAACCATAACTCACCCATTATGCTTTGCTAGTCTTGATACCTTTGGAACTAAGATTGCTGAGTCCCTTGTGGCTCACAGATTACTACAACTAGAGTTGCAGGTACAGGGGAAGTGATACTTTGACATGAGGGTGATGATTATTCTATTTGTAGTTTCTTCTTCTTCTTCTTCATCGATCATAGGATGTGTTCCTGGCCGGCAGCGTGGGATAGCAAGGATGGACGTCGTTCTTTTATCGTTTGTTTTCTTCCGTAATCAGACCCTACTCTTCTATATGATGATTGAATGCATTGTTGTATTGACATGCTCATGTTGTAGCTTGTGGTAGTGCAAGCCAATTACATATACTCATCTCTTCTGTACATCTACTTGTAATGATATCCATTCTTGCAAAACGACAAGATGCACTTCTATCCCTGTCGTGGCCCTCATGCGAAAAACAAGGATAGTATTGCATCTTGGGTGTTACAAGTTGGTATCAGAGAAGTACCGAGCTAGAAGCTCCCTTGATTGATCGAACTTGGCCGGGTCGATTCTAGTGAAAAACTACTTTGAGTCTAGTTATATATGGCAGAGTAGGATTCCTTTTACTCCTCTTCTATGCTCTGGTGAGGAATCCTGATGTAAGAATTTTAATTCTTCTGCTCTTCTCACCCAATTTTTTTTAGGATCATGCAGGTATTTTGTAATCTATTTGATGTTGATGTAAGGGGGTTCTGACTTGGTGCCTCCTGTATGACTTGATTTCTTCCAGGGAGTTGAGCTCTAGGGGATTCTTGAGCACATTCACTAGTAGAAAAAGGGGCTTCCGTCCGAGCTCAATTTACACATTAGTCCCGGTTCCATTACAAACCGGGACTAATGTTAGCATTAGTCCCGGTTCGAACGGCAAGGGCGCCGGTCGGTCATTAGTCCCGGTTCAAAAGGGACCTTTAGTCCCGGTTCATGTCTCGAACCGGGACTAAAGGGTTTGGAGGCTTTAGTCCTGGTTCGTGTCTTGAACCGGGACTAAAGGGTAGATCTTTAGTCCCGGTTCGAGACACGAACCGGGACTAAAGGGGTTTTGTATTTTTGTTTTTTCCTGTTTTTATATTTTATTTCTGTTTGTATTTTCTGTTTTAAATTGCTTATATCTTTTAGGATATTTAATTTTTTTGAGTGATTCTTTTTGCATTAGGTTCAAAATTTTGTCTAGTTTCTGTTTGTGCAATTAGTTTTTAAATTTGAATGGTTTAAATTTGAATTTGTTCAAATTTGCTTCAAACCCAAATTGTGAATAACTTGAGTTTACAAATAGTTTTTAATTTAATTCTTTTTTCTCCTAGTCATCTGTTAGATTGTTATCACAGTAAGATTTATTTGGTTATTTTTAGAATAACTTAAATTTGGATTTTAATTAAAACAATATTGTTTTGCTTATATAGTTGTTTTAGTCATTTAATTGTTGTTTTTTATTATTTTTAGTTAGTACTTTTTTGTATATTTTAACATGTTATAGTATGGTGCATATTGAATGCATAAAAAGTCTGGAATTAAAATCATTTTGATAAAATGCCTTTGTACACGAAGTGCATCCAGTTTTTATCGTAACTCTCTCAACTTTTTAGCACATGCGATGTGGGTGAAACTCTGATACCATGCCAACTTTCAACCTTTTCAGAGTTCATTTGTAGTGCTTTTCAATTTTAGGGTTAATTAGCTCAAAAAAGTAAGTAAATGCATGAAAAATACCAAATGAAATCAGAAAATATTGAAAATTTATGATGTGGCTTTAAATGGTGTATTTTAAACACACAAAAAGTATGGAGTTCAAATAAGTTCAAAAAAATGAAATCCCTTTGCAATAGATGAGTTTTCGTTCGAAACCCTGATACTTCGAAAGAGATTGTTCATTTTGTACACGAAGTGCATCCAGTTTTTGACGTAACCCTCTCAACTTTTTAACACATGCTATGTGGGAGAAATGATGATACGATGCCAAGTTTCAACCTTTTCAGAGTTCATTTGTCGGGGTGTTCAATTTCAAGGTCATTTAGGTCAAAAAATCATTAAATGCATGAAAAATAGCAAATGAAGTTATAAAGGGTCGAAATTTAGGATGTGGCTTTGAATGGTTTATATTGAATGCACAAAATGCATAAAATGTCTGAAGTTGAAATAAGTAAAAAAATAAAATATCTTTCTAGCAGATGTGTTTTCGTCCGAAACCGTGATACTTCGAAGGAGATGGTCGAGTTTGTACACGAAGTGCATCCAGTTTTTGTCGTAACCCTCTCAACTTTTTAGCACAAGCTATCTGGATGAAATGATGATACCATGCCAAGTTTCAACATTTTCAGAGTTCATTATAGTTCTTTTCAATTTCAGGGTCATTTAGCTCAACATAGCAAAAAAAGTTAGAAAGGGTTAACTCTGGCTTGGTTAACCTTAGTTGTGATTCTGGCGGGGACGGTGCTAGCAAATGTAGTCGACGGGTATGATTGGACTCTTGGCTAAAGGGGGATTCTGAAATTTTCAAACTCTACCCTCCCTCGACCGTCTTTTTTAGTTTTGTAGAAAATAAACAAAAATGCTAAAATCTTCAAAAAATAAAATCCTTTGAGATGTAGTTAGGTTTTAGTGCCTAGTTGGTATACAAATTTTGAGATATGAATTTTGACCATTTTTTGAAAAAAGGGGAAAATGTAAAACGGCCATAACTTTTGCATACGACGTCAAAAAAAGTTTAATATATAAAAAATACTAGAGAAAATTGGGAATCGTTTTCGCCGGGGCTTGCCTAGTGAAGTTTTCTCACATGCTCAAAATTCCAAATGTAAAAAAAGTTATGGCAAAAAGAAGTTTTTTCCACAAAAATAAGAAAAAATAATTTTATTTAAAATCTTTAGGTTGTTTTCATTGAAATTCACTATTATTAGTACTTATTTTGTTTATTTTAAGAATTGTTTGAATTCAAAAAATTAAATCATGTGACATGACATCAAACCCTAGGTTGTTTAGGATTGATAGCTTACTAGTGTTAGGAGAACAACAAGTGCAGACTTGGCAACTAGGGGCGATAGAACCAGGAAGTTAAGCGTGCTCGGGCTGAAGCAGTGAAAGGATGGGTGACCGGCCGAGAAGTTAGACGATTTGAAATGAGTAATCTACGCTAGAGCAGTGAGGATGGGTGATTAGAGATTAAATTGTCAAATAAATCAAAGATTTAAAAATTGAAATAAAACATAAAAACAAATCAAAGAATATTCAAAATAAAATTTGAAAAATAAATAAAAAGGTACCTTTTTGGGTCAAACAAACAAAATAAACAGACGGGTCCTTTAGTCCCGGTCCGTGTTAAGACCCGGGACTAAAGGGCCTGCCCCTGAGGGTGCTCCGAGGCGCCCACGTGGAGCACCTTTGGTCCCGGCTTGAAATGAGTAATCTACGCTAGAGCAGTGAGGATGGGTGATTAGAGATTAAATTGTCAAATAAATCAAAGATTTAAAAATTGAAATAAAACATAAAAACAAATCAAAGAATATTCAAAATAAAATTTGAAAAATAAATAAAAGGTACCTTTTTGGGTCAAACAAACAAAATAAACAGACGGGTCCTTTATTCCCGGTCCGTGTTAAGACCCGGGACTAAAGGGCCTGCCCCTGAGGGCGCTCCGAGGCGCCCACGTGGAGCACCTTTGGTCCCGGCTTGGAACTGGGCCGGGACTAAAGGTTAGGCCTTTAGTCCCGCCCCTTTAGTCCTGGTTGGTGAACCGGGACTAAAGCCCCTTACGGGCCGGGACTATAGGCCATGTCCCTAGTAGTGATTGTTATCATTCAGATTTCTTAGTATCTCAATACGGAGGATGTTCCAAATTGCTTCAATAATAGTGGTGTAGAGAGGAGCCTGGCCTCCCTAGTACTCGTGGAGTGGGTCTGGATGTACTGCCATGGTTGGTATCATTGTGATTATGAGGGATCGAGATAGATGAGTTTCTGAGACTCTTGTTATGTGTTGACGGAGGAGTTACATTGGAGCGTAGTATCATGTTAGGAGTTGTGTTAGGTTTTGCTCCTTGTATCCATGGACCTGATTGCATAACAGGAAAATTTCGGGAGTTCTTAGGTGGGCATTCAAGTAGTGACCTTGGAATATCTTCCAAGAGATGCATCACGTGAGGTAGGGGTTCGACATCTAGTGGGTTCGTTTGTTCACGGTCTTTCTTACAACATTTCTCGTTGTGTCTTAAAGAGTCCTTGTAGCTTGCTACGAATCGGGGACACTTCGTATGTTGTGTGCACTACCTTGTACTTGACGGCCACTATAACATAGAGCCCGTGCGAACATCACCACAAGAATATTAGATGAAATCTCTCTCATATTTGATTTCTAGCTTGTTTCCTAAGCCTCATCCTTTGTTTTGTTCGAAATATGGTAATTCAAATTCCTTCCATGTTGAGTGGTGATTTCATATCTGTTATAAGTGGTGGTCTTATATTTACGTGGAAATTGCTAATTCCTTTGCTCAATCAAGCTGTCTTATCAATTCTTTTCACCGGAGCCGTCATGTTAATTCTTTTCCAACCGGAATGCTTCTCTTCAAGTTAATTCAATCTTCCCAATATTTCTTCCAGAGTTCATCTCATCTGTCCCAAGTTGTCATTGTTTTCCCCACCATGCGGCCCTTTTTCTTTAGTGATTAGATTATTTTTCAAGTGTCTTTCTTTCCAGTGTTGCTTCCTCTATCTTCTCTTCCGTGTTGTATCCATTGATTCATTGTGAAGTTACTCAAGTGCTAGGTTCATTATTCTTCATTCTTCCTTTCTTCTACGGTGGATTCTATTCTACCTCGCGGTGTTCATAATATCCATTCATTTCGTCAATGGTTTCCCATGTTGGAAATTCTTATCCAAACCTCTCTTGTTTATTCATCACTCTTTCTATTCTATCTGGAGTACTGAAGATATCTCTGAAGATTTGAGTTTTTATTCAAGTTCTTCAATTATTTCGAGGTTCTCACCCCATCAAGTTTTCAATTGTACCGGTGCAATATCTCTCTTCCTAAGAAATTGATTCAATGGTGTGTTCTTTTGAGTGGGCGCATAACCCATAGGTTCTTCTCCAGGATCATACCTGGCTCTTTTAATCTTTCGTGGGATCTCTAATTCTTTTCAAGTGTGGCATATTCCTTCTCAAAGATCTATTCGAATTAATTTTCATCGTTGGCTCAACCTTTCCTCATTCATTATTCCACAGTGTGTCAGTAATTCATGGTGTTGCTTCTCGTCGTCATGCTTAGCTTTAAATTCTGAAGGAGTATTTCTCTTAAATCTTGGATCATTCTCTTGAAGATTCATGGTTTCAGTTTCGTGCTATTGTCTTGAATTTTTTCCAATCATGAGTAATTCCTTCCATATCTATCCAGTGCATTTCAGAATTGTTTTTATTTCTCGATCCTCCGAAGGCCGTCATCTCACAAACTTTGTATGTTCTCAGCTTTGATTCTCAAATTCTTCTCAAGTTTTCTATTAGGAGGATCATAGTTTCTTCGCTATCCTAGAGTCAATAATAAATTGGTTATTATTATATTTCCTTGTTCATGATAATCGTTTATTATCCATGCTAGAATTATATTGATTGGAAACTCAAATACATATGTGGATACATAGACAACACATTATCCCTAGTGATCCTCTAAAGTACTAGCTGGTTGATAAAAGATCGTCAAGGTTTCCTAACCATAGACATGAGATGTTGTTCGATAATGGGATAACATCATTTGGAGAATGATGTAATGGACAAGACCAAAACTATGAATGTAGCATATGATCATGTGAGTTTATTGCTACTATTTTCTGCATGTCAAGTATTTGTTCTTATGACCATGAGATCATGCAACTCTCGGACACCGGAGGAATACCTTGTGTGTATCAAACATCACAACGTAACTAGGTGACTATAAAGGTTCTCTACAAGTATCTCCGAAGGTGTGTGTTGGGTTGGCATGGATGAAGACTGGGATTTGTCACTCCATGTGACGGAGAGGTATCTCGGGGCCCACTCGATAATACAACATCACAACAAGCCTTGCAAGAAATGTGGCTAAGGAGTTAGTCACGAGATCTTGTATTACGGAACGAGTAAAGAGACTTGCCGGTAACGAGATTGAACTAGGTATAAAGATACAGACGATGAAATCTCGGGCAAGGAACATACCGATAGACAAAGGGAATAGTATACACGATAGATTGAATCCTTGATATCGTGGTTCGACCCATAAAGATCTTCGTAGAATATGTAGGAGCCAATATGGACATCCAGGTCCCGTTATTGGTTATTGGCCACAGAGTGTCTCGGTCATGTCTTCATACTTCTCGAACCTGCACGGTCTGCACACTTAAGGTTTGATGAAAGTTGTTCAGAGTCTTGGATGAGATCCCGGTCGTCCGGAGGAGCTACAAAATGGTCCGAGGGTAAAGATTTATATATGATAAGTCATATTTTTGGCTACCGAAAAAGTTTTGGGTTTTTCCGGTATTGTACTGGGAAGCTTCTAGAAGGTTCCGGAAACTTTTGGAGGAGTCCGGAAGTGCTCCAAGGGTTCCACCATGTCCCAAAGGTTTGCATGGGCTGAAGGGAGATGTCGTGGCCTCATTCGGCCAAGCGCACAAGTCCCTCAAGGCCCATGCAATTGGGAAAGGTGGGAAGTTCACCTTTGTATGGAAGGGGAGTAAGGGGAATAGGATTCCACCTCCTCTCCCCTTGGGTGCGCCCTAGGGCTTGGAGGGGCTATTCCCCACACCCCTCCACCTATATATAGAGAGGAGGGTGTTGGAAATATGCCCTATAGACAATAATAAATAGGTCATTATTATATTTCCTTGTTCATGATAATTGTCTATTATTCATTCTATAATTGTATTAACCGGAAACCATAATACATGTGTGAATACATAGACTAAAACATGTCCCTAGTGAGCCTCGAGTTGGTAGCTTGTTGATCAATAGATGGTCATGGTTTCCTGACCATGGAAACTAGATGTCGTTGATAACAGGAACACATCATTAGGAGAATGATGTGATGGACAAGACCCAATCCTAAGCATAGCACGAGATCGTGTAGTTCGTCTGCTAGAGTTTTTATAATGTCAAGTATCATTTCCTTAAACCATCAGATTGTGCAACTCCCGGATACCGTAGGAGTGCTTTGGGTGCATCGAATGTCACAACGTAACTAGGGTTGGAATTATGCCCTAGAGGCAATAATACATATAGTTATTATTATAATTCCTGTATCAAGATAATCGTTTATTATCCATGCTATAATTGTCTTGAATGAAGACTCATTTACATGTGTGGATACATAGACAAAACACTGTCCCTAGCAAGCCTCTAGTTGGCTAGCCAGTTGATCAAAGATAGTCAGTGTCTTCTGATTATGAACAAGGTGTTGTTGCTTGATAACTGGATCACGTCATTAGGAGAATCACATGATGGACTAGACCCAAACTAATAGACGTAGCATGTTGATCGTGTCATTTTGTTGCTACTATTTTCTGCGTGTCAAGTATTTGTTCCTTTGACCATGAGATCATATAACTCACTGACACCGGAGGAATACTTTGTGTGTATCAAATGTCGCAACGTAACTGGGTGACTATAAAGATGCTCTACAGGTATCTCCGAAGGTGTTCGTTGAGTTAGTATGGATCAAGACTGGGATTTGTCACTCCGTGTGACGGAGAGGTATCTCGGGGCCCACTCGGTAATACAACATCACACCCAAGCCTTGCAAGCAATGTGACTTAGTGTAAGTTGCGGGATCTTGTATTATGGAACGAGTAAAGAGACTTGCCAGTAAACGAGATTGAAATAGGTATGCGGATACTGACGATCGAATCTCGGGCAAGTAACATACCGAAGGACAAAGGGAATGACATACAGGATTATATGAATCCTTGGCACTGAGGTTCAAACGATAAGATCTTCGTAGAATATGTAGGATCCAATATGGGCATCCAGGTCCCGCTATTGGATATTGACCGAGGAGACTCTCGGGTCATGTCTACATAGTTCTCGAACCCGCAGGGTCTGCACACTTAAGGTTCAGCGTTGTTTTATGCGTATTTCAGTTATATGGTTGGTTACCGAATGTTGTTCGGAGTCCCGGATGAGATCACGGACGTCACGAGGGTTTCCGGAATGGTCCGGAAACGAAGATTGATATATAGGATGACCTCATTTGATTACCGGAAGGTTTTCGGAGTTACCGGGAATATACAGGGAATGACGAATGGGTTCCGCGAGTTCACCGGGGGGGGGCAACCCACCCCGGGGAAGCCCATAGGACTTGAGGGTGGCGCATCAGCCCTTAGTGGGCTGGTGGGACAGCCCAAAAGGGCCCTATGCGCATTGGAAGAAAATCAAAGAGAAAAAAAAAGAGGAGGAGGTGGGAAAGGAAAGAAGGACTCCACCCACCAAACCAAGTAGGACTCGGTTTGGGGGGAGTCCTTCCCCCCTTTGGCTCGGCGGACCCCCTTGGGGCTCCTTGAGCCCCAAGGCAAGGTCCCCCATCTCCCACCTATATATATGGAGGTTTTAGGGCTGATTTGAGATGACTTTTCCACGGCAGCCCGACCACATACCTCCACGGTTTTTCCTCTAGATCGCGTTTCTGCGGAGCTCGGGCGAAGCCCTTCTGAGACGAGATCATCACCAACCTCCGGAGCACCGTCACGCTGCCGGAGAACTCTTCTACCTCTCCGTCTCTCTTGCTGGATCAAGAAGGCTGAGATCATCGTCGAGCTGTACGTGTGCTGAACGCGGAGGTGCCATCCGTTCGGCACTAGATCGTGGGACTGATCGCGGGATAGTTCGCGGGGCGGATCAAGGGACGTGAGGACGTTCCACTACATCAACCGCGTTCACTAACGCTTCTGCTGTACGGTCTACAAGGGTACATAGATCACTCATCCCCTCTCGTAGATGGACATCACCATGATAGGTTTTCGTGCGCGTAGGAAAATTTTTGTTTCCCATGCGACGTTCCCCAACAGATACGATCAACATGGAGATGTTCACCATTGATGACTAGTCCGTCTCACGTGATGATCGGACACGGCTTAGTCAATGTGGATCATGTATCACTTGGATGACTAGAGGGTTGTCTATCTGAGTGGGAGTTCATTAAATAATTTGATTAGTTGAACTCATTATCATGAACATAGTCAAAAGGTCTTTGCAAATTATGTTGTAGCTTGCATTCTAGCTCTACTATTTTACATATGTTCCTAGAGAAAATTGAGTTGAAAGTTGATAGTAGCAAGTATGGGGACTGGGTCCGTACACTGAGGATTGTCCTCATTGCTATGCAAAAGGCTTATGTCCTTAATTCACCGCTGGGTGTGCTGAACCCCGAGCGTCGTCTGTGGATGTTACGAACATCTGACATACACGTTGTTGATAAATACGTGGTAGTTCAATGCGTAATGCTTAATGGTTTATGTAAGTGCATCTAGTGCCCATAGTGATTTTGGTGGTTTGAAGACTTATAGGTTAAGTAACCAATGTGTTTATAATTGTACACATGCTCTATAAGTCGCTGAGGAGTTTGAGTTATACGATGAATATCGACCCCTAAAAATGTATATCTTCAGCTAAAGAAATTGGTCTTATGCTGAAGATTTTGATCGCGAATATATTGCGATGAAATTGATATTCCTCATGAAGATACTGAAGATGAGGAGCTCGGCGTGCCCTGAAGAAAATCAATCCCAAGACTTTGAAGTGTGAAGATTTATTCAATTTGTTTCATTTTCTTCATTATTGAGTCATAGGAACACCATACTGTTAAAGGGGGTCAAGGTAACACTACGGGATGAATTTCCTCATGATGGTAACCCAAGCCTAATCCTACAAAATCCTCAAGTCAAGAATATGACAGACATGTGGACTCTCACAGTAGAGAGTCCTGACCGTTGCTGCGATTAGCGTCACCTCACCGATCTTATCCACACCAACGGTCATAATATTTAAGGGCATTTATGTCAAATATTTAAGGGTTAAGATCTTTGGATTCATCATTTCACACGTCCTCAAATTTACTGTTTATGATTAAATTATTGTATGATGAAATTGATATCATATTCTTCATGTTTGAAGCATAAGAGATGGTAACCTGCACTAATTCATCTACAGGAGGACAAACCCAAGAGCACTGAGTGGGTTCTTGATAGTGGTTGCACACACCACATGACTGGTGATAAAAGCTTGGTGATGAATATGCCACTGACTCCATCACCACTGAAGCATATCGCATATGCTAACAAAGGTTAAAGCAAGGTATCGGGACTTGGCAAAGTGGCTATTTCCAAGGACAGGCACATGGACAAAGTGATGCTTGTTGAATCCCTTGGGTTTAACCTCATCTCAGTCTCAATGCTTTGTGATCTTGATATGGTTGTTATCTTTGGAAAATATAGATGTGTAGTCATCATGGAATATGACAGATCCAAAGTCTTCGAAGGTGTTAGGAGAGGAGATTTGTACATTGTTGATTTTTTCACAGGTCCTCAACTAGCCACATGTTTACTAGCAAAAACCTCAGAAGCCTGGCTATGGCATCGAAGACTTGGTCATGCAGGCATAAGGAACTTGCACACGCTGGCGAAGAAAAAACATGTCATTGGCATCGAATCAGTCAAATTCCTCAAGGACCACCTCTGCGCTGCTTGTGAGTCTAAAAAAATGACGAGATCCAAACACCCCTCGAAGGCCATCATGACTATTACTCGTCCGTTTGAATTGCTTCACATTGATCTATTTGGACCTACTCATTATGATACTCTAAGAAATGCAACATCTTTATACGGCTTCGTTATAGTTGATGATTATTATAGATATACTTGGGTGCAGATCATTCTGTATTAAACTGAAGTGCCAGAAGTCTTCAAACGAATTTCCTCAAGGGCCTCGACGAACTTCGACGTCAAGATCAAACACATCAGGAGTGATAATTGGACAGAATTCAAAAACACTGGTCTTGATGATTATCTTGATGAACTTGGTATTACTCACGAATTGTCTGCTCCTTATACTCCACAATAGAATGGCGTCGTCGAAAGAAATAACAGGACTCTGGTTGAAATGGCATGGACCATGCTTGAAGAATATCACACTGCTCGTCGTTTCTGGCCTGAAGCAATCAACACTGCATGCCACATCATCAACAGGGTATATCTTCACAAATTCCTCAAGAAAACCTCATATGAACTCCTCGCTGATAAGAAACCCAATGTAAGTTATTTCAAAGTCTTCGGTGCAAGATGTTGGATTAGAGATCCTCACCATAGCTCAAAATTTGCACCTAAAGCACATGAGGATTTTAGGCTTGGTTATGGAAAGGATTCGCACACCTACAGAGTCTTCAACACCCATCACAGCATGGTTGTTGAAACTGTAGATGTGCGGTTCGATAAAACTAATGGCTCGCAAAGAGAGCAATTGCCTCCTGTACCAGATAAATTATCTCCTAAGGAAGCAATCAAGTTCAAAGCTACTAAAGACATCGTTCCTACTAAGGAAATTGTTGAAGAAATCATTCCTAGCACTCATGAAATTCGAGAAGGTGCTCCTGAGGAAATTGCTGCAGCGAAAATTCCTCAGCCCAGACAAACTCCTCAACTAGCTCATCCAAGGATTGAAAATGAAGTAGAACTTGACGAAATCCTCGATGACATCAACGCGCGAGCCATGAAGATGAACTTCTTCAATTCAAGCTAAATGACGTGTGGGAACTCGTCAAACGACCAGATCCTCGCAAGCAGAATATCATCGACACCAAGTGGATTTTCTGAAACAAGCAAGATGAGGATGGTCAAGTGGTGAGGAATAAGGCACGACTTGTAGCCCAAGGCTACACACAGGTTGAAGGAATTGATTTCGATGAAACTTTTGCACCTCTTGCTAGACTTGAAGCTATTCGAATTCTACTTGCTTATGCTAATCATCATAACATTACTCCATATCAAATAGATGTGAAAAGTGCATTCCTCACTGGTAAGCTTAAGGAAGAAGTATATGTTGCTCACCCCCAGGTTTTGAGGATCCGAAGAATCCATACGAAGTCTTCAGACTCAAAAAGGCAGTCTATGGCCTCAAGCAAGCCTCTCGGGCGTGGTATGATACATTGAAGTAATTCCTCAGGAAGAAAGGCTTCAAACCTGGTTCACTCAATCCAACTCTTTTCACAAAATCCTATGACAATGAACTATTTGTGTGCCAAATATATGTCGATGACATCGTATTTGCTTGTACTGACAAACGCTACAGTGATGAATCTTCTTACATGATGAATGAAGAATATCAGATGTCTATGATGGGGGAGCTGAAATTCTTCTTAGGTCTTCAAATTCGTCAACAACGCAATGGCATCTTCATATCACAGGAGAAATATCTCAAGGATGTTCTGAGGAAATTCTACATGCATGAACGCAAAGGCGCCAACACTCCCATGCCTACCAACGGCCACCTCTTCACTGACGAAAATGGTAAAGAGTTCGAACAGCTGGTATATCACTCGATGGTTGGATCTTTATTGTATCTATGTGCATCTAGGCCAGATATAATGCTTAGTGTTTGCATGTGTGCTTGTTTTCAAGGAAAACCGAAGGAATCACACCATAAGGCTATGAAGCATATTCTTCGATGAAAGTGCGTTATATCGACTAGAGGGGGGTGAATAGGAGATTTTTAGAATGTCATCGCTGAGGAAATTCCTTTTGAGGAAATTCCTCACTGATGAATAACTTACAGCAGAAACAACAAAGGATTAGGGGTGCAAAGTAGTACTACAACAGTTTTCTAGATGAGGAATATGAAAAACAGTTTGCAGAGTACGCAGGCATAGAGTAAGCAGGTGAGGATTAACAAGTATGATCAATTTGAGGTTGAGGAAATTCAGAGAAAGTCTTCAGCAAATTCTTCAGATAGAGAAAATGAAAATCTTCAACATACAATATTGAGGAATTGAAAGAGTTGAAGAAATAGAACCCGTATCACAGTGAAGACAGTGGTTGATGACCCAGTTCCAACTGCTGTGACAGTCGTACATCTCGTTTAGAGCAGCTTGGTATTGAAACCAAAAGACACACAATCCCGGGACACACAGTCCCTACCGTATTCTCCTTGAGCTAAGGACACAGTCCTCACCCAACACTCGTGGTAAGTCTTGAGGCAGACTTCCAAACCCTCACAAACTCGGTCACCCGGTGATCCATAATTGACTACTGGATTTCTCTAGACCATGACGCATAACCGTCTGGAGGATGCACAATCCTCAAAGGTAATAGGCTTCAGTTCCACACAGGAACAAATTCTTAAGTGATGCTCAATCACTTGGTTTTTGGCTTGTGGTTTGGTGTTTGGGGTATTTCCTCACTGATGATTAACTTTCAAAGACTCTGAGGAATTTGGGTTGCTCTAAATGACAAGTGTCAGTTTCTAGCAGAGTAGCGAACCAGCTGATGGTTGTGGGGGCGGCTATTTATAGCCAGGGAGCATCCCGACATGATTTGACATAAATGCCCTTAAATATTATGATTGTTGGTGTGGATAAGATCGGTGATGTAGCCCGAATTGCGGCAACGGTTGGGACCCTCGATTGTGAGAGTCCTCACGTCTATCATATTCCTCACTTCAGGCTTTTGTAGGATTAGCCTTGGGTTGAGCATCATGAGGAAATTCATCTCGTACTCTTACCTTGACCCCCTTTAAGAGTACGGTGTTCCTATTACTGAAGAGTGAAGAAAATGAAACAGAAAGAATAAATCTTCACGCTTGAAAGTCTTCTAATCGTTTTTCTTCACGACACACCGAATTCCTCATCTTCAATATGTTCATGAGGAATATCAATTTCATCGCAATTTCTTCGCGATGAAAGTCTTTAATAGAAGACCAATTTCTTCAGCCGAACATATAAAGTTTTAGGGGTCGATATTCATCGTATAATTCAAACTCCTCAGCTACTTATAGATCATGTGTACACTCATGAACACATTAGATACTTAACATATAAGTCTTCAAACCACTAAAATCACTAAGGGCACTAGATGCACTTACAATCTCCCAATTTTTGGTGGTTAATGACAATTTGGTTAAGTTTTCAACGGGGATAAAAATATGAAGTGTAAATACTCATTTTGAGGAATTTCAAAATAAGATACTGAGAGACTCCCCCTGAAGATGTGCATAATTTGAGGATTTTGCTTTCCACAGAAAATTCACATTGATGATTTATATCATGGAGATCTCCCCCTGTATCTTGTAAATCATGATACATATGACATATAGTATGAAGAATTTGAGAATGCATGATGAGAAATGGTATCTGATGAATTTCAGCATGCGTGCATTAATATTTTGAGGAATAAGCATGCGAAGAAAAACGTTCAAAAGCGTCAGAGTACCATCGGGCTTAAGTTACAACTCATTACATAAAATACTTCAGAAATACCAGGATTTTGTAACTTAATAAAGTTCATAAGCCCCAAAATATATCCCGCATGAAGACTAACTCTCGGATTTCTCCCCCTTTATCATCAAGTGACGAAAAATGGGACAAAATTGAGGACTAACGCCCCATGAAGACTTTCACTTCTTAGCTGATGAAGAAGATGCGTGAGGATTCTTGGCGACGAGCTTCTTACTTGGGCCTGTGGCAGTATCTTCTGTTTCTTCATCAGATTCTGCAGTGGGGAATGAAGAAAAGGAACTGCCCTCAAGGTCTTGAGCTGGAATTGGCTTGAATTTCTTCTTGTGAGGCCACGACCAGTCGAAGTCCTGAGTGAACTCCAATTCATCAAGTTCTTATTGAGTCTTCAGATGAGCTAGGGTGGCCCAGGTATGATCAAACACCTCATGAAGATAGTAGTGACCTTTCTTCACTGCATTCTGGGTCTCATTGAGGGTTTTCACAATGGCACTGAATTGACGTTTTACCCATTTGTGATTCCGATCGACCTTCTGATGAAGACTGAGGAGTAGTTCTCTGTTGTTCATTATCCTTGCAGCAACAGGCCTAGGCGGATCCTGAGTTGTAGTGTCATCATATGAGGAATATGCTTCTAGTTCGCAAAACTGGCCGTCAAGGGGCCGACTTCCTTCATCGATGACAGATTTGGCTTGTCCTTCAATAGGCTCAAGGGACGTCTTGCTGACTCTGATCGGAGGCAGATATCCAATGTGATTGTTGAAATCAGCATGATAGTTGATGCATGACCGTTGTCTGATGAATCTTATGATCCACGGATCATAAATCCTCATGTCAAATGGCGACATTGCATTGTCAACCAAAGTCCATAGGAAGGAATCATGAAGATTTATTGGTATGCACTGGATGATGTTGAAGAGGATATTCTTCATGATGCTAACTACATCTTCTTCGTCATCATGGCCTTTTATTGGAGCAATGACACTGCACGGGATCCTGTAGACGGTGCGTGGTTTATACTTCA
Source organism: Hordeum vulgare subsp. vulgare (assembly GCF_904849725.1). NCBI lineage: Eukaryota > Viridiplantae > Streptophyta > Magnoliopsida > Poales > Poaceae > Hordeum > Hordeum vulgare. The sequence continues at coordinate 297,363,884 of NC_058519.1, forward strand.
AGTCTTGAACAAGAAAGCGAGTCCATGGATGTTGATTCTTGGTCAGAGGCTTCATGAGGACTTCCATCAGTTTGTTGGGAAGCTCCCATTCATCATACTGGAGCACAGCTTGTCCTGAGGGAATTGAAATTGGAAGCACTCAAAGCATTTCAGTGGCAGGAGCTTTGTAATGAGTGTGCTGAGTCATCCAGTCCAGCACCCAAGTGTTGATATCCTTCGGGTCTTGAGAGATATGCAAAGTAGCATAGAATTGAAGAATGATATCGATGTTACAATCACCTATATCAATGCTGAGAGGCAGCAGTCCAGCTTCATGAAGAACATTGAGGACTGGGGCGAAGCAAGGAATTTCTTCCATCTCAACATGAGGAATATGCTTGTGCTGAAATATTTTATTCCTCCCACAGAGCACATAGGAATAGTAGTTGAGCTGAGTCCTTGTCCAAAATTTCCTGTGCCTAATGCGAAGCTTGTCATAGGGATTGTCGCCGATGAAATACATCCGTTCTTCATAGAACGCTTCCTACTGAAACTTTGTGTTCTTCGAGAAGAGCTGATTTTGCTTTGGTTGAAGATTATGTTGTTGTTCTTGAGGAGATACTATAATTGTTGTTTAAGTGTTGACCACAACAATAGCAGTTTTGGTATTGGTGCAGGAACATTTTCTTCAGCCTGTTCCTCAGGTTGAGGATTTTCTTCATATTGAGGGTTTTCCTCAGGTTGAGGATTTTCCTTAGGTTGAGGATTTTCCTCCGGATGAGGAATTTCCTCATCTTGAGGAATTTACTTGGAGGAGGAGGCAAAATCATCAGCTGTTGCAGCTCATCCTTGAGCAGGTTCATCAGACGTCTTGTGAGGAATGATGGACTCAGGAATATCATCAATTTGAATTTCCTCATCCATGGTTTCTTTAGATTCATCATCTTTCATTTCCTCATCTTCTTCCGGAATGACATAGTCAATTCCGAAGGGAATCAGTGAGTATGATGGAGCTAGCTTCAGAGGCACAACATCCACTGGAGCAGTTTCATCAAGTGTCTTGAGGCGCTTGGCCTCTGATGATTCTAAGGTCAAGGAAGCTTTCCTTTTCTTTGCTTCTTTCTCAACAACCATGGTTTTCTTCACATCTCATGCAGACGGAACCATCTTCTTCACCTTTGAGAATTTAGGTGATGGAATTTTCTCTTCAGGAGCTGGTGCAGTATCAGTCCTGGGAGTTTCCTCACCTGAAGCATTTTCTTCAACTGGAGCAGCTTCATCAGCTGGAGTGTCTTGAGGTAGTTCCTCAATTATAGGTTCATCAGCTCGACTATCTTGAGGCATTTCCTCAACAAGAGGTTCTTCTTCTTCATCTTCCTTTGTCAGCTGAACAGAATAGTTGGACTCAGGCTGCTTTGGTTTTACTGGAGGAGCAGCCTTCTTGTTATATTCATCAACTACATTAGTTGCAAACTTGAGGAAATTTGACTTGAGACTTTGACAATCCGATAGTTTTGTGTACTTGTCAGTCAAAGTCTTCAGTTCAGCTTGGGTGGACACAAGATCTTCACGCGTCAGGTTGAGGAGATTCTGCCTGAGGAATTTCTCCTTCTTCAGTTTTGCAGCCTTTGCTTGCTTGGCTTGCGTCTCTTTCCATTTGGCCTCATTGATGAATGTGGCCACTATATGACTAATACCTGGGGGAAGCTTCAAGTCATCAATGAGGGTGTTTGGATCTTCATACCAGACATTGATGAACTCCAGCAGAACCTTGGGATCCATGGCAAGAGGAATAGTGTTTCCTGAAGCTTGTGCAACTCGTTCCTGCTTGTTTTTGATGATGGCTTGAAGAGTTTCATCATCAAATTCATCACTTCCTTCTGATGCAGAAGGGACATTGATGACTTTGTTTGGGCTGGGCATGATGCCCCTTCCAGCAGCCATTTTAGTCTTCAAGGGTGTTGCTGAAGATTTTGTCTCTGAGCTCGTGGTAGATGGTACAGAGGAGCTGAAGTGAACAGGTTGTTGCTTGATAATCTACTTCTATTCAGGCTTTGAGGCCTGTGTAGCTGTTGAAGGTTTTGGCGCAGGTGCAGCTTTCTCAGGCAATTGCTCTTTAAGCTTTGAAGTCATTGGTTTCTTTGGCACAGACTTCACTTGAGGAATATCTGTTTTAGAAGTTTCAGCAGTAGAAGAGGTTGCTGCAATGGCAGCAGCAGATTGCTGACTGAATTTCCTCACTGCAGTGCTTTCGTGTGAAGTTTAGACAAGTCTTTGTCTTTCTCCTCAGGGTAATCCTCAATTGTTTTGATGCTTGAGGGATGTGCAACCTGATGATCACCAAGAGGAGGCCTTTTGCAAGGTCGCTTGAGGGAGAATTTCTTTGCATATTTTGGAGTGACAAAGCGATATTCCTTCCACTCCTTAGCGCACCTGCATTCTATTTTCTGAAGCCTAATTTTGAGCTTCGGCATAGGTTCTTGCTCATTTGGCATACAATAATCAAGATATATATCCTCAGGGATATCAATTGCTCATTTGTCATTTGTCATCATCCATTTTCGTCAACTGATGCTTTTGCTGAGGAATTTGCACTCTTGAAGATTCTGATGACACTAGCAAAGTTTCTTCGAGGAACGCTGCAAATGAGTTAAGTTGATGAGAACCTAGAGATTCATCAACTGACATTTTGTACCTATGAACAGACTATAGGTGCAAGGAATTTGGAGAGGTCATATGCGTTCTTAGATTTCAAGAAATTGAAATTTTAAAAGTTGAGGAATTTGACCAGTGGGTTGAGAAATTTGTCTAAGCATTTTGATCTTGGGTTCCAGAGTTGTGCAGATTCGAAAATGTGCACAATTGAGGAATCACATGAAGAATTTTAGTGGTTTAGTGAAATTCATCAAGTGTTTGAGGAATTGAGTGTGCGAAGCTGATAGACACTGAGGAAAAACAGATTTCTCGAATCTAAGGTAAAATAGCAGATCGAAAGGGAAAGTAAAATAGGATTTTAATTACCCTATGTCGCGAGCACGAAGTATACAGACAGTAACATTAAGATTCTCTTCGGTTCGAGTCTGCCGCACCCTAACTTGGCGGCAGAAGACAACTACGGCGGCGACGGATGTAGATGTTCCGCTTCCGGTGTGAGTTCGGCGACGGAGAGGTTAAGGCAGTGAAGAGGTTCCTCGCCGGCGACGAGATTGCTAGCGGTGGCGGTAGGTTCTTGCTTGAGGTGGACAGAAGGACGAGAGGACGAAGAGTTTTAACAGAAGGGGTAAGGACGTATTTATAGCTCAGGTGAAAACTGTCCGGCCAAAACTTTCGGACCGAACTACCCTTGCCCATTCGTCTCTGCATGACACATGTAGCCTAAGATTAAAGCGGTGCAGATCGTGCTTATCAGATCATGGGAAGTGGGGTTTGAGTTACTGTGTAACAATATAAAATTCATTTTTGAAGATTTGAGGATTTCGTTGCAAAATGCTCAGCTGACAAGGACATAGTGAGGATTTTTAACAAAGTTTCAAGTAGAACGCATGTGAAGAATTGAATAAACTAGGTTGAGTATAGCATAGAGGGGAGTAGGGTCCGATCGCATTCACTTAGATGAAATATCAAATTGAAGAATTAGCTATAAGTGAATGATGTTGAGGACTTTGAAATCACAGTCTATATATATATATATATATATATATATATATATATATATATATATAGGCGAATGAAAATCATCAAGTGTTTTGAAGATTTTTAAGATTTTGAAAAACTTGAGGATTTTGTGACAAAGCGTCAAGTTGATGAATTTCAACTTTGAAGAAAAACAGCTTGAAGAATTTCAAAGTTTGGTGGTGGTGTGACCGACCGTTTAAGAATGATGATTTCAAGCGCCGCGTACAATTGTCGTAGGGCCCTAAGAACCAAATTCTTCATTAATTTCCTCACGCTAAGAGTGATATTCTTCATTGTTTGAAGAAAATTGAATGTTCATGTGTTGCACATCTAAGTCATCAATTTTGCATAAGTGTTAGGATGTGTGCATGTTTTTACAAAACATTTGAAGATTCCAAGATATTTAGCTTAGACCGCAACTTGCAAAACCTTTTCTCATCCAAGGGCTTAGTGAGGATATCAGCTAGTTGATCGTCAGTCTTCACATGGTCGATGATGATATTGCCCTTGAGGACATGGTCCCGAAGAAAATGATGACGAATCTGGATGTGCTTAGTCTTCGAGTGTTGTACTGGGTTGTAAGCAATCTTGATTGCACTCTCATTGTCGTAGTAGAGAGGCACATTCTTCATGTTGATGTCATAGTCCTTGAGGGTTTGTTCATCCATAGCAATTGAGCACAACATGATCCAGCAGCAATGTACTCATCTTCGGCAGTGGAGAGAGAAACGCAGTTCTGCTTCTTTGAGGACTAGCAGACTAATGATCTTCCGACGAAATGACAAGTGCAAGAAGTTGACCTGTGATCCACACGGTCACCAGCATAGTCAGAATCTGAATATACCACAAGATGAAGATTTGAGCCCTTGGGGTACCATAATCCTAGTGTTTGTGTGTGAGCTAAGTATTGAAGAATATGCTTCACATCCTTATGGTGTGATTCCTTCAGTTTTGCTTAAAAACATGCACACATGCAAACACTAAGCCTTATATCTAGCCTAGATGGACATAAATACAATAAAGAGCAATCATTGAGCGATATACCTGGTGATCGAATTCTTTACCATTTTCGTCAGTGCACAGGTGGCCGTTGGTAGGCATGGATGTCTTGCGCCTTTGCATTCGTGCATGTCGAATTTCCTCAGAACTTCCTTGAGGTATTTCTCGTGTGATATGAAGATGACATTGCGCTGTTGACAAATTTGAAGACATAAGAAGCATTTCAGCTCCCCCATCATAGACATCTGAAATAATTCACTCATCATGTAATCAAATTCATCACTGTAACATTTGTCAGTATAGCCAAATATGATGTCATCGACATATATTTGGCACACAAATAGTTCATTGTCACAGGATTTTTCGAAAAGAGTTGGATCGAGTGAACCAGGTTTGAAGCCTTTCTTCATGAGGAATTCCTTTTATGTATCATACCACGCCCGTGGGGCTTGCTTGAGGCCATAGAGTGCCTTTTTGCGTCGGAAGACTTTGTCCGAATTCTTCGGATCCTCAAAACCTCAGGGGTGAGCAACATATACTTGTTCCTCAATCTTACCATTAAGGAATGCACTTTTCACATCCATACTATATAAGGTTATGTTATGATGATTGGCATAAGCAAGTAGTATTCGAATAGCTTCAAGTGTAGCAACAGGTGCAGAAGTTTCATCGAAATCAATTCCTTCAACCTGTGTGTAGCCTTGGGCCACAAGTCATGCCTTATTCCTCACCACTTGACCATCCTCATCGTTCTTACTTCGGAAAATCCACTTGGTGCCGGTGATATTGTGCTTGGGAGGATCTGTTCGTTTGACGAGCTCCCACACGTCATTTAGCTTGAATTAAAGAAGTTCATCTTGCATGGTATGAATCAACTCAGGTTCCATGAAAGCCTCAGCAACTTTTGAAGGTTCTGTTATAGACACAAAAGAAGAAGGCCCACAAAATTTAACTAAGTGTGAAGCGTTTGAGCGAGTGAGAGGACCTGGCGCGTTGATGTCATCGAGGATTTTGTCAAGTTCTACTTCATTTGCAATCCTCGGATGAGCTGGTCGAGGATTTCGTGTGGGCTAAGGAACTTTTCTGGAGCAATATCCTCAGGAGCATCTTCTTAATTCTCATCAGTGCTGGGAGTGATTTCTTCAGCAATTTCCTCAGTAGGAACAATGACTTCAGTAGCTTTGAGCTTGATTGCTTCCTCAGGAGATAATTTATCTCGATCAGGAGGCAATTGCTCTCTTTGTGAGCCATTAGTTTCATCGAACCGCACATCTACAGTTTGAACAACCTTATTGTGATAGTTGTTGAAGACTCTGTAGGTGTGCGAGTCTTTTCCATGACCCATCTTAAAACACTCATGTGCTTTAGGTGCAAACTTTGAGCTATGGTGAGGATCTCTAATCCACACTTCGAAATAACATACGTTGGGTTTCTTGTCAGTGAGGAGTTCACATGAAGTGTTCTTGTGGAATTTGTGAAAATATACCCTGTTGATGATATGTCAAGCAGTGTTGATTGCTTCACGCCAGAAGTGATGAGAATTCTAATTTTCTTCAAGCATGGTTCGTGCCATCTCAACCAGAGTCCTGCTCTTTCTTTTGACGACGCCATTCTGTTGAGGAGTATAAGGAGCAGACAATTCGTGAGTAATTCCAAGTTCATCAAGATAATCATTAAGACCAGTGTTTTTGAATTATATCCCATTATCACTCCTAATGTGTTTGATCTTGACGCACTTGAGGAAAATCGTTTGAAGACTTCCTGCACTTCAGTTTTATAAATAATAATATGCACCCAAGTATATCTGGAATAATCATCAACTATGACAAAGACGTATAAAGATGATGCATTTGTTAGAGTGGCATAATGAGTAGATCCAAATATATCAATGAGAAGCAATTCAAATGGACGAGTAGTAATCATGATAGTCCTCGAGGGGTGTTTGGATCTGGTCATTTTTCCAGACTCACAAGCACCGCAGAGTTGATCCTTGAGGAATTTGACTGATTTGATGCCAATGAAATGCTTATTCTTCGCGAACGTGTGCAAGTTCATCATGCCTGCATTACCAAGTCTTCGATGCCATAGCCAGCCTTCTGGGGTTTTGCTAATAAGCAAGTGGCTGGTTGAGGACCTGTAGAAAAATCAACAATATACAAATCTCCTCTCCTAACAGCTTCTAAGACTTTGGATCTGTCACATTCCATGATGACAACACATCTATATTTTCCAAAGATAACGACCATATCAAGATCACAAAGCATTCAGACTGACATGAGGTTAAACCCAAGGGATTCAACAAGCATCACTTTGTCCATCTGCCTATCCTTGGAAATAGCCACTTTGCCAAGTCCCAATACCTTGCTTTTACCTTTGTCTGCATAAGTGATTTGCTTCAATGGTGATGGAGTCAGTGGCATATTCATTAGCAAGCTTTTGTCACCAGTCATGTGGTGTGTGCAACCACTATCAAGAACGCACTCAGTACTCTTGGGTTTGTCATCCTACAGATGAATTAGTACAGCTTACCATCTCATATGCTTTAGACTTGAAGAATATGATATCAATTTCATCAGATACAAATTTCATCATAAACAATAGATTTGAGGACGTGTGAAATGTTATCATTTCATCAATGTTAGATTGCGTCCAATCAAGTATTTTCCTCAGGTCTCTCGCAAATTCTTCAGATGATGATTTTCATCTGGAGACCTAACCTGCAGAAGTTATTAGTTTAATTTCTTCACCACCGACATCTAAAGGGGTGGTAAAGAGTTCATCATCCTGCGAGCACCATATGAGAAAGGGGGCATTGAAGCTAATGCACTTCTCTTAACAGTAGGGGGTTAGAGTACTCAAATGAACAGGCAGAGAAGTTCTTTGAGGATTTATGAACATAATTATTTGAGGAGTAATGATCATATTCATCTCCCTTGTAATTTCCCTGCATATCAGTAGCATTATCACGAGTATGAGCATAGTTTTGACCAGTTGAGGATTTTGATCCTCTTGAAGACTTTGGTCCTCCTGAGGAATTTGATCTGGGGTTCAGATTCTTCAAAGGTGGTGTCATGAGGGCATTCACCTGAAGATTTTCATGGCAACTTTTGGGAACCCAGATTTTCCTAAGGGGTGGTCCATTCCTGCAGCTAGTTCCAACATATCGAGCAAATACTTCACCAGATTGATTTTTGAACAGTTTATAGTTCGAGTCAAATGACTCATCTGAGGAATAGGATAATTCAGATGCAAAGCTTGCTAGATTGGATGGATCAATATGAGGCCCTTTAGTAGCGACCCATGAGGTTTTGGGATACTGCTCAGGTTTCCAGTATGATCCATCAGCATTCAATTTCCTTTCAAAGTCAATTCCTTCTTTCCTCGGGTTCCTATTCAAAATCTTCTTTTTGAGCACATCGCAAAGGGTTTGATGCCCTTTGAGACTTTTGTACATGCCTATCACATACAATTCCTTCAGCCCTACATTTTCGTCACTGAAATTTGTGGTTTCCTCAAGTGAGGAATTTGATACCACATGAGCAGTTGAAGAATTTGTAGCAATAGAAGCATTTGATGATTCTGGTGCAAAATTGGCAGTTTCACGTTCGATGCATTTAAGACATGGTGGAATGAATTCAACCTGAGGGGCACTGATCTGTTGAGCGAGAAATGAATCATTTTCCATTCGAAGATCATCATGAGACATCCTCAACTTCTCAAGATCAAATTTCCTTTGAAGGAATTCATAGGAAAGTTTCTCATGATCAGCCAGGAGTGTGCCATGACGATCTTGAAGATTATCAAATCTGGACTGAAGACTTTTCATATCTTCAGTGAGGATTTGGGTAAGATTCATTTCATCATTCAACAGGTCATCACTTCTGTCTAGCAGTTTCTGTAGCTTTTCAAGGGCAGTTTGTTGGTTAGTTGCAATGTTGGCAAGTTTACTATAAATGGGTTTTTTATAATCATCAGGTTCATAGTCACTTGAATCAGAGGAGGAAGTGTCATCCGGTACCTTTGAAGCTTTTCCCATGAAGCAATAGGTTGGAGCGAAGTCATCAGCATAGTCATCAGTGTAGATGGCGTTGTCGTTTTCTTCAAAGTTGATGATTGATTTGCTGACGAATGTGGTAGCTACTGCAAGACTAGCCACACCAGATTCTTAGTCTTTTTCAGAACCCTCCTCTTCATCACATTCTTAGATTCTGCCTCAGAATCCATTTCCATGCCAATAAGTGCCCGAGCCTTTCTGAAACTAGTCTTCTTGTGCGATGAGGACATTGAGGATGAGGATTTTGAACATTTCTTCCTTTTCTTTGAGTCATCAGAACTTTCATCCTTGTATTTCTTCTTGTTTGATTCCTTCACCCAACGAGGACAATCAACAATAGAGTGACCTGATTCCTTGCATTTGTGGCAGGTTCTTTTCTTGTAGTCCTCAGATGAAGATTTTGATTTCCTCATATCTCTTCTTGAAGATTTACCAAATTGGCCACGTATTGTAAACCTCTGGAATTTCCTCACGAGCATTACAAGCTCTTGTCCAAGTTCTTCAGGATCACCAATGTTGCAATCCGAGTCTTCTTCTTCAGTTGAGGAAATTGCTTTGGCCTTCAGTGCACGAGGTCTAGAATAGCTTGGTCCATAGATCTCTCTTTTCTTCCTGTTGGAATTCATGAGTATTTAGTCTTTCGAATATATCAGCAGGATCAAGCATCTTGTAGTCTGGTCTTTCTTCGATCATCAGAACCAGTGTATCAGATGATGAATCCAAAGATCTTAGCAGTTTCCTCAGAACTTCATGATCAGTAATGTCTTGAGATCCCAGTGCTTGTAGTTCATTTGAGATGTCAGTGAGGCGATCAAAGGTATCTTGGCAGTTTTCATTGCCAAGCCTCTTGAAGCGATTGAAGAGATTGCGAAGAACATCAACACGAGAGTCGCGCTGAGTTGATATTCCTTCATTGACTTTGGAAAGCCTTTCCTAGATTAGTTTTGCTGAGCCCAAAGCACTCATTCTACAATACTGACCTTTGCTCAAATAGCCACAAATGATATTCTTCGCTTGAGAATCAAGTTGCTTGAATTTCTTCACATCACCGGCAGAGACAGTAGCAGTAATGGAGGGAACACCATGTTCCACAATATACCAGAGATCATTGTCAATTGCTTGTAGATGCATCTGCATCTTGGTCTTCCAGAAGGGGAAGTCCTTTCCTTCGAAAGTAGGACATCCTACAGTAACCTTGATCATGCCTGTAGTCGACATAACTAAAACTCCAGGTGGTTAAACCAAAATCACACAGAACAAGCGAGTACCTTGCTCTAATACCAATTGAAAGTGCGTTATATCGACTAGAGGGGGGTGAATAGGAGATTTTCAGAATTTCATCGCTGAGGAAATTCCTCACTGATGAATAACTTACATCGGAAACAACAAAGGATCGGGGGTGCAAAGTAGTACTACAACAGTTTTCTAGAAGAGGAATATCAAAAACAGTTTGCACAGTACGCAGGCACAGAGTAAGCAGGTGAGGATTAACAAGTGTGACGAATTTGAGGTTGAGGAAATTCAGAGAAAGTCTTCAGCAAATTTCTCACACAAAGACAATGAAAATCTTCAACATACAATATTGAGGAATTGAAAGAGTTGAAGAAATAGAACCCGTATCACAGTGAAGACAGTGGTTAATGACCCAGTTCCAACTGTTGTGACAGTCTTACGTCTGGTTTGGAGCGGCTTGGTATTGAAACCAAAGGACACATAGTCCCGGGACAGACAGTCCCTACCGTATTCTCCTTGAGCTAAGGACACACAGTGCTCGCCCACCACTCGTGGTAAGTCTTAAGGGCAGACTTCCAAACCCTCATAAACTCGGTCACCCGGTGATCCACAATTGACACCTGGATTGCTCTAGACCATGACGCCTAACCGTCAAGAGGATGCACATTCCTCAAAGGTAAAACGCTTCAGTTCCACATAGGAACAAATTCTTCAATGACCCTCAATCACTTGGTTTTTGGTTTTTGGTTTGGTGTTTGGGGTATTTCCTCACTGATGATTAACTTTCGAAGACTCTGAGGAATTTGGGTTGCTCTAAATGACAAGTGTCAGTTTCTCGTGAAGCAGCCAACCAGCTAATGGTTGTGGTGCGGTTATTTATAGCCAGGGAGCATCCCGACATGATTTGACATAAAGGCCCTTAAATATTATGACCGTTCGCGTGGATAAGATCGGTGATGTGGCATGAATTGCGGCAACGGTCGGGACCCTCAACTATGAGAGTCCTCATGTCTCTCATATTCCTCACTTGAGGCTTTTATAGGATTAGTCTTGGGTTGAGCATCATGAGGAAATTCATTCCGTAGTGTTATATCGACCCCCTTTAACAGTACAGTGTTCCTATTACTCAAGAGTGAAGAAAGTGAAACACAAAGAACAAATCTTCATGTTTTAAAGTCTTTGGGTCGTTTTTCTTCAGGACACACCGAATTCCTCATATTCAAATTATTCATGAGGAACATCAATTTCATCGCAATTTCTTAGCGATCAAAGTCTTTAGCAGAAGACAAATTTCTTCAGCTGAAGATATACATTTTTAGGGGTCGATATTCATCCTATAAAGCAAACTCATCAGCGACTTATAGATCCTGTGTACACTCATGAACACATTAGATACTTAACCTATAAGTCTTCAAACCACCAAAAGCACTAAGGGCACTAGATGCACTTACGTTCGATACTTAGCTCACACACCAACAATAGGATTATGGTACCCCAAGGGCTCAAATCTTCATCTCGTGGGATATTTTGATTCTGACTATGCTGGTGACTGTGTGGATCGCAAGTCAACTTATGGGAATTTTTATTTCCTTGTAAGATCATTAGTCTGCTGGCCCTTAAAGAAGCAGAACTGGGTTTCTCTCTCCACTGTCGAAGCTGAGTACATTGCTTCTGGATCCTGCTATGCTCAATTGCTATGGATGAAGCAAACCCTCAAGGACTACGGCATCAACATGAAGAATGTGCCTCCCTACTGTGACAATGAGAGTGCCATCAAGATCGCATCCAACCCAGTACAACACTCGAAGACTAAGCACATCCAGATTCGTCATCATTTTCTTCGGGACCATGTCCTCAAGGGCAATATCATCATCGACCATATGAAGACTGACGATCAACTAGCAGATATTTTCACTAAGCCCTTGGATGAGAAAAGGTTTTGCAAGTTGAGGTGTGAGCTAAATATCTTAGAGTCTTCAAATGTTTTGTGAACACACGCACACATCCTAACACTTATGCCAAATTGATGACTTAGATGTGCAACACACGAAGAATCAATTTTCTTCAATCAATGAAGAATATCACTCTTAGTGTGAGGAAATTAATGAACAATTTGGTTCCCACGGACCTACGATAATTGTACGCGGCGCCTGAAATCATCATTCTTATACGATGGGTCACGCCACCACCCAACTTGGAAACTCATCAAGCTGTTTTTCTTGAAAGTTGAAATTCGTCAACCTCAGGCTTTGTCACAGAATTCTCAAAATTCTCGAAATCTTCAATGCGTTTGATCATTTTCAGTTGCCTATATATATGTATACATATATAGACTCAGATTTCAAAGTCCTCAACAACATTCACTTATAGATATTTCTTCAATTTGATATTTCATCTAAGTGAATGTGACCGGACCCGACTCCCCTCTATGCTATACTCAACCCAGTCTATTCAATTCTTCATATGCGTTCTATTTGAAACTAGTTCAAAATCCTCAATGTGTTTTCAGCTGAGGATTTTGTAACTAAATCCTCAAATATTCAAAAATGAATTTTATGACGTTACACAGTAACTGAACCCACTTCCCATGCTCAGATAAGCACGATCTCAACCACTTCAATCGTGGGCTACACATGTCATGCGGAGACGAACAGGCAAGGGCAGTTCGGTCCTAAAGATTCGCTCGAGCAGTTTTTCACCTGAGCTATAAATAGGTCCTTACCCCCCTCAGTTAAAACCCTTCGTCCTCTCCCCACCTCTCCGCTCGAGCTCAAACCTAGTGCCACCGCTAGCAATCTCGTCGCTGGTGAGGAACAGCTTCACTGCCTTGCCCTCGCCATCGGCGAACTAACGCCGGAAGCGGAATATCTTCCTCCGCCACCGCCGTAGCTGTCTTCTGCCGCAAAGTTAGGGCACAGAAGATCTCAACCAAAGAGCTTCTCTCTTTTACTGTTTGTGTTCATCGTGTTTCTTGCTCAGGGTAGTTAAAATATTATTTTTACTGCCTTTGTTGATCTACTATTTCAGTTTAGATTTGCGAAAACTGTTTTTTCCCAAGTGTCTGACAGCCTCGCACACTAATTCCTCAAACACTTCATGAATTTAACTAAGCCACTCAAAATTCTTCATGAGATTCCTCAATTGTGTGAATTCTCGAATCTACACAACTCTGGAACCCAAGATTAGAATGCTTAGTCAAAAGCCTCAACCCACTGGTCAAATTCCTCAACTTCTAAAATCTTGAATTTCTTCAAATCTGAGAACACATACGACCTCTCCAAATTCTTGGCACTCGTACTCCTAGTAGCACCAGGATATTAGATAGTGGTTCAGTTTCTAAGTGTTAGTAACTCGAAATAAAAGCTACGGGAATAAACGGAGACTAGCTAAAGGCAAGGTGACGATAAGCGTTGGAAGTGTTTCCAAGGTTGATGTGATCAAACATCACACGCTCCCTCTACCATCGGGTTAGTGTTAAACCTAAATATTTGTTATTTGGTGTTTGCTTTGAGCATGAACTTGATTGGATTATGTTTATTGCAATACGGTTATTCATTTAAAGAGAATAATGGCTATTCTGTTTATTTGAATAATAACTTCAATGGTCTTGCACCTAGAATGAATGGTTTATTGAATCTTGATCGTAGTGATACACATGGTCATAATATTGATGCCAAAAGATATAAAGTATTAATGATAGTACCACTTACTTGTGGCACTCCCATTTGAGTCATATTGGTATGAGACGCATGAAGAAGCTCCATTGATGATGGGTCATTGGACTCGCTCATTTTTGAAAAGTTTGAGACATGCGAACCATGTCTATTGGTATAAACACATGAAAAAAACTCCATGCAGATGGATCGTTTGGACTCACTTGATTTTATATCACTTGAGACATGCAAATCATACCACATGGGCAAGATGACTGAAGACCTCGTTTTCTAGTAAGATGGAACAAGAAAGTGACTTGATGTAAGTAATACATTTTGATGTGTACAGTCCAATGAGTACTAAGGCACGCAGTGGATATCATTATGTTCTTACTTCACAGATGATTTGAGTAGATACTAGTACATTTACTTGACGAAACACAAGTCTGAATTATTAAAAGGTTCAAGTAATTTCAGAGTAAAGTTGAAGATCGTCGTCACAAGAGGATAATATGTCTACGATGTGATCGTGGAGGTAAACATATCTAAGTTGCAAGTTTGGTAAACATTTAAGAAAGTGTGAAAATTGTTTCATGTGAAAATTGTTTCACAACTCATGCCACCTAGAACACCATAGTCTGATGATGTGTCCGTATGTCATAGTCGTGCCCTATTATATATGGTGCATACTATGATGTCTCTTATCAAAATACCACTACCGTTTATGGGTTAGGCATTAGATACAACCACACTCACTTTAATAGGGCACCACGTAATTCCGTTGAGATGACACCGTATGAACTATGCTTTAGAGAAACCTAAGCTATTGTTTCTTACAAGTTTGGGGCTGCGATGCTTAAGTGGAAGAGTTTCAGCCTGATAAGCTCCAACTCAAAGTGGATAAATGCATCTTCATAGAAAACCCAAAATAGTTGGGTATACCTCCTATCTCAGATCCGTAAGTAAAGTGTTTGTTTCCTGATACGAGTCCTTTCTCGAGGAAAAGTTTCTCTCGAAAGAATTAAGTGGGAGGATGGTGGAAACTTGATGAGGTTATTGAACAATCACTTCAACCAGTGTGTAGCAGGGCACAGGAAGTTATTCGTGTGGCGCCTACACCAATTGAAGTGGAAGCTGATGATAGTGATCATGAAGCTTCGGATCAAGTTACTACCAAACCTCGTAGGTCGACAAGGACGCGTACTAATCTAGAGTGGTACGGTAATCCTGTCTTGGAGGTCATGTTGCTAGACAACAATGAACCTACGAGCTATGCTGAAGCGATGGTGGGCCCGGATTCCGACAAATGGCTGGAGTCCATGAAATCCGAGAGAGGATCCATGTATGAAAACAAAGCATAGAGTTTGGAAGAACTACTTGATGGTCATAATACTATTGACTACAGATGGATCTTTAAAAGGTAAGACGAACGATGATGGTGAAATGTCACCATTAAGAAAGCTCGACTTGTCGCAAAAATGTTTTAGACAAGTTCAGAGTTGACTACGATGAAGACTTTCTCACTCGTAGTGATGCTGAAAGTCTTTTCGAATTATGTTAGCAGTTGTTGCATCATTTATGAAATCTTGCAGATAGGATGTTAAATATTGTTTCCTCGACGGTTTCCTTGAGGAAAGGTTGTATCTGATACAACTAGAAGGTTTTCTCGATCCTAAAATATGCTAACAATTATGCAAAGCTCCAACGATCCTTCTATGGACTAGAGCAAGCATCTCGGAGTTGGACTATACACTTTCATGAGATGATCAAAGTTTTTGGTTTTATACAAAGTTTATGAGAAACTTGTATTTCCAAAGAAGCGAGTGGGAACACTATAGAATTTCTGATGAGTATATGTGGTTGACATATTGTCGATTGGAAATGATGTAGAATTTCTGGAAAGAATAAAGGGTTTATTGAAAGTATTTTTTAAAGGAAAACCTGGATCAAGCTACTTGAACATTGAGCATCAAGATCTATGGAGATAGATAAAAGTGCTTAGTATAAATTTCAACGAAATGCATGCATTGGCAAGTTTTTGAAGGAGTTCAAAATAGATGGGCAAAGAAGGGGTTCTTGGCTATGTTGTAAGGTGTGAATATTGAGTAAGTCTCAATACCTGACCACGGAAGAAGAAAGAGAAAGGACGAAGGTCGTCCCCTATGCCTTATCCATAGGCTCTAAAGTATGGCATGTTGTATACCGCACCTGAAGTATGCCTTGCCATGAGTTAGTCAAGGGGTAAAAGAGTAATCCAGGAATGGATCACTGGACCTCGGTCAAAGTTATCCTTAGTAAGTAGTGGACTAAGGAATGTTTCTCGATTATGGAGGTGGTAATAAAGAGTTTGTCGTAAAGGATTACGACGATGCAAGCTTTGTCACTAATCCTGATGACTCTAAGTAGTAAACCGGATTCGTATAGTGGAGCGGTCATTTCGAATAGTTCCAAAATGTCGCGTGGTACATGCATCTACAGGATGACATAGAGATTTGTAAAGCACACATGGATCTGACATAGACATTTGCAGCCATTCGGAATAGTTCCAAGACCTCTCTCACAAGAAAGACATGATCAAGCCCAGAACTGTATGGGTGTTAGATTCATTACAATCACATAGTGATGTGAACTAGATTATTGACTCTAGTGCAAGTGAGAGACTGTTGGAAATATGCGCTAGAGGCAATAATAAATAGGTTATTATTATATTTCCTTGTTCATCATAATTGTCTAGTATTCATGCTATAATTGTCTTAACCGGAAACCATAATACATGTGTGAATACATAGACCACAACATGTCCCTACTTAGCCTCTAGTTGGCTAGCTCGTTGATCAATAGATGGTCATGGTTTCCGAACCATGTGCATTGGATGTCATTGATAACGGGATCACATCATTAGGAGAATGATGTGATGGACAAGACCCAATCCTAAGCATAACACAAGATCGTGTAGTTGGTCTGCTAGAGCTTTTATAATGTCAAGTAACATTTCCTTAGACCATGAGATTGTGCAACTCCCGAATACCGTAGGAGTGCTTTGGGTGTATCAAACGTCACAACGTAACTGGGTGATTATAAAGGTACACTAGAGGTATCTCCAAAATTGTCTGTTGGGTTGTACGAATCAAGACTCAGATTTGTCACTCCGTGTGACAGAGAAGTATCTCTAGGACCACTCGGTAATGCATCATTATAATGAGCTCAATGTGACTAAGGAGTTAGACACGGGATGATGTGTTATGGAACGAGTAAATAGACTTGCCGGTAACGATATTGAACAAGGTATAGGGATACCGACGATCGAATCTCGGGCAAGTGTCATACCGGTAGACAAAGGGAATTGCATACGGGATTGAGTGAATCCTCGACAATGTGGTTCATCCGATGAGATCCTCATGGAACATGTCCGAGCCAACATGGATATCGAGACCCCACTGTTGGTTATTGGCCGGAGAGATGTCTCGGTCATGTCTACATGTTTCCCAAACCCATAGGGTCTACACACTTAAGGTTCGGTGACGCAAGAGTTGTTATGGGAATCAAATATGTGTTTACCGAAGGTTGTTAGGAGTCCCGTAAGAGATCCCGGACGTCACGAAGAGTTCCAGAATAGTCCGGAGGTAAAGATTTATATATGGGAAGTCCAGTTTTGGTCGTTGGAAAAGTTTTAGGGTTTATCGGTATTGTACCGGGAGCACTGAAAGGGTACCGGGGGTCCACGGGGAAGGTCCACCTATCCCGGAGGGCTACATGGGCTGAAAGGGGATAGGACCAGCCCCTGGTGGGCTGATGCACCAAGGGGAGGAGGCCCAAGGCGCAAGGGAGGCCAAACCCTAGGCGTTAGGGTTGCCTTGGGTGGCAAGCCACCCACCTAGGGCGTCGCCCCTCCTCTTCCTTGGGCTGCCGCACCTCCTAGGGTTTCCCTTGGGGTGGCGCACCCCCTCTCCCTCCCTCCTATATATAGTACCGGATTTGGAAGGCTACACACACCAGATTTGATCACTTATGGCACAGCCCTACTTCTCCTCTTTCCTCCATTGCGGTGCTTGGCGCAGCCCTGCCGGAGAGCCACATACTCCATCGCCACCACGTCGTCGTAATGTCGGAGTTCTCCCTCAACTTCTCCTCCCTCCGAGCTGGATCAAGAAGGAGGAGGCGTCCCTGGACTGTAGGTGTGTTGAACGCGGAGACACCATACGTTCGGTGTTCGGATTGGAACTTCCGCAATTTGAATCGCCGCGAGTACGACTCCATCGACCACGTTGACAGTAGCGCTTTCCCTTTACGATCTTCAACGGTACGAAGATGCTCTACCTCACTCATTGCTGGTCTCTCCTACATGATCTTGGTGTGACGTAGGAATTTGTTTGAATTATTACTACGTTCCCCAACAGAGGGGGCTCCCCAAGAGCATGCACGAAGCCCTTGGCGCCCCTCTCTCTCCCTAGATCGTTTTCTCCTCTGTCTGCAGTTTCGGTAGCGCCAGGCATAGCCCTGCCAAAATAGCACCACCACAACCACCACCACGCCTTCGTGTTGTCGGAGAACTCATCTACTACTCTGCCCTCACTTGCTGGATGGAGGAGGCGGAGACGTCATCGAGCTGTATATGTGCTAAACGCGGATGTGTCGTTCGTTCAGCACTTGATCGGGGGTTCATGGCACGGATTGTCATTGGATCACGAAGACATACCACTACATCAACCACATTCTTTAACGCTTTCACTTAGCGATCTATAAGGGTATCAGGATCTGATCTCTCCTCTTGTAGATGCTCATCACCATGGAAAGATCTTGCATGCGCCGGGGATGTTTTTTTGTTTCCCATGCAACGTTCCCCAACATTGGTATCGTCATTCATTCGGGAATTCTTATCGGCGGTTCCTTCAAGAAGTGTTGAATGTGTGCAGTATTTCTCTTCCATCCATTTCAAGAAAAATAAGTGGTATGCTAAATTCGTTGCTTGTCATCAATTTAACTTGATGAAGGATAAACATAATGTAATTCTTATTCTTGTTTCATTAGTTGATTTCAATATTTCTTCCGGAGTTGTTCATGATATCTAATTCTTTATCCCAACTGTTGTTTAACTTTTCTTTTCCGGAGTTCCAAGATTTTCTCAAGTATTCTACACGAAGCTTCATCTGAATCATGGCAAGCCCTCATTCTTATTCTTTTCAACCTTCATTTTGTTTAATCATTCTTTTGCATACAGAGGTTCTTCATGGTGGTTCTTTAAGCATGTAATTCTTTCTCAAAGTGTTCTTCAAGATTCTTGTGGTAGTTCCGCAAGTATTATTTATCTTGAATTTCAAAGTCCAATTCTTCCTTCTTTATCCTTTGAGGTGGTGTTATAGCATTATTGACTCACAAGGAGTTTTGAAGGGAATTTGTTTCAGGAATGAGATATTTAAACGCACCAATTCTTTGATCATGAGATATTATCAACCCATCTTTCTTCCATTGATCAATCTTGCTTTAGATTTCACCTAAAGTTTTTTATAAGGATTGTTGCTAGTACGGTGATTTTCGTTGACCCAAGTTCTCCATGTATCCTCTTGATGAATGAAGTTTTGCATATCTTGTTGCTCCCAAGAAATATTTGTTTTATTAGTGGCTAGTTGTCACCTCATTATTTCAGATGGTTGTCATAAGTCCACTACAAGCATCTTCTTTTCGTTGTTGATTTTCCAACAATTTCGTTCAATTCTTCTTGTTAGGCCGCGTATCAAAATCTATGGTGGTGCAAGTTTTCATTTTATTCCCCGTTCATTTCCCTCCAAAGATCTAGTTTTTGTTCTTTCGTTTCGAAGGCTTGTGGAGGCTGCTCTCTTCAAGCATCATCTCCTTTTTTCAAGATCATGATATTTCCTGTGCTTGCCCATTTGACGAGAGTGTTGTGTTATATTTGTAAGATCTTCCATCTTATCAAATTTTGCCTCTACTTACTACCGAAGTGCTGACGAAATTTCTTTGAATTATTGCTTGTTCCTCATAACATTCTTTAGCTCTTTGCAACCTCTAAGTTTTGTTGGATTTACTATTTTGTCAAGAAGCAACTAAGATTTACCTCTTGCTTTTTCTTCCTATTCCCCTTTTCATTCTTAGATATCGGGTCGAGATTTCTTGGTAGTGGAGGAGAGTTGTAACATCCGGGAACCAGCGCTCAAGAAGATTCCACTTTTATTTTGTTATCATCATGTGATTATTTTGTTTGTCACATTCATCATCACATCATGCGCATCATCCTCATTTCATCGGCAATCTAGTGTTATCATTATTCAAAACTTGCATCCGTTATTAGTTGCTGGTTCTTCCCGTTCTTGCCGTTGACCGTTTTGAGACCAACCACACACGGACGCGCCCGCGACATCATTAAAATGTTGTTTGAAAAAGTGTGTATAAAAATTTCTTGGATTGGGTTGAAAGTTTGTGTGCAGTCTTATTATAGTGTAGGTAGGCTTCTTGTAAACTTTCCTCGTAATCGTAGTCCATTTGATATCCGAACGGTCGACCGTAGCGGACCCGCCATTAGTTTATTCGTCTGACGTTTTTCGGTTTTAAAAACTATGTGACGGGCCGCACCATTTCCCTCTCATCTCAGCCTACCACCCCTACACAGCCCAAATTTATCCCAGCTAGCCCCCTCCGCATTCGAACTATCCGATCGAGATCAAACGGTCCAAAAACAAACTAAATTGGCTAACCCTAGCTACCCCTCGTCTAGTATTGAAACCATAGCCCCTGTGCCTCGATTTCGGCGCAACCACCAACCAGCCCCAACCACCATCGCGGCCCGCCGTGGGCTGTAGCAGGACCGCCCAGGCCCGAGCGCGTCCGCCGCTACGCTCGCCCCGCAGCCGAGTACCGCACCCCGCTCCAACCCCACCGTTAGGGTGCTCCTCTCGCGCGCCGCACCTACGCCGCGCTGCTGCCCGCCATCTTCGCATGGATCTTTGTCATCCAGCATGCTAGGCCTCCATGCAAGAGCGTCACCGCGCGACAACCTCAGCGCCCCCGGTCCCCGCGCTTGGCGCCCATGGCCACAACAACATGACCTCGCTGCCCCGTGCCATAGCGCCTCGCCTCCGACAAGATCGAGGATGGCCGCCCCCGGATCCGGCGACCCCCAGCCAACCACGCCTGTCCTCGTGTCTCTGACCGCCCCTCGTCGTTGGCTGCCCGTCGTTATCGCCCTGCTACTTGAGGAGGAACGCTCCGACCGATGCAAGACGCACGCAGGTGGGCTACGGCTTGACTCCCGCCCAGCTCACCCCGCCCTAGATGACCGGCAAGCCATCGCCAAGCCAGACCAGACGGTGGGCCTCCCGGGCGCCTCTCCTCCGGCCCAGCCGCCCCATGTCTTCCCCACACCCGCATTGCCCTCAAGCCAGCACCGCACCCTCGCCGTGTTTACCAGGCGTAGCCTGTCTCCAAAGGCCTTCCAGGGCCTAGGTGAGCACACCCCCACTAAGCTGCGCACTGATGCAACATATAATTGTTCCATGCACAACGGATTTGAGCCATAGTATAAGTTCTTTTCAGTTTAGCGATTTTATCAATTACCAGGGAATTTCTAATATCAAAGTAATCCATCATTTAAAAAAATTAACAATTAATTACGTGTGCATCGGATCAAAATATGTTAGATACGTTAATTGTGTAGAATTTTGTGTCGATTAATAATATTCAACTCTCACACAATTTAAAAATATATAAATGTGTTTTTTTTGCAATATTTTGTGTGATGCCATATTAGTTCTTAGCAAATTAACCATGCGTCAGATTTAAAAATTCTGTACATTAGAAATGCTCGGAATTTTGTGTAGTTTCTTGATATCCAAGTTTCAACCATGTTCAAAATATTTGACTTGCTAGTTTCACTTATTTACATAAATTCCATGTTAAAATGATTTACTTGATAACTAATTAACCATAGCTCTGATTAAAATGTTTTATATATGTAACTTGGCTAGAAATATGTGTACAATAACAGGGTAATATTGATTTTCCTGTTTAACAATTCTCAAATTTTGTTTTAGGCAGATCCGTAGCAAATTCAAAATTACATATGGGGCTTTCAAGAATTGTTTTCCATTGTTCCGGCCTCACTTCAAATTGCGTAGAATTTTAGGTAGTTTCATAATATATTGTTGCTTACATGATTAACATGTTCTGACTGTCATTTGCATGCATTTGTATTCATGGCATATCATCTTGGTTTGGTCATATCTTTTTGACCATAGCTCCGTTTCAAATGATCTATATATGTATCGACTAAAATGACGTGTAGATTCACATGGTACACTTTATTTTGATGTTTAATAAAAATAAAACGTGTTCAGTACAGATCTGGACCAATTTCAAAAGTAACATATGGGGTCATTCCGGAAATGCTATATGTTGTTTCCGACCTCATTTAAAATGCCTAGATAGTGTAGTTTATTTATGCTTAAACTCTTGCCATGTTTAACAATATTAAATATTCTCATGTATCTAAATGGGAGCGAACTAAGTAATCCAAATATGGAGTTTCGTCAATATGCAACTCGTTGCATATTGAGCTTCATTTAGTGGGTAGCAATAAATTGTTGTGCTTTATCGTGTCGTGCATAATTAAATGGACATGCCTCATATTTGATTCTGCATCATGTCATGAATATGTGTGTTATTATCGTGTGTTGATTGTTGTTCCGGATTGTTTATTCTCGATAGAGTTCCGAACCGCTTCGGAGGGTGAGGACTCGTTCGACTACGTTGGTTCGTGTACGTCACGGATTCGTTCTTCTTTCAAGTGGGATCACACGCAAGATGATCATTTCCCTAGATACCATTACTATCATTGCCATGCTAGTTGTCTCATTTCTTTTGCTCTGTCTCGCTACCTACCACTTAAATGTCAGCCTCCCAACAATGCCATGAAAAGCCTCTAACCCCCTCCACATCCCAGCAAACTCTATGTTATTATAGTGTTGCTAGTTGCAGGTACACATGCTTCGATGTGAAAACATGGATTCACTATTGTATCACCATGTTATTGCTAATTAATTTAATGCACCTATATACTAGGTAAAAGGTGTTTTGTTCCATCTTTGTCGCCCTAGTTACTTGTGTACCGGTGTTATGTTCCATAACTGAGCGCTCCTAATATCCTTGGTGTTGTTATGGGGACCCCCTTGATTTTTGTTTTAGGATAAAACTCTTTCGGCAAGGCCCAATATTGGTACTATATTTGTTCAACATAATAATACCGAATGCCCTTAGTAAAGCATAGGGAGTTAGTGCTCCCCGTGGATTAATTCAACATGATACAGGGGGCAGTGGTGCTGGTGTTGGTCCCAAGAGGGCTGCATGCGGGGCCACCACGAGGAAACTCGAGGTTTGGTTTTACTCGTAGCTAGACCAATCCGGTTGTGTCGTGAGAACGAGATACGCAGCTCCTATCAGGATTATCGGCACGTCGGGCAACCTTGCTGGATTTCTTTTACTCTTATCGAAGGTCTTGTGCACTGGGATATAGGTGATACTTCGGGCTATCTCAAGGTTGAGGTTTTCTCTCAAGTGCAGCTTGTGGTAGTTTGTGATGGACTAGTTGGAGCACCCCTATAGGGTAAAATCTTTCGGAGAGCGATGCCCGCGGTTATATGGCAACATGGAAACTTTGTTTAACACTAGGTTATAGCAATTTGAAGTAAACTTAATTAAAATATGCCAACTGTGTGTGTAACCGTGACTGTCTCTTCTCGTGAGTTCTGCATCCGGAAGAGGACACGGTGGGGTTATGTTTGACGTAAGTAAGTGTCCAGGATCACTTCGTGGTCATTATTAGTTCACATCCATTTATGTGTACCTCACCCCCTTTTATTCTTGTCCTCCTAAGTTAGCCACTTGAGTAAATGCTTAGTTGCTTGCTGCAGCCGCACCACTTAACCATACCTCACCCATTAAGCTTTGCTAGTCTTGATACCTTTGGAAATGAGATTGTTGAGTCCCTTGTGTCTCACAAATAACTACAACAAAAGTTGCAGGTATAATTAAAATGATACTTTGACATGAGAGCGATGATTGTTCTATATGAAGTTTCTTCTTTTTCTTTTTATCGACCATAGGATGGGTTCCAGGGCGGCAACATGGGATAGCCAGGATGGACGTTGATCTTTTATCATTTATTTTCATACGTAGTCGGACCATGTTCTTCTACATGATGATTGAATGTATTGTTGTATTGAGATGCTCATGTTGTAGCTTGTGGTGAGTGTAAGCCAATTACATATACTCATCTCTTCTGTACATGTACTTGTAATGATATCCATTCTTGCGAAATGACGAGTGCGCTTCTATCACTGTAAAGGCCCTGGTGCCAAAAACAAGGATAGGATTGCATCTTGGGTGTTACACTTTACCCCCTAGGTGGACATTCGGGAACGTAGGGGGTAAGCACAGGAGCAAGGCAACCCAGCATTGCAAGAATTTTAAGTCCAACTGATGCATATAATGGCATAAATCAATGTTCAGTCGAGGCATGTGGTACATAAAGATGTAGGAGAAAACAATGCTTTGATCGGCTTTCTTATACAACCCCCCAGGTGCTATCGGGTTTAGACATTCTATTTATCATGAATGTGTTTCGATAAATGCTGGACACAGTTCGGTTGATCCGAACATGTCCCGGCAAAATTTGAGCGATCCAACCAAAGTAAAACAAGAAAAACTTGAAGAAGGAAAAAAGTAAGGGTATAAAGAAGGTAGCGACATTGATCTAGCCGTAGAAATGCCGAAGGCGAGCTGCGTGCCATGGGTTTGGCTCCAGGCAATCATCCTCTGGGTTGCGTAGGCGATAAACTCCTCCTGTCAGGAGTTGAGCAATTATGAAAGGGCCCTCCCATTTGGGGTTAAGTTTATGCTTCTGCTTCTCTGGCAGGCATAGAATGAGTTCGCCCATGTTGTATGCCTTTGCCTGAACTTCTCCTCTCTGATAGCGCCAAGCCTGCTATTAATAAAAAGTAGACCGAGCCCGAGCTATATCGCGCTCGCCTTCCAATGCATCTAAGTCGCCATGACGATCTAACTCAGCCTCTCTTTCCTCGTATATGCAAACCCGATGCGCGTCGTGGATGATATCGCAAGGGAGCGCCACTTAGGACCCGTACGCCATGAAAAATGGTGTGTACCATGTTGAGCGATTCGAGGTGGTACGCAGGCCCCATAGTACAAAGACGAGCTCCTCCACCCGGTGGCAGTCGGATTCTGTGGGAGAACAAACTAGCCGGGGTTTGATACCACTCATAATGAGCCCATTGGCTCGTTCAATTTGTCCATTTGTTTGGGGGTGACATACCGAGGCATAGTTGAGCTTAATGCCGAGGTTTGCACACCAAGCTTTGACCTCTTAGGCATTCATGTTGGATCCATTATCCGTTATTATGTTGTAGAGGACACCCATAACGGTGTTCGACAGCGGATATGAATTCGATCATCGGATTTCCTTTGGTGGAGCTTAAAAGCTTTGCTTTAATCCATTTGGTGAACTTTTCCACCATAACCATGAGATATTTATTTTTCTTTCTCCCCCTTTAATTGGTCCGACCATGTCTGGCCCCCAGACCGCAAAGGTCCAGGTGATAAATTGTCCGATGAGCCGTTGGGGGCATGTGCATTTGTTTTGTGAAAAGTTGAAACCGAACACAATGTTGAACGAGTG
This sequence comes from Hordeum vulgare subsp. vulgare, assembly GCF_904849725.1. Classification (NCBI taxonomy): domain Eukaryota; kingdom Viridiplantae; phylum Streptophyta; class Magnoliopsida; order Poales; family Poaceae; genus Hordeum; species Hordeum vulgare. Next base: position 297,389,181 of record NC_058519.1, read on the forward strand.
TGTGGGAGTCTGCCTTAGCTGTGGTCCAGAATAAATCACTTGAAAAGCCTTGCCAAATTGGGCCCGTGCAGCTGCATGGTGGCCGCCCATACCTGCATGCACTTAGGGCAAAAGCCGCCTCCCTTGTTCTTAGGAGATGAACCACTTGAGGACTCCTGTGGTGCTTTTCTTATATAGCTCACCCTCATGGACATTGTAGGCCTTTGATCGGTGGATGATATGTGTCGCCTTGGTCTGGTCGTTAGGGGGCTCTTTCCACAAATGGTAAGCAAGGAAGGGCTCGGCCCATGGCGTGATCACTGCTATGACCTCGTGAGTCAAGTGTGTTTCTTCAATTGTAGACCCGCCGACAATTTGATCGCCTGGTTTGGCTATGAGGGTACAACATGTTCTGCACCACCAGCTCCTGTTCTACTAACCTCGTCTTGAATGCCATGGATGGCTTGAAAATTCTCTCTAGGAATGTGTTGCTCGGAAAGGGGTCACGCTTTGCACCTAAGCGAGCGAGGAATGTGATGGAACTCCAATCCCTCGAACCGTGCTGATTTCTTGAGGACGACATTTCCGTATGCTGCCCTTTTGGATTTTTTGCATCGAATTTTCCATTCATTTGTAAGATGGTGAGATTGCCATCCGAAGACCGTGTAGTAGTGCCTCGTATTCTGCCACATTATTAGAATCGGCATACATGATCTGTCGCACGTATCAGACATTATCCCTGGTAGGGAATGTGAGGATCACACCAAGCCCTGGTCCGGCGAGAGTTTTGGACCCGCCGAAGTACATGATCCAATGAGAATAAGTACTATACTCTCTGGTGAGCTCTGCCTCTGTCCATTCTGCTTCTAAGTGGTCTCGAATGGCAGGAGCTCGATGGCCCATTTAGATATTTGGCTGGTAGCGTCCTTTTTTATAATGATGTCATCCAGGGGTACCTTAGAAGTTACCGTGACCGCACATTCTTTGAAGTAGTGTCTGAGCTTACGTGATGCCATAAACACTATGTAGGCAATCTTCTGATAGTGTGCGTATCTAGTTTTGCATGGGGTAAGCACCTCAGATACATAGTAGACCGGCCTTTGTATCTGTAGTTGGTGGCCCTCGGCCTCCTGTTCTACGACGAGGACCGCGCTGACCACTTGATTGGTGACCGAGATGTATAGCAACGTCGGTTCCCGCATGCAGAGTGCTCCTAGATTGGGGTTGCTGGCGAGAAGAATTTGGATTTCCTCCAGAGGCGTCGCAGCTTCGTTGGTCCACTCGAAGTTATCGGTCTTCTTAAGCAACCTGTAATGTGGGAGAGCTCTCTCACTGAGGTGAGAGATAAACCGGCTCGAGGCTGTCATGCAATCTGCCAATTTTGGGACATGCTTCGGCTTTATAGGGACCGCAAGTTGTGACAAGGCTCGGATATTGGCCAAATTGGCCTCTATTCCTCTTTGTGACACAATGAATCCACGAAGTTTCCCAGCTCCTACACCAAAGATACACTTGTCTGGGTTAAGCCATATGTCGTATTCTCATAGGCTGGCAAAGGTATGCTTGAGGTCATCAACGAGTTGGTCGACATGCTTGGTCTTGATGGCCACTTTATCCATGTATGTCTCTACCGTTTTTTTTATTTGAATCTCCAAGAATTCCTAGATCATGCGCTGGTAAGTGGCGCCCATTTCTTTAACCAGAAAGGCATTTGGTTAACGCGGAATGGCCCATACGGGGTTATGAAGGCGGTTGCAGCCTGGTTGGATTCCTTCATTTTAATTTGATGGTATTCGGATTAAGCATCGATGGAACACAGAGAGTGGTGTCCATCCGTTGCATCGATAATTTGGTCTAATCAGGGTAAGGGGAAAGGATCCTTAGGGCAGGCCTCATTGAGGTCTTTGAAATCGACGCATAGCAACTAGATTTGTCCTTCTTTGGTACCATGACCAGGTTTGCCAACCAGTCGGGATGTTTACTTTCTCTAATGAACCCGGCTTCTAGTAGTTTGGCAACTTCCTCATCCATAGCTTGACGCTTTGGTTTGCAAAATCAGCACAAGGCATGTTTGATAGGTTTAAAGATTTCTATTATATGCAGGCTGTGTTCCGCCAGCCACCGAGAGATTCCTGACATGTGTGAGGGGTGCCATGTGAATATGTGCAAATTTTCGCCCAAAAAGGTGCGCAATGCTTTGTCGATTGCGGGGCCCAGCTCAGCTTCGATGGACGCCATTTTATTGGGGTCCGTTGTATGCACCTGAAATTTGATGATCTCGTTCCCTGGTTAAAAGGATGTGGACTTGGGTTACTTACCGACGATCACGTCGTCCTTGTCCACTATAGAACGGAATGTGGTGAGATCTTTTGCGGCGAGGGTTTGTGCTAGTACCTCAAGGGCTAGGGATGACGTTTTATTTTCATCTTGGATGGCTCAGTTGGGGTCACTTATGATTGTGATCACACCAGTTAGTCCTGGCATTTTGAGCTTCATGTATCCGTAATGTGTTATGGCCTGCAATCTTGTGAAGGCTTCGCGTCCCAACAGGGCATGGTAGCCGATGTGTAAGGGTACGATATGAAAGAGAAGTTCTTCAGATCGGTAATTCTCAGGCATGCGGAATACCATGTTGAGTGTTACTCCTACGGTACAGCGTGCTTCTTTCCCTCGGACGATACCTCAGAAGGTGGTGTTACTATGTTCGATTTGAGATCTGTCAAACTGCATTTTTTCCAGTGTTTCCTCGTAAATGAGGTTTAGACCGCTGCCCCATCCATTAGGAACTTAATTAGTCTAAAGCCATCTACTATGGGGTTTAAGACTAGGGTGGCTGGTGCTCGACCTGTGCTGGTGATCGGCTGGTCGTCCTTGTCGGTGTGTCGACCATGTGTTCGCTGTCGTTACACGGTGGACTTGATGGAGCTCGCGAAGAGCTCTCTTTCTTTGATTTTTTGATGAAAATGTTTGTAGATCATTAGGATCTGCGCATTGCTATCAGGTGTTGTTCCCGACCGTTCCTCCACAAGTGGGGCCTTGAGGATGGCTTCTCCACTTTTTGCAACTTGCGTGACGACCCAACATGTTGTGAGGTTGCGGGTGGAGCTGAGCGTTACCGAATGTATGTGGTAAGGCCCATCCAGTAGTACGTCGAGGACCGATCTAGCTCTCGTCCGCATTTTGTTCCTTTTCTCTGCAGGCCCGAAAGTATTCGGCCCCATTAATGGGACAATACAACTTCTTTGGGTTACTCTGGTTTGCTCGATATGTCTAGGCTCCATGCACATTTGTTTTATTTGCCAAGTGTTTTCCATGGCGTAATATTTGAGCACCAGGTTTGACAGCTCGACGAAGATTTGAATTTGGAAACAGGCGAGGGCGTTGAGGATGCCCTTATCATGGCAGCTATGCCGGAAGACGTTGATCATCTCTTGCTTGTCGTGGCCGTCTGCCCTATTCTTGTTTAGGAGGAATCTAGCCCAAAAGTGGTGTATTGATTCCCCTAGCCGTTATTTAACCGTGTGTGAGTCCGGTAAATCGAAACCTTCCTGTGGGGACCCCGACTTGTACGTCGAGATCGCCGAATGCACGTGTGCAGTGATCCCAGAGATCAATGCTCACTATCACACATGTACTAAATAACAAGTCTTACATCCGTACTTAAAGTATGATACAAATAGGGCCATTATGGACAAGTCAATAAATAAATACAGCTTCGAAAGCCGACACACCATCATACTACTGAAATGTGGATAACTTGCACGATAACGTGACCCCATGCCATCTACCTTAACCTACAAGCATTCTAACTGGGAAGCGCCCTAGATCGCAAGTCCGTCTCTGACGAACTCTTGTCAGAACTCCGGTCTTCCATGCATGGCCAATTCAATAACGAGTGGCAAGCCAATGAGTATAGTGAATGTACTTGCAAGCAACCCACGATACATACAAGGCAAAATGAAGCATGATATAATCCTATTAATCAGTCTTTGTGGAAAGCAAGTTTTTCTCTAAATGCTGTAACATGATCAAGTGCTTGTGTGAACATGCATCATAAGGTAAGTGGTAACCACATGTTCACCCTCCATGCCAAGTCATCGGACTTGCCTCAAGTAACATCTTTATCGCCCAACACCTTTATCACGCATGCACTCTAGGTTTATGCAAAAATGACCGGACGTAGTTTGAGCAAGATTATCCAACTGTCCTTGAACATGGACATGACCATTCAAATAGTTTTACACTCTGCACAGGTTGCGGGCTGTACCCACAAGACTCAGGGAGCTTCCATGTCATCCACGACTCGTGGTATATAATACAGCCGAGGTTAGCACCCGAACAATGCCTTTGCCATAACAACATTAATCAAAGAGTCCACTCAATTTGTACCCAGCCCACATAATGTACATCTTACACCTCACGCTCTAGAGTGTACCATCCATGCAGGGACCAATGGTGTGCCTGGATCCTGTAAAAACAGCATAGTCATCCTACCTAGCACCACCACTTCCCGAGAGTGACCTTGTAATTCCCGTCACTAGTAATGCGGGCCCTTTGCTAGCCTCGACCAAAGTAATCAACAAAGCCTCGTCCCATAATGGGTATCGTGGTCATGCATGTAATGTTAGGATGGTCGACACGTCTTAAATCTCTCCTTGTTTTCGAAACCACACACACACACACACACACACACACACAAAACCTTGTTCCAGTACACCACTTCTTTCTCAAGTGCTCACCATCTCAACACCATCACCCTCGGGCATTAGTGGCACCCGACGGGGTTTTTGAAATCACCTCTGTGTTACCATCACCATGCATATGATCATCCTAATCATAGCACTACTATCAACCTATCAACTTTTTATTTGCGTCACCCTCATAAATGCTAGGCTCATGCTCAAATGCAAGTGTTATCGAGGAACATCGGAAACACCATACCGAGGGGTTTACCTATTGAATCATACTCACATACATCAGAATGAAAAAAACATGGCATGCATGAAAGTATTTCTCAGACATGGTCAAAGGGCTGCTTGCCTTGGTCAGCAAAGTCTCCGGGGTGTTCAAGGTCTTTGGGTCCAAGTCCTTCGTCAGCCACGTGATCTATCGTCGCAATGGTAATAACAGTAATAAGAATGACAAAAAAAACAGAGCACACAATCCACTTTTAAAATGTTACGCTACTCTGTAAAATACTAACTTCACTTCTAAAAATATTTGCTTCTGGTTTTGGAGTGAATATGTTTTTGAAATCCTTTTTAAGAGAAGCTACAATTACTCTATTCTTGGTTTTAAAATAAAAATATGTATAAAAGTTGATGTAAACATTACACAAATAGTTTTATTAAACTCCTCATATTTGTACAAGATTTAGGGTTGAAAAATAATTGGATTTGGATGCATTTTTAATCCTACGGAATTTTTTAAAAAACATAAAATAAAAAAATAAAAAGGGCATTGTACCCAGGACAGAGCCAGCTAGCAGCTGGGCTAGCCCAGCTAGCCAGCCAGCCAACCAGCCCAGGTGCACGCGCGCCATCAGGTTTGAACTTGACGTGTGGGGCCCTACGGCCAGTGACTGGAAGGGAAGAGGAGAGAGAGACAAACACTGACAGGTGGGGATACCTCGGGACAGAGAGGGGGAGGCTCACTGATAGCAGCTCAGGCAACATCGATGAAGGGCGAGTGCAAAAAAGGATCCCTTGAACTCCCGCCTTTTGGATGGAGGTTGATTGAGAGGCTGAGGTGGTTGGAGTCTCCGGCGACGATGTGGCCGCAACGAAGGTCTTCGAGAGGTGGCTGGTGATGACACTCAGAAAGGGGATAATGTCGGGGAAGAGGCGGAGACGAAACAGGAGCCGTCTGCGGACACAAAGGAGGTGGAATGAGCGCTGGAGCGGGCATGTGTCCCGAGATCGATGGCCCCCGATGCGGCGGCGCCTCGGTCGATCTCGAGCGCTGGTGCTCGAATATCACAAGTGGAAGGTTGGGTAGGTCGATTAGAGGTCCGAGAGAGATCCAAGAGGGTCAAAGAGGAGCCGGGATGGCCTATTTATAGGGGGGCCCGGTCCCTCGACAGGTGGTGCATCAGCGAGGCCGCAACAACGAATAGCGAGGGAGAGAAGGTCCAGGGCCGAGTCTAGGGCCTTCGTGGGTGCGGTCTGTGCAAGCCATAAGGTTCAAAGGGGAGTGGGGGTGTACCTTGAGGCATCGCGGTGGCAAGCTCCACGTGACGACTTCGGGTGCACGCGAGCATGCATCAGTAGGACAAAAGAAAGGGGAATGAGGAGGGGTCGTGCACAAGTGGTGGAGCCGGTCGTTGATGCTTTCATTGTTGGACAGGTTGTGGGACGAAGCTTGGTCGGGGCTGGCCTCCCTTGATGCAGGCGTGCTTTGTGGGTCGTCTAGATCGCAGCTTTGGCATGCCATGGCATGCTGGCGTGCTCTGGCGTGTCTACGCCATTTCTAGAAGTGCCTGGGGGTTGAGGAGATGCTCTCCGGACGCATTGAAGCCGAGGATAGGAATGGTGGTCAAATAGGGAGAGGAAAACAGATGCTGCCGGAATAAATCCAGGAAAGAAAATTGAGGTTTTTGTCTTCCTCTCATTGATCTGGAGCTCGGGCTCTCAGTTGTAGGTGTGGGGCTACACAGGCAACCTGTGACATTTATTTGGAGTGAAGGAATGGAGTGCAAGGGGTGATAGTGGCCGATTTACAAAATCAGCAGAAGGTGTCTGATGCTGGTTTGGGAGAGTTAAACTACTCCAAAGGCAGTGAAAATTAACTGGATTAGATGATGGGAAAAAAATAATAGGATTCACCAAGTTTTAGCTTATTTGAGCATGGTTGACACTGTAGGCTTGGAAAATCTAGAGATGGGCAGAAATACAATCCTATGGACAAGTGCGGCTAAATCAACACCCGCAAATGCAAAACTTTGCATGCCTTCCAAATTTGCGGTTTTGATCACTCTTGCAAAGTTTAGGATCAATTGGACAAACTTGGCATTGTAGAGTTGGTCAAACTTGGTTCTGGACAGAAAGGGTTTTTGAATTATTAGGTGGACCAAACCAACTTGTATGGAGATGAAACTTGGCATGATCACCACCTATAACATGTTGGTCATGCTCGAATTTTCTTGGAATTTATTAAGAATATTTCCTTTGGAAATATTTAAAAGATGAGGATAGGAAGAAATGGTTTTAAGGGGTCTTACCCATTACTTTGAACATGACCATGTGTTGAAACTCACATATATGGAAAATATATATCCTTTTGAGTTTCCCTAAATTTTCTCAAATTTTTCTAAGGTAAGAAATTAATTTTTCCCTATGAAATACCATTTCTGGCCTCAGACAAGGTCATTTAAGTAAAATAGGAAAATAACTTTTAAAATAATTATTTTATGGTTTTGGAAATTATTTTAATAATGGATTTGAAAGAAATTGTTTAGGGGAAAACAGCTCCGCTAAATTAGTTTCTGGTCCTATACACATGACATGATCATTGGGCAAGGTTTGGGATCAAAGGTAGAAGTTTTTGAGAAGGAAAGGTGAGATAAATAACAACTAAGCACACAAGCAAGTTGGAATCAAAATAATCATCACAATCAATCAAAAGTTTTTAATTGACTCCAAATTTGTAAAAACAGAAGTGACAAAGTGGTACAAACCCAAGTTGTGACAGACCTATCCCCCTTACAAGAATCTCGTCCCCGAGATGCCTAGGCTAAGCGCTAAAAAGACATGGGAACTCAGATCTACGGTAGTCTTCACGCTCCCATGTTGCTTCTGCCTCAGTGTGGTTGCTCCATAGGATTTCGAAGTACTTGATGGTGCGGCTTCGAGTGTGAAGTTTGACTTCATCCAGGATGCGGATCGGTCTCTCGCGATAAGTATGGTCTGGCTGAAAGTCGATGGCATGATGATCAATGTCCTTGTAGAGGTTCGGACGGTTGGGGACCTGGAGGCACATCCGGAGTTGTGACACGTGAAAAAAGTTGTGCACTCCCGAGAGCTCGGAAGGTAGCTCTAGCTAGTAGGGAACCTCTCCTCACTTTGCGGTGACCCGGAAGGGCCCGATGTATCTCGGTGCGAGCTTCCCCTTGACGTGAAAGTGCTTCATTCCCTTGAGAGGCGTGGCTCGGAGGTAGACAAAGTCTCCCACAAAGAAAGTTAATTCTCGATGGTGGTTGTCAGTGTAACTCTTCTATCTGCAGTTGACATTCTCCAAATGCTCTCTAACGAGGTGCACTTGCTTTTCGGCTTCAAGGAGGATGTCCGGCCCAAAAATCTGTCCTTCTCTGGTTTCGGACCAGTTGAGGGGCATGCGTCACTTGCATCCATACAACACCTCAAATGGTGCCATCTCGAGGCTGGACAAGTAACTGTTGTTGTAAGAGAACTTGGCGAAGGGCAAATAGTCCTCGCGTTTGGCTCCATATGCCAAGACACTTCCGAGGAGCATGTACTCAAATATTTTATTTACTCGCTCCGTTTGTCCGCCGGTCTGTGGGTGAAAGGCAGTGCTAAAGGAGAGCTTGGTCCCCATGGCTTCTTGGAACCTCTTCCAGAATCTGGAGGTGAATTACGTGCCTCTGTCGCACACGATCTCCTTTGGAATTTCATGGAGGCTCACAATACGCTCGATGTAGAGATCGGATAGTCTGCTACAATCATACGTGGTACTGACGGGAATGAAGTGGGCCGCCTTGGTCAGGTAATCGACAATGACCCAAATGGAGTCATGTCCCTTGCTGGATCTAGGCAGACGCGTGATGAAGTCCATACAAACCTTATCCCACTTCCATTCACACACTTGGAGAGCTTGTAGCAGCCGAGCGAGTCGATTGTGCTCAGCTTCGACCCTCTGGCATATGTCGCACTTAGCGACGTAAGAAGCTATTTCACTCTTCATGCCATGCCACCAGAACCTTTCCTTGAGGTCTTGGTACATCTTGGTTCCTTTAGGGTTAACAGAATATGGAGTGTCGTCTGCTTATTGCAAGATCAGGTTCTTGATCTCAGCTTTGTTGGGTACGGATATGCGATTCCCGAACCATACAACTCCTTGTTGATCCACTGAGAATCTTGGGGCCTTGTCTTCCTTGATCTTCTTCTTGATGCATTCGATGCTCTTGTTCCCTTTCTGGGCCTCCTTATTATTGTCTATCAGGGTAGGCTTTGCTTTGAGGTTTGCCAGGAATCCTAGTTCAACTACCTCCAACCCGAAGCTCTCAAGTTCTTCATATAAGGAAGACAACCTTTCCTTGATTACATCATTTAGGGTGCAAGACTTCCGTCTCAAGGTATCTGCTACCACGTTGGCCTTTTCGGGGTGGTATTGAATACTGAGGTCATAATCTTAAATTAATTCCAACCATCTCCGTTGCCTAATGTTCAATTCCTTTTGAGTGAAATATACTTCAAACTCTTGTGGTTGGTGTATATCTCACATGGCTTCCCCAGAAGGTAATGTCGCCACATTTTTAAGGCATGAACCACTTCAGCCAACTAGAGGTCATGAGTGGCGTAGTTCTCCTCATGAGGATGTAGTTGCCGTGACAGATATGCCACGACTCTTCCTTCTTGAATCAGGACACCACCGATCCCGGTCCTTGATGCATTGCAGTATATCATAAACTCCTTGAGAATATCACGAGTGGCCACGTTTGGGGTTGTCGTCAATATCTTCTTCACTTCTTGGAAGCTTTCTTCGCACTTCTGTGTCCATTCGAAGTTTTAGCCCTTCTTCAAGAGTTGAGTCATTGGTCGGGTGATGCTGGAGAATTATTCCACGAACTTGCGGTAATATCCTGTGAGTCCAAGGAAGCATCTGACTTCCTTCACATCGGTTGGTGACTCCCACTATGTTACTACTGCAATTTTGGTGGGGTCGACAGCCAATCCATCTGTCGTCATGGTATGACCCAAGAATCCAACTTCGTGTAGACAAAATTCGCATTTGCTGAACTTGGCATAAAGATGGTGCTCTCGAAGTTGTTCTAACACCATCCTGAATTGTTACTCATGCTCTTCTTTGGATTTGGAGAAGATGCGTATGTCGTCGATGAAAACAACGACAAACTTATCGAGATACTCCGTGAAAACTTTGTTCGTGAGGTACATGAAGTAGGTTGGGGAATTGGTTAACCCAAACGACATGACCGTGCACTCGTACATGCCATACCTGGTCACGAATGCCGTCGTCGGAATATCTTCGGGCCAGATTTTAGTTGGTAGTACCCAGATCTGAGGTTGATCCTAGAGAATATCTCGGCACCATTCAACTGATTGATAAAGTCTTCAATCTTGGGGAGCGGGTACTTGTTCTTTATCGTGACCTCATTGAGGGAACGGTAGTCAACATAGAGTCTGATAGTCCCATCTTTCTTGGGCACGAATAGAACAGGGGAGCCCACGGAGAGGCACTAGGGCGAATAAATCCCTTCCTGAGCTTCTCGGCCAGTTGTTTCTTCAACTCTGTCAATACCTCAGATCCCATCCTATATGGTTTGTTATAGATGGGTCTTGATCCGAGCATTAGTTCAATAATGAACTCGATCTCTCAGTCAGGAGGCATCCCGGGCAGTTCATCAGGAAAGACATCCGGGTACTCGCATACCACTAGAACCTGGTCCAACTCAATTCCCGAAAGGCAGTTAAACTAAGGGTCTTGAGTGGAGGCAGGTTCGGAAACATACTAAACTTCAACTCCTTGATCACTGGTCATAGTGATGGTCCGCTTGGCACAGTCCAACATGCTTTGGTTTTTGACTAACCAATCCATACCAAGGATCACGTCCAAGCCTTGCGACTTAAGAACGATAAGATCCACTATAAGTCTACCCCGTTAATGTTGAACCCAACTCCTCTACACCCTATATTGGTCCTTAATACTGCATCCGGGGTTTGTACTGACATATGACCATTCAAGAATGTACGTTTGAAGACACTCTTCATTTCAAACTTTTGGGTGACAAAAGAATGCGAAGCATCACAATCAAACAATATTGTTGCTGGAGTTGAGTTGAGGAGAACGTACCCAATATGCAACCTGGGTTCTCCTGGGCTTCCTCTATTGAGACATGATTCACACGACCCCTGTGGTTGTAGTGCGGGTTGCCGGGAGCTTGGTTCCTGGTTGGTGTCCCATGACCTTGTACTTGATTTTGTGCATTGGGGCGCGGTGTGTGCGGCTTCTTGTTGGGGCACTCTCTCGAGAAGTGCCCACGCTGACCACACCCAAAGTAGGTGACCTTCCCGGGGTTGTTAATCTTGCCCAATTGTTGTAGCTGGGAGGGTTGTATGACGGCTTAGGGTTGGCATACGTGTGAGGATGCTAGGTTGACCGAGGTGCAGGAGCTCTGGGATGCTGGTGCTGATAGTTTGGCCTTGCCGGGGCTGCTTGCCACGGGCGAGTCTTCTGTTTGCTGGAACCACCGTTGTTGATTAGCTTGCTCTTGCGTGTATCTTCCATAGCACGACACTTGTCTTCAAGCATGAGGGTCTTATTCACCAGATCGCAGAAGGTTTGGCAGTCACATACAACAAGCTGGCATTGTAGCGACTGTTGAAGCCCTTCGATGAAGCGTTCTATTTTTGTGGAATCAGTGCTGGCATCATCAGGTGCATACCTTGACAAGAGGTTGAACTTCTGCAGATATTCCTTGACCGAGCCACTTCCTAGCTTCAGCACACGAAATTCCCGCTTCGTGATAGGCATCATACCAGGGGGAATGTAGGCAATACAGAATCCTTCCTTGAATGTAGCCCAAGTGATAACACGTTCTCCCTGCATGATTTTGAATCCGTCCCACCATGCCCTGGTGGTGCCTCCTTGACAATGAGAGGCATACAATACCTTCTCACGATCATCGGTGCAGTTGACCAGCATGAGGAGATCCTCGATGATGTTGATCTAGTCATCGACATCTAGAGGCTCGGTCGTCTGAGTGAAAATCGGGGGCGAAGTCCTCATGAACTCTGACAGAGTGGAGCGACCATTGCCATTCCAGTCCTGCTGCGGGTTGTTCACCCGGACATGAGCCATCTACTGGATAGCGGCATTGTTAGCTTGGTGTTTCTCTTGGAGAGTTTGAAGAAACTAATCCATGGTCAGTGATGGGGTCATAGTCCTAGGGTAGGGTCATAGGCCTGTCCTACAGGTCCTACCCAAGGACGACCCCGCGCAAGGGACAGGACCTTAAGTATGCCCGACTGTATTAAGGTGTCCCCATCATCCAGTCGGTAACGGACCCAGAATCATCCAGTCGGAGACTAAGACTCGGAGGACACCGGACCTACCGACTGGATACACTCGGTGCGTCGTAACCTCCCTGGAGGGAAACTGTCGTACGTTTCCGGGTGCATTAACTGGCATTTATAGCATACGTTACCTGTAACGCATGCATTCAATCGCCACTACTCCACCCTTGAATCTGAACCGTTGTGGAGGGCAGCGCACTCTATATAAGCCACCCTCCCCCACAGGTAAAAGGGTTAGAAAAACATTATACTCCATATTACACTCGGTAACAAGCTCCAGGAGCACTGAGACGTAGGGCTATTACCTCCACCGTAGAGGGGCCTGAACTCATACAACCTCCCCGTAGCTAGGACTCTGCCCATCTCATTCGTACCCTACACATCTACTGTCAGGCTTATACCCATGACAGTTGGCGCCCACCATGGGGCAGGCGTCTAAGCGACTTCCGGCGAGTTTGCGACTACTTCCTTTCGTCATGTCGTCCGGTGGAGTTTCGAGCATGGGTCACCAGATCCTCTTCGGTGCTCTCTCCTTCGTCGTCGACGATTCGGCGTGGCTTCGGGAGGCACCCCTTGACGTCAAGGCGCTTCCCCTCGCGGGGCCACGCACTTTCGTGCCGGCGCTCACGGCGTTCTTCTTCTCCAACAATCGGCTCCATTGCCGGCTTGCAATTTCGTCACGCGCCGCAGCACGCGGTTGCGCAGTCCGCGTCTACAACGTTGGGTGCAGCATGCCCGAGCGCGCCAGTTCGCGTCCTCTCAGGTGGCAGTCCTGGAGTCTGTTGTAGTCGCCCCACGCTCCTAGTGCTCGGACTCGGTTCCGACTGAGCTTCCTACCGAGTACGTGGGTCGTGGGCCTGCAGCAGAAGTACACATGGCCAACTCCCATGAAGATCCTCGTCAAGCCGACCGAGGTGAAGTTGGCGAAGCATCCGGTGCGCGTCGTCCGCCTCGTCGTTCTGCCAGCCGACACACTCGGCGGACCAACGTGGAGGTGTTCCGCACGCCTCTCCTCAACCTGGCCGCGGCTGCTCTGGTTCCCGATTCCCTCCAGCCGACTGATAGAGAGGCGGGAAGGGGAATCGAACAAATCCGAGCCCTCTTGCGCACGGCGCAGCAGCAGAATTCGGCAGTCACCCAGTCACACAATCGGATCCACAATAGTTCCGTCCATGCAAACACGCATAGATCGATTCACAGCCCTGGATCCCATCAGTATCGCCGTCGCTCACGCACCCCTCCGTGGGGTGGGCCCTATGGGTCCCGGCATCATGATGATCGACATTCCGTCGGCGACAATTACGACCCAAGACCTGACGCAAGGGGCCGAATCGCTCAACGAAGAGTCGACAGGGGTCGAGCCCACCGCGATGGCCGCGATATGGACCGTCCGAGTGGAAGTAGGGCCATCGTATCTGGCCCCAAGTGTTTTAGTCGAGCCATCCGCTCGGCTGATATCCCGCCCAACTTCCGATTGGCTGCGGGAATCGGTAAATTCTCAGGAGAGTCCAAGCCCGAAACATGGCTAGACGACTACCGAGTGGCGGTCCAGATCGGAGGAGGAGACGACCATGTCGCGATGAAACACCTCCCTCTGATGCTCGACGGCTCGGCCCGAGCTTGGCTGAACCAGTTGGCCCCCTCAAGCATTTACAGTTGGGCAGATCTAGCCCAAGTGTTCATCAGAACCTTCGAAGGAACGTGCAAGCGCCCTGCAGGTCTTGTGGAGCTTCAACACTGTGTCCAGAAGTCGAATGTGCCCTTGCGCGACTTCATCCAGCGATGGACGACTCTTTACCACACGGTGGAGAACGTCACCGAGCATCAAGCAGTCTATGCCATAAAGGCACGCGTGCGGTACAGGGAGCTGTACATGAAGTTTGGTCGAACCGGTGACATCTCCATGAGCAAGATGATGGAGATAGCAACTCGCTATGCAAATGGCGAAGAAGAGGACCGCATCCGGAGCGGTAAACACAAGACAGTCGGCGATGCCGACGGAGGTAACACTCGGAAGCAGAAACCGAAGGTTCCGTCCACACCACAAGCAGAAGCTGCATCTGTGACCAGCGCCAAATTCAAGGGCAAAGGGAAAGCACAGCTCACCCCCAAGAAAAAGCCTTTCAACAATCCCATCCTGGACCAGCCTTGTCCAATCCATACGAAGATGGGTGAGGAAGGTAACCCCATATACGCAAAGCACACCACTCGGCAGTGCCGTCGCCTGATCCAGGGTTTCAGCGAAGGGCAGCCGAGTGAGAAGAATCCTGAACAGGATGAGGAGGACAAGGAGGATCCGTTCCCCCATGTCCATGCAACCCTCATGATCTTTGCTGACGTCGAAAGCAAGAGTCGACTGAAGCTAGTAAACAGAGAAGTCAACATGGCCGTTCCGACTGCCCCCAAGTTTCTCAAGTGGTCTCAGACTGCGATTACCTTCGATCAGTCGGATCATCCAACACATGTCCCCACCCCAGGAAGGCAGGCTCTGGTCGTCGAGCCGGTGATGGAAGGAGTCCGACTGCGCAAAGTCCTAATGGACGGCGGCAGCGGACTGAATATTATGTACGCCGACACTCTCAAGGGGATGGGCATTCCGATGTCCAGACTAAGCGAGAGCAATATGCAGTTCCGTGGAGTCGTCCCAGGGCGGAAGGCCAAATCACTCGGCCAGATCGTATTGGAGGTCATCTTCGGCTCCGACAAGAACTTTCGCAAGGAGAAGCTCACGTTTGAGGTGGTGGACTTCCAGAGCGCTTACCATGCAATTCTGGGCCGCCCGGCATAGTGAGTTTCATGGCATGACCGTGTTATGTGTACTTGAAGTTGAAAATGCCCGGTCCAAAAGGCGTTATCACCATCACCGGCAACCGCCAGCGAGCCGAGGAGTGTCTGCAAGAGGGGTCGAGGATCGCCGACCAGCAGATGGCTGTACTCGAGCTCGAAGACTACAAGAAGACAGTCGACCCCGCCGACTTAATGCGCTCAAAGAAGCCAGCTTCTGAGTCCGCGTTCCAGTCAGCGGGAGAGACTAAGAAGGTGAGCATCCACCCGACGGACGAGTCTACCGCCCCGATGAACATCTCCACCACCCTGGATCCCAAATAGGAAGCCGCCCTCACCCAATTCCTCCGTGAGAACTGGGACATCTTCGCATGGAAGCCATCTGACATGCTGGGTGTACCTAGGGAGTTTGCTGAGCACCGACTGCATGTGGATCCCGCTGCTCGGCCCGTCCGAGAGCGCCTGCGCCGGTCCGCCGCGCACAAAAGGAAGGCAATCGGAGAAGAGGTGGCTAAGCTGCTAGCTGCCAGATTCATTCGCGAGATTCACCACTCCGAGTGGCTCGCCAATGTAGTCATGGTGCCCAAGAAGGACAAGTCACTCCGAATGTGCATTGACTTCAAGCACCTCAATAAGGTCTGCCCGAAAGACCATTTTCCGCTCCCCTGCATAGATCAAATTGTCGATTCGACTGCGGGGTGCGAGCGTTTATCATTTCTTGATGCCTACTCGGGTTATCATCAGATCTGTGTGTATGGTCCCGATGAGTTGAAAACAGCTTTCATCACCCCGTTGGGGTGCTTCTGCTACATCACCATGCCTTTTGGTCTGAAGAATGCATGAGCTACCTTTATGCGCATGATCCAAAAACGTCTCCTCGACCAGATCGGTTGCAATGTGGAGGCATACATGGATGATATCGTAGTCAAGTCCCGCAAAGGTTCCGACCTACTGACTGACTTGGCAGAAACATTCGCCAACCTTCGTAGGTACGATATCAAGCTAAATCCTGCTAAGTGTTCATTCGGTGTTCCCGGCGGAAAGTTACTCGGTTTCTTCGTTTCCGAACGAGGGATCGATGTAAACCCCGAAATGATCGGGACCATCGTCCGAATGGAGAGGCCGGTCAGAATACACGATGTTCAACGACTCACAGGTTGCTTAGCAGCTTTGAGCAGGTTCATCATTCGACTCGGCGAAAAAGCACTTCCTCTGTACCGACTTATGAAGAAATCAGATACCTTCGAGTGGACAGACGAAGCCCAAGTCGCGTTCGAAGACCTCAAAGTCCTACTTTCCACCCAGCCTGTTCTTACTGCTCCGCTCAGTAAAGAGCCCCTTCTTGTGTATATCGTGGCTACAAATCAAGTCGTCAGTACTGTTCTTACAGTCGAGCGAGAAGAAGAAGGCAAAGCATACAAAGTTCAGCAGCCAGTGTACTACGTCTCCGAAGTCCTGACACCTTCCAAGTAGAGGTATCCCCATTATCAAAAGCTTGTCTATGGGATCTATTTGACTGCGAAGAAGGTTGCCCATTATTTCCAAGACCACTCGATATTTGTCGTTTCTGATTCTCCTTTGTCGGAAATTCTCCAAAATCGAGACGCGTCAGGTCGAGTGGCGAAGTGGGCGATGGAGATGCTGTACTGTGACATCAAGTTCGAGGCCAAGAAAGCTATTAAGTCTCAAGCCTTGGCTGACTTTATAGCAGAATGGGTAGAACAACAGCAACCGACTCACATCTACTCGGCTCATTGGACAATGTTCTTCGATGGGTCTAAGATGTTGAATGGATCCGGCGCTGGTGTTGTGATCGTATCACCAAAGGGTGACAAGCTCAAGTATGTGCTTCAGATACACTTTGATTCCTCTAACAATGAGGCAGAGTATGAAGCTCTTCTCTACGCATTGGGCATGGCCATCTCACTCGGCGTCCGTCGCCTGATGGTCTACGGTGATTCAGACTTGGTGGTCAACCAAGTGATGAAAGAGTGGGACGTAAGGAACCCCACTATGACAACCTACTGCAATGCAGTCAGGAAGCTGGAGAAGAAGTTTGAAGGTCTAGAACTTCATCATGTTCCAAGACTAAAGAACCAAGCGGCGGACGAGTTGGCGAAGCTCGGATCCACTCGGAGACCTGTCCCGAGTGATGTCTGCCTCGAGCACCTCCATCTTCCTTCAGTCAAAGAAGATCCCTTCACGGAAGAGCCAGTGCAACCCAAGAGCGCAACAGACCCGACTGAAGTCAATGTGCCTGCTATGGTTGATCTGGTCACAGAGATTCTGGTAATCATTCCCGATTGGACTTTGCCGAATATGGCATATATCCTAAGGCAAGAACTTCCAAAGGATGAAGTCCAAGCCCGACAAATAGTTCGCAGGTCGAAGGCGTTCACTGTCATTGACGGTAAATTGTATAAGGAGAGTGTTTTAGGCGTTCTCCAACGTTGCATTTCCCCAGAGGAAGGGCAGTTGATCCTAGAGGATATCCACCCGGGAACCTGCGGCCATCATGCTTCTTCAAGAGCAATCGTCGCCAAGGCGTTCAGGGCTGGATTCTTCTGGCTGCAGGCTAACGAAATGGCCAAAGCTATGGTCGATCGATGCGAAGGCTGTCAGTTCTACTCCAACAAGTCCCACAAGCCAACATCTGCACTAAAGACAATCCCACTTGTGTGGCCGTTTGCAGTTTGGGGATTAGACACAGTCGGACCATTCAAGACAGGCCCAGGAGGCTACACACATCTCTTGGTGGCAGTCGACAAGTTTACAAAGTGGATGGAAGCCAAGCCCATCAAGAAACTCGACACCTCCACAGCCGTGAAGTTTGTCAGAGACATCATCTCCAGATTCGGAGTGCCTCACAGCATAATCACGGACAATGGGACAAACTTCGACTCGGACAGATTCAAAGGTTTCTGCCCAAGTCAAGGTATCCGAGTGGATTTTGCTTCCGTAGCACATCCGCAATCCAATGGACAAGCTGAGCGTGCAAATGGACTTATCCTTCAAGGTTTGAAGCCTCGACTCTTGCAAGAGATAGGACATGCTACTGGCGCATGGGTAACCGAGTTACCTTCAGTACTTTGGGGCCTCCGCACCACTCCGAACAGATCAACAGGGCGATCACCGTTCTTCCTCGTCTATGGAGCAGAAGCGGTCCTTCCGAGTGACTTGCTTCACAATGCCCCGCGAGTCGAACTCTTCTCCGAAGCCGAAGCAGAACAAGCAAGGCAAGATGGAGTCGATCTTCTAGAAGAGGAGCGCGAGATGGCACTTACTCGCTCATCAATTTATCAGCAAGATCTGCGACGTTTTCATGCACGACATGTCAGAAGCCGCACATTCCAGACTGGCGATTTGGTGCTCCGAGTGGATCAGCAAAGACCACACAAGTTGGCTCCGGCCTGGGAAGGTCCTTTCATCATTTCAAAGGTGCTGAACAACGGGGCATACAGACTCTACAACATTCAGAAGGAGACCGACGAACCCCGCGCGTGGAACGGAGACCTCCTCAAGCGTTTTTATACATGATCGCCGACTGAAGCAGTGTAACGAACAAGTTTTGGAGAAATAATATACAACAGATTCAATTTCTTTTGCAGATTCAGAGTTCTTCCGTGGTTGCAGACTACGGTCACAAAAAAAAACTTAGCTGCGATCCTGCATCGCCTAAGTATTAACTTTCTCTGAGTGTGGACTTCACGTCGCACTCGGGGGGCTTAGCTGCGATCCTGCATCGCCTAAGTATTAACTTTCTCCGAGTGTGCACTTCACGTCGCACTCGGGGACTTAGCTACGATCCTGCATCGCCTAAGTATTAACTTTCTCCGAGTGTGCACTTCACGTCGTACTCGGGGACTTAGCTGCGATCCTGCATCGCCTAAGTATTAACCTCCTTCGAGTGTGCACTTCACGTCGCACTCGGGGACTTAGCTGCGATCCTGCATCGCCTAAGTATTAACTTTTCCAAGTGTGCACTTCACGTCGCACTCGGGGACTTAGCTGCGATCCTGCATTGCCTAAGTATTAACTTCTCCGAGTGTGCACTTTACGTCGCACTCCGGGGGCTTAGCTGCGATCCTGCATCGCCTAAGTATTAACCTCCTTCGAGTGTGCACTTCACGTCGCACTCGGGGACTTAGCTGCGATCCTGCATCGCCTAAGTATTAACCTCCTTCGAGTGTGCACTTCACGTCGCACTCGGGGACTTAGCTGCGATCCTGCATCGCCTAAGTATTAACTTCTCCGAGTGTGCACTTCACGTCGCACTCGGGGACTTAGCTGCGATCCCGCATCGCCTAAGTATTAACTTCCTCCGAGTGTGCACTTTACGTCACACTCGGAGACTTAGCTGCGATCCTGCATCGCCTAAGTATTAACTTTCTCCGAGTGTGCACTTCACGTCGCACTCGGAGGCTTAGCTGCGATCCTCCATCGCCTAAGTATTAACTATCTCCGAGTGTGCACTTCACGTCACACTCAGGGGCTTAGCTGCGATCCTGCATCGCCTAAGTATTAACTTCTTCCGAGTGTGCACTTCACGTCGCACTCGGGGACTTAGCTGCGATCCTGCATCGCCTAAGTACTAATCGCTCCTCCGAATGTACACTATACGTTACACTCGGGAACTTAGCACTGATCATGAATCACCTAAGTCCTAATATTCTACGAGTACACATTAAGTGTTCAACTCCAAACAGCATTCAAGCAAAAGAATAAGTGTTTTCGTTGTGACTCCAGTAGTCTAGAAACGATAACGGACTCGGTGCGGATCAAGCTTACCCGCACCGATCCAAAAGTACGATGGCCAACAGAAGTGGCCAGAATATCTTACAGGCAAACACTGGGCATACTGAGCATAACATCTTATTAAGCGTCAGCTGGGCCGGCGTCAGGACTAGAGGACTCCACAAAAGTGTCCAAGTCAATTCCATCGGCAATGCGGGTGGCAGTCTCGAGGAACGTCTCCATGAAGTCTTCGAATTGCAGTTTCTTCGTGTTGGCGAATTTCAACGCTTTTAGCTTATCTTCCCGCACCTCCTTGCAATGGACTCGGACCAAAGACAGCGCAACATCAGCACCGCACCGCGCTACCGATTTCTTCCAAGATTGCACTTGGTTCGGCACCTCCTCCAGTCGGCTCGTTAGGGTCTCCATCTCCTCCCGCGACTCGTCTTCCGGCCAAAGTTCCTTGTTAATTCGGCCGACGACTTCTCTCAGTCGACCGATGAAAGGACCTACTTTGCTAGCGCGGATTTGTGCTCGAAGCAGCTCCCGATTGGCGTTCTCACCTACTGGAACTTTGTCCTTAACAGAACATTCCATAGCCGCCGTTTCAGCTTCCGGGTCTCCGCAAAAGTCTGCCACCAACAAACAAGCACGCAATGAAAACCGAATGTATGGCACATGATAAAGCCACTAGACAAAGCATAAGACTTACCAGACAGACAAGTCATTATTTGCTCAGCCCAGTCGGAGACATACTTCTCTTGAGCTACGCACCTTCTGTTCAGGACGCCCATGTGATTATGCAGATTGGTCCTATGTTTCCTCATCATCTGCGTCTCCGCCGTCAATACCCTGTTTGCCTCCCGAGCTTCTTCCAAGGACTTTTCTCGCGCTTCCAGAGCGTCCTTCATATCAGCCATGGCAAGCATTGCAGCTTCCAGTTCACCAGCATATTGGTTCTTCTCAGCCCTCAAGGCTTCATAAGCGCTCCCCATATCACAAGTTTTCTACAAAACGATACAAAGGGTTATCAGCAACTTTCTCAATACACACTACGTTCTTCAGACCCCTGCCGACGCAAGCAGTCGACAGCGGTCTCGGGGACTACACCCAGTGGGTTCACTAAGAGTGACCCCACTAGCATGCACCTCAAGCAGGTCTGCCCTATTGAGGTGCACGTTTTCACCTACGCCTCGAGGCTAGAGCTACTCCACCTGTGTGCAGTTTACTCTAGGGAACTCTTACCGCAAGAGTGCTCCGACTACAGTAAGTACTTGCACTCAGAAATCTTGTCTACGGAAACGACAAAAATAAAGACCAAATGTATAAAGACAACTGTCGGTGCAAGCACTCGACAGAAGTCTCGGGGACTACACCCACTGGGTTCACTTGGAGTGAACCCATTGCAGACAACAGACTACGACAACACCCAGTGGGTTACAAAAGAAAAGTAAGTACTTACTACACTACTTACTCGGATGTCGTCGCGCAGCTCCAAGCTCCGCTGGTACAAAACCGCAACGGAGTCATAAGCCTTCTTGGCCTCCCCGGTCATCAGCTCCGCTTGGATCATGGCTCCCTTGGCCGCTCCCACCTGCTCCTCTGTGACACACCGAATGCGGAATTCAACATTCGACGAACCGGGAATCGTGGGAAGATCCTGGGGCATCCCAAGATTCACCCCAGTCAATTCGTCGCCCACCGGCACTGGTTCGGTCGGTGGAGGCACTTCAGTCGGTGGAGCGTCGGCGGCAGGGGCAGCAGCGGGAGGAGCAGCCTCAAGGACAGGCTCCACGACAGGCTCCGCGGCCGGGTCGGCTCTCCCTTGCCTGTCTTCGTCCGGGTGAATCACTCCTGACAAGCCGAATAGCATGATGATTCAGAAAAATAAAAGGATAGTACAGTCTACAGGAATAAAACACCTGACTCTCCTACAACATACCCAGCTGGGATGAGACGACGTTGTGTGTGTCCATGGGGTCATCCCCTTGGCGGACCGGAGAGGTTGTAGAAGTGGCGACCCTGTCAAGTGAAGCCCATTCGACTTGTAAAGCGGGAGTGCACTCGGATAACATAAAAAGACAAGAGTTGGATTCGCTTATGTGGATGTGACGGGGATGGCAACCCTCATGCGCGGCAGAGCCCTCCAAGGTTTGGGCCCACTCGGTTTGGGCGCCCTGGGAGATTGGCCTACAGGCTCAGCGGGGGCGTCCCTGGACCTCTTCGTGCCTCGAGCACTCGGGACCGCCGGAGCGGTAGGTAGAGCACTCGACAACGCGGGGGGAGCCGAAGGGACGACAGGCTCATGTCGACGCTTTCTCCGCTGTTCTGGCGGTGGAGGCGGAGAGTCGCGCTCTTCGTCTTCTTCCTCCTCCTCGCTGTCCTCCTCCTCCGACTCCCGGCTGTCGGAGACATATTCAGCGCTATCCACGCTCCCCTCCTGGCTACCTTCTTCCTCCTCCTCCTCCGGATGCCCGTTTGAGCCAGGGGAGGACCAGTTGGTCCATTCCTGCATGAGATTCAGTCGGAAACATTAAGCACCACA
Organism: Hordeum vulgare subsp. vulgare; assembly: GCF_904849725.1. Lineage (NCBI taxonomy): Eukaryota > Viridiplantae > Streptophyta > Magnoliopsida > Poales > Poaceae > Hordeum > Hordeum vulgare. The sequence goes on from NC_058519.1 coordinate 297,411,492, forward strand.
TGAGGATATAAATGAACGACTGAAATCAAAACAGTTCGATATATTCGGCTAATGCTACTCACCTGATTCGGTGGCGGGTTGTCCGCGCTGTAAGGCACCACTCGGGGAGCTCCTTTAGGGTTCTCGCAAGGTCCCGTGATTTGGAGCACTATCGAGGTCACCTTCTCCTCGAGTATGCCCACCGCGACGGTCCGAGTGGAATCCTCGGGCCCTGTGTAGAGCCACATAGCATGGTGGCGAGCTTGAAGAGGCTGGATCCGCCGACCGATGAAGAATTCCAACAGGTCAATACTCGTGACCCCCCTCCTGACAACATCCGCGAGTGCCTCGACCAAAGGCTGGATGTCATTCCTCTCGGCTTTCGAGAGCGCGAGTTGCTTGGGTGGAGCAGGGCGGTCTAGACTAAATGGAGGCAGCCCAGTCGACGCGCCCGGATAGGCTATGTCCTAGCAGTAGAACCACGTCGACTGCCAGTTCCTAACCGACTCGTTCAACTGGAGAGCAGGGTAGCTACTCCGACTCTTTTTCTGAAACCCTAAACCCCCGCAGAGCTGGAGGAGATGCGTCTTGTCATCCGACTGACTAAGATGTTTGATGGTTTGAGAGCGGGCGGAGAAGATATGTTTGAATAAACCCCAATGAGGGGGGCAACCGATAAAGCATTCGCATAGAACAATGAAGGTAGAAAGGTGGGCAATGGCATTCGGAGGGAAGTGATGGAGTTGAGCACCAAAATGATTAATGATGCCTTTGAAGAAGGGGAGCGGGGGGAGAGAAAAACCTCTATGAACATGGCTGAGGAGCAAGACGCGCTCCCCCTCCCGTGGTGCCGGCTCAATCTCGTCGTCCGCCGGCAACCTCCAAGATTTATGCACGAGCTGGCCGTGCTCTACCAGCTACAGCAGGTCCCCCTCCGTCACTGTGCAGGGGAGAATGTCTCCCTGGATCCATCCCGCTGGCAATGGCCGCTGCCGCTGCTGAGCAGCCGCCGCCTTGCCCTTCTTCTTCCTTGCCTCCATCTTGCTGGTCTGGCCCTTGGTCATGGCGGCGATGGCGAGCTTTCGAGAAGAATGGGAAGGGAAAGGTGTATGAGAGCAAGAGGTGGCGAGGAAGACGGAGCAAGCAAGAGCAAAGGATTCGGCGAGCGTAACCGAAGGGTCTCGTCGGCCAGAGTTGAATAGAACATCAACTGAGTCGCTGGCGAGCGGGCCCCGAAATCTGATCCGCCCAACCAGCCGCGGCGATATCAGCGGAAGAGTTGAAGGCGCGAGGATCGAGGAGTCAGGTGCTACTCGAGCGCGCTGACGTCACCCCCGCTAAGCGTGCAGAACCCGAAATTTGAGATCCCAGAAAATCCGCCGCTGTCAGTTGACCGGTCGTGTCAAAAGATGCTGCAAAAGCATTCGGTTCCCGACAGTCCGTTCCGCAGAACACATTCACTCGGATCATTGGCCAGGAGAGATAGAATGGATGGAGGCAAGCAACACCCAAGCCAAACCTAGTCCAGTCGGATCTGAGCATCGAGCACTTCTTTGACGTTTCAACCCCAATCCATTCGGGGACTAATGATGGGGTCATAGTCCTAGGGTAGGGTCATAGGCCTGTCCTACAGGTCCTACCCAAGGACCACCCCATGCAAGGGACAGGACCTTAAGTATGCCCGACTGTATTAAGGTGTCCCCATCATCTAGTCGGTAACGGACCCAGAATCATCCAGTCGGAGACTAAGACTCGGAGGACACCGGACCTACCGACTAGATACACTCGGTGCGTTGTAACCTCCCTGGAGGGAAACTGCCGTACGTTTCCGGGTGCATTAACTGGCATTTATAGCATACGTTACCGGTAACGCATGCATTCAATCGCCACTACTCCACCCTTGAATCAGAATCGTTGTGGAGGGCAGCGCACTCTATATAAGCCACCCTCCCCCGCTGGTAAAAGGGTTAGAAAAACATTGTACTCCATATTACACTCGGTAACAAGCTCCAGGAGCACTGAGACGTAGGGCTATTACCTCCACCGTAGAGGGGCCTGAACTCATACAACCTCGCCGTAGCTAGGACTCTGCCCATCTCATTCATACCCTACACATCTACTATCAGGCTTATACCCACGACAGTCAGGTTCTCCAAAGGAGGCGGTGGTGGGGGAATGTCTCCTTATGGCTACTCCTGCTGAGCTCCAGCTTGAGTAGACCCACCGGCTCCTGCCTGCTGGCTAGAGTCACCAGTGTTGGGGTGGTCAAAGGTACTGGTGCGGGTAGCATTCACCATCTTGTTTGGAGGAGCCAAGTCAATAACTGAAATACACGAGCGACCAGTACAAGAGAGAAACACGCCTATATAAGGGAGGGGGTTGGTACGGTGCAAGTGTCAAACAAAAGGGCCGAAGGACCCACCACATAACTATTATGTAAGGTAATTGATCTAGCCGTTTACATGTTGCGTAAGGCAAAAGCACGGCTTGCATCAAGACACAAACAGAAAAGCACACAACAAGCACACATGGTTTCATCTAAACCATTACATGGACTCGACTGTGCATGACGGGTTCCTAGCTTGTCCTACCCTAAGGATCCTTGGACTTAAGTAGGGGTGCTCGGTCTCGTTCTCACGCTCCTCCGGGTCTTCCTCCTGGTCATCATCTGTGTGGGCATCATCTCCTGTCGAGGATCCACGGAACAAGGAGGTCCATCCCGCGAGGCTTTGTCGGAGGAACGGTGAAGAGGTCTCTATACTCATTGGCACTCATGCGATGACTCCGAGTGGGGGTGACCCTAAGTGGTGGTATTCCCGCTTTGTATGTGACAGCAGGCTGCCCCTCGCGTGCTCCATCCTTCTTGATCTTGCCCGTCTTCATCTTCGATTGGCGGAATAGCTCACGGACATCGTGGAGTTCCTCGTGGAGCTTCACTGTCTCCTTGATCATGTTGTGAGCCAGACTGTCGGCACAGAGGCTGAAGTAGGTCTGAAACCTGAGCATTGTTCCTTCGTCTGGGGATGGGGTCAACATCCAACTCCTGCCAACCTCGTCTTTAACCAAAGGCAAGTGACGGGTAGCCATTTCGTCGGCCATCTCGAAGAGGATATCGCGAAGGTGGATGAGCGCCTTCCGCATCACTGTCTCAACCGCCAATACAAGAGTCTACAGCTATGTCTCTTCAAAGAACCAACTAGACGGAGGGTCATTTACCTTCACAACCACATCAATGTGGTACACCTTCATGGTGGCATTGACCGAGTGCTCGTGCTAGAGGTAAATGGTGATCGGCGTGCTCGACACTTCTCCAGGTTGTCCTCCAGGAGTAGGGGAAAGCCGGACTCCAGGAGGGTCTCGGCTACGATGGCCATCTACAAAGTTTAGGGAGAGGTGTGTGTAAAAAGGGGTTTGAATGGTATAGGGAAGTGGTGGGGGATGTATAAAACCCTAAGTGTAAAGGCTAGGTGTGGTTTCAACCCATCTGACGTCCATGCTATCTAAGCCTTCCTACTGTCACGATAGTTCTCATACCAGCTCTGTGGGGACCCCGACTTGTAGGTCGAGATCACCGAATGCATGTGTACAGTGATCCCAGAGATCAATGCTCACAGAACACACAGATAATGAATAAAAAGATTCTTACATCCGCACATAACGTCTGATACAAATAGGTCTAGTATGGCGAACTCATTACATAAATACGGCTTCCAAAGCTGACACACCATCATACTACTAATATGTGGATAACTTGGAGGATAACATGAACCCATGTCATCTGCGTTAACCTACACGCATTCTGACTGGGAAGCGTCCTAGATTGCATGTCCATCTCCGACGAACTCTTCTTCGAACTCCGGTTCTTCCATGCCTGGCCAATTAAGTAACTAGGGGTAAGCCAATGAGTACATTGAATGTACTCGCAAGCAACCCATGATACGGACAAGGCATAATGAAGCCCCATATAATCCTACTATTGAGTCTTCGTAGAAATCAAGTTTTTCATTAAACGCGGTAACATGATCAACTGCTTGTGTGAACATGCATCATAAGGTAAGTGGTAACCACATGAACAGGTTATAGATATCAACATTTTATACCGAGCGTTGAACACCTCATGTTCACCCTCCATGCCAAGTCATCGGACTTAGCTCAAGAAACATCTTTCTCGCCCAACACCTTTATCACACACGCACACTTGTTTTATGCAAAAATGATCGTATGTAGTTTAAGCAGGATTAACCAACTATCCTTGACGATGGACACAATTATTCGAATAGTTTTACACTCTACAGAGGTTGTGCGTTGTACCCACAAGATGTAGGGAGCTTCTGTGTCATCCACGACTCGCGGTATATAACATACCCGAGGTAAGCACCCGAATAATGCCTTTGCCCCGACAACACTAAACAAAGAGTCCACTCGATTGATACCTAGCCCACATGACGTACATCTTACGAGCCTCGCTCTAGATTGTACCATCCATGCACGGACTAACCGTTTTCTCGGAACCTTTGAAAATAGCATAGTCGTCCTACCTAGCACGACCTCGTCCCAAGAGTGACCATGTCACTCCCGTCACTAGTAATGCAGGCTCTTTGCTAGTATCGACCAAAGTAATCAACAAAGCCTCGTCCCGTAAGGGTATCGTGGTCGCACATGTAAGGTTGGGATGGTCGACACATCTTAAATATCTCCTTGTTTTTTAAACCACACACACACACAAAACCATGTTCCAGTACACCACTTCTTTCTCAAGTGGTCACCTTCTCAACACTATCACCCTCGGGCATTAGTGGCACCCGACGAGGTTTTTGAAAAGCTTTTGAAATAACCCCTGTGTTACCATCACCATGCATATGATCATCCTAAGCATAGCACTACTATGAAACTATCAACTTTTAATCTGTGTGAACCTCATAGATGGTAGGGTCATGCTCAAATGCAAGTGTTATCGAGGAAGCATTGGAAACACTATACCGAGAGGTTTACCGATTTAATCATGATCACATGCGTCAGAATGAAATAATAAACATGGCATGCATGAAAGTATTTTCTCAGACATGGTCAAAGGGTTGCTTGCCTTGGTCAACAAAGTCTCTGGGGTGTTCGAAGTCTTTCGTCCAAGTCCTTCTTCAAGCACGTGATCTATCATCGCAATGCTAATAACAATAATAAGAATCACAACAACAAAAAGTGCACACAATCCACTTCTAAAATGTTACCCTACTCTGTAAAATACTAACATCCCTTCTAAAACTATTTTCTTCTCATTTTGGAGTGAAAATATTTTGAAATCCATTTTAATAGAAGGTGAAATTGCCCTATTCTAGGTTTTAAAATAAAACTGTGTATAGAAGTTTCTGTAAAAAATACACTGATAGTTTTATTAAACTCCTCATATTTGTACAAGATTTATGGTTGAAAAATAATTGGATTTGGATGCTTTTTTAGTCCTCTGGAATTATTTTAAAAATCTCAAAAGGAAAAAATAAAAAGAGCACTGCGCCTAGGCCAGAGTCAGCCAGCAGCTGGGCTGGCCCAGCTAGTTACCAAGCCAGCCAACCCAAGTGCACGTGCGCCGTCAGGTTTGAACCTGATGCGCGGGGCCGTGTGGCCAGTGACTGGAAGGGGAGAGGAGAGAGAGACAAACACTGACAGGGGGGGCTCCCGTGTCAGGTCTTCTTCTACCTCGGGACAAAGAGGAGGGAGGCTCACGACGGCAGCTCAGGCGACGACTATGAAGGGCGAGTGGACAAATGGATGGAGGTCGAGGGAGAGGCTGAGGTGGCTCGAGTCACCGGCTACGAGGTGGCCGCAACGAAGGTCTTTGAGAGGTGGCTGGTGATGACGCTCAGATAGGGAAGAAGGCCGAGGAAGAGGCGGAGACGAAGCATAAGCCATCTGCGGTCACAAAGGAGGCGAAATGAGTGATGTTGCGGGCCTATGTCCCGAGATCGACGGAGCCCCAACACGGGGGTGCCTCGGTCGATCTCGAGCACTGGTGCTCGAATAGCTCAAGTGGAAGGTTCGCGAGGTCGATTGGAGGTGCAAGAGAGGTTCAAGAGGGTCAAAGAGGAGCCGAGGTGGCCTATTTATAGGGGGGAGCTGGTCCACTGAGAGGTGGTATGCCGTTGAGGCTGCAACAATAGCTAGCGAGTGAGGGAAGGTCCAGGGGTGAGTCTGGGCTTTCGGGGGTGCGGTCTATGCGATCTAGAAGGGTCAAAGGGAAGCGGGGGTGTCTCTTGACGCATCGCGGTGGCAAGCTCCACCTAACGTTTTGGGCATACGCGGGCACCCGTTGCTAGGGCAGAATAAGGGGGAAAGAGGAGGGGCCCTGCATAGTGCCGGAGCCGGACGTTGATGCATTCACTGCTAGATAGGCTCTGGGGGCGAAGCTTGGCCGGAGCTGGCCTCCCGTGATGCAGGCGCACTTTGTGGCACGTCCAGGGCGCATATTTGGCATGCCATGGCATGCTGACGCGCTTTGGCGTGTCTACGCCGTCTTTGGCAGTGCCTGGGGGTTGAGGAGATGCTCTTTGAACGGATTGAGAAATCAAATGCTGCAAGAATGAATCCAGGAAAGAAATTGAGGTTTTTGTCTTCCTGTCATTGAACTGCAGCCGGTGCTCTCGACTGCAGGTGTGGGGCTACACAGGCAACATGTGAAGGAATGGAGTGGAAGTGGTGGTTGTTGCTGGTTTGGGGGAGTTAACCTACTCCCAAGGCAGTGAAAATTAATGGATTAGATTATGGGCAAAAGTAACAGGATTCACCAAGTTTCAGCTCATTTGAGCAAGGCTGACAATGTAGACTTGGAAAAACCTAGAAATGGGCAGAAATACAATCATGTGCACAAGTATGAATAAATCAAGATCCACAAATGCAAAACAGTGCATACCATCCTCATTTGGGGTTTTGATCACTCCTCCAAAGTTTGGGATCAATTGGACAAACTTGGCATTGTAGAGTTGTTCAAACTTGGTTTTGAACAGAAGGGTTTTTCGAATTATAAGGTGGATCAAACCTACTTGAATGAAGATGAAACTTGGCATGAACACCTCCTATAATATGTGGTTCATGTTGGAATTTTCTTGGAATTTATTAAGAATATTTCCTTTGGAAATATTTGAACCGATCAGTATAGGCAGAAATGATTTTAAGGAGTTTTTACCATTACTTTGAACATGACCATGTGTTGAAACTTACATATATGAAAAATACATATCCTCTGAGTTTCCCTAAATTTTGTCAAATGTTTCTAAGGTAGAAAATTAATTTTTCCCTATGAAATACCATTTCTGGCCTCATAAGAGGTCACTTAAGTAAAATAGGAAAATAACTTTTAAAATAATTAAGTTATTTTAATAATGGAATCAAAATAAATTCTTTGGGGCAAAACACTTAACCTAAATTAGGGAGTTGTAGTGCAAATCCCAATCCAGGGGCTTTGAATCTTCAAAAATAAGTAAAAGATTCTTGTTGAAATAATATTTTATAGAAATGGTTTATGGTTTTATACACATTGCATGATCATTGGGCAAGCTATGGGATCAAAGGTAGAAGTTTTTAGAAGGAAAGTTGCTTTGATGAGCTAAATCACAATTAAGCACACAAGCATGGTGCAATCAAAACAATCATCACAATCACTCAAAAGTTTTTAATTGACTCCAAATATGGAAAAACAGAAGTGACAAAGTGGTACAAACACAGGGTGTGACACTTCCGCTTTTCCTGAGGGAAGCTCGAGATGGGTGGTGGGTGGGACAAAATTTTGTGTTCCCATTAGATGCGAGTCCGAGACCTTGGCGACTGCATCCCACGCTTTAGTGGGGTTTAGCACGGCAGGCTCAGGGTGCGTGATTACGATGAGACCCTGCTACACTGATTCTAGGTCGTGTGCCGGATCGGCCCTTGGCCTCGAGTTATCTTGGGACGAGATCCGGGTTCCGGATTATCGGTGTAGTCTAAATGATCACTAACCAGGATGTAGACCGTCCTTAATTCTCGTAGCCAGGCACTCAATGGTGAGATTGGTCACCGATCATACCCATAGATTGGATTCGGTCGACTAAGTCATGTAGTGACGAAGTCTCGGTGGAGTCCATACTGTTTGAGTGCTCGGGATTGGCCCGCCAAACTAATGCCCCAGGGTCATTCGAGCACGTTCCTGGGCTATGTTCGGTTGAGCTGAATCTGGCCGCATCGACCATATCGGGCTCTAAGGCCGGACCAATGGTCAAAGTCGCTCCGTTAGTGGGATTCATGGCCTCCGAAGTCAAGGCATCGCGGCCTGTAGGCTCCTCGAAAGGAGATGTGAGCCTTGTTAACACAAGATCTCTCCGGGGGTCGGTGGTGAACTCTAGGCTGCCGGACCTTACTTCCTAACAGGGGGTGAAGCTTACGACCTAGCCAAGGTGGCTAGCCTTATCAGCATGCAGAACAATGCTTCCGAATGTGAAGATCTGCTAGGACAAAGATGTCCTTGTTGTAGATCTCTTAGCGGATGACTAAGCATGCTATCAATCCTTCCGGCGATCCTACAGCGGCACTCTCAATGAAAGCACCAATGTCGGTGTCAAAACCGGCGGATCTCAAGTAGGGGATCCCAAGCAATGGACCTTGGATCGATGGGTTACAGGGGACGATGGAAACAATGTTTATCGAGGTTCGGTCCTTCTTTAGGAGGTAAAACCGAACATGCTGCTTGATTATATTGATGTGTATGAGGATTACAAAGCTGATCTACCTCGAGATCGTGTGAGCTATAACCCTAGATGAGTCAAATTTCCTATGCGGATGAAACCCTCTGGTTTATATAGACACCACACCTTCCTAGGGTTACATACAACTGACCTCCAGCGGGGGACAGATGCGCTAATCTAGCCTACTCAACTTGGACAACACGTTAGTCTTCGGAGATTTCCTTCTTTTTCACGAGGTCGTTACGTAGCCCGGTCTACAATAATACGGCCCATTAGGTCGGCCTCTAAGTGATAGGCCGACCATTCGAGGACCTCTTACCCCAAAACTCCCTCAGTCATAGCAAACAACACACAACTAATATCATATCCATGTTCATGATGCTTGCCTGAAGTATGCGCGAGATTAGGATGTACTCCGAACTTTGAAAGTTTTATCCTTCCCTCGCATTCTCATTTTTGAAATATCCAAATCAACACACAATCTAAAAACAGTACTTAAAAAATGTTTGTAAAATTATGAAATAAATCCTAAAATAAACTAGGTGAAATTTGGAAAACGTAGGAAAAAGAATCAAATCATTTGGAGTTATAGTTTAAAAGGTAGAGTTGGTCAAAGTTCAGTCAACTTCGTGATTTTTAAATTAAAACAGAAGAGAAAATGGTTCAGTAGGGGATTATGGTTCCACGACACAGAAGACGTACTTCGGGGAGTGCAGATCTGCTTAAAAACGTTCCGGCGGTTGGGCATCACTGATGATGGCCGAGCGGGTCCACCTGTCAAGTTTGACCGGTCTTCATGTCGGTGTCAAAACTAGCGGATCTCGGGTATGGAGTGCTGAACGTGTAGACCTTGGATCGATGGGTTGCAGGGCACAAAGGAGATGGTGTTTACCAGGTTTGGGCCCTTGTGCGGAAGTAAAACCCTACGTCCTGCTTAATTTTACTAATGTGTATGAGGATTACAGAATTGATCTACCTCGAGATCATATGAACTAAAACCCTAGATGAGTCAACCTGCCTATGCAGATCAAACCCTCTGGTTCATATAAACACCAGGGGTTCCTAGGGTTACATACCACCACCTCTAGCCGGGGACAAATGCGCCGATCTAGCCTACCGAACTTGGATGACACGCCAGTCTCCACAGCTTTCCCTCTTGAATACGACATCGTCATGTAGTCCGGTCTTCAAAAATACGGCCCATATGGTCGGCCTCTAAGAGATGGGAGGACCATCCAAGGCCCCCTTAGTCCCGGACTCCCACAGTAGCGCCCGAACTAGCATCCAACACTGATGTATATTGTCTTCGGTAGCTCCTTGCATCCAGAGTAATCGGGTTGCGAGGTGAGTTCCCTTCATGTTTGGATGAATTAAACTTGGTCATTTGGTGATGTCCTGCCTTTAAAACAAACATTGCTCTAATAAAAAGGCTTCAAATCCCGGGTGTGAACAGTTCCTCATCTGACAACCCTTGTGATGGAAGGTCGCAATAGCTAGTTATGACAAAAACTCGATTAGCGGTTCGAGGCCGCTTTCTCAAAGGCACGTCTTGTCAATGAGGAGATCGGGCCCCGCGTTTAAGGGTATATGAGTAATGGTCTGGGTTATCCCGCGTGTATTCATAGTTGCGGTTGTTTCAGGAAGCACTATGGCCTCCACTGTAATAAACAGGAACCCTTGGCCTTGCCTCCCCCACCCAAAAAGTGAAAAAGATCTTCAAAGCCACCACAGGTAATCCAGACTCGACCCCCTTTCATTCTAGCTTCAAGCGCCCAGATCCACTTCACTTTCTATCCTCTCCCAGCCGCCCTTCCACAGCCTCAGCCAGAGATGGCACAGGCTCCCACGACATGTGGGAGGTGTCGTGCTTCTCCGACCAGGATATCCAGGAGCTGAAGGACGCCGGCTATCTCTTGCCGGACATTACCCATCGTGCGTCGGAGGAAGGGAGGTGGTGCCTACACCAAAGCTAGGCGAAATGGTGGTGTGCGTCCCACACTTCATCCAAGGACTAGGCTACCCACTCCACCCCTTCGCCAGGGGCTTGATGTTCTACTACGGGTTAGATTTTCATGGTATTCCCCCGAACTCATTCATGCACACCTCTGTATTCATCACCATTTGTGAGGCCTTCCTAGAGGTTCAACTGCACTTCAGCTTATGGCTCAAGACCTTCAACATCAAGCCAAAATCAGTCACCAGCTAACACGCTGACTATAGCGGAGCCGTGATCAGCAAACTCCCCTGGGTCGAATGGTCGGAGGGTACTTATTATGGACACCATGAATGCCTAGAAAAAGTAGTGGTTTTACATCACCGAGCCTCGGGATGCAGACTAGTCAGCACATGTCGAGCTCACATCCGACCCCCCCGAAAGGCTAATCTCGTAGGTTAGCAGAGGTCTTGATTCGAGATCATCTTCGGAGGTGGAAGCAATGTAGAAGCGCATCACACATATGGTGGAGGCAAACATCAAGCTGACCAACGTGGTTCAGGTCATGCTCTAGTGGCACGCCCTTCCCTGCCAGCGTCGGGACACCCCAATGTGGTCCTAAAATCTTGGCGACCCCGGCTCCGTGCACTAGTTCTACCACAGTACCCATGAGAAATTGTGGAAGGTGTTGTTCAAACCTCAACAGGAATGGCCGATCGAGGAAGAAGACGTCGGCTTGGATGTAGACCACCCTCCCTTGGTGGTATGCCCGAGCTTTTATTCTTTATTTAAATATTTAATCTTTACCAAGGGTCTTATACTTTCCCCCACCATCCCTGCAGGGCTGGCTGAAAAAGGCCGAGAAAATAAATGATCCAGCCCCCCTTCCGAAGGACCCCAGGTCGTCGTTGCTGACCGCAACGCTGGTGATAGCGCCATACACAAAGCTAGAGAAGAAGGAGAAGAAGAAAAGGGAGACCCGTGGGGTTCCCTATTTGAGTGGTCCTCCGGATACCAAGTCCGGAGACACCCACGCTTCCTCCATCTACGCAGAAGAGGATGTGGAGGATGGAGAGGAAAAAGATTCCCTCCAGACAAGAAAAAGCGCGGCGTCGGAGGAGGCTAAGGAGGGCTTGCCTCCCTAGGCCCCGAAGACACCCTGCAGGAGCAAGGTTACCTTTCCCAATAATAGCACGGATTCCGATGAGGACTCCGGGGCCTATGAAAGGGGTTCCTTGAAGGACCCCTAGGATCAAGCCCCGGCCCAAAGTTATCGAATCTGAACTTTATTTAATGGAATCATAGTGAGCTTTTGTTAATAAGTATAAGTGCTCCTCTCCCTATCGCCGCCTGCTCGAAACCTCCTGCCAGACCAGGTCTCAGAGGGTGGTTCACCACCAGCCGAGCTAGTGGAGATCGGGAATGTGTCCCGTACTACTCTCCCTCACACATGGGACGAGGTTGCGGAGGTGATATCTCACCAGGCCCCTCCGAACACGTGGGACGAGGTGATGATGGCCGAGGTTCATACATCGGCCACTGAAGACCGAGAGGTCCTGACTAAGGTTCATTCCTCAGTCACTGGAACCTAGGAGGTCGATTCCCTCCCGACGAGGGGTGAGGATGGCCGTGATGCGTCCGAGCATCCTCCGGAGACAGCTCCAGGGAGCTCCGATACTCCAGCGTCTTCAATGTTGCCTCCGGTGCCGCGTGTGACAGAACAGGTTGTGGCCAAGTGGCGTGTAATGATGGAGGAGGTTCTATGCGGTTCATCCATTGCCGATGAACATCGCACCCTTATGGGTGCGATACTACAAGGCATCCATTCCGTTGATAGCGGACTGAAAGGAGCCTTTAGCGGTTTGCTGGCAGGCTTTAAGGTAAACCTATTAGTGTTAGATTTATTTATATGCTTTTTACATGCCTTATAGGTACGATAACCCCCAAGCCATGGCTGATTTGAAAAACTTACTTGTGGCTCAAGAGAACTGATGGTCATCAACAAAAACAATTCGGGTACCCTTGAACTATAATAGCTCAGCAGGATAGTTTAGATGCTTATTAATCCCTAACTTGTCTCGCAGGCCTCATCCTCGGTTGTCGCCTCCAACGCCCTCGAACTTGTCGAGATGAACCAAAAACTCAAGGTTTGTGATGAGGAACTTAGCCGTCTTAATAGTCGGCTCGACGAGAAGTAGGGTAGGTTAATGCGTGCCGCTAAGACACCTGTTGTACTTTTAGTACCATCTGGCTTTTAGTATATAACATCTTAATTATGTCAGCGACTATGGACATGGAGTTTGAGAAACTCAGGGACAAGTAGGAGGCCGCCGCTCATAAGATGGTGGCCGAGCAGAACGCCCCCGAGCTAAACTCGCTGAAGGTTGAGTGATGCAAGCACAAGGCTAGAGTGGCCGAGGTTGAGTAGGAGATTCAATATGCGAGCACTAAGATCTAGGCCATGGAAAAAAAATCCAAAGAACAAACAGCTGAACTCTCCAAGCTGTCATCCGAGCTCAAATTGGAGCGGGTAGAGAAGCTGCTCTTTGAAGAAGAAGTGCGCCAAGCGAAGAACATTGCCGATGGTAAGCCATACTTAGTGCAATGTGCCTTTGGTGGAAACATGTTTGCCTTTCTTACATGGCTATGGCATTTCCCACGCGCCTTTACGGACCTCCCGCGGAGTGCAGCAGATATGGCCAAGCACTACGCGATCCACGATGGGGACGTCGAGCAGAGGCTTTTCTACGCACAGTTTCAGACTCCCGAGCCCAACCCCCTTCTCGTCAATCAAGTGAAACTGCTCATGGAGTTGCACAGGATGGTGGAGCCAGCCATGAAGGACCTCTTCATCCGGTTATGGCCTGCCAAGCCTCTTCCGAGCAGTTATTTTAGCTTAGTGCGGAGGTTGTACGATGACGTGCCTCAACTCGAGGTCCTGAAGTGCTATGTTTGCATAAAGGGAGCTCGGATGGCTTTTGCGAGGACCATGATGTACTGACCAGGGGTGAAGCCCCTTACGATGGGAGTGGCACCTCCGCCTCTTGGAAAGGAGCGAACGCATCCAGAGCTTTATTTGTCTGCCGGGGTGGAGGGTGCTCAGGCGATAGAAGCCTAGTGTTCCAAGATGTAATTTATGAGTAAGGATATTGTAGTGTGCCTTGGAAGAATTTATCATAATGAAGATTGTCCCAGTGTAATGCACTTTTTATTATTTTTTACTCCTGTTCGGCTGTTTAATCTGAAAGTTTCTAGTCGTCACCTTCGGCCCCTTGTAAAGACTACATAGGGTGTTTCATCATCGGCACTATGACCCTTAGCCGATATATCGGTACCCGGAGGCAGTAGTGTGTGAACGAAATGAGGCAATCGGACTATGCAGCACTAGTGCTTTCACTTAGCCTTAGGAGCTTATGTTTGGGGGCTCGTTACGAGCCCCCAGTTTTTTGTGGTCGTCGGATAAACTAGATTTTTAAATAGTTACCACAAGGTTTGCAAAGGTACAAACCCCTTCGTATGACATGGAATAAAACCTCCATCCGTCTTTAGTACTTGAAGTCGGATTGCAGAACAGTTCTCGCTCATTATGATACTTAGTTTTTGGCTTTCTCCACTAAGGTATTTTTAGCCAAGCCAGGTGGGAATACAATCGCAACAATTCTCCCTTTACCCCTTTAACCGAACAAGCGGAACTTAAGGGGGTAAGCACAAGAGCGGGGCAACCCAACTATTGACCCAAGACATAATTCGGAACCGATGCATATAAAGCAATATCCAAGAAACAGAACACTTCAAAAAAACGTTAGTCATGGGGTAGTGCTCAGGGTGGTACTTTCATGCAAGCCACCGGTCTATTAGCCAACCGCACTTGATATTTTATTAAACAAATTTACCCTTTGGCGCCAATGAGCAGGAAACTTATATATGTAAAGATATTGTGAAAGAGTATATGAGTAATATTTCCTAGGAATTTTAATAATTCATGTTTTCCAAGGAAGCTATTATAGATAACTATTGTTTGGAACAACATTTTCAAAGCAACTTATTCTCCACGGCCTTCCAAGGGTGACTTGATGTCCGCCCTGCTTCCACCTGCACAATTTCTCCTATGCTTATTAGAAGGGAGGGGATCCATTAGAGGTGTTGTTGTCGGTAGACGGACCTTGAATAAAGGGTCTTGAGAAGCTGTCGTGGTCTGGGTGAGCTTGACGCTTGGGATATCCTTAACAGTATCTCTTTTTTATCTCGGAAGGCCTTTTGGACCGTAGTTTGGTCGAACCGAACATACGTTCCTTGGTAGTGGATACCCACACCTACCCATGGTATTTTCAGAATGAATTTTTTTCTATGAAGGACATACCAGACGGGTTATCGGGCGATGCCGTGGGGAGCGTATCCCTATTTGCTTTGAGCCAGAGATGTCTCTGAGGGGTCTGGTTGAGCTCGTGCTCGCTTGCCCGCCTACCGCATCTCGATGGCTAGCTTGTTGTTGGATACTTTGTTGTTGTATTGGCATTCAGCAGTCAAGGCCGCTCTATGCTAAACTCCTCTGGGTTCGGGCATCTTGAGCTTTACTTAGGCGTAATGAAGCATAACGTTGAAGCGAGCGAATGATGTGCGGCCGAGTAGTGCGTGATACCCGTTGTGGAAGGGGACGATGTTGAAGATTAAGTCTTTGCTGCAGAAGTTGTCGGGTGAACCGAAAACAACCTCCAAAGTTACCGTGTCGGAGCAGCAGGCTTTGATGCCTGGGATCACTCTTTTAAAGGTACTGTTGCTGGCTTTAATTCTTGATGGGTCTTTGCCCATCATTTTCACTATATCTGAGTAAAGCAGGTTAAAGCTACTTCCTCCGTCCACAAGGATATTGAGGTGATACCCATCTAAGATGGGGTCTATGACAAGGGCAACCGATCCTCCGTGAGGGATATTGGTCAGATGATCCCTACGGTCGAAGGTGATTGGGCAAGCTGACAATGGGTTGCACTTTGGGGCGATGGGCTATACGGTGTATACCTCCCGAAGGGCTCGCTTCCTCTCCTTCTTTGGTATGTGAGTAATGTATATCATATTCACGGTTTTCACCTATGGGGGAACTGTTTATGGACCCCGATATTCGTACCACGGGGGATCTTCATCGTCCTTTCTTCGTGGGCCCTTGCCTTGTTCCTCGGCTGCTAGTTTGTCGGCCTGTTTAAACACCCAATATTTACGGTTGATTTGGGTGGAAGGATTGACTTGGGTGCCATGGATCAGGTAGGGCCTTCCCATAATTTTATCTAATGGAGTTGGTCCATCCTTGTTCCCTTTATAGTGTTTCTTCCGTTGTATGAATTTTGAGCTCTCGAAACCAGCATTTACGGCTATGTCATTGGTGTCACCGTTATGGCAGTGATGTTTGGTCTTGCTTCACATTGGCTTGCAATTTCCATCCCAAACTTCAGAGGTGTACGGGTCGTCCGCATTATGGTCGCGCCGAGCTAGCCAATCGTCCTCACACTTGCAAAAGCAGGTGATTAGGGAAGTGAGAGCGGACATTGTTCTCGTCCTATCCAGGACGAGCTGGCGAGCTAGCCATTCGTCTCAGATATTGTGCCTGAAGGAGGCTATCGTCTCGGCATCCGGACAATCCACGGTCTGGTTCTTCTTGGTTAGGAACCTATTCCAGAAATCTTTGGCCGATACGCATGCCTTTTGGATGACGTTGCTCAGGTCGGAGGAGTCTGGTGGTCGGACGTAGGTTCCCTGAAAATTAGATAGGAAGGCTTCATAAAGCTCTTCCCAACTTCCGATAGAATTTTCGGGTAAGCTGTTTAGCCAGAGTCGTGTTGGCCCTTTCAGCTTTATTGTAGGTAGTTGATGGCATGGAGGTTATGTCCTTTGGCCATATGGATGTGGAGAAGGAAATTTTCTATCCGCATGACGAGATCCGTAGTCCCATCATATTGTTCTATGTTCACGGGTTTAAACCCTTCCGGGAACTGGTGCTGCATGAGCTATATTGTCGTGGAGATCGGCAATTGGTTGTGCCTGGTACGATTCCCGATCACTGTTGTTATGGGTAAACCTAGGTCGGTCTCCATCCCATCAAGTGGGACCCTACCTTCTAGATCCATAGATGGATCTGTTGCGACCTGTTCTGTTGCCCAAGTCATGAGTAGTTCGTGTCTTCCCATGGGTTGCACATGTTCTTTTCCTTTCATGTAGGGAGGTTCATGTCTATACTCGGCGTCTCCGGTCGCTCTATCGTGCCCTCGAGGTGGGTGATCGGGCTGAGCATACTGTGTGCGTGTGGGTAGCTTTTGTTTTGATCCGGACACTCGGTGCCATATCTTTCTTCGGCTACCAGTAATTCCCTCCATCTATTGTTGATGGTGTCTTCTTCGGCTTGGAGCCGCTGTTTCTTCGCCTAGAGGCTGCGGGCGGTAGCTATGAGTTGTTACCTGAACCGTTCCTGGACCTCAGGGTCCTCGATAACCATGAAGTCTTCGTCCTCTAAATTATCTTCCGCATCGTCAAGATGGAGGTACTTGTCATCGTCTGAATCGTTGGGGTCATCGGGATCAGACTAGCCCTCGGGCTTGTTCGGTATCTCCTCTGGCTTCTCGAGAGCTCCGAGGTTACCGGGGTCCTCCGAGGTTGTGTTCTCGCAAGTGCCTTGTATGGTCCCACTTCCCTTCTTCGCCTAGTCTTGTTTATGCTGCCTTTGGCGCTCTGATGGATTTCCCCAGACTTATCATCCTTTTGTATGGGGGTATGATCGCCATTATCGTCGGGTGTGTCCACCATGTAGAGGTCATAGGTGAGGTGGCACTCCACCGCCCGGTATTTACAGGGGCGGGGCCATGGGTCTCATAATCCATGTCTTCAAACTCATTGGAGGCGTAATCCAACATGTCGGTTAAGTCTTCGATGGTGGCTACCAAGTAGGTGGTGGGTGGGTTCTCATAATGCGCCTCCGGACCGGTTCGAATATAGGTCTGGTTCGGGCCGTCCGTGATTTTCGGTGACTGGAGCTGGTCGAGCGTCTCGTTTAGCATCAGGAGGCTGTCCTGATCGTTCTCTTGATGGTTTTAGGAGTTGATCCCCATAGCTTCCACGAGGGAGGCGTGTTCGGCAATGGCCATTTATTGTTACCCGGGCACTGAGGTCAGATCTGGGCTTAAAGCCAACTCACTTACAAAGAGGGGACCGAGGTCATGTCTGGGCAAGACACCCGAAGTCAAGGCTTTGGGATTTGGAGCTCATCAGACGAAACCGTGATCTTGGCGGGGAAAAGAGCGCCCCGGGAGTCGGTGGAGAACTCAAGATTCCCGAACCTTATCTCCTGATCGGGTACGAAGCCTCTTATCTTGTCACACCCTGTTTTCACTACCACTTTATTTGTAATTCAAATACTTGAGTTTATTAAAACTTTTTCAATACTAATGTTGTGAGTGCCATTATTGTCATTGTATGCTTGTATGCTTGATCATGTGATATTAAAAACCACATTTCTCACGACTCAATTATTTTCAAAACCCTGCTTCGGGAGTGTTCTTACCCAAAGTTGGTGATCTCGTTCTAGCACCATTTTAGAGCACAAAACCATATAATAATTATTTTATGAAATATTTTTCTAATTTAATTGCATTTCCATTTCTGAGGCCAGAACTGGTATTCCTATATGGAAAAATAATTTTGTGCCTTAGAAAAATCTGAGAAAATTTGGAGATGATGAGAACTACATATATTTTCCATACATAAGAATTTCAACCCCTATTTATATTATTATCATTTGAGTAAACCCTGAAAACCCTTTTTGTCTGTTTTGACCTTTTGAAATATTTCCAAAGGAAATATTCTCAATATATTCCTAGAAAATTCTAGTGGTATCCCTAAGCCATATTTGGTGTCCATATAAAATTTCACCTTGATCCACGGTGATTAAGGACACCACATAGTTGCAAAACCCCTTCTGTCCAGGATGAAGTTAGAGCAACTCTACATAGCAAAGTTTGTCCAATGGAGTTGAAACTTTGCAGTAGTGCCTAATACCTCAAATGAGGGCTGCATGCCAAAAATGAGATTTGTGGAACTTAATCTGCCCACACTCTCTTTGGAAGGAACATATCTTGTCATTTGGTGATGTTTTCAAGTTTACAAAGCTAAACTTGTCCAATGGAGCTCAAACTTGGTGAAGCACCTTGTTTTAGCACCAAACCCAATCATGTTAAGTTGCAGCGCCAATAGTTGGGTGCAACCACCCAAAACCACTGTCGAGCACCGTCTGACAGATGGGTAAAACCCCTCCTAAACCTCGGATTGATGGGTTGCAGGGGACGAAGGAGACGGGGTTTACCCAGGTCCGGGCCCTCGCGAGGAGGTAAAACCCTACGTCCTCCTTAATTATATTGATGTGTATGAGGATTATAGACATGATCTACCTCGAGATCGTATGAGATAAAACCATAGATGAGTCAACCTGCCTATGCAGATGAAACCCTCTCATTTATATAGACACCATGGGTTCCTAGGGTTACATACCACCGACCCCCAGCCGGGGCCAGATGCATCGATATAGCCTACCCAACTTGGACGACACGCCAATCTTCGGACCTTTCCCTCTTGAATACGAGGTCGCCATGCAGTTCGATCTTCAACAATCCTTCTGGATCCTATAGGAGAACTCTCAATGAAAGCACCAGTGTTGGTGTCAAAACCGACGTATCTCGGGTAGGGGGTCCCGAGGTGTGGACCTTGTATCGATGGGTTGCAGGGGACGAAGGAGACGTGGTTTACCCAGGTCCTGGCCCTCATAAGGAGGTAAAACCCTACGTCCTGCTTAATTATATTGATGTGTATGAGGATTATAGAGTTGATCTACCGTGAGATTGTATGAGATAAAACCCTAGATTAGTCAACCTCCCTATGCAGATGAAGCCCCTGGTTTATATAGACACCATGGGTTCCTAGGGTTACATACCACCGACCTCCAGCCAGGGACAGATGTGCCGATCTAGCCTACCCAACTTGGATGACACACCAGTTTTTGGAGCTTTCCCTCTTGAATACGAGGTTGCCATGCAGTCCGATCTTCAACCATACGACCCATATGGTCGGTCTCTAAGAGATGGGTCGACCGTCCGAGGACCCCTTAGTCCCGGACTCCCTCACTTCACCCGCCATCTTCTTCGTCAAGCAGAACAGAGCGTGTCCTGTGGCGATCCTCGCCGGTAGTTGGCGACTCCTAACGGACCTTCAGGTGTGGGAATGGATCCACGGCGAGCCGGTGGTCCTCCCGGTGGTCGTTATTTCCGGGGAGGTTGGGGAAATTGCCGACGACAAGGTGGCCGGCTGACAGCGGCTTCAGGGAAATCGGGGCTTCTCTCTACGGTGGCTCCCAACCTAGGATTCGAGGGGAAAAGCTTCGCAGGGTCGAGGGGAATCGAATGGTGGAGCAAGTGGGGCTAGGGGGCTCTGGCTTGGTCCAATTTAACCGGAGCGCGGCGGCGGCCGAAGCTGTCGGAGACGGGGAAGATGAATGCTTCTGGTCAAATTGGAGCTAGGGGTGGCTTGTTACGACTTCACTGGGGTTGCTGTCGAATGCAATGGGGCTCAAGGGGGCAATTTTAGCTAGGCAAGGTCGGCATCGCGGTGGCTGAGGATAAGCATGGAGGCCTGCCTTTTTTGTAGCTTTAGCGCGACGTGGCGATGGTTGGGTCAGTGCGAGGGACTAGCGAACGGGGCTTGGTGCCATACTAGGGTGAGCCGGCTTGCTGCGCGGCTTTGGCGATGCTGCCATGATACATGGGCGGTGCAGTCGTTGGTGTGCGGCCAATTGGCTACAGCAGCACTCTGAGCGCACACGAAAGGGGGTCAACGAGTCTAGCGACGATCTTGGTGTTGTGTTGAGGGTAGGTGGCGCTTGGGGACTGGGTGCACGGTGCTGACCGCTCCATAGGCAGATGCAACCATCGGATAGCTGTTGAGCGGCTACAACAACACTGTTGCGAGGTGCCAGGGCAGTCGGGGTGGCTCTGGGAGCTTCGAGGAGTCGAGGATGTGGCTCCACGATCGAGCAAAGGGACGGGGTGTGGGTTAGGTGGGGACGCGACGGCTCGGTTGTGCTGGCAACGAATAGGCACATCTGGCCGTCCTGTGGGTAAGCACCCAGGATGCTCGACGAAATGTCAGGGCACTCCATAAGGCTCTTGTGCAACTGGGACTCCCAGGGGTAGGTTCGAGAGCTATCCAAGTCTAATGGACATGCTGGTTTGGTCAATGGATTTAGACCAGAGTGAAAACTTAAAACTATGCCAATTATGTCTATGCACTCAAGGTGTTCAACACAATGCTAATGGCATCTAGAAGATTAAGCTGGTGCCCAAAAGCTCCACATCGGGGTCTCTTTAGGTGCACTATATGATGGCAAGGTTGTCTTGGCAAAAGCAAGAACTTGCTAGTACAAGTTTTGCAAAACTCCAGTTCTAGACAGAAACAAAATGGTTTATTTGCAGAGGCTTAAACAATGCCAAAGGAGCTAAAATCCCGGACTAACAGATTTGGTAGGGTGGACTATAAGTATTAAAAAATTCATGGGCTTTGGGGCAATATAAAATAGGGTTGCAGTTCAACACATCAAATTTGACGAGAACATAAAGGAGGATGGAATGCCCAAATTTTTCAATGGACCAAGATGGGTTTTTACATAAAAGTGATCCCAATGCATCACATGACATCTCCATGAAAATTACAAATTTTTTAGAAGAGTTTATAAAGAGGTTGTAGTGCAATGGAGGCCTCTTGAAGAATAAAATTGTCACTTAAAATAATTAAAGTTTTGCAAGATTTATTATGAAGTTGTTACCATTGAAGCTACCATATAATATAAGATGTCTTCAAGCAGGTATTCGGTCCCAAAAAGTTTTCAAAGGATTCTATGTGGAGGAAAGAATGTGAGAGAAAAAAGGAAAAATGTGATCCTGACAACATCAAAGATCCAGAAATTAAATTTTAAAAAGCTTGGCAATAAAATTAAAATCGATACAATAATCAAAGAGAAATTTTTGGGGTCTTACACTTTCTTTTACACGAGATCGGTCAAACTTCATTTTATCCAAAGTAACCTCATAGATGAGGTTTAATCTATTGCCGCCATCCATTAATACCTTGCGGAGCCTAAAGCCGACTATAATGGGGTTGAGGATCAAAGAGGAAGGTGTTCGGCTGGGGCTGATTCTCTGGTGGTCTTCCTCGCCAAAAGTTATGGATGTGTTTTCCATAAGTTTGTCACTGCCGCCTAGAGTACTTGGTGGAGTTCTTGAAGATCTCTCGTCGTCTTATTGTTGGATGAGTACGCCTCATAGATTATTAAGACCTCAACATTGTTTTCCGACAGTGTTACTAAACATTTGTTGGAGGATGATAGCCAAGGATAGCCTCTCCATTTTTTGCTACTTGCCTAATGAACAAGCAAGCTCGAAGGCTATGGTCAAGATAGTGTTCAAAAGTTGGAGTGTATGGGGCATGGACTATCCAATAGTTCAATAAGGACAATTCTGGATCCTTCGTACGGTTTATTCTTTTTCTCGGAGGGGCTGTGTTCGGCCAATCGGTGTTGGGGTATGTGCTTCCTCCGAGCTCCTTTGGTTGCACTTTGTAGATTGGCTATGTTCACATTTGTTGAGTCTACCAGGTGCTTTCCATTGCACAATATTTGCGTACCAATGTAGATATCTCGGTGAAGTTGTTGATGTGACAGCGGGCGAGTGCCTTTAAGATTCCTTCATCATGGCAGTTATGTTGAAAGGTTTCTATCATTTCCTTTCCGATGCAGTCCGGTATGTGTATCTGACTTTGACAAGAATGTATCTAGCCCAGAAGTGATAGACTGCCTACACTTGTTGTTGCTTGACGTGCCATAGGTGTCGTATGTCAGACCTCTCTAAATTACTCAGAGAGTGTCTAGCCTGGGAGGTCGGTGGGGAAATTTTTTGTGTCTTACCATGATGTGATCCCCTAGTTTTGTCGATTGTGTCTAATACTGTTGGGGAGTCCTGTGCGCTGGGTTCGGGATCCGGATTCTCAACCGTACATTGCTGCAAGGAATCTGAGTCACACTTCAAATCGAGTTCGGGGTGGATCTCGGATTTCTTATTAGAGGGATGACCTAGATTGTTGGAGATCCAAACATAGACCATCGTGAGCACCGGTGGATGGGTAGGTGAACCATTAGCCGAGTTCTCAAGGATGGCAACCAAATGTATGATAGGTGGGACATAAATTTATCTATCGTCGGGTTTAAGCCAGATCTGATCATAGACTGAGGGTTGGTCGTTTGATATCCCCATGGCCTGGATCCGGCCAAGCAACTCATTCAATGACGCGACGTGTGCGGAGTCCATATTTTATAGTACATGGGGCCAAACCTTAATTTTGTCATTCCAAGGGCGCTTAAAGTTGCATCAGGGTAGTGTTCATCCTAAGATGATTGGGATATGTCGACTCGCTCGGTATCTAGGGCCAGACCGAGGGTGGAGGACACCTTGAGGGCCTAGCCCACCACTCCCGATGTCGGGGCATCGGGGCTCGAGAGCTCTTCATCAGGATTCGAATGTTTCATTAGAATAAGACACCCCGGGAGTTGGCGACGAACTTTGTGTTCCCAAGCTTGATCTCTTGATCGGGGGTGAAGTTTCAGACCTAGCCAAGGTGGTCGGTCGGATCGACATGCAACATGACGAAGGCAAACGCAAAGATCTGTCGAGGGACGAAAACGTCCCTGCTGCAGATGTCGTCAATGATGATTAGGCGAGCATTCAATATCTTGGCAATCTCATAGCAAAACTCTAAGTGAAAGCACCAATGTCGGTGTCAAAACTGTGAATCTCGGGTAGGGGTCCTGAACTGTGGATCTTGGACTAATGGGTAAGAGGGGACAAGGGAGGCGATATTTACACAGGTTCGGGCTCTCTTGAGGTAGGTAAAACCCTACTTCCTGCGCTACTCTATACTGATGATGGAGTATCAAATACAGACTTGATCTACCTCGCGATCATATCTTGGGGTATAAAACCATAGGTGTAATGATCTCAATCTGCCATGCGGACTAAAACCCTCTAGTTTATATAGATACCCGGATTACCTAGGTTTACATAATGTCGGTTACGACAAGGAGTGTACATGCCGAATATGTCATCATGACATGGAGTGCACAACGGCTTAGAAGGTATCTGTGTTGGACATGGTGTCATTACAATCTTTGGTCTCTTAGTGATTGTCATATATAAACCCACCTCACCGTGCCATAGAGATAGGTCGACAGCACGAGAACCCCTTAATCCGGACTACCTCAGTCACCACACCATCGACATGCTCTCTCATGCAACAAGTAAGGTACTATAATGCCATGCATACAAATAGTTTCACAACATGGTGAAAGTGTTGCTTGCCTTTCTCAGCAAAGTGTTCGAGGTCTTCACATGTTTTTGGTCATTCTCTAGATACTTCGTCTAGTTCGCAACTAACGCTGGAACAACTATAATGAGCAACACAGCAAGGCAACAAAGAAAACTGTTCAAAAAAAGAAACTTCATTTTTCTAGGATGTTTGTGGTCATGAGAAAAAAACTTAAAGTTGATCTACTAGATTTACATTACTAGATATTGTTGAATGGTGGAAATGGATGCATTGTTGATCCGATATAAACTCTATAGAAAATATTTTTATAAAAATGAGTGGAGGCAGTCATTAAATGGGGTATGATTTTAGAAGTATCTAGGAATTGATTTCACTAGATTTGGAGTTTGGATGAATTTCTTATGACTTTTCAAACATGTTATAAATGAAAATGGGGACTATTTAATGGACCCAGCAGAAACAATGTATGGGAAAATGTTCACCATGACTATATGAATAGAGCATGATTTTATGAGTCTCTAGAAATTTTAATCATCCCATTTGGAGTCAAATTGAATGCTCTAAGGATGTTGTAAAGTGGAATTTAATATGAGAGAAATGGCCAAAGTAATAGTGGAGCATAAAGTAATACATGGAAAAAATGTGCAATGCACATCATGGGATAGGCTATGAATTTGGGGCATCTAGGAATTTGAATCAACAAATTTGGAGTTAAGAGGATTATTCTAGAGATTTTACAAGTTTCTGCAAAAACAATAAATGAAAAAGGTTTTACCTAATGGGCAACCGCGCACTCACCATACTATAGCAGAGAATGGAGTTGGGCGGCCCAAATGCTCGGCTGCACGCGTGAAGGGGCCATGTCGGAGACGTATTTCTGGAAGTAAGCCTCCGCAGAAGGAAAAAGACTTCCCAAAAGCCGCTTTCACTTACCGACGGGGCTCGACCCCTAGGTCGCGTACAAGCTGGCCCCACCGGGTCCTCTCTCTCCGACCTACACCCTTGTTCTACCTCCCGCCAGGAGGGCGGGAGGCGTGGGCCATCGTATTTTCTAATTGCTCTACTGCACCAGCCGTCGGGCTGGTGGTCCGGGAAGATGCCTCGCTCCGTGCCGCATGCAAGGACGATCGAGTTGGCCGCGAGGACCCCCGGAGTGAGCAGCCCATCGTAAGGGCGGACGATGCCACTAGCGTCACTAGTGAGCATGGATTAGCAATGGGGAGGGAGCATTGGGGTGCCAGTGAGGATGGGATCATCGCTTGGGTCCTTCTGGAGGTGTAGTTTGAAGCTTTGGAGGGCTGGCTCGCTCAAATTCGAGCGGAGCCAAACGACGACAATGGTGGCTTTGGCAGGCGGAGGAGGACAGATGAGCAGGAGGCTTCCATCTAGGGAGCGTCTAAGGGGAAATGGAGTGGCCAAGAGGTGTCGTGGCAACCGGGGATAGTCATTTGAGCAGGGGCAGTGGGACCTCCGACCCACCTTGGATGCTCTCAGGCGCGGTGAGCACATGCGTAGAGACGCCTTTGGCTACATGCCGGTATTGGCGAGGGGCGTGGGAGGTCCAGGAGAACCCTCTAGCACATGTGGGTATCTTGTCATAGCCGGACACGAGTTAGAGGACAAGATTGTTTGGCAGAACACCGCTTTTGCATGTCAACGGCATGGTCACCACGCCAATGCTTGTGCAGGGCAACCTTTTGGTCGACCAAAGGTGTCTGGCCTATGGGGCATGCATTGTAGAGGGCACTTGTGAGCTTTGAGAGGATATGGGTCAGGGTAGAAGTGGTTCCTACTAAAGATAACTCTATAGCAGCAAACTAGGGGCTATATAGTGGTGTTTACTCAAGGGTTTATGGTGTAAAAAGTTGGGTGGTGGCCCTAGGCATGAAAGGAGAAGGTGCACACCAATTTTTCGCTCACGGAGATACCAGTACATTGTACTTGTAATGCAAGGCTCCATTTGCTACCAAAATCTAGTTTTAGATGAACTGCCCATATTTTCCATATGCGCCTGCCGTATTTGGGTTTGGAGAGATGCATTAGTGTGCAAGAGGTGTTGTGGAAGAGTTTGGGGCAATCATAAGTACAGAATGGGAGGATAGGGAAAGAAAAGCATGCCAATGTTATCAAACAGCAAAATGGAAGGATTTTACCCGCCAATTACTGTTCCCTGCCCAAGACAGGGTTACTAGAGGTTGAAGGGGGCTAGCACATGTTGTGGTAAAAACTTAGAGGCAAGGGGAATCTTTTTGGGTCAACTTTGCTTGTCCACAAGGTTATGCCTGAAGGTATTTGATGTTGTCCTAGGGCATTTAGGGGCATCCAATGGCCCTGATATTTACCAAGGTTAAATAGTAATCAGTTGGTCCTGGTCACCAGTTTTTAGCTCAACTGAAGAAAGTTCCTAATGTAAATATTGCAAACTCCAAAAATCAAAAGAATCATGTTTGATTAGATCTAGTCATGCTAATCCATTCTCCTTGATGCACCACTTGGTGTGGTGACATAGTTTGGCGATTTGAGCATGCCCACAAAGTTTGGAATCAAATGAAGAAACTTAACAATGTAAAGTTGCTTAAATTTGGATCTGGACACATAGGGTTTTGGGGTACTTTGGTGAACCAAAGTGATTGGGATTGAGATGACACTTCACACCATCATCACATATGGCATATGTGACATGATAGAATTTTCATGGATTTATTTGAGAATATTTCTTATAGAAATATTTCAAATACGAGTAATACAAAAAAAGGTTTTGGAGGGTTTTGTCTAATATTTTCAACATGACCATGTGTTGAAACTCTTATATATGGACAATATATGTCCAGTTAGTTTCCCTATATTTTCTCAAATATTTTGGAAACATTAAAGTAATTTTCCCCTTTCAAAGACCATTGTTGGCTTGAGAAAATGCCATTTAAGTAAATTACAAAAAAATCTATTCAATAATATTTTTTTGGTTTTTGAAAGTCTTATAGATAATAGAATCCAAACAAAATAATTGAGGAAAAATATTTTCCCTAGTTTGAGGACTTCTAGTACAACCCTCAATTCAGGGGGTTTTGAATACCTAATTCAAAATAATAGATTTTTGGTCGAAATAATAGTTTGTAAAAATAGTTTTATGTCCTATACACATGGCATGGTCATTGGGCAAAGATTTGGATCAAGAATATTAGTCTAGAGAGTAGGAGAATTTTTGTGAATTAAGGCATAACCAAGCAAACAAGCAACTAGAAATTAAGTCAAGCATCACAAGCTG
Source organism: Hordeum vulgare subsp. vulgare (assembly GCF_904849725.1). Lineage (NCBI taxonomy): Eukaryota > Viridiplantae > Streptophyta > Magnoliopsida > Poales > Poaceae > Hordeum > Hordeum vulgare. The sequence continues at coordinate 297,438,775 of NC_058519.1, forward strand.
ACAAAAGAATTTTTGGTATTAATTTTTGAGCTATGTTAACTTAGTAAGGAGAGGCAAAACACAGGGTGTCACAGTAGTACGCCCCGAGACCGAAGATGTCACTCCGGTGTAGAACTCGTTAAATAACGAGCATGTTCGCAAATTCTACCCGTGAGGTGCAGTTGTCGGGCTGCCCAGCCACCCCTTTTGTACAAGTCAGCCCGGAAAGGCTTGTAATCCTTTGTACACAGCCACACGAATAATATGTGTGTAGTCAATAAAGCTAAGTGTTCTAGAACTCCTTGTCAAAGTACATATTTATTTTTATGTGTTATACATGTGACATTTTGATCCCTTTCTGAACCTCTTAAAGCCATTGTTGAAATGCCAAGGTTCCTAGCCTCCTCTAGTTTCTCTTCTTTCTTTTTCTCCAAAGAAGGAAGTGCCCGTCGTGTACAGGTCTTCCCAGGGGGGAGAGTGACGGTATGGACACTTGCGGATGTGTTCAAGGATGGCCACCTTGCGGCAAGGGATACGACGGAGAGAAAGCTAAGTCAAAGTTTTTCTTTGTTGCGAGCTATTTTCCCTTAAAACAATCCCATTCGTATGAGAAAAGCTTGGAAACAAGGAATCCTTGTCGAATCTTTCTACGCTCCTTGTTGTTTCGAGCCAGCTCAACAACTGAGCAGCTGCGGAAAGGACGGCAAGGCGGTGTGGTCGCCAACCGTGTTGTCCACAAGTTGCAAAGGACCCATTTCTAAAGCGCTCAAGGGAAGAATACGCGCGTCGGCACGCATTTCCAATAAGCGTAGGGATGGTAGCATACAAGTGCGAATTCATGCGTAAGGGAGAATGACCACCTGACAGGCATAACAATCCTTAAAAACTTAGCGGATTGTACCCTACAATTTTCTTTGCATTTTTTGCAGGTTTACGTAGGGTGTTATTTAAATACAAAAGGAGATATGTCACTACGATGTGGCGATTGATCCCGAAACGAGGCCTCACAGATGGAGCGCCAAGGCCGGACCAGCCAAGTTAAGGCGCGCCACCGTCTTCCACATCCCCCCATGGCACCGCCGCGCCTAGTCGAAGTCATCGCACTAGATGTTGGGGGAGCCGTCGACGTTGTCGCTTTGGCTGGAGGTGTCGAGCTCGCTGCCGCTCGAGCTTTCCGCACACCACTCCATCTGGTTGCCGGAACTCTCGAAGAACTTCACGGAGAGCATGACGGCTCCATCAAACTTGAACTATAGAAGATGCCTCGGACCCAGCCGTGGGAGCGGGCGAACGATTTCCACCCCAGCATGGGGAACACGACGCTTCCAGGGGAGAGGTTGACCGCCAACGAGGTGGGTCTGTTGCAGTAACCTTCCGTCCGAAGCCACATGCGTGCGAGCCTGCTGCCTTCCATGGCCCTGGCGAAGGGGCCAGGGACTCGCATTCAATGTCCATTGTGGGACAATAGTGAAAAACCTTCATCACAACCATGGTAAAAATCAGCCATGTATATGTGCACTACTTTTGGGCCTAGCCGAACAGCTTCGCAGACTTCAGTGTGGCCTAGGCCCGGGGGCTGCTGTTGGTGTACTAAAGAATGGGTCCCTTAGTACCCTCACTTGTGCACAAATGATAGCGGCCTACCGCCCGGCAGCACCCTGCCAGATGATAATACAACGACAAGCCTCAAGACCAAGCCTCCGGCAAGCCGCTTTGCCAGTGGATGAAGACCCGACATCCATCGTGCCCGGCAAGACTCCTCCAGCTCTCCACCACTCCAACTCATCGGGCTGATTATCAACATCAGCAAGGTGTTGAGCAGGCAAGCAGTTAGGTGAGCCTTGTGAGAGACCTCTAACAACATCAAGGGCTTACAACAACTTTAATGACACCCTCCACACAACGTGGCAAGAGAATAAGAGGTAGCTGGGAGAATGGCATAGAAGGAGAGGTGATCCTTGTCGGAAGACGTCACCAGCATGAGACCACATGATGAATTTAATGCGTGTGTCCTAATTCATTAGGGTTAGGTATTTACAGATGTAGCTCATGTCGGTAGTTTTGGCAGCTATAGCATCCAGTTTTCACCCCATGTAAAAGACCAATTTAGCCACTTTGGTAACCCCTTTCCCTATAAAAGGAGATCCATGGCTACCGTTAGAAAGGTTGACATTTTATCCATTTTCAAGCGTAGCTGCACTCCTCGTGCATGCTTGCCGGGTTGTCACACTCGTGTACCTGTACACATATAATAAAAAACACAGGACGTAGGGTTTTACGCTCCCGAGAGGCCTGAACCTGTGTAAAAAATCTCGAGCACATGTGAGGTTGATGATGCTCTTTGTGCACGTGTGACCTTGCCTTGAACCACAAGGGGCCTCGCTAGTCCCATAGATCATGGTTCCCCCGACAATGCATGGTGAGGCAGCCAACGCTAGAGAATCCAGATCCATCAAGCATCCTTGGGTGCACTTATGATGAAGCTCTTGAGGATCCTGCCTGTGAACCAAAGCCAGTGAACAGGAAGAAGCCTTGAAAGCCTAGAGAACCAAAGGCTTCAAGGCCTACCACCACTAAACCAATGGCTTCGTGTTCAAGGCCCACTAAACTTGCTAAAAAAAGTCAACAAACTGAACATGAGTCATGCCCCTCCTAGGCTAAGGAGAAAACAAGTTGTTTCTTGTGGACCGGAGCCTTTTGTCACCTAGATGGATGGAGAGAACATCGTTGATCTTTGAGACGATGAATTTGATGATGAATCCCTCGCAAGCCTTATCCAGCAAAAGGAAGAGGAAGCCAAATGCCTGGTAGACCTGCCTCTCTTTGATGGAGACATCATGGATCACTTCATTGATGAGTGGTTTCGGGATCTATCCATCACCATTAATGCACTCCACCTACCCATTGGCATGAGAATTTTCTTCAAAGTGCTTGTGGAGCAACGCAACAAGCTTAGTCATGAAAAGGTTGTCTTCAAGGAGCATAAGGACAGACTCAATGTCAAAGAAACACAAGGCTATCAATAGTTGATGTCTGATCTCAAGGTTGAATTTGCAAAGCATCGGGAAGATGTTCGAGGTACCCTTGTGTGCTTGAAGAAAAAGTCCAGACTTCTGGTGGATGCCCATAATGACATGCTCAAGCATAAATCTCTTGGCCAACCTGCTCTTTACCCAAGAATTATTTACAAGTCAAAGCAGGCCTCTAAGTCTTCAAGCCAGCCTGCGCAAGAACGACCAGATATGCCAAGCATTATCTTTCCTGCTGGCTTCTCTAGCTCCAAAACACCTCCTCCTTCCTCTGGCACAACATGAAGACCAAAGTTATTGAGGACAAGCCAAAAAGCACAAGCTTGCTCAACCTCTCAAGGTCAACCTTCAAAGAAACCGAAGACTAAAAAGACAAGTCTTCGAGCTAGCGCCAAGTTTCCCCCACTATTAATGCTGCAACTACACCTTCTCAAAAGGAGCCCATCTTGGTCACGCCAATCTCTATGGCTCCTCCAGCATCTGAAAATACAGACATACATGTTATTCTACATGAGTCTTCTACCATAGAGGCTCAAACTACTGAAAAATTCCAGATGCTGAAACCACCGCAGCTGAAGACATCGATGTTGATCGAGTTGAAGACATTGCTTCTGAACTTGTTGTTCACAAGGACAATGTTGAAAGAGAAATAGAACACGTGCCTCAACTAGATGCACTTATGGTATCATCGCCAGGCCTGAAGTCGGTGAACATGTGGGCATCGGTTCCCCCTCAACTCCTATTGTTCCTCATAAGTTCTTGGATGAAGCTCACCCAAAACCCCCATGCATGAAGTCAGTCCTCATACCCCCATTGTTACTATCTCAAATCCATTGCCGCAATCACATGAGTCTCTATTTGAAGCCATGGAGATTTAAACATCTCATCATGTGTAGCCTCTCAAAAGGTTTTGCCACGGACCAAGCACGACTGTACCTTCAATGTCAATTATTTTTGAAGAGGAAATTGCTACTTCTTGAGCTTGCATTGGTTTTCCTTTGAAGAGGAAAGGGTCATGCAGAAAAGTAGATAAGTATTTACCTCAGTTTGTTGAGAACAAAGGTATCAATCCAGTTGGAGGAACAAGCAAGGCCCCAATCTTAGCACCTAAACAAACAATCAAACACTTGCACTCAACACTAAAAAGGGGTTGTCAATCCCTTCACGGTTATTTCCAAGCATGAGATCTGATAGAGATAGATATAAAAGATTGCTAGAAATAAAAGTAAAAAAGTAAATAAATTGCAGCAATATATTTTTGGTATTTTATGGTTTATAGATCTAAAAGTATAATATGGAAAATAGACCCGAGGGGCATAGGTTTCACTAGAGGCTTCTCTCATGAAGGAAAATAATACGGTGGGTCAACAAATTACTGTTGAGAAATTTATAGAAAAGCGGAAAATTATGAACATATCCAAGGCAATGATTATGCATATAGGCATCATTTCTGTGTCAAGTACACCGAAACGATTCTACATCTACTACTATTCCTCCACACATCGACCGACTCCTGCCTGCATCTAGAGTATTAAGTTCATGAAGAACAGAGTAACGCATTAGGTAAGATGACATGATGTAGAGGTATAAAATGAAGCAATATGATGAAAACCCCATCTTTTTATCAATGCAATACGTGCCTCACTACCCCTACTTTGTCATTGCGTGAGGACACCGCAAGAATGAACCCAAAACTAAGCACTTCTCGCATTGCAAGAATTACGAATCTAATTGGCCAAACCAAACGAATAACTCGAAGAGACTTACTAAGATATGAAATGATGCATATAAGAATTCAGAGAAGATTCAAATAATATTCATAGATAATCTGAACATAAACCCACAATTCATCGGATCTCGACAAACACACCGCAAAAGAGTATTGCATCGGATAGATCTCCATGAAGATCATGAAGAACATGGTATTGAAGAACAAAGATAGAGAAGAAGCCATCTAGCTACTAGCTATGGACCCGTAGGTCTGTGGTGAACTACTCACACATCATCGAAGAGGTAATGGAGTTGATGTAGATGCTCTCCGTGATCGATTCCCCCTCCGGCAGATAACCGGAAAATGCTCCCATATTGGATCTCACGGAAAAGAGGCTCCCGGCGGCGGAAACTTATTTTTTCTTGTCGTTGTGGTATCGGGGGAATATTTGGGAATTTATAGGACGAAGATTAGGGTTAGGAGGCCTACAGGGGGCCCACAAGCCAGGGAGCATCCCTAGGGCGCGCCCTGCAGGTTTGTCGTCTCACGGTAGGTCTCCTGCCCCCTTCTCCAAGTCTGGCAGGTTTCTTCAGGTCCAAGAAAAATCTTTCCGGAGATTTTATTCCATTTGAGCTCCATTTAATATTCCTTATCTGCAATACTCAAAAACATGGAAAAAACAGAAGCTGGCACTAGGCTCTAGGTTAATAGGTTAGTCCAAAAAATAATATAAAATAACATATTAATGCATAGAAAACATCCAAAACACATAATATAATAGCATGGAATAATCAAAAATTATAGATACGTTGGAGACGTATCAAGCATCCCCAAGCTTAATTCCTGCTCGTCCTCGAGTAGGTAAATGATAAAAGAAGAATTTTTGATGTGGAATTCTACATAACATATTTATTCATATAATATTATTTATTGTGGCATGAATATTCAGATCCATAAGATTCAAAACAAAAGTCTAATATTTACATAAAAACAATAATACTTCGAGCATACTAACAAGGCAATTGCGTCCTTTTGAAATAACATGGCCTTAGAAAGTTATCCCTACAAAATCATATGGTCTCGATATGCTCCATCTTCCCGACACAAAGTATCTAAATCATGCACAACCCCGATGAAAGTCAAACAATTGTTTCACACTTTTTATGTTCTCAAACATTTTCAACTCTCACGCATTACATGAGTGTGTGCCATGGATATAGCACTATAGGTGAAATAGAACATGGTGGAGGTTGCAGAAAAAGGAGAAGATAATCTCACATCAACTAGGCGTATCAACAGGCTATGGAGATGCCCAACAATAGATATCAATGTGAGTGAGTAGGGATTTCCGTGCAACTAATGCACTAGAGCTATAAGTGTATGAAAGCTGAAAAAGAAAACTAAGTGGTTGTGCAAAATTTGAAATTCCACTAGTTATATAAAAGTGAAAAAATAAGAGACTCTCTATGAAGAGCATGGCGCTACTTTGAAGCATAAGTGTGGAAAAATATAGTAGCATTGTCCCTTCTCTCTTTCTATCATTCTTTGTTTTCCTTTTTTTGGTGGGCATCTTGGGCCTCTTTTTTCTGGGATTCGTTGGTATCTTTTATTTTTTGTAAAGTCCCGAACCTCATCCCAACTTGTGAGGGAATGCTAGATTCCATCATCCTTTTCTCACACGGGACAATGCTCTAATAATGCAAATCATCACACTTTTATTAACCTACAACTCAAAGATTACAACTCGATATCTAGAACAAAATATGACTCTATAAGCAATATTGAAGTGATGGTGCGTGTCATAAAAAAATGGGACGATGGTGTTGCATGGCAATTTATCTCGGAATGGCTATGAAAATGCCAGAATAGGTAGATATGGTGGCTGTTTTGAGGAAAGCATATGATGGTTGTTTTGAGGAAGGTGGGTTTAATGTACCGGCGACTTTTGCGCGGTACTAGAGAGGCTAGCAAAGGTGGAAGGGTGAGAGTGCGTATAATCCATGAACTCAACATCAGTCATAAAGAACTCACATAGTTATTGCAAAAGCCTATTAGTTATTGACGCAAAGTATTAGACTCATACTCCTAGGGGAAGGGTTGGTAGGCGTTAACCATCGCGCGATCCCGACCACCACACAAAGGTTGACAATCATTAAACAAATCATGCTCCGACTTCATCACATAACGGTTCACCATATGTGCATGATACGGGAATCACAAGCTTTAACACAAGTATTTATTGCAATTCACAATTACTTACTAGCATGGCTCTCATATTACCATCTTCATATCTCAAACTAAATGCAAGGAATCAAACTTCTCTTCATATTCAATGCACTTAATATGAAAGTTTTTATTATATCCCTCTTGGATGCCCATTATATTTGGACTAAATTCATAACCTAAACCAATTACCATGTTGTTTAAAAGATTCTAAAAATAATATAAGTGAGGTATGAGAGATTAATAATTTCTATAAAATAAAATACCACCATGCTCTAAAAGATATAAGTGAAGCACTAGAGCAACATTGCCTAGCTAAAAAGATATAAGTGAAGCACATAGAGTATTATAAAAAATTCACAATTCAGCGTGTCTCTCTAAAAAGATGTGTGCAGCAAGGATGATTGTGGCAAACTAAAAAGTAAATACTAATATCATACAAGACGCTCCAAGCAAAACACATATCATGTGGTGAATGAAAATATAGCCTCAAGTAAATTTACCGATGGATTGAAGACGAAAGAGGGGATGCCTTCCGAGGCATCCCCAAGCTTAGGATCTTTGGTATCCTAGAATATGGCTTGGGGTGCCTTGGGAATACCAAAGCTTATGCTCTTGCCACTCCTTATTCCATAGTCCCTCAAATCTTTACCCAAAACATTAAAACTTCACAGCACAAAACTCAACAGAAAACTCATGAGATCCGTTAGTATAAGAATAATAAATCACGACTTTAGGTACTGTTATGAACTCATTATTTAATTATATTGGTGTAATATTTACTGTATTCGAACTTCTCCATGGTTCGTACCCCCGATACAACCCATAGATACATCGAAATAAGAAAACAACACAAAGAAAACAGAATCTGTCAAAAACAGAATAGTCTATAGTAATCTATATACTTCAACTACTTCTGTAACTCCAAAAATCTTAAAAATTAGTACAATCATGGAAATTTGTATATCAATCTTTTGTAAAACATCCAGATCCAAATCACGTTCCAGTGAATTTAAAAAATTCCTGGACTGAGAGAGGAAGTTTCTATTTTTCAGTAAAATCAAATCACACACACCGTAGACCATCCCAAAGGTCTTACTTGGCTCAAACACTAAATAAAACAGTAAAACACAATTACTACAGAGGTAATAATGTGTGCATCACTCAAAAATATAAGCAAAAACAAAAGCATAAAAATAAAATTGGGTTGCTTCCCAACAAGCGCTATCGATTAACGCCCCTAGCAAGGCATAACTATTTCAATGATGCTCACATACAAAGTAGTAATTGAGATATGCAAAAGAGCATCATGAATAGCATGAAAAACACATTTAAGTCTAACCCAATTACTATGCATAGGTATTTTGTGAGCAAACAATTTATGGGAACACGAATCAACTAGCATAGAAAGGCAAAACAAGCATAACTTCAAAACTTTAAACACATAGAGAGGAAACTTGATATTATTGCAATTCCTACAAGCATATGTCCCCCCTCATAATAAATTTCGGTAGAATCATGAAGGAAATCAATAATATAACTATCATAAAAAATTTGCTCTTCATGATCCACATAACTGCAAATTTGACACTTCCAAAATAGTGGGATTATCATTAACTAAAGTCATGACCTCTCCAAACCCACTTTTATCAAAAAAATCATAAGATTGAACACTCTACAAAATAGAGGGATAAATAATGCCTAAAGTTGACACTATTCGAAACCCACTTTCGATATTATTGCAAACCCTATTATAAATTACATATTCATCATGAGGATTACATAAATTTTCAAGATCATAAGAAGCATCACCCCAATCATGATCATTACAATGGGTAGTGGACATGACAAAAATAGCATCCCCAAGCTTGTATTTTTGCATATCGCTAACATAATTGACAATAATAGAATTTATAGTAACGTCACTGTAATCATGCTTTTCAATCAAGGAGCTATCATGAATCACTTAATAAATTTCTTCTTTCAACACTTCATCAAAATTTTGAGATTCATGAATTTCAAACAAAACTTCATAGAGATAGTCAAGTGCATTCAACTCACTAGCAATTGGTTCATCATAATTTGGCCTTTTGAAAAGACTATCAAGTGGATGAGGATACATATCAATAGATTTTTAGCAAGCGAAGATGCAAGAAAATAGAAGGCGCATCGCAACACAAGCAAAAATAGCAAACAAGCAAAGCGGCAAATGGAAAAGAGGGTGAATGGCAAATAAAGTAAATGCAAGAGATGAGTTTGTGATGGGTACTTGGTAGGCTTCATCTTGCTACGTATCCTCCCAGATAACGGCGCTAGAAATCCTTCTTGCTACTTCTTGAGCTTGCGTTAGTTTTCCCTTGAAGAGGAAAGGGTGATGCAACAAAGTAGATAAGTATTTCCCTCAGTTTGTTGAGAACCAAGGTATCAATCCAGTAGGAGGAATAAGCAAGGCCCCTATCTTAGCACCTACACAATAAATCAAACACTTGCAACCAACGCTAAAAAGGGGTTGTCAATCTCTTCAAGGTTATTTGCAAGGATGAGATTTATTAGTGATAGATATAAAAGATTGTTAGAAATAAAAGTAAAACAAAAGTAAATGAATGGAAGCAATATTTTTGGTATTGTTTGATTTATAGATATGAAAGTATGATATGGAAAATAGACCCGGGGGCCATAGGTTTCACTAGAGCCTTCCCTCATGAAGGAAAATAATACGGTGGGTGAACAAATTACTGTCGAACAATTGATAGAAAAGCGAATAATCATGAATATATCCAAGGCAATGATTATGCATATAGGTATCACGTCCGTGTCAAGTAGACCGAAACGATTCTACATCTACTACTATTACTCCACACATCGACTGACTCCTGCCTGCATCTAGAGTATCAAGTTCATGAAGAACAGAGTAACGCATTAGGTAAGATGACATGATGTAGAGAGATAAACTCAAGCATAATGATGAAAACCCCATCTTTTTATCCTTGTTGGCAACAATGCAATACGTGCCTCGTTACCCCTACTCTGTCACTGGTTGAGGACATCGCAAGATTGAACCCAAAACTAAGCACTTCTCATATTTCAATAATTACCAATCTAGTTGGCCGAACCAAACCAATAACTCGAAGAGACTTGCTAAGATATGAAATCATGCATATAAGAATTGAGAGAAGATTCAAATAATATTCATAGATAGTCTGAACATAAACCCACAATTCTTCGGATCTCGACAAACACACCGCAAAAGAGTATTACATTGAATAGATCTCCATGAAGATCATGAAGAACATGGTATTGAAAAACAAAGAGAGAGAAGAAGCCATCTAGCTACTAGCTATGGACCCGTAGGTCTGTGGTGAACTACTCACGCATCATCGGAGAGGCAATGGAGTTGATGTATATGCTCTCCGTGAGCTATTGCCCCTCAGGCAGATTACCGGAAAAGGCTCCCAGATTGGATCGCACGGGAACAGAGGCTCCTGGTGGCGGAAAAGTAGTTTTTGTTGTCGTTCTGGTATTTGGGAATATTTGGGAATTTTTAGGACGAAGATTAGGGTTAGGAGGCTTGCAGGGGGCCCACAAGCCAGGGGGTCCCCACCTAGGCCGTGCCCTGCAGGCTTGTCGTCTCCCGGCAGGTCTGCTGCCCCCTTCTCGAAGTCTGGCACATTTCTTCTGGTCCAAGAAAAATCATTCTGGAGATTTTATTCCGTTTGGACTGTGTTTAATATTCCTTATCTGCAATACTCAAAAACATGGAAAAATTGAAACTGGCACTAGGCTCTAGGTTAATAGGGTAGTCCCAAAAATAATATAAAATAGCATATTTATGCATATAAAACATCCAAAACAGATAATATAATAGCATGGAACAATAAAAAATTATAGATACGTTGGAGACGTAGTAGAAGTGCATGCTGATTCAACTTCATTAGTCCAAGACAATGTGGGTGAAGATGTTGTTTCTCATCTCCCAGAACTCGAAGCTAAAGCAGCTGAAGATATTGTTGTTGAGATAGCGATTGAAAGTACTCTTGACCCCTCAAACCTATTTAGTAGAAAGCTTGTTTGTGACATAAGAGAAAGATTTGTCCCTAGGAAATCGTTAACTAGATCGGTAATGATTGTTGACATTTTATATGAGGGAGAGGCATGAGATAATATAGTTTTCACACTTGGACCATCTGCACTTATGAACTCTAGCAAGCATATGCAACTACCATATATAAAACCGAACCATACCATTAAAGATCAAGACCATTTACTCCCATAAGTATACAACCGTCTTCCTCGGGTGTAAGATTTTGTCACTCTAGCCGCCCACTATAAGAGATTCATAAACATATTACAACACCCTATAGCAGGAATCCCCATGTGTGGCATGGAAGGCACTATAGGACAACACCAATATAAAACATACAACTCAGACCAATCACGATTATCAATCTACCCATAGGACAAAAGAAATGTACTCAAACATCATAGGATGGACACACAACATTGGATAATTATATATAGCATTAAGAACCATGTTTAGGTAGCGATCACAAAAGTGAAGAGAGGTTTTACATCGCTACATAGAGGGGGAGAGGTTGTGGTGACGGCGGCGAAGTTGTTGGTGTAGATTTTTGTCATGATGGTTGTCCCGGCGGCGCTCCGGTGCCACCGGGAGAGAAGGAAGAGAGACCCTCTCCTTTTTATTCCTCCTTGGTCTCCCCCTAGATGGGAGGAGAGCTTCCACTCTCGAGCACGCTGACATGGCTCCCGGAGGCAAGAGCCCCTCCGAGATCGGATCTCTCCTTCTCTGTTTCTCTCGTGTTTTCGCTATTGATTTCTTGCCCTTCACCATTTTTTAAATATTCGGAGATCCGTACATCCTGTTGGGATGAAACTTTGAGAATATTGCTATCAGATAATTATTTTCTTGCAACAAAAAAAGCGCCCCAACCGACTTAGGGGGTGGCCACAAGCTATCAGGGCGCGGCAACCCATGTTGGCTTGTGGGAGCCTCAGCCACCATGTTGCGTTGATTCTTCTTCCCTAAATTCACATATATTCCAAAAAAAATCTCTTTAAATTTGTATCGCGTTTGGACTTTGTTTGATATGGATGTACTTCAAAAGAAAAAAAACACAAAAAACAGGAAGTGTCACTAGGCACTAGATAAGTAATTTAGTACCAAAAATAATATAAAATGTTGCTAAAAGTATATGAAAATTGTCGAATATTGACATGAAACAATCAAAAATGTTGCCAAGATTAATCCATCCTCGTCCTCGAGTAGGTCAATGATAAAAATATAAATTTCAATGTGGAATGCTACCTAACATAATCTTGAACAAATGCATATCAAGATACAAGTGATTCATGGTTTACTCAGGTTTACTCACAAATTTCAATGTGGAATGCTACCTAATATGGAATGCTACCTATCATTTGACGTAAATACATCAATACTCAGGTTTACTCACAAATGATCACGTCCTCTCAAAATAACAATTCTAAAAATGCTATCCCTACGAAATCATATAGTCTGTCATGCTTGGTCTTAATAGCATGAAGTACAAATCGTGAGCACCCTACTGTCAAAACAAGCAATTGGATCATACTTTTTAACACGCTTCAGCATTTTATACCGCACTCTATACATGAGCATGAACCATAGACATAGCATATAGGTCGAATAGAATATGGTGGTAAGTTTCAAAGGGGTAAAAGTGGATAAGAAGAAAGGCTCGCATCAACTAGGCGGATCAACGGGCTATGTAGATTCCCGTCAATCGATATCAATGTGAGGTGTAAGTATTGCCATGCAACAGGTGCACTAAGAGCTATAAATGTATGAAATGTAAATGGAAACTAAGTGGGTGTGCATCCAAATTGCTTGCTCATGAAGACCTCGGGCATTTTAGGAAGCCCGTCATCGGAAAATAAAAGCGAAGTTGTGTAATTAAAAATTCCCACTAGTATATGAAAATGACAAATCATAGGACTCTCTATATGAAGAACACGGTGCAACTTTGAAGCAAAAGTGTGGTAAATGATCATAGCAAGTCCCTTCTCTCCTTTTCTATCATTTTTTCCTTCTTTATTTTTTTCTCTTTTTTTCCTGTATTTTCTTGGTGGGCACATTTGGGCTCCCCATTTTTTTCATTTTTCGTCCGGAGTATCATCCCAACTTCTGGGGGAATCATAGTCTCCATCATCCTTTCCTCATAGGGACAATGCTCTAATAATGATGATCATCACACATTTATTTACTTACAACTTGATATAACAACTCAATGATGATATGATATGACTCTATATGAATGCCTCCGATAGCGTACGAGGATGTGCAATGATGTAGCGTGACATGTAGACAATGAGGAACAATGGCTTTGCGAAAAATATTATGTCATCTATATGATCATGCACATATATATGATGATGAACACACAAGTCATGTGATGTAATGGTCGAAATTGCATGGCAATATATCTTGGAATGGCTATGGAAATTCCATGATAGGTAGGTATGGTGGCTATTTTGAAAAAGATATAAGGAGGCTTATGTGCAACAGAGTCTATCAGTATTGATGTTTGGATGTATCGGCGAAGTTTGGAACGATCCTTGAGGTGAGAATGGGCAATGCACGGTACGAAAGAGGCTAGTAAATATGTGGAAAGCTGAGAGTGCGTACATCCATGGATCAACATTAGTCATAAACAATGCATATACTTATCGCAAAGCTTTATTAGCTCTCTCGAAGCTGAGTACTACTCGCATGCCCCTAGGGAGGAGGTTCGTAGTATTTAACCATCGCACGCCCCCAATTATAACAGCACAAAAGATTTCAATCAAGGATAAAATATGCTCCAACTTCATAGCATCACTACAAACTATATGTGCATGCTTCAGGAATCACAAACCTTAACACTGATATTTCTACATATCGACAATCATCCATTCATGCACCCACATATTACTATCTTAATGTCGCAAAACTATTGCAGGGAATCATACATATCATATTCAGTGATCTAAAAAATTTATGTAGGATTTTATGACTCAGCATGTGAATGACCAATTCCTGTTTGACTCCCTAAATAGGTATAAGTGAAGCATGAGAGTTTAATTCTTTCTACAAAAGACCATGCTCTAATAAATATAAGTGAAGCAAAAGAGTATTTTACAAATAATGTTTACTATATGTAGAGAAACAGGCATCCAACCTCAAACGGTCTAAGTGAAGCACATGAAGCATTCTATAAATTCATACTCAAAAGATATAAGTGAAGTGCATGAAGCATTGAATAAATCAACCAAGGACTATCCTGTTGGAGATATACCCTAGAGGCAATCATGTATGATGATATTTCCTATGTGTTATGAATAAAGATAGTCCTTGGACATTATCAATGATGTCTATTAACAAGTACGTGACTTTTTTGTTAGAGTACGTTACTTTTTTGTGAGACTATACATTGTATGGTAAGTGTCCTAAATGGTCCATAGTCGAAAGGGTTGTGTAGATGCGCAACCAATCGGACTATCATATGGCACGATGGATGGTTCAGTCTCACTCGCCATGTAGCATTCGATGCTATCCGGATAATATGGACTCAAAAAGAATGGGTCGTATTCAACGTAGTCGTATCCGAGTCGAGATAAGGTCTGAGTTGGACAGACCCAACTATGATACGCAGCGATAGGTCATCTGTGAGTATCTAGTACATCATACGTTCTATGTGCTAAGACTTGAGTTGGCGCATGTACTCGGGATGGTGACATACTTGCTTTGGGCCGACCAAACGCTACTCCGTGACTATGTAGATACAAAGGTAGGTTTCGGGTGTGTCCAGGTGCATGTTGCGAGACATGGTCAAGTAAGATGGGATTTGCCCCTCCGATCAGGAGAGATATACTCTGGGCCCCTCGGTTGATCTGACTTGGATAGGCATGTCCATGCGACGAGGATTATGAGATAATCCAAAGTATTGGTCAGATTCACAGAAATGAGGAAGAGGTCATGTTGCAACATGGATGACCATGTTGCCTTGTGCACGACAACATATATCGTGTGGCAAAGGGAAGAGAAGTACGAAGTATAGGTTCGCCTAACCATGCTCATCATAAACTAGGAGTTGGCACACTTCGCTAGTGTCCC
Organism: Hordeum vulgare subsp. vulgare; assembly: GCF_904849725.1. Lineage (NCBI taxonomy): Eukaryota > Viridiplantae > Streptophyta > Magnoliopsida > Poales > Poaceae > Hordeum > Hordeum vulgare. Next base: position 297,453,866 of record NC_058519.1, read on the forward strand.
CTACCGACTAGCCGAGTCAGATGTAATCTGAATCGCAACCAAGTGAACGATAACCTAAGAGGCCGCGCCCCTAAGGGAACTAACACATGGGATTTAGGAACCCTGCGAGCCCCAGGAGTTGAGCCTGCGCTCGATGCCTATATATAGTGGAGGTGCTGCATACTTAATCAATTGATCGCTTCAGCGCCGTCATTAGGGCTTTGCATGTGTTGCAAGTAGCCACCTCCACTCGCCACCGTCGACCGTGTGATCCGGACCTAGGAGTCCGCCGCACAGTGTTCCTCCTCCATGCGTGGATACTGTTAGAGGCAGTGCACTTGCGCCGCTCCAGCAAACCTGTATGTGGGATCTGGTGACCAGCTATTCGAGGGAGATCGGACGAGGAGAAGACGGACCACCCGGATACGCTACCCCAACTCTACTTCCACTACACGGGACTGCGTTTCTAGTGGTAACAATCTGTGGTCCACCTCCTTAGAATGTTCTCGGAGATGGCATGCATATTTGATATGTGGAGGCGGCGGATGAGATCTTCGTCGTTCTTAAGATCAACTGCACATTGGGGTCACTGAGGCCATGTTTTTTGTCAATCAGAATTGATGAGGTCTTGACACAACCTCCCATACCGGTTGGTTTCCGCCATCGAGGTTAACAGTGAAACATATATTCAAATCGGGTTCGTGATGAACGATGAGATCGGTCAGATCAAATAATTCACGTGATCGGAATACAGATTTGATATGTGATTTCTGAAAACGTTGGGTGCTACCCACATCCGCGAGGGGCGCTACCCCTTCAAACCCCCGGCGGCTACCCAGCTAGCGGGACCGCAGTGTGCGTAGCGCCATGTATTTCGTACATGATCATACAAACTGGTAGAATGTGATTCTATGCATAAGGTTGTTTTACAGTTTTGATGTGAATAGTATGGCTCATATGTATATAATGCATGTGTGTAATTTAACATGACCTGTGTGTCATGATTGTCAGTCGGCAGGAGCCAAAGTGTTGGCATTATATCATATAATGACATGCACGTCGACTAGTGACTCTCTGTAAATTAATTACTAGTTGTAGTAGTTGGAGGAGAGAGGTCAAGTTCGAGTGTTTGGTGTCCCAACGTGACGGACAAGATGGAGTTCTGCCTTGGTCATCGGAGTAGGAGCCAACCATGGAAGGACTTTCATGAAGGAGCCATACTAATTCACATACTTATGTTTATATGTGATTGATATTGCTTCTTGTTTCTATGCATGTTATAATGGTAGAATGATCCCTCGTTAATATCAAGAACGTTGCCATTCCAGATGTTGCACCTTTGCATGTCAAGTAAATCTAGTAGTGGGCTCATACATTTGAGGTGCTACTAGTTGTCCTTGAACTGGAGGGTTCGTGACGGACACGGACTTGCATTGCATGAGGTTAACTTGACAAGGCTATCAAAACGGTTTTGGGCCTTGTGGCAAAGAAGGTTGGGAGCCGGGGTATAAGATACCTACTCGACCGACAAGAGTCGTATAGAGATATGATTAGCAATGAGTTGCTTACCGGATAAGCAAGTTCCCTAGCAGTGATGCTAAAGCTCACTAGTTGCTTGCGCTTGTCGGATCCTGAATTAGTGAAAGTTTGCGAACGGATGCCGACTTCAGTGGGAGTAGTTCTGTTTTAGGCTTGAATTACTCTACATAAACACATCTCTTAGTGATTTCATATTTTCACTTCTAGGTCAATGGAACCACTTGGTCAAAGATTTGTGTTGAAATCAATTCTGGAAAAGGATAAACTGAATGCAACAAACATTACCACATGGTATATATATAAATTTGAGAATTATTCCCAACCATGATAAAAAGGAACATGTTCTAGAGGATCCACTTCCAGAGGTACCTGCCAATAAGGCTAATGCCACAACCAAGAATGCCTACCAGAAACTCGTTGATGAATCGAACGAGATCGACTGCCTCATGTTGGCTTGTATGGATCACGATTTGCAACAACATTTCAAAGATATTGTTGCTTTCAATATTATCGAGAGTATTAAGAGCATGTTTCAGGTGCAGTCTAGGATTGAAAAGTTCAATGCCTGGTGATCCTTGATTGATTGTAAGCTGAAGTGGGGTGATCCACTAAGCCTGCATGTGATCAAGATGATCGGATACGTGCAAGCTTTGGATTGGTTGGGCTTCCCGCTCTTGGATGAGCTAGCCAGTGATGTAGTTCTAGGTTCTCTTCGAGCTAGCTATGGGGCGTTCATCTCGAACTATCATATGTATGGCATGGATAAGAAGCTCACTAAATTGCATGGGATGTTCGAGGTGGTAGAGCAGGATATTAAGAAATGCATGCATCAAGTGTTTATTGTGCAAAACTCTTGAAAGTTCAAGAGGATTTGGTGCAAGAAAAAGGGTAAAGTGAAGGGGATGGAGAAGGTTGTCTCCGTCGTTGAGACAAAGTCCAGACCAAACTCAAAGACCATTTGCTTTCATTGCAAGCAAGCTGGTCATTTGAAGAGGAAGTGTAGCAAGTGGCTTGCTGAGCATGGCAAGAAGGTCGAAGATGCTTCCTTAGGCAAAGTTACACTTGTCACATTTTTTCTAGACATTTAGCTTGCTCACATACCTAGTAGATCTTGGGTATTTGATGCCTGATCGGTTGTTCATATTTACAACTCGACACAGGGGCTGGTAAGAAATAGGCGAGTGGTACAAGGGTAGATTGACATGAGGGTCAACAACAAAGCAAGAGTTTTTGCATTGGACGTCATCACAATGAAGCTCCACTTTCCTTTTGGATTTATTTTGGAATTGAATAATTGTTATTACATTCCCGCACTTAGTCGGAACATTATTGCTGCCTCATGCCTGATGAGTGATGGTTATGAGTCCAATTTAAAGGACAATGGTTGCTCATTTTATTTGAATGGAATGTTCCACGGCAATGCACCCATTGTAGCTGGGCTATTTGTCTCGAATCTAGAAATGGAACTAGTCTATAACGTGAATTTTAAGAGGCATGAAACTAATGAGATAAATCTGACATACTACTCGCATTGCCGACTTGCACACATTAGTCTAAAATGCATGAAGAAGCTCCATGATGATGGACTCCTAACTTCGTCCAACTTTGGGTCGTTCGAGACTTGCGAATCATGCTTGCTAGGCAAGATAACGAAGTCACCTTTTGCAAAGAGTTGCGAGAGGTCATCCAAGCTATTGGATCTAATAGATATTGATGTGTGTGTTGTCCAATGAGCACAACAGCCAGAGGTGGCTATCAGTACTTCGTAACATTTATCGACGACTTGACTAGATATCGATATATATATTTGATGAGGCACAATTTGAATTTTTGAAAAATTCAAAGAATTTTAAAACGAGGTTGAGAATCAGCTCGACAAGAAGATAAAGCTTCTACAATCAGATAGTGGAGGTGAGTACATGAGCCATGAGTTTTATGATCATTTGAAAAGGCGAGGTATAGTACCACAGCTCACACCTCCAGGTACGCCGCCGAGAAACGTTGTGTCAGCATGGAGAACTCGAACCTTGTTGGTGATGGTCTGATCCATGACGAGCAAATCTGATTTACCCTTGTCATTCTAGGGATACGCTCTAGGAACTACAGCTTTCACACTTAACACGGTACCATCAAAATCCATAGACAAGACACCACATGAGATTTGGAGTATGAAGAGTCGTAGTTCATGTTTTCAAAATATTTGGGGTTGTGAAGAATTTTTCAAGCGACTCATGTCCGACAAACTTACACCCAAGTCGGATAAATGCATATTCGTGGGATTCTGAGGGAAATCTTGGGATACAACTTCTACAACCGAGAAGAGAACAAAGTGTTTCTTTCTCAAAATGGTGTTTTCCTAGAGAAAGAGTTTCTCAATCGAGAAGCCAGTGGGAGAACGATGCAACTCAAAGAAATTCGAGAGATACTCGGGGACGACTCGACTGGTGATGATATCATATCGGAGTCGGTCTAAGAACCCGTAGTGGAGACGACACCACAGCCACGGAGGTCAGATAGATTGCGTAGAGCGAGCGACGTGTTGTTCCTAGAAAGCGACCAGCCATCCACGTATGCAGAACCGATGGTGAGCCCAGATTCCGAGGCATGGCTGGAAGCCATGAGATCTAAGTTAAAGTTCATGGATGATAATCAAGTCTGGGACTTGGTTGATCTGCCTCCTGGCGTAATAGCCAATGGTTGCAAATGGGTCTTTAAGAAGAAAACCAATGTGGATGGAAATGTTTAGATCCACAAAGCTTGGCTTGTCACTGAAGGTTATGGACAAGTTCAAGCAATTGACTACAAACGAGACCTACTCACCAGTAGCGATGTTGAAGTCGATAAGTATCATACTAGTTATAGATGCATATTTAGTTTATGAGATATGGAAAATTAATATCAAAACGACTTTCCTTCATGGAAATTTAAAGGAGGATCTATACATGATACAACCCGAAGGTTTTCTCGATCCAAGAAATGCTGGTAAAGTATGCAAGCTCAAGAGATACATTTATGGATTGAGGCAAGCAGCTTGGAGATGGAATATTCGTTTTGATGAAGTCATTGTTGACCTCTGTTTCATCAAAAACGAAGAGGACTTCTGTTATACCAGAAGTCTAGTGGGAGCTCCGTAGTATTTTTCATGTTGTATGTGGATGACAATAGTGCTGATCGGAAATGATGTTTCAATGCTGAATTTAGTCAAGGAATGATTGAATGGCAAGTTTACGATGAAAGACCTTGGAAAGGCAATGTACATTTTAGGCATCAAGATCTATGGAGGTAGATCAAGGAGGCTGCTTGGCTTAAGCCACATCACATACATAGACAAAGTGTTGAAGCGTTTCAACATGAGTGAGGCCGAGAAAGGGTTCTTGCCCATCTCACATGGTATAAGGCTAAGCAAGAATCAGAGTCCTTCGACTACTGATGAGAGAAACCATATTAGTAGGATTCTGTATGTTTTGGCAATAGGAACCATCATGTATGCCTTGCTATGTACTCGGTCTGATGTTGCCTGTGCAATAAGCTTAACAAGCAGATACCAGTCTGACCCAAGTGAAGTCACTGGGCAGCGATGAAAACTATCTTGAAGTACGTGAAAAGGACTAAAGAGATGTTCCTAGTTTATGGAGTTGGGGAGGATCTCACCATAAAGGGTTATGTTGTTGCTAGTTTCGAAACCGACATGGATGATCATCGATCGCAAACTGGATTCGTGCATGTCATGAATGGGGGAGCAGTGAGTTGGACGGGTTGGAAGCTAGATACGGTGGCCCACTGCACAATAGAGGCCGAATACATTGTGGCTTGTGAAGCCGGAAAGGAAGGTGTTCAAATCTGGAAGTTCCTGGAGGATCTTGGTGTGTTCCTGGGCTGGTTAAAACCGTTGTACCTTTATTGTGATAATTCAGGTGCTATCGCAGATGCCAAGGTGCCGAGACAACACCACAAGATGAGGCACATAGACGAAAAATATCACTTGATACGAAAGCTCGTACAGAATGGTGATACCAATTTATGAAAGAGCCACATGAATGAAAATGTTGCAGATCCGTTGACTAAGCCGCTTCAACAACCCAAGCATGAGGGCAGGTTAGAGCTATGGGCATTCGATGGGTATTTGATTGACTCTAGTACAAGTGGGAGACTGTTGGAGATATGCCCTAGAGGCAATCATGTATGATGATATTTCCTATCTCTTTATGAATAAATATAGTCCTTGGACATTGTCAATGATGTGTATTAACAAGTACATCACATGTCTGTGAGACTATACATGTATGGTGAGTGTCCTAAATGGTCCCTAGTCGAAAGGGTTGTGTGGACGCGCAACCAATCAGCCTGCATATGACACGGTGGATGGTCCTCTCTCACTGGCTATGAAGCACTTGATGCTAGACGGATAATACGCACTCGGAAAGATCTGGTCGGATTCAATGTAGTCGGATCCGTGTCTACATAAGGTTTGAGTTGGACAGACCCGACTATGAGACGTAGCGATATGCCATTTGTGAGTCTCTAGTACAACATACATTCTATGTCCTAAGACCAGAGCTGGCGCATGAACTCAGGATGGTGACAAACTTGCTTTGGGTCGACCAAATGCTACTCCGTGACTGGATAGTTACATGTACTCCTTGACTGAGACATGGCCTAGCAAGATGGGATTTTCCCCTCTGATCAGGAGAGATGTACTCTAGGCCCCTCAGGTGATATGACCTGGATAAGCATGGCCATGCGACGAGGATTTGAGGTAAACTAAAGTGTTGGTCAGATTCCTCGGAATGAGAAAGTGGTCGTGTTGCAAGAAGGATGACCATGTCGCCTTATGCATAGCAACATATATCGTGTGGCAAAGGGAACAGAAGTATGAAGTACATGTTCGCGTAACCAGCCTCATCAGACACTTGGAGTCGGTACGCTTCGCTGGAGGCTGCTGCTGACTAGCCGAGTCTGGTGTGATCTCACTCGTGATCAAGTGAACGAGAACCTAAGGGGTCGCACGCTTGATTGAAGGAACACGTGGGATTTAGGATCTGTTCGAGGCCCATGAGTTGAACCCGTGCAAGATGCCTATATATAGTGGAGGTAGGGCACACTTAATCATTTTATTGCCTGGGTGCCATCATTAGGGATTTGCATGTGCTGAAACTAGCCACCTCCACTTGTCACCGCCGATCGTGTGATCCAGACCTAGCAGTCCATCGCAGGGTGTTCCTCCTACACGCGCGGATACTGTTAGAGGCGATACACTTGCGCCGCTTCGGTGAACCTGTACATGGGATCTAGTGATCAACCATTCAAGGGAGATCGTACGAGGACAAGACGGACCACGCGGATGCACTGCCTGAACTCCACTACCGATGCACGGCGTTGCGCGTCTAGTGGTAAAGATCTGTGATCCATCTCCTTAGAATGTTCTTGGATGTTCTACGTGTAGGAAAATTCTAATTTGCATGCGATGAACGTACAGTAGAACCCAACATATACCATACTAGCATGCTACATTCCAAAAATAAAAATAAAAGGCACATGATGCTACCTCTTGAGCTTGCGTTAGTTTGATCTTGCTATATATCCTCCCCGGCAACGGCGCCAGAAATCCTTCTTGCTACATCTTGAGCTTGTGTTGGTTTTCCCTTGAAGAGGATAGGGTTGTGCAACGAAGTAGTTAAGTATTTCCCTCAGTTTGTTGAGAACCAAGGTATCAATCCAGTAGGAGGAACAAGCAAGGCCCCAATAGTAGTACCTACATAAAGAATCAAACTCTTGCACCCAACGCTATAGAGATAGATATAAAAGATTGCTGAAACAAAAGGAAATAAATTGCAGCAAAGTATTTTTGCTATTTTTGGTTTATTGATCTGAAAGTATAATATGGAAAATAGACCCGGGGGCCATAGGTTTCACTAGAGGCTTCTCTCATAAAGGAAAATAATATGGTGGGTGAAAAAATTATTGTCGAGCAATTAATAGAAAAGCGAATAATTATGAAGATATCCAAGGCAATTATTATGCATATAGTCCATGTCAAGTACATCGAAACGAGTCTGCATCTGCTACTACTACTCCACACATCGACTGACTCCTTCCTGCATATAGAGTATTAAGTTCATGACGAACAGAGTAACACATTAAGTAAGATGACATGATGTATAGGGATAAACTCAAGAAATATGATGAAAATCCCATCTTTTTATCCTTGATGGCAACAATACAATACGTGCTTCGCTACCCCTACTTTGTCACTAGGTGAGGACACCACAAGATTGAACACAAAAATAAGCACTTCTCCCATTGCAAGAATTAGCAATCAAGTTGGCCAAACCAAACCAATAATTCGAAGAAACTTGCAAATATATGAAATCATGCATATAAGAATTCAGAAGAGACTCAAATAATTTTCATAGATCATCTGAACATAAACGCACAATTCAACGGATCTGGACAAACACATCGCAAAAGAGTATTACATCGGATAGATCTCCATGAAGATCATGAGGAACATGGTATTGAAGATCGAAGAGAGAGAAGAAGCCATCTAGCTACTAGCTATGGACCCGTAGTTCTGTGGTGAACTACTCACGATTCATAGGAGGGGCAATGGAGTTGATGTAGATGCGCTCCGTGATCAATTCCCTCTCCGACAGATTACCGTAAAAGCCTCCCAGATTGGATCTCACGGGAACAAAGGGTCCTGGCGGCGGAAAAGTATTTATGTGGCTCTTTTTGGCGACATGGGAATATTTGGGAATTTATAGGCCAAGGAATATGGTTAGGAGACCTGCAGGGGGCCCCCAAGCCGGGGGTGCGGCCACCCCCCTAGGGCACGCCCCTCCCGGCAGATGCCTTGCCCCCTACTCCAAGTCTGTTGGGGGTCTTCTGGTCCAAGAAAAATCTGCAATACTCAAAACATGGAAAAAATAGAAACATGCACTAGGCTCTAGATTAATAGGTTTGTCGCAAAAATAATATAAAATAGTATATTAGTGCAAATAAAACATCCAAAACAGATAATATAATAGCATGGAACAATCAAAAATTATAGATACGTTGGAGACATATGAACATCCTCAAGCTTAATTCTTGCTCGTCCTCGAGTATGTAAATGATAAAAACAGAATTTTTGATGTGGAATGCTACCTAGCATATTTATCCATGTAATATTCTCTATTGTGGCATGAATACTCAGATCCATAAGACTCAAAACAGAAGTCTAATATTGACATAGAAACAATAATATTTCAACCATACTAATAAGGTAATTGCTTCCTTCCAAAATAACATGGTCTTAGAAAGTTATCCCTACAAAATTATATGGTCTGGCTATGCTCCATCTTCACCACACATCGTATCAAAATCATGCACAACCCCAATGAAAATCAAGCAATTGTTTCACACTTTTTATGTTCTCAAACCTTTTCAACTCTCACGCAATACATGAGCGTGAGCCATGGATATAGCACTATAGGTGGAATAGCGTATGGTGAAGGTTGCAAAAAGGAGAAGATAGTCTCACATCAACTAGGCATATCAACGGGCTATGGAGATGCCCATCAATAGATATTAATGTGAGTGAGTAGGGATTGCCATGCAACAAATGCACTAGAGCTATAAGTGTATGAAAGCTCAAAAAAGAAAGCTAAGTGGTTGTATAAAAGATGTAATTCCACTAGTTATATGAAGGTGACAAAATAGGAGACTCTCTATGAAGAACATGGTGCTACTTTGGAGAAAAAGTGTGGAAAAGATAGTAAAATTGTCCCTTCTCTCTTTCTCTCATTTTTTCTTCTTCTTTTTTTCTTTTTTTCTCTTTTTTTGGTGGGCTTCTTTGGCCTCTTTTATTTTTTTATGGGCTTCGCTGGCCTCTTTTATTTTTTTATAAAGTCCGAAGACTCATCCCAACTTGTGAGGGAATCATAGCTTCCATCATCCTTTTCTCACATGGGACAATGCTCTAATAATGAAAAATAATCACACTTTTATTTACATACAACTCAAAGATTACAACTCGATATCTAGAACAAAGTATGACTCTATAAGCAATATGGAAGTGATGATGCATGTCATAGAAACGAGACGGTGGTGTTGCATGTTAATATATCTCGGAATGGCTATGAAAATGCCATAATAGGTAGATATAGTGGTTGTTTTGAGGAAAATATGTGGTGGCTGAATTGAGGAAGGTGGGTTTAATGTAGCGGTGAAAGTTGCGCGGTACTAGAGAGGCTAGCAAAGGTGGAAGGGTGAGAGTGCGTATAATCCATGAACTCAACATTAGTCATAAAGAGCTCACATACTTATTGCAAAAGCCTATTAGTTATCGAAGCAAAGTATTAGACGCATGCTCCTAGGAGAAGGGTGATGGGGAACTTCGCATGGGAAATAAAAAAATTCCTACGCGCACGAAGACCTATCATGGTGATGTCCATCTACGAGAGGAGATTTGGATCTATGTACCCTTGTTGATTGCACAGCAGGAAGCGTTAAGAAATGCGGTAGATGTAGTGGAACTTCCTCACATCCCTCGATCCGCCCCGTGAACCGTCCCATGACCCGTCCCGCGATCGGTCCCGCCATCCGCTCCGATCTAGTGCCGAATGGACGTCACCTCCGCGCTCAGCACACGTACAGCTCGATGGTGATCTCGGCCTTCTTGATCCAGCAAGCAAGACGGAGAAGTAGATGAGTTCTCCGACAGCGTGACGGCACTCCGGCTGTGGTGAAGGATCTACTCCTGCACGGCTCCGCCCGAGCTCCGCAGAAGTACGATCTAGAGGTAAAAGTATGGTGTCTAGATCTGAGTTGCACGTGGCAAAGTTGTCTCAAATCATCCCTAAATCACCAGTATATATAGGAGGGAGGGGGAGGGACTTGCCTTGAGGGCCAAGCCCCCAAGGTGCATTAGCCAAGAGGAGGAGGTGGACTCCTAGTCCAATCCAAGTCCAACTATGATTGGAAAGTGGAGTCCTTCCCTTCCTTCCCACCTTTTCTTTTTTTTTCTTTCTTTGGTTTTCCCTCTATGGCGCATATGCCTTATTGGGCTGTTGTCACACCCAAGATGCGACCCTATCCTCAATTTGGCACGAGGGCCTCGTTAGGGATAGAAGCGCATCTCGTCGTGTCGCAAGAATGGATATCGTTACAAGTACATGTATTGAAAGAAGATATATATATATATATATATATATATATATATAGAATTGGCTTACACTTGGCACAAGCTACATTAGAGTCACAGCAGTACAATACATAATCATCATGAAGAAGAGCAGGGTCCGACTATGGACGAAAACAAACGAGAAAAAAAGAACGACGTCCATCCTTGCTATCCCAGGCTGTCGGTCTGGAACCCATCCTCGATCGATGATGAAGAAGAAGAAGAAGCAACTCCAAATGTACAATCAACGCAGTCGCGTCAACTAACCTTTACCTGTACCTGCAACTGGTGTTGTAGTAATCTGTGAGCCACAGGGGACTCAGCAATCTCATTTCCAAAGGTATCAAGACTAGCAAAGCTTAATGGGTGAGGCCTGGTTAAGTGGTGAGGTTGCAACAGCGGCTAAGCATATATTTGGTGGCTAAACTTACGAGTACAAGAAATAAGAGGGGGAAGATCTACGCATAGCGGACGTGACTACTGATGATCGAATGAATGATCCTGAACACCTCCCCTTTAGTGCAAAGGGGCAAGGACGCACGCAGGTCTTCAAGGCATCTCCCAAAAGTTTATAATCTGGTGCAACAAGTCCACCACCACCCGCCGGCAGGGTGGACGTCATCCCTAGACCAGCCCCTGCTGCGCCGGCAGCCACTTTGCAGGCGAAGACTACTTTCTGACAGGGGAAGCATGTTCCCCTGTCCTCCTTTGAAATTGTCCGTTGTGGGATCCCTACCTGCCAAAGCGATAAGGAAAGAGGACCGGGACCGCCACTATATATAGAGAGTAGGTTACTTCATAGGGGGGATCCGATCCATTCACTCACCCACCAGCACCACACAAAGGACACCCTACCCCCGGAGGCTCCCGAACACTGTACCTGTTCACCCATCAAACCTCCAGGAGAGGCAATCCACCAAAGCAGGAGTAGGGTATTACGCTTCGAAGCGGCCCAAACCTAGGTAAACTGTCGTGTTCCGTGTCTTCCTAGCTCATCATAGATTGAGTTCCCTACCATTCCTAGCGAGTGGCGAGTTAGGTGAGGCGAGCCAGTGAGAGATCTTCGTACACGCCCGTGAGTTCGAATATTTAGAGTTTGGCGGAGACCGAAATACGACACACATTTTTATAGCATGTTATTTTTAAAAGATTCTTTTTCTCATTTTTTACTTTTTCAAAACCTTGCTTTGGGTTTGCACTACAATCCCGTGATTTCAAGGGAGTGCCTGCACCCAAAGATGGTAATCTGGTTTACTTGCATGTCCTTTTCTGACGCCAGAAGTGATATTCTATATGAAAAATTACTTTTATGCCTTAGGAAAATCTGAGAAAATTCAGAAAAATTCTAACATTCTTCCCAAGCTATATTTGGTGGCCATGCCAAGATTAACCTTGTTCCAAGGTCATTTGGTTCACCAAATAATCCTAAAACCCTCTCTGTCCACAATCAAGTTCAAGCAACCCTACATAGCAAAGATTGTCCAAATGGATTCAACTTTGGAGGAGTGCACAACACCCCAAATGAGGAGTCCTCGCCAAAAATTGGATTTTTAGGGATTAATCTAACCACATTCCGTTTGGAATGGACAGAACAACCCATTTGGTGGTGATTTCTAGTTTGCACTGCCAAACTTGTCTAATGAAGCTCAAATTTGGTGGAGCATCCTATTACTACACCAAAAACAATCTTGTTAACTTTCATCATCACTGGTGAAGTGTAGCTACCCCAAACGCCTGTCGAACACCTTTTCCCAGCTTGGTAAATCATCTCTTAACTCACTCTACACCCATACCCTTTCCACCAAACTCTTAGTCCAAGGGGCTAGCACCACTCCTAAACTGCAGACGAGTGGCCCCGCTCTGGTTCCAAGAAGAAGAGCCAAAATCTCCATTTTAGTTTGTGGCTCAAGTCTGGCATCACCTCTTTGCCACTACCTTTGACGAAAAATGAGTCCCTCGGCTCTCAAACGGCTAGGGATCATCTAACCCAACCACAAGACATGCCAGACATAGCTAAAGCACCCTAGAGTGTGCAAGCATGCGGTGGCATGCGAAAACTACGCTCTGGGCGCGCTACAGGGAGCACCCGAGGCATAGGTGTCAAGCCCCGACCGGTTCAAGCTTCCCCTCGATGCCTCTCCACGTCCCCGACAATCCTCCAGCATCAGGGCAACCTCAAGGCCCCTCCTCCCCCTCTCAGCTGACCAGGGTGATGCGTGCCCGCGCATGCTAGGTTCAGCCAGAAGAACGCGGCCATGCAGCACGCGCGTTCTTCGCTCTCTCTCCCTTTCAGTGTCACTCGGGTCCTAAACAACGTCCGCAATACCGTGGTTTCGACCCCGAGCTCTCTCTGCCTCTCTTGCGAGCCACGGTGAAACCACCGGTGCTTCCCGCTCGGTGCACCATCGCTGGCCTATAAATAGGCCCCCCTTGCTCCATCACCCTCACTCCACTCCTCCATTGCCTAAATCGAGCCCCTAGCCACCCCATTCTAGCAAAGCAAGCTCCGGTGCTCAAGATCGACCGAGACCCTGCCGCTTCGGAGCTCCGTCGATCTCGGGCTACAGGCCAGCTCTCGCGCTCCTCTCACCTCTTCCGTGACCGTAGTGAGCTCAGGGAGCTTCCCCACCTCTTCCCCGAGCTAATTCCTACCCGTAGCACCCACTTCATCCACCTCCCGGATCAGCTCCGCTGCTGCCACTTGTCGCTGGTGACCCAGGGTCTCCCTGCCGTCCATTCGACCACCAGCAGCTAATATACCGCGAGTTTTGGATGACACGGAAGTTTCCCGGATCTCGTGGGTACAGCGTACAACCTCTACAGAGTGTTAAACTATTCGAATAGCCGTGTCCACGGTCAAGGACGGTTGGGTAATCCTGCTTAAACTACATCCAATCATTTCTGCATAAACCAAGTGTGTGTGTGTGTGTGTGTGTGTGTGTTTAAAGGTGTTATCGGAGTAAGAATTGATGTGAGCAAGTTTGGTGACTTGGCATATTGGGTGAACCCGAGGTGTTCAGCCCAGAGCAGATATTTTCATATATGTAACCTGTTCTTCTAAATACCATCTAGTTTATGATGCAGACCCATCTATGATCATGTTCATTTACAATCAAGCTTGCTTTCCACCAATACTGCATATTAGTTGTTATCATACCAACTACATTATTCATACGGGATGTTTGCGAGTACATTCAAAGTACTCACTGGCTTGCCACTGGTTATGTTATTGACCAGACATGGAGGGACCGGAGTGTGGAGAAGAATTCATCTTCGGAGATGGACACGCGAACTAGGACGCTTCCCAGTAAGAATTCCTGTTGGTGAAGGCTAATGGCATGGGTTCCCGTTTATCCCCATGAATTCCGCTAGTAGATGTATTGGTGTGATTGGCCTCATAGGTCCTACCTATGTGAAACTTGACCTTGATGGTCATTGTTGTATTAAATGGTATGTTGGATGCAAGACTCTTAATATTCAGTATATGTGTGTTTGGTGAGCATTGATCTCTAGGATCACTGAGCACGATCATTCGGCGATCTCGACTCGTAAGTCAGGGTCCCACACAATGGGAGAACGGTGTGATTCAAAATTCGAGAGCCACCCGTGGACGACTCGGCTGGTGATGAGATCGTACCGGAGTTGGCCAGGGAACCCGTAGTGGAGTCGGCACCAGAGCCACGGAGGTCATATGGATTGCGCAAAGTGCGCGATGTGTTGTTGACGGAAAGCGATGAGCCAGCCACATATGCGGAAGTGATGATAAGTCCAGATTCCGAGACATGGCTTGAGGCCATGAGATCCGAATTAAAGTCCATGGATGATAATCAAGTCTGGGACTTCGTGGATCCTCCGCCTGGCATAGTAGCCATTGGTTGCAAATGGCTCTTTAAGAAGAAAACTGATGTGGATGGAAATGTTCAAATTCACAAAGCTCGGCTTGTCACTAAAGGTTATGGATAAGTTCAAGGATATGACTATGACAAGACCTACTCACCGGTAGCGATGCTGATGTCGGTGAGGATCATACTAGCTATAGCTGCATATTTTGATTATGAGATATGGAAGATGGATGTCAAAATGACTTTCCTTCATGGAAATTTAAAAGAGGATGTATACATGCTACAACCCAAAGGTTTTGTCGATCGAACTAACGTTGCTAAAATATGCAAGCTCAAGAGAACCATTTATGGATTGGCAGAAGCAGCTCTGAGTTGGAATATTCGTTTTGATGAATTCATTGTTGACTTTGGTTTCATCAAGAACGAAGAAGACTATTGTTTATACAAGAAGTCTAGTAGGAGATCAGTAGTATTTTTTATCTTCTATGTGGATGACATACTAATTATCGGAAATGATGTTTTGATGTTGAACTTAGTAAAGCAATCCTTGAATGGAAAGTTTCAATGAAGGACCTTAGAGAGGCAGTGTACATTTTAGGCATCAAGATCTATAGAGATAGGTCGAGGAGGCTGCTTCCCTTAAGCCGGAGCACGTACATAGATAAGGTTTTGAAGCTGTTCAACATGAGTGACGCCAAGAAAGGGTTCTTGCCCGTCTCACATGGTATAAGGCTAAGCAAGACTCGGTGTCATACGACTTCTGATGAGTGAAACTGGATGAGTAGGATTCCATACGCTTTGTCAATAGGATCCATCGTGTATGCCATGATATGTACACGACCTGATCTTGCCTATGCAATAAGCTTAACAAGAAGATATCAGGCTAACCCAGGTGAGAGTCACTGGTAGCGGTTAAATCTATCTTGAAGTACCTGAAAAGGACTAAAGAGATGTTCCTAGTTTATGAGGAGGAACTCAGCATAAAGGGTTACGTTGATGCTAGTTTCCAAACCGACAGGAATGATTGTCGATCGCAAACTGGATTTGTGTATGTCATGAATGGAGGAGCAGTGAGGTGGACGAGTCCCAAGCAAGATACGGTGGCTGACTCCACAACAGAGGCTGAATACATTGCGGCTTGTGTAGCTACAAAGGAAGGTGTGGGGATCCCGACTTACGAGTCGAGACCGCCGAATGAACGTGTACAGTGATCCCAAACATCAATGCTCACTGGACACACAGTTACTGAATAACAAGAGTCTTACATCCAAGATAACGTCTGATATAGATAATGATCATCATGATCAAGTATTACATAGATAGGGCCTTAGAGGCCAATCACACCAACTCAACTAATAGCAGAAATCTTGGTAGAATATGTGAACCCATGCCATCAGCCTTATCCAACATGCATTCTCACTGGGAAGCGTTCTAGTTCGCGTGTGTGTCTCCGATGAAGAACCCTTCTCCATACTCCGGCTCCTCCATGTCTAGTCAAATAAAATAACCAGTGGCAAGCTATTGAGTACTTTAAATGTACTCGTAAGCAACCCATGATGTAGAACAAAGCAATAATGCAACATGATATATCTTTAGTATGCAGCTTTTGCAGGAAGTAGGTTCTTCCTTAACTTGTAACTACATGGTCAAGTGAAGGTATATTCATGTACCATTATGTAGATAGTAATCATAAGAACAGGTTATAGATATCAACATATCTTCTCAGGGCTTAACAGCTCAGGTTCACCCTCTATGCCAAGTCACCGGACTTGACCCGTTTATTTCTTTCTCGTGTAACTCCTATATACTCACGCACACGTGGTTTTAGCGAACACGACTGGACGTAGTTTAAGCAGGATTACCCAACTGTCCTTGACCATGGACACGACTATTTGAATAGTTTTACAATCTATAGAGGTTGCACGGTGTACCCAAGAGATCCGGCAAACTTCTGTGTTATCCACGGCTCGTGGTATATAACATACCCGAGGTAAGTACCCGATCCTTTCTTTTCCCCTGATGACACTAGACAAAGAGTCCACTCGATTGGTACCCAGCCCACATGATGCACGTCTTACGAGCAACAACTCTAGATTGTATCATCCATGCGCGGACAAAAGGTGTGCCCAAACATGTAAAAACAGCATAGTCGCCCTTCCTCGCACGACCCCGTCCCGACAGTGAACATATCACTCGTGTCACTAGTAATGCGGGATCTTTGCTAACACCAACCAAAGTAATCAACAAAGCCACGTCCCATAAAGGGGTATCATGGTCGCACATGTAAGTTTAGGACGGTCGACACATCTTAATTCTCTCTCTGTTTTCAAAACCACACACACACATCAATTTCTTTCTTGGTACACCACTTCCTTCTCAAGTGGTCATCGAACCCAACATCATCACCCTCAGGCATTAGTGGCACCCGACGGGTTTTCAAAAATATATTTGTCATCACCTCTGTGTTACCATCACCATGCACATGCTCACCCTATGCGTAGCACTGCTAACTACTTGTCAAATTTTCATCGGCGTAACCCTCATAGATGGTAAGGTCAAGCTCAAATGCAACTGCTCCAGAGGAGCCATCGGAAACACTATACCGAGGGTTTATCGATTAATCGTAATCATATGCATCGGAGTAAGGTAATCAACATGGCGTTCATATAATATTTTCTCACACATGGTCAAAATGGGTACTTGCCTTGGTCAGCTAGGTATTTGGGGTCTTCGAGTCCAAGTCCTTCGTCAAACGCATGATCTATCGTTGTAATAGTAATTGTAATAATAAGAACCACAACCAAAAATAGAGCACAAACTCACATCTAAAATGTTACCCTATTCTGTAAAATACTATCATTGTCTCTAAAAACATTTGTTTCTAGTTTTGGAGCCTAAAATATTTTTAAAGGTCTTTCTAACAAAAGCAAAAATATTTAAAGTAGCACTACTGGAATCCAGTAATTTGCCATCAGCCAGTTCTTTGCCGTCTGCTGGCTGATGGCAAAGAACCTTTTTGTCGTCATCTGACTTCAAGCACACGGTAAAGGGGTGACTCATGGCAAACAGACTATTTGCCATTGGTCAGTCCTTTGACGTCTGCCAGTGGAGGACAAAGAGACCTAGGGCACACGAGAAAGAGGACAGATGGGTCCTTGTAGACATTGGGCCTCGTCAGGTCCGACGGAAGGGATCTTTGCCGTTCGCTTGGCCTTTTTCGTGACCCATGGGGCTCTTTGCCGTCCGGGGGCAGACGGCAAAGAGCCCGAGCCTATGATGGCCATTACCCCGGCCCCTCGCTCCACTACCCCCACTCCCCCACTGTCTCTCTCTCCACCGCGTGTGCCTCGCTCCAGCACCACCGGCGGCCGGCCACCCCTCCACCGCCCCCGGTGCCGCCCCTCCCTTCACCCGCCCGCTCCCCTCACCTACCCCCGGCGCCGCCCCCTTCCCTCACCATCCCCCGATGCCGCTGCTCCTCTCACTGGCTGCGGGCGCCGCCCCCTGCGCGGCCCCTGCGCCGCCCCTCCCCTCACCCGCCCCCGGCGCCGCCCCCTTGCTTCATCGGCTCCCGGCGCCCCCCTCTCACCGGCTGCGGGCGCCGCCCCTCCCCTAACGGGATCCCGTCGCCGCCCCCTGCCCTCACCAGCTCCCTGTGCAGGCCCCTCCCCTCTCCGGCTCCTGTCTACGCCCCCTCCCCTCACCGGCTTCTGGCGACGCCCCTCCCCTCACCGGCCGTTCCCAACTCCGGTGAGTTCCTCCGGTACCCCTATTTTCTGTTTTTTCTTTTAAGTTAGATAGTCATTTTTTCTGTTTTTTTCTGTTAAATTAGATAGTTAGTTTATTAGGTAGACTAAAGCAGATAGAAAAAAATAGATAGAAAAGAAAAAACTTAGAAGAAAATAATAGAACAAAAAAAGTATTAGAAAAAAGGAGAAGAAGAAGAAGAAGAAGAAGAAGAAGAAGAAGAAGAAGAAAAATGAGAGGAGGAGAAAGAGAAAATAAAGAAGAACAAGAAGAAGAGGAGGAGGAGGAGGAGGAGGAGGAGAAAGAAGAAGAAGATGATCAAGAAGAAGAAGAAGAAAAAGAAGAGACAGGGGAAGAAGAAAGAAGAGGAAAAAGGAACCCCAACACCCCGGCACTGACCCTCGACCCCCGACCCATGACGCCTGATGCCACTGACCCTCGACCCTCGACCCCCGATGCCATTGAACATCGACCCCCGACCCTCGACCCCCGACGCCACTGACCCCCAACCCCGACCCCTCACGCCCGATGCCACTGACCCTCGACCCCTGACTCCCAACACCTGTCCGGTCTCTTGTTGATCGAAAAGACCCCAACCCTCGACGCTAGTGACCCTCGATCCCCGAAGACACTAACCCCCGACCACCGATGCAACTAACCCCCGACCACCGACGCCACCGACACCCAACACCACTGACCCTCGACGCCACTAAGCCCCGAACCCCGACACCTCTTCTGCCTACTTTTGAACGAGAAGGTGCTTTTCGGCCTTCATGGTCCATGGTCTCCATGGCGGCGGAGGGGCGAGAGCCCCACCGAGATTTGATCTCTCTCTCTGTGTCCTTCTGTTTCTGCGCTCCCAGATTCTGCGTTTCACCGTTTCTTAAATTCTCGAAGATCCTTAACTCCGATTGGGATGAAATTTTAACACGATTTTCTTCCGGATATTATCTTTCCTGCGTCGAAAGAAGAGCTCCAACCGCCTTAAGGAGTGGCCACAAGCCTGCCTGCCGCGGACCCACCCCCTGGACGTGGCGACAGGGCTTGTGGGCACTCTGTGCATTGCCTCACGTTGATTCTTCTTCCAAAAAATCATAAATATTCCAAAAAAATCACTGTAAGTTTTTATTACGTTTGGACTTCGTTTTGTATGGATATTCTGCGAAACGAAAAACATGCAACAAACAGGAACTGGCACTGGGCACTAGATCAATATGGTAGTCCCAAAAATAGTATAAAAATTTGCCAAAAGTATATGAAAGTTGTAGAATATTGGCATGAAACAATCAAAAATTATAGATACGACGGAGACGTATCAGTGATGAACATGATCCTAATGATAATATCGATAGTGATGTTCATGATGATGCTCAACCTAGTAATGATATGGATGTGGAGATTGAACCTAGTGTTGATCTTGATAACCCACAACCTAAGAACAAGAGATATGATAAGAACGACTTCATTGCTAGGAAGCATGGTAAAGAAATAGAACCATGGGTTCAGAAACCCATGCCCTTTCCTCCCAAACCATCCAAGAAAAAGGATGATGAGGATTTTGAGCGCTTTGTTGAAATGATTAGACCTGTCTTTCTGCAAATGCGTTTGACGGTTATGCTCAAAATGTCTCCTTATGCTAAGTACATGAAAGATATTGTGACTAACAAAAGGACGATACCTGAGGTTGAGATTTCCACCATGCTTGCCAATTACACCTTCAAGGGTGGAACTCCTAAGAAACTAGGTGATCCCGGAGTGCCCATTATACCTTGCTGAATTAAAGGAAATTATGTTAGGACCGCTTTATGCGATCTTGGAGCTGGTGTTAGTGTTATGCCTCTCTCTATTTATCATAGACTTGAATTGGATAACTTGACACCGACTAATATGTCTTTGCAAATGGCCGACAAATCAACTGCTTTTCCTATCGACATTTACGAGGATGTGACTGTTGTGGTTGCTAATGTTACTATCTTAACGGACTTTGTTATTCCGGATATTCCCGAGGATGAGGCCATGGCGGTCATCCTAGGAAGACCCTTTTTAAATAGTGCAGGGGCTGTTATTGATTGCTACAAAGGCAATGTCACTTTCCATGTTAATGGTAATGAGCACACAGTGCACTTTCCGAAGAAACAATATCGAGTACATTGCATCAATGCTATTGAAAAAACTTCATCAGTTCTTACTGGGAGCTTTGAATGCCCTATACCTACTGTCAAGATGAAGTATGATTTACTTGTTGGGGATATGCACATCCCCATTGAGATAACCTAGTGATTATTTGAAAATTCTCCGGTTTTATGCGATTCAAAAAAAGTTTGTCAAGGAGACTTGATCAACCTCATTGACAAATTTCTTTTTATGACCATAAGATGGATGAATCTAGGAGTCACGACCCTCTGTTCCGAACTTTTACTTTCCGTTGTTTAGAAAAAAAATGATAGATTTAGCTTTATTTTCCTGTTCTTCTGCGTTTTCCGTCCCTTAGAAAAGTGTCCTGAAAATAAAAGTTCTTCAAATGCCCTGAAAATCAAGTATGATTTTTTCTGGAATTTTTTAAAAATTCTGAGAAAAAGAGCTAGTCAGGGGGATCCACCAGTGGGCCACAAGCCCAGGAGGCGCGGCCACCCCCTGGCCACGCCTGGCAGGCTTGTGGGCCCCACGTGGCCCCCTCCACTTATTCCATCTCCCATCTCCTTCTCCTACCTCCAGAAAAAAATCATTCCATAGCTCAAACCCGTGTTCTTGCTCTTCTTGCTGAGTTTTTCGATCTCCTTGTGCAAAGCCCCATTCACCGAACTGTTTTGGGGCAATTGTTCCTTGGTATGTGACTCCTCCACTGGTCCAATTAGTTTTTGCTCTAGTGCCTTATTCGTTGCTTCTTTTTGCTGCCTTGGTGACCCTGTTCTTGAGCTTTGCATGCTAATTTTAGTTGGTCCCAGGTAGTTTTGATGCATGATATGGCCTCTAGGCAGTTGAAGGAGTTGTTGCTATGAGTTTTGTTGAGCCTTGTTCACTTTTCTTTTGTGTCACTAAAAAATTCAGAAATTTTCAGAGAAAGAAAAAGGAAAAGATGAGGAGGTTCCTAAGAGACTCTTCAAGCCGTGACTCCAAGGAAGATGAAAATGAGAAGAAACCCAAGTATCCGGTCCCCCGAGTTGCAGAAGTTCGAGCGTGCGAGTGGCCAAGCGATGTGTTCTTATGTGGTGCCGGTCTTTATGAGGATTTTTATTACTTGGTGGAGAACGCAGGCCTTACCACATTTGTTGAAGATAAGTGTCCACAATACCTCCTCCTCACTAATATTTTCGTGCAAAGATTTAATTTCTATCCAAGGAAGAACCCTCCTATGGTTGAGTTCAAGTTATATGATATCCCCAAGCGCATGTCACTTCAGGATTTTTGCAATGTTTGCAAATTACCTTATGTTGGGGATATTCATGAACCTCGTCCACGGGACTTGGAGGCTTTCATTGATACTATGTTGTAGGAGAGGAGAGAGGAGTGTCTTGCGCTAGAGTTGCTAGTGTACATTTTCCCGTGCTTCGATATTTCTCTTTATTTGTGGGAAAATGTTTGATTGGCCATGGGAAAGCTGGGTCCCTTAGCACCCCAGATCATGCGGTCTTGCGCGAAGCTGTTTATAATGATAAAACTTATAGCTTGGGTGCTATAGTGGCTCAACGGTTGAACACGAACCGTACTAAAGCCGTTGTTTATGGAGGTATCTTTGCTACCCGTCTTGCTAGACATTTTGAGATACCTATTAGACTGCACGAGGAAGAAGAGATGCTTCTTCCTGAGATATATCTAGATTATGATAGCATGGTTCGCCATGACTTTCTTGATAAGGATATAAATAAGAGTATGATTTATAACTTGGTGTTTAGTCAGGGTACTCGTGAGACAATTACTCTTCCTGCTCCTTGTTTGTTCAATCTTCATCTAGGCATGTACATTATTATGCCCTCGGACATCTACGCATATTGGGGCAGAGTTCCACCACAGGCGCCCGTGCCCGAGCTACCAGTCGAGTACCAGACGCCAGTTATCAGTGGGAGCCAGAAGAGCTCACCCAGCAATGGCACCCTCAGTACACTCCGAAGTACCCCGGAGACGGTTATTTCTGTCCATGGGAGTAGAACAATTTAGGCCAAAAGCCTAATCTTGGGGGAGTATGTGTTTCTCACCGACTTTATATTCATGCTTACACTTTCACTTTGATAGTCGGTGTTCACACCTTGCCATTGTATCATCCATCGTAGTTTATTTCTTTTTCTCGCTTTCTTCTCGTGTGTTTGTTTAGATTGAGAAAAACCATAGTTGTAAGTTTGCTTTCCAGCTTGCTTAGTGGTGTTTAAAAAAGAAAACCGAAAAATATTTCCCGTTCTTCTTTTCCTTGTCGGGAGCTTTCCATGTAAATAGTTTTCTTTTTCTTTGGGTCAAGGTAGAAGACCATGATTAAAATATTTAGTGGCTCTCACATGCATATCTGTTTGTCCGTCGAAGACCCATATTACTTTGCCTTCTCCTTTGAGTTTGCTTGAAGATTTCATCTTATTCCAATGCACAAACACTCTCATTATGATTCACATCATTCGGTCGTGCAAGTGAAATGCAATAATGACGATATATGATGAAGTGACTGAGCCTGGAAAAGCTGGTATGAACTCGATCTATTTTTTTTTTGTAAATATGACTAGCTCATCGTTCCTAATTCAGCTTTGTTGTGAGAGAAACATGTTTGCAATGACAACTTAGAGATCATAGTTTCTGATGCCATGCTTAATTAGCTAGGAGCTTATAATGGTTTGTCTTGGATGCCAACATGAATTTCAAGATGATTATGATGTAGTATGATAGGATGGTATCCTCCTTTTAATGATTCAAGTGGCTTGACTTGGCACATGTTTACGCATGTAGTTGAAACAAAATCAACATAGCCTCTATGATATTCATGTTTATGGTGATTTATGTCCTACTCATGCTTGCACTCAATGTTGGTTAATTTCAATGCATATTGATGACTATTGTCGCTCTCTAGTTAGTCGCTTCCCTATCTTTTGCTAGCCTTAACTTGTACTAAGTGGGAATACTGCTTGTGCATCCACTTCCATAAACCCAAAGTTGTTCCATATGAGTCCACCGTACCTACCTATATGCGGTATCTACCTGCCGTTCCAAGTAAATTTGCATGTGCCACTCTCTAAACCTTCAAGTAATAATCTGTTTTGCATGCCCAAACAACTCATGTGGTGACAAGGGGCGATCAGTATCTTCCATGCTAGGCGTGTTATCCTCGATACGTGTTTATTCACTATTTTCATAACACATTTGGCATTTTAAATAAATGCAAAAGGCTACTGGTTTCAAGTTTAAAATTTGAATTCAAAAACTTTAAGTTTTCAAAAATGTTGAAAACTTCAGGAATGGTTGGATATATTCCAACAAATATTCTAGTGTGTTCAAAATATTTTTGGTAAACTATTTTGGAGCTGAAATAAATAGCAAATCAAAAATAGTTAGCCAGAAACAAAACAGAAAAAATGAGGAAAGACTTACCTGACGCTCACCTGGCCCAGGCCCAGTCCCTGTGTCGTCTTCCTCCTTGCTAGTAGGAGCAGAAGGTGGCCGCCACGATGCCGCGCGCCTCCACGCAGCTCCCTGCCTGCCTGGCCGCCGCTTCGTGCTGGCGCGCGCAGGGATAACCTCCCCGAGGTTTGGCCTATCCATTCCCGTGCACCATTCCCCCTCTCCTCTCGGTTCTTTCCTCCCCCCTTCTGGCGCCATTGACAGGAGCTCGAGCTCGAGCTTCCCGTGCCTCTGGCCACCAGATTTCTCCCCCGAGTGCCCCATTCGCTCCGCCTCGACGAGCTGGTCCTCCTTGCAGCAGTAGAAGTGTCCCCGAGCCCTGCAACGCCCACGGCACCGTCGTCTTCAAGCTTCGGCCGTCGGCGAGCTTCGATCGATTCGCCCCCTTCAGCGCCTCCCCGAGCAAGCTAGCGCCACCACTGCACTCCCCGTGAGCTTGCGCAGCTTTCCCCCAAGTTTTCCCTATCGATCTCTTCCTCTAGGCCCAGTTCCACCGGAGCCCGACGAGGACCGCCGCTGCAGCTCGTCGCCGGTGGCCCTCCGGTGAAGGGTTGGTCCATCTGAGGCCACCAGCAGCTTTAGTCCGTCGCGTAGATGCTTTAGGAGCCCAGCCCCCGCGCGATTTGACCCTGTTTCCGATGACCTCGATGATGGCCGAGCTTTGGTCGCCGCCGAGCTCGTCACCGGCGTCGATTCCGGCCACCCCAGCCCCTGGGGTTTGCCCCATCGTGCGCGCCGTCGAGTGGCCGATCTCCCTGTGGTCTCCGGCGTGCGTTTGGTCGTCGGAGACGAGTTTCCGATGCCCTCTGCCGTCTATGGTGTCGCCGGAAGCTCCCCACCGGCGAGGACGACCTCGCCGCCGGTGGATCTCAACTGGCTTGAGCCACTGACGCGTGGGGCCAGCCTCTAGGAGTTTAGGATTAACAAAAATATTGTTAATTAGCTAATTAAGTTTAAAACTAATCTAAAATTGACCAGAGTCACTGACCAGTGGGTCCCACTGGTCAGGTTTGACTTTCAACGGCCAGTTCGACCTGCTGATGTCATGCTGATGTAGTAAAGATTTTCTGATTTAAAAGAATTCCAGAAAAATGCCAAAACTTCTAAAATCATAGAAATTAATCTATAACTCCAATGGAAATAATTTATATATGAAAAAGTATCACAAAAATCCAAGGAATCTGAATATGTTATTTTCAAACATGTTTGAAAATGTTACTGGACCAAACATGTAGCATAATGAATAAGCTAAATTTTATAAATGCTATGGACATGGAATTTGGAAAATCATTTGAATTCCACTTCAAATGCTATGATCAAACATTGTTCAATCACATCCAGCAACTTAACATATCATTTCCATGCATGTTAAAAACAAGTTGATCTGAGCATCACGTCGAATCAATTAAAATGGTATGCGAGAATACCTCGTTTGAAGTGATATTTGAATCTGGTTCAAATCAACTTCAAACCTAATAAATGTTAGCTATATTAGCATACCAACTTGCATCCTCATCATCTTGTTGCATATGATTGTTATTGATTGTTGTCATTTCTTTCGGTAGGCTCCGCTCCTCCGGATTCCACCGAATATCCGACTGACGGATATTGTCCCTCTTCTGAGCAACAAGGCAAGCAACCATTTTGATCATCCCGATAAATCCCATGTTCTCGCTCGTGCACTTTCTTATTGCATTAGGATCAAATGCTCAAATGCTTTTGCCATGTTAGTTTAACCCACTTCCATTGCATGACCTGTCTTTGTCATAGTAAATAGCTGAACCTTGCAACCTAGCATACCTGGTAGATGCTTGAGCCATGATCTGCCTTATTCTGCTATGCATGCTACGCTTAGAGTTGTGTATGGTCTGTCATTTGGGACATGAACAGAATTGTGAGAATGTGTTCAGTAAGTAAAGGTTGTGTGTTGAACCTGATTTGGTAAAGGTACCGGCGAAAGGCTATGTAGGAGTTACCGTGCGGGTTACCCTCAGATAGGCGATAGACGTGGACTAACTATTAGCGTGGTTAACGGTCGTGGCCGACTCCCTCGCTGGGCTTCCGCTTGAAGGTTGCCGAGGTGCATGACGTGCACATGGCGATAAGTGGTGAGAGCGTGTGTGACGAAGTACACCCCTGCAGGGTTATGATCTATTCGAATAGCCGCGTCCGCGGATATGGACTACTTGGAGACATATGTTGTTCATAGATAACTTCAATGGCTACTCATAAAATTGTCAACATAAGCGTGAGTGTCGTGAACGTCATTTCCGTATGAAGACAGAATGATTCCACGATGGAGTATTGTTGCGGTGTTAGTGGACTCGTGTGCGAGAAAACAAGTTGTCGAAAATTGTTTTAAAATGCAGGTTGTCTAGCCACGAGTCAAATGCTGGCTTTCAGCATAAAACCCCACAATTCCGTATTGATACATTGCATGAGTAGATAGTTATCCTAAAGTCTTGCTGAGTACCTCCGTACTCATGTTTGCTTAATATTTGTTGCAGAGGTTGTTAATGACCCTAATGGAGGGTTCTTCCTAGACATTGACGACGACTAGTAGCTGGTATCCCAGCTACGATCTGGCCCTAGGGTGGGTCTGTAGTATAGTCAGGCCACGTGCCTTCTAGTTTCATCTGTGTGTACTCAGACAGCTTATCTACTTCCGCTGGCTTGTAACTTGAATGACAGTTATGACGGGTCGTGAGACCCCTACTGTGTAATATTATGTGTGAGGCTCTTTCGAGCCTCTTAAATAAAGCTTGTATGTTTATAGTTAAGTTGTGATGCCATCGATGTATCTATACATATCGGTATGCCATGCGTACGTCTGTCGTACTTGATATGTATTGGATTCGATTACCTAGCCGTAGACTTTAGTAGCATTCCTTATAGGGAAATGCCCCTTTGTGCTCCAACGAGCCATGGTAGCTCGCTACTTCTCCGGACACATTGGTTGACCGGCGTGTGTCCTTCTTAGCTGTTGTGTCTGTCCCCTGTGGGGAAATGTCACGCGATGTAATGGAGTCCTTGTAGCTTGCTACGACTCGTCTACATTCGCTGGTGAGAGACACCTGCTTTGTTGGGTCATGTATGCGTGTCCCTGTGCGGAAGTGCCACTTTGGTTTATGACTAGACATGTCAATCCGGGTTCTTGTCATTGGACTGCTAGCGACACAATTGCATACACGAGTCAAAAGGCGCAAACGGTCCCGGTTGAGGTAAGGCTGCAGCCGTGGGGTTAACCTTGCGTGAGACCGCAAAGAAATGCGATGTGTTACAGGCTGGATTCCTATGAATTAGGATCGGGGTCCCGACAGAACCTCCTATAGTGTGTGTAGCATGGAAGATGGTGAAAACTCTTGGTCATCACGTTGACAATCAAAGCATGCCACCCAAAAATATTTATCTCTGTCTTCAAAGCTTGAGCTTTGGCACCTCTGCAAATCAATGCTTCCCTCTGCGAAGGGCCTATCTATTTATGTTTCTGTTGAGTCATCCTCTCCTTATAAAGGCAACAATTAGAGAGCACCCCCATCATTTTTACGCTTTGCTATTAATTGATATTGAGTATGACTGTGACTGGATCTTCTTTGTCATGAATTACAATGTTCAGTCAGCCCTTGGTCTTTGAAGGTGCTCTGCATTTATGTTTTGCGGTCTCAGAAAGAGCTAGCGAGATACCACCTGTTCATATTGCTTCATGATTGTTTTGATTGAAGTGTTGACGTTTGAAACTTATTATTATTGCTCCCTAATTGATTATGCCATTGATATGAGTTTACCATGAGACCTAAATGCCATTGCTTATGTGGTTAGCTTATGATCTTGCTGAAAATCTGAATATGAGTTAGACATAATTGCAACAAGAAGATCAAACAGAGTTCATAAAAGTTTTTCTTTTGTCTCTTTCAGTTTGTCTACTAAATTGCTTGAGGACAAGCAAGGCTTTAAGCTTGGGGGAGTTGATACGTCTCCATCGTATCTACTTTTCCAAACTCTTTAGCCCTTGTTTTGGACTCTAATTTGCATGATTTGAATGGAACAAACCCGGACTGACGCTGTTTTCAGCAGAATTGCCATGGTGTTGTTTTTGCGCAGAAATAGAAGTTCTCGGAATGACCTGGAAATTTACGAGGATTTTTTGTGGAATATATACAAAATACTAGCGCAAGAATCACCTGGAGACGTGGATCCAGGAGCCCACAAGCTCAGGAGGCGCGCACCCCCCTGGTCGCACCTAGCAGGCTTGTGAGCCCCTCGTGGGTCCACCATCTCCAACCCCAGCTCTATATACTCTCTCTCGCCCGGCAAAAAATCAGAAAGAAGAGTTCATCGCGTTTTACGATACGGAGCCGCCGCCACCACCTGTTCTTCCTCTCGAGGGCTGATTTGGAGTCTATTCCGGGCTCCGGAGAGGGGCAATTGACGCCTTCGTCATCATCAACCATCCTTCATCGCCAATTCCATGATGCTCATCACCGTTCATGAGTAATCTCATCGAAGGCTTGCTGGACGGTGATGGGTTGGATGAGATCTATCATGTAATCGAGTTAGTTTTGATGGGGATTGATCCCTAGAATCCACTATGTTCTGAGATTGATGTTGCTACTACTTTGCTATGCTGAATGCTTGTCACTAGGGCCCGAGTGCCATGATTTCAGATCTGAACCTATTATATTTTCATCAATATATGTGTGTTCTTGATCCTACCTTGCAAGTTGTAGTCACCTACTATGTGTTATGACCCGGCAACCCAGGAGTGACAATAGCCGGTACGACTCCCGGAGATAACCATAGTATGAGGAGTTCATGTATTCACTATGTGCTAATGCTTTGTTCCGGTTCTCTATTAAAAGGAGAACCTTGATATCCCTTAGTTTCCATTAGGACCCCGCTGCCATGGGAGGGATGTACAATAGAAGTCATGCAAGTTTTTTTCCATAAGCACGTATGATTCATTTCCATAAGCACGTATGACTATATACGAAATGCATGCCTACATTACATTGACGAACTGGAGCTGGTTTCATATCTCTCCATGCTATAACTGTTACATGATGAATGTCATCCGGCATAATTATCCATCACAGATCCAATGCCTATGAGTCTTTTTCTACCGGTCCTTGCTATGTTACTTTGCCGCTACTGCTGTCACTGCTGCTACTGTTACCGCTACTGCTGTCACTGTTGCTACTGTTACCACTACTGCAGTCACTACTACTATTGTTACCGCTGCTACTGTTACTATCATGCTACTTTTCTACTGAAACTTTGCTGCAGATACTAAGTCTTTCAGGTGTGGTTGAATTTACAACTCAACTGCAAATACTCGAGAATCAACAAATTTGGGTTGAATACTCTACCCTCGAAAACCGTTACATCCCCTATACTTGTGGGTTATCAAGACTATTTTCTAGCGCCGTTGCCGGGGAGGCCTAACTCTATTCTCCGAGTCACTTGGGATTTACGTCTGTCGATCACTATGAGGAATCCGAGAGATCCAAAAATTAAAGTCTTGCCCTCAACTAAGAGGACAGGTAAAGAACTGCCAACTAGCTCTGCACTTGATTCACCTTCAGTTATGAGTAAGTTTGCGACACAACCGCCTACTAGAAATTTTGATGTGTCGCCTGTGCTTGATGATGCTACTTCTGCTATCCATGATGCTTGTGATGATGCTTTGCCTGATACTGCTTTGCCACTAGGTGCATTCCTTGATGCACAAATTGCTACAGTTGCTTCTGAATGTGATGATACTTCTGAAACTGCTGAAATTATTGAAGTAGAACCTGTTGTTTTACCTATTAGAACTAGCTTCCCTAGATATGAATTGCCTGATATACCTGAGGGTTATGTTATGGAGGGAGAGGTAGCTGAGGACTTTCTTGCTTGTAAGGATAGCTATGATCTTGAGAATGTTCTGTGCAAGTGGAAGGAGAAATCTCTGAATGCTAGGATGAAATACGATCCTAAGTTTGCTACTTCACCCATCTTGGTGAATGATAAGGATTATGAATTCTCTATCGATCCTGAGTTAATCACTTTGGTTGAATGATCCTTTTCATGGTTATGAGTCTGAAATGGTTGTTGCACATCTACCAAGCTGAATGATATAGCCACCCTATTCACGAGTGAGGAAAAGATTCGCCACTACTATATCCTTAAGTTGTTTCCTTTCTCGCTAAAGGATGACGCTAAGACTTGGTTTACTTCTCTTGCTCCTGGTTGTGTGCGTAGTCCCCAGGATATGATCTACTACTTCTCTGAGAAATATTTTCCTGCCCATAAGACACAAGCTGCCTTGCAGGATATATATAACTTTGTGCAGGTTGAAGAAGAGAGTGTCCCACAAGCTTGGGGGAGGCTTGTCCAGCTAGTGAATGCTTTGCCTGATCACCCTCTTGAGAAGAATGAAATACTTGGTATCTTTTATAATGGACTAAACGATGCTTCTAGGGACCACCTAGATAGTTGTGCTTGTTTTGTTTTCAGGGAAAGAACTATGGAACAAGTTGCAATTCTATTGAATAATATCTTGAGCAATGATAATGCTTGGACTATTCCCGAACCACTTTCGAAGCCAACTCCAAAGAAAAGAGGTATTCTATTCCTCAGTCCTGAAGATATGCAAGAAGCCAAGAAATTTATGCAAGAGAAAGGCATTAAATCTGAAGATGTTAAGAATCTTCCACCTATCAAAGAGATCCATGGTGTTGATAACCCGACACAGGTAGTAGAGGTAAATTATCTTCGTACATTCAATGAGAGTGATATTCCTTTTGATAAACCTGCTAGCTTATGCTTAGATTACTTTGATAACTTTGTTGTCAAACAACAAAGTTTCAATGATTATGTTAGTAGACAATTGGAACATAATGCTCGTATGCTTAGTCATTTAAGTGCTTGTGTGGATAGAAATGTCAATGATCTTAAGCTTTTCACTAAACATGCCTCTGTGGTCATTACTCAAGTAGAACAAGTACTTAAGGCTCAAAATGACTTGCTCAATGAGTTGAATGACAATTCCGTTAGAGTCGTCACTAGAGGTGGTAGAATGACTCAGGAAACTTTGTATCCCGAGGGCCATCCTAAGAGAATTGAACAAGATTCTCAAGGAGTTAGCACTACTGTTACCGCTGCTGCTACTATTACCGCTACTTCTGTCACTACTACTGTTGTTACCGCTGCTACTATTACCATCATGCTACTTTGCTACTGAAACATTGCTGCAGATACTAAGTCTTTCAGGTGTGGTTGAATTGACAACTCAATTGCTAATACTCGAGAATATTCTTTTGCTTCCCCTTGTGTCGAATCAACAAATTTGGATTGAATACTCTACCCTCGAAAACTATTGTGATCCCCTATACTTGCGGGTTATCAGTCTTGCACTCGGTCTCTTCGATAATGGCAACTGGATACGCATGAGAGTAAAGGTCTAGCTGAAGAATATTGCCTTCGACGTCAAATGTGCGTTCGGGAGTCTTGAAACACCTCCGGAGCTCAGAGATGTGAAACGCATCATGCACATTTGAGAAATTGGATGGAAGCTCTAATTGATAAGCAAGGTCACCTGTTTTGCCAACAATCTTCAAAGGACCCACAAAGCATGGATCAAGCTTTCCTTTGATGCCAACGTGTTGAGTACACTTAATGGGAGACACTTTGAGATAAGCAAAATCATCGATCTGAAAATTCATTTCATGATGCTTGCTATCATAATAGCTCCTCTGATAGGATTTAACAGCTTTGAGATTATCCCGAATGACAC
This sequence comes from Hordeum vulgare subsp. vulgare, assembly GCF_904849725.1. Taxonomy (NCBI): domain Eukaryota; kingdom Viridiplantae; phylum Streptophyta; class Magnoliopsida; order Poales; family Poaceae; genus Hordeum; species Hordeum vulgare. The sequence goes on from NC_058519.1 coordinate 297,485,505, forward strand.
AAAACATTTCTTATGCTTCAGTTATCATGTCATTCCCAAGAATCTGACGCTCACCAGTTTCAGAACAATTGAGCGGGGACAACACTTCCAGCCATATAGAATTGATGACCCACAAGTATAGGGGATCAATCGTAGTCCTTTCGATAAGTAAGAGTGTCGAACCCAACGAGGAGCAGAAGGATCTGACAAGTGGTTTTCAGCAAGGAAATATCTGCAAGCACTGAAATTATCGGTAACAAGTGATTGTGTGGTGAGATGATTCATAGCGAGCAACAAGTAACAAAAGTAGCAACGGTGCAGCAAAGTGGCCCAATCCCTTTTGTAGCAAGGGACAAGCCTGGACAAAGTCTTATAGTAGGAAAAACGCTCCCGAGGACACCCGGGAATTTCTGTGATGCTAGTTTCATCATGTTCATATGATTCACGTTCGTTACTTTGATAGTTTGATATGTGGGTGGACCAGCGCTTGGGTACTGCCCTTACTTGGACAAGCATCCCACTTATGATTAACCCCTCTCGCAAGCATCCGCAACTACAAAAGAAGAATTAAGACAAAGTCTAACCATAGCATTAAACTAGTGGATCCAAATCAGCCCCTTACGAAGTAACACATAAACTAGGGTTTAGGCTTCTGTCACTCTAGCAACCCATCATTTACTTACTACTTCCCAATGCCTTCCTCTAGGCCCAAATAATGGTGAAGTGCTATGTAGTCGACATTCACAAATCACCACTAGAGTAAAAACAACATACAACACATCAAAATACCGAACGAATACCAAATTCACATGACTAATATTAGCATGACTTATCCCATGTCCTCAGGAACAAAAGTAAATACTCACAAAGCATAATCATAATCACGATCAGAGAGGTAATGAGTAGCATCAAGGATCTGAACATAAACTCTAGATCATGGAGTAATCAACACTACTAGCAACCTTACAAGTACAAAGAGTAATCAACACTACCAGCAACCTTACAAGTACCAATCGGAGTCGCGAGACAGAGATTGGTTACAAGTGATGAACTAGGGTTTGGAGATAAGATGGTGTTGATGAAGATGTTGATGGTGACGAGTCCCCTCCGATGAGAGGAGTGTTGGTGATGACGATGGCGAAGATTTCCCCATCCGGGAGGGAAGTTTCCCCGGCAGGATCGTCCTACCGGAGCTCTAGATTGGTTCTGCTCAAGTTCCGCCTCGTGGCGGCGGCGAAACCACGAAAAAGCTTCTCCGTGATACTTTCTTGGACGAAACCCTCCATATAGCAAAAGAGGGGGGCAAGTGGGCCAGTGGGGCGGGGCCTGGGGGGGGGGTGGCCGCGCCGTGCAGGCTTGTGGCCACCCCGTGGCGCCACTCGGGCACTTCTTCGGCCCAGTATTTTTGATAGATCGGGAAAACAATCCCCGTTGATTTTCATGGCGTTTGGAGTTGCGCAGAATACGTATCTCAACTTTGCTCCACTTTCATGCCAGAATTCGAGTTGCCGGTATTCTCCCTCTTCATGTAAAGCTTGCAAAATAATAGAGAAAAGGCATAAGAATAGTACCGTGAAGTGAAATAACAGCCAAAGAAGTGATAAATATCAACATGAAAACCTGATGCAAAATGGAGTATCAACTCCCCCGAGCTTAGACCTCGTTTGTCCTCAAGCAAAAGCCTAGCTCACTAAATATTTCCACATGTTTAGGGAGAAAGGTGTCGAAAAAACAAGATACGAACATGCATGCATCATGATTAAGATCAGAACAACAATACCAACATATAATCTCTCATGCTAAAGTGATAATTCCTTCACAAAGTAAAGCATGGATCAAGAACCTTACCGAGAAGTAACAACCGATAGCCTTTAGTCACTGAAGCAATTGCAATTTATCACAACATCAGAAAGAGTCAAATAAGAGCTTGTAAAGCAAATCCACATACTCAATCATTCTTTCGTTCTCTACAATTGCTACAACTCACGTGGCACTCATGAGATCAAAGTTTCAGCTGGACACAGAGAAAGATAGGGGCTTATAGTTTTGCCTCCCAACTGCTTACCTCAAGGGTAATGTCAACAGTAATAATTCATGGATACTTACCTCCAAGTTGACATATGAATATAGATCTTTCCCGAGCATGTGACGGTAGCCAAGACAAAGGCAAAATAAGGAATTGGTGGAGATCACCATGACCCTTTCAGGGACAAAAAGTAAAGGTACAAGATAGGCCCTTCGCAGAGGGAAGCAGAGGTTGTCATGCGCTTTTGAGGTTTGGATGCGTGTCCTCTTAGTGCGGAGGAACGTCAATTTATATTGCCTCCTGTGATAAAGGACTTTATTATGCAGTCTGTCGCTTTTATGTCTTCCTCATCACAGGTTCATATAAAGCTTATTGTCCACACACTAATAGATCATACATATTAGAGAGAAATTTTTATTGCTTGCACCGATGAAAACTTACCTGAAGGATCTTATTCAATCCATAGGTAGGTATGGTGGACACTCATGGTAAAACTGGTTTGAATGTTTATGGATGCACAAGTAGTATCTCTACTTGGTGCGGGAGGTTTTGGCTAATATGAGGTGGAAGGAATCGTCACATGCTAAGGGATCACTAATCATATAACATTGTTCAGAGCCAAGCGAACACAATTCGTTACGTTGTCTTCCTTGTCCAACATCTACTTCTAGGAATGCAATAGTTTAGTGAGTGTTCACAATCATAGATGGTGTCAGAGATGGTATATTTGTATGTGAACCTCTCCTTCTTTGTCACTTTCTATTAATTGCAAAAATGACCAAGGTCTACGTTTTCCTACCCTCAACAAGTTTCAATCCTCATTCTTTTTATATGTGAAGCTATCACTTCCCATAAGATCATTACACGATCTTTCATGCTTTTGTTCTATTCTCACTCTTTTGATCATGGCAAGAGGCAAATCCCTTCAACTAAGACACTCTTTATTATAAGGCTCACGAGCAAGAATACATCGGGGGTGACACAAAGCAAAACTCAAGACTAAAACACTAATACTTTTAAACTACTAGAGAAAAAGAAAACTGAAAAGGAAAACTAAAACAAAGGTAAAGGCAAAAGATGTGATGGTGATACGATACCGGGGCAACTCCCCCAAGCATGGCACAAGCCAAGGGGATTGCCCATACGAATGCTCAGTTGTCTTCCTTTGGTGGTGATGGTGGAGTTGTTGCAACATGAGTTTGATCCTCCGTCTTCCCAGGCATAGGAGCTCCACCATGGAAAGATGAACGAGTCTCCGGAATCCTCAAATCTGCAGCCAACCTTATTGTTGTAAATCTATACTCATACTCAAAGTTTTGGTTCTGCAGGTCATAGATCTGGCCCTGGAGTTGATCAATCCTGTCATAGAGACTGGAGAGATGCTTTCCAATGTCATTGGCATCAATCCTGTGCTTGTTGGTGAACTCCGTGATCATCATGTGGTTGGCGTTGAGTCCACGCTCCACCATCCCTTGGCACTTGAAGACTTGTTGCTCCATTGCTTCGAGCCTCGTGTCCATGCTTCCGGTCTTCTTTGGCCCCTCAACATCACGGATGTGCAAAATCCCCTCACGCATCTCAATAGATTGAGGGTGTTGCAGCACTTCCGTGAGGTAAGGATGGATGACCTTCTCGAAGATCTTGTCCTTAGGAGCTTTTGGCGAAGTCATGGCGATCTAGATCTGCAACAGAAACAGGCTCGAAACGAAAAACAGAGGAAATCTGCGTGATGCAGGGGTCAGACCAAATGGAAGTATATATAATGATTTTTTCCAGACCAGAATTAGTCCCTTGCATGAAAATGGAGTCCAGGAGGCGCACGAGGTAGCCACAAGCCCTCGCGGCGCGGCCAGGGGGTGGGCCCGCGCCGTGCAGGCTTGTCGCCTCCTCGCGCACTTTCCGGACTACTTCCAATTTTTGTATTTTTTCAAAAATTCCAAAACGAAGAGAATTTCCTACTAGAAAAGTTTTGGACTCTGTTTTCTTACCGAATCACATACCTCTTCGTTTTCGACGTCTGAAGCATGCTGAGGTATTCTTCCCGAATAATGGTATTCATGATATTGCTTTCAACATATATAATGCTTGATTCTCTGCCCATTTACCACTCTCGGACAATTACCCTCCGTGTTGTTGATCTTGATAGCACCGGAACGATATACTTCCTCAACAACATAGGGACCTTCCCATTTAGAGAGAAGCTTGCCTGCAAAGAATCTTAAACGAGAGTTATATATCAAGACATAATCACCTACATTGAACCCACGCTTTTGTATCCTCTTATCATGCCACCTCTTAACCTTCTCTTTGAACAGCTTGGCATTCTCATATGCCTGAGTTATCCACTCATCAAGCGAGCTAATATCAAATAACTTCTTCTCACCGGCAAGTTTGAAATCAAAGTTGAGCTCTTTGATTGCCCAATAAGCTTTATGCTCTAGCTCAAGAGGTAAGTGACATGATTTCCCATACACCATTTTGTACGGAGACATGCCCATGGGATTCTTATAGGCCGATCTATAAGCCCACAGTGCATCATCGAGCTTCTTAGACCAATTCTTTCTAGACCTGTTTACAGTCTTTTGCAGAATCAGTTTAATCTCTCTATTGCTTAGCTCTACTTGACCACTGGACTGATGGCGGTAGGGAGACGCAATTCTATGGTTGACATCGTGCTTGGCAAGCATTTTACGGAAAGCACCATGAATGAAGTGTGAACCACCGTCGGTCATTAGATATCTAGGGACTCCAAATCTAGGGAAGATAACTTCTTTCAGCATCTTGATAGAGGTGTTGTGATCAGCACTACTAGTGGGGATAGCTTCTACCCACTTAGTGACGTAATCAACAACAACTAGGATATGAGTATACCCGTTGGATTTTGGAAAAGGTCCCATATAATCAAAGCCCCAGACATCAAATGGTTCAACGACAAGTGAATAGTTCATAGGCATTTCCTGATGTTTGCTAATATTACCTATTCTTTGACATACGTCACAAGACAAGCAAACTTACGGGCATCCTGAAACGGAGTGGGCCAATAGAAACCTGATTGCAATACCTTGTGTGCAGTTCTACCTCCCGCATGATGTCCTCCGTAGGCCTCGGAGTGACACTTCTGTAGGATATGTCCCTCTTCATGTTCAGGTACACAATGTCTAATAACACCGTCTACTCCTTCCTTATAAAGGTGAGGTCATCCCAAAAGCAGTGTCTCAAGTCAAAGAATTTCTTCTTTTGCTGGTACGTGAAACTAGGTGGTATGTATTTGGCAACGATATAGTTTGCATAATCAGCAGACCACGGTGCACTACGTGAAGCATTGATGATATTCAGTTGCTCATCGGGAAATCTATCATCAATAGGTTGTGGGTCATCAAGAATGTTCTCCAACCTAGACAAGTTATCTGCTACTGGGTTATCAGCACCCTTTCTGTCGACAACGTGCAAATCAAATTCTTGTAGCAAGAGAACCCATCTGATAAGTCTAGGTTTAGCGTCCTTCTTCTCCATGAGGTACTTACTAGCAGCGTGATCACTGTGAATAATGACTTTGGAATCAACTATGTAAGACCTGAACTTTTCACATGCAAACACAACTGCTAAAAATTCCTTCTCCGTAGTAGCATAGTTTCTTTGGGCACTATCTAGAGTTTTACTAGCGTAGTGATTAACATTCAACTTATTATCAACTCTTTGCCCTAGAACAGAACCAACAGCATAATCACAAGCGGCACAGATGATCTCAAAATGTAAGTTCCTTTCAGGTGGTTGAACAATAGGTGCAGTTATCAAAGCCCTCTTAAGTATTTCGAAGGCTTCCTCACAATCATCGTCAAAAACAAAAGGAATATCCGTTTGCAAGATATTGGTAGGAAGCCTAGAAATCTTAGAGACGTCTTTAATGAACCTTCTATAGAAATCAGCATGACCAAGGAAACTTCTTATACCCTTGATATCTGTGGGGTATGTCATTTTGTCGATTACATCAACCTTAGCCTTATCGACTTCAATACCTCTTTCGGAAATTTTATGTCCTAAGACAATGCCTTCATTAACAATAAAGTGGCACTTCTCCCAATTAAAGACAACATTGGTGTCTTTACATCTTTGTAAGACTCGATCAAGGTTGTTGAGGCAATCATCAAAGGAAGACACGTAAACAGAAAAGTCATCCTTGAAAACTTCGACAATCTTTTCACAAAATTCAGAGAATATAGCCATCATACATCTCTGAAAGGTGGCAGGTGCATTACATAAGCCAAAAGGCATACTCTATAAGCAAAGGTACCGAAAGGGCAGGTGAAAGTGGTTTTGTCCTGATCAGATTGTGCAACTAGTATTTGGGAGAAACCAGAATAGCCGTCTAGAAAGCAGAAGTGTGTGTCTTTAGATATCCTTTCTAGCATTTGGTCGATAAAAGGAAAAGGTTAATGATCTTTCCTAGTGGCCTTATTCAACTTCCTAAAATCAATCACCATCCTATAGCCAGTAATAATCCTCTGTGGGATCAATTCATCCTTATCATTAGGGACAACGGTAATGCCTCCCTTTTTAGGAACACAATGCACCGGACTCACCCGATCACTATGAGCAACATGATAGATAATACCCACTTCCAGGAGCTTTAGTATTTCTTTCCTTACTACCTCTTTCATCTTAGGATTTAATCTCCTTTGATGATCAGCAACTGGTTTGCAATCAGGATCGGTTTTAATCTTGTGCTGGCATAGAGTGGGACTAATGCCCTTAAGATCATCAAGAGTATATCCAATAGCAGCACGGTGCTTCCTCAGAGTTTTTAGTAACTTCTTTTCTTCATGCTTCGAGAGGCTAGCACTAATAATGATAGGATATATCTCCGTTTCATCAAGATAGGCATACTTAAGAGTATCAGGCAACTGTTTAAGGTCGAACACAGGATCGCCCTTTTGTGCAGGCGGATCCCCAAGCAGTTCAACCGGGAAGCTATTCTTAAGGATAGGATATTGTTCTAAGACAACTCTATCTATCTCATCCCTTTCATCCATATGCATATCATTTTCATGCTAAAGCAAGTATTTCTCTAAGGGATCAGTAGGAGGCACGGCAATAGAGGCTAAGGCAATAGTTTCATCCCTACTAGGCAACTCCTTTTCATGAGGTTGTCCACCAAACTTGGAGAAATTGAAATCATGTGACACGCCTTCAAAGCCAACAGTGATAGTTTGCTTCTCACAGTAAATATGAGCATTGACAGTATTGAGAAAAGGTCTGCCAAATATGATGGGACAAAAGCTATCTTGTGCGGTAGCAAGAACGAGGAAATCAGCAGGATACTTCATTTTACCACACAAGACTTCAACATCCCTAACAATTCCCACAGGGCAGATAGTATCTCTATTGGCAAGCTGAATAGTGACATCAATAGGCTCTATCTCAACAGGTGCAATCTCATCTTTGATTTCATCATATAAGGATTGAGGTATTGCACTAACACTAACACCCACGTCACATAAGCCATGATAACAATGATCTCCTATCTTAACAGAAACCACTGGCATGCCAACAACAGGCCTATGTCTGTCTCTAATATGAGGTTTAGCAATTCTAGCAGCATCTTCATAGAAGTGAATATTATGTCCCTCAACTTCTTCAGACAAAAGATCTTTGATAATAGCAATGCTAGGTTCAACTCTAATTTGCTCAGGGGGTGTAGGTGTTCTAATATAGCCTCTATGTATCACAGTTGAAGCTTTAGAATGATCCTTTATCCTAACAGGGAAAGGTGGTTTCTCAATGTAAGCACTGGGTACCATAGGATCATTATAGGCAATGACTTTCTCTTTAACTGGAGTGGATTTAACTACATTGACTTCTAACGGAGGATTTTATTTAAACCACTTCTCTTTGGGGAGATCAATATGAGCAGCAAAGGATTCACACAATGAAGCTACTATCTCAGAGTCAAGTCCATTCATAGCGCTAAAGTCACAAAAAGTATTTGGCTCAACAAAGAATTTAACGCAATCAAACATGAAATTCATACCTGACTCCTTACCTTCTTCAAGCTGCCAATCTTCAGATTTGCATTTAATTCTCTCCAATAAATTCCACTTGAAGTCAAAATCTCTCTTCATAAAAGAACCGGTACAAGAAGTGTCAAGCATTGTGCGATCATCATGAGAAAGCCGAGCATAGAAGTTCTGAATGATAATTTCTCTCGAGAGCTCATGATTGGGGCAAGAATATAGCATTGATTTAAGCCTCCCCCATGCTTGAGCGATGCTTTCTCTGTCACGAGGCCAAAAATTGTAAATATAATTCCGATCACGATGTACTAAATGCATAGGATAAAACTTTTGATGAAATTCCAATTTCAACCGATTGTAGTCCCATGATCCAGTATCATCACATAGCCTATACCATGTCAATGCCTTATCCTTCAAAGATAAAGGAAAGACCTTCTTCTTGACCTCATCCTCGGGCACACCTGCAAGCTTAAATAAACCACAAACTTCATCTACATAGATCAGATGCAAGTCTGGATGTGATGTTCCATCAACTATAAAAGGATTAGCCAGCAGTTTCTCAAGCATACCCGAAGGAAAGTCAAAGCAAATATTTTCAGTAGGTGCAGTAGGTTGAGTAGCAACTATTTGTGCTTCCGTTCGAGGTGAAGATACCCCGAACAAGCCCCTCAAAGGATTAGTATCCATAGTGACAATTGACAATAAATTTCAGCACCCTATATGAATGTTTCCTTACCAAGTTCCACTTACCAAAGGTGCTTCACTCCCCGGCAACGGCGCCAGAAAAGAGTCTTGAAGACCCACAAGTATAGGGTATCAATCGTTGTCCTTTCGATAAGTAAGAGTTTCGAACCCAATGAGGAGCAGAAGGATCTGACAAGTGGTTTTCAGCAAGGAAATATCTGCAAGCATTGAAACTATCGGTAACAAGTGATTGTGTGGTGAGATGATTCATAGCAAGCAACAAGCAAAAAAAGTAGCAATTATGCAGCAAAGTGGCCTAATCCCTTTGGTAGCAAGGGACAAGCCTACACAAAGTCTTATAGGAGGAAAAGCGCTCCCGAGGACACACGGGAATTTCTCTCATGCTAGTTTCATCATGTTCATATGATTCGCGTCCGTTACTTTGATAGTTTGATATGTGGGTGGACCAGCGCTTGGGTACTGCCATTACTTGGAAAAACATCCCACTTATGATTAACCCCTCTCGCAAGCATCCGTGACTACGAAAGAAGAATAAAGACAAAGTCTAACCATAGCATTAAACTAGTGGATCCAAATCAGCCCCTTATGAAGTAACGTATAAACTAGGGTTTAAGCTTCTGTCACTCTAGCAACCCATCATCTACATACTACGTCCTAATGCCTTCCTCTAGGCCCAAATAATGGTGAAGTGTTATGTAGTCGACGTTCACATAACACCACTAGAGGAAAAAACAACATACAACACATCGAAATACCGAACGAATACCAAGTTCACATGACTACTATTAGCATGACTTATCCCATGTCCTCAGGAACAAAAGTAACTACTCACAAAGCATAATCATAATCATGATCATAGAGGTAATGAGTAGCAACAAGGATCTGAACATAAACTCTTCCACCAAATAATCCAACTAGCATCAACTACAAAGAGTAATCAACACTACTAGCAACCTTACAAGTACCAATCGGAGTCGCGAGACGTAGATTGGTTACAAGTGATGAACTAGGGTTTGGAGATGAGATGGTGCTGATCAAGATGTTGATGGTGACGAGTCCCCTCCGCTGAGAGGAGTGTTGGTGATGACAATGGCGACGATTTCCCCTCCCGGAGGGAAGTTTCCCCGGCAGGATCGTCCTGCCGGAGCTCTAGATTGGTTCTGCTCAAGTTCTGCCTCGTGGCGGCGGCTAAACCATGAAAAAGATTCTCCATGATTTTTTCCAGGATGAAACCCTCCATATAGCAAAAGAGGGGGGCAAGTGGGCCAGCGGGCTGCCCACAAGTCCCCATGGCACGGCTTGGGGGGGTGGCCCCGTCGTGCAGGCTTGTGGCCACCCCCTGGCGCCCCTCTCGCACTTCTTAGGCCCAGTATTTTTGATAAATCGGGAAAAAATCCTCGTTGATTTTCACGGCATTTGGAGTTGTGCAGAATAGGTATCTCAACTTTGCTCCACTTTCAGGCCAGAATTCCAGTTGCCGGTATTCTCCCTCTTCATGTAAACCTTGCAAAATAAGAGAGAAAAGGCATAAGAATAGTACCGTGAAGTGAAATAACAGCCAAAGAAGTGATAAATATCAACATGAAAACATGATGCAAAATGGACGTATCAAGAATCTCAAAAGCGGCCTTGCGAGAACTTGCTTAATAATTGTTGTTGTATGACAACTCGGCAAACAGGAGGAGGTATTCCCACTTCATGCCAACAGAAATCACACAAGCTCTAAGCATATCTTCGAGGATTTGATTGACTCTCTCCACTTGACCACAAGATTGAGGGTGGAAGGTAGTATTGAAATGGACCTTGCTGCCCATCGCAGTATGAAAAGAAATCCAATAACTTGGAAGTAAAGATGCTTCCATGATCTGAAGTAATGAGCATAGGAATACCGTGCAAAGAAAATATACTTGAATTGTACAACTCTACGAGCTGAGTTGCCGAGATATACTCCTTGACCAAAAGGAAATGAACAACTTTAGTTTACTTGTCGATGACCACAAAGATGCCATCGTTGCCCCTCTTGGACTTAGGAAACCCGGTTACGAAATCCATTTCCCCATGATCAAATTTCCATCGGTTATAAGCAAAGGATGAAGGAGTGTAACACACATCATACTCGTTCATGAACTGAGCAATCTCATGTTTCCTTCGAGTCCACGAGAAGGTTTGCTTCAGATCATGATACATCTTAGAGCTGCCTGGATGTATTGAGAGAAGAGAATTTTGGGCTTCATCTATGATAGCTTTACCGAGATCTCCTTTCAGAACCACAAGGTGATCCTCGAAGAACAAATTGGCTTTGTCATCGACACGGAAGCACTTACACTTTGGAATGCTCTTTGCCAAGCCCATCTTCACTTTCTTCACCATAGCATCAAGAAGTTGAGCTTGGCGGACTTTTCCTTCCAACCACTACTGGAATCTGCTGGTTTGCCGACAGCCAGAGCTGACGGCAAAGGACAGTTTAACTGATGGCAAAGGCTTTGCCGTCAGTGTGCTGTCGGCAAAGGTACCGGCCAAGATTTTATCGGCAATCACCTTCTTTGCCCTCAGCTGAAGGTCGACCGACGGCAAAGACTTTGCCATCAGCTTTGTGGCACAGGCTGACGGCAAAGAGCAGTGGCGGCAACGGCGCAAGCCGAGCTCCGTTAGAAGGTTAACGGCAGGCTTTGCCCACAGCCGTAGCAAAGCTGACGGCAAAGCCGAAACCTCTAGGTCCCCTTAGTCGCCTGTTTGCCGACAGCTGGAGCACAGCTGATGGCAAAGCCGAAAATCTGGGAAAATTTGGTATTCCCAGAGTTGTCAGGATACACAGGCTGCCGCCACGTGTCTTCTTTGCCGTCAGTCCACCGACGGCAAAGCCTTTGCCGTCAGTAAGCTGTAGGCAAAGACCCTCTCTGCTTTTTTTTCATTTTTGTTTTCTGTTATTTCCCTGCATTTGCAAAACATAGATACAAACAACAACATATATATATTTGCCCAGCCCCTAAACAGCACCACAAGTGCATCACAAAGTGCAAACAGCACAACACAAGTGCAAACACCACGAATATATGTAATTAAAGTGCAAACAAGATCACAAAGTATTACAAAGCATCACAAGTGCATCCACAAATACAATTGCATTACAAAGTTCATCTAAGACTACACAAGTGCATTACAAAGTCCCTCGAGCATCCATCCATATGCCATGCTGCTTTATCAAAATCTTCATAATGAGAAAGAAGTTAGAAGAAGAATACAATAAGAAAGAAGTTATCTAAACTAAGCTAGGCAATTAGAAGAAGAAGTGGAAGAAGAAGAAGAAGAAGAAGAACAAGAAGAAGAAGTGGAAGAAGTGGAAGAAGAAGAAGAAGATAGAGAAAAAGAAAGAAGAGAAGTTATATTTTTCTCCTCTTTCTTCTTCTCTTATTTCTTCATCTCTTGTTTGTTGTTCTCTTCTGGTTTCTTTTAGAACTTTCTAAACTAATTATGTCATTTTTTAGCTCTAATATCAACTAGAATTTACTAAGCTAACTAAACCATGGCTAATATCAACTAGAATTTACTAAGCTAACTAAAGCCTGGCATAATCTAAGTTGATCTAAACAATAAGAAGAATAAGAAGGAGAGGAATAACTTACCGAATGCCAAGAAACGGAGGAGAAGCTGCATCTCCGTTGGTCATTGGGTTGCTAGGGCTCTCACCAGGAGAAGTAAAGGGATCGTGGGATTCAACTCTGGAATGATGCTGCAACAAGGCAAGAGTTAAAATATGTGGTTAGCACGGCGATAGACAATGGTATAAGACCGTGCAAGGTTGGTCATTGAAAGGGAACTCACCGTTCCCACCGGAGAAGGCATCGGCGGAGGCGGCGGCAAACCTTGCTTCTCACACATAGCCTACAAATTAGTTTTCGAGGAGTCAAAGAAATAGCCTTGCTGCGTCTCACACATAGCCTTGCTTCTCACACAACTGACTTACAACAACGAAGTCGTGCATGGCCTTTGCATGGGCATTATTGCGTGCCCTCTCCTCGTCAAGCAACCTCTGCGTATTCCGGTCCCTCTCCTCCAACAAGAGCCTGGTGGCCTCCCTCTCCTTCATAAGTGCGGCCTGCAACCACTCCTCAAAAGGAATTTTCATCTTCCATCATGGGACAAAAGAACGAAAGAAATAATGAAAAAACTAACCTCGATGGCAAGATCAACTGGCCTCGCGCGTTGTCGTATTACAGGAGCGGAGCTCATTTGCCTCGACTTGATCTGAGATAGAGTCTCACTGATAGGGACGAAGCCATCACACATGGCCAGCGTGCCATGACTCTTACCGCCATCAGAGATCATTAACGCCTCTGGATCGATAGGATTCTGGCTCGGGTCAAAGTCAGGCCCGCGCAGCTGTTTGACCACCTCAGAATAAGACGTCATCTTGTTGTAGGCGGACAGGCTTGTGTACGCCGACGGCCCGTCCCCCTCAGAATATGCCTTTGCCGTCTTGTACGAGCCCTTATGGGCCATGCTAAACGCGGCGTATCCCTCAGGCTCGGGCTGGTTATTGTGTTTGGCCTACACGAAAAGACAAAGAATTAGTCCAACAAAAATCATGAACGAACGAATTATTGATGAAACAAAACAAGGCACACATACCCATTTTTTGGCGTATTGCTTGATGTTGGCATTGCCTTGGTGGTGTGGCACACCAACCAATTGGGCACGACGGTCCTTGGCCATAGTGTGGGTGCTCAACCAAGCCTCTGTGAGCAACCTGTCCACTATCATCTCCCAACAATCCATCTTATCGGCCAACCATCTCGGGGGCACCTATGAATGTAAGTTAATGAAGAATGAAACTAAGTATTATAACTAAATAGACCTAACTAGCCATAAGAATTGATCTTTGGAATGTACATACCTCCATGTACTCGGTCTTATCAAGGAAAATCTTTCGACATTCAGTCTTTGTCTTCGGCTCCCCTTGCTTGGCGTACAAATCTCGAATAGTCTGAACACGCAGCTCGTGCCTCGTGTTATTCAATAAACTCTTGCACTCTTTCATGAGGTTCTTCTTGGCCGCCTCCTCCGTTCCCTCCTCGACCCTAAAGTAACTCTGCAATTATGCCAAATAGAGGCACATATGAATAGTGAAATGATTTGGAAGGAAATAACAATATATAACATTGTATACTTTTTATTGGGTAAAATAATAGTTACCCAAAAATCAGCCAACACCTTGTCGGCCACGCTCACACAAACAACACCATTGACATGTGTATTTTCCGGGAGCAGAGCGGCTTGGTAATGCTCCCACTTGAGTCCTGGCTCGGGAACCATACCCTCACTGGGCAACTGCACTATCCCGGGGAAGTGCTCCCTAAGTAAAGCACCAAGGAGGCAGTTTGGATTCCGGGTATTCTGCGGGTAATCCCACCCCCTACATAATGATAAGGCAAAGACATTAGCTACTTGGTGAAATATAATGATATAAGGTACACAATATATATCAACTTACTTCTCGCCATCTAGCTTAATGAACGCCTTGTGCTGCAACTCCAATCGGTCTGGAACTCGTGTCATACCACGTTGGTAGACCGACTTGCTGGCAGCCCCCTCAGCCTCTGCCTCAGCCCCCTCCACCTTAGCCTCCGCCTCAGCACCCTCCGCCTCAGCCTCCGCCTCAGCACCCTCCGCCTTAGCCCCCTCCGCCTCAGCACCCTCTGCCTCAGCCTCCGCCTCAGCCCCCTGCATCGGTGTCTGCTCCTGGACGGGAGGATCCCGCACCGATGACACCCTCGTCTGCAAGGGTGAAGTGGCCGAGACAGAAGTAGCCGAGGGTGGTGGCGACTGGCTCCTATCATGCAGCCTCCCTCTCCCACGACCACGTCCTCAGCCTCTCTTCTTTCCTACGCCTCTCCCACGGGGCTCCTCGGCAAAGCTCTGCAACAAAGTTCTCCGTAGCTGCCCAAGTGCTATCCTCAACTTATCCCCGCCTGCCATGTCTCACCACCTCTAACGATAAATAGTTAAATAATTAGTACAAATTCAAGGACAATAATTAAATGAACAATAATAAATACATGAATAATTCAACTAATAATTGAATAATTAAACAACAATGTTTGGATGCATACAAAGTACTAATAGTCTGGATCATTTGTCTCTTCTCCATGGTCAATTGAAGCAAAATCATCATCAGTATCACACGTGTCGTCATGACTGATATCGTCATCGGGTTCAGGGACATCATGTGGAAGGCCTTTTTGTAACCGATCAAGCATTGATAGCTCATCGACATTGGTAACTTCTTCTACTTCCACTTCTTCCTCATCATCACGTGAGTCTTGTTCCTCCGTGTTCAGGGTGGACGTAGAGCAGTTTCGGGTACGACGTCTGACACCACGTGATTCTAGGAAGAATTCTCCATCATATGTTATTGGGTCAATTTGAGGTTCATAATCGTCTTCATTTGGGGGAGGTGGTCTAAGATGTGGCGGCACATCGAACACGACATACCAACCTTCTAGGTTCTTAACACTTTGACGACAGTATGGCAGATAGAAAACTTGGGTGGCCTGTGGAGCCACAATATAGATATCGGCACCGCTTAACTGCCTGTCTTGTCGAATTTCGACAATCCCAAGATGTTCATGAGTCCGTCTTGTCTTAGTAGGATCGAACCAATGACATTTGAACACAACAACGTTCGGAGGATTTTCACCATAATAATGAAGTTCGTAGACTTCTTCAAGTCTTCCATAATACTCGACACATCCCTCGCCTATAGCAGAGACACCGGAATTGTTTGTTTTTCGACCGGGCATTGAAAGCTCTTTGCTAGCAGTACGAAAGAGATACCCATTGATGTCGTACTTCTGAAATGTACGGACCTTAAAGTCAAAACCATTAGCTATTTGTCTCAATTCATCGTCGACTTGCTTATCTGAATTAGCCTAGAAGTAAAGAAAAGATAGAGTTTGGTGTATTACTCATGAGGAATAGCAACAAAGGAAATCACTTATTATATATAAGGGAGGTACCGTTTTTTTGAACCAAGAGATGAAACCGGGATAGCCGCCTCCTGTCTTTTCAAGAAGTTCATACTCGAGAATGGATTCTTTTTTGATTGCAACACCATTCGAGAATTGTTCGACGTATCGACTGTATCAATTAATAATAGTTGTTAGACACAAAACTTGTTAAAATTTGCGAAACAATGTACATAGCACTTACTCGATGTATGGCCGAACTTCTGTTAAATTGTTCAATATATACATCGTTAGTGTGCGCCACTCCTCGACGCACAACAACTTTGGTTTTCCCACACCAGAAGGTGCGAGCTTCCCTTTGAAAAGGCTGAGATTGGATTCACGTCGTTTGGGGTCGCCCAGATTGTACCAAGGCTTTGGATTATGCAAGCTGTGCATAGTGGCATCATAGTGTGCAGTTACGAAGTTTGCCGCCTCCTCGGTAATGAACGCCTCTGTCACAGCCCTAGAATGTAGATTGTAGTTAGTTGCATCAGTAAGCATTCATGAATGCATTCAAATCAATTTAATTTAAATTTGGATGTTCTACAAATGGGGATGACCAAACTCTAACACCAAACAATATCCAAATAGGTTCAACGAGAGAAAAATCCTAGGTACTCTATATTCAAAACAAAAACCTAGCAACTCTATATGCAAAACAATTCAAAAGTGATGACAAATCAATGAACCAAAATGGTTTTCATAAAAGTCCATCATTTTTGATAAATGTTGGAAAGAAAATATCAGGGGTGATATATATTTTCAAAATACTTTTGGCATTTCATTTTAAACTCAAAAGCCACTGAAATCAATTAATTAATTGATTTGAAATACTTCCTAGTTTTATAAAATGTTGAAAATTCACATGGGGTTGGAAAATATTCCAAATAACAACCCAGAGTTGTTTACCTATTTTCTTTGAATTAGTTGGAGCCAAAACAAATAAAACAAATGCTAGAAATAACAAAACAAAAAAGAATAGAAGAAAAAAAAGGAAATGCTTACCTGTCACCCCTGCTGGCCCAGCCCACCAAGGGGGTTCCCCCTGTCGTCTTCCTCCTCGTGCCAGAAGGCAGAGGAGAAGGAAGACACGGCGCGCCCCTCGCCACCTCCTGCTTCGCGCTGGAGGCACCTCCTCCGTCCCTATCCGCGTATCAAGACGATGTGGATGAGCCCCTGGATCTTTTCCCCCTCACCTAGCACCGTTTCCTCCTCCTGCTTCCCTCTCCTCTTCCTCCCGCCACTAACCCCCCTCCCCAGAGACGCTGACATAGGGCCCCACGGGTGAGTCAAACCACCATTAGGGTGGGTCAACGCGGGATTAAGCCCTGGGTCACTGACCAGTGGACCCCACTGGTCAGGTTTGACGTTGGACGGCTACTGTTGACTGATGACGCCAGTCTGACGTCGCAGTGATGCAATAAAGCTTTTTTGATTTTAATTAATTCCAGAAAATGCCTAAAACTTGTAAAAATCATAGAAATTAAAATATAACTCGGATGAAAATAATTTATATATGAAGAAGTATCAGAAAAATCCAAGGAATCTGATTATGGAATTTTAATGCATGTTTGAAAATGTTAACATCACCAAATAGGCAAAATGGTGAATAGGATAAATTTCATAATTAGTTTGGAGATGGAATTTGATACTTATTTGAATTCCACTTCAATTTTTATGACCAAACATTGGTCAATGCAAATCAGTACCTCAAAATACTAACCCCATGCATGTTCGAACAATTTGTTATGAGCATCACGTCGAATCAATTATAAGGGTACTTGGAAAGATACCCGGCTTGAAGTGATGTTTGGATCCTAATTCAAACTAACTTCAACTTAAGAAATGGTAGCCACATTAGCCCTGCCACTTCTCATTTCATGTCTTGAGCATGCATCATAGTGTTGCATTTCCGTGAAGTAATGTTGTTCCTTCTTGTTTGCTGGTGTTGTTCCCTTCCGGTAGACGATGTTTTCGACGATGTGAACGTTGAGATTGATGAAGACTCATTGCTATCTTCAGACGTGTCAGGCAAGCAAACCCCACTTGAGCATATTGATATAAACCCACTCTCTCGCTCCTGCTCTCTTTTACTGCATTAGGACAGTCACGATTCAACTGTACATGTTATCGGTAGTTGAACCCATTCCTCTGCATGACCTGATTTTGTCACAGTAATTAGTTGAAACCACTTAGAATGAGTAGCAACTGTTTGAGCCCTGTTGTGCTTACTCATCCATGCTTGTTTACAATGCGTGCTATGCTTAGAGTCGTGTCGGGTCTGATCCATATGGATGATGAATCGGAATGGTTGTGTTCATGTCCTACAGTGTGAGAGTAAAAGTGTGAATCCGATTTGGTAAAGGTAGCGATGAGAGGCCATGTAGGAGTACATGGTGGGTTGTCGCATTGGGACCGTCCTTAAGAACTGAGTTCTGTGTGTGTTACCCAAGACAAGATACTACCACACATTGGGATACTTAATTGACCCTCTCGTCTTATTAATCACCTAGATCTCTGTCCAGGAGTTGCAATTAGTTTCTGGTGTTTGTAGGAAAAGTGTTGGCGGCCGTGTTTATCTCTGCCCGACGGGGTAGGCTTCACTACGGTAGATACACAGTGGCACGGTGTACCAAGTGGCACCCGAATGGTGGGCTTGGGAACCCTGCGCGCATTGTTTGGGGCCATAGAGGAAACCTCGGCCGGACTTCCTTGCGGGTTCAGTCTCAAATAGGCGATAAACCTGGACTAGGGTCTTGTGTGGTTAACGGTCATGGCCGACACCCACGCCAGTGCTTCCGCTTGAAGGTTGCCGAGATGCATGACGTGCATATGGTGCTAAGTGGTGGGAGCATGTGTGAAGAAGTATACCCCTGCAGGGTGATTTAATCTGTTCGAATAGCCGCGTCCTCGGTTATGGACTACTTGGAAACATTACGTAGTACATAGACAACTTAAATGGATACTCTAAAACATGCAAGATAAGTGTGAGTGCTATGGAAGGCATTCACGTAGGGAGTCAAGAGTGGATCCATAGTGCTGTATTGTATTGGTGAATATGTGGACTCGTGTGCGTTATCCCACCTCAAAGAAAGAACTTGTAGTCGTAGTACAGGTTAGCCAAGAGTCAAAGCCGGCTTGCTGCAATCAAACCCCACAATCCTTTCAGTGAAACATGATGCATATGTAGATAGTTCTGATGTAAGACTTGGTGAGTACCTTTGTACTCATGGTTGCTTTATTTATGTTTTTGCAGAGAAGACTTAGACTCATTAAAAGGTTCTATGCGATGTGTTCGATGTTGACCGGAATAGCTTGGGAATCCCAGACAGAGGTCTGGCTCCTTTGGTAGGCTCGTAGTAGCTTTTCAAGCTCTTCCAGCCGCTTTTATTAGCTGTCTGTACCCAGACATGAATTGCTTCCGCTTGTTGTTTGTATGACTTGAGTGTCGGGTCACGAGATCCCTGTTTGTAATATCATACTATGTTGACTCTTATGAGTCTTTAATAAATGCTTGAGTCATAGAGTTATGTTGTGACGCCATGTTGTATCTACACATATCGTGCATAATGTGTGTATGTTTGAAATGTATTATATGTGTGGGATTCGACACCTAGTTGTTTGCCTTTAGTAGTACTCTTTACAGGGAAATGCCTCTTTGTGAATCCATCGAGCCTTGGTAGTTTGCTACTGCTCGGAACACATTGATTGACCGGCATGTGTCCTTCTTTGCTGATGTGTCTGTCCCCTCGGGGAAATGTCACGCGGTGTAATGGAATCCTTGTAGCTTGCTACGACTCGTCTACACACGCTGATGACCGACACCTGCTTTGCTGGGTTATGTATGCCTGTCCCTGTACGGATGTTTATAACTAGTCATGTCGACCCGGGTTCTTTGTCGTTTGAACGCTAGCAACATATTCATATACGTGAGCCAAAAGACGCAAACGGTCCCGGCCAAGGTAAGGTGGCAGCCGTGGAGTTTACCGTGCATGAGGCCGCAAAGTGATGTGATGTGTTACAGGCTGTGTTCTTATGATTTAGGATCGGGGTCCCAACAGCTTTGGTATCAGAGCTTGACTGCCTGTAGGATAACCAAGCCAAACTGGTCGATGTTGTGTCTAGCAACTCTTTAATTATATAAGGGAATTGTTTGTGGAAGGGAACATAAGGCTCTTTTTACTCCTTTCCTTGTGTCATTCTTATTGTGAGTCACCCTCTTCTTTATTCTACGGGGTTTAAGAATTCGGCTTTCTCATCTATTCATTAGGATGACGAGTTACTATGTTGGAGACTTATAGGAAAGTTGATATCTTCAAGGATCAGTGTCTCCATAAGAATTCAATTGTTATGTTGTTAGTTTTCTTGCAGGTTGCCTCATAATTCATGCCCGTACAGCCGTTATGCTGTCCGAGTTTTCCAAAGTTCCCAAATAGTCTGATGCAATGGCAAATTCCCTCCTCCTGAGCTAATGTCTTTTGGCCGGACAAAGCACACCAATAATTGTGTTGAGGTGCTTTATTACCTCGATGTTTTGTTGAAGTATTAGGAAAACATGTTACTCCAAAAACTACCCAATGGTCTAGATGTGTGGTATGTCTTCCAGTGTGATAGTTCTGGCCATCATTTTCGAAAAACATCTTGTGATGTTAAATAGCTTGTAGGTACTCTATTTCTGGGTCTTTGAATCCAAGGATCATTCTGCTCATCTCTGTTGATAGTGTTGCTAGTTCCTTTAGAATGATTAGTAACCTTGTTGTAGTCCTCAAGGTGCTTGGTATATCATTCTTCCAATACCATGGACCATCTCTGTCAAAAGTCCTTTGTGAACTTAAGATCATAATAAGAGTGCTCGTGATGAGTTCCCCACTCCATATTGTGACTCTGTCAACTCCGCCTTTCTGCATGGGTTATCTGGAAGAATTATGTTGAACTCTTTCGACATTCTAATCATGCATCCATAACTCAAGAAATCATGTGCTTTTGAGTTGCCCCTCTTTAGTTGGATTTTGACCTTCATCATTGAAAGGATAGTCAAGAGTAGTTGTGCATTCATGTCATCGATGTGTTCTATTTAGTGGTTTGTCAAGTTGTTCTATTCTTGAAAGACTGGGAGAAGCAAACTCCATTACCACATCCATTTCTTTGATTGGGTCAAAGTAGTTGTATTCCGCAGATCGAAATGCTAAACCAGCTTTTGTTCTGATCTATCTTGGAGTATTACCCTCTTTTTATCAAGAGTGTTATGAGAATTGCACCATCTCTTATGAGCTCTTGATGTAGCAATACTTCTCGCTATCATTTTTCATCCCTCGGTTTTCGTGTTTGTTGTAACCGGAATATCGACAAGTGAACCATGATGTGTGAAATCAAATACTCCTAGCAATGCTATTGCTTGGTAGTTAATGGACAATTAATTCACTCTTATGGTGATGATGATTGAATTGTCATCCTAGGATTGACCGTTCTACCTAGTCCATGTTTCATGGTGCACTTTTCGATCGATGGGTTAGGATTGTGTCAATCCCTCGCTCTATTCATCACATCATCTTGCCCTGAAAAGCCAGATTGTTCCCGAGCTTGATAATATATCGGTGGTTCGTGATTTTTCGAATATCTTCTTGGAAGTATTACCATGTTGTTCCCTGACTGTTATGATAGAGCTCGTGATCAAGTTGGTTTCTTTATAAGCCATCTTCTCCAAGAATCCGTGTTGGATACCCCGAGCTAGTTGGTTAAGCTAAGCAACAACTTGGAGAGTTGGAATATAAAAGCTTCGCCTAAACTCAGCTCAATTAAAAGGGATATCCTTCTGTTGTGTGGGTCTGAAGAAAGATGATATTTTCATCGGTTGATTCGTGTGATCAACTGTTGCATATATTATCTTGTTCAATTTTGATTTGAGCATGGGCTATTGTCAAATCAAACTCAAAACCAAAGATTCTCGTAGCGGAGTCTTACTCAGGGTTTTCCTTGAGCCTACACCATTATATTCTTTGGTCTGACGAATGCTATTATCTTGCTCACATAGTTGTGGAAATCCATTTATATGGGTATCTTGATGAATTGTTGTTGAGCCCATCGGCAACATTTTAATTTGTTCCATGATCTGTGTTGGACATCAAGCTAGTGCTGGAAACTTTGTAGACATTGTCTTCGTGTCTCGAACACGAGGTATATGTTAGGTGTAAGAAGTGACTTCCTCTAATTCATGTGCATCTGATGCAAGTTTTCACCGTGAATTCGGGAAAAGTTAATTTGTTTTCTTCGGAATCATCCCAAGTCAATCATGCACGTGCGAAGTATTCTATGGTTTGATAGACTGATCATCTTCACTCCATATGTATCTCCTAGCACACCAAGCCACTGATTGATTTGTTCAAGGAAAAGAAGGTAAGTGCCATTCCTGAAGGTACCAGACGGACTTGCACATGTCTTCGTCATCCGCAATGATGGTTCCCATCTAGAACTCGGTAGTGTTTTGTTGTAAGACTTTTCATGTGGTCATCATTGTCTTGGGCAATGTGTTCACGTGGGTCTTGCGATCCAGCTCATGTTTCGGAGTTGTCTTCCGTAGTTCATTTCCTGAGAATCTCGCAACGTTATCTCGTCGATTTGTGTTGCAAACTTTATTTTGGACATGCTGAGTCTGAAGCATCATGTCACCAACCGGAGCTGAATCTCAGGCAGTTATAATGGTTGGAACTTTCCCCAAGAATTATTATATTGGTCTCTATGTAACCCGGTAAAGTGATGTAATGGCTAACACACCTAGCCAGAAGACTTGATATTATGATATCTTGTATCAGCAATCTTAGCCATCTCCCCGTGAGGTTTTGTATGACCTATTTTGGAAGTTGTTCCTCATGGACTTCCTTTGATGCCCCGAATTCCGATCTATACTTGATGTGCTAGATATCAAGCATGATCTATATCTGGGTTGTGCTAGTACATCACGGGGAACATTAGAAGCGGAGTGCTAAATGTCTCTCTGTCGATCAACCAGATTTCGTTCCCTTGGCACAGCTAAGGTGAAATCTGAGGAAGTGTTGTCATCCTTTGCATCTGCATCATCCATCACTGTTCATCAAGGTAGTATGTTCTATCACCAGGATCCTTGGCACGGATGTTGGTAAACCTTGATGAATATGGAAATGCTCAAGTTCTTGAGAGCACACTCAGACACTAGGTTATATCCTCGGTAATACTTGGAATGTGCTTTCCGTTCGCCGATTTGTTCTATAACTCTAGTTTCTTTCCAACCTGAGTATGCCATTCTTTCAAATTCCTCCAACAATCATTTGTGAATTGTCTTCCCTGGTAGGAAGAGTTTCAATGATCTTAGGATGAAAAGTAATTCTTTTTGCCACTTAAGGGGAATAACTCTAAGAGTCACCTTCCTAAGGTGCCCCGTTGTGGTATGAAGGGCAAGTTAATCCTCGCTACTTTGAAACCTCGTCCCCATCTATTTTAAGCGTGGAATTGTTGCCTACCAATTGAAACTTCGTCATATACCTCATTTTCTCATCCGTGTTATGTGTTTTGTGTCTCAGCTCAAGGGATGTTCCAATGTCTCATTCTATGAGTTGATACTGAGTTGCTCGATCTTCGAGGAGATCGAATCTTACGTCGTCTCTCTGTTCTTTTGTCGTCAAGCTAGATGAAGACCTCAAAGACAAATATGTCAAGATCAACATGACGGATGAATCAATATCCTCGAGAGGAGAAAATGGATTGTGAAGATTGTGATAGTTTAGTGCCCCTCCTCCTCTTCCCGACTACGCTTGAATCTTGGGACGAGATTCTTGTTTAGTGGGGGTGAGTTGTCACAACCCTAGAATATAGATTGTAGTTAGTTGCATCAGTAAGCATTCATGAATGCATTCAAATCAATTTAATTGAAATTTGGATGTTCTACAAATGGGGATGACTAAAGTCTAACACCAAACAACATCCAAATAGGTTCAACAAGAGAAAAATCCTAGCTACTCTATATTCAAAACAAAACCCTAGCAACTCTATATGCAAAACAATTCAAAAGTGCTGACAAATCAATGAACCAAAATGGTTTTCATAAAAGTCCATCATTTTTCAAAAATGTTGGAAAGAAAATATTAGGGGTGATATATATTTTCAAAATACTTTTGGCATTTTATTTTAAACTCAAAAGCCACTGAAATCAATTAATTAATTGATTTCAAATACTTCCTAGTTTTATAAAATGTTGAAAATTCACATGGGGTTGGAAAATATTCCAAATAACACCCCAGAGTTGTTTACCTATTTTCTTTGAATTAGTTGGAGCCAAAACAAATAAAACAAATGTTAGAAATAACAAAATAGAAAGAATAGAAGAAAAAAAAGGAAATGCTTACCTGTCGCCCCTGCTGGCCCAGCCCACCAAGGGGGTTCCCCCTGTCGTCTTCCTCCTCGTGCCAGAAGGCAGAGGAGAAGGAAGACACGGCGCGCCCCTCGCCACCTCCTGCTTCACGCTAGAGGCACCTCCTCCGTCCCTATCCGCGTATGCAGACGATGTGGATGAGCCCCTGTATCTTTTCCCCCTCACCTGGCACCGTTTCCTCCTCCTGCTTCCCTCTCCTATTCCTCCCGCCATGGCCGAGCTCTGCTTGAGCTCAAGGAGCATTTCCGGCCGTAGTGAAGTCTCCCCGAGCACTTCATCCTCTCCGCCACGACGAGTAGCTTCTCCTCGCCGAAGGAATCAAGTTGCAGCCTCCTGAAGTGTCGCCACCGCCGTCTTCCCCATCTCCGGTCACAGAGATCCGCCGCCGTCGATCCGCTGCAAGAGAGCTCCTCTAACCTCGCCGATGCGAGGAATGGAACCTCTGTGAGCCTCCGATTTTTTTCCCTCTTTCTCCCGCTCGAAATCTCCCTCCAGAGCATCTCCCCAATGAGTTCCAATTTCGGCCGCCACGCACGCTCGTCGCCGGCACCCTCTCCGGCGACCCTAGCTCCTTCTGATGGCCCTGGTCGATCAGGCGCTTCGCCAGCAACCTATAGAAGCAAACCCCGCTCGATTTGGTTCTCTGTAGCGCGTTTTAGCGCAACTCCGGCGAGCCCTCCGGCGCGGGCTTGGTCGCCGGCGACCACCCTCCGGTGGGGGCCGACGTGGCCAGCTATTAGCCACTAACGCCCCTCCCCAGAGACGTTGACATAGGGCCCCACGGGTGAGTCAAACCACCATTAGGGTGGGTCAACGCGGGATTAATCCCTGGGTCACTGACAAGTGGACCCCACTGGTCAGGTTTGACCTCGGACGGCTGCTGTTGACTGATGACGCCAGTCTGACGTCGCAGTGACGCAATAAAGCTTTTCTGATTTTAATTAATTCCAGAAAATGCCTAAAACTTGTAAAAATCATAGAAATTAAAATATAACTCGGATGAAAATTATTTATATATGAAAAAGTATCAGAAAAATCCAAGGAATCTGATTATGGCATTTTAATGCATGTTTCAAAAAGTTAAAATCACCAAATAGGCAAAATGGTGAATAGGATAAATTTCATAATTAGTTTGGAGATGGAATTTGATACTTATTTGAATTCCACTTGAATTGTTATGACCAAACATTGGTCAATGCAAATCAGTACCTCAAAATACTAACCCCATGCATGTTCGAACAATTTGTTATGAGCATCAAGTCGAATCAATTATAAGGGTACTTGGAAAGATACACGGCTTGAAGTGATGTTTGGATCCTAATTCAAACTAACTTCAACTTAAGAAATCATAGTGTTGCATTTCCGTGAAGTAATGTTGTTCCTTCTTGTTTGCCGGTGTTGTTCCTTCCTGTAGACGATGTTTCCGACGATGTGAACGTTGACATTGATGAAGACTCATTGCTATCTTCAGACGTGTCAGGCAAGCAAACCCCACTTGAGCATATTGATATAAACCCAGTCTCTCGCTCCTGCTCTCTTTTACTGCATTAGGACAATCACGATTCAACTGTACATGTTATCGGTAGTTGAACCCATTCCTCTGCTTGACCTAATTTTGTCACAGTAAATAGTTGAAACCACTTAGCATGAGTAGCAACTGTTTGAGCCTTGTTGTGCCTACTCATCCATGCTTGTTTACAATGCCTGCTATGCTTAGAGTCGTGTCGGGTATGATCCATCTGGATGATGAATCTGTATGGTTGTGTTCATGTCCTATAGTGTGAGAGTAAAAGTGTGAGTCCGATTTGGTAAAGGTAGCGATGAGAGGCCAGGTAGGAGTACATGGTGGGTTGTCTCATTGGGACCGTCCTTAAGAACTTAGTTCTGTGTGTGTTATCCAAGACAAGATACTACCACACATTGGGATACTTAATTGACCCTCTCGCCTTATTAATCGCCTAGATCTCTGTCCAGGAGTTGCAATTACTTTATGGTGTTTGTAGGAAAAGTGTTGGCGGCTGTGTTTAGCTCTGCCCGACGGGGTAGGCTTCACTACGGTAGATACACAGTAGCACGGTGTACCAAGTGGCACCCGGATGGTGGGCATGGGAACCCTGCGCGCATTTAAGTTGCGCGTTCAGTCTCAAATAGGCGATAAACCTGGACTAGGGTCTTGTGTGTTTAACGGTCGTGGCTGACACCCACGCCAGTGCTTCCGCTTGAAGGTTGTCGAGATGCATGACGTGCATATGGTGCTAAGTGGTGGGAGCATGTGTGAAGAAGTATACCCCAGCAGGGTGATTTAATCTGTTCGAATAGCCGCGTCCTCAGTTATGGACTACTTGGAAACATTACGTAGTACATAGACAACTTAAATGGATACTCTAAAACATGCAAGATAAGTGTGAGTGCTATGGAAGGCCTTCTCGTAGGGAGTCGAGAGTGGATCCATAGTGGTGTATTGAATTGGTGAATATGTGGACTCGTGTGCGTTATCCCACCTCAAAGAAAGAACTTGTAGTCGTAGTACAGGTTAGCCAAGAGTCAAAGCTGGCTTGCTGCAATCAAACCCAACAATCCTTTCATTGACACATGATGCATATGTAGATAGTTTTGATGTAAGACTTGCTGAGTACCTTTGTACTCACGGTTGCTTTATTTATGTTTTTGCAGAGAAGACTTAGACTCATTAAAAGGTTCTACGCGATGTGTTCGATGTTGACCGAAATAACTTGGGAATCCCAGACAGAGGTCTGGCTCCTTTGGTAGGGTCGTAGTAGCTTTTCAGGCTCTTCCAGCCGCTTTTATTAGCTGTCTGTACCCAGACATGAATTGCTTCCGCTTGTTGTTTGTATGACTTGAGTGTCGGGTCACGAGACTCCTGTTTGTAATATCATACTATGTTGACTCTTATGATTCTTTAATAAATGCTTGAGGCATAGAGTTATGTTTTGACGCCATGTTGTATCTACACATATCGTGCATAATGTGTGTATGTTTGAAATGCATTATATGTGTGGGATTCGACACCTAGTTGTTTGCCTTTAGTAGTACTCTTTACAGGGAAATGCCTCTTTCTGATTCCATCGAGCCTTGGTAGTTTGCTACTGCTCGAAACACATTGATTGACCGGCATGTATCCTTCTTTGCTGTTGTGTTTGTCCCCTCGGGGAAATGTCACGCGGTGTAATGGAGTCCTTGTAGCTTGCTACGACTCGTCTACACACGCTGATGACCGACACCTGCTTTGCTGGGTTATGTATGCCTGTCCCTGTACGGATGTACCGCTTGGGTTTATAACTAGTCATGTCGACCCGGGTTCTTTGTCGTTTGAACGCTAGCAACATATTCATATACGTGAGCCAAAAGACGCAAACGGTCCCGGCCAAGGTAAGGTGGCAGCCGTGGAGTTTACCATGCATGAGGCCGCAAAGTGATGTGATGTGTCACAGGCTGGGTTCTTATGATTTAGGATCGGGGTCCCGACAGCCTCGGCCATCGATGCTTCAATTCTACGTTTATGTTTACATTTTCCTCGAAGTGTCTTCTTCATTCTTTCAGTTGCGTAGCACCAACGATTTTGCACAGGGCCACCCAATCTTGCCTCGGTTGGGAGATGCAAAATCATGTGTTGCATCGGATTAAAGAAGCCGAGTGGAAAAATCTTATCTAACTTGCAGAGCAACTCAGGCGCCAACTCTTCCATGTCATCTATCAAGGCATGCGACAACTCTTTAGCACAAAGAACACGGAAGAAATAGCTCAACTCAGCCAATATCCGCTCAAGACATATGTGCCAATCATGACTCTTGAGCCCAAAAATTTTCATTTTTTCAATACTCGCTCCCCTTGCTAGATTCGTAGCATACCCATTGGGGAAGAACAACTTTTTTTGCACCCACAAGAGGATTTCCCTTATTGCTCCCTTCTCAAGATTGTACGAGGCAGGTGGTTTGGACCAATTTTTTCTTCCTTTCTGTTCTCACCTGTTTAGTGATGGCCTGTCATAGAGAGTCTCCTCGTCAACTCTAGCCTTTGTATTATCTTTGCCCTTATCAGTGCCGAAAAATGTGCCAAGAAGGGCCTCGGCGATATTCTTTTCAGTGTGCATCATGTCAATGTTGTGTGGAAGTAAGAGGTCTTCGAAGTAGGGGAGATCCTAGATGCATGGCTTGTGGGTCCACGCGTGTTCCTCATTATAACCCAAGAAATACCCTGGACGGTTTGGATCAGGCTCCATAGATTTGAACTGTTCATTAATTTGTGCCCCCGTCAACGCTGGCGGTGCCGAGTGTTTGACAACTTTACCTTTGATGAAATTCTTCTCGTCTTTTCTGAATGGATGGTCCATAGGAAAGAACTGTCTATGCAAGTCAATGCAGGAATACTTCCCACCCGCCGGCAACCAATGAAACTTAAGAGCTGCCTTGCATTGTGGGCATGGGAACCTTCCATGCACACACCAGGCAACGAAAAGCGCAAATGTTGGCAGATCATGCAACGAGTATTGGTACCAAACATACATTTGAAAGTTCTCTTTCTTAGCTGCGTCGTATGTGTTGACCCCATTCACCCAAGTTTCTTTCAAGTCATCCATCAGCGGTTGCATGTACACACTCATATTCTTCCCCGGGTAGTTTGGCCCTGGAACTATCAACGTCAGAAATATGTGCTTTCTTTGCATAATGGATGATGGTGGAAGATTGAGGGGAATGACAAATACAGGCCAGCAACTATATTGGGTAGCTGTCATACCAAACGGATTGAACCCATCGAGGCTGATGGCGATTCGACAATTCATTGGTTCTTTAGCTTTTTCCTTATGTATACTATCGAATACCTTCCATGCGTCACCATCTGAAGGGTGTACCAACATCGGAACTCCGTGTTCATCTAGTTCTTTCCTAATTCATCTGTTTTGCTGTTTGTGCCATGTCATCTGTTTTGCTGTTTCTTCGAACATGTAAAGTCCTTGAAGTCCTGAAAGGATCGGCAGATACCGTAGGACACTCACGGGGATTTTGCTCTGCTTCTTCTCACCATCACCGTTTTCTACCTCAACATATCTGGAGGACTTGCAAAATGGACAATATGTTTCTCCGCACTCTTTCCTAAATAAGGCACATCCCTTCTCACAAGCATGTATCTTCTCATACGGCATCTTGAGTGCACTAAGGATTTTGTCTGACCCATATAGGTTTGAAGGCATAATATGACCTTCTGGTAGAAATCGCCCAAATAGGGTCATCACTGAGTCAAACAGGTCTCTTCCAATGTTGAACTGGGCTTTCAGAGCCATTACTTGTGCGATGGCATCTAGCTGAGAAATCTTAGTGTGCTCGTGAAGAGGACGTTTTGAAGACTCCAACATGGCATAG
The DNA here is from genome assembly GCF_904849725.1 of Hordeum vulgare subsp. vulgare. NCBI lineage: Eukaryota > Viridiplantae > Streptophyta > Magnoliopsida > Poales > Poaceae > Hordeum > Hordeum vulgare. The sequence goes on from NC_058519.1 coordinate 297,515,012, forward strand.
AAGGCTTTTGCGGATTCCTCCATCTCTTCGTCCTTGTTCCGAGCATCATCAAAGTCATTCACCATGTCTTCAATCCCAGTACCATAATCATTGGTGCGCCGACGCAACACCTCGTCTCTGTTACGTTGGGCCGACTCACCGTGAAATGTCCACAAGGTATAGCCGGGAGTAAAACCACGCATCTGCAGGTGTTTACCCATTACATCCTTTGTCTGTCGCGAATAATTCTTGCACTTAGTGCAGGGGCACTATGTTTTTGGCTGGCCTTTAGAAAACGCCGTTTCCACGAATTCATAGGTTTTGCTCAACCATTCATCGGTCATATCTCTCTGACTATGGTGACCAGTGTACATCTATTCACGATCAGTCATTCTGGCAAGCTAGCTACATAGTATCCACATATAAAACAATATAAATTATCAATTCATCAACTTTGTTAAATTAATTATGGCCATTTTTTAATCATGGTTAATACATTGGGATGCACAGCATGCACACCTACCAGCTACTAGGTAAAGATGTGTCCTAATCCCACCCGAGTATGTGTAGATTGGGTCATTTCCCCATGCTCTGCTCCCGACCCAACGCAAAATTTCGGCAGCACCTCCCCGATGTTCTCGTGATACACGTCTCGGCAACTAATCGAGAGGATGTGTACCCGAAGAACAACAAGGAGGAGCTGTCGAAACTCTGCATGTGGTCCGGAGCAAAGCGTGGGAAACGACCCAATCTACACATACCCGGGCTGTCCATGGATAACGTTGGACAATTCGAAAGAATCACCGTTATAAATATGCAAATGCATGCATATTTATGACATGAACCCTTTCGAACGGGAGACGCATATTGGGTACGCAACACCTTTGCATTTTAATACTAAAAATACCAAGCTAGATAGTGTCATCAGCACGAAGGCCGGAACAGAGCAAAATAAAGGGGGTGGAGGAGGAGTTAACAAATGTGCTCACTTTCGAATGCAGGGGAGGTCGTCGAAAACCAATCCCTCGCGGAGAAGCTACTGCACCTTTAAATGCACTCAATCAACACAAATACGCACTCGCGGTAATTAAGCTAACTAATACTAACATATATTATTTTATTGAAGTTCTGTTACTCTTCTCTTCTTCTATTTCTTTTCTTCTTATTATTTTCTTTGTATTGCTAACAGCTAGCTAACTAATACTAACAGCTAGCTGACTAATACTAACAGCTAGCTAACTAATACTTCCATGTACTAACATCTATTGCTAACTAAATCTAACTAAAAATCTACCACTAAGTAATTGCTAACTAAAAATCCACTACTAACAGATCCAGCTAAGGCCTCCTTTGATTTGAAGGATTTTTCATAGGAAAAACGTAGGAATGCAAATTCCATAGGATCTAAGTAAGGCCTCCATTTCAAACGTTTCATTTGTTTCATATTCATGTACTTTTCCTCTCTTTTTCAATCCTCAGTTTTACACATGCATCTTCTATTCTTAAATAGTTGCAACCCACAAAGTATTTTTCCTAAGCATGCAATGCTTCCACACCAACAAACCATGCATGTATGCCACATAATTAATCTACAATCCCACTAAATATATTTTCTATGCATGCAACCATTTTCTATTCTTAAATAGTTGCAACCCACAAAGTATTTTCCTAAGCATGCAACGACTTCCACACCAACAAAACATGTATTTTCCTAAGCATGCAACGACTGCCAAATCACTAGTTCTGATAGTTTTCCTACATTTTTCCTTTTCCCATGTTTTTGCGATCCTGTAAATCTAAGAGGCCATAACATAGAAAAAATAAACTAAAAAAAGAAAAAAAAATGGGGAGGAGGAGCTCACCGGCGAGTCGGGGCGGGGCTGGCGCGGGGCGGCGGCGGGGCGGGGCTGGCGCGGGGCAGAGGCGAGTAGGGGCGGCGCGGGGCGGCGCCGACGAGTACGGGCAGGTGCGAGGTGGCGCGGGGGCCGATGCCTTGGGGCAGGGCGATGGCGGGGCTGGCACGGGGCAGCGCCGGCGAGTAGGGGCGGCGCGGGGCGGCGCAGGGCGAGTAGGGTCGACGACGGCGGCGAGTCGGGAGAGCAGCATGGGAGAGGTACGTGAGAGAGAAGAGGGGTTAGGTCGTGGCACGGGGGGGATAAGGCACGTGGCTTTGCCGTCAGCCAGCTGTCGGCAAAGACAGGCGTTACTCTTTGCCCTTAGCTGGCTGTCGGCAAAGACGGCCCCCGTTAAGCACTGGTCGAACGTGCGACCGGGTTAGCCCCCTATGCCGTGAGCCTTCCTATGCCGACAGTGTTTTTGTCCTTTGCCGTCAGCTGGCTACCGGCTTAGATAAAGCGGACGGCATAGATTTTCTATGCCGTCAGCCTCTCCTATGCCGTCAGCATATATTTTGGCTGAGGGCAAAGTCTCTTTGCCGTCAGCCCCGTGAAATTGCTGACGGCAAAGCTGAAAGCTGTCGGCAAATTATTTTTTTCCAGTAGTGAACGTAGGAGAAATATGGAGGTTGGTAAGAAATCCATGAGGAACTCCTTGAAGGTTGAGCTTCCTAAAAGATTCACAAAGATCACACTAGAATGGTTTAAGAATGAGACTATTGGAGTAAGCCTTTCTGCTCAAAGCATGTGCAATCACATTTCCTTTGCTTGGAGTATAATCAATGCTTGGATTATAATCTTGGATCATCTCCACCCAACGAGTTTGACGAAGATTGAGACTCGGCTGAGTTAAGATGTATTTCAAGCTCTTATAATTGGTGTAGACTTCAACTTGTCTTCACAATAAGAGGTGTCTCCAAGTCATTCAAAGCATGGACCAGTGCCGCCAAACCAAGATCATTAGTGGGGTAGTTTTTCTCACCTGGCTTCAACTGCCTAGAGGTATAAAATACCAAATTCTTATCTTGCATCATAACACCACCAAGACCTTGCAGAGAGGCATCACGGAACACTTGGAAAGGCTTGGAATTATCAGGAGTCAAAATCGGAGCTGAGGTGAGCTTCTCCTTGAGTGTATCGAAGGTCAATTCATACTCTCGAGACCATACATATTTTACGCTCTTCTAAAGAAGGATGGACATAGTCTTAGCAATCGTGGAGAAGTTCTCAACGAATCTTCTGCAATAGCTTGCAATCTCGCGAAAGCTCTCAAGCTGCTTCACATTCTAACGAAGGCCCTTGTTGGGGAACGTTGCATGGGAAACAAAAAAATTCCTACGCACACGAAGACGTATCATGGTGATGTCCATCTACGAGAGGAGATTTGGATATATGTACCCTTGTAGATCGCACAACAGGAAGCGTTAAGAAACACGGTTGATGTAGTGGAACGTCTTTGCGTCCCTCGAACCGTCCCACGAACCGTCCCGCAATCAGTCCCATGATACGTTCCGATCTAGTGCCGAACGGACGACACCTCCGCGTTCAACACACGTACTGCTCGACAATGATCTCGGCCTTCTTGATGTAGCAAGCAAGACGGAGAAGTAGATGAGTTCTCCGGCAGAGTTACGGCGCGCCGGTGGTGGTGACGATCTACTCCTCGAGGGCTCCGCCCAAGCTCCGCAGAAATCCGATCAAGAGGAAAAACTATGGTGTCTAGATCTGAGTTGCACGTGGCAAAAAGTTGTCTCAAATCAGCCCTAAATCACCACTATATAAAGGAGGGAGGGGGAGCAGGCTTGCCTTGAGGGCCAAGCCCTCAAGGGTGTGCCGGCTAGGAGGAGGAGGAATCCTACTCCAATTAGGATTGGAAAGTGGAGTCCTTCTCTTCCTTCCCACCACCCTTTTTATCTCTTTGGTTTTCTTCTCCATGACACCAAGGCCCTCTTTGGCTGTCCCACTACCCCACTAAGGTCTAGTGCGCCACCCCTAAGGCCATTGGGCTTCCCATGGGTGGGTTTCCCCCATCCCGGTGAACTTACGGAACCCATTCGTCACTCCCGGTACAATGCCGGTAATGCCCGAAAACCTTCCGGCACTACAGGAATCAGCTTCTTTGCCGTCTGCGATCACAGACGGCAAAGACAATATCCCGGACGGCAAATACAGTATCGCAGACGGCAAAGATTCTCACGGCCGGCAAAGTTTCTGCGTCAGCCTACGACGGCATGGGACCTTCTTTGCCGTCTGCCCAGGCAAAGCGGACGGCAAAGCTCTTTGCTGTCTGCTTTCCTTAGGAGCAGTCGGCAAAGTGCTCGAGACGGCAGCCGACACGCGTTGCCTCCGTTAGGGGTTAACGGAGGCTTTGCCGTCTGCCTCCTCCTCCATCTTTGCCGTCTGCCTCCCCGTCCCTCTCTGTCGTCTGCCTTCTCCTCCCCTCCCCTCCCCCTCCATGTTTGTCGTCTGCCTCCCCGTCCATCTTTGCCGTCTGCCTGCTCCTCCCCTCCCCCCTCTCTCCACTCTTTGTCGTCTGCCTCCTCCTCCCCCCTCCTTTGTTCCCTCTTCTTTGCCGTCTGCCCACCCTGGAGGCAGACGGCAAAGAGCCTACATAGACACCCCAGGATGCACAGCTGGGTGCCATGTGGCACCTTTGCCATCTGTCAGCTGATGGCACATGTCTTTGCCATCAGCTGGCAGACGGCAAAGAGCCCATATAGTACCTGTTTTTTGTTTTATATTATTTCACGGCACACACACACACACACATATATATATATATATATTTGATAGCACATTCATATAATTCACCACACATATATGATATATAGTTCACCACACATATACTTGCCAACACATATATATAATTCACCACACATATATGATTCACCAATGTACATCCCCATATATCCAAAGAACCAACATACCAAGTATTGCACTGTTTATCCATATATACATATACATATAGTTCGACATTGTTCATCAACTCAAATGAAAACTAGATGATATACATATGAAGTTCATCCATTGACATTGTTCAACTCCATGAATGCTAGCTTCCATGCATGTAGTATATCCAATCTGCAAAAATGTGAATAAGAAAGTTAGAAGAAGAACAAAATATGATGTTTTTCAGCTAATTATGTCATTTTTAGCGGAAAACAAGCTAAGTATATGTGTTGTGAACTATATATCATTTTTTGGAGCTAAATTACCCAATTATGTCTTTTCTGAGCCAAAATGGGCTAATTATCCCATTTTAGAGGAAAACAAGCTAAGTATATAATATTCATGAGCTAACCAAGGTTCTTATGCCATTTTGAGGTTATTATGCCATTTTGGAGCTAAATGGGATGATTATGTCATTGTTGGGTTAATTAAAGCAAGGATAATATGAAAGAGGAGAAGAAAGAGGAGGAGGAGGAGAAGAATAAGAAATCAAGAAGAAGGAGGAGAAGGAGGAGAAGGAGGAGGAGGAGAAGGACTAGAAGGTCCTTGGCCTTCTCCTCCTCGTCCTCCTCCTCCTTCTCCTCCTTCTCCTTATTCTCTTCTTCTTCTTCTCTTCTTCTTCTTCTTCTTCTTCTTTCTTTTCATTTTGCCTATTTCTTCTCCACTTATCCTCTTGTTGAATCTAAATTACCTAATTATGTCTTTTTGAGCTAAATGGGCTAATTATCCCATTTTATAGGAAAACTAGCTAAGTATATAATATTAATGAGCTAACCAAGGTTCTTATGCCATTTTGAGCTTATTATGGTATTTGGAGCTAAATGGGCTAATTATGTCATTGTTGGGTTAATTAAAGCAAGGATAATATGAAAGAGGAGAAGAAAGAGGAGGGGGAGGAGAAGAAGAAGAAATCAAGAAGAAGGAGGAGGAGGAGGAGAAGGATAGAAGGTCCTTGGCCTTCTCCTCCTCCTCCTCCTTCTTCTTCTTCTTCTTTCTTTTCATTTTTCCTATTTCTTCTCCTCTTCTCCTCTTGTTGGAGCTAAATTACCTAATTATTTCTTTTTGGAGCTAAATGGGATAATTATCCCATTTTAGAGGAAAACTAGCTAAGTATATAATATTAATGAGCTAACCAAGGTTCTTATGCCATTTTGAACTTATTATGGTATTTTGGAGCTAAATGGGCTAATTATGTCATTTTTGGGTTAATTAAGGCAAGGATAATATGAAAGAGGAGAAGAAAGAGGAGGAGGAGGAGAAGAAGAAGAAATCAAGAAGAAGGAGGAGGAGGAGGAGGAGGAGGAGGAGGAGGAGGAGAAGGATAGAAGGTCCTTGGCCTTCTCCTCCTCCTCCTCCTCCTCCTTCTCATTCTTCTCTTCTTCTTCTTCTTCTTCTTCTTTCTTTTCATTTTGCCTATTTATTCTCCTCTTCTCCTCTTGTTGGAGCTAAATTAGCTAATTATGTCTTTTTTGAACTAAATTGGCTAATTATCCCATTTTAGAGGAAAACAAGCTAAGTATATAATATTAATGAGCTAACCAAGGTTCTTATGCCATTTTGAGCTTATTATGGTATTTTGGAGCTAAATGGGCTAATTATGTCATTGTTGGGTTAATTCAAGCAAGGATAATATGAAAGAGGAGAAGAATGGCCATTTTTTAGCTAAATGGGCTAATTATCTCATTGTTGGGGAAAATAAGGTAAGGAGAATAAGATAGAGGAGAAGAAATAGGAGGAGGAGAAGAAGAAGAAGAAATCAAGAAGAAGGCGAAGGAGGAGGAGGAGAAGAAGGAGATGAAGAAGGAGAAGGAGGAGAAGGTATTCTTCTTCTCTTCTTCTCTTATTAATCTCTTCTTCTTTTCTTCTTCTCCTTCTTATTTTTGTCTTCTCCCCCTCCTCCTCTTCTTCTTCTTCTTCTTCTTCTTCTCCTCCTCCTCCTCTTCTCCTCTTCTCCTCCTCCTCCTCTTCTTCTTCTTCCTATTCTTTCTATTAAGCTAACTAACTAACTAACCTAACTAACGAAGCTAACTAAACCTATCACTAAACCTAGATAGCACTAAACAGGAAAAAAATAACAAAAACAGAATCTACCACTAAGTAACTAAAAATTAATCTAGCTACCACTAAATAACAAAACAAAATCTACCACTAAACTACCTACTAAATCTACTAATTAACTAAATAAATCTACCAACTAACTAAACTACCACTAAAACTACTAATTAACTAACCTACCAACTAAACTATATATGCCACAACAACTACAATAACAACAACAACTACAATAACAAGAGCAACTACTACAACAACAATACAAAATCATGCCGGTAGTTATAATCTAATTCCAAAAAACTAAATACCAAACAATAAAAAATCAAAAATTAAAGAACAAGGGGGCGGGGGTGGATGGGCTTACCGGTAGTGGGGCTGCGGGGGCGGCGCCGAGGCCTGTGGGGCAGTGGCTGGGTCGGCGGCGCCGGCGGTGGTGCTGCGGGGGCGGCACCAGGGGCGCCGGGGGTGGGGCAGCGGGGGCGCACCAGGGGCACCACGGGGCGCCGGCGGTGGGGCTTCAGGGGCGGCACCAGGGGCGCCGGGGGGGTTGTGGGGCTTTGGGGGCGGCACCAGGGGCACCGGGGTGGCGCCGGGGGTGGCCGGGAGACAGTGGTGGCGGCGTTTGGCGTCGGGGGAGGAGAGAGAGAGGGCCAGTGTGGGGGCGGGACAGCCGTTACTAGATTCAAGACCTTTGCCGTCTGTTGGCGGACGACAAAGGGGTCTATACTCTTTGTCGTCTACCTCTGGCATCTTTGCCGTCAGCGAGCAGACGGCAAAGAAGGGAGTAGTTTGACCTAAGGTTCCCCCGGCCAGATGAGCTTCTTTGCCGTCTGCTGGCCCCTTCTTTGCCGTCTGCGGCAGACGGCAAAGAGTTGACTGCTGGCAAAGACCTTCTTTGCCATCAGCCAGTTCTTTGCCGCCAGTTTTGCTGAAGCTGATGGCAAAGAGTGTCTTTGCCGTCAGCTAGCAGACGGCAAAGACAAGGCAGATGGGAAAAAACTGTTTTCCAGTAGTGCGGTAACCAAATGAAACCATGCTACATATCAATCTTCGTTTCCGGACCATTCCGTAAACCCTCATGACGTCCATGATCTCATCCAGGACTCCTAACAACATTCGGTAACCACACATATGACCTAACTATATTAAAACATCATCGAACCTTAAGTGTGCAGAACCCGCGGGTTCGAGAACTATGTAGACATGCCCCGAGGCACTCCTCGGTCAATATCCAATAGCGGGACCTGGATGCCCATATTGGATCCTACATATTTTCCGAAGATCTTATCGGTTGAACCTTAGTGTCAAGGATTCATATAATCCCCTACGACATTCCCTTTGTCCTTCGGTATGTTACTTGCCCGAGATTCGATCGTCGGTATCCGCATACCTATTTCAATCTCGTTACCGGCAAGTCTCTTTACTCATTCCGTAATACAAGATCCCATGAATTATAGTTAGTCACATTGCTTGCAAGGCTTGTGTGTGATGTTGTATTACCGAGTGGGCCCCGAAATACCTCTCCTTCACACGGAGTGACAAATCCCAGTCTTGATCCATACTATCTCAACGGACACCTTCGGAGATACCTGTAGAGTACCTTTATAGTCACCCAGTTACGTTATGACGTTTGATACACACAAGGTATTCCTCCGGTGCGAGTGAGTTATATGATCTTATGGTCATAAGAGTAAATACTTGACACGCGGAAAACAATATCAATAAAATGACACGATCAATATGCTATGTATATGCTTTGGGTCTTGTCCATTACATGATTCTCCTAATGACGTGATCCCGTTATCAAGTGACAACACTTGCCTATGACCAGGAAACCTTGACCATCTTTGATCAACGAACTAGTCAGCTAGAGGCTCACTAGGGACGGTGTGTTGTCTATGTATCCACACATGTACAATTCTAGCATGCATAATAAATGATTTTTATGAACAAGGAAATATAAGAATAACTAATTTATGATTGCCTCTAGGGCATATTTCCAACAATCTCCCACTTGCACTAGAGTCAATAATCTAGTTCACATCACCATGTGATTTTAATGAATCCAACACCCATATAGTTCTTGGGTCTGATCACGCCTTGCTCGTGAGAGAGGTTTTAGTCAACGGTTCTAAATCTTTCAGATCTGTGTGTGCTTTACAAATCTTTATGTCATTTTATAGATGTTGCTACTACGTGTTATTCGGGAATAATCCAAATATCTACTCTACTATACGAATTCATTTTACTGCTCATAGTTATGACAAAATCTGCATCAACATAACCCTTTACGACAAACTCTTTAACCACCTCCATAATTGGGAAACATTCCTTAGTCCATTAGTTATTAAGGATAACTTTGACCGATGTTCAGTGATTCAATCCTGGATGAATCTTTGTACCTCTTAACAGACTTGTGGCAAGGCACACATCAGGTGCGGTACACAGCATGGCATACTGTAGAGTCTATGGCTAAGGCATAGGGGACGACCTTCGTCCTTTCTCTTTCTTCTGCCGTGGTCGGGCTTTTGAGTCTTACTCATATTCACACCTTACAACACAGCCAAGAACTCTTTCTTTGCTGATCTATTCTGAACTCCTTCAGAAACTTGTCAAGGCATGCATTTCATTTGAAAGTTATGCTTAGCATTTTGATCTATCTCCATAGATCTTGATGCTCAATGTTCAAGTAGCTCTATCCAGGTCTTCCTTGAAAACCCCTTTCAAAAAACCTTTATGCTTTACAGAAATTCTACATTACTTCCGATCAACAATATGTCAACCACATATACTTTATCAGAAATACTATAGTGCTCCCACTCACTTCTTTGGAAATACAAGTTTCTCATAAACCTTGTACAAACCCACAAGCTTTGATCATCTCATCAAAGCATATATTCCAACTCCGAGATGCTTGCACCAGTCCATAGAAGGATCGCTGGAGCTTGCAAACTTGTTAGTATCCTTAGGATCAAAAAAACCTTCTGGTTGTATCACATACAACCTTTCCTCAAGGAAACCGTCGAGGAAACAATGTTTTGACATCCTATGCGCAATATTTCATAAATAATGCGGCAACTACTAACCTAATTCCAACAGACATTTAGCATCGCTATGAGTGAGAAAGTCTCATCATAGTCAACCCTTTGATCTTGTCAAAAACATCTTTGCGACAAGTCGAGATTTTCTTAATAGTGAATTTTCACCATCATCGTCTGTCTTCCTTTTAAAGATCCGTCTTTACTCAATAGTCCTACAACCATCAAGTAGTTCTTCCAAAGTCTACACTTTGTCTTCATACATGGATCCTCTCTCGGATTTCATGGCCTCAAGCCATTTGTCGGAATACAGGCCCACCATCGCATCTCCATAGCTCATAGGTTCATTGTTGTTCAATAACATGACCTCCAAGACAGGCTTATCGTACCACTCTGTAGTAGTACGCGACCTTGTCGACCTACGAGGTTTGTAGTAACTTGATCCGAAGCTCAATGATCACCATCATCAGTTTCTACTTCAATTAGTGTAGGCGCCATAGGAACATTTTCCTGCGCCCTACTACACACTGGTTGAAGTGACAGTTCACTAACCTCATCAAGTTCCACCACCCTCCCACTCAATTCTTTCGAGAGAAACCTTTCCTCGAGGAAGGACCCGTTTCTAGAAACAAACACTTTGCTTCCGGATCTGAGATAGGATATGTATCCAACTGTTTTGGATATCCTATGAAGATGCATTTATTTGCTTTGGGTTCGAGCTTATCAGACTGAAACTTTTTCACATAAGCGTCGCAGCCCCAAACTTTCAAGAAACGACAGCTTAGATTTCTCTAAACCATAGTCTATACTGTGTCATCTCAATGGAAATACGCGATGCCCTATTTAAAGTGAATGTGGTTGTCTCTAATGTATAACCCAAAAACGGTAGTGGTAATTCGATTAGAGACATCATAGTATGCACCATATCAAATAGGGCATGGCTATGACGATCGGACACACCATCACACTATGGTGTTCTAGGTGGCATGAATTGCGAAACAATTTCCACATTGTCTTAAGTGTGTACCAAAAACTCAGATATTCATCTCTATGATCATACCGTAGACAGTTTATCCTCTTGCCACGACGATCTTCACTCTCAAATAGCGTTGAACTTTTCAATATTTTAGACTTGTGATTCATCAAGTAAATACTTATGTATCTACTCAAATCGTTAGTGAAGTAAGAATACAACGATATCCACTGCGTGCCTGAGCACTTATTGGACTGTACACATAAAAAATGTATTACTTCCAACAGGTCACTTTCTTGTTCCATGTGGTATGATTTTGCATGTCTCAAGTGATTCAAAATCAGGTGAATCCAAACGATCCATCCACATGGAGTTTCTTCATGCGTTTTATACCAACAGGTGTGGTTTGCATGTCTCAAACGTTTCAAAAATGAGTGAGTACAAAGATCCATCAGCATGGAGCCTCTTCATGCGTTTTACACCAACATGACTCAAGTGGCAGTGCCACAACTAATTGGTGATATCATTATTACTTTGTATCTTTTGGCACCAATATTATGAACATGTGTAACACTACGATCGAGATTCAATAAACCATTGAAGGTAATTATTCAAGCAAATAGAATAACTATTATTCTCTTTCAATGAATAATCGTATTGCAATAAACACGATCCAATCATGTTCATGCTCAACGCAAACACCAAATAACAATTATTTAGGTTTAACACCAATCCCGATGGTAGAGGGAGCGTGCGATGTTTGATCACATCAACCTTGGAAACACTTCCAACACGTATCGTCACCTCGCCTTTAGCTAGTCTCCGTTTATACCGTAGCTTTCATTTAGAGTTACTAATCACTTAGCAACCGAACCGGTATCCAATACCCTCGTGCTACTAGGATTACTAGTAAAGTACACATCAATATTATGTCTATCAAATATAATGCTATCGACTTTGCCAGCCTTCTTATCTACCAAGTATCTAGGGTAGCTCCGCCTTAGTGACCGTTCCCCTCATAACAGAAGCACTTAGCGTAACGACTAAGATGCGGTCCTTTACGGTTTAAGGGAACGAGGCCCCAAAGAGGAAAGAAGCGCATCCAAGCGTTTTGCAAGCATGGTAACATAGCACATACATAATAATATAATGACAATTAGGGAGTCAACTGCCATCTCATAAATAATATCAGAGTTACATCACGCATTCAAACAAGGTAGTTCCGCTACGGACTACAAAACATGATAAATGACTATGCTACCCTGCATGCTTGCCCACGATCACGACCACGCCTCAGTATTCTGGATAGTTCACATACAGGCGGTCGTTCTCCTCATCGTACTGCCACGCAAGCTGCGTGCCGTCGGGATCACCTGTGTCGTGCATACCTGTACCTATTGCGGTGTTGAAGGAATCTGTGAGCCACGGGGACTCAGCAATCTATGACCTCGGTGCGAGAACTACTCAAGTTATTAGGTAAGGAAGGATCCAACATTTAGGTTACAGCATCGTAAGCATTTATGGTGGTTAACTTACGTATAAGATCTATTGAAGGTGGTCTATACTAGCGGCCGATGTTTAGCTGATCACTAGGTGATCCTGAACACCAACTTACGTCAATCTTAACCCCACCGTGTTCACGGTCGAAGAGAGGTCTTCGAATGGGACAGTCGCGGTTACGCACACAGTTGGCAATTTTATTATATTAGGTTCAAGTTATCTATAACGGGATGTTAACAAATATTCCAAGTTGCCACATAACCGCGGGCACGGCTTTCCGAAAGATTAAACCCTGCAGGGCTGCTCCAACTAGTCCATCACAAACGGTCACGGGCCGCAAAGTAATGCTCTATCACGAATCTCGTGATCTCGTCGTATTCCTTAGAGGAAAACCTCAACTCTTGGGAGAACCAAAGCTTCATGGGGATTCCTATACGCAACATATATCGCTAAGGTAAGACAAGACTAGCAGGACCTCCCGACGTGTCGACGACCCCGATAAGAGCCGCGTATCTCAGTCTCAGGACACGCCGGATAAGCAAAGCGTTCAGTGGCCAGAGAAATCTCCCGAGTTGCCCCGGGATGGCCCCGCACGGTGCTCTAGTTTGGACCAACACTCATGAGGAGCACTGGCCCGGGTTGTTGATTCAGAGGTCATTCCCTATGCAGATTATTATTAAGTGATTAGCAAACTAACACCAAGGTTGGGTCCTGCCGGACAAGTCTTAACACTACGCGATTTATCAAGGGGTCCCCATAAAAACCCCGAACGTGTTAGGAGCGATCAGTTATGGAATCAACTACCCGTAGCCGGTAACTATGGCGGCAATAACGGAACAAAACACCCAGCAAAAGGCTAGGACTTCCATTATTTACACGGGAAATAGGTGCATTAATTAAATATCAGATTTAACATAATGATATCAAACTCATGTTATCACATGAGACAATTGCACCTGCAACTAGCAACACTAACATTAGAAGATGAGCAAAGCCTACTTAGCCATTCAAGATTTGCTAGGAAGGGATAAGTGTTTGGGTTTCGTGGCAATGTTAGGAGGCAATTATTTCAGTGGTAGGCAGCGATCATAAGACGAAGTAAACATGAATCTAGCATAACAAGTCTAGAGATGGAATCAAGGTCATATCATCTTGCCTGTGATGTCCTGAGCTTGGAACTGCTCTTGTTCGTCCTACACGTACTCTCCCGGATCCACGTACTCATTCCCTGATCCAGGTACTACCCAACATAAAAATAGAATCCAATGAACAACAACACAACAAGATGCAACAAGCACATGATGCATTTGATGAAAATGAACATGCATCTCTATTCTAGCTACTAGCACAAGCATGAGAAGATAATACAAGTTCCTGGAAAGAACTACACTCTAAGCTACCTTTACATGCATGAGGATGACATGAACAGATGTGTCACATGAAAACGATGCAAAAAACATATAAAGAACGTAACGATCGGAGCTACGGATCAACGGGAAACAACGAAACAAGGAATAGAGTCCTACGTGTCAAATCCATCACCACACACTCCAGTGGCATACTTCTGGTATTCCCAGGTTGCCATATCACAAAACAAACAAACATGGATGGGGTGGCGCAAGGAATATCACCACACCATCATCTATGCACTCACAAGCATCAAAACATCAAAACTATACAATCTGCCATAAACAGCATCATAGCGTTTGAGAGCTACATGCAAAGCACCTACAGCCACCTAAATATGCCAAATAAGATATGTGGCAGAAGCTATTCAAAACCTTTACAAGCATGAGCAAAAGTCTAATTCAAAGGAGTTTCACACAGAAGGTTACACAGCTACTAACTTGGATAAAAATATCAGTTTTCAGGGACTTAGTGAAAATTCCAGATTCTCACTAGCTGTTTATGCTCTAAAGCATTTTGACAGCACCCAAAACAATATCTACAGGATTCCAAATGGAATGAAAATTGACAGAGGGCTAGAAAAACAAAAAAAGCTACAACTTTACAGTTGATAGCAAGGGCTGATTCCCAATACATGGACTTCTACGAGCACAACAAGAGGAGAAGAAAATATAAGCAGATTCTCAGACTTCGTGAAAATCACAGATTTTCACTAAACTGGTATTTCAGCCACATGTCTACTTTGACTAGGAAAAACTTGCACATATGAATTATTAAGCATGAAACAAAACCAACATGCTATAGAGGGGATCACCCTCTACTTCCACAACAAGGAATCAACCTCTTGGGCTCATCACATCACATGGAACCAACCTCTAAACATGCAACAAAACAGAAATATGAATTTCCCAGAAAGTGTTCCAAAGTGGAATCTGAACCCACCATTGGATTCCTGGTATGATTCTACCCCAAAGAAATATATAATACCTATGTAGTTGCATAGAACAAATGGGCACAAACTTGAAAGGAAAATCTACATGGAATCACATATAGTGAATAGTGCATCATCACATGGGCTTCCACTAGCTCATCACCTACACATGCATATGCACACACTCACATATCTATTGGAGCACATGAGGGGTAGACCTCATGCTCATGTGCGTTAGCACACCACCACACACACACAAGCCTCAAGCACAACATGTAATGAACACCTACACATGTTAATGCTCATGTGCTCATCAAGGCCCATCATGCCTTGGGCATGTGTGTGGCACACACACACACAAGCACACACAATATCACACTCACACACATGCTAAACACACTCACATACATGTGCACCAACACACACACAAAGTATGTGGGGGGGGGGGAACCCACACACACACATACATCACACTTGCACTCACTAGTGCCTCAGCCCCACATCATGCACATAAGCTTCACCACCTTAGTGCCATACACCCACAAGATACACACACACATACATGATTCTTACACATACATATATGCACCCAACCTACACATGCATATACTACTACTAAGCTAGCAAAATATACTAGCAACACATGTTGTTGTGAGGGGAAAAAATACACCAAGGTGATATAACACCTCCTCAGCAACTACACAAGAAACCAAGTGCAAAACAAGAAAACAAATGCAAATAAATAAAAATGTCAGGGGAGGGATTCGATCCCTAGACCCCCTGCTAACATACACAACAGCAACACCACTCTACTACTGCCTCACTGCTCGATAGCAACAAGGAGGTAAGCAGGGTAAGGTTGCTACCTGCAGCTAGTGTGCCAAAACAGGAATTTAAAAAGGGGGTGGCGCCTCCGGGACTTGAACCCATGCCCACCTACTCAACACCCACGCACCGCAACCACTACACTACGAACGGAAGCTTGACAGAACAGGGGAAAAGAACAAGGTAACATACACACACAACAAGATCGCCCTGCCTGCACAGAGATGTCGGCGACAGAGACTATCACCGGAGCGCCCTCCTATTCTACGCTGCGCCAGAGGGATATCGCCTACTGCTACTACTACTGCGCTGTGGTAGCCCCTGCTCTCCTCTCTGCACAAGACCGAGCACACTACACCAAGAACACACACACACACACATACATCAGGCTCTGCTCTACCGTGCTCCTCTCCGAATAGAGGCATGGGCCTCGATCTCCTACTGCGCATCTACCGACGGGAAGGGAGAGAGGAGCTAGGTCTCACCAAGGGGAAGGAGAGAGAGGGCCAATCGGGGAAGAAGTCTGACGAAGACGACGATCTGAAGAAGCTGTAGCCGAACAGGATGCAGAGCCGAAGCAGGGAGGGAGTTCGCCGGGAACACGCCGTTGACGAGCTCCTGCCCGTCGATGTGGTCGCTCCCCGACCTCACCGACGGCGGGAATGGAGCGTGTGGTCCTGCCCCGAGCCCCCTGACATGGCTGCCGACGCCGGAGACGACGAACGCACGGTGGACGACGGCGACGCAGTTCTGATCCCTCTCTGAACCCTAAACTACAGAGCTCTTACCTAGGGGAAGGAGGAGATGGAGGGAGATGGTGGCAGCGCAGAGAGGGAAAGCGTGGAACCCTAGTGGAAGGAGGCACGCACGCCGAGACTATATGGGGGCCACGGATGGGTCGGACGAAGTCAAGCCCCTCGGCCTCTCTCTGCAGACTAACGGAAAGCGTGCACATGGCAACGACGGCGTCAGGAAGAGGAGGTCGTGCCGCTTGGGCTAGCGCTAGGTAAAGAGAGGAGAGCGATGGGCCTGCTAGTGGGAGGAAGCCTACTAGTGGCGCCAGATAAGAGAGAATAAAACCTATGGGGTTTTCTAATTACCAAAATAACACAGAAACGAAAATAAGCCAAGGCAAATGTGATGATGCTAAAAATAAAGCAAACATACCCTTGGTCATAAGAAATTATGATCTATTTGAATAAAATAGAAAAGAAATATTTGGAGGAATTAAATATTTACAAAACAGCATTTATATGATCTATTTTGGGAATATTTGCACCTTTAAAATCTAGATTCAAAACAGCAAATACCTAACTTCCCATCCACCACAAAATATTCTAAATCATGGGCATTTTAGAAATAGGAATGGAACAAGTGAATCTTGACTTAGAGATAAATAGAGAAAGGAATGTTTTGAATCCTATGCCAACCACATAGAGTTGCCTACTTTCAAACTACAACCACATCATCACACCATCACATATTCCTCACATTGATCACACCATCACATATGATCACAAGGCAACAAACACAAAGACAAGGAATGGATGGAATGCATGCATGCAAAGGGAAAACAAAACAAGATGGCACATGAAATAACACATGCATTGGCTCTCATTGCAATGACAAGGTGGACCCACATAGAGAAGGTTCCAAATATGGCAAGTTACACACTGGGGGCATTACACTTAGTCTCAGGTTTGGGTAATCTTGGGTTTCTTCATTGGAGCAGCAACTGGTTTGTCGTTTCATGAAGCATCCCTTCTAGCCCTTCCCCTACTTGATACTAGTGGTTTTACTAACCATCAACAATTGATGCTCCTTCTATATTTCTACTTTCGCAGTGTCAAACATTGTGAATCGCTTCAAGGATCATCATATCCTTGATATGTTTATAGTTCATCACGAAGCTCTAGCAGCTTGGTGGCAGTGACTTTGGAGAACCATCACTATCTCGTCTCAAAGATTAACTCCCACTTGATTCAAGCGATTGTTGCACTCAGACAATCTAAGCACACGCTCAACGATTGAGCTTTTCTCCTTTACTTTGTAGACAAAGAATCTTGTCGGAGGTCGCTTACCTCTCAATTTCATCTCTTAGAACATCT
This sequence comes from Hordeum vulgare subsp. vulgare, assembly GCF_904849725.1. Taxonomy (NCBI): domain Eukaryota; kingdom Viridiplantae; phylum Streptophyta; class Magnoliopsida; order Poales; family Poaceae; genus Hordeum; species Hordeum vulgare. Next base: position 297,532,669 of record NC_058519.1, read on the forward strand.
CTTATGTTCCGCGATGTTTCAAAACGTCTTTGGCGCCTTGCTTCTAAGACATTAAGTATCACGCATTGAACTATCACGTAGTCATCAAAAACGTGTATGTCAGATGTTCGCAACATCCACAGACGACGCTCGAGGTGCAGTACACCGAGTGGTGCATTAAGGACATAAGCCTTCTGCGCGGCAATGAAGACAATCCTCAGTTTTACGGGCTTAGTCCATAAAGTTGCTACTATCATCTTTCAACTAAATTTTCTCTACGAACATATAAAAACAGTAGAGCTATAGCGCAAGCTACATCATTCGCAAAGACCTTTTGACTATGTTCATGATAATAAGTTCAATTAATCATATTACTTAAGAACTCCCACTCAAAAAGTACATCTCTCTAGTCATTTGAGTGGTACATGATCCAAATTCACTAACTCAAGTTCGATCATCACGAGAGTTGAGAATAGTTTCAGTGGTAAGCATCTCTATGCTAATCATATAAACTATACGATTTATGCTGGACCTTTCGGTCTCATGTGTTCCAAGGCCATGTCTGCACATGCTAGGCTCGTCAAGCTTAACCTGAGTGTTCCGCGTGTGCAACTGTTTTGCACCCGTTGTATGTGAACGTTGAGTCTATCACACCCGATCATCACGTGGTGTCTCGAAACGACGAACTGTAGCAACGGTGCACAGTCGGGGAGAACACAATTTCGTCTTGAAATTTTAGTGAGAGGTCACCTCATAATGCTACCGTCGTTCTAAGAAAAATAAGGTGCATAAAAGGATTAACATCACATGCAATTCACAAGTGACATGATATGGCCATCATCTTGTGCTTCTTGATCTCCATCACCAAAGCACCGGCACGATCTTCTTGTCACCGGCGCCACACCATGATCTCCATCATCATCATCTCCACCAACGTGTCGCCATCGAGGTTGTCGTGCTACTTATGCTATTACTATTAAAGCTACGTCCTAGCAATATAGTAAACGCATTTGCATACACAAATGTTAGTTTAAAGACAACCCTATGGCTAATGCCGGTTGCCGTAGCATCGACGTGCAAGTCTATATTAACTATTACAACATGATCATGTCATACATCCAATATATCACATCACGCCATTGGTCATATCATATCACAAGCATACCCTGCAAAAACAAGTTAGACGTCCTCTAATTTGTTGTTGCATGTTTTACGTGGCTGCTATGGGTATCTAGTATGATCGCATCTTACTTACGTAAAGACCACAATGGAGATGTGCAAATTGCTATTTAACCTCTCCAAGGACCGCCTCTGTCAAAACCAATTCAACTAAAGTTGAAGAAACCGACACCCGCCAGTCATCTTTATGCAACGAGGTTGCATGTCAATCGATGAAACCAGTCTTTCATAAGCGTACGAATAATGTCGGTCCGGGCCGCTTCAATCCAATAATACCGCCGAATCGAGAAAAGACTAAGGAGGGCAGCAAATCAAACATCACCGTCCACAAAACACTTTGTGTTCTACTCGAGATAGCATCTACGCATGAACCTAGCTCATGATGCCACTATTGGGGAACTTTGCATTGGAAACAAAAACTTTCCTACGCACATGAAGACCTATCATGGTGATGTCCATCTACGAGAGAAGATTTGGGTCTACGTACCCTTGTAGATCGTGCAGCAGGAAGCATTAAGAAACGCGGATGATGTTGTGGAACGTCTTCACGTCCCTCGAACCGCCCCACGAACCGTCCCACGAACCGTCCCGCGATCCGCCCCACGATCCGTTCCGATCTAGTGACGAACGGACGGCACCTCCGCGTTCAGCACACGTATAGCTCGACGATGATCTCAGCCTTCTAGATCCAGCAAGAAAGACGGAGAAGTAGATGAGTTCTCCGGCAGTGTGACGGCGCGCCGGTGGTGGTGACGATCTACTCGTGCAGGGCTCTGCCCGAGCTCCGCAGAAATCCGATCTAGAGGAAAAACTATGGTGTCTAGATCTGAGTTGCACGTGGCAAAAAGTTGTCTCAAATCATCCCTAAATCACGACTATATATAGGAGGGATGGGGAGGACTCTTGCCTTGAGGGCCAAGCCCTCAAGGGTGCGCCGACTAGGAGGAGGAGGAGGAATCCTACTCCAATTAGGATTGGCAAGTGGAGTCCTTCTCTTCCTTCCCACCTCCCTTTTTTCTCATTGGTTTTCTTCTCTATGGCGCCAAGGCCCTCTTGGGTTGTCCGACCAGCCCACTAAGGGCTAGTGCGCCACCCCTAAGGCCATTGGGCTTCCCCTGGGTGGGTTTTCCCCCTCCCGGTGAACTTCCGGAACCCATTCATCACTCCCGGTACAATGCCGGTAATGCCCAAAAACCTTTCGGTAACCAAATGAAACCATCCTATATATTAATCTTCGTTTCCGGACCACTCCAGAAACCCTCGTGACGTACGTGTTCTCATCCGGGACTCTGAACAACATTCGGTAACCACACATATAACTCAACTATACTAAAACATCATTCAACCTTAAGAGTGCAGACCCTGCGGGTTCGAGAACTATGTAGAGATGCCCCGAGGCACTCCTCGGTCAATATCCAATAGCGGGACCTGGATGCCCATATTGGATCCTACATATTCTCCGAAGATCTTATCTGTTGAACCTCAGTGTCAAGGATTCATATAATCCCGTACGTCATTCCCTTTGTCCTTCGGTATGTTACTTGCCCGAGATTCGATCGTCGGTATCCGCATACCTATTTCAATCTTGTTACCGGTAAGTCTCTTTACTCATTCCGTAATACAAGATCCCGTGACTTACACTTAGTCACATTGCTTGCAAGGCTTATGTGTGATGTTATATTACCGAGTGGGCCCCGAGATACCTCTCCATCACACGGAGTGACAAATCCCAGTCTTGATCCATACTAACTCAACGGAGACCTTCGGAGATACCTGTAGAGTACCTTTATAGTCACCCAATTACGTTGTGATGTTTGATACACACAGGGTATTCCTCTGGTGCCAGTGAGTTATATGATCTCATGGTCATAGGAATAAATACTTGACACGTAGAAAACAATAGCAATAAAATGACACGATCAATATGCTACATATATAATTTGGGTCTTGTCCATCACATGATTATCCTAATGATGTGATCCCATTATCAAGTGACAACACTTGCCTATGGCCAAGAAACCTTGACCATGTTTGATCAACGAACTAGTCAACTAGAGGCTCACTAGTGACGATGTGTTGTCTATGTACCCACACATGTATTTGAGTTTCCAATCAATACAATTCTAGAATGGATAATAAACGATTATTATGAACAAGGAAATATAATAATAACTAATTTATTATTGCCACTAGGGCATATTTCCAACAGCTCCCACTCAACAATGGCTTGATCCTTTTTAGGATCAACCTTGATGTCGTCGGCACAGATGATGTGAACAAGGTACACCCCTTCATTCAGCCAAAACTCGCATTTTGAGAACTTATCATAGAACTTATTCTCACTTTGATTATCAAGCACAAGCCGGAGATGTTCTGCATGTTCTTCCTCAATCTCAGAGAAGACTAGAGTGTCATCCAGATAAATCAAGACAAACTCATTCTTGAAGGGAGAGAAGAGATAATTCATCACATGAGAGAAAGTCGGAGGAGCATTGGCGAGACCAAAAGACATCAGTGTGTACTCATAAGAGCCAAAGGTTGTCCTTAAATCAGTTTTGGGAATATATTCTTCACGAATGTGGATCTGATGATAACCCATCTGAAGATCCAACTTAGAGAAAATGTTGGCCGCTTTCAAAGGTTTAAACAACTCATTGATGTTGGGAAGTGGGTACTTGTTCTTGATTTTTTTCTTATTCAATGGGTGGTAATCGACACAAAAGTACTTCCGTGCCATCTGTATTCTTGACAAAAAGAACACCACAACCCCAAGGAGAAGAACTTTGTCTGATCAGACCTAGTCATTCTTGTTCATCAAGCTATTTCTTCAACTCTTTCAGCTCTTCGGGGCCAAGCTTATAAGGACGCTTGCAAACGGGTTTAGTTCGAGGCTCGAGTTCAATCAAAAACTCTACTGGCCGGTGAGGAGGCATTCCTAGCAATTCTTCTAGAAAGACATCTTCATACTAAGAGATAATGGGAACTTGAGAAATGGCGAAGATTTCACCCTTCTCATTCAGAGAGTATAGACGAATCGTGTCATCGCGAGCCACGAAAATGATCACGTCTTCAAAAGGCCTTGTTCATCGCCAGAAAATCCATGTCAATAATAAGATAAATATCGGATTGCCATGGACCATTGGAGAAGCCACAAAAGAATAACAACCCAACTCGACACACACATCCGGAACCACCGTGTTGGTGCTCATGAGAGAGCCGGGTGAAACAATACGCAAGGCTTTGCTCAAATATTCAGAATCAAAATCATGCTTGGAGAAGAATTTTCATGGCATGAATGAGTGTGATGCACCGGTGTCAAATAAAACCTTTGCAGGAAAATAAATAACCGAAAGGTACTTCACCATGTTCTCTGATTCAGCTTCATTGACCTGTTCACCCTTGCTGCCTTGGGATTATGCTTCACCATTGCATTGCATGGGGGCCTGATTGGACGAGGAGGCGGAAGACGTTGTTGGCTGGTACACTTGTTCGAGTAGTGGCCCTTCTGACCACACTTGTGATCACCTCTGATAGCGGACGGAAGTGAGCTGGATGAGCTGTTGACTTAGGTGGCTAAGGCTTCTGCTGGAAGATCCAAGACCACCAGGCTGCTTGAACTGCTGAGGCTGACGAGACAGAAAGGGAATTCAGAACTTTTGCTACTTTGGGACAACCTGAGCAGATGACGAAGAGCAATTGGAGTCCCTGAAGCGCTTCCTTAACTTCTCGACCCTGAGAAAAGCTGACTCAGCCTTGAGAGCTAAGTTATAGAATTGGTAAAACTCAAGAGGGTCGTGCAAAGCAAGAGAAAGCTGCAAATCTTCCATGATACCACGTCGAAACTGATAGATCTTTCTCTTCTCATCTGGAACATCCTGCTTGGCTTAGCGTGCAAGGTTCTGGAATGCAATGTTGTAATTGTACACAGATGAGCTTCCTTTCTTCTTACACATGCCCTAAACAAATCTTGCCGAAATACGATGGGCCCGGAAATCATGGCAGAAGTCATCCCAACTGATCACACGATCTCCTTTGGAATCCTTGAGCTGCTACCACCACTCGGCTGCCTGACCCTTCAGCTGGAAAGTAGCAAATCTGACAAAGTCCCAAGGCCTGACATTGCTGCACTCAAAATTCTTACTCATGTCACGTAGACAATCATCTGCATGAAACGGCTGCTCACAACGGGTGAAAGACTTGGGCTGTTTTGCTAGGAATTGATTGGGAGACGTAAAAGGATGCTGATTGTTGAAATTCTCCTACTGGCCTTGGTTCTTTTCTTGCATAATTTGAAGCAGCATTTGAGTGTTTGGATTGGTCGCGACCATCAAGGCTTGCCACGCCTCTTGCGCAGGAGGAGGGGGTGGTGGAGGGTTTGACTGCACCCCATCACGACCCGAGTTCTCCTGAGTTGCTGGAGCCACCCTGCAGACGGACAACAACATTAGACCAAAGATAAATGATGAAGGTGATAAGATGAATCAAAGGCTTGAAATATTACAACATAAAGTCTTAGCAATTTGCACTCGAACTAGAATTAGTAAAAATGCTTCCACAAAATTATTGTAACATCATAAGATTCAAAAGACAATTGCAATTGTGAAGTTTGAGCTAGAATTGCTCGGAACAAATGTATAGACCAACATACATCCAATGAAATAATTTCCTAGGTGACTAATGGAATTCCCACCTAAGAACACATGATACTTCCAGTTATGCAATCGGGTCCACGTATACAAGGAGAAAAACTTCACACAACTCCTAACATGATACTACGCTCCAATGTAAAACATCCGTCGACATATAACCAGAGTACGAGAAACTCATCCAACATGAACGCTCGTAATCACAACGTTACCAAGTATGGAAGTACATCCGAATTCTCTCCACCAGTACTCGGGACACCGGACTCCTCTTTCCACGACTAGTATTGAAGAAATTCCGAACATCCTCCGCCCTGAGATACTAAGGAATCTGAATGATAATGATGTGCCAAGAATCCCCTCGAGCTCAACTCCCCAAAAGAAATCAAGTCAGACATGAGGCACCAAGTCATACAGGAGGCACCAAGTCAGACATGAGGCACCAAGTCATACAAGAGGCACCAAGTCAGAACTCCGTCACATCGGTATCATATAGATTCCAAAATCCGTGTGATCCTAATATTATTTTGAGAAAGAAGAGGATTAGAATTAATATTCCTAAGTTGTGAACCTCACCAGAGCAGGGAAGAGGACTAAAGAGAAACCTACTCTCCCATATAACTAAGACTCAAAACAGTTTTTCTCTAAACTTGACTTGGCCAAGTTAGATCAATCAAAGGCTACTGTGGTCGTATGCCTCTCATTACCAACTTGTAACGTCCAAGATGCGACATTTTCCATATTTGCGGATGAGGCCTCAATAGGGAAAAAGACACATCTTAGCGTTTTGCAAGTACAAAAATCATCACCATACATACATGAAGAGATAAGTATATGGAATGGCTTACACTCGCCACAAGTTAAGTTACAAGTCACTCAACAATTTATTCCAAATCATCCATAAGACATGGTCGCACTACGATAAAAGATAAACTATAAAATTGCAATGATCTTTCTCGCTAGCCCAGGAGATGACTAAGGTCCTCTAATCGTCGTGGTATGTCACGTACATGCGCCCACTACCTTCATCGAACTCCCACTAAAGTTGCGTACCATGAAACACCTCTGGATCCGCGATACCTGGACCTGTGGTGTTGTAGTAATCTGTGAGCCACAGGAACTCAGCAATCTTGCGACCATGATACCAGAATAATCAAGTTATTGGGCGTGCAAGGTTAAGTGTTTAGGTTGCAGCACTCCTAAACATGTATGGTGGCTAACTTACGAGAGAATAATGTAATGTGAGTGGTCTACGCATGACGGTTGCAACTACATAATGATTACTAAGTGATCCTGAACACTTACTTATGCTAGTCATAACCCCACCGTGTTCGCAGAAGGAGAATGAGCTAATAAGAGAGACAATCACGGTTAGACAAACGTTTGGCATATTTTATTTAAGTTTACTTCATGTTATCTAGAACCGGATGTTAAACAAAGTTTCCAGGTTGCCACATAACCGCAAGCATGGCTTTCCAAAAGATATTAACCCTGCAGGGGAGCTCCAACTAGTACATCCCAAACTACCACAAGCTGCATAGGAAGCCTCGATCATAAAAAACTCATGATCTCCTCGGATTCCGTAGTAGAAAACCTCAACCTTGACATAGCCCAAAGTATCATCAAAATCCCGATGCACAAGAAATCTCGAGGAGGTGAAGACAAATTCAGCGAGACTAGCCGACGTGTTGCCGAACCGGATAAGAGCCGCGTATCTCAGTCTCAGGACACGTCGGATAAGCGACGCGTACGGTGGCCTGATAGAAATCACCCAAGTTGTCGTGAGTTAGCCCCGCACAGTGCTCTGGGTTGGACCAACACTCATGGGGAACATTGTCTCGGGGGTTGATTAATTATTCTCAGGGTAGATATACCCTATGCCTATTATTATTAAGTTGTTTAGCAAATTGAGTACCAAAGTTGGATCTTGTCAGACAAGTCTTACCGAAATTGAGTTATCAAGGGGGTCTCCATAACAACCCCAGGCGTGTTAGGAGTGCTCAATATGGAGCATAACACCGGTAGCCGAAACTAAGGTAGCAAAAGCGGAACAAAATACCCAGCAAAAGGCCAAGCCTTCCACCTTTTACCTAGTATATATATGCATTAAATTAAATAGCAGTAATAAGATGATATACAAAATCCCATTTTAACACATGGATCAGGCTGCATGTGCAACTAGCAATGCTATAAGTGGGTTGAGCAAGCGCTACCTTAGCCAAACAATATTTGCTAGGTCATGGAGGTGTTAGAGGCTTATCATGGCAATGTTTTGAGGCTATTTACTCCAGTGGTAGGCATCAATAAAATAGCGATGGAAACTAGTCATCTAAGCACAACGAAATTAGAGGCGCTGTCAAGGTCACAATCATCTTGCTTGTTGGTTCTTCTAATGGGTCCAACTCTTGCTCTTCAGGAACATACTCAACGTGATCCTCGCACCCGTTCTCAACTCCTATTGCTACCCAAGGAAAATCAGCATCCAATGAACATACGACATGGTTCAATGCTTCAAACAACGTGATGGTTGAGTATGGGTATGAAAGGAGCATGGCAATACTAACTAGTCAAGTTTATCATGCATTTATTAAGTTGTTAGCATTCTGGATAGAACCTCAAGTTTATTAATTTATACATGCATGAACATGGCAGAAATGGATGCATCATGAGAAAATAGTCCAAAAACATATAAAGAACGTCGCAAACCCATCTACGGATCTCTCGGAATTCACGAAACAAGATACGAAAGGCAATACTAACTAAACATCATTTGAGAGGTGGCTATGGGAATTTTCTTGGCACACCAAGTATGCCAATGGAAAGGGCATAACATTCTAGGTGCAATAGACCTAAAATACATGCAGACCATGTAACACAACTCACGTAATGCACAAAACAAAACCACAAAGAATTTGTCCACAAACAACAACACACCACTTTGATCATGTTCAAACGAGTAGCTACATCCACTCAATAAGTTCAACCAAGGCATGAATATGAATCTATCGAAGAGCACAACAAACTCTAACTAACAACAACATTGATAGGTTCATGAATCAATGGCAATCAAGCTCACAACATGGCAAGAAATATTACACATTAGGACTTAGTGAAAATCTTAGTTTGTACTTGCAGTTTTAATCTGGTGACATGTTGACAGCAACAAAACTCTACTCCATAGAACATTTCATGGCATGCAATTTGACACGGTTGTAGAGGGCAACAACTACTACAAAACACTAGAACTAAGCATGGCTGAAACTGTACACGCCACTTTGTACCATCCCCTAAACCATGCATGAAAATAACTACAGATTCTCAGACTTAGACAAATTTCACAAGAGAATTACAACAATTTATAACATCATGGCTTCTTTGATAGGATGAAGCTCTTAGATGCAAAACCAATTTGGCAAGGTGATGGCACTAGTTGACACACGAAAACAAGCACAACAATTCATTGCATTGGACCAAACACAAAGACCAATATATTCATGGGAATCATCAAGACAACATGGCAAGAAATAACAAATTCTAGCAATTAGAAGTATTTGAGTATGTGAAATCAACAACATTTTCTTAGGAAATTTGCAGCAAGAAACCCACTAAACTACAAGCTTATCATGGTTAAGAAAATTACCAGGGTCTAGTACCCACAAAGCACTACCACATTCATGTTGACAACAAGACTAAAGAGTGCAAGGATTAGATCAAGCAAAAAATCACAAAATGGCATCTCATAACAAAATAACATTTTTTCAAACTTGCTCAAATAGCCGAACTAATGATGTCAATGGATTCCTGGGATTTTTCTACCCCAAAACCGTATATCACACTACCATGTTGCTGTAGACAAAACCACCACAAATAGATCACAAAATTCCACCTAAGTAGTTATAAGTCAAAACTTGCTCAAATAGCCAAACTAATGATATCAATGGATTCCTGGGATTTTTCTACCCCAAAACCGTATATCACACTACCATGTTGCTGTAGACAAAACCACCACAAATAGATCGCAAAATTCCACCTAAGTAGTTATAAGTCAAAAGTTACTCAAATGGACAAACTAATGATACTAATGAATTCCTGGGATTTTTCTATCCCAAAACCGTATATCACACTACCATGTTGCTGTAGACAAAACCACCACAAATGGATCACAACATTCCACCTAAGTAGTTATAAGTCAAAACTTGCTCAAATGTCCAAACTAATGATATCAATGGATTCTTGGGATTTTTCTACCCCAAAACCGTATATCACACTACCATGTTGCTGTAGACAAAACCACCACAAATAGATCAAAAAGTTCCACCTAAATAATTATAAGTCAAAAGTTGCTCAATTGGCCAAACTAATGATACCAATGGATTCCTGGGATTTTTCTACCCCAAAACCGTATATCCCACTACCATGTTGTTGTTGACAAAACCACCACAAATAGATCACAAAATTCCACCTAAGTAGTTATATGTCAAAAGTTGCCCAATTTGGCAGCTACCAAATCTAGTCATATCCCAATGTGGAAAAATTCCTAAAATGGAAATAATCTTGCCTTCTATGCCTAGCATGATGCGGGGCTGGCCTCTCTTCTTCGAGATGATAGAGAACAAAACAGCATCACCGGCGAGCACAGTAGCGATCTCCGGCGAGGAGGACCACCGAAGGGGGACGAAGGATGCGAGGGGAACCCATCCCCACGGCATTGGGGAACTATGCACGACGAGGACGACTAGCTCGAGCTCGAGCTTCAGCTCGGGCATGGCGCTGCGGGACATCAAGGCGAGCACGGCAAGGAAAGGGACTCAGCACTAGCGGGAGCACGCGAGATGGTGAGGCGGACGCGCGAGAGAGCTGGGGCGTGGTTAGGAGGAAACGTGGTGCCTAATTGCACCTTTGGTGCAGAGCACGGGGGTCACGATGATGACGCTAGTGGAACTACGCACAAGAGCTAATAACGATGCCACGAGCGAGAGGAAAGGAAGGAGGCGCCATACCACCCTACCTATGACATGGAGAGGCGGAGCAGGGCACGATGAGGTGCCGGCGAGGAGTCGACAAACGCGGCGAGTCTTTTGGCCCGTGAAGCAGGTGAGGAAGGACCTCGGGGCAGCGTTGATCTGCGCTTGAAGCAGCCCCGAACGTTGAGGATGAAGTGGTGCAGCGAGGACGCCCTTCTCACGGTAACGGCGCACTAGGTACGTAGCGAGGAGGTCACCCCGAGCAGAGACTCGCACTCGGCCGGAGCATGGAGCGGCATGGCGACGGCTTGCTTGGGCAGTCTCCTGAGTAGCGGCGCGAGCCAGAAGAGCGAGGAATGGAGAGAAGGGGGGCAAGGCACATCGGGGGACATGATATATACTCCCGCCGTTCCTAAATAGTGATCTGTGCCGGCGCGCCGGCCCAGATTTTTGGCCGGCCGCGCGCGGGCCGCAGGATCCACCAACCACGCGTCGTCCGCACCATTGGATTCGCATGCAACATTTTCCCCTTTATGCAGCAAAATTTCAATGCGATGCCGCAATTTTTTCAACGGTTGCAACAAAAAACAAAATTTGTAGCAAAAAAATATCTGTGTGATCGTAGCGAAAAAACGAAGCTGATGGTACGTGGTAGCAAAAGTCAAACGCCGGTTGTAACAAATATTTACGTGAAGTGTATGCAACTTTTTAGTCAACGGTTGCAGGAAAACATGATTCCCATTGTATCAAAAATTAACACTGTTGTAGCAAAAAGTAAAAAACATCGATTGTAACAAAAAATCCGACGAACTAGAGTTGCAACCAAATGTATATGCGGCTTTTCTAATCGGACAAAATGTAGTAAAAAAACTTGCAGCAAAAATATTGCTGGTTGCAACATATTTAGATGAAAAATGTTCCATCCATTGACTAAGAAGCGCGCGAGTGGGAAAAATGATGCAAGGGCCCGCGCGCACGAGGGAGCGCCGGCGCGTCGTTTCGGCCTGCGCGGGGGTGGGAAACGATTCCCATAGTATAAGTCTTTTAAGTAATTTCACTAAGGGATTACATACAAAGCAAAATGAGTGAATCTAAATCTAAATTATATCTATATACATCCGTATGTAGTGCTCTAGTGGAATATCTAAAAATACTTATATTATGGAACGGAGGGAGTAGGTCGCTAGTGCGGTTGTCGGCCGTCAAATCAGCGAGCTCCTGATGTGGCACCGGCAGATGTGCTGCCATACAAAGGAGGAGGGTGATGCAGGCGGATGCGAGGCTGGGTGGGTTGCGGCTCACCGAAGCTGGGCCGGGTGGTGGTGCTGGACTACTACGGGCGGGCGGGGAGAGAAGGGAGAGGTCTCACGAGAGGATAGCTCTCACACAGAAAAGAATTAAAATGTTTTGCTTTTATCTAATTAACCCCGGCAAACAAAATAAACGAGGGAGTTTGAAAGGGCATAGTTGAGAAAGCAAAATGGTTTGGCACTGAGAGTAATAATCCCAATTTATTAAAAATGCTTTGGGCATTTTTAGAGAAAAAATAACTCACATATATTGCATATTGGAATTTGTTTTGCAAAGATTCAAAAGACAATTGTCTTCCAACATGTTTGAGGGGTAAATAACAGTTCCAAAAGAGAATAATTAGAAGAAGCGCAACATTTTATAGAAAAGAAATAAGAAAGTGAATTCCCCACACATAACTAAAATTGGAGTAAAGGAGTTTTGCATAGTTTTGTAGAAAGGGTTTTTTGTTGGGGATCCACAGAACACATTTGCAATCACACCGCACACACAAACACCATTCAACATTCACTCCAACAAAGCAAGATGCAACATATGCAATGATGGTATGATGCCATGATGCAAATGACATGCAGCAAAAATTATTATAACTCAAACCACAGATGGCAACATTGAGGGTTCAACATGTGATATATTACAAATAAAGCAAGGTGATGCACTTGGGCTATTACACCGGTGTCAAACCAAACAATTGTATCATACTTTTTAACGTGCTTCAGCTTTTTGTTACTCACTCAATACATTAGCGTGAACCATGGATATGGCATAAAGGTCGAATAGAATATGGTGGTAGGTTTCGAAGCGGTAAAAGTGGAGAAGAAAGTCTCGCATCAACTAGGCGTATCAACATCCTATGGAGATGCCCATCAATAGATATCAACGCGAGGAGTAGGGATTGCAATGCAACTGATGCATTAGAGCTATAATTGTATGAAAGCTCAACTGAAGCTAGGTTGGTGTGCATCCAACTTGCTTGCTCATGAAGACGTCGGGCATTTGGGGAAGCCCATCATCCGAATATAAAAGACAAGTTCTATAATGAAAAATTCCCACTAGCATATTAAGTGACAAAACAAGAGACTCTCTATATGAAGAACATGGTGGAACTTTGAGGCACAAGTGTGGTAAAGGAAAGTAGCAAAGTCCCTTCTCTATTTTTCTCTCATTTATTTATTTTCTTTTTTATATATTTTTCATGGTGGGCTCTTTTTTTGCCTCCCCATTTCTCTTTTTTTGGTGGGCTCATTTGGCCTCCCACATTTTTCAATTTTCGTCGAGAGTCTCATCCCGACTTATGGGTGAATCATAGTCTCCATCATCCTTTCATGACTAGGAAAATGCTTTAATAATGATGATCATCACACTTTTAATTACTTATAACTCGATATGAAAACCTATAAAAAATATGACTCAGTATGAATGTTTACCAAGATGTTGAATGATCTAGCGTAGCAAAAGATAACAAAAAACAGCAAGCCATGGAAATATCATGCTAACTATTTTCCAGTCATGCAAAGCAATATGACAATGAATGCTCAAGTCATCAATATGATCATAATGTAAGTTGCATGGCAATATATCTAGGAATGGCTATGGAAATGCCATGATAGGTAGGTATGGTGGCTGTTTTGAAGAAGATATAATAAGGCATATGTGCAACCGAGCATATTATGTCATGGGGTTTGGATGCACCGGGGAAATGTTCCCCGATCTTCGAGGTGAGAATGAGCAATGTACTATACCGAAGAGGCTAGAAAATATGTGGACGTGAGAGTGTGTATATCCATGGATTCACATTAGTCATGAAGAACTCATATACGTATTGCAAAATTTTATTAGCTTTCTCGAAGCAAAGCTCTACTCGTCTGCACCTAGGGAGTAGGTTGGTAGCAGTTACACATTGCGCTCCCCCAATTATAACAACACAAAGGATTTCAATGAAGAATAAATTATCCTCCAACTTCATCACATAACTAGAACTATACGTGCATGCTTCGGGAATCACGAACCTTAACATTAATATTCTTACTAATCCATAATCATTCACTAGTGCACCCACATATCTTAATGTTGCAAAACTATTGCAAGGAATCAAACATATCATATTCAGTGATCTACAGGTTTTATGTAGGATTTATGATTAACAATGTAAATGACCAATTCATATTGACTCTCCAAATAGGTGTCAGGACCAGTTTCCAAATAAAATAATTTATTCAAAATCAGCCATGAATGTCACGAGTGTAGAAAAATATTTCCCACTAAGACTCATCTTGATACAGAAAACCAGTAGTACTTAATATTAAACATAGTAGAGCGGGGGTCGCTCTACAAATTATTACAACATGTCCAAAGTATCACACAGATGGATTTGTTATAGTGCTCATGGGAGAACTCTACTTCTCGTAATAAAGAGGGCACGTCACATCATATTGTAGTGACATGACAAGTACTACTACGCGCCAAGCGTCAGAGTGAGGCTCGACGATTTATTCATGGTGGTGGAAGCGGTGGAATAATACATCAACGGACTCCAAGATCGCAAGACTGACTAGGACTCCTCTAGACATCGGACTCGCTATCGAACTCTTCATCCATGAGGTCTCCTTCATCCATCTCTGGCCACATCAACAAGCAAGTGAGTACTTTGAAAAGTACTCACAAACAGTTTGCACACAAGATGAGATGCATGCAACATTTATTAAATATGCATAGTTTAGGTCAAAATTTATCAGAATAGAGATGTTAAGAGAATTTAATTTAGTGGATAAGTCGGGTGGTAATCCTCCTGAAATACCCAAAAAAATGCGCTGATCAGGTGTCAGGATCGACGCCTCGAAAGGTTAACAAGTAAATAAATCACCAGTGTCGTGCCTCTAAGCGACACCTCATACAGGGCATCAAATTAATGAAAAGCCATAATCGGGCAGTTTAGCGACACCGTAGAAAAGGCATAAAATAAATAACAAGCCGCAGTCAGGCGTCTTAGTGACACCCCAAAAATGGCATAAAATAAATAACAAGCCGCATTCGGGCGTCTTAGCGACACCAAAGAACGGGCATGAAATAAATAACAAGACGCACTCGGGAGTCTTAGCCACACCCCAGGAAGGGCATACAATAAATAAGAAGCCGAACTCATGCGTCTTTGCGACACCACAGAAAGGGCATAAAATAAATAACAAGAAGCAGTCGGGCGTCTTAGAGACACCACGAAAATGGCATAAAATAAATAGCAAGCCGCAGTCGAACGTCTTAGGGACACCACAGAAAGGGCATAAAATAAAGTAAGGGATTATCCGGATGGTACAACCAACCTTCAGGATAATCTTAGAACCAAGTTATCAACAAGTAAGTTTTTCCACAACATCCTTAGATGTCCACAACATTATCATTAAACCACACTTGTGGTCCAGGGACCAACTCTAAGACCGACACTCGACCTGTCAAACAACCGTCCTTGACCATGGACACGGCTAATCGTATAGTTTTGACTCTGTAGAGGGTATACTCTTTACCCATAGCTCACGGGTTTCAATAGTCAATATGACTAATCCCGCGTACGATATCATAGAACTAGACGCTCAGAATCAGCACACACCCATTTTACCACCGCGAAGACCGGCTTCCCCCGGACTATGCTGCTAGGGAAAAACCATCAGACGGGGACGCTCCGACCTCGACTAGCATGGGATCAAACTTATACCACGTGCTACAAGAGAGTGCCCTCCCTCTCGGTCCCAGATCGGAAACACCCATGCCCCTTGACCAAATGACTGGATTTAGTCTAGGGTCATGGATACCTTCATCCTGGACCCTATACTTGGTGTGTAACTGATAGGAGGCCTACGAACGATTATACCGAATCCTCTTTCAGGAAACTATGGCAGCACAATAATAAAGCTAAGAAACTCACAAAACTCAATCTAGGTCGATAGTAGAGTTATCCACTTTGTTTCCATCACTGTCATGCACTCGTCGTGACCAGGCCACAACCTATCACGTTCCATGTGACTAGGTTATCCACGGACTCTCACAACCATAACTTGCCATAGTCATATATTAACTTGTTTATGAAAGATGCAATATGCTTGATTACTGCAATGGATGGATATTTAATTTGTTAGTGAGCAAACGACACATCAAAAGTTCAAACATGCTTGCCTGGTTCCACGTAGTCGGGATCGATCTCGGTGAAGTTAACGTCGGCGTTTCCTTCGTCAAAATCTATGTCATACAATATATGACATCATAAGAGCTAAGGCCTAGCTACTGCCTCCAAACAATTTTTAAATAACTATGAAAATAAACTAGACCCTGAGAGAAAGATTTTGCAAAAAGAATGAATTAAAAAGTTTTTATGGATTCGAAGTTATAAGCAAAACAAAACCAGGGACTATTCTATAATAAAACAAAATTCAACAAGGGGCTAGCGTGAGAAAACTCAAAGAGCCCGAAGAGGAACGCGTCAACCCACAGCGAAGATGGCTTCTAGAGAAAGCGCCTTCGAAGAAAACGTTTCAAAAATAACAGAACTCTAACTCGGGGTCCCACTCTGTCAGGTTCAAATCTCACCGACGCCAGAGCCGTGCGGTGGTCGCCAGCGGTGATAGACAAAGGGGCAGATCAAACCAAGGGCATCAACGCACTAACCGAGGCTCCACGCGTCGATGGTGGTTGGATTGGGTCGAAGGGAAAGCTCTACGTCGATGACGGCCTTGCTCCGGCGGACGACGGCGTCGGGCACCACCTGACCTCATCGAGGAGATGGCCTTCGACCAAATTGGAGGATGGCTTACGAGGAGGGGCTCACTAGGAGGCTATTAAAAGGCTTTGGGGCACACATCTCCGTTTACCTTCCTCGAATTCCGTCGAGACCAGGGGCAGATCAAAGTGGCCGGAGTCGGAGAAGAAGGCCTCCCCGAGGCCTTTCTATGGCTTGGGCAAGGCTCCGGAGTGAAGAGGGAAGGAGGTGGAGTGGTTGAGGGGTTCGACGACAAGGGAGGGGCTCTATTTATAGAGGCCCGAGAGGGGAGCCGCGAAGCTTCACTCCGGTGATCAATACCAGTGATCAGGGGTTAATCAGAGGGTTAGGGGTCGGGTTAGTATCTACGTCTCTGAGGGTTTCCATTTTTGGTCAAAGCTCGGTCAACCATCGGCACAAAACGTGGCTCGACGGTGCGGACCTCCCCGTGCACGGCGGCACCTAGAATCGTTCTCTCTACCGTTCGGGACGTGGCGATGGTAAACACAGCGCGCATTGGAGGCCAGGGACACGTGAAGCTCTCTGGGAAATGAGCGGTGCCGAAACGGCGAGGAGCTACATCATGGGGACGCTGGTGGCCGCGACAACCGCTATTGGTGTTGGTGTCGGAGCTGGTGGCTCAGGCCACCTCACCCCGACGCCAACTAACGTCCAAGAGACCGTGCAGCGGGTGGATAGGCTCGGGGCACAGTGGCGAGCTTCTCCTGTCGACACTACTCAGATTGACGTTGTGGCAGGGTCTGAATCAACGAAGCACAAAAACTCTGAATATTTGACTGAAACAGTTTCACAAATAGATGGCTATAGTGCGGACGAGGTGCTTGTTCAAATGAAACTGGCACGTGGAGAAACTATTTGGAGGTGAAAATATATGAGATGGCCACTCATTGAGTGCAGAGACCATGTGCAAATATTTAGAATTTTTGAAAATTGTTAGATGAAGTTTTTAATAAAAATAGAATATTTTGGTAAAACTTGAGTCAAATCTAATTTGAAATTTTCAAACTAGTGAACCCAAGGTTTTTGGTGAAATGGGTTAAAGATACTAAGGCCTTCTAAGGATAGGAGTTTGGGTCTCAAGTACCTAAGGAATGTATGAGTTCCTTTGAAAATTTGCTAGGGTCAAAACTGATTACAGAAAATACTTTTGTGTGAAATAAAATATGAAAGGTTGTTAAACCCTTCTAAAACTTTGAGAAATCAATTAAAATGAGAGCCTAGATGCTAGAGAAGTGACAAAGGATAGAAATTAAAAAGGATGGAGGGAGAATAAATATAGAAGAAGCTTGACAAGGAACCTATAGAAATTTATTCCCAAGGGTTTGGTAAAGAATAAATAAAAGTTTCAAACCAAATCATTTCGAAAAAGGCAAAAAAAATCCTTTTCAAACCAGACATGTTGGGAAAGAAAGCTCAAATATTTACTTAAAAATATTTTCAAAGAACTTCAAGAGTTTTCATGAAAGCCAAATTGTTAAATCCATTTTAAAACAACACAAAATTCAAAGAAATCCAAATTAAAAATTGTGGGTATTACAACACCTACCCCCATAAGAAAAATCTCTTCCTCGAGATTTGAGCCAGTCCTCAAGAAGTTGTGGTTGTTCTTTGTGCAGGCAATCTTCTCTTTCCCAAGTGGCCTCATCCTCTGAATGGTTGCTCCATTGTACCGTGAACAGTTTGCTGACCTTCGGTCGTGTACTCCTTTCTCCTTCCTCTAATATACTTATGGGGTGTTCCTGGTAAGAGAGGCTTGGTTGCACTTCTATACTTTCATGGGGTACTTGTTGATCTGGGTTCCTCACAAACTTCCTTAGTTGAGAAATATGGAACACGTTGTGCACATGTGACAGTTCCGCACGTAGGTCAAGCTGATAGGCAACCTGGCCCCTTTGAGTGATTATGCGGAATGGTCCGATGAAGCGGGCGCAATCTTGCCCTTGCCCGTGAACATTTGTAACCCTCTCATTGGTGAAACCTTGAGATACACATAATCATTTGGATCGAAGCCGACGTCACGGTGCTTTTGATCGTAATAGCTCTTCTGGCGGCTTTGGGCTATCTTGAGTCTGTCTCTAATGAGTTTTACCTTGTCCTCGGCCTCTTGAAGCATTTGTGGGTTTAAGGTTTAGGGTAATGTTCTCAATAAATTCCTGTAAAATTCTAGAATAACACATATGATATATGTGATGATCTTGTCAAGTTTCATATCAATCCAAGTTGATTTGATTCACTTAATTATTCTAAGATCCTATCTGTCCAGATCCAAATTTGAGCAACTCTAAATTGCCAAGTGTCTCCAATTGTGCTCAAATTTGGCGGACATGTTCTGATACTCCAATAATGCATTCACACCAAGTGGTGCATCAAGGAGAATAGAAGAACTTGTCCCAAACCCCTCGAAACCTTCTTTGTTGATTTCTAACTTTGAAAACTTTACATTATAAAGTTTCTCCAATTGATCCCAAACTTTTTGGGCATGCTTTAATAATCAAATAATTCCCCCACACCCAGTTGTGGATTTGCGGGAGTTGATTTGCATGGTTTCATAAGCAGAAAGACATTTCTGCCCATTTCATGGGTTTTACAAGTCTACATTGGAAACTTTCTCCACCAAATCCCAAATTTTGTGACCAAGCTTATTTCATCTATTATGTAATCATGTTAACTTTCATTGCAATTGGAATCCATCTGGTAGCCCTGCCATCCATCAAACACTTTCTGTGCATCTACCAAAGTTGCTACTTTGTCCCTTCCACTAATCGCCTTGAGCTCAAATGTTTACCAAAACTCTCTCTAGTCCCTGCTTACCTCCAATGACCTTGCCATGGCCACTGGTCAATTATTGGAGGGTGACTCCATCTACCTACCTCTCATTTTTTACCTTGGCAACACTAGTTTTACCCTTCTTGCTATACTTCTGCTCATGCCAATGCCCCCACCTCTTTCTAGAGAGCCTATAACATCCTAATGCAACATTCCAAACCAATATATGGCATGCTCATGTGGGAAATATGTGCAACCCATCAGATACTTGATTTCTGGCACAAATGTAGACTTGAACTACAACTGCTAGCTAATCTCATTCCCCTGAGCTGAAACATGAAAGTCTTGTAGTCCTTCCATAAATAAAACTGCTAGACAAGGTCTCATATCAATTTCCTCTCAGTGTAAACACTTTTTTCTAGCCCTAAGATTGCTGCTGCAAACTAAACTACAGTCAAAACCAATACAAATCGGCTCCATTCGAGGCCAAACTCCACCATCAGCTTCGTGCATGCATGCCCTGGGTTAAAGACACCTTTGACTGGTCGTAAGGCCACTTTAGGCGTTAATGGTCGTGGTAACCACACCACTGGCATGCTGAAACGGTGCTCTACACCTTGGCCTCTTGCTGCAGGTCGGGTCCAGTGAGGGTAGTGTGTCCCAGAGCGCCACAGGGACTCCCTTGACCGGCAACGTCACTCCCCGATGCTAGGGTGTAGCCAAAGGCGCCAAGAATGCGCGTGGCCACCGTGTCTAGAGCATTCCAAAGTTCCCCAGGTCCCCCTCGTCGGTTCCTCTCCTTTTGTCTCTCCCCGCATGACCTGAGCCTGAAGACAACCTCCCATCTCTTCCTTGAACCTCCGAGACCTGCCCAAGGCAGCCACTAAGCCCTCTCTTCTCCTCCACGGCCGAAACCCCTCCGTCGGGCTCCTCTCCGGTTCGGCCACTCCGGTCTCTCTCCACCCCGTGAGCCTCACCAGATCTTCCCAGACATCACCGCAAGTCCACGCCGCACCCCCTTCCTCTTGCTATGGTCGGGGCACCACCCACGCGGTTGTCGTCGTTGACCTCCACCGCAGCCAGGGGCCGTCGCTCTCCGTCGCCTTCCAGCAGGGGAAAGCAGCCCAAGTCGTTGCGGATCCCTTACCCGAGCTCGTAGGTGGCCGCGGCGCCACCAGCCATTGCCAGAGCCACCGGGGCAGGCGCCGACTAGGGCCCTGCCTCACTCTCCCCAGCTCCACTCTCGTGGGGTGGGAGGTAGGGGATGACCCGATGGCCAGGCCTGCGTGTAAGTGAGCCAACGGCCGGGGCCACCTATTTAAGTCGATGCGGCTTCCGCAAGGTGCACCTCCCCGCACTGGAAGCGTACTCTTGGGAGTACGCCTTCAGCGTGGCCAACCTGCTGAGTGCTACCCCGATCCGTTGGGCCGGCCCACTCCCTCCCCAGCGCTAGTGGGCGCAGGATAGCCCTCCGATATAGCCCTTTGTCCATTTTGTTTTTTAGGAACTTCACTAATCCATAATGAATCCATTTGGACTCCAAATCTGATGATCGAAATTTCTACAGGTTCCTAAATTCAAGGTCTATCCAGATATGTGAATTGCACACTTTTCCAAAAGACTTTTGTGTGGGTTTAATATTCAAATGCCCATATGAATATTTTAAACACAACCTTACAAAAATACTAGAGGATTCAAATCAATTCCAAATGGAGTGATTCCAGTTTCCAGAGTATTATAGTATCATGCACCATTTTCGAAGAATTAGTCAACATTTTTAACTCGCATGTTTATGTTGAATTAAATAAATAGATCCTTTTTCTATTTATCCAATGTTAAAAAATCCCAAGAATATTCATATCCCCTCCAAATCCAGTGAAACAACTTCCTAAGTGTATCTAAAATCTACTCTGTTAAATGAGTGCCTCTACTCATTTTGAGCAAAAAAATTGTGTAAGCTTCTTAAAGGATCACTGTCGGTGCGCCAAACAATGGGTCTTTAGCGCCCATGACTTGTGCACGGGAAGTAGTAGCCCGCGGCGGGCATTGCCAGGGACAACGAGATGCAGGGGCGAATCCCACAAGAACCCCTTAGGCTGACAGTAAGGCACCAACCCCGGCAGGCCCCTTTTGCCGGGGGAGGCTAGCAAAGAACCAGCAGAATCCACGACAGGGGGTAGCATAGCCCCCGGCAAGACGACTTCAAAGATAGGGGCACTTCTCAAAGTGCTGTGCCAAGACTACTATGGAGGCCCCCGAAGCTTCAAGACATAAGACTAGCACCAAGGCCCCGGCAAGCCCCTTCTCCACGAGGAAGGCAGCAAGACCCCGACAAGCTCCTTGCCGGGAGGGCTACCAACGCTCCAACGTACCTCAAGCCCGGCAGGGTCCCAAAGCACCGTTGTGCCAGCGCAACGGCCAGCTGCGCACTAGCCACTTGATATGTGTCGTTGCGATCGACGTGTGTCGAGCGGAACCTGGGGGCACAGTGCCGATGGGACGCCCCCTTGTCCCATGTCTGGGGTACCTGACGAAGCCATAAATGCGTTTGCTAAGACGCCAGAACCACTATAGTGCACTATGCGACTTGTGGGTGCACTATTTTACTGTGCGCCTCTTGAGAACCCTGTGTTGCCACTATAGGAAATCCCTTCAGCCTATAAAAGGAGGCCCTGGGCATGCACTTGGGGAGGTTAGCCAATTAGAGAATTGACGCTTAGGAACCGATCACCTTTACACCATTAACACGAAGCAGGAGAAGGGTTTTACGCCTCCGAGTGGCACGAACCTGGAAAAACGATCGTGGCCCGATCCTTAGGTCTCCTCTTCGCGCATCCGCCTCCCCCGCAGAACCGCAAGGAAACCTTAGGTTCCATAGGTGTTCGTGTTCCACGACATCTTTGGCACGCCAGGTAGGGGACACGAGAAGGTGCGGTGATCTGACCGGAGGATCAGGGCATCGGCTCCTTCACCATCACCATCGTGGCACCCACTCAAGGGAGTGCGGCCGTGGTGGCTTAGTGATTCGCGGTCGCTTTCGTAGCCTCCCGAACCAACGTCGGCTCGGGCGAAGACCAGGGGAGCATGGCCCCTGGGCCTCCACGCACTCCGACAGAAGCGCCTCCTCTAGGGCGTCGTGCTTCTGTCAAACGTATGCACCGGCAGCTCTAGTAGGACTCCCGACACTTTTTCCGGCGAGCGCACCCCTCCAGGGTGATGTGCCATTGTCGAGGAGGTTCCAGGGGGCTCCAGCAAGACCCCAGGCACTAGTTTCAGCGAGCTCGCCCGTGGGAGCGTCGACCACTATCGAGGGCGTAATGGAGAGCACCCCCCCTGAGACGGTACATCCTTGCCGGGACTTGTCGCTCCCATGGTGGTCCGGCGCGGCCGTGACCACCTGTGGGCCAGCATCATTCTTGCCGGCGACCCTTGAAGCTCAGATGCCGGGGGCTCCTGGCAACCTTCCCTTTGTGCACGCCTTGCCGGCAGGACATATGAACCTTCTTGCAAAGACGAGCACAACCTTGTGCACAACTTATGTGAAAAATTAAGTGTTTCACAGTTCTTACCAATGTTCCTATATGTTGGTATGCATAGATATGCATTGCGCTTACCTCCGGCAAGGATCGACAAACCAGTTTCCAAGACTTGCCATGAGGGGAACTTCGCGTAGCCGAGCATGCCCTTATTTTGCTTCAGGCCCGCCTAGCAACCTAAGCGGCAACGTTCGGAGCGCCGAGGAAACCTTGCCGGTAGCGACACCTCCAATAGGCTGGTAAGGACCTTGCAACGACTAAGATGCGGTCCTTTCCGATCTGGGGATCGATGCCCCGAATTGGAAAGGAGCGCATCTAAGCTCCTCGCAAACAAGGTATCTCAGCACATACATAATAATAATATATAGACAGTCAGGGGTTCAATTGCCTTCTCATAATATATCAGAGTACATCACACATACAATCAAAGTAGTTCCGCTACGGACTACAAAACAAGGGAAATGGCTATGCTACCCTGCCTGCTGGCCCACGATCACGACCACGCCTCAATCTTCTGGATAGTTCACATACAGGCGGTCGGTCTCCTTGTCGTACTGCCACGCCAGCTGCGTGCCGTCGGGATCACCTGTCTCTGGGGTACCTGAACCTGTTTCTGTTGTGAAGGAATCTGTGAGCCACGGGGACTCAGCAATCTATGACCTCGGTTCCAGAACTAGTCAAGTTATTAGGTTGGATAGGTGGAGTGTTTAAGGTTGCAGCATCCTAAGCTTGATATGGTGGCTAACTTACGTAGAACATTTATGAAGGTGGTCTATACTAGCGGTCGATGATACTTGATCACTAAGTGATCCTGAACACCTACCTACGTCAATCATAACCCCACCGTGTTCCCGATCGAAGAGAGATCTTCGAGGGGACAGTCACGGTTACGCACCCAGTTGGCAATTTTATTAGCTTTTGTTTAAGTTATCTAATACCGGATGTTAACAAAATATTCCAAGTTGCCACATAACCGCGGGCACGTCTTTCCGAAAGATTAAACCCTGCAGGGGTGCTCCAACTAGTCCATCACAAACGTACACAGGCCGCAAAGTAATCCTCTATCACGAATCTCGTGATCTCGTCGGAATCCATAGAGGAAAACCTCAACTCTGGGGAGAACCAAAGCTTCACTGGGATTCCTATACGCAAGATATATCTCTAAGGTAAGACAAGACTAGCAGGACCTCCCGACGTGTCGACGACCTTGATAAGAGCCGCGTATCTCAGTCTCAAGACACGACGGATGAGCTGCACGCACGATGGCCTTATAGAAATCACTCAAGTTGCCCTGAGTTGGCCCCGAGCAGTGCCCAGTTTGGACCAACATTCATGAGGAGCACTGGCCCGGGTTGTTGATTAAATTCCTCGGGGTAGCTATTCCCTATGCAGATTATTATTAAGTGATTAGCAAATTAACACCAATGTTGGGTCATGCTGGACAAATCTTAACACTACGCGATTTATCGAGGGGGTCCCCATAATAACCCCGAACGTGTTAGGAGCGAGCAATATGGAATCAAACACCGGTAGCCGGTACTATGGTGGCAATAACGGAACAAAGCACCCAGTAAAAGGCTAGGCCTTCCGTCATTTACCAAGTATATAGGTGCATTAATTAAATAACAGAATTTAAGATAATGATATCAAGCTCATGTTATCACATGAGTCAAAGCACCTGCATCTAGCAACGCTAACATTAGTAGCTGAGCAAAGCCTACTTAGCCATTCAAGTTTGCTAGGAAGGGATCAGTGTTTGGGTTCATGGCATATCAAGAGGAAAATATTTCAGTGGTAGGCAGCGAGCATAAGACAAAGGAAACGTAATCTAGCATAACATGTCTAGAGATGGAATCAAGGTGATATCATCTTGCCTGTGATATCCTCATCTTGGAATGTTTCTTGATCGTCCTACACGTACTCTCCTGACTCCACGTATTCGTTCTCCGATCCCGGTGCTACCCAGCATAAGAATAACATCCAATGAACAACAGCACCTCAAGATGCAACAATCACATGATGCATGAGATGAATATGAGCATGCATCACCATTTCTATCACTAGCACAAGCATCAGGAGTAAATACATGTTCCTGGGAAGAACTGCATGCTAACCTATTTTGAGATGCATGAGAATGACATGAGAAGATGCATCTCGTGAAAACGATGCAAAACCATATAAAGAACATTACAATCGGAGCTACGGATCAACGGGAATCAACGAAACAAGATATGAAGCCCTACGTAACAAAATCATCACCACACACTCAAATGGCACAAATCTGGTATTTCCAGGTTTCCAAGACATAAAACAAACCATCATGGATGGGGTGGAGCAAAGAAGAACACCATATCCTCAACTAAGCACCCACAAACATCAAAATGTCAAAACTACACAATCTGCCATAAACTGCATCATAGCACTTTGTGAGCTACATGCAAAGCACCTACAGCCACCCAAATAAGAGAAATAATATATGTGGCTGTAGCTATTAAAGAATAGAACAAGCACAATCAAGAATCACACAAAAAGGAATTAAACACATAAAGATACAAGGCTGTAAACTTGCCCAAAAACATCAGTTTTCAGGGACTTTGTGAAAATTCCTGATTCTCACTTTCTGTTTATGCTCTGAAGCTTTTTGACAGCAGGCAAAACAATATCCACAGGACTCCAAATGACATGTAATTTTACAGGGAGCTAGACAAACATAGGAGGTCCAACTTTCCAGTTGAAATTAAGGCTAGATCACAACACATTAACCTGCACAACCTCATCAACAGGAGAAGAAAATATAAACAGATTCTCAGACTTGGTGAAAATCTTAGATTTTTCACTAATCTGGAATTTCAGCATCATGCCTACTTTGAGTGGGCATAACTTGCACATATGGAATCCTAATCATGAGATGAAACCAACATGAGCGAGAGGGGGTCACCCTCTACTAGCACAACCAAGAAGCAATCCTTTGTGCTCAACAAATCACATGGAACCAAGCTCTAAACATAAAAGAAAATGAAATATGTCATGTCCAGAAAATGTTCCAATGGCAAAAGTGAGTTCACCAATGGGTTCCTTGGGAGATTCTACCCCAAAAACATATATAATATGTGGGCACTTACTTGGAACAAGTGACCACAAATTAAGAAGGAAGAAGCTACTCCAAATCATGCATAGTGAATAGTGCAACAATTCATGTGACTATCACTAGAACAACTACTACAAAGATATGCTCATGTGCAAAAAGACAATAGTGACATGAGGGTTTTGACCCCATGTATGTGTCATAGCACATCACACCAAGCTCATCTACCAAACTACCCACACACACAACACCATGCCCTCTCACATATTGTCATGTGAAGGTACATAGTTTGCAAAGGTGGGAAAGATCCACACACAACACCATATCAACTTGCACATGGCTATCAAGGCACCCCATGCCTTGTCATGTGTGTGACTCACACACACAAGCACTCACAACTTGCACACACACAAGGTATGTGGGAGGGGATCCACACTCACACAAGCACATTGCTTGCACAAGCTAGTGCAAGAGCTCACCACCCATGGTATACATGAGAAACACACTCACATACATGCTACTAGCCTAGTGCTACACACACAACTAAACACACCCACACATACATGGCATCTAGGTCACAAAACACATTTGCAAACCACCTACACATAAATTTCTACCAAGTTATAGCTACACATGCACTCTACACTTGCTAGCATCATACACTAGGGACAACATGTTGATGTGAGAGAAATAAAATACCCACATGAGAATAAGAATTTGCAGCAACTCTACCAGCAATACATAGCAAAACAACTCTGAATTGCATCGAAAAATAAAAAGGACAGGGGAGGGATTCGAACCCACACCCCCTATATCACCACACAGGACCAACACCACTCTGCTACTAGGCTCTTGCTCGGCAGGTAAGGGAGGCTTGCGGGGTAAGCTTTCCCTGGAGGCCACTGCTACTAAAAACAATAGATAAACAAAAGGGGCGCACGGGGTATCGAACCCACAACCTACAGCGCCAAAACCACCCTCGTTACCACCCTTCTATGAATCGTTGCTTGACATATAAGAGGAGGTAACCCTCTTGGGGTAACCCCCCTCTATTCCTGCACCAGATCGGCGGCGGACGGAACAGGGAACTGTGATTGGAGGTGATGTGCATCAAATCACGCTACGGGTGCTCGCGGGGTCTCATTCCCGTGCCTAACTCGGAGGAAGGAAGACCGACACGGCGGCTCCTCGACGCACGGCTACGCGGCGGTGACGGCGACAGGACGGCGGCGCTAGGTGACTAGGAAGCTATGCGCAAGGGGGAGAAGGTGAAGGAGGGACGAGCCACTCAGCCTGGAGCCTTGGGCTCGATCTGCTTGGTCCAAGGGGAACTGGGTGAAGCAGGGGAAGAAGCTCGTGTCGACGCAACTGCTCCGGCAACGGGACATGGAGCGAACGCCAGGAAGGAGATCCGGCCCCGCTAGCGCCAGGAATGGGATGGGGGGAGGTCCCCCATCCTTGCGGGAGCCTTGGGCTCGACGGAGACGCTCCGGTGATGAGGGGAGGGGCGGCGATCGACGACGGCCGCTCTGAACCACTGCTCTCTCTGAACCGAACTGATGCTTACCTTGCTGAGGAAAGGGGGAGAGAGATGGGGAATGGAGAGAGGTGGCGGCGCAGATGGGGAGAGAGAGAAACCCTAGGAGAGGGGAGAGGCGCGGACGTCAAGATATAAGGGTCCCCTCGACGGTTGTGCACACGGCAGCAACTCTCTCTCTCTCTCTCTTGGCTATTGACGGAAAGGAGCAGAGAGTGTGGACGCCGTCAGGAAGAAGGCGGTCATGCCGCTTGGGCTCTAGGTGGGTAGACAGCGTGGAGTGATGGGCCTCGGAAGGGAGAAGCTAGCCCATCTGGCGCGTGGGAAGAGAAAAGAATACTTGGGGAGGTTTTCCTATTTAAAGCCAACACCGGAAAACAACTAACTCCCAAAAAAATGTATGGCACCAAAAATAAAAATAAGTATACCCCTCGTCATCAGAAAGTATGACCTATTTGAATAAAATAGACAAGGGATTTTAGTGGCAAGCAAATATTTACGAAAACAATATTTATTCCACTGTTTTGTGAATATATAGCACGTCTCAAACAAAGTTTAAAACATCAAATACCTATCTCCACAATCACCACAAAATATTCTAAATCATGGGCATTTTTAAAGCAGGGAAGGATCAAGTAAATATTGGGCTTGAGAAGAAAGAGAGGGAGAGGGTTTTGAAGCCTATGCAAACCACATAGTTCCTACTAGCAATTGCACCACTCCATCACGCACATGCACTATCCACACATGACATATTCATCACACCACAAACACACATGTATTCACAAAGGCACAAACACAAGACATGGGATGGATGGGATGCATGCATGCAAAGGGAAATCAAAACAAGGTGACACACATGAAATCATATGCATTGAGCTCTCATATCAATGTCAAGATGGTCCCACATGGAAGGTTACAAAAAGGGAAAGCTTTACACTTGGGGTACTACAGACCTGTTCCTCAAAACACTCATGGCAGGGTTAGCTGCACCGGCAAAGGTTCTCGGTGAAGCATCTATTATCCCTGGAAGTTTTCAACCTTTTGGGTACTTGGAACCTGCACGCAGAAGTGGCCTTGTCGTGATACCTTGCCAAAGGCTACGTCCCCGAGGAGCAGCCCCGGACCCGTTCCTTCAAGCGCTCGGCGCGCGGTTGTACACACCGGCAAGGTCGGTCATGCCAAGGTGGCTTGCCTGCAGCAACCCCTCGACAGATTACAGAGGACCCGTCCTCTAAGAGTTCTTTGTAGGGGTCCTTTGCACCGGCAGCCGCCTAGTATAGCCTAGGGCTTTTCTTTTACCATATAAGGAGAAGCGAACAGGGAAAACAACTTACATTTTCATTAATGATAATATGATATATTACATAGATGGTCATCACTACCCTAACCTAAGATGCTATTGTCTTTGACGGGGAATGGTGGCAACAAGAAGAGAAAGAGCGGGGGGACCCTCAGTAGGCTCAGCCGGGTCTCTCCATACCAGGTGCAGAGGACAGGACAACCGGAAGGGATGAAGAAGTAGGGGCCTGCGAGCGCGCCTCCTCGTGGAAGATGAGCCACCGTCGGAGCTCCCGGCAACCCAACCCTGCCGGGAAGGGGGGAGGCGTGAGCTGACCGTGATGGTGCAGCGGACAGTCAGTTAGAGCTCGGGGCATCGTACTCCGACTTGATGCCCAAGATCCTGACCCGTCGCTACCGCCGTCACCATCACTGTCCTCCTCGTCACTGTCGCTCGAGGAGGAGCATTCGACACCGCTGGAACTCACTTCTCAGCAGCCAAGACGCGCACCTGAGTGCCCATAAAACTTGACGGAGAGCATGTCGGCCTCCACCATATTGAAGTGGAGGACATGCCCTTCTTTGAGACTGTGGTCGTAGGCGAAGGCTTTCTAGACGCGCCCAAGGAGCATGGTGTGGCGCTTCGGGTACTCAAAGTTCGCCCACAGCCACAATACGGGAGGCTTGTCAACCTCCATTGCCCTGGCAAAGGGGCAAGGAAGGTGCAGATGGCCTCGGGGAGGACCGTGCAACTCTTTGATGAATTCCAATGATGTCCCTTCTGCATGTCCCTCCCCTAACGAAGAAGTTAGCCCCGGGGGAAAAGGTGCTGGAGCAGTGCCCTGTATCCCCTATCCAGGACCGCCGCGGTGACAACGGCCCCTCTCCCCTCCTCCACCACTGGAGCTCAGGCCGCCTTCCGCATCCACGGCTGAAGCGGTGTCATGATCCGAGAAAGACCCCCTGGCTGTTGAGGCAGAGAGCGGGGGCCGCCCTCTTCCTCTGGTGATTGTCGTGGGCCAGAACCACTCAAGACAAAGATGAAGAATGGGTGTTGGATGCAGATGTTCTTGGAAGAAGGATGAGCGTCACCTCTTGCAATCCCCTAGTTTTAT
This sequence comes from Hordeum vulgare subsp. vulgare, assembly GCF_904849725.1. Lineage (NCBI taxonomy): Eukaryota > Viridiplantae > Streptophyta > Magnoliopsida > Poales > Poaceae > Hordeum > Hordeum vulgare. The sequence continues at coordinate 297,562,830 of NC_058519.1, forward strand.
AGGGAGGAATGCGGAGGCTGGCTATTCCCAACTTCCAAGAGCCACCTTCCCACTTCCACCAATCCGCTCACCCACGATCTTGGGCGAGCAGGCGGCCGCCGCGCTCCTCCAATCAAAGGTGTGGCGTTCATCAGGGCTTAAAGTCCAGGGTGCCACATGTGTGGCCACAGCTATGCATGTAACACGCGTGGCAGAAACGGCCAATCGTGGTAGGCCCGCCTCCCATGCGGGTTACTCGGCCACCCCGCACACAACTCGCATGACGCGCATTAAAGAGCGCGCAACGAAAAAATTGGCGGGTGAAGCTGAATCCCAACAAGGCCTCGAGTCTCGACCGCGTGTGCCCGTGCACTATTTGGGCCTAGCCTAGCAAAGCCTCGCGCGCGTGTATGCCCTAGTCCCGGGGGCTGTCGGTGCGCTAAAGAATGGGTGTTTAGCACCCATGACTTGTGAACGTGCAGTAGTAGCCCTCGGCGGGCCTTGCCAGGGACAATGCGAGGCAGGGCGAAGCCCACAAGAACCCCTTAGGCTGACAGCAAGGCACCAACCTCGGCAAGCCCCTTTTGCCTGGGGAGGCTAACAAATAACTAGAAGAATTCAAAGCAGGGGGTAGTAGAGGCCTCGGCAAGACGACGTCAAATACAAGGGAACTTTTCAAAGTGCCGCGCCAAGACTACTATGGAGGCCCCCGAACCCTCAGGACCGAAGACTAGGAGGAAGGCCCTGGCAAGCCCCTTCGTTTGGAGGAAGGCAGCAAGACCCCAACAAGCTCCTTGCCAAGAGGTCTGCCAACGCTCCAACGAACCTCAAGCCCATCAGGGTCCCAGAGCACCGTTGTGCCAGTGCAACGGCCAGCTGCCCCCTAGCCACTTGCTACGTGTCGTTCTGATCGACGTGTGTCGAGCGGAACCTGGGGGCATAGTGCTGATGAGACGCCCCCTTGTCCCATCTCTAGGGCACTTGACGAAGTCATAAATGTGTCTGCTAAGACGCAAAACTATTGTAGCGCACTATGCGACTTGTGGGTTCACTGTTTCACTGTGCACCTCATGAGAACCCTTTGCTGCTAGTGTAGGAAACCCCTTCAGCCTATAAAAGGAGGCCCTGGGCACGCACTTGGGGAGGTTTGCCAGTCATAGAATTGACGCTTATTAGTTGATCACCTTTCCACCATTAACACAAAGGAGGAGTAGGGTTTTACGCCTCCGAGCGACCCGAACCAGGAAAAAATGATTGTGCCCCAATCCTTAAGTTTGCTTTCCGCGCATCCGCCTCCCCCGCAGAACCGCAAGTAACATTTAGGTTCCATAGGTGTTGGTGTTCCACGATAATCACCTATTCCTCCTTTCATCCATTCAAAAATCACTGATGTTCCAAATCTCCTAGAGCAAGCTTCAGGTATTTTTGTTATGACCAGAGAGGTCCAAGAAAAATAAAACTCCCATTTATATAACACTTTTGTTTCTGCTTGCTGTGTGGCTTATTGTTATTGTTTCCACCGATAGTTGAAGGAGTACTCGGAATTGGAACGGAACACCTCGAAGACCCCGAGGACTTATGTGAGCAAAGACAAGCAACCCTTTCACCATGTGTGACAAAACATTTATATGCATGCCATGTTGAATACTTTACTCCAATGCATATGAGCATGAATTAATCGATACACCCCCATATGGTGATACTGATGGCTCCTCTGGAGCACTTGCACTAAGCATGACCTTACCATCTATGAGGGTCACGCCGATAAAAGTTGACAAGTAGTAGTAGTGATACGCATAGGATGAGCATATGCATGATTATGGTAAAACAAAGATGAAATCAATGGTTTTTCAAAAACACCGTCGGGGGCCACTAATACCCGAGGGTGATGGTGTTGAGCTGGATGACCACTTGAGAAAGAAGTGGTGTACCGGAAAGGTTTTGTGTGAGTGGTTTCGGAAATGGCATTAGATTTAGGATGTGTCGACCGTCCCAACCTTACATGTGCGACCACGATACCCCTTTATGGACGTGGCTTTGTTGATTACTTTGGTCGGTGCTAACGACGAGCCTGCATTACTAGTGGCGGGAGTCATATGGTCACTCTCATGATGAGGTCGTACCAGGTAGATCGGCTATGCCGTTTTTACGTGTTTCGGGCACACTGTTGGTCCCTGCATGGATGATACGATCCAGAGTTGGTTCTCGTAAGACGTACATCATGTGGGTTGGGTACCAATCGAGTGGACTCTTTGTATAGTGTCGTGAGGGGAAAGGCAATGATCGGGTACTTACCTCGGGTATGTTATATATCACGAGTCGTGGAAGACATGAAAGCTTCTCGGATCTCGTGGGTAGAGCGTAGAACCTCTACAGAGTGTAAAACTATTCGAATAGCCATGTCCACGGTCAAGGACAGTTGGGTATACATGCTTAAACTACGTCGAGTTGTTTCCGCATAAACCAAGTGTGTGTTTGTGTGTATGGTTGAGAAAAATGACATTGTCAAGTCCGGTGACTTGGCATATAGGATGAAGCTGAGGTGTTCAGTCCTCAGCAAATATATTGATATATGTAACCTATTCTTATGATTACCATCTACCTTATGATGCATGATTATACCTACACTTGACCATGTTACTTCAATTAATGAAAAACCTGCTTTCCGCAAGGGTTGTATTATTATGCTAGTTCATGTTCTTTTATTACCTTGTTCCACATCATGGGCTAATTGCGAGTACATTCAAAGTACTCGTTGGCTTGCCACTGGTTATTTCATTGAATAGGAAATGGTCAAGAGTAACTTCGTGACGTTCCTGCGAGCTAAGACGCTTCCCAGTCAGAATGCATGTAGGTTAAGGTTCATGGCACGGGTTCACGCTTTCGACCAGTGTCTCCTCTATTAGTCAAGTTTGGTGTGTTGGCCTTCAAGGCCCTATATATGTAAGACTTGACCGCAATGGTCATTTATTGTATAAAACGGTATGTATGGATGTAAGACTCTTGTTATTCAGTTTCTGCGTTATTGGTGAGCATTGATCTCTGGGATCACTGAGCACGTTCATTCGGCGATATCGACTCGTAAGTTGGGGTCCCCACACAAACCGAGAAACTGGATCATACTTTTTAAGGTGCTTCAGCTTTTTATTATTCACTCAACACATGAGTGTGAACCATGGACATAGCATAAAGGTGGAATTCAATATGGTGGTAGGTTTCAAAGGGGTAAAAGTGAAGAATAAATTATCGCATCAACTCGGTGTATCAACATCCAAGGGAGATGCCCATCAATAGGTATCAATACGAGTAGTAGGGATTCGCATGCAATGGATGCACTAGATATATAAGTGTATGAAAGCTCAATTGAAGCTAGGTGGGTGTGCATCCAACTTGCTTTCTCATGAAGACCTCGGGCATTTGACTAAGCTCATCATTGGATTATACAAGCCAAGTTCTATAATGAAAAATTCCCACTAGCATATGAAGTGACAAAACAAGAGACTCTCTAATGAAGAACATGGTGCAACTTTGAGGCACAACTATGGTAAAGGATAGTAGAAAAGTCCCTTCTCTCTTTTTCTCTCATTTATTTATTTGTTTTTTATATTTTTTCATGGTGGACTCTTTTTTTGTCTCCCCCATTTCTCTTCTTTTGGTCGGCTTGTTTGGCCTCCCTCATTTTTCATTTTTCGTCTCGAGTCTCATCCCGACATGTAGGGGAATCATAGTTTCCATCATCCTTTCCTCACTAGGAAAATGATATAATAATGATGATCATCACACTTTTAATTACTTACAACTTGATATGGAAACCTATGAAACAATAAATGCCTTTGGCAGTGTACCAGGATGTGGAATGATCTAGTGTAACAAAAGATATAAAAAACGGACAAGCCATGGAAATATCATTCTAGTTATCAGCCAATCATTCAAAGCAATATGATAATGAATGCTCAAGTCATGTATATGATGATGATGGAAGTTGCATGGCAAGATATCTAAAAATGGCTATGGAAATGCCATGATAGGTAGGTATGGTGGTTGTTTTGAGGAAGATATAATGAGGATTATGTACAACAGAGCATATTATGTCACGGGGTTTGGATGCATGAGCGAAAGTTGCCTCAATGCTTGAGGTGAGAATGAGCAATGCACGGTACCAAAGAGGCTAGCGAATATGTGGAGGTGAGAATGCGTATATCCATGGATTCACATTAGTCATAAGGAACTCACATACTTATTGCAAGATTTTATTAGCTCACTCGAAACAAAGCACTACTCGCATGCTCCTAGGGAGGAGGTTGGTAGGAATTCACCATTGCACGCCCTAGTTATAATAGCACAAATGATTTCAATCAATAACAAATTATGCTCCAACTTCATCACATTACTCGAGACTATACATGCATGCTTCGGGAATCACAAACCTTAACATCAATATTGTTACTAATCCAAAATCATCCACTAGTGCACCCACATATTACTATCTTAATGTCGCAAAACTATTATAGGGACTCAAACATATCATATTCAGCGATCTACAGGTTTTATGTAGGATTTTATGACTAATAATGTAAATGACCAATTCCTATTGAGTCTCTAAATAGGTATAAGTGAATCATACGAGTTTAATTATTTCTGCAAAATACCACATTGTAATGCATATAAGTGCAGAAAAAGAGCATTCTACAGATAATGGTTTTCTATATGTAGACAAACAGGCATCCAACTTCAAATGATATAAGTGAAGTACATGAAACATTCCATAAATCCATACTGAAAAGATATAAGTGAAGTGCAAAGAGCATTCTATAAATCCATACTCAAAATATATATCTGAAGTGCAAAGAGAATTCTATAAATCAACCATGGACTTTACCATACCATCATGGGGCATATCTCAAAGCAAAAATAAAAGGCATGGTACGCTACAAGAATTTACACATATCATGTGAACAAAACAAAAATTGAAACATACCCATAGTTGTTGAATAAGAAATATGGGATGCCTTCCCGGGCATGCCCAAGTTTATACACTTGAGTCTCCTTGAATATTCAGTTGGAGTGCCTTGGGCATTCCCAAGCTTGAACTCGTGTTTGTCTTTAATCTTCACATATTAATACCTCCTCGATCTTCGAACACTTCATCCACACAAAACTTTCGTTGGAGAAGTTAGTTCATATAACACCAAATATCATCATGTCCTGCCATAACTTTATTGTATAATTATGATCCAACATTACCTATTGTATGATATCACAGTTCTATGCATCCCAAGTCAATGGGGCTCAACAAGAATTCAAACATAAGCACACAAAGCAACTATAACAACAATTTGTGAAAAACATGAAAGTAGAAAAATGCAGAGGAAATGTACACTTATTTAACTAAGAAAATTCTAACAATTAGGATGTATTAAACAATTTTTATAATAGTACTATGTACAAATTTCATATTTTTTGACGTTCCACTAAAAAAGGAAAAATCAAACACTACATCCAAAGTTTCTGTTTTTACACAACGCAAATCAAACAAGCAATTTAAACATCCTAAAGGTAAATATTGGCACATTATTTTTATAATACAATGGATTTGCACAAGGGGATACTTATTTTTGCTGAAAATTTTCTATAATCAAGATTCACAAAGTTTCCATGGGCATGAACAAGGTTCAAGGCTAGCCCCCACTTCAACGGTGCTCGTCCTTCTCACTTTCACTTTTTTTTTTGAAAATTTTTTTGGTTCACCACTTTATTTTTTTTTAAAATTATATGCATAGCACACAACAAAAATAAATGACTCACTGCAACTTCCAGGTTGTCTCCCTGGTTTCTTTAAAGCAATTAAGCCAGGCATATAATGCTCAAGTAATTGATCCACCCGGCAGAGTGATATATATCATGTATGAAAGACAATTTTAATTAACAATGATTTTTATTTTAGTATATAGCACAGAGTGATATATATCATGTATCAACGAAGTCTAACTCTCTTCCTGGGCATTATCATGTCATAAAGAGAACAATTCCTTCACAAAAAGTAAAGGACAATACATGGCAGAAGTAGTTTCTTGCAATTTTATCGTATAAAAAACATAGATAGGTTAAGATTTGGTTCCTCTCTCATAATAATTACAAGTAGGAGAAGAAAACACATGCATATTATATTCATGAAAATCATCATGTGTAAATTTAAGACGCAACCCATCAACATAGTCCCTAATAAGTGCAAACTTCTCTAATATAATGTAGTTGGGAGAATTCAAAAAGATAATACGACTATCGTGTGTGGGTGCAATAGCAATAATTTCATGCTTAACATAAGGAACTATAGCAATTTCATCTCCATGAGCATAATTCATACTGGCATCATGGCCACAAGCATAGCAAGCATCAAGTTCATCAAAAAGGGATATTTCTAATGAATCCAAGGGATCATAGCAATCATCATAGCATTCATCCTTCGGTATGTGCAAAGCGAAATTAAACAATTTATGAGTTGAAGAGTTACTCTCATTAGAAGGTACGCACGAGTAGCTAATCCGCTCTTCCTCCTTTTGTTCGTCGCTCTCCTCCTCATATTTTCATCTAATGAGCTCATAGTTTTAGCAATTTTGTCTTCCATAGATTCTTGCAAAATATTAATCTCTTCCAAGGCATCACACATTCTTTCAATGAGTTCTTTAATATAAACATTAGAAGCACCGTTTTTGTAGCAATATTTAAGTACGACAAAATTTTAAGATTTGTAAAGAGTAGCATCATACTTTTCAATCAAAGTAGCAATTTCATAAGAACCCTTAAAGGCAACAAATTCTTCAATTTGTTCAACATCATAAAAATAATATACCTCCTTGGCATAACACGATAGAATTTCATTATCATTAAACACACATTGGCATAAGAACAACAAGTAAAATAACGCATTTCGCTTAAAGTCCAAGCTTAGCAACACAAAGTATTAATTTTATGCCACAAGAGTTTCCCTTTTTGAAATAGGCGGTGTCGCACATAATAAGAATGCTCATTTAATGATTTCCCCTCAACTAAGCTAGTTGGGCTTTTAGCACGAGTACAAAGGGATCAAAGATGATCCAAGTAATAAGCTTCAATAGTACGATACATTTTGGGTGGTTCCTTAACCACCGGGTTAGCAAGTTGATCTAGTTTTTGGTATTTTACGTTTCCTACCCATAACTAAAGATAGAAATCAACTTAGAACAAAAAATAAAAATAACTTAGTGATAAAGCAAGAAAGTGCACACGAGAATATCAATCGCCATGCTATTGCTCCCCGGCAACGACGCTAGGAAAAGATCTGGATAACCCACAAGTGTAGGTGATCGTTTGTAGCCCTTTTTAGTAACTAAGAGTGTCAAACCCAACGAGGAGCTAAAGTTAGAATTAATATTCTCTCAAGTTCTATCGATCAACGACACAACTCTACGCACACTAACACTTACTTTACCTAGAACAAGTATGAAACTACTTTGCGGGAAGGATACTAAAAGTACTTATTATGTGTAATAGATAGGTTTGAAAAATAATAAAGAACACAAAAATAAAATCTAAGTACTATTTTTGACAAATATTAATTTAATTAGTTGTTTATTAGAAAGCTTTTTCTGTAACGCAAGAGAAAGATTGTCCATAGGAAATTGAATATAACATGATAGATACTTATCATATGCAAGGAGGGAGAGGCATCCACTAACACACTTTACATACTTGGATCATATGCACTTATGATTGGATCTCTAGCAAGCATCCGCAACTACTAAAGATCATTAAGGTAAAACAAAACCATAGCATTAAACATCAAGTCCTCTTTACTCCCATACAGAAACAATCCCCTTACTTTGGTGTAAGCTTCTATCACTCCAGCCAGCAACTATAAGCGAATTATGAACATATTGCAAACCCTCCAGTGGGATTCCCTCACGTGTCCACCCCACGGAGGTCACCTTAGGACATCACCATATCAACATACAACTGATATCAGTAACATCTTACCAAAATTAACCCATATGACAAAGTAGATCTACTCAAACATCATTGGATAGCCACACATCACTAGATAATAATATATAGCATTAAGAGGGTTTACACCGCTGCATAGAGGGGGAGAGAGTTGGCCGCAAATTTGATGGTGTAGATTTCTTTCACTATGTTTGCCCCAACGGCGCTCCACCGCCATCAAGAGAGAGCTGGAGAGATCCCCCTTCTTCTTCTTCTTCTTGTGCTTCCTTTGACTCCTCCCTGGGTTTCCACTTTGGTCCATGGCTGCCATGGCTCCTCTCAAACCGAAAAAATTTAATAATATTTTTATAAAATAAAATATTGCATAGAACAAAAAATTTGAGCAATAAATTGCTTCATGACTCTTCTCTAACCCCTTTACAAAAACTTTTTCTTTCAAGTGGCATTTTAAGATCATTTAGTGCTTGAGCCCTTACTTGAGACCATTTTGAATTCTTTATTTTATTAGATGGGAATATTATCTTGGCCATGTCTATTTAAAATCTGAATTCCTGGATTTCCAATTAATCTTCGAAACACTCCTTTTTCCTTCATAAAGCTGCTTTCCCTAAATAAGTGTTTTTGAAAATTTATGATGGAACCTGAGTGCTTGCATCAAGACATTTCTTTTGTTCTCGCAAATTCATGGCATATTTTATGTGAATATTTTGCTAAGGTTTCTTTTATTCAAAATGACTTAAGGGCCTATTTTGCACTACAACCATTATATAACTTTTTCTGAAAATTCTATAAAAACTTCAAGATGATCTGTGATGTTCCTCAATCATATTTTTGCAAAAACCTAGCCAAGTATTTTGAAAAATTTAAGCATATTAACTACTTTTCTAATCTGGTCCAGATTTGAGTTTGTACTACAACCCCTAGAAATAATATTTCAAAAATTCCATAAAAATTTGGGGATGTCAAGTGATGCATGAGATTCACTTTTATGCAAAAACCCAACCTTGTGCTTTGGAAAAATTTAGCAAAACAATGATCTTTCTGTTCTCGTCCAGTTTGACTATTTGTACTACAACCATATTTTTTTACTTGCTCTATTTTCTTTGATATTTTGCATGCTTGTATGGAACCCTACCAAAACCTTAACTCCAGGAGTTGAGCCCCATCGGATGATTTTAAGTGCATGTGATATTAGCTTCAAGTTTCTATCCAGAATAGGTTTTCTCCAAGAGTTGCACTAACCAACTTCTTCTTTTCTCAAACCAACCCTACCACCATTGCTATCACCTACGAGAGTATGATATGGAGTTTTGGGGGTTACAGAGGAGATCATTTGGAGTCTCTGGCATTCCATCAAGCAGCAGTAGTGCATAGCTATATTTGGCATCAGTTTGAGTTTGCATTGGCAAACTCCTTCTCTAGCCGAACTAGCTTGTTCACGAACTTTTTCCCTTGCCTTAGCCTAACCCTAGTGAGTCCTAGCAGCTCTGGAGTCATTTGTGGGTGCCGAGCATTTCGTCAAACAGGTGTTGTGCATGCTCTAGGCAAGCCCAGAGCGCACATTTTGCACGCGCGCCCCTAGCCTTTTGGTCTGCTGTAGAGTCCCGTTTACCCCTCCCCCGATCGTTGGTAGCCGCACCTATGCTCGAGCAGTATAGCTGCAGCGCGACGGCCGTGGATTCTTCTCTACTACTAAAATGATCGGCGCCGCCCAAGCAACCTCAGCCAGCCAGCTGCCCTTAGATCACCTCCCCTGCATCCGGTGCTTGCTGCCCCACTGCCCTGCTGCCCTTGTTGAAGTGCTAGCCGTCACTGTTGGCCCATCCACCGTTTGAAGCTCTGTCTCCGACGAGCCTATCCGCAACAGCCCTGCAATCCGACATGAGCCGGCTATAAATGGAGTCCACGAGCCCTGTGAGCTCCGTAGTAGCCTCCCCTGACCAAGGAGCTCCCTCCCTGTGGCTCCAATTCGGCCCGAGCTGCTCTTTGTGCGCACCTCTGACCGCAGCGTCGCCGGCCGTCTTCGGCTAAATTCCGACAGCCCGAGCCCCGTCGTTCTCCTCTACCTCCCCTACTAGCCTCTTTGAAGCCCCAGGAACCCATTCCCGTTGCAAAGATCAGGCCATAGTCGTCGTAGGCCGAAGCCATCACCGTCGGAGCTCTCTGTCTCCGCAACGAGGAGAGGCTCATTGGAGGCCCTCGGCGCTGCCCTTTCCCTCCAGAGGATGGGGCTCTCCCTTTTGAACCTACCGGTGTGAGCAGCTCCTGGAACGGAGCCTCCTAGAGCCAGCGAGCCCCGTCGGAGTGCCGCTGCTCTTTGTCTAGTACGCGCGCAGAATGTAGAAGAGGAACCCGACATGCGGGCCCCGCCTGTCGGCGAACCAGCTTTAGCCCCAAGTGGCGCAGCCCCTGTGGTATGCTTCCCCTTAGGAAAAGCGCCTTCGCTTGTGACTGTTTTGGTAAATGCGTTTCCTCTGCCGGAAAGCGTACTCTGCCCGAAACGTTTTCTGTTATATTTCATTTTAAGAACAAATTAAAACATAAACTTAAAATGGCTATAACCTTTTATAGGAACTCCAAATGGGATGATTCTTTTTCGTACCTCTTTATAATTGCCTCTAGTTTATTTACATATTTATTTCAAAATTATTCAAACAACTTTTGTGTTCTGTTTTATGTTTGTGCGTTGATTCAAATATTTTTCAAAATAGGATTTTTAAGAGAGGATACCTACTCCAAGATGTTGGGGTACACATCAACCCTCCTCAAACTCCAAAGGCAAGCATCTTGAATCCAAATATTCATAAAGTTGTGTGATGTTTGTGGTGGTGCATATATTGCGTGATTTAGATTATGTTAATAAAAATCTCGCATGAAATAATACCTTGCATAAGAGCATGTGATGGATACTGTTATTGCTAAATTTGTGGATGGCATATGGTGAGTGGTTACTGCCTCATACTTCGTATGCTACATTGGTATGGACAACCTCGAAGTAAGGTGTGTCTGGTGGAAATGAGACCATAGGAGACACCCCGTTGGATGAGAGTGGTTAGTGAAAGCATGTCGGGGTGTGATGGTAATAACTCTGAGATAATATCTTCAACAAGATTGGGTGGTACTAACCCTTGCAGGAAAATATGAAACCTCCTAAGTCAACCATAGACTGAGTCTTGTCTGTGCGTCACCTTACCTTACGTGCTGCCACAGGTCTTCCCGAAAGGGAATACGGTCTAGTAGGTCGGAAATCTATTACTAGGTACACACCAAGTAGAGAGGCCGGGATGAAGGTATCCATGGCCCTGGACTAAATCCAGTCATCCGGCCAGGGGGCATGGGTGTTTCTGGTCAGGGCCCGAGAGGGAGCGGCCGTTCCCTCGTAGCGGCGGTATAAATTTGATCCCATGCTATTCGAGGTTGTAGCCTCCCCGCCATATGGTTTTGCCCCGCATCGTAGTCCGGTTTGAGCTGGGCTTCGTAGGGGTAAAATGCGTGTGTACTAGTTCTGAGAGTTTACTTCTAAAATACCGTACGCGGGATTAATCTGAGTGACTATTGAAACCCATGGGTTGTGGGTAAAGAGTACACCCTCTTTAGATTCAAAACTATTCGAGTAGTCATGTCCACAGTCAAGGACGACTGGTTGACTAGTCAAGTGTCGGTCTGAGTGTCGGTCTTCGGAGGAAGTTAATGAAATCGTTAGGCTAATCAAGAAATGTGGTGGGTGAACATATTATTATTATTATTACCCTGGAGTAACGCCTATGATTATGTTTGTTGAATATCCCTAGGACGGTTCTACCTCCTCGATATTCTTCACTTATGATTACTTCTTATAAGCCCTTCCCGTGGTGTCGCTCAGACGCCGGACTGAGGCATGCTTGTTATTATTCCTTAAAATCCCTTTATGTGATGTCGCTCAAATGCCCGACTAAGACATGCTTGTTATTATTCCTTATAAGCCCTTTCTGTGGTGTCGCTCACATGTCCGAGTGAGGCATGCTTGTTATTATTCCTTATAAGCCCTTTCTATGGTGTCGCTCAGACGCCCAACTCAGGCATCCTTGTTATTATTCCTTATAAGCCCTTTCTTTGGTGTCGCTCAGACGCCCGACTAAGGCATGCTTATTAATACTTCTCATAATCCCCTTCTATGGTGTCGCTCAGACGCCCGACTGCGGCACGCATATTATTACTTATTCGTTATTAGCTTCCTTGCTTGTTTATACAACATTGGTGGAAAATAGTGTATCTACATAAATGCATTCATGAATTAAACTCTAATGGCATGATATAATTTTTAGTGGAATTTGCATGCATCTCACCTGCTTTAACTTATTTGTTTTCTTGATGTTTGCGAGTACATTCAAAGTACTCACTGGCTTGTCCCTGACTATTATCTTGGCCACATTGCGTTCGGAGAGGAGCAAGATGCCGTCAACCCGAAACCTAGGAGTCAATGATAGAAGCCTTGTGAGATAGGAATTTATCCAGGTCAGTTGTTCCTGTGGGAATGGAGTCTCATCGATAGTGGAGAATTCCTCTAGTCACTTCCGCCATCAACCTCAAACTTTTGTCCAACCCATTTGACCTTCATGGTCTTGTAACCCAGATTTTGTATTTTGCTTGGATATTCTGTATCAAGTAAGTGTCTACCAATTAACAGCAATCCTGGGTCTGGTAAACACAAAGACCTATTTTCTGGAAAATATTTTCTGAAAAACACGTCGCTACAGCTCCCAGAGGGCAAGATCCCCTCCGAGACTGGATCTATCTCTTTGTTTCTCTTCTTTTTACGCCCCCGTTTTTAGCCGTTCGTCGTTTCTTAAATATACGGAAATTCGTTACTCCGATTAGGCTCAAATTTGAGGGGATTTTTATCGCAAAAATATATTTATTGCGGCCAAAGTAGAGCTCCAACCGACTTACGTGGTGGCCACAAGGAATGACGACATCGTGTGGTGTTGATTCTTCTTCCCAAAATTCACTTATATTCCAAAAATAAGACTCATAATTTTTTATTGTGTTTGGACTCCATTTGATATGGAATTTCTGAGAAACAAAAAACACACACAAAATTGGAACTCACACTTGGCACATGATAAGTAAATTAGTCCCAAAACTTATATAAAATGTTGATAAAAGTGTATGAAAGTTGTAGAACATTGTCAAAAATTATAGATAAGGCGAAGGTGTAATAGCGTCTCTCACATCCTTCTCTTCACATTGGACGATGAGGGTGCCGCTGTACCAAGCCATCTTGACGATGTCGTAGGCGTGATGAACTGCATCCATGAACTTGAAGAGTGTCAGGTAGCCTAAGAGAGCACCATAGGGTAAGCTGATGTGGGACACGTCAAAGATGATGAACTCTATTCAGTAATTCTCGTGGGTGCTGATGTTGAAGGGGAGGCACACCTGCCCCAAGGGTAGGGTGGCGCCGCTGGTTACGCGGAGAAAAGGCCTGGTAGGAGCCAGACACTAATAGGGCACTTGGAGCACCCGGAACGTCTCTACCGAAAGCAGGTTGAGGCTCGCGCCGCAATCGATGAGCGTCCGGGAGACCGCCACACAGCTAATGGTGGGAGTGCACAATAGGGGGACTATGCCTACTTCCCTAGTAGACTGGGGATGGTCACTGGCATCGAAAGCTACGGGGGCCTAGGGCCACCGGGTGTGGCCCGTGGTCTTGGGCATCGAGAGGGTCGTGTTCGCCTCTCATGATTAATGCTTGAGGTGGCATCGAGACAGAGGGTCCTACGCCCCACCGAGGATGCAAGCTACTCCGAGGGGCTCTCGAATGATCCCATTGGAAGCAACGCCCTTAGTCGGGCCGTGCGGTCCCCGCTTGCGCCACCTACGTAGCAATACAAAGCGGGAGGAGAAGTGGCACGCCTTGGTCGTCCGACGTGCGTCTTTGAGGCTCGAGCGGAGCAAGGGAGCGCTTAGCCGTTGCAAGTGGAGATGGCAAGATGGGGGCGCACCCCGGCACAACACCAGGGACGTGCTGAGTGAGGCAACGGTGCGATAACCCCCGAGCCATGAGTTGTGCGGTGGGCGGAGCAGTGAAGGCGCGACCCGCTAGCGAAGAGGGGCAGTGAGGTGCCCTAGCACCAGCTCCCATGGGGCTCGAGTGCCACACGCGGGCACCAGCCAGGTGCACCGGGGGCGGCTTCATCCATTCCGATGCTGGTGTCGAGGCCAAGGGTGTGAAGACATCAAGCCCCCTACCTGGCGTGCCAAATGCCGGACTCTGGGATCTGCGTCCACGAGCTTCTCCAAGACCGAGGTTCAAACACTTGGGGCTTGGCTTGCGATCTACAACACGATAGCAAACACAACAAGATCGACAGTGAACTCACTTCTCCTCACTGAATACGATGGGACCACACTAGCTACCCTGGTTTGTGCCGCCTATGGAGGAAAACCGTACTCCTTCTTGTGATCTTGTTTCTTGGAAAAGGGGGAGCTTTAGGCTCTGGTACAGGGAGGTTGGGTGAGAGAATGGTTCGATCCCCTTCAATGGATGTGGTCGTGTACCTCTTGTAGAACCTTCGTCCTCTTTCCTAAAAACATGAGCGGGAAATGGTAGCCAGAAAGCGACAATTGTAAGTGGGACAGGAATCCAGTCGTATCCTGACTAAAGGTGGTCTTCGCCTAATACAGTTGCCATCGTGATGCGGTTTTGGGTTCGACGATGACCTTTGTACCGCAGCACCGATCCGTCCTGATCCTCTAACACTTAAATGGTAAGCTTTTGCCACCTGCTTTTGGGGGAGTAGCTGGCGCTGCTTCCCAATCACCAGAAGGGAAAAGCTCCCTGTCTGCACCGACTAGCACGCCACATGTTGTCACCCACGTGATGAGCACGAGGCCCTGAGGATGGCTCCATAAACCAAGCCTCACGAGGCCGCCTCGCGTGAGGGTCCTCATGGGGCGTCTTGGTGCTTGAGAGCCTCAAGAAGGTCTGAACCAGAAACGAGGCACACCCCTCGCGAGGCGACTCCCTCTAGAACGGCTTGGGCGTGGTCACCTCACTTGGGCCGACCTACTACTCGTCCTCCGGGACGGCGGCACATGGAATGTGGTACCCTGGGTCCCACTAGGCCGAAAGTGGCCTCCATCGACGCCCATGGCATACGCCTTGTTGGTGGCGTGTGTTCGAATTTGAGGTCACCCGGGCTCCTTATCCCTCCACGCCTCACCTGAACTCTCTAGAGCCTCCGCAAATGTGAGGACCCCGACTTCCGAGTTGAGATAGCCGAATGTACATGCTCAGTGATCCCAGATATCAATGCTCACCGAACACACAGATACTGAATATTAAGAGTGTTACATCCAACATACCGAAATGATACAGCACATGACGAACAGGGTCAAGTTCTAACAGGTAGGGCCTATAAGGCCAAAACACACTAATACATCTAATAGCGGAAATCTTGGGGCTAAGCGGGTGCCCATGCCATCACCCTACACCAACAGGCATTCTGACTGGAAAGCGTCCTAGTTCGCAGGCCCATCTCCAATGACGTACTCTTCTCCAAACTCCGGTCCTTCCATGTCTGGTCAATAACATAACCAGTGGCAAGGCAGTGTTTGAATGTACCCACAAACAGCCCATGATATGGATAATGCATATGGTATGATAACAAGTAATATGCAGTACTGGTGGATAACAGCTTAACAGTTAAATAAACATGATCATTGGTGGATATACAACTTGAGCTAGATGGTATTTAGAAGAACAATTTACAGATATCAACATATCTGTTATGGGCTAAACACTTCGGGTTCACCCGATATGCCAAGTCACCAAACTTGGTCAGATCCACTCTTTCACATAACTCATTGAACACACACACACACTCTTGGTTTATGCGGAAACGACTGGACGTAGTTTAAGCAGGATTACCCAACTTTTCTTGACCATGGACATGGCTATTCGACAAGTTTTATACTCTGTAGAGGTTGTACGTTGTACCCACGAGATCCGGGAAACATCCGTGTCATCCACGACTCGCGGTATATAACATACCCGAGGTAAGTACCCGATCAATGCCTTTCCCCTGACGATACTAGATAAAGAGTTCCACTCGATTGGTACCCAGCCCACTCTGGACAGTATCATCCATGCGGGGACCAATGGTGTGCCCGGAACAGGTAAAAATGCCATAGTCGCCCTAACATCACTCCCGCCACTAATAATGTGGCATGACCCCTTCACGAGAGTGACCACATATCACTCCCGCCACTAATAATGTGGCTCTTTGCTAGCACCGACCAAAGTAATCAACAAAGCCCAGTCCCATAAAGGGGTAACATAGTAACACATGTAAGGTTGGGATGGTTGACACATCATACATCTATTCCCATTACCGAAACCACTCACACCAAAATACACTCGGTGCACCACTGCTTCACAAGTGGCCACCTAATTCATCATCACCCACGGGCATTAGTGGCACCCTACGGGGTTTTCATTAACCTTTGATATTTACCATCATCATGCTCATGCTTCTACTATGCTTAGTTTTACTTGTCAACATGATATTAGCGTGACCCTCATAGGTGGTAGGATTATGCTCAAAATGCAAGTGCTCTGGAGGAGCCTTCGGGAACATCATACCGATGATTTACCGAATATTCATGATCATATGCTACGGGATTATTGCTCCTCTAGGATGAAAAATTAATATTTGCTCAAACATGGTCAAAGGGCTGCTTGCCTTGATCAACTAAGTATCTGGGGTCTTCAAGTCCAATTCCTTCATCAAACGTGGTATCTATTGTCGTAGTAAATAATAAAATAATAAGTAGCTCACTCAAAAACAGAGCACAAAATCACTTTAAAAATGTTGCTCTATTCTGATAAATCTACATAATTGTTTTGAAAATATTTGTCTCTGGTTGTGGTGAAAGGATTGTTTTTAAAAATCATTTTAACAGAAGCAAAACTATTCAATATAGCTATACACAAAAGTTATCTAAAAAATTTGCGCAAAGGCTCTATTAAATTCTACTCATTTTCATAAGAATTATGGTGGAAACATAATTAAATAACATTGAATAACAATTTTTTACAAAAATACTTTAAAACTGAATCAAACAGAAAAAGAAAAAGGGCTAAGGCCGAGGCCTGGCTCGACCTGAGGCTTGGGCCGGCCCAACTAGCCAGCCATCCAGCCAGCCAGCCCAGGCGCGCGCGCAGCCAGGTTCAAACCTGACGCGCGGGACCCTAGTGTCAACGGAAAAGAGGAGAGAGGGGAAGAGGGAAGAGCCACCGACACGTGTGCCCCACCTGTCGGGATCGTCTTCCACCTATGGACAAAGGGGAGGGAAGGCACGCCGGTGACGCTTCTGGTGCCCTCGAGCCCAAGTGATGGCAGGAATGGAACCAGCCCACCATCGCCTACCTGCTGGTGGTCGAGGGGTCGACGGGGAGGCCCTAGTACACCAGCGACGAGGTGGCTGCGGCGGAGCCGATTCGGGAGGTTGAAGAACTAGGTGCTACGGGCAAGGATTAGCTCGAGGAGGTGACGGAGAACTCCCTGATGTTGCTAGGGTCACGGAGAAGAAGATAGGAGCGCCGTAGCTGGCCCGTAGCCCAAAATCGACGCAGCTCCGATGCGGCGGGGCCTCAGTCGATCTCGAGCATAGGAGCTCGTTGTGCTCAAATGGAGTGGCTGGGGTGGAATTTAGGCTTTGGAGGAGTGGGATGGGGGTGCTGGAGCGAGGGGGAAGGCCTATTTATATGCCCTCGGCGGTGCGCTGAGCCGGAGGCGCTGGTGGTTTCACCGCAGCTCGCAGGAGGGGCAGTGAGGGCTCGGGGTCAAAACCCTAGTATTGCGGACGTGGTTTGGGACCCCTCGGACTCAATAAGAAGGAGAGGTAGCAGGGAGGAGCGTGCATGCGTAGCCACGGTTTTTTGGCCAAAGCTGGCACGCGCGGGCACGCGTCACTTTGGCAACAAAGTGAGGGAGGAGGGGCCTTGAGGCTACCCCGATACAGAGGGGTTGTCGGGGACACGAATGGGCAACGGGGGAGGCTCGAACCGGCCGGGGCTAGCCACCTTTGCTTTGGTTGCACCTTGTAGCGTGCCACGGCATGCTGGCGCGCTCTGGGGCGCCTTGGTCGTGTCTAGTGTTTCTTGGGGCTGGGCCTGAAGATACTTAGCCGTTTGAGAGCCGAGAGACTCTGTGCTGGCCATGAGAGGTGATTAAAGGAGGGATGACATCTTTGAACCAGAACTTAGAATAGGGTTTTTGGCTCTTCTGCTTGGTCTCAAGGAGGGGCCACTCTCCTGCAGTTAGGAAGTGGTGCTGGCTGCTTATTCAAATAGTTTGGAGGACAGTGTATGGATGTGGAGTGAGGTAGGAGTTGATTTACTCATTTGGCAGAAGGTGTTCGACAGGTGCCTGGGATAGCAACACTTCACCACTCGTGATGAAAGTTAAAATGATTAAGTTTGATGCAAAAATAGGATACTCCACCAAATTTGACCTTCATTGGACAAGTTTGGCAATGTAAACTTGAAATTACCACCAAATGGGAAGATCTATCCCTTCCAAACGGGAATGTGGGTAGATTACCCCCTGCAAATCCCATCTTTGGTAGAGACTCCTCATTTGGGGTGTTGAACACTCCTGCAAAGTTTCAAGTCATTTGGATGAACTTTGCAATAAGAGATGTTTCAACTTGATTCTGGACAAAGAGGGTTTTATGATTATTTAGTGAATCAAACCACCTTGGAATGAGGTGAAATTTGGTGTGGCCACCAAATATAGCTTGGGAAGGTCGCTGGAATTTTCTAGGATTTTATTGGAAATATTTCCTTTGGAAATATTTCAAAAGATCAAAATAGACAGAATAAGTTTTCAAGGAGTTGCTCAAATATTTTGAATATAAATAGGGGTTGAAAATCTTATGTATGGAAAATATATGTCCTCTGAGTATCTCCAAATTTTCTCATATTTTTCTAAGGCAGAAAAGTAATTTTTCATACAGAAATATCATTTCTTGCCTCGGAAATGGCATGCATATAAAATAGCAAAATAATATGAAAAATAATTATTTTATGATTTTGGAGAGTTAAAATAGTCCTAAAACCAGGTTACCATCTTTGGGTAAAGGCACTCCCTTGTCATCGGGGACTTAGAGTGCAATCCAAAGCAAGGTTTGAAATAGTCAAAAATAAGAAAAAGAATCTTGGAGAATAATCATATTATCAAAATATTGTTTTTGAATCCACTCATTCAATCATACAAACATACAATGACAATCCTGGCACTCATAGCATTGGTTTTTGAATTTTTTTCATAAACTCAGATATTTAAACTACACTGGAAGTGAGGTAAAAACATGGTGTGACAGGAAACCTCCATGTGCTCTATTTCTCTCCTCTCGACGGAGGCAACACTATGCCCAGCATCACCGATGGTACCCTTCGCCATGGTGGACGCTGCGTTCGGCCCTCACATCCCCTGGGCCCAAGGACAGCCCATGTCACACCCTATGTTTGTACCACTTTCTACGTTGTAACACCCAAGATGTGATCCTATCCTTATTTTGGCTCGAGGGCTTCGACGGGGATAAAAGCACATCCCATTGTTTCTCAAGAATGGATATCATTACAAGTACATGTAAATAAGAGATGATTATATCAATACACACATACATTCAGTCACCAATCAATAGAGAAGGGTACGACTACAGATGAAATCAAATGATAAAACGACGTCCATCCTTGATATCACAGGCTGTCGACCTGGAACCCATCCTATGATCGATGATGAAGAAGAAGAAACTCCAAATTGAACAATCATCGCGCTCACGTCAAAGTATCTCTTTACCTATACCTGCAAGTGTAGTTGTAGTAATCTGTGAGCCATGAGGACTCACCATTCTCATTTCCAAAGGTATCAAGACTATTAAAGCTTAATGGGTGAGGTATGGTTAAGTGGCGAGGCTACGACAAGCACTAGCATTTACTTGAGTGTCTAACATACGAGTACAAGAATAAGAGGGGTGAACTACGCATAATCGGACATGAACTAATGATGATCAATAAGTGATCACGAACTCCTACTTACGAGTCAAACATAATCCCCCCGTGTTCTCTCTCGGTTTAGAACTCACGAGGAGAGATAGTCACGATTACGCACACAGTTGGTGTATTTTATTTGAGTTTACTTTGTGTTTTCTATGACCAGATGTTAAATAAATTTCCAAGCTGCCACATAAAAGCACGCATGGCTTTCCAAAAAATTTAACCCAACAGGGGTGCTCCAACTCATCCATCAAAAACTAGCCACAAGATGCATAGAAAACTTTAACCACGGAAAACCCGTAGTCTCCTTGGAATCTAGGTGGAAAACCTCAACCTCAAGATAGCCCAAAGTATCCTCGGAATCTCGGTGCACAAGATATTTTGTATAAGGTAAGATAAATCCAGCAAGGCCGCTTGACGTGTCGATGAACCAGATAGGAGCAACGTATCTCGTTCTCACGACACGACGGATGAGCTATGGTTACTACGCCAAACACCAAGTGTCCCTTGGTGGCATTAATAAGCTACTCTATGTTGGACCAACACTCATGAAGAGCACTGGCCCAAGGGTTGATTAATTATCTATGGGTTAATTACTCCCTATGCGGGTTTATTAGTTATTAGGCAAATGTAGTACCAAAGTTGGGTCGTTTCACAAGAGTTTTAAACTAAGACAAATTATCAAGGGGGTCCCCATAACACCCCCAATCATGTTAGGAGTGCTCAATATGGAACATAACACTGGTACACAAGTAACTAGGGCGGCAAAGGTGGAACAAAACACCGAGAAAAAGGCCAAGCCTTCCACCTTTTACCAAGTATATAGGTACATTAAATTAAATATAAATAATATTGTATATCTCAGGATATGCATGGTTTCACATGGAAACAACCTACACGTGCAACTAACAACTCTATAAGAAGTGCTGAGCAAGCGGTAAATTAGCCAAACAATGGTTAATTTGCTGGGATGTGGAGCGGGTTAGTGTCTTTTCATGGAAATGATGGGAGGCTTGACATTCAGGTGGTAGGTAACAAGACATACTGATAGAAGCGAGACAACTAGCACAACAATGATATTAGTGGTATATAGGGAAATAATCATCTTGCGTGAGATCTTGCTTGGAAGAAGAACGAATCCGTGAAGTAGACGAACAGGCTTAGCCGAAAGAATCCTCACAATCCAAATCGGTTTCAAAAATCTATCGAGAAGAAACAATCCAGAAACCACAATCAACACATGATAAACACCACAACATATTCATGACATGATGCGCAGACAATCTCATGCATGTGCATTTAGTTATGCATGAGATGACAGAGGAGAACACTCAACTTCTACACATAAAGTGAAGATCAACATTTAATGAGGTGCATATTGACTAAACTCCATATTTGAATTACTTAGTTCCCCCTTGGGTAGGTATGCATCAATATTAAATGTTATTGAACATGACAAGAGGTGAAGAAAAATAAGCTATCTATCTAGGCAGTTTAAATGAGGTCGGAAACAACATATAGCATTCCCGAAATGACCCAATATGTTAACTTTGAAATTGGTCCATATCTGAACGAAACATATTTTATAATTATTAAACAGTGAAACAAAATGCACCATCTGATTCTATACATCATTTCAGCCGATTTACATATATAAATCATTCAAAACAGAGTTGTGTTCGAAAAGATATGACCAACAAAAGATAAATATGTCATGAATGCAAAGTGTATGCAAACGACAACCACAAGCATTTTAAATCATGGATGCAGCAAGATATTATGAAACTACATGATATTAGAAGCAAGTTTCATATAGGCATGTCTAAAACGGAGCAACGGTTCAGCAAATATAACCAATACAAGTGATCGTGATAATCGGCCCAAAACAACATGTCATTTTGCAAACGCCAAAACAACAAGCTACAGGAATCTAAATTTCTCAAAAAAGACATGGTGCAATAGTTCCATTATATCTGGCCATGGGCCAGGCCGGGCCCTAAACATCCCACGGGAGATAACAGAGGCACAAGCCCGGCCCAGGCCCTTCCATCAGGCCTACTTTGAAGCCCAAGACCGACCCATGTGTGGAAAAGCCCATCAGGCTTGGGGTTGTGTGCTGGGCCTCTTCCTTAAAATACCAATATGTTAATCCCGAACTCGGCCCGTCCCTACTAGTGGGCTCGAAAATCAGGCCCAATCCTGGCCCACGGGCAAGCCCATAGGGCCTAGGCCCTTGATTTTGGGGCTGGGCGTGGGAGGGCTAGACGGGTCAGGCCGGAGAGGCCCAGTTATAGTTGACATGATGCGCAACCATTCATTTCATAAAAACAAATTGATTAGAAGCATGGATCACTAGGAAATGAGCTCACAAGAAGGCTACTTGAACACAGTTTCACACTTAGTGAACATTCTGAAGGGATATTGGCATCAAGAAAAACATATGCAACGGGTCATATAATGGCATGAAAATTTCCAGCATGGTAGTAGGCATGATGCACTTCACTTTATTCCATACTACCAAGGTCTAATTGTGCACATATTAATAGCTAGCATCGATCCAACATGGCAATATGGACTAAGGAGTTTCTTACACTTCGTATAAAAATAGCATGGCGCAAGGAACAATAGTTTTATCACATCGACATGTTTGACAGCAAAATTAAGTAGGATGAAAAACCTATACTTGAAAACTAATGGCACAAACTTACAAAGGATAGCATGCTTTACAATTCAGTCCATTACACCAACCTCAACGGGGCTATATATCGATAGCAAAAGGTATGAAAACATAGCAACAAAATATAGTAAATTCCACGCTTATATTTTGACCCTACAAGCAGCAACATTTTCATAAACATGTTCACATGATGAAAACTATAACTAAAAATGACATCGATGGCATGGCAAACCTACTAACGACAACCAGACATGGTATACTACAAATCACTCCATTGGCACACATTCAAAAGAGGCACGGTTTGTTTAATTCGAGCTTCATAGAAAGGAACTTAACATAAACAGATTAGCTGTTGTAACACGATATTACCTTTAGAGCAAAAAATGAGCATGTTAATTGTCGACGTTCTAGGAATGGGTGTACCCAGACCTGCCTGCCTGCGGCCCAGGGATGGCCCACTTCATCAAGCGACATAACGGGCCTGGTACCACTCAAGACAAGGCTCTCGCGAGGGGCCAAAGCTCGTGAGGATGAACAGCATCAAGACCCTCAGGGGGGCCTCCTCAGGACCCCTGCGGAGTGATGGATATTCTGAGACAAGGTCCAGCCTGATGAGTTAAGGATGACGCAGAGGAATGGAAAGCAAGTAGCGGACAGCGGGGCGGAGCAGTTTCTGCTTTAGTGCAAGTGGGGCAAGGGCGTACCAGGGGTTCCCAAGGCATCTCCAAAAGGTTTCCATTCTCGTGCAACAAGACAATGGCCGCCCGCCGGCAGGACGGACGTCATCCCTCAACCAGCCCATGCAGCGCTGGCACCCACTTTGGAGGCGAAGACCACTTTTGGACAGGGGAAGTATGTTCCCCTGTCCTCCTTCGAAATTGGTCATTGTAGGATCCCTTTCCGCCGAAATGATAAGGAAAGAGGACCAGGGCTGCCACTATATATGGGGAGTAGGTTACTTCGTAGAGGGGGGCGGATTGGATCCCAGATCCATTCATTCACCCACTAGCATAACACATAGCCACCCAGCCTTCGGAGGCTCACGAGCATTGTACCAATTCATCCACCAACCTCCACGAGAGGCAATCCACCAAAGCAGGAGTAGGGTATTACGCTTCGCATTGGCCCAAACCTGGGTTATCTGCCGTGTTCTGTGTTTTCCTTACCATTGAGTGAGTTCTCTGCCTTGTCCATCGAGTAGCGAGCTAGGTGAGGTGAGTCTGAGAGAGAGAGAGATCTTCATACACGCCCTTAAGTTCGAATCTTAGGGTTTTGCGGAGCCCGAAATACGACGTTTGGTGCGCCACATAGGGGGCATGTCAAGGTCTCCTCCGACCTTCATCTCCCCTAAGGCCCGCTTCTCAGATGGCCGGCACCCAACAAGCTTCCTCGAGCCTCGTCGAATTGGCTTCTAACCGTCATACCACGGCGGCCGGAAGCGCATGTACCCGCGTTATGGTACCAGATTGTTAACATCATCTCCGCCACCGCAAGCACCAGCTCCGCCCAGGCGCACGGTGGCCATGGAGGCGTCCCCGACATCCATGACGCACCGCATCAACTTGGGGGACCTCAACGCGCACGACGCGCTGCAGATGGCGAGTGAGATGCTCCTCCAACGACCAACGCAAGGGGGCTTTGACGTATGGGAAGACCACATCATGGAGCTGATCGTCATCGCCCAGAAGTCCATCTAACCCCGCTCTTCTTCCAGGCCGCACACACCGGGCGCTCGGGGCTCGCACCTCGAGCCGGTCCTTGGGCCTGCAAGCGATGGGGCCCCTCTTGCGCAGGGTGGGACCGAGAGAGACACGTCTCATGCTGCCCTCCTCCTCCTCCTCTAGATTCCGGCGGCCAGCCCCGAGGCATAGCACTCTGGCAACCACCAGGGGCGCGAAGAGAACGGAAGGGCATTCGATGCGCACGCTGGCGCACACCACCAAGACCAGGTCGGTCCCCAACAACTCGGAGCGGCCAGATGGGAGCTCTCCCTCCGGCGCATCCAGCAGGCAGCGGAGGCTACCGCACGGGAGAACTACACCAACGGAGACAAGCCAGGGCACCAAGGGGGGAGTGTGCACCAAGCAATGCCAGGACCACAAAGCAGCGGCAACAGGAAGAAGCGTCTCTGCATGGAGGCCCACCGCAGGAAGATCTTCGAGCAACACGGCGAGGGGGCTCCCCCTCCGCCACTAAGAGGGACCGCCACCGTCGCACTGCTTAACAGTTTTGGAGGTCGATCAAACACCTACATCGAGCCTTACATACTAGAGTATGTAATACCACCTGACCCTCTTGACGAGAAAGAGCCCCAAGCGTCCACCCGGGGCACCTATTCTCCTCAGGACTAAGGAGCACCCTGGAGGCCGCGGGGCATGACGCCAGCCCCCACCCCCGCGGAGGAACTTCAAAGAACTGGACCCGAGGCCTAAAGAGGACAAGTCATATGAAGCAACAAGACACAAGTGGCATGGGCCACTAGCGGCAACTACGGAGCTGGTGCCGGTGCCGAGGATTGGGACACACGAGGCGCCCCTCATACACGAAGAAGCTATGCGAGGTAATTTTTTGGGTTCACTACTCTAGGGAGTGCTTGCGGACCGCAGGAACTTCAAGTGTTCACGGCATACCCATGCCCGTCACATCATTTACTCATGTCTCTATAACTTCTGCTGCACTCATTCGGTGACCTGACTTTTTGCCTTGCTTGCATCTTCAGGTGATCTACCCCCCCCCCCCAGGGCCACAATCAGCAGGACAAGAGGGGGGACGTTTGAGCATCAGAAGGGGGCTGCTGAGCATTGTGCCTTAGGAGCCTTACCGGTCATAAGGCCACCTGCCACCGTTTATATATTCCATAGAAATTCAGTCGTTATCAGGGGTGGGAGGGCTTGACCCCGTAGGTGCACCTGTTCATTCGGTCGCATGCAACGGCGATAGGGAAATGTGCGGGGCTGGGTCTTGGCGACGCAGAGCCACTCGAACATCAAAGGGGGCTGATACGTCTCCATCGTGTCTAATTTTCAAAACTCTTTTGCCCTTGTTTTGGACTCTAATTCGCATGATTTGAAAGGAACTAACCCGGACTGCCGCTGTTTTCAGCAGAATTGCCATGGTGTTGTTTTTGTGTAGAAATAAAAGTTCTCGGAATGACCTGGAAACTTACGAGGATTTTTGTGGAATATATAAAAATACTGGCGCAAGAATTAGCCGAAGACACGGAGCTAGGGGCCCACGAGCACAGGAGGCGCGCCCCCCCTAGGGCGCGTCTGGCAGGCTCGTGGGGCCCGCATGGCTACGCAGCCTCCAACTCCAACTCTATATAGTGTCTCTCGCCCAGAAAAAACTAGGAGAGAAGAGTTCATCGCGTTTCATGATACGGAGCCGCCGCCACCACCTGTTCTTCCTCGGGGGGAGGGGGGAAGATCTCGAGTCCGTTCTGGGCTCTGGAGAGGGGAAATCGATGTCGTCATCATCATCAACCATCCTCCATCACCAATTCCATGATGCTCTCCATCGTTCGTGAGTAATCTCATCGTAGGCTTGCTGGACGGTGATGGTTGGATGAGATCTATCATGTAATCGAATTAGTTTTGATGGGGTTTGATCCGTAGTATCCACTATAATCTAAGATTGATGTTGCTACTACTTTGCTATGCTTAATGCTTGTCACCACGGCCCGAGTGCCATGATTTCAGATCTAAAACTATTATGTTTTCATCAATATATGTGTTTTCTTGATCCTATCTTGCAAGTTGTAGTCACCTACTATGTGTTATGACCCGGCAACCCTGGAGTGACAATAGCCGGAACCACTCCTGGAGATGACCATAGTATGAGGAGTTCATGTTTTTACTATGTGCTAATGCTTTGTTCCGGTTCTCTATTAGAAGGAGACATTAATATCCCTTAGTTTCCACTAGGACCCCGCTGCCACGGGAGGGTTGGACAAAAGATGTCATGCAAGTTCTTTTCCATAAGCACGTATTACTAAATACGGAATACATGCCTACATTACATAGACGAACTGGAGCTAGCTCCATATCACCCAATGTTATAACTGTTACATGATGAATGCCATCCGGCATAATTATCCCTCACCGATCCAATGCCTACGAGCTTTTCCTATACTGGTCCTTGCTAAGTTACTTTACTGCTACTGCTGTCACAATTGCTATACAAATTATTACTGCTACTGTTACCGCCGCTACAGTTACTATCATACTACTTTGCTAATAAAACTTTGCTACAGATACTAAGTCTTTCAGGTGTGGTTGAATTGACAATTCAACTGCTAATACTCGAGTGTATTGTTTGGCTCCCCTTGTGTCAAATCCATAAATTTGGGTTGAATACTCTACCCTCGAAAACTGTTGTGATCCCCTATACTTGTGGGTTATCAGGGGCTCATGAGCATCGCGCCTCAGGAGCCTTACCGGTCACAAAGCCACTTGGCCACCCTGGTGTCGTCCAGGCACATTCGGTCGGTATCACGGGAGTCAGGGCCTTGCCCCGTGAGGCGCCTCATGGCGGTTGGGAAATGTGCAGGACTGGAACTTGTCGACATAGAGTAATGGAAAAGCCATCAACCGGTCTCAGGAGAACGAGCGCGCAGGACCTGCATGAACCCATCGCACCTCTTCATCTTCCTTCAATCCATTCGGAACCTACTTCCTCCCGTGACACTCTCATGTAATTGTTGGGTAATGTAGCATAAATTCAAAAAAACTCCTACGCATATTCAGATCTTCCTATGTAGAGACCAGCAACAAGAGAGGGGGTGAGTGCATCTTCATACCTTCGAAGATCGCTAAGAAGAAGCGTTATTAGAACGTGGTTGATGGAGTCGTACTCGCGGGGATTCAGATCGCGGTGTGATTCCGATCTAGTGCCGAACCACGGCACCTCCACGTTCAACACACGTGCAGCCCGGTGACGTCTCCCGCACCTTGATCCAGTAAGGAGGAGGGAGAGGTTGGGGAAGATCTCCGGCAGCATGACGGCATGGTGTCGATGGAGAGACGAGGTCTCCCGGCAAGGCTTCGCCAAGCACCGGCATAGAGGAGGAGAAAGAAGAGCAGGGCTGCGCCGAGGGAGATGGAAAACTGTCTCTCCAAAAGCCCAAAAGTGCCCACTATATATAGGAGGAGGGGAGGGGGTGCCACCCCTAGGGTTCCCACCCTAGGTGGTGCGGCAGCCCTCCCATATGGGAGGTGCGGCGGCCAGGGCAAGGGGGAGGGGTGGCGCACACCTAGGTGGGCCTTAGGCCCACCAGCGCCTAGCGTTCCGCCCCTCTCCACCTCCTGCGCCTTGGGCTGAGTGTGGGGGGCGCACCAGCCCACCTAGGGGCTGGTTCCCTCCCGCACTTTGCCCATCTAGCCTCCCGGGGTCGTTGCCCCCTTCCGGTAGACCCCGGGGGCCACCTCCGGTGTTCCCGGTGGTCCCGGTACGTTACCGGTGATGCCCGAAACACTTTCGGTGTGTGAAAACATCCGTCCTATATATCAATCTTTGCCTCGGGACTATTCTGGAGCTCCTCGTGACGTCCGGGATCTCATCCGGGACTCCGAACAACTTTCTATAACCTCGTATAACAATTCCCTATAACCCTAGCGTCATCGAACCTTAAGTGTGTAGACCCTACGGGTTCGGGAGACAGGTAGACATGACCGAGACACCTCTCTGGCCAATAACCATCAGCGGGGTCTGGATACCCATGGTGGCTCCCACTTGCTCCACGATGATCCCATCGGATGAACCACGATGTCAAGGATTCAATTAATCACGTATACAATTCCCTTTGTGTGTCGGTATAGAACTTGCCTGACATTTGATCCTCGGTATACCTATACCTTGGTCAATCTCGTTACCGGTGAGTCTCTTTACTCGTTCCGTAGAACTTCATCGTGTGACTAAATCCTTTAGTCACATTGATCTCATGATGATGTTCTACCGAGTGGGCCCAGAGATACCTCTCCGTCACACGGAGTGACAAATCCCGATCTCGATTCGTACCAACCCAACAGACACTTTCAGAGGTACCCGTAGTGCACCTTTATAGTCACCCAGTTACATTGTGATGTTTGATACACCCAAAGCACTCCTACGGTATCCAGGAGTTGCACAATCTCACGGTCGAAGGAAAAGACACTTGACATTAGAAAAGCTTTAGCATACGAACAATACGATCTAGTGCTACGCTTAGGATTGGGTCTTGTCCATCACATCATTCTCCCAATGATGTGATGCCGTTATCAATGACATCTAATGCCCATGACCAGGAAACCATGATCGTCTATTGACTAACGAGCTAGCCAACTAGAGGCTTGCTAGGGACACATTGTGATCCATTTATTCACACATGTATTACTGTTTCCTGTTAATACAATTATAGCATGAACAATAGACGATTATCATGAACAAGGAAATATGATAATAACCATTTTATTATTGCCTCTAGGGCATATTTCCAGCAGTAATAACGAGCCTAGGCTGTATACGCCTAGGCCCCCTCGAGGACGTGGAAAGGGTCCAACCCACGCCTAGTGGAAGCCCTATGCTCAACACTGGGGGGAGACGGCGGCAATCAACACAGTCCACCAATGACTTTCGGAACCAGGCGCCTATGCCTCGGGGGTAGGGACACTCATGAGACCAAAGCATCCTCGCGTCCTCCCAGATACACCCCCATCGTGACACTATCATGTAATAACGAGCGGAGGCTGTATACACCCAGGGCCCCCAGAGGACGCGAAAGGGGTCCACCACACGCCTAGTGGAAGCCCCATGCTTCACGCTGGGGAGAGGGCGGATGCCCTCAACACAGTCCACTAATGACTATGCCCACAGCTAGTAACGAAACATGCACAGTCCACCAATGACTATGCCCGCAACTGGCAAGGAAACCCACATAGTGTAGCAATGACTATGCGAGCCTAGGTGCCGGACGCGGCATTTGCTTGCTTTTTCCTAGATTTCGAACGGTCTTCCGCGAGACTTAAATCTGCCACTTTTGTAAGTTGATGTTTGAAAAACTAAAAGGGGGTGGAACTTTCTCTTGCGCTTTGTCGTTTCGCCGGTTTTGAAGCCTATTTTTCTGGATGACATTCTCTGAGGGGCTAAACGCTCTGCACCACACCTAGGTGCCAACGAGCAAAAGAAAGGACTTGTCGTTCCTAGGGCAAACATTTCCGGCCATCAACCCCTACTCGGTGGTCCGGATCGAAGCAAAATATCACCACAAAGAGTCTGAGGAGGACTCAGGGCATCCTGGGGCGATTTCCGAAGGAATGGGAAGAGGAATCACCCAAGCGCCAAAGGGGGCTCCTTTGCATCGAGCCTGAGGAGCCTCACCGGACATAGTGTGGGACAGGGACCTGCACACATAGCGTGTCGATGGGGTCTCCACCCCGCCCCACCTACAAAGCAAGAGCAGCTTAGGAGGAGCCACCAACGGGACCGGCGGGAACCCACGAGCTAAGTACCCCGCTGGCTCAGACGGGGGTCATTTGGTCTCACGCCAAACTAACAATAAATTAAAAACGCGCGTACTAACAAAGGGATGCAAGACCTAAGGATTCAACTGCGGCGAGGAACAAGGCCATCGACCAGGCGAGGAGCGGTGCGAGAGGTGCCTCGGGTGGACGGGACCTCCTTAGGGCCCTCGCCGCCGTTACCCTCGAGCAATGGTTGGGGCAGCGACGGGCCCTAAGATTCGAAGCCATTCCACAACGACCATCAGCGAGCAAACCATCAATTCAAGAGCGAAAGGGAAAATGGAGAACGACGAAGGTAACGACCAAAAGTTTAACGCGCAACTGGGCAGAGTTCTTGGTATGATATTACAGGGAAGGGAACGGAAGCTGGTGGCGCCTAGGGGGAAGGGCCACCGACGTCGCCCATGGTGCCTGCAGGCTTGGCGTCGGAGCCCTCCTCCTCACTGGAGGCAGGCACCTGGACGTACCTCTTCACCAGGGCGTCCACAAGCGGGCGGACTTCATCCCGGAGAGAACGACGGGACTCAGCTGGCGCCGGCTCGACGACGCACCGGAGGTCGAGCTGCGGGACAATGCGGCACAGGTTGGAGAAGACGAGCGTCAAGGCAAGGCCCAGAAGCTCCCGCGTGTCGGGTGTGTTGTTCTCCTCCACGCGGGAGATGCCAGCCTACAGCGTCTCCACCACCTTCTCGAAGAAGGAGAGGTAGCCCCCATCGCTCCTCACGTTCGGCAGCACCGGGGCCTCCCCCACAAATCAGCACGTTGAATCGACCGCCCGGCCAACAATGCATGCGAACTACTTGGCTCACTGGAACGCCATTGTCCGGGCGTACAACGCCTCATCCTTGGCAGCCTCAACAACGTCGGTCGCTTCATGGATATGCTGCTACAACGACGCCAGCTCCGGCTTGCCCCGGCGGACGGCCTAGAGGGCGGCATCGGCGCTCTCAAGCTGCGCCCGCAGCCCCTCCACCTCCTCCTGAAGCTCGCCAAGCTTGGGTTTCATGGTGGCGGGCGCACTGGAGAAGAGGAGAGATCAACCACCAAGTAGCAGACGCGATAACCAAGAAATGAGGTGCGGACAAGGTCCTTACTCATCGGCCAGAGCCCAGCAGTGAGGGAAGCGCAGAGGCCCCGAGGGCCCTTCGCTGCTGGTACCGGGGGCAGACGGGGGCATAGACGGGGCTGCGTGCTTCCCCTTGCTAGGGCCACCCGGAGACGCCATGGAGGACAGAGAAACGAAGAGGAGGGGAGGCTTTCTCAATGGAGCAAGAGGAAGCAGAGAGGAAGCTCAAGATTGAAGTGCCTCCCCCTTGACGGGGGCGGGGCGGATTTATAGGCGAACCGCGACCACCAACTATTGTGGGAGCGCGAGCGTCGCGCACCCCACGAGGGTCGCGAGCTGGGCCGATGGGAGTGTTGCCGCCTACGTCGCTTCACCTGTCCACCGAGCGGTCACGTCCGCGAGGGCCGTTGGGGGTGGTTAGGCCACGCCGATGCCATTCAATAAGAACAATGATGGTCTGTGCAGTTCTTGGGGGACCTGCCATCGTGGCCTGGCGCACCCAGGACACCTGAAGGA
This sequence comes from Hordeum vulgare subsp. vulgare, assembly GCF_904849725.1. Classification (NCBI taxonomy): domain Eukaryota; kingdom Viridiplantae; phylum Streptophyta; class Magnoliopsida; order Poales; family Poaceae; genus Hordeum; species Hordeum vulgare. The sequence continues at coordinate 297,594,590 of NC_058519.1, forward strand.
GTGAGAGCGTCACCGCTGCTGGACACATGTGCCGCCTGCCCACAAGAAAATAGGGCCAGCGATGCTTCAGGCCATCCACAAGGATTCACCGACAAGCCAACCCACGCGCCTTGCGCCCGAGGATACTGTCGGCGTTCTGGGAATGGGGGTACCCAGACCTGCCTGCGTGCGGCCCAGGGCTGGCCCACTTCATCAAGTGAACTAACGGGTCCGGTACCACTCAAAACAAGGCCCTCGCAAGGGGCCAAGCCTCCCGAGGATGATCAACATCAAGATTCGCAGGGGGCCTCCTCAGGACCCCTCCGAAGCTGAGGATATTCTGAGGCAAGGTCGAGCCTCAGGAGTCAAGGATGACGCAGAAAAAGGGCAGGCGAGCAGCGGACAGCGGAGGAGCGTAGTTTCCCCTTTAGTGCAAGAGGGGCAAGGGCATACCAGGGGTTCCCAACGCGTCTCCAAAAGGTTTCCATTCTCGTTCGACAAGACCATGGTCGCCCGCCGGCAGGAAGGAAGTCATCCCTGAACCAGCCCCTCTAGCGCTCGCAGCCACTTTGCACGGGAATACTACTTTTGCACACGGGAAGCATGTTCCCCTATCCACCTTCGAAATTGGCCGTTGTGGGATCCGTTCCTGCCAAAATGATAAGGGAAGAGGACAGCGGCCACCACTTTGTATAGGGAGTATGTTCCTTCGTAGAGGGGGGAGGATCAGATCCCGGATCCATTCATTCACCCACTAACGTAACACATAGCCACCCAGCCTCCGAGGATCACGAGCACTGTACCAGTTCATCCACCAACCTCCACGAGAGGCAATCCACCAAAGCAGGAGCAGGGTATTACGCTTCCCAGCGGCACGAACCTGGGTAAACTACCGTGTTCTATGTTTTCGTCACCATCCAGTGAGTTCTCTGCCTTGTCCATCGAGCTAGGTGAGGTGAGTCCGAGAGAGAGATCTTCATACACGCCCCTGGGTCCGAATCTTAGGGTTTTGTGGAGCCTGAAATCCGACACTAATGATGTTCTACGTGGCAAGAAATGGCATGGAATCAAAGTAGACATTACATAGACCAAATCTCATGAACGAGCCGCATGCAAAAGACCTACGGATTAGATGCAATCATCCACGCAGGTTTGAATAAAACAGTAATTTTGTCAATTACAATGGAATACACTTTTGTAACCTGTATTTTAGCATGTGAATGAATCCTACCATGCATGAAAATTCTACCATTTTGTAGAGCACGCCGACTAAATCATTTGCATATAAAGTTTGTTAAATTCCGATGCACGCGCGCAAAGTTAGGACCACCACAAAATGCATATATGCTGATTTTAACAAAACATTTCGGGGAATATGAAAAAAACGAGATAGGGATGGTTCGGTACTTGTGATCTGAGGATCTTGCTTGGATGACAGGCTTCGAGCGAATGAGGCCGACCTGTGACGACACGGTCCAAATGGCGGTTGGAGGAGGAGTCGGCCATGGCCATGCTGGACGGCAGGGATGGTGGCCGAGCTGAGGAGGCCATGGCGAGAGAGTGGGAGGCCGGATCTCATCGGATCTGGCCGGGGCCGATCCATTCTCGGCAGTGGAGGATCGAGGTGGCGGCCTAGTAAGGAGATAGGGCGGCGCGAAGCTGTGTGGGGCCGACACGGGGTTAAAACAGCAGCGTCCTGAAGGCGTCGACCGGAGCACAAGAAGCAGCAGGGTCATGGGAGAGGCATGGCATCTGGGCGGGAACTAGGCGTGCGGTGCTCGCCAGAGCGGGGTGCTAGCGCTGTGGAGCAGTGCAGCAAGGTCGGGTTGTGTGACAGCCCGAGACCGACGCCCAAAAGATTCCCCCTTTTTATTTCCGTTTTCGTCGTGTGTCTATTTTATTTTTGTCGCATCATCATCGCATCATGTGCATCATCAGCATTGCATTGGCATCCTGTTGCCGCCAGTTTTCAAAACTTGCATCCGTTGTTAGTTGTCGGTTCTCGTCGTTGTCCGTTCTGAGCCCGATCGCACACGCACGCGCCCGCCGCATCGTCAAAACCCTGTTTTAGAAAGCGTGTTAAAAACTTTCTCTGATCGGGGTGAAACATGGCACACGATCGTAATTAGTTATAGGTAGGCCGCCTGTCAAATTTCGTCGCGTTCGGAGTTCGTCGGGGAACCGAACGGTCGACCGTAGCGGCACCGTATTCGGTCTATCGTCGGACGTGTTCCGGTGTTTTTTTTAAAATACGTTGCCGGGTGCCGTGTAACCTCTCATCTCCGCCTAGCCCCTCTACACAGTGCTTCTTCCCTACGCGCAGCCTAGTCCGAAACCTCCCGGAACCCGAACTCGGTTAAGTATCTAATGTGATTTTGGTGGTTTGAAGACTTATAGGTTAAGTATCTAATGTGTTTGTGAGTGTACACAGGATCTATAAGTCATTGAGGAGTTTGAGATATTTGAAGAATATCGATCCCTAAAAATGTATGTCTTCAGTTGAAGAAATTGGTCTGAAGCTGAAGAAATGAATAGCCAGGAATCTGCGATGAAATTGATATTCCTCATGAAGATACTGATATTGAGAAGTCCGGTGTGTCCTAAAGAAAATCACTCTGAAGAATTTGAAGCATGAAGATTAACACTTTCTATTTGATTTTCTTCGCATTTGAGTAATAGGAACACCGTAGTGTTAAAGGGGGTCGAAGTTACACTATGGAATGAATTTCCTCATGATGCTCAACCCAAGCCTAAATCCTACCAAAATCCTCAAGTGAGGAATACGAGTGACATGAGGACTCTCACAGTTGGGGGTCCCGACCGTTTCGATAGCAACGCCAAGTCATTGGTCTTATCCACTCCAACGGTCATATTATTAAGGGCATTAGTGTCAAATCATGTCGGGATGCTCCCAGGCTATAAATAGCCACACACCACAACCATTAGCTGGTTGGCTGCTCTGTTAGAAACTGACACTTGTCATAAGAGCAACCCAATTCCTCAGAGTCTTCAAGAGTAATTCATCAGTGAGGAAAGACACCATACACGGAAACCACAAACCAAACCTAGTGATTGAGCAGCACTGAAGAAGTTGTTCATGTGAGGAACTGAAGCCTTTTACCTTCGAGGACTGTGCATCCTCTAGACGGTTAGGCGTCAAGGTCTAGAGCTTTCCAGCAGTCAATTGTGGATCGCCGGGTGACCAAGTTTGTGAGGGTTTGGAAGTCTGCCCTGAAGACTTACCACGAGTGTTGGGCGAGGACTGTGTGTCCTTAGCTCAAGGAGAATACGGTAGGGACTGTGTGTCCCGGGACTGTGTGTCTTTTGGTTTCAATACCAAGCCGCTCCAAACCAGATGTACGACTGTCACAGCAGTTAGAACTGGGTCATCAACGATTGTCTTCACTGAGAAACGGGTTCTAATTCCTCAACTCCTTACTTTTCTCGTATTTTGTGTTGATGACTTTCACTGCAACAGTTTGAAGAATTTGCTGAAGACTTTCTCTGAATTTCCTCAACCCCAAATTCTTCATGTCAGTTAATCCACATCTGTATTCTGCTTGCCTGCTCACTGTGCAATCTGTTTTCACATTCTTCACTCTGAAAAACTGCTGTTGTGAAACTTTGCACTTCTGATCCGTTACTGTTTCCACTGTAAGTTAGACATCAGTGAGGAATTTCCTCAAAAGGAATTTCCTCAGTGATGAAATTCTAAAAATCTCCTATTCACCCCCCTCTAGTCGATATAACGCACTTTCAATTGGTATCAGAACAAGGTACTCCCTTGTTCTCTGTGATTTTGGTTTAACCACCTGGAGTTTTAGTTATGTCGACTGCAGGCATGTTTAAGGTGACTGCAGCATGTCCTACCTACGAAGGAAAGAACTTTCCCTTCTGGAAGAACAAAATGCAAATGCATCTACAAGAAATTGATAATGATCTCTGGTATATTGTGGGACATGGCGTCCCCATCATCTCTGCCAGTGTCTGTGCTGCTGATGTGAAGAAATTCAAGCAACTCGATTCTCAAGCGAAGAACATCATCTGTGGCCATCTGAGCCCAGGCCAGTTTGGAAGAGTAAGTGCTTTGGGCTCTACAACACTGATTTGGGAGAGACTGTGCAAGGTAAATGAAGGAGTACCAACCCAGCGTGACTCTCGTGTTGATATTCTTCGCAATCTCTTCAATCGCTTCAAGAGACATGACAATGAAAGCTGCCAAGACACCTTTGATCGCCTCACTGACATATCAAATGAACTGCAAGCACTGGGAGCTCGAGACATCACTGATCACGAAGTTGTGAAGAAACTGCTGAGATCTTTGGATTCTTCATTTGATACTTTAGTTCTGATGATTCAAGAAAGACCAGATTACAAGATGCTTGATCCAGTTGATATACTAGAAAGGCTAAATACTCATGAATTCTAACTAGAAGAAAAGAGAGATCTATATGGACCAAACTCTTCCAGACCACGTGCACTAAAGGCTAGAGGAATTTCCTCATCTGAAGACGAAGACACAGATGACAGCATTTGTGACCCTGAAGAATTTGGACAGGAGCTTGCAATGCTCGTGAAGAAATTCCAGAGATTTACACGACGTGGCCAGTTCGGTAAATATTTAAGAAGCGACATGAGGAAATCAGAATCTTCATTTGAGGACTACAAGAAACGAACCTGTCACAAGTGCAAGAAATCAGGTCATTACATAGCTGATTGTCCCCGTTGGGGAAAGGAATCAAAGAAGAAGAAACACAAGGATCACAGTTCTGATGACTCGAAGAAGAACAAGAAATCTTCAAAATCCTCATTTTCAAAGCCCTCATCGCACAAGAAGACTAGTTTCAGAAAGGCTTGGGCACTTATTGGCAAGGAAATGGACTCCGAGGCAGAATCAGAGGAATGTAATGAAGAAGAGGGTTCTGATGAAGAGTCAGAATCCGGACATGCTAGTCTTGCACTGGCACCCACTTTCGTCAGCAAGTCAATCTTCAACCTTGAAGAAAATGATAGCACCATTCGCACTAATGACTATGATGATGACTTCACTCCAACCTTTTGCTTCATGGCAAAAGGTACAAAGGTACCAAATAATGCCTCCTCCTCTGATTCAAGTGACTGTGAACCTGATAATTATAAGAAACCCAGTTATAGTAAACTTGCTATCATTGCCACTAAACAACAAACTGCTCTGGAAAAGCTTCAGAAACTGCTAGATAAAAGTGATGTTCTGTTGAATGATGAAATGAATCTTACCCAAATCCTCACTGAAGATGTGAAAAGTCTTGAGTCTAGATTTGATAATCTTCAGGATCGTTATGATACACTCCTCACTGATCATGAGAAGCTTTCCTATGAATTTATTCAAAGGAAGCTTGATCTTGAGAAGCTGAGGATCTCTCATGATGATCTTCATATGGAAAATGATTCATTACTAGCTCAACAGATCAGCGCTGGTCAAGTTGAATTCATTCCTCCATGTCTTAAATGCATTGAACGTGAAACTCCTAATTCCTCACTAGAATCATCAAATGCTACTATTGTTACAAATTCTTCAACTGCACCTGTTGTGTCTATTTCCTCACTTGAGGAAAACACAAATGTTACTGATGAAAATGCAGGGTTGAAGGAATTGTACGTGACAGGCATATACAAAAGCCTCAAAGGACATCAAACCCTTTGTGATGTGCTCAAAAAGCAGATCTTGAACAGGAACCCGAGGAAAGAAGGAATTGCCTTTGAGAGGAAATTAAATGCTGATGGATCTTATTGGAAACCTGAGCAGTATCCCAAAACCTCATGGGTTGCTGCTATTGGGCCTCCTTTTGATCCATCTAATCTAACTGGCTTTTCATGTGAATTATTCTATTCCTCAGATGAGTCATTTGACTCCAACTATAAACTGTTCAAAAATCAATCTGGTGAAGTATTTGCTTGATATGTTGGAACTAAATGCAGGAATGGCCCTCCCCTGAGGAAAATCTGGGTTCCCAAAAGTTGTCTTGAAAATCTTCAGGTGAATGTCCTCATGACACCACCACTGAAGAATCTGAACCCCAGATCAAATTCCTCAGGAGGACCAAAGTCTTCAAGAGGATCAAAATCCTCAACTGGTCAAAACTATGCTTGTACCCGTGCTAATGTGTGTAACATGCAGGGAAACTACAAGGAATATGAATATGAGCGTTACTCCTCAAATGATTATGTTCATAAATCCTCTAACCAGTTCTCTTCATATCCATATGAGTACTTTAATCCCCCTACTGTTAAGAGAAGTGCATTAGCCTCAATGCCACCTTTCTCACATGGTGCTCGCAGGATGATGAATGCTTTGCCACCCCTTCGGATGTGGGTGGTGAAGAAATTGAACTAATCACATCTGCAGGTTAGGTCTCCAGATGAAAATCATCATCTGAAGAATTTGCTGGAGACCTGAAGAAATGCTTGATAGGACGCAAGCTAATGATTGATGAAATAGACATATTTCACACGTCCTTACATTTCTGCTATGATGAAATTACTGATCTGATGAAACTAGTATCATATTCTTCAAATCTGAAGCCTATGAGATGGTAAGCTGTACTAATTCATCTGCAGGATGACAAACCCAAGAATACTGAGTGGGTTCTTGATAGTGGCTGCACACATCACATGACTGGTGATCAAAACTTACTGATGAATATGCCACTAACTCCATCACCTCTGAAGCAAATCACATATGCTGACAAAGGTAAAAGCAAGGTATTGGGACTTGGCAAAGTGGCTATTTCCAAGGATAGGCATATGGACAAAGTGATGCTTGTTGAATCCCTTGGTTTTAACCCCATGTCAGTCTCGATGCTTTGTGATCTTGATATGATTGTTATCTTTGGTAGATATACATGTGTAGTCATTATGGAATCTGACAGATCCAAAGTCTTCGAAGGTGTAAGAAGAGGGGATTTGTACATTGTTGATTTCTCTACAAGTCCTCAACCAGCCACTTGCTTACTAGCAAAAACCTCAGAAGGTTGGTTGTGGCACCGAATACTAGGTCATGAAGGCATGAGGAATTTGCACACGCTCGCGAAGAAGAAGCATGTCATCGGCATCGAATCAGTCAAATTCCTCAAGGATCATCTCTGCGGTGCTTGTGAATCTCGGAAAATGACCAGATCCAAGCATCCCTCGAAGACTATCATGACCACTACACGTCCATTCGAATTGCTTCATATGGATCTATTTGGACCTACTCACTATGCCACACTAACCAATGCAACATCTTTATATGGCTTCGTCATAGTTGATGATTATTCCAGATATACTTCGGTGCATATCATAGTGTATAAAACTGAAGTGCAGGAAATCTTCAAACAATTTTCTTCAAGGGCCTCGACGAACTTTGGCATCAAGATCAAACATACCAGGAGTGATAATGGAACCGAGTTGAAAAACACTGGTCTTGATGATTATCTTGATGAACTTGGTATTACTCACGAATTATCTGCTCCTTATACTCCTCAGCAGAATGGTGTCGTCGAAAGGAAGAACATGACTCTGGTTGAAATGGCAAGAACTATGCTTGAAGAATATCAGACTCCTCGTCGCTTTTGGCCTGAAGCAATCAACACTGCATGCCATATCATCAACAGGGTATATCTTCACAAATTCCTCAAGAAAACCTCATATGAACTCCTCACTGACAAGAAACCCAATGTAAGTTATTTCAAAGTCTTAGGTGCAAATTGCTGGATTAGAGATCCTCACCATAGCTCAAAATTTGCACCTAAGGCACATGAAGGTTTTATGCTCGGTTATGGAAAGGACTCGCACACTTACAGAGTCTTCAATTACTATCACAACAAAGTTGTTGAGACTGTAGATGTGCGGTTCGATGAAACTAATGGCTCGCAAAGAGAACAATTGCCTTCTGATCCAGATAAGCTGTTTTCTGAGGAAGCAATAAAGCTCAAGCCTACTGAAGACATTGTCCCAACTAAGGAAATTGATGAAGAAACAATCCCCATCACTGATGAAAATCAAGAAGATGCTCCTGAGGAAATTGCACCAGCACCACTTCCTCGGCCCAGACAAAATCCTCAACCAGCTCATCCGAGGATTGCAAATGAAGTAGAACTTGACAAAATCCTCAACGACATCAACGCGCCAGGTCCTCTCACTCGCTCAAAAGCTTCACACTTAGTTAACTTTTGTGGGCATTTCTCCTCTGTATCCATCACAGAACCCTCAAAAGTTGTTGAGGCTTTTCTGGAACCGTAGTGGATCCAAGCTATGCAAGACAAACTTCTTCAATTCAAGCTGAATGACGTATGGTAGCTCGTCAAACGACCAGATCCTCGCAAGCACAACATCATCGGCACCAAGTGGACTTTCCGAAACAAGCAAGATGAGGACGGTCAAGTGGTGAGGAACAAGGCACGACTTGTAGCCCAAGGCTACACCCAGGTTGAAGGGATAGATTTCGATGAAACTTTTGCACCTGTTGCTAGACTTGAAGCTATTCGAATACTACTTGCTTATGCTAATCATCATAACATCATCTTATATAAAATGGATGTGAAAAGTGCGTTCCTCAATGGTAAGCTTGAGGAAGAAGTATATGTTGCTCAGCCCCCAGGTTTTGAGGATCCAAAGAATCCAGACAAAGTCTTCAGACTCAAAAAGGCCCTTTATGGTCTCAAGCAAGCCCCTCGGGCATGGTATGATACATTGAAGGAATTCCTCATGAAGAAAGGCTTCAAACCTGGTTCACTCGATCCAACTCTTTTCACTAAATCCTATGATAATGAGCTATTTGTGTGTCAAATATATGTCGATGATATCATATTTGGCTGTACTGACAAACGATACAGTGATGAATTTGCTTACATGATGAGTGAAGAATATCAGATGTCCATGATGGGGGAGCTGAAATTCTTCTTAGGTCTTCAAATTCGTCAACAAAGCAATGGAATCTTCATATCACAGGAGAAATACCTCAAGGATGTTCTGAGGAAATTCGACATGCATGAATGCAAAGGTGCCAAGACTCCAATGCCTACCAACGGCCACCTCGGCACTGATGAAAATGGTAAAGATTTCGATCAGCAGGTATATCGTTCTATGATTATCTCTTTATTGTATCTATGTGCATCTAGGCGAGATATAATGCTTAGTGTTTGCATGTGTGCACGTTTTCAAGCAAAACCGAAGGAATCACACCATAAGGCTGTGAAACATATTCTTCGATACTTAGCTCACACACCAACACTAGGATTATGGTATCCCAAGGGCTCAAATCTTCATCTGGTAGGGTATTCTGATTCTGACTATGCTGGTGACCGTGTGGATCGCAAGTCAACTTCTGGCACATGCCATTTCCTCGGAAGATCACTAGTTTGCTGGTCCTCAAAGAAGCAGAACTGCGTATCACTCTCCACTGCCGAAGCTGAGTACATTGCTGCTGGTTCATGCTGTGCTCAATTACTACGGATGAAGCAAACCCTCAAGGACTACGGCATCAACATGAAGAATGTGCCTCTCTACTGTGATAATGAGAGTGCTATCAAGATTGCATACAACCCAGTACAACACTCGAAGACCAAGCACATCCAGATTCGTCATCATTTTCTTCGGGACCATGTCCTCAAGGGCAATATCCTCATCGACCATGTGAAGACTCATGATCAACTGGCAGATATATTTACTAAGCCCTTGGATGACAAAAGGTATTGCAAGTTGCGGTGTGAGCTAAATATCTTAGAATCTTCAAATGTTTTGTAAAAACATGCACACATCCTAACACTTATGCAAAATTGATGACTTAGATGTGCAGCACATGATGAATCGATTTTCTTCAACTAATGAAGAAGGTCACTCTGAATGTGAAGAAATCAACGAACAAATTGATTCTCAGGGTCTACGACAATTGTATGCGGCATCTGTAATCAACATTCTTATATGGTGGGTCACGCCACCGCCCAATGTGAAATTCCTCAAGTTGATTATCTTCAAGTGTTCTATTTCCTCAAAATGTGTTTTTCTTCAAAACAGTTGTTCTTCAGTGTGATGATTTATCACAAAATCTTCAAAAACACTTGATGACTTTCATTTGACTAGATAGACTATGATTTCAAGTCCTCAACAGCATTCACTTATTGCTATTTCTTCAAGTTGATATTTTTGCTAAGTGAATGTGATCGGACCCTACATTCCCTCTATGCTATACTCATCCAGTCTATTCAATTCTTCATATGCGTTCTACTTGAAACTTTGTTCAAAATCCTCACTGCGTCCGTGTCAGCTTATGATTTTGTAACAAAAATCCTCAAATGTTCAAAAATTGTTTCTTTAATACACAGTAACTGAACCCCACTACCCACGATCGGATAACCACGATCTGTGCTATCTCCACCACACTATTCGAGAGTTACACGTGTCCTGCGGAGACGTAGAGGTAGGGGCGGTTTGGTCCAAAATTTTCACGCCAACAGTAACTTTTGGCTATAAATATGTCCTTATCCCCCTCGGCATACTCTTCTTCGCTCCATCGCTCTCCTGCCACAGCATACACCACCGAACCCTAGCGCCATCGCTGGTAGTCTCGTCGCCGGTGAGGAAGAGCTTCACTGCCTCGACTTCTCCGTCGCTGGAACCACGCCGGAGTCGGACCATCTTCGTCTGCCGCCGCCGTCGACGTCCTCTGTCGCCGGGTTAGGGTGCATTGGACACGCGACCGAAGAGCTTCTCCACACACACCTTTCTGTGTTCTTCATGCGCACCTTCCAGGGTAAATAAATCCCATTTCTACAGCAAGTTAGATCTAAAACTTTACATCTTCTATGTGAAATCTGTTTTTCCTCAAGAACGATAAGCACTTGATTCCTCAAACACTGCCTATCACCACATCATTGATGAACTATACTAAGCATCTAAGATTTTCACGAGATTCCTCAATTGTGCGAATTTTCGGATCTGTACAACTCTGGAACCCAAGAATAGTATGCTTAGGCAAATTCCTCAACCACTCGTTATATTCCTCAAACTGTCAAACTTTTTCATTTTCCTCAAATCTGAGAATGCATATGATCTCTCCAAATTCCTCGCAACAATACTCTGTTCACAGGTACACACATGTCAGCTGATGAATCTCTCGGTTCTCATCACATTAACTCATTTGCATTGTTTCTGGAAGAAAATCTTCAAGTCTCATCATAATCCTCAAGAGTTCAATCTCATGAGCAAAATCCTCAGCTGAAGAAAATGGAGGATGACAGAAGACAGAAGGGAGGAAAGAAACTTGAGCAAAAAACAGCTGTGGATATCCCTGAGGATATTTACTTGGACTATTGCACGCCTGATGAAAATGAGACAATGGCCAAGTGAAACATACGGCTGCAGAAGATAGAACGCCGATGGGCAAAGGAATGGAAGGAATAGAGGTTTGTGACTGCCAAGTATGAGAAGAAATTCGCTCTGAAGCCCCCTGGCAGACGGGCCCCACTTGAGGATCATCAAGTAGCACATCCCTCAAGCCTCAAGACCATTGATGACTATCCAGATGAGAAGGAAAAGCATCTGGCTAAGCTCAAGAAGCAGGCACAAGTTGTAGTGAGGAAATTCAATGAATCCTCAGCTGCTGCCTCAGCTGCTGCTACTTCCTCTACCGCTGAGACCTCTGGTTCAGCAATTCCTCAACCACACTCTGTGCCGTCAAAGCCAAGGGCTCCAAAGCCTCAAGAGAAGTCTGCTCAGGCTTCAGTCACAAAACCCTCAGCACCAAAACCTTCAACACCAAAACCATCAGCGCCAAAACCCTCAGTGCCAATCTCCTCAGCTTCAAAATCCTCAGCACCACCACCAAAGCCTCAAGAGAAACCAGTACAGAAGCAAGTCATGAACCCTATGACCGCCAGCTCCAGCTCCTCACTCCCAGCTGCAACCAGCTCGGAGATAAAGTCTTCACCACCTCCTGTGAAGACTCAGGTATCTGTTGAACGTGCAACTCTGCCAAGCCCTAGCAAAATCATCACCGTCCCGTCTACAGCAGAGGGCAGTGATGAATATGATGATCCAACCCTGCAAGCCATCATCAGAAACAAGCAGGAAAGAGTAGCTCAAGCATCAGGCAGTGCCATTCCTCTGACATGGACCCCAAGGTCCTCCTTGACTACATCAACATCTGGTATGAGGACCCAAACACTCCGCTTGATGATTTGAAACTTCCCCCTGGCATTAGCCACATGGTGGCCACTTTCATCAATGAAGCCACGTGGAAAGAACAGCAGGCTAGGCAGGACAAAGTTGCAAAGATTAAAAAGGAGAGATTCCTCAAGCAGAATCTCCTCAAATTAACTCCTGATGCACTGGTGTCAACACAGGCAGAGCTGAAGAAATTGACTGACAAGTACTCCAAGCTGTCAAATCGCAAAAGTCTCAAGAGCAATTTCATCAAGCTGACCACTAGTGCTGTTGATGAATACAATAAGAAGGCCGCACCCCCTGCACCAACTTCTCATCCCCTGATTGAGGAGCCAGCATATGAATCTCCTCATGATGAGGAAACTCCTCAAGCTGAGGAAGTACACCAAGAAAGCCGTGTGGATGAACCAGCTATTGAAGAAATCATCATGGAAACTCCTGCTGATGAATTTGCTGCAGCTGATGAGACTGCCCCTGACCCACTTGCTTCGCCAAAGCAAGCTGATGACTCTATTCCAGCTGGTTCCTCAATACCAGCTAAAAAATCTGTCAAGAAAACCCCTTTACCAAAATCTTCAACGGTGAAGAAGATGACTCCGTCTGCATCAGACGTGAAGAAAACCAGGGCTGCTGAGAAGGAAGCCAAGAAGACAAAGGCCTCCTCAGCAGAAGAAGAAACAGAGGCCAAGCGCCTCAAAGCACTTGAAGAAATTGCTCCTCTGGACCCTGTGCCACTGAATGTCGCTCCTTCCTATGAAATGGTCATCATTGATGATCCAGCGAAAAAGGCAGATGAGGAATTGAAGGATGCTGCCTCTGAGGAACACACTGATGAGGAGATTCAGATAGATGAAAGTCCTCAGCCTCTCATTCCTTAGAAAGACAATGTTCAAGCATCAGCTGCATCAGCTGATGAAACTGCATCTGCCACCAAGCCAGCTGAGGAAGAACAAACTGAAAATCCTCAAGCTGATGAAATTCAACACTCTGAGCAGAATCCACAAGATGAGGAACATGCTGACCCAACTCCTCAAACTGAGCAAGAAGAAGCTATTCCTCAGCCTGATGCACAGCCAGAGCAAGCCCCTTGGCCTAAAGAACCAGCCGCTGAAATTCCTCACCCTGAGGAAAATGCTGAGGAGAATGCATCTAACCAAGACAATGCATTCATCTTGCTCAACCTAGAGACTGCCATTGTTGTCTCCTCTCCAATTCCTCAGCAAAATCATAAGCCAGTTCAGCGTCAGCCATTCTCCAAGCGTCCTAAGTTTCAAAAGGAAAACTTCTTTGAAGAACGCATGTACTTCATTGGAGAAAACCCATATGACAAGCCTCAAATGAGGAATCTGAAGTTTTGGACTAGGACTCAGATGAACTACTATGTGTTGGTGAACGTCGCATGGGAAACAAAAATTATCCTACGCGCACGAAGACCTATCATGGTGATGTCCATCTACGAGAGGGGATTTCCGATCTACGTAACCTTGTAGATCGCACAGCAGAAGCGTTAGTGAACGTGGTTGATGTAGTGGAACGTCCTCACGTCCCTCGATCCGCCCCGCGAACCGTCCCACGAACCGTCCCGCGATCCGTCCCACGATCCGCTCCGATCTAGTGCCGAACGGACGGCACCTCCGCGTTCAGCACACGTACATCTCGACGATGATCTCGGCCTTCTTGATCCAGCAAGAGCGACGGAGAGGTAGATGAGTTCTCCGGCAGCGTGACGGCGCTCCGGAGGTTGGTGGTGATCTAATCTCAGTAGGGCTCCGCCCGAGCTCCGCAGAAACGCGATCTAGAAGTATGTGGTCGGGCTGCCGTGGCAAAAGTTGTCCCAAATCAGCCCTAAAAACCCACTATATATAGGAGGGAAGGAGGGGAGGAGGCAGCCTCAAAACCTATAGGTTTGGCCGAACTTGGATGTGGAGGAGTCCTACTCCAATCCTACTTGGAGTAGGATTCCACCTTCCCACTTGGAAACTCTTTCCACCTTGTGTTTTTTCCTTCTCAAACCTTATGGGCCTTAGTGGGAAGTTATTCCAGCCCACTCGGGGCTGGTTTATCTCTTCCCATAGCCCATGAAACCCCTTGGGGCGTGACACCCCTCATGATGGTCCCCGGCACCCCTCCCGGCACTCCCAGTACACTACCGATGAGCCCGAAACTTTTCCCGTAATGCACGAAAACCTTCCGGTAACCAAATGAGGTCATCCTATATATCAATCTTCGTTTCCGGACCATTCCGGAAACCCTCATGATGTCCGTGATATCATCCGGGACTCCGAACAACATTCGGTAACCAACCATATAACTCAAATACGCATAAAACAACGTCGAACCTTAAGTGTGCAGACCCTGCGGGTTCGAGAACTATGTAGACATGACCCGAGAAACTCCTCGGTCAATATCCAATAGCGGGACCTGGATGCCCATATTGGATCCTACATATTCTACGAAGATCTTATCGTTTGAACCTCAGTGCCAGTGATTCATATAATCCCGTATGTCATTCCCTTTGTCCTTGGGTATGTTACTTGCCCGAGATTCGATCGTCAGTATCCGCATACCTATTTCAATCTCGTTTACCGGCAAGTCTGTTTACTCGTTCCGTAATACAAGATCCCGCAACTTACACTAAGTTACATTGCTTGCAAGGCTTGTGTGTGATGTTGTATTACCGAGTGGGCCCCTTGATACCTCTCCGTCACACGGAGTGACAAATCCCAGTCTCGATCCATACTAACTCAAACACCTTTGGAGATACCTGTAGAGCATCTTTATAGTCACCCAGTTACGTTGCGACGTTTGATACACACAAAGCATTCCTCCGGTGTCAGTGAGTTATATGATCTCATGGTCATAGGAACAAATACTTGACACGCAGAAAACAGTAGCAACAAAATGACACGATCAACATGCTACGTCTATTAGTTTGGGTCTAGTCCATCACATGATTCTCCTAATGATGTGATCCCATTATCAAGTGACAACACTTGCCTATGGTCAGGAAACCTTGACCATCTTTGATCAACAAGCTCGTCAACTAGAGGTGATCAACGAGCTCGTGAACTAGAGGCTTACTAGGGACATTTTTTTGTCTATGTATCCACACATGCACTGTGTTTCCAATCAATACAATTGTAGCATGGATAATAAACGATTATCATGAACTAAGAAATATAATAATAACTAATTTATTATTGCCTCTAGGGCATATTTCCAACACTATGCCTCTGTGCTCTGTGGACGAAACATGATGTTCCAGCACAGGCATATTCCTCATGTTGAACTTGAAGCTATACCGTGCTTAGAGCCAGTCCTCAATGTACTCCATGATGCTGGTTTACTCCCAATGTGCTCCGACATCTCTGACTGGAACAGCGAGCTAATTCTTCAGTTTTATGCCACTCTTCACATATCCGACAACCCTGAAAACATTAACACTTGGGTGTTTGATTGGATGACACAAAACACTCACTACAAGGCTCGTGCTACTGAACTCCTCAGAGAACTGCTTGTACCAATTCCCTCATAAGAGGCTGTGAAGCTTTATGGTGAGCGTGAGCTGGCCAATGGGATGATGGAAGTCCTCATGAAACCTTTGGCTGAAGGAAAATCTCCGAGAACGACCTTCCTCGCCCACGAGGTCAAGTACACATCCAGGTCTGTTTACAGAATCCTCTGCAGTATGATCGCACCGATCAAAGGCCATGATGATGAAGAAGATGTTGTAGGCCTCATGAAGAATATCCTCTTCAACATTATCCATGGTATTCCTATCAACATCCATGATTTCTTCTTGAGGACTTTGGCCGACAATGCTATGTGTCCTTTTGATCGCAAGATATATGCCCCATGGATCATGAGATTCATCAGGACAAGGACAGGCATCAACTTCCACGCTGAGTCCCAAAACCATGTTGGTTATATGCCTCCTATCCGGGTCAACAAGAAGACTTTCGAGCCCATTGAAGGAAAAGGCAAATCAGTGATTGAGAAGGCAGTAGGCCCCTTGATGGTCAGTTCAGAGAGACAGAAGCTTATTCCTCATGGGATGATACTGAGACTCGTCCGGCAAGCCCCATTCCTCCTCGCGTGATGCATACAAGAGAGCTCCTCCTCAATCTTCACCAGAAGGTGGATCGCAATCACAAGTGGGTCAAACGCCAGTTTGGCGCCATTGTGAAAACCCTCACTGAAACACAGAACTCTGTGAAGCTCAACCATCACTATCTGCATGAGGTTTTTGATCGCACCTGGGCTACACTTGCACATCTGAAGACTCAGACTGAGCTTGAAGAAATGGACTTTGAGCGAGACTTTGAATGGTCGTGGCCTCCCAATAAGAAGTTCAGGCCTATTCCAGTGCCAGACCTTGAAGACAGCTCATTTTCTTTATTCCGCACTGCTGAAACTGATGAAGAATAGTTCGACACTGCTACCAGTCCAAGGAAGAAGACTACTCCCAAGAAGCATCACGGCTCTTCCTCAACTGCCACGAAGTGAAATCTTCACGGACGTTAGTCCTCAGTTTGTCCCTTTTTGTCACTTGATGACAAAGGGGGAGAAACTTGAGAGTTAGTCTTCAAGCGGGATATTTTTGGGGCTTATGAACTATATTTCAGTTACAAACTCTTGGCTCTTTTGATTTTTTTATGTAATGAGTTGTAACTTAAGCCCGATGGTACTCTGACGCTTTTGAACATTTTTCTTCGCATGCTTATTCCTCAAGTTTTAATGCACGCATGCTGGAATCCGTCAGATACCATTTGTCATCATGCATATTCATTTTCTTCATATGAGATGTTACATGTATGCATGATTTACAACACTCAAGGGGAGATCTCCATGATATAAATCATCAATATGCATTTGCTGTGAAAAGCAAAATCTTCAAGATATGCACATATTCAGGGGGAGTCTCTGTGAATCTTGATTTCAAATTCCTCAAATGAGTATTTACACTTCATATTTTTGATCCCTGTTGAAGACTTAACCTAATTGTCATCAACCACCAAAAAGGGGGAGATTGTAAGTGCATCTAGTGCCCCTTAGTGATTTTGGTGGTTTGAAGACTTATAGGTTAAGTATCTAATGTGTTTGTGAGTGTACACAGGATCTATAAGTCATTGAGGAGTTTGAGATATTTGAAGAACATCGACCCCTAAAACTGTATGTCTTCAGTTGAAGAAATTGGTCTGAAGCTGTGGAAGTGAATCGCGAGGAATTTGCGATGAAATTGATATTCCTCATGAAGATACTGATATTGAGAAGTCCGGTGTGTCCCAAAGAAAATCACTCTGAAGAATTTGAAGCATGAAGATTAACACTTTCCGTTTTATTTTCTTCGCATTTGAGTAATAGGAACACCGTACTGTTAAAGGGGGTCGAAGTTACACTATGGAATGAATTTCCTCATGATGCTCAACCCAAGCCTAAATCCTACCAAAAGCCTCAAGTGAGGAATACGAGTGACATGAGGACTCTCATAGTTGAGGGTCCCGACCGTTTCGATAGCCACGCCAAGTCATTGGTCTTATCCACTCCAACTGTCATATTATTAAGGGCATTAGTGTCAAATCATGTCGGGATGCTCCCAGGCTATAAATAGACACCCCCACAACCATTAGCTGGTTGGCTGCTCTGTTAGAAACTGACACTTTTCATAAGAGCAACCCAATTCCTCAGAGTCTTCAAGAGTAATTCATCAGTGAGGAAATACACCATACACCGAAACCACAAACCAAACCTAGTGATTGAGCATCACTGAAGAAGTTGTTCCTGTGTGGGACTGAAGCCTTTTACCTTTGAGGACTGTGAATCCTCCAGACGGTTAGGCGTCAAGGTCTTGAGCTTTCCAGCAGTCAATTGTGGATCGCCCGGTGAACAAGTTTGTGAGGGTTTGGAAGTCTGCCTTGAAGACTTACCACGAGTGTTGGGCGAGGACTGTGTGTCCTTAGCTCAAGTAGAATACGGTAGGGACTGTGTGTCTTTTGGTTTCAATACCAAGCCGCTCCAAACCAGATGTACGACTGTCACAGCAGTTGGAACTGGGTCATCAACGATTGTCTTCACTGAGAAACGGGTTCTAATTCCTCAACTCCTTACTTTTCTCGTATTATGTGTTGATGACTTTCACTGCAACTGTTTGAAGAATTTGTTGAACACTTTCTCTGAATTTCCTCAACCCCAAATTCTTCACGTCAGTTAATCCACATCTGTATTCTGCGTGCCTGCTCACTGTGCAATCTGTTTTCACATTCTTCACTCTGAAAAACTGCTGTTGTGAAACTTTTCACTTCTGATCCTTTACTGTTTCCGCTGTAAGTTAGTCATTAGTGAGGAATTTCCTCAAAAGGAATTTCCTCAGTGATGAAATTCTAAAAATCTCCTATTTACCCCCCTCTAGTCGATATAACGCACTTTCAGTTTTACCTTTGATGAGATATCTTGTGCATCGGGATTCCGGTGATGCTTTGGGTAATCTCAGAGTTGAGGTTTTCCACTAGGGAATCCGACGAGATCGCGAGCTTCGTGATTGAGGATTTCTATGCGGCTTGTGGTAATTTGTGTTGGACTAGTTGGAGCACCCCTGCAGGGTTAAATCTTTCGGAAAGCCGTGCACGCGGTTATCTGGCAACGTGGAAACTTTGCTTAACATTGGTTCTAGATAACTTGAAGTTAACTTAATTAAAAAATGCCAATTGTGTGCGTAACCGTGACTGTCTCTTTCGTGAGTTCTTTCTCCGATCGAGGACACGGTGGGGCTATGTCTGACGTAGGTAGGTGTTCAGGATCATTCATTTGATCATCAGTAGCTCACGTCTGTTATGCGTAGATCTTCACCCTCTTATTTCTTGTACTCGTAGGTTTAGCCACCAAATATATGCTTAGCCACTGCTGCAACCATACCACTTAACCATGCCTCACCCAATAAGCTTTGCTAGTCTTGATACCTTTGGAAATGAGATTGCTGATTCCCCTGTGGCTCACAGATTACTACAACACCAGTTGCAGGTACAGGTAAAGGTTACTTGACGCGAGCACGTTGATTGTTCATTTGGAGTTGCTTCTTCTTCTTCTTCTTCTTCTTCATCGATCTAGGATGGGTTCCAGGCCGGTAGCCTGGGATATCAAGGATGGACATCGTTCTTATTTTTCTCGTTTGTTTTCGTCCGTAGTCGGACCCTGCTCTTACTCTTGATGATTATGTAATGTACTGATGTGACTCTGATGTAGCTTGTGGCGAGTGTAAGCCAATTCAATATATATATATATATCTTATTTTCACTACATGTACTTGTAACGATATCCATTCTTGTGACACGACGAGATGCGCTTCTATCCCTGACGAGGCCTTCGTGCCAAATTGAGGTTAGGGTCGCATCTTGGGCGTGACATGTTGGGCGCGAGGGGGATCGGGGAGCTGCAGGAGCTGCAGGAGGCGCATGTGGCGGCAGGTGCGGTGTGGTGACAATTGGCTAGAGGTGGCTGGCCAGCATGGATTTCGAGTTGGAGGTGACTAGAGTTTATGGAAGTTTAGGGATGGATAATTCCTTTATATAGCCGGGTAACTAGATTTAGGGGGGTTTTGCACCGATTTGAGCCATTCGATCACAATCGGACGGCTCCAGTTGTGGGATATGGTAGCTTGGGCTAGGTGGGTTGGGAAGAGGGGGTTGGTCGCAGAAGAGAGGGAACATTGTGGCTCGTGGTAGAGTTATATAAACCAATAACGTCCGACATTTATCATGCAACACTTTCCCTATATATTTAACGGTTCATGTACTGAACGATCTTTGAATGCGACAAAATTTAGCACACTATCTACCTACATGATATTAAGATTGCACGCCAATTTTTTACCATTTCGAGACTATTTTACAAGAACTTTTAAAAACAATATTTTAACGATGCCACGGGTGCATGCTTGGGGTTTTGGTCCCGAAACGGTCGTCGACGAGAACGGAGAGAACCGACAACTAATAAGGGATGCAAGTTTTGAAAATGATGAAACGGAGTGCCGACGCTATGTGGATGATACGCATGATGCGATGATGATTGCGACAACCAAATAAATCACACGACGATAATGAAATAAAAAAGGAAACTTCTAGAGCGTTAGATCTCGGAGGTTACATCTGTTGTGAGTCATAAAATTTGGACCAATTAAAACTTTTTGTGTGCTTGTGGTGTTTGAATTGATTGCAAAACTTATGTGATTAATTGCTTGAGTGCTTGTTTGTGTTTTAATTCACAAAAATTCTCATGCTCTCAAAACTTATCTCCTTCATCCAAAACTTTTTCGAATGACCATACCATCTCCATAAGACCTAAAACTATTATTACAAAATATTATTTTGACCCAAAAAATATTTATTTAATTTAATTTTTCAAACCCCCCTAAATTGAGCTTTGTACTACAAGTCCTAGAATTACGGAAGTTGTTTTGCTCCAAATATTTTATTTGGATCCTATTATCAAAAAGACTTCCGAGAACCACAAAAGTATTATTTCAAAAGTTATTTTTGTATTTTATAGAAATACTTTTCTCCGAGGCCAAAAGTGGTATTTTATAAGGGAAAAGCACATTATGTTTTCAAAATATTTGAGAAATTTAGGGAAACTCAGTGGGCATATATCTTCCATAAATAATGGTTTCACCAGATGGTAATGTTCAAAATATTGGACAAAACCCTCAAAAACCCTTTCTACTTATTTCGAGTATTTGAAATATTTCTATGTGAAATATTCTCAAATAAACCCATAAAAATTGTAGCAAGTCACACACGCCATATGTGATGATCTTGCAATGTTTCATCACAATCCCAATTGTTTTGATTCACCTAAGTATCCTAAAACCCTCTTTGTACAAATCCAAGTTTGAGCAACTATACATTGCCAAGTTACCCCAATTGATCTCAAACTTTGTGCTATAAACCCCATATAATTGTGACCACACCAAATAGTGCATTAAGGAGAATATATTTGCATGACTAAATCGAAGGAAACCAGTTTCTGCTCATTTCTAGTGTTTACCGAGCTTGCATTAGATAATTACTTTAAATGAGCTCAAAATTGGTGATAAAGCTTATTTATTCTCATCATTTGATCCTTTGAAGTATCATAACTAGTAGAGTGATTTACCATTTTCACCTCTTAACATGTTCTCATGGCTCTCATCTTTTTACCACCACACTAGCAAGCCCCTCAATACCTCAAGTAGGCTTCCCAATGGCCAACTCCATGATTGAGGGGGTGGAAATCCAAGTTGTGCCCCCTGGAAAACCCCATTCTCTCTTCTCTCTCTGCTCTATCCCACTCGTGACCATTTCCATAACATCCAAATCCCCTCCCCATTTGTTTACCCCCTTGATAAAGCCAAACACTCAAGGACACGCGCGAGCACGCCAAAAGCACTATCATGCTGGCCAAAGTCGTGCTCTAGAGTGAACTGCCACCGTCTAGAGAGTTCACCTCCTGGCCACCTCGGGCCTCCCCTTGCACCAGTCAAGGTGCCTCAGCGTCTAGGACACGCCTCCCTGTTGCCCTCCTCCTCTCTCCCTCACTTTGTCACCCTGCAGCGTGTGTCGTGGTTGCCTCGCTCGGCCAGTGAGTGAGCCCACATGCTCACGTACCAGGGCACCCCCCCTCTCTCTCTTCCATTCCCTCCCGTGAACGTGGTCGAGCCCCACAAGTACCCTGGACACGGTCCAACGAGCCTCAGGAGCCTCTAGCTACGGCCATGACCACGCCAGTGCACGATCCATAGTGCTCCAGCCCTAGGCTATTTAAGCCCCCCCATCTGCTGGCTCCCTAGGTCTCGTAATCGCACTGTCAAAATCGAGGCTCCGAGGACCCGGAAAAGGTTCAAACTCTGGGGTGCACTCGCTCTCCAACCATGTTCTACCTCTCAACTTCACAGCAACTCTCTCGTGGCTCGTTCTAAGGAAAGATAATGGGAACACACAACAGTTTACCCAGGTTCGGGCCACCTTGGAGCAAAAACCCTACTTCTACTTGTCTGGATTTCTTGAGGTGCAAGATGAGTACCAAGGACAGGTTGTTGCCCTAGTCTAGATAATGGGGATCGGATCCCTCGTTGGAAGCCCTTGTTGCTCCCCACGACGCCTAAATAACAGCCCCGAATTAGCACAAAGCATGCACGCGTGGTTGGCCCAGCATTGCTCTCCCTTGCCTTGTACCGCTTCTCTATGTATTCCTTCTTGCATAAGATTTTTCCCATCCGCCAAGCGACTATCGCCCCTTCTCTCACAGCGCCATCGCAGCTGCTTTGAGCAAGGAGGGCGAGGGAATGGCGGCGGAGGACGGGCACCAGACACCGGAACACGCCCTCGGTAGGTCAATGGTGCTGAATCATGAAGGACTCGAAGATTCTCCCCATGATCGCGGCCGACTCGAGCGAATGGGGGCCGACCAATATCTCGCCGGCATCAGCCCCTCTCGTCAAGCTGTCAGCAACCGTCGTCGCCCTTCATCACCCGACACTCTTCTCGAGCTTGCTTCCCCCATTTTTGGAGTTCTTCAATGCCATTCTCGCGCATTACCAAATTCGTGAGCTGCATCTTGATCTCAGGTACGTTCTCCTCCTTTCGTACTTCGCCTTCCTCTGGAAGCCATTCTTGGCTTTCCTACCTCGGTGACGTTATTCTCGCACTTCTTCTCTCTCGAGCTGACCGCACCCGACCAGCGCTCCGGGTGCGCGACCTTCCTGGCCATGGACGCGACGGCGGGTGAGTACATCGATATGAAGATCAATCACTTAACCGAGGGTTTCAGGTGGCAGTGAATTTTTTTGGATGAATGGCAGTTCAGCCCCCTATAACTGACCCCATCTTTTCCAACGGCACCGAGCCCCAGGTGGGAGCATGCGATGCTCGATGACTCAAGGCTGTCGCCGGTGCCGGTGGGGGGTGATCGCCGCGCTGGTCGTGCGGGAGTTCCTCGGGCGGTGGATTGCCCCCCCCCCCCTTCAACGTCACTCTCCCCCGATATGGACCTACTCTGAGCCGAATGATCCAACACAGCTCCATCCGGAGCTCCTAGCGGTTGACATGCTCGACTGGGTGCTCCAGGTCTTGCTTGGAAAAACCATCGGCGACCTTCCCTATGGGGGTGCCCCTTATACAAGTACAAGAACGGGGGAGACTTTGCCTGGACGATGCCCCGTTTCAATTAGTGGGGGATGCTTCCCGGGGTCACGAGGGGCCTCACGACGCACCTGTCCTACTGGCTTCCGAGCTGGGGGCTTTGACAGGCTCGGATATCCCAGCCGCAATCGCAAGGGGCAGCGGGGCTTCGCCTTAGGCCTGACCTCAGGGCAGCACTCGGGCCGTGCCGAGGGCGATGAAGAGGAGGAGATGGGCCGCCAACAACGAGTGAGAGTCGCCCCTCTGTTCCCCTTTCTTCTTCGCTTCAAGTGTGACTGATCCCTTCTTCATGTAGGCTTCCATCAAGCAAGAGGGCTAGCAAGGCCCCTGGCCCGGCGCGCGGCTTCCCGCCATCAACCAGGGCTGGGTGTAGTTGCCTAGGTGTGCCGAACTACCGCGCAAGCGATGCGCCTGGTCTTGCCACGACTCCGCCCTCACTGGTCTAGGCCGCGTGGTGAAGGGAAGTGACTCCCCCGACGTTTCCCGCGAGGAGCCCTGCGGGTGAGGATGTGTCACTGGGGCCGGAGCCGCCAGTAGCTTCAGACGCCCCGTCGTACACCGCGGATGATTCTGAGGAGCCAAGAGCCCCTGATGTGGCCTCGAGCCCCCTACACATGACCCACGACCCTGGCAGGGCAGGGAAAGCATCAACTAGCTGCCATTACCTTATGGGTGGAGCGGCCACGACTTCCTAAGGAACGCCTTGAGCACAGTGCGGCAGCTTGGGGAAGAGCTTCGGGACGCACACGTGCGCTTCACCGACGAACGCCTGTGCTGGGCGGATGGGTGGCATCAGCTTGACGTGGCCATCAAGCTGAGTTGCGGCCAACATGAAGCGGCGCGTTGGAAGGTCGAAGCATCTGCGACCGCGGTGAGGGAGGCGTACGAGTGTGCCCTTTGGAAAGCCGAAGAATCAGTCGAGCGTCGGAGGGTGTAGAGGCCCGAGAGCAGGAAGTTCAAGCTTCCAGTGCTGCTTTGGAGATGCACCTCCGAGGGCTTAGGATTGAGGCAGAGGAAGCACACGAGCTCTCCCTTCGTGAGTAAAACCCTCGGGTCCTCGAACGGCAGGTGGCCTTTGTGTCGTCGGTGCTGGGCTTGGAGCGTGAGCGGGTGGAGGCACTGGATCGGGATGTTACCGGCACCGCGACTAACTACCACCAACAGGTAGAAAAGATCTAAGGGGATGCCGATGCGCGCATCGAATGGGCCTGCGGGGATTACAAAACCAAACTGCAACTACACGAGAGCCGCTTCACGGCTCGACGCACGGAAATGCAACGCGAGATAGACGATCTCAAAGAGGCCCTTACCCTTGCGGGAGGCCGAGAGGAGGCCGCACTCGAGGCTCAGGTTGTCGCCGTGGCTGAACTGGTGTCGCTCCACAGGAAAGTGAGTAGCGTCGCTTCCCTCGTGGAGAGGGCGATTGACAAGGCGAAAGAGGCCCGAGGGCTGCAGCTCCTGCGCTCGTAGATGTTCCAACGCCTCGAGCGGCGGGCGCACCGAGGCTTGGGTTTCATCTGTAAGGGAAGCGTCCCTAGTCCTATCATACCCGACAATGTCGGTTACCTTGACTTCTTCACCAAAGTCGTAAAATAGCTTGAGGTAGGCGCCCAACAAGTGGGGGCCTTGATCGAGGAGGAAAGCCGTGATCTTCTGTCCCAGACGTCTTCATCAACCTCTTCCACATCGATCCCCACTTTTATTTTGAGGCTACGATGGCCCCTGTTCCTGAGGCAAGCCGCGGCGCCCTGGGTAAGGAAGTGAGGGACCACGTCGATGCGCTGAGTGTGCACTTCGCCCCCACGACTTCGAGGGTCACGAGGGACCACATCGATGCACTGAGTGCGTAGTTCGCCCCCGACGGCTTCGAGGGTGAGGGGGTGCCAAGGCGCACGCGTCGAGGAAGCCGACAATGAAGCCGAAGTGCATGGGGACGACGACAACAATGATGAGAGTGGCGCGTCCCTCTAGGCATGTGCAACCCCATGGCCGTGCCGGTTCGTAGTCCCGCTGAGATGTGAAGGGAGCAGCTTTTGCTTGAACTCCCTCCTCCTATCATGAATGTTTGTTTTTGTATGGATTCTGATGCCTATGGTGTTATTTCATACCCTGTGTCGTCCAGCGTGTAGCCCGCATGCAGGGCTTGGCTGCCACGTGGGAATCAGGCTGCGATCACTTGTGTAAGGCCCTCCCGAGGCGTATGCCCAATAGGTCGTCCTTTGCCGGATGCCACGCCTGTGCACAAGGCACCGTGCCTGAGGGGCACAAGCACGTCACTCGACTCGCTTTTGTGCGTCGCACGAGGGAATTAGGCGCTAAGGCCTTGGTGAGGTGGTGCACACGGGAACTGGCCTGTGGACGGAGCCTGACATGCCCATGGACGAAGCTTGTATCTTGGGTGCAGGCACCGTACCCCTGCCCCTACTTGTGTGACGTTCAAGAGGGAGGTGGCAACCACACACGGTGAGAAAAGACAAAACCAATGAAACTCCGTGAAAACCAAAAGAGAAAGATCTTTATGAAAACCAGAGATAAACTCGTTTACAAGCCCAAAAGGGGAGGTGTGTCTGCCATGTCTAGCATGAGTCAGTCTGGTGAGCTTGCTTGAGAGTCAAAAACGGATGAAAGAAAAGCAGTTGATGTACCCAGCACGGGTCAAACTAGAGAGAAAGTGGGTCTGTCGTATCCAACATGGGTCAACCTAAAAGAAGTGTTAGTTGTGGCTAGAGAGATGTCTTCTTCGATCGATCCCATGCGTGCTGCAAGGGCTTCCACTATGGCGTGGGCATAGTCGCGGTTCGACAATCATTCCACTAGCGCTGAGCATAGGGACTTCCACTTGGGCCTGGGAGGGGCCCTCCACCGTGGCCATGACGCGGCTGGTCGTGGGGTTACAGTTAGGAGGCCCGGGGCATATACATCCCACTCATTCTTAAGTCAGAGTGTCATGGGTAGAACCTCTGGACATGCTAAATGTTCCATGCGTTGGCCACCATGCCCCATCCTCCGTCTCCAATTGCGCTGAAGGGGCCCTCCCACATGGGGGAGAGCTTGTGAAGGCCCTCCCTGGAGAGGACCTTCCTTGGGACAAGATCACCGACTTCAAGGGTGCGGGGGCGGACGTGACGGTTGTGCTAGCACCGCAGGGCTTCCTGGTATCTTGAGGTGCAAAGAGCGGCCCGGTGGTGGGCCTCTTCAAGGAGTAGGAGGTCGGCTTCCCATGAGTCGGCTTGATGCGCCTCATCAAATGCCAACACCCGTGGGGAACCATACCTGAGCACCGTGGGGAGGACCGCCTCCGCCCCATACACGAGAAAGAAGGGGTCTCGCCGGTGGGCTTGGTTGCGGTGGTTAAGATGGACCACAACATGGACTGAATCTCG
The DNA here is from genome assembly GCF_904849725.1 of Hordeum vulgare subsp. vulgare. Lineage (NCBI taxonomy): Eukaryota > Viridiplantae > Streptophyta > Magnoliopsida > Poales > Poaceae > Hordeum > Hordeum vulgare. Next base: position 297,621,303 of record NC_058519.1, read on the forward strand.
TCGAGCCAGCCCTTTCCGCAAGCTTTGAGCTTCTTGTTGAAGCTCATGGTCTTGAGACCCTTGAGGACCTCGACTTTGGAGCGCTCAGCCTGGTCGTTGCTGCTCGGGTGTGCCATGGAGGCGTAGCATATCTACACACCAAGGTTATCGCAATATGATTTTAAAATAAATTTTGTGAATTGGGACCCATTGTCGGTGATGATGTTGTTGGGGACGCCGAAGCAGCGCACGAGGCCCTTGATTAACTTGACGGTCGAGCCAGCCAGGATGGTGCCTACGGCTTCGACCTCCGTCCACTTGGTGAAATTGTCGACGACAACGTATAGGTAGCGGTATCCATCGGCCACGCGGGGAAAGGGGCCCAAGATGTCCAACCCCCACACCGCAAAGGGGCGAGAGAGCAGAATTGTGTTCAGCCCCTGCGCGGGTTGGTGGATCTACTTGGCATGGAACTGGCACACCTTATAGGATCGGACAAACTCGATGGTGTCGCGAAGTATCGTGGGATAGTACAAGACGCTACAAAACACGTTACCGATGAGGGTGCGTGATGAGGAGTGGTGCCCGCGACCCCCTCCGTTGGTGTCGGCGAGTAGCTCGCATCCTTGCTGCTCCGAGATGCACCACAATGAGACATCGTTGGGCCTCCTGTGGTATATCTTCCCATCCTGTAGGCAGTAGGCAGTGGCGTGCCGGACGACATGCTCCACCCCCTCGTCTTCCATGGGGATGTCACCATACAGCAGGTAGGCATTGAGCTCGGAGGTCCTGTCACCTTCCTAGAGCTGCAGTGCCAGCAGCAGTCGATCTCGTCAGAGCGGGCCATAGTCCGCTGCACCCGTCAATGGCTTGGGAGGCAGCACCTCACGCAGCAGCGCAATGTTTATGACGGGCGGCATGGCCGATGGCTTGAGGAGCTGCTCCTCGAAGACTCTGGGACACTGGTCCCAGCGTGATTCTCTCTTGGCAATGTCATGGGCCTCCTAATTGGCGCCGCGAGGAATGTGCTACAATTCTAAACCAAGGAAGAGTTTCTCAAGATTGCATACCTCCTCCAGGTGGTCCGCCATGTGCTCTTCCTTGGGTTTGTACTTCTTGTTGGAGAAGTTGATGTGGAGTTGGGAGTTACCCTTCATAATGAGGCGCTTGACACTGAGAGCCGTGGTGGTCTTCAGTCCGGCGATCAGGCCTTCATACTCAGCAATGTTGTTGGAAACCTTCATTTTGGGCCTGAAGTTTGTCTCCTTTCACCGAAGTGACCACCACGCCACCGCCGGCGCCCTGCATGCAGAAGGTGCCATCAAAGCGCATGACCCAGCCGCAAGGCGCTTCATCCCTTTGCAGGGTGGATTCGCCCTCGAGGGGCTCCTCTTCGCTTGGGTCCGTCCACTCCGTGATGAAGTCCGCCAGGGCCGCACCCTTGATGACCCCTAGTGGTGCAGAACTCCAGCTCGAAAGCTTGCTATTTGATGTTCCACTCGGCGACCCTGCTAGCGGCATTAGGGTTGCACAAATAACCTTGATTAGGTGCCCCTGGAATTAGGGATGCAGCTTCCTGGAGGCGATGAGCAGCACGATGAGGAGCTTCTTCTGCATGGGATAACACTCGCGCGCATCCCGTATTATCGTACTGACATAGTACACAAGGTGCTCTATGTGCCTTGCGATCCTGGTGTTGTCCTTGCACCCATCGAGGGGCTCGTGGGGCGAAGCCATGGGAACTTCCAAAGGCGCGATGTCATGGGTCTCATGCTGACACTCGCCAGGGCCAATGCCTCAGGAGCCTCGCTCCGTACGTTTCGCATGCAACAACAGGGAGCAAGTCAGTGGAGGAAGCATCCTGGCCCCTCCGGGAATGGCGGTGAGCCTGACGCGCCAACACTGCGCGACGACGGGTCGTGGGCCCACAATTGAGGATGGAGAAGCCCACGAACCCCACACAGCAAGGCATGGGCGTTTGCGTGTTCGCGGCCGGCACGATGGTGGAGTTCCATGGCGCGGCCATCGTAATAAACCTCCCGTTCCCGGGCGACGGGTTCGGCGAAGGCGGCGGCACCGGTGCACCGAGCGGTTTCCTGCTCGGCATGCGGGTGAAGCCTGACTTGAAACCGGAGTCGAAGAACGGCCGCGCACCCCTACTTGGTGCGCCAAATGTTTGAATTGGGGCTCCGCGGACCCAGAAAAGGTTCGAACTCTGGGGTGCGCTCCCTTTACAACCATGTTCTACCTCTCAACTTCACAACGACTCTCTGTCTACTCGATCTAAGGAAAGCAAACGGGAACACAGACAGTTTGCCTAGGTTCGGGCCACCTTGCGGTGTAAAACCCTACTCCTTCTTGTCTGAATTGCTTTAGGTGGAAGACGAGTACCAAGGATGGGTTGTTGCCCTAGTAGAGATAATGGGGATCGCATCCCTGCTATAGAGGCTGGGCTTCTCTTTTATACTAGCCTTGGTCCTCTTCCCCCCAAAACACTCGACGAGAAGGGTTGCCACAATGGCCATTTAGAAAGTGGTCTTTGCGTGCAAAAGCCCTTCTTCCTGACGTGTTTGTGGGCTGGGAGATGACCTCTATCCTACCGAGCCCTCATCATTGGTCCTCTTGCACCGATCAGGAATTCTTTGGGAGATGCTTTGGGGGCCCACCAGCTAGCCCTGCTCCTTTAGCATGAAAGTGGGAGTCATCCCCGGTCCATGTCCGCTCGCACCGCTACTGTGCCGCCTGCGCAACCTGCATCACCCATGCAGGGTACACAGCCGCAAAGCCCCCACTTGGCTGGCCTTGGCGAATCTGCCCCGCGAGGTCCTCGAGGGTAGCCTCGGGCCGCGTCCCTGTAGTGAGCGCCCTTTCGTTGTCGTGGATGATGATCCTCAGATGCTCGCCTCACGAGGCTAGGGCCCTCGCGAGGGTCTTCCTCATTTAGCCCGCTGATGGGCTGAGCCAGGCTTGAATGGCCCTGCCGCGCTTGGGGCCGCAGGTCGACGGGCCTGGGCACACCCGATCCCATGGGCCCAACACGCACGCATGCACTGCTAGTTTGACCTTAGAGAGCCCCATTCCTCGGGATTGACTTGATATCTGCCACGTCGGGACTCCGTTGATCTCCGGGCACGACCCCTCTCCGGCACTCATCGCTCTCTCTCTAGTCCTCTCTTCCCCCCTTGATGACATTTCGCCCCTCTCCCCTCCTATTCCAGCCTACAGTGTCAATAAGGACCTCCTCCCGAGCCTCACCGTCGTGGCCTCCTCATCACCACGAAATGCGCCACTCTGGCGACCAGCTCGACCAGCGCCCGAACGGCGGGAGCAAGGTGAATCTGTTCCCGCCCATAGCTACCCTTGTTGTGCCCTACATCACCGCTGGTGAGGCCCATCGTCCTCTAGACATGGGTTGATGACGATCCTGATAGAAGGACCCGCTCGTCAGCCTCTGCCTCGCCCGCGTCCCACTCGCTCTCGCTGATCGCCGGGCCCGAGTCGTTAGGTTGGAACGTGCGCACACCAATTTGCATCGTCTAGAGTGGCTCCGAGCCGGCCTAGTTATGGGCCAATCTAGCCCAGCCGCTCGTGTCTCTTCTTTTCCCTTTTCCATTTATTAGCAACCTTCCCAAAATTCCTATGGTTTAATTAATTGTCCAAATCCAAAAAATCCACCTACTAAATTGTTGTAGTATTACAAGTCATTTAATGATGTCACTTGCGCATCATTTTAAAAATGATTTATGTACTATTTATATTTAAGACGCTGTTTTGAATATTTAAAACTACTGTTAAAATCTTTTCACCATTTTAAACACTTCAAAACCAAAAGCTAATAATTTTGGCAATGTTAGATTTCACCATAGTATTTTAAAATAATGGTTTGACATTTTTAGGAGTGAAATATTGTCCTGTTTTTGACGTGGCCTTATTTGTGCCCTTTATTTTGCGATGATAAATTACGTTGTTGATGAAGAGGCTGGAACAAAAGTGTTTGAATACCTTGAAGACATTGTTAAACTAGGCAAGCAGCCCTTTGACCATTCCTAAAAACCCTTTTTCATAGCATATAGCACTTCACTTCTTGCGTCGAATCATAATGAAGTTGTGACTCCCGGGGTGGGTTTTCTCCGTTACTTTTCTCGTTTATACTTGCATTGCACATGGCTCTACCTTCCTATGAGGGTAAAGCGGGTGGGAAGTAGTTAGGATGGTAGTAGTTGCTATGCAAATGGGATGTCAATATGCATGGTGTTGGAAACGGAAGTGTTTTCAAGAACTTTTTGAAAACCTCGTCGTGTGCCACTAATGCGTGAGGGAGATGATGTTGATCTAGGTTACCACTTGAGGAAGAGGCGATGAACCGCAGCAAGTTCTGTGGGTGTTTACAAAAACGGGATTAGATTTAAGATTTGGCGACCATCCCAACCATACATGTCCGACCAGGCTACCCCTTATGGGATGGGGATTTGTTCATTACTTTGGCTGATGCTGGGAAAGAGCCCGTATTACTAGTGGTGAGAGAGCTGAGTCACTCTCTTGATACGGGGTCATGCAAGGTAAGGTGACCATGGGCTGTTTTTAGAGACATCGGGCACACATTTGCAGTCCCTCGGGGATGGTATGATCTTGAGAGAGTCTCGTATGATGTACATCATGAGGATATGGGCCAACGAGTGGACTCTTTTTTTACTGTCATCAAGGGAAGGACATTGCTGAGGTGCTTACCTCGGGTACCGAATGTACTGCGAGTCATGGATGACACGGAATGTCCCCGAGTCTTGTGTGTAAAGTGTGCAACCTCAACAGAGTGTAAAACTATTCGAATATCCATGTTCGCGATAAAGGACAGTTGGATGGTGCTATTTAAACTATGTACAGATGTTTTCGCAAAAACTCATTGTGTGTGTGTGTGAAACAAAAGAGATACTTGAGATAAGTTAGATGACTTCATGACATGGTTGAACATGAGATGTTCATACTGTGTTGATATTGATATCTATAGCCTATGCATATGGATATCTGCTACTTATTGACGCATGCATTTACAAGTTGATTGAACATGTCATTGCACCTAAAATTAGCTTTCGGCAACTTACCTACTTAGTGCTATATCATGCATCGTTATACCTTGTACCAAACATGGGTTGCTTGTGCATACATTCAAAGTACACATTGGCTTTGCACTGTTACTTAGTTGGCCACGCACGGCAGAGCAGAAATATGGTGAAGAATACCTTGGTGACAAACAAGCGAACTACGACGCTTCTCAGCCAGAATGCGTGTAGGGTTAAGGCATATGGCATGGGTTCATGCTTTTGTTCAATATTTCCGCTTCTTGTTGTGCTTGGTGTTTGGCCTTCATGGCCCTATCTATGTTAGACTTGAGCTTGATGGTCTTTATTTGTGTAAGACGGTATGTATGGATGTAAGACTCTGGTTATCCGGTTTTTGTGTGTTTAGTATGCATTGATCTCTGGGATCATTGTACACATGCATTCAGGGATGACAACTTATGAGTGGGGTCCCCACAGCCCAAACGGATGCGACCCACTGCCTTGAGCACTCTGGTAGCCAAAGCATCGCCAGAGGTGGCATAAGCCGCCGGAGCAGCACCAACACGCACTCGGCCTTGCATCTCGTGTCGCTCCTCTACCTGAGGTGGGGGAAGAAACTCCCAGGCAGGGCCCGTGTGTAAACGGCATGCCGGTCGGGCTCCGTGTTTTAATGGAAATAAGCTCCTCCCTTTCTGCCTTCCCACGGAGGAGGCGTAGTCTGTGGAGTATGCCTTCGACATCACCCTGGCCTTTTCGTCGACAAGTATATGCTCCACCCCGTTGCACTATGTGGCCCACTAGTTTGGCCCCTTAGGTATATTTCTTTCTCTTTTTATTTTTCCATAGTGAAAAAAACATAATAAATTAAAATCAACTCCAAATTTGATGATTCAAATCCCTAGAGACACCAAAAATCATGCTCTATAAAAAACTCTAGCTTACACATTTTTTCCTCTCAACTTTCCTATACTATTCAAATTTAAATTCAAATGAGGTGATTCGAATTCCAAGATGACCCTAAGCTCATGCCATATTTATATAGCCATGCTTAACATTTTTCTTAAGCTTCATTCCTGTTGGATCTACTAAATGGCCCCATTTTTCATTTATTTCATCTTAGAAAAATCATAGGAAATTCATGCGAACTCCAAATCTAGTGAAACCACTTTCTAAATGTTTCTAATTTCATTACCTATTTAATGAATGCCTCCACCCATTTTTACAAAATATGTTCTATATACTTCTTATAGGGTCACTATTCCATCCATTTACACCTTTCAAAAATCCATATTGACCCAAATCTATTAGAACCACCTTAGGTATTTTATTGTGGCCAAAGGTATCCTAGAAAAATAAATTGTGTACTTTAGAAAACTTCTATTTTCCGCCTTGCGGTGTGCTTATTGTGATTGGTTTCAACGGTAGTTGACAAAGTAGATGGAGTGCTTGAAGTTGGACCAGAAGCTTGTGAAGACCTCGAAGACTTTGTTGAGCCAAGCAAGCAACCATTTGACCATGTTAATGAAACTATTTTTATGCATGGCATATAGTACTTCGATTGTTGCATGAAAAACCATGTTCACGATGTGGTGACCACTTAGATGGGTTTCTCTTCAATATATTTCTTGTTGGTACTTGCATTGTGCATGACCATACCTTCATATGAGGGTTATGCATGTGGGAAGTAGATAGGTTGCTAAAGTAATTGCTATGCAAGCGGGTCGGCTATATGCATGGTGATGGAAACAAAAGTATTTTGAAATACTTTTCGAGAAGACCATTTAGAGCCACTAATGCCTGAGGGAGATGATGTTAAGCTAGCTACCCACTTGATAAAGAAGTGGTGTACCAAGGCAAGTGTGCGTGTTGTTTTCAAAAAGGGACTAGTTTAAGTTGTGACCATTATACCCTAACATGAACAACCACTATACCCTTATATGGGAAGGGGCTTTGGTTATCACTTTGGTCACTGCTAGTAGAGAGCCCACATTACTAGGGGCGGGAGTGATGCGGTCATTCTTGATACAGGGTCATGTCGGAAAGGATGGTTCTGGCTATTTTCACAAACACCGGTCACACTGTTGGTCCCTTCATGGATGGTACTTGTGATATACATCACCGCGGGCTGTCTGACAATGAAAGGACTCTTTATTTAGTGTTATCAAGGGAAACGCATTGTTCGGGAGCTTACCTCGGGTATCTAATATACCTCGAATCGTTGCTTGACACGGAAGTTCCTCGAGTCTTGTGGGTAATTTATGCAACGTTTGTAGAGTGTAAAACTATTCTATTAGTCTTGTCCACGATCATGGATAGTTGAAAGACTTCTTTTGGGACACGTCTAGATGTTTTCACAAAACTTGGTGTGTGTGTGTGTGTGTGTGGCAAAGAGATTCTTGAGCTAAGTCAGATGACTTGATGAGATGATTAAACTAGAGTTTTCCATACTCTGTTATATGTGACTTGATCATATGTATATCTGCACCTGTTGATGCATGCTTTACAAAATGGTAGGACATGATTGTAACGCCCAAGATGTGATCCTATCCTTATTTTGGCACGAAGGCCTCGACGGGGATAGAAGCGCATCTCGTTGTTTCGCAAGAATGGATATCGTTACAAGTAGATGTACTGAAGAGAAGAGTATATGGAACTGGCTTACACTCGCCACAAGCTACATCAGAGTCACATTTGTACAATACATAAATATCATGAAGAAGAGCAGGGTCTGACTACGGACGAAAACAAACGAGAAAAGAACGACGTCCATCCTTGCTATCCCAGGCTGTCGGCCTGGAACCCATACTAGATCGATGAAGAAGAAGAAGAAACTCCAAATGAACAATCATCGCGCTCACGTCAAAGTAACCTTTACCTATACCTGCAACTGGTGTTGTAGTAATCTGTGACCCGCAGGGGACTCAGAAATCTCATTTCCAAAGGTATCAAGACTAGCAAAGCGTAATGGGTGAGGTATGGTTAAGTGCTGAGGCTGTAGGAAGCGACTAAGCATTTATTTGGGCGCTAACTTACGAGTACAAGAATAAAGAGGGGTATGATCTACGCATAACGGACGTGAATTAATAATGATCAAATGAATGATCCTGAACATCTACTTACGTCAAACGTAACCCCACCGTGTCCTCGATCGGAGAAGGAACTCACGAAAGAGACAATCATGGTTACGCACTCAGCTGATCAGTTTTAATTAAGTTTACTTTAGGTCGTCTAGAACCGTATGTTAAAAAAAGTTTCCACGTTGCCACATAACCGCCGGAACGGCTTTCCGAAATATTTAACCCTACATGGGTGCTCCAACTAGTCCATCACAAATTACCACAAGCCGCATAGAAATCCTCGATCACGAAACTCACGATCTCGTCGGACTCCTTAGTGGAAAACCTCAACGCTAAGATCACCCAAAGCATCACTGGAATCCCGATGCACAAGATATTTCGTAAAAGGTAAAACTAATCCAGCAAGGCCACCCGACGTGTCGACGATCCCGATAGGAGCCGCGTATATCGTTCTCAGGATACGATGGATGAGAACTACATACGGTGGTCGGATAGACACCCTCGAGTTGCCTCAAGTGGCCCCACAAGTGGTTTTTTTTTTACCAACACTCATGAGGAACACTGGCCTGGGGGTTGATTAAATTTCCTCGGGTTAATTACTCCCTATGAGGTTCATTAGTTATTACGCAAATGTAGTACCAAAGTTGGGCCTTGCCAGACCAGTTTTAATCTAAAACGAATTATCAAGGGGGTCCCCATAACAACCCCGATCGTGCTAGGAGCGCTCAATTATGGATCATAACACCGGTAGCCGAAACTAAGGCGACAAAGGTGGAACAAAACACCACGCTAGAAAGGCCGAGCCTTCCACCTTTAACCAAGTATATAGGTGCATTAAATGAAATAGCATTAAATAGGGTGATATGACAAGGAACCCATGTTATCACATGGAAGCAACTACACCTTCAACAAGCAACGCTAACACATGGTTAAGCAAGCAGTAACATAGCCAATCAGTGGTTTGCTAGGTTGTGAACAGGTTGAAGGTTTCATGGCAATGTTGAGAGGCTGACATTTAACAGGTGGTAGGCAACGAGACATAGCGATAGAAACGATAAAACTAGCATGGCAATGATAGTAATGGTATCTAGGGAAATGATCATCTTGCCTGAGATCCCGTTTGGAAGAAGAATGACTCTGTGAAGCAGGCGAACCGATGTAGTCCAACGGATCCTCACTTTCCGACACGCTTGCCGAACTCTATCGAGACGAAGGAAACTGGAAACAAGAATCAACACAAGATATTCACCACGGTACATGCACAACAAGATGCAATCCACATATGATGCATGATTAGATGAATATATGCAAGACATGGCATGTCAATTCACAACAATCAAATACTACACATTAAGTGAAGTTCAATATGCAACGAGTTGCATATTAACGAAACTCCACATTTCATTATTTAGTTCACTCCCATTTAGGTACATGGCAATATAAAATGTTGTTAAACATGGCAAGAGGTGAAGCGTATTAAATCTATCTATCTAGGCATTTTAAATGAGGTCCGAAACGACATATAACATCTCCGAGATGACCCCACATGTTAAATTAGAATTATGTCCATATCTGAACCAACATGTTTTAATACTTGTTAAACATAAAAATAAAGTGGTTCACGTGATTCTACGCGTTTTTCCAATCAATTTACACATAGAGAACATCTCCAGCGGAGCTACGTTTCAAAAGATATGATCACCGCAAGATATGATGTCATGAATGCAATATGTTTGCGACTGTCAGCCACAAGTATTCCAAACCAAGAAGGAAGCAACATAATATGAAACTACACGAGATTCTAAGCAAGTTTCATATACGACACGATCAAAATGGAGCAACGGTTCAACAAATACAAGCTACACAAGAAATAGTCATAATCTGCTAAAAACAGCAACATGACATTTTCTACACCCCAAAAAAACAAGCTACATAAATCCAAAATGCTCAAACAAGACATGGGACAGTAGAGGGCAAGATGCACTTCAACAACCTACTAATAACATCTAGCATGGCAGCATGGATCACCAAGAAAAGAACTCACAAAATGGCATCTCACGCACAGTTCAGACTTTGTGAAAATATCAGTTTTTGACAGTGCAGTTTTCGATCTGAAGGCATATTGACAGCAGCAAAACTATATGCTACTGGGAACAGAATGACATGAAAATTGTCAGCATGCTATAGAATCTTAAGGACTACAAATAAGTCCATAGCACGAAGCTCAAAAGAGTTATAGATCACTAGAAAAACTCATGGCAAGACAACAACAAAATATAACAGATTTCAGACTTAGAAATATTTCAGCATCTCCAAATCAGCATTATTTTCTAGCATGATGACAACAAGCAAACAACACCTAAACATGGATTTCTATAGCAACCAAAATTACCAGGGGCTAGCATGCATATCCAAGGGCATATCTCTAGTTCAAAACTAATTCATATCATGCACGAAATAAATCCCACAAAATAGACAAGAGGGCAACATGGCAGAAATATCATGCACGCTAACTTACTCGAAAGAGAAAACTAAATGCACAGTTAAATTCTATGAATTTTTCTACCCCGAAGACACATGTAATATGTGGGGTTCGAAAAAATAAACTAGCGCCACACATATATGCGGGATTATGTCCTAAACACGTCATAGCAAACAAGCGACACAACGTACATGCAAAAATGCAAACAACTACTCTAAAATACCTGGCAAAGGGTCCCGAACAACATGAACATTTTTAACTACGGGATTTGAACAATCCGGATGCGCACAAAAATAACTACGAGAATATAACCCTAATAGGACAACACAGAAATGTAGGCAAACGGTGGATCAAACCAATCCAAACATGCATGCAAGTTGCAAAATATTTTTCTATGCAAAAAACTACACAAGTTACATATATCACTCGGTACGATCCGATGCACGGTTTAAAAGATACACTTGTTTTAAAATACGATATTTTCATGAAATAATAAATCCGAAATAAAAAAATACTAACGAGCCTAAACAGGGCATGGCGCAATATAGCAAAGTGGTGCACGGGGCGCTGGATAGCAGGGAAGAGGTGGCTAACCCATGGACCAGAGGTTGGCTTGGTGGGGAAGAGCAGCTGGGTCGGTCGAGGCGAACTCGGCCTGGCCTGGCTGCAACCGACGCGGCCCATGGCTGCGGTCAATAGGAGCCATCCTCTCCCCAGATCCGATCACGACGAGGGGAGGCAGGGGCTCGCAATGGCGATGCAGCGGCTAGCGAGATGGGGCACTCAGGCGGCGATCGACGGGATCCGGCCGGCGGCGGCGCTCCGTCGAAGGAGGCGACCGGAGGAGCACTAGCGGCACTAGGGGTGGCGACGAGAGGCGGCGGCGGACCACGACGCGAGTGCTGCGGGATCTGCAGGGAACGACAGAAGAGCTTTGGCGGCGGATGATGGAAGGCACCAGCGCGCAGAACGAAGGGGCGGCACATCCGGTGGCTCTCCGGCGGAACCGAGGGGTTGTGCAACGCGACAGAGAGGCGGCGGCGTGACGGTGGCTTTGCACAAGAGCTGCGGGAGGCCCTGGCACGGGGAAGCTCGGGCGGCGTGACCCGGGCTCGGGGAGGGCCGGATCTAGGCTCGGGCGGGCCCGCAGCGGCTGAGGAGAGAGAGGTGGGAGTGGTTGTGCTAGGGCTTCAGGGTGGTGTGGATTTCGACGAGGAGAGAGGATGGCTAACTATTTATAGACAAAGGGGCTAGGATTATCTGAATCTGACTGCGTTTTTTACCACGGGAAGGCGATCGGACGGCCACGGACGTGGGAATGGCAAGGTGGGCTGTGTAGAGTAGGCTAGCCGGAGATGAGAGGGAAAAACGGGCACCCGACAACGTATTTTGAAACACTGAAAAACGTCCAACGATAACTGAATACGGTGCCGCTACGGTCAACCGTTCGGGTACCAGACGGACTCCGATTGCGACAAATATTGGCAGGCGGCCTACCTATATTAAAATAAGACCGCGTGAAAAGTTTCAATGCAATCCGAAAGTATTTTATACACAGTTTGAAAAACAAGGTTTTGACGATGCCGCGGGCCCGTGCGAGTGTGGTCGGGCTCAGAACGGGCAGCGACGAACAAGGAGAGAACCGGCAACTAATAACGGATGCAAGTTTTGAAAACTGGCGGCAACAGAGTGACGATGCGATGCAGATGATGCGCATGATGCGATGATGAATGCGACAAACAAAATAATAACACGACAACAATGGAAAAGAGGGGAATCTTTTGTAGCGTCAGTCTTGGGCTGTCACAAGTCTCCTACACTACAAGAGGATCTCAATCCGAGATCCAATAATGAAAGGGGAAGAGAAATAGCAAGAACAATAGGTAAAACTTAGTTGCTTCTTTGACAACGAGTGAAACCATTGATCCTTGAATGTTGCAAAGAGATGAGGAATGATATGAGAAACGAGCAAGAATTAACACAAAATTTCGGCAACACTTCGGTAGGAAAAGGGTGAAAAATTCGGTAAGGTAGGAGAACTAGACAAGAATCACAACAATCCAACTAAATTGATAAGCCAGGGAACAATATGATCTTGAAAAGACAAAATGATAGATTGAAGAGAGCAACATCACAAGGCCTCCGTTACAGAATAGAAACTAGATCTTAGAAAGAAAGAACAAAGAATAAAATGACAACTACTACCACAAGAATCTAGAAGAACACGTTGAGAAAGAAGAAATATTGAGTCGCATAATAGAAAACTGAACAAGGCACCGGAATAATTGAGAGACGAACGAAGAGACAACAATCGAGAAGAATTTGAGAACGAAAGCCGAAAGCTGAGAACGAACAAATCTTCTGAAATGATGGCCTTCAGAGGATCAAGATTGAAAACTACTCAGAAATGAATCGGATAGCAAGAAAGGGATTAGTCATGAGCGAAAACAAATGAGAGGATAACATGAATCTGAGATAACAATCTTCAAAAGGATGGACAAGATTTGAGAGAAACACTCCTTCTGTCTTCCAAGCTGAAAATGATGAGGAGAACACCACCAAAAATAACTGAGACACTCTGGAATAAAGAATATGCAAGGTTCAGCCAAATATGAGAATTAATTCAAATTGATCTTGAAGAAGAAATATGACTTATGAAATCCATACTTACATCATAGTTGAAAAGATTTAAAGATCTCTGGAAAAGAATAGAAGAGACAAATAAGATCCTGGGAAAACCTGTTGTTTATGGGCCCACTCAAAGAAACCACTGTTGAAAAGATTGCTTAGCAAGAGAGATATTGCACCGGTATAAAGAAAACCTGATGAGGTTAGCACCTCGAAATAATTGAAAACAAAAAACTTCTGAGATATCTTCAGCACTCTGGATAGAGCCGAGATGGATCAATAGAAAGAGAGGCTTGATAAGAATCTCCAACACGGGGAAAAAATTTAAAGGATGAAAAAGGATATGATGAACACGGATAGCTTGAATTGAATCCAATGGAGAAGAAAGCAAGTATGCAGAATGATGAACTAGATCCTCCTAAAAATCTTCACAATGAATCTCCAGATAAGAGAGAAAAGAAAAAGATAGCGGAAGCAACAATTAAAAGAAGACAGTTGGATGAAAAATGAATCATTGAAGAAAGGGTGGGAGGGTGGGAAAAACAAAGACAACTAGGGACATATGAGACAAACTTCGTAAAGAAAAGAGATATGGATGTTGCAAATCCTGGAGAAGATGGAATGACTAGAAGAGAAGCACGCCGTTTAAAAAGAATTGACATGACGACTCCGATTGAAAAGAATTGACAAAACAACTTGATTAAGCAAAAGGATTACCACTCTCATAAAATATGAGAACACTTCTTAGGAAAGATCTGAAATCACCACTTGACAACGAAGCAACTCGTATTACCACACTCCAACAACACAAAGGATGAGGCTTACGAAACAAGCCAGAACATATTCATGAGAGAGATTTCGTCCGATATTTTCATGGATAAGGCTCGCACGGGGTCTATCCTACAGTATCCATCATGTATAAGGCAGTGCACACGACATACGAAGTGTCGCCGAGTCGTAGCAAGCTACAAGTACTCTTTAAGACACAACGAGAACCAATGTAAAACGACCGTGAACAAACGAATCCACTAGATGTCGAACCCCGACCTAACATCATGCATTTGTTGGAAGATTGTCCTATAAGTAACTACTTGAATTCCACCCTAAGAACCTCCGAAATTTCTGGTCATGCAATCTGGTCCACGGATACAAGGAGTAATATATCACTCAACTCCTATACTAACCCTCTAGTGTATCACATCCGTCAACACATGACCAGAGATCTCGGAAACTCATCTATCTCAGATACTCGTAATCACAACGATACTAACTATGGAGATACATCCGGATCTAACTGCACCAGTACTGGGGAAGCCGGACTCCTCTCGCCACTACCAGTATTGAAGCAATTTCGAACATCCTTCGTCCTGAGATACTAAGAAATCTGAATGATAGCGATGTGCTCAAGAATCCCCTAGAGCTCAACTCCCAGGAAGAAATCAAGTCAGACAGGTGGCACCAAGACAGAACTCCGTCATATCGACATCATATAGATTCCAAAAATATCCGCGTGATCCTAAAAAAATTTGAGTAAGAAGAGGAGTAAAATTGAAATTTTTACGTCAAGATTCCACACCAGAGCATAGAAGAGGAGAAAAAAGAATCCTACTCTCCGATATATAACTAGACTCAAAGTAGTTTTTCACTAGACTCGACTCGGCCATGTTCGATCAATCAAGGGGCTCCTAGGTCGGTAATGCCCTGATACCAACTTATAACGCCCAAGATGCGATCCTATCCTTATTTTGGCATGAAGGCCTCAACGGGGATAGAAGCGCAACTTGTCGTTTCGCAAGAATGGATATCGTTACAAGTACATGTACCGAAGAGAAGAGTATATGGAATTGGCTTACACTCGCCACGAGCTACATCAGAGTCACATCAGTACAATACATAAATATCACGAAGAAGAGCAGGGTCCGACTAGGGGCGAAAACTAACGAGAAAAGAACGACGTCCATCATTGCTATCCCAGGCTACCGACCTAGAACATATCCTAGATCGATGATGAAGAAGAAGAAACTCCAAATGAACAATCGTCGCGCTCACGTGGAAGTAACCTTTACCTGTACCAGCAACTGGTGTTGTAGTAATCTATGAGCCAAAGGGGACTCAACAATCTCATTTCCAAAGGTATCAAGACTAGCAAAGCTTAATGGGTGAGGTATGGTTAAGTGGGGAGGCTGTAGGAACCGACTAAGCATTTATTTGGTGGCTAACTTACGAGTACAAAAATAAAGAGTGGGTGATATACGCATAGCGGACGTGAATTAATAACAATCAAATGAATGATCCTGAACACCTACTTACATCAAACATAACCCCGTTGTGTCCTCGATCGAAGAAGGAACTCACAAAAGAGACTGTCACGGTTACGCACTCAGTTGATCAGTTTTAATTAAGTTTACTTCAGGTAGTCTAGAACCGGATGTTAAACAAAGTTTGCACGTTGCCACATAACTGCGGGCACGACTTTCCAAAAGATTTAACCCTGCAGGGGTGCTCCAACAAGTCCATCACAAATTACCACAAGCCGCATAGAAATCCTCGATCACGAAACTCGCGATCACGTCGGACTCCTTAGTGGAAAACCTCAACTCTGAGATTCCCCAAAGCATCACCGGAATCCCGATGCACAAGATATTTCGAAAAAGGTAAAACTAATCCAGCAAGGCCGACCGACGTGTTAACGATCCCGATAGGAGCCGCGTATCTCGTTCTCACGACATGACAGATGAGCACTACGTACGGTGGCTGGATAGACATCCCTCGAGTTACCCCAGGTGGCCCCGCAAGTGGCTCTATTTTGGACCAACACTCATGAGGAGCACTGGCCCGGGGGTTGATTAAATTTCGTGGGTTAATTACTCCCTATGCGGTTTATTAGTTATTAAGCAAATGTAGTACCAAAGGTGGGCCTTGCCAGACCAGTTTTAGTCTAAAACAAATTATCAAGGGGTTCCCCATAACAACCCCGATCGTGTTAGGAGCGCTCAATTATGGAACATAACACCGGTAGTCGAAACTAAGGCGACAAAGGTGGAACAAAACACCAGGCTGGAAAGGCCGAGCCTTCCACCTTTTACCAAGTATATAGGTGCATTAAATTAAATAGCATTTAATAGGGCGATATGACAAGGAACCCATGTTATCACATGGAAGCAACTGCACCTGCAACTAGCAACGCTAACACATGGTTAAGCAAGCAGTAACATAGCCAATCAGCGGTTTGCTAGGTTGTGAACAGGTTGAAGGTTTCATGGCAATCTTGAGAGGCTCACATTTAACAAGTGGTAGGCAGCTAGACATAGCGATAGAAACGATAAAACTACCATGGCAATGATAGTCATGGTATCTAGGGAAATGGTCATCTTGCGTGAGATCCCGCATGGAAGAAAAATGACTCTGTCAAGCAGGCGAACCGACATAGTCGAACGGATCTTCAGTTTCCGACACGCTTGCGGAACTCTATCGAGACGAAGGAAATCGTAAACAAGAATCAACACACGATATTCACCACGACATGATGAAATCCACATATGATGCATGAACAGCTAAATATATGCAAGACATTGCATGTCAATTCACAACTATCAAATACTACACACTAAGTGAAGTTCAATATGCAACGAGTTGCATATTGACGAAACCCCACATTTAATTATTTAGTTCACTTCCGTTTAGGTACACAACAATATTAAATGTTGTTAAACATGGCAAGAGCTGAAGCGTAATTAATCTATATATCTAGGCATTTTAAATAAGGTCGGAAACGACATATAGCATCTCCGAGATGACCCCACACATTAAATTAGAATTATGTCCAGATCTGAATTAACATTTTTTAATACTTGTTAAACAGAAAAATAAAGTGGTTCACGTGATTCTACGTGTCGTTCCAATCAATTTACACATAGAGAACATCTCCAACGGAGCTACGGTTCAAATGATATGATCAGCGCAAGATATGATGTCATGAATGCAATATTTATGCGAATGTCAGCCACAAGCATTCTGAACCAAGAAGGCAGAAACATAATATAAAACTACACGAGATTCTAAGCAAGTTTCATATAGGACACGATCAAAACGGAGCAACGGTTCAACAAATACAAGCTACACAAGAAATACTCATAATCTGCCAAAAACAGCGACATGACATTTGCTACACCCCAAAACAACTAGCTACATAAATCCAAAATGCTCAAACAACACATTAGATAGTAGAGGGCAAGATGCACTTCAACACCCTACTAATAATATCTAGCATGGCAAGATGTATCACTAGGAAAAGAACTCACAAAATGGCATCTCACGCACAGTTTGTGACTTTGTGAAAATATCAGTTTTTGACAGTGCAGTGTTCGATCTGAAGGCATATTGACAGCAGAAAAACTATATGCTACAGGGCACCGAATGACATGAAAATTTATAGCATGCTCGAGAATCTTAAGTACAACAAATAACTCCATTGCACGAACCTCAAAAGAGCTATAGATCACTAGCAAAACTGATGGCAAGAAAGCAAAAAAATATAACAAATTTCAGACTTAGAAATATTTCTGCATCTCCAAATCAGCATTATTTTCTAGCATGTTTACAACAAGCAAACAACGGCTAATCATGGATTTCTACGGTAACCAAAATTACCAGGGGCTAGCATGCATATCCAAGGGCATATCTCTAGTTCAAAACTAATTCATATCATGCACGGAATAAATCCCGCAAAATAGACAAGAGGGCAACATTGCAGAAATATCATGCACGCTCACTTACTCGAAAGACAACTAAATGCAAAGTTAAATTCTATGGATTTTTCTACCCCGAAAACATATATAATATGCGGGGTTCGAATAAATAAACTAGCGCCACACACATATGCGAGATTATGTCCTAAACACGTCATAGCAAACAAGCGACGGAACCTACATGCAAAAATGCAAACAACTAATCTAAAATACATGGCAAAGGGTCCCGGACAACATGAACATTTTTAACTATGGGATTTGAACAATCCGGACGCGCACAAAAATAACTATGGGAATAAAACCCTAATAGGACAGCACACAAATCTAGGCAAACAATGGATCAAATCACTCCAAACATGCATGGAAACTGCAAAATATTGTTCTATGCGAAAAACTACACAAGTTACATATATTACTCGATGCGATCCGATGCACTGTTTAAAAGCTACACGCGTTTTAAAATACGACATTTTCATGAAATAATAAATCTGAAATAAAAAAATACTAACGGGCTTAAACAGGGCATGGCGCAATATACAAAAGTGATGCACGGGGCACTGGATAGCAGGGAAGAGGTGACTCACCCATGGTCCAGGGGCCGACTTGGAGGGGAGGAGGAGCTGGTCCAGTCGGGGCGAACTGGGCCTGGCCAGGCTGCAACCGACGCGGCCTAGGGCTGCGGTCAACGGGAGCCATCCTCTCCCCAGATTCGATCGGGACGAGGGGAGGCAGGGGCTCGCCATGGTGATGTTGCGGACGGCGAGATGGGGCACTCACACGGCAGTCGACGGGATCCGGCCGGTGGCGGCACTCCGGCGAAGGAGGCGACCTGAGGAGCACTGGCGGCGCTGGGGGCGGCGACGAGAGGCGGCGGTGCACCACGACGCGGGAGCTGCGGGATCTGCGGGGCGCGGCAGAGGAGCTCCAGCTACGACTGATGGCAGGCAGGAGCGTGGGGGCCGAGGGGGCGGCGCATCCGGTGGCTCGCCGGCGGCACCGAGGGGTTGTGCAACGCGACAGGGAGGCGGCGGGCCGACGGTGGCTTCACACAAGAGTTGCAAGAGGCCCTCGCACGGGGCAGCTCGGGCGGCGCAAACCGGGCCCGGGGAGGGCCGGATCTGGGCTCGGGCGGGCCCGCGGCGGCTTAGAAGAGAGAGCTGGGAGTGGGTGCGCTAGGGTTTCGGGGTGGCGCTGATTTCAAGGAGGAGAGAGGATGGCTAACTATTTATAGACAAGGGGGCTAGGGTTATCCGAATCCGGCTCCGTTTTTTACCACGGGATCGCGATCGGACGGCCACGGACGCGGAAATGGCCAGGTGGGCTGTGTAGAGTAGGCTAGTCGAAAATGAGAGGGAAAAACGGGCACCCAGCAACGTACTTTAAAACACCAAAAAAGTCCAACGATAACCGAATACGGTGCCGCTACGGTCGACCGTTCGGGTACCAGAAGGACTCCGATTGCGACAAAAATTAGCAGGCGGCCTACCTATATTAAATTAAGAACGCATGCCAAGTTTCAACCCAATCCGATTCCCTAAATTAAGTATTTTATACACAGTTTTAAAAACAAGATTTTTACGATGCCGCTGGGGCGTGCGAGGCTAGTCGGGCTCAGAACAGGGAACGACGAACACGAAGAGAACCAACAAGTGATAACGGATGCAAGTTTTGAAAATTGGCGGCAACGGACTGATGATGCGATGTAGATGATGTGCATGATGCGATGATGAATGCGGCAAACAAAATAATAACACGACAACAACGGAAAAGATGGGAATCTTCTGGAGCGTCTGTCTCAGGCTGGCACAATGATATTGCGTTCAAAACTAGCTTTCCACAAAAGTACCTATTTAGTGCTATACCTTGTTTACCTTGTTCCAAATATGGTTTCACACCTATGTTTGTACCACTTTTACCACATGTTGTTTTTATGAAAAATATGGAACCAATTAAAACTTTTTGCATGTTGTGATGATTAACTTCTATTGCAACTTGCTTGTGTGATTGATTGAGTTTTTGAATCACTATAGTTCTTCTCCTCTCTAAAACCTACCTCCTTGACCCCAAGTCCTTGCCCAATGATCATGCCATGTGAATAAGACCAAAAAACCATTTTTATAAATTACTATTGTAACAAAAGGCTTTTAATCATTTTAAATTCTCCAAAAACCCTGATTTGAGATTCAAAGTGCATGTCCCTAAATTAGGAGGGGTGTTTTACACCAAAGATTTTATTTGAATCCTATTATTCAAAAGACTTCCCAAAACCACAAAATAATTATTTTCAAAGTTATTTTCCTATATTATTTAAATACCTTTTTCTAAGGCTAGAAAAGGTATTTGGTAAGGAAAAATTATTTTCGTGCTTCATAAATATTTCAGAAAATTTAGGGAAATTCAATGGACATATATTTTCCATACATAAGAGTTTCAACACATGGTCATGTTCATAATATTGGACAACACCCTTTCAGCCTATTCCAAGATTTTAAAAAATTTCCAAAGGAAATATTCTCAATAAATTCCAGGAAATTCTAGCCAGTCACACATGATAAATGTGGTGATCCTGCAAGGTTTCATCTCAATCCAAGTTGAACTGATCCACCAATTAATCCCAAAATCCTTCATGTCCAGGACCAAATTTGAGAAACATTACATTGCCAAGTTTAATCAATTGATCTCAAACTTTACACGGTTGATCCAGCCCCCAAATAAGGATGCCACGCCTAGTTGTGCATTTGTGGGAGATGAATTGATTACCTTGGTCCCCCAAAATCTCATTATGTCCATTGCTAGGGTTTTTCATGTCTACATTGTAGACTTTGCTCAAATGAGCTTAAACTTGGTGAATCATATTTATTTTGCTCACAACTTAATCCTGTTAAATGTCAGTGCTAGTGGTGAGGTTTATCTTGCCCAAACCAGAATGAAACACCTTCTAGTAAAATGGCAAAACTACTACTTTCACCACCTACATTATTCTCCTTTACTCCAAATTTGTACCACAAGCCCACAGAGTCACTCTTCTCATGCAGTAACAGGATCCAGCTCTAGTTCAACCGTGGAGTTACACAAAAAACCCAATTACCCCTTTGGTTCAACCTAGCAGAAGCTTTTTACCTCTCTCCCTATGACCAAAGTCTTCCCCTCAGCTCCAAGGCATCCCACGAGTATCCCCACATACCCCAGATGCTAGAGGACAATGTGGGATGCGCCAGAGCGCACGAACATGCCATGACATGCCAAAACTCTGCTCTAGCCACGCTACAGTGCGCACCCACGTGTTGGGAGGCTAGCCCAGGCCAGCTTTGGACCCCTCCTGCTGTCCCCCGCGGCCCCCTCGACCGTAGGAGTCATGCGCCTCGTCGTGCCCCTCCTCTATCCCCTTCTCCCCCCTACGCCGTGTTCCCCTCACGATCGATTCGGATAGATTGCACCTGCCCCAAGGCATGCGGGAGCCAGCTCCCACTCCTCATCGTCCTTGTTCCAACCCCAAGTGCACGAGCATTCGATGAATCGTGCCCCCTTTATACAACGCCACCCTGAGCCGTCCTCTCCCCCCTTCGACCTCCTACTGCACCTAATGGCACCCCTGAGCCACACATTCATCACCAGGAGCCCCCGAGCTCGAGATCGAGCTATAGATCCACCGCATCAGGATTCCGTCAATCCCCGGGTACAAGGCCGCTGCGGCTCTCATTTCTTTTCAAATGGGACCACAACAACTTTGTGATGCTTTCGCCTCTCTTCCATGTTCTTTTCCTACACGATTCAGCACCGACGACCACGCTCCCGAAGCTCCTCCATCGTGGGACCTCGCCGCCGGCAACTCCCTGTACCCCTCCTCCTCCCTACTCCACTACTTGGAATGCGGCTCATCCCTGGATCCATTGCCATCCCTACCCGCACTCGTTGTTACTTCTGTCATTGCCAGTTAGCTCGCCGCCTGCTCTATCCCCAGGTTGAAGATGACAGGTGGGGAGCATGTGTCATCCTTGCCTCTCCCTTGCCTCCCCTCTCTCTCGCTAGTGGTTGGGCCACGCCTGTCGAGTTCAAACCCTCGCGGGTGCGCGCGCCTGGTCTGCTTGGGTTGGTTCGCTGGTTGGGCTGATTCGGCCAATAGCTCTTGGCCCAAAAGCTCTGGCAACTTTTCTTTATTCCTTTTAAATTATGTTTTGTCAAAATTCCAGATGATTAAATAATTGTCCAAATTCAAATATTCCTCCACCACAAATCTTGTAATATTATGTAGTATTTTAGAGTGCCACTCGTGCATTTTTTACAAAGGTTACGTGCACTGTATTATTCTAAAACCTTGTTTTAGGCATTTTAGCACTCTCTATTTTTGGTTGAGTGCTTATTTTTGCCAATTTATGTTGCGGAGATAGATTGCGTTGATGACGTGGGGCTTGGACTAGAAGACGTTGAAGATCTCAGAGATCTATTTGAGCAAGGCAAGCAACCCTTTGACCATGTCTAAGAAACTACTTTCATGCACATCCAATAGCACTTCATTTCGATGCATTGAGCCATGTTGAACAAGTGACCAACTTGGGGGTTGTTTCCGGAAACTGCTCGTTGATACTTGCCCTTGGGCATGACCCTACCTTCCTATGAGGGTTGTGCGGGTGGGAAGTAGTTAGGTTGCTGGTAGTGCTACACATGGGATTGGGTACATGCATGGAAATAGTAAAAGGAGACGATTTCAAATGTTTTAAAAAACCCCATCGGGTGCCACTAGTGCCCGAGGGTGATGTGTTGAGATAGATAACCACTTGATGAGGTAGTGGTATATTGAGGCCAGTTGTGTGAGTGGTTTTCGAAAAATCAAATTGGATATAAGATTTGTCGACCGTCCCAACCTTACATGTACGACCACAATACCCCTCATGGACGGGAATTTGTTGATTACTATGGATGGTCCTAGTGGAGATCCCGCATTACTAGTGGCGGGAGTGACGTGGTCACTCTCGAGTCAGGGCCGTGCCCTGATAAAGGGCGACCATGGGTTGTTTTCAGACAACGGGGACACTGTTATGTGCGCTTGTGGACGATACGTGTTATGTACATCACGAGTTACTGTCTCCAACAAGTGTACTCTTTTGCTAGTATCGTCATGCGAAAGGTGATGTTCGGGTACTTACCTTGGGTATGATAATTACCACGAGTCGAGTGATGACATGGAATTTTCTCGAATCTTGTGGGTAAAGTGTGCAACCTCTGTAGAGTCTAAAACTATTCGAATAGCATTGTCCACGGTCAAAGACAGTTGGGTGGAGCTGCTTAAACTACACCCACGAGTTTTCATATACACCAAGTCTGTGTGTGTGTGGGGGGGGGGGGGTAGCAGTACGAATAATGAGCTAAGTCAGATGACTTGGCCTGATGGGTGGACAACGGTTGTCCAACTCTTAGTTGATATTGATATCTGCAACCTTCTCACTTCGTTGCCGTTTACCTTAACTTGAATGCCTAATGAGAATTTGACCATGTTATTGCACTAGGGAAAAATCTTCTTTCCGCAAAATAGATACTAGTCTTATGTCATACTTCATTATTGCCTTGTTCCATATCATGGGTTGCAAGCGAGTACATTCAAAGAACTCATTGGCTTGCCAGTGGTTATTTAATTGGCCACACATGGAAGAATAGGAGTTTGCAGAAGAGTTCTTCGGTGACGAACATGCGAACTAGGCTGCTTTCCAGTCAGGAATTCCTGTAAGTTAAGGCAGATGGCATGGGTTCACGCTTTCAACCAAGCTAACCGCTATTAATATTTGTTTGGAGTGTCGGCCTTTGAGGCCCTATCTAATTAATAACTTGGCCTTAATGGTCCTTATTTGTAACAGACCGTGTGTATGGATGTAAGAATCGTTTTTTTCAGCTTCTGTGTGTTCAGTGAGCATTGATCTCTCGGATCACTATACACATACATTCGGTGATCACGACTTACAAGTCGTGGTCCCAACATATGGGTTTCTTGCGAGCACATTCAAAGTGCTCATTGGCTTTCCACTTGTTATTTAATTGGCTAGGCATGAAAGAACAACATGTGGTGAAGAGTACCTTGGTGAGGAACATCCGAGCTAGAACGCTTTCGAGTCATAATGCCTATAGGGTTAAGGAAAATGGCTTGGATCCATGCCTTCTTTGAAGAATTCCACTACGAGTAGACGACCGATGTTAGGCCTTCCTCGACCTACCTATGAAGGCTTGACCATAATGGTCAGAATTGTGTAAAGTCGTACGTAAAGGAAGTAAGACTCGTGTCATTCAGTTTCTCTGTGTTTACTATACACGTGCATTCGATGATGTCGAATTACGAGTCGGGGTCACTATAGAGCTGATATCAAAGCCATCCCGACTGTAAGAAGCCTTAGTTAGCATGGACGTTAGTTAGGACAAAGCTGTGTATTAGACCCTTCAGACCACTTACCAAAATTCTATATTGCCTAACTCTTCTGAGTTTAAAAAGATACCAAAGGATATTTCCTTGGCACTTGCACCATTTTTTCTTGGCTCTCCTCATCTGCTTTTTCCTAACTTCGTAAACTATTGCTAGCACGCTTATGCACCTGACCTCTGGATTCCTTGAAATCTTCGTGGGTAACCTAGAAGCAAGTCGCCTTGCGAGATGGCTGCCCACATCTTTTGAACACAAGGTTGGCACCACCATGACAAGATGGATCCAACAGAAGATATCTTCTTGAGGAATGAAGACATTAAGATTCAGAAGATGGTGACACCCTCAACATTGCGCTAGGATGATCCTGTTGGAAATATGCCCTAGAGGCAATAATAAATTAGTTATTATTATATTTCTTTGTTCATGATAATCGTTTATTATCCATGCTATAATTGTATTGATTGGAAACACAGTGCATGTGTGGATACATAGACAAAACACTGTCCCTAGTAAGCCTCTAGTTGACTAGCTCGTTGATCCAAGATGGTCAAGGTTTCCTGACCATAGGCAAGTGTTGTCACTTGATAACGGGATCACATCATTCGGAGAATCATGTGATGGACTAGACCCAAACTAATAGACGTAGCATGTTGATCGTGTCATTTTGTTGCTACTGTTTTCTGCGTGTCAAGTATTTGTTCCTATGACCATGAGATCATATAACTCACTGACATCGGAGGAATGCTTTGTGTGTATCAAACGTCGCAACTTAACTGGTTGACTATAAAGATGCTCTACAGGTATCTCCGAAGGTGTTCGTTGAGTTAGCATGGATCAAGACTGGGATTTGTCACTCCGTGTGACGGCGAGGTATCTCGGGCCCCACTCGGTAATACAACATCACACACAAGCCTTGCAAGCAATGTGACTTAGCGTAAGTCACGGGATCTTGTATTACGGAACGAGTAAAGAGACTTGCCGGTAAACGATATTGAAATAGGTATGCGGATACTGACGATCGAATCTCGGGCAAGTAACATACCGAAGGACAAAGGGAATCACATACGGGATTATATGAATCCTTGGCACTGAGGTTCAAACGATAAGATCTTCGTAGAATATGTAGGATCCAATATGGGCATCCAGGTCCCGCTATTGGATATTGACCGAGGAGTCACTCGGGTCATGTCTACATAGTTCTCGAACCCGCAGGGTCTGCACACTTAAGGTTCGACGTTGTTTTATGCGTATTTGAGTTATATGGTTGGTTACCGAATGTTGTTCGGAGTCCCGGATGAG
This sequence comes from Hordeum vulgare subsp. vulgare, assembly GCF_904849725.1. NCBI lineage: Eukaryota > Viridiplantae > Streptophyta > Magnoliopsida > Poales > Poaceae > Hordeum > Hordeum vulgare. The sequence continues at coordinate 297,646,979 of NC_058519.1, forward strand.
ATCACGGACGTCACGAGGGTTTCTGGAATGGTCCGGAAACGAAGACTGATATATAGGATGACCTCATTTGATTACCGGAAGGTTTTCGGAGTTACCGGGAATGTACCGGGAATGACGAATGGGTTCCGGGTGTTCACCAGGGGGGCAACCCACCCCGGGGAAGCCCATAGGCCTTGGGGGTGGCGCACCAGCTCTTAGTGGGCTGGTGGGACAGCCCAAGAAGGCCCTATGCGCCATAGGAAGAAAATCAAAGGGAAAAAAAGAGGAGGTGGGAAAAAAGGGGAAGGACTCCACCTTCCAAACCTAGTTGGATTCGGTTTGGAAGGGGAGGACTCCCCCCTTTGGCTCGGCCGAACCCCTTGGGGGTCCTTGGACCCCAAGGCAAGGCTCCCCCTCTTCCCCCTATATATACGGAGGTTTTAGGGCTGATTTGAGACAACTTTGCCACGGCAGCCCGACCACATATCTCCACGGTTTTACCTCTAGATCGCGTTTCTGCGGAGCTCGGGCGGAGCCCTGCTGAGATAAGATTATCACCAACCCCCGGAGCACCATCACGCTGCCGTAGAACTCATCTACCTCTCCGTCTCTCTTGCTGGATCAAGAAGGCCAAGATCATCGTCGAGCTGTACGCGTGCTGAACGCGGAGGTGCCGTCCGTTCGGCACTAGATCGTGGGACTGATCGCGGGACGGATCGCGGGGCGGATCGAGGGACGTGAGGACGTTCCACTACATCAACCGCGTTCACTAACGCTTCTGCTAGGCGATCTACAAGGGTACATAGATCGGAAATCCCCTCTCGTAGACGGACATCACCATGATAAGTCTTCGTGCGCGTAGGAATTTTTTTGTTTCCCATGCGACGTTCTCCAACAGATCCAACCTTGACTTATGATTATCAGGATGTAAGGTCCTCTAGATCATGATATACATCACTCATAGAGCAACTATGTCTTTACCATTTTTGTGTCGTCAACCACCGGTGGATGAGAAGCTCACCAATTGGTCCGCCTCACCATAGTGAGGAGGAAAATGTCTCTCTTCATCCCCCACTCTCGGTGTTGATATTGTCATCAACATAAACGATAGGTTGGACCTCTACCATGCCTTATTAATGTCATTGCGGAAAGGATTGTCTAGCTGGAACCCTTCACGCCTTAGAAGTCAAAAATGAATCATCATGATTAAGAAGACAAGAGAAGATCGAGTCAACGGCAGTCATGAGGAACCACCTTCCCCCTGTCAGCTCACGAGGTAAGAAGTTGACAAATATTCTTTAGGCACAACCTGGATAATTTTGACGAACAACTACAAGAGACATAGCGACACCTCTCCGAGACATGAGGGCTGAACGGACTTCTCTCCGAGACATGAGGGCTGAACGGACTTCTCTCCGAGACATGAGGAAAATCACGACTACTGAATCCTAGAACCCCTAGAGTAGGATGAGTCATGTATCCCCTATGCGAAGTCGAGTCCGTGTGATTCTTCAAAAGGAACCATGTTATTGGTTGCTTGCTTTTCTTTGTTTGTATTTTGATATAAGTCGCACTTTCACCTTAGGCAATAAGTACACGGCTATATCACTAGATTATCCTAACGTTTTTGTTTGGCCCTTTCAGCACTTGTCTGATTGCACTTGCACTATACCACCACATTTAGGCGCCTTCCCTTTATGCTACTTTTTCCTCTCACTTTTCTCATCAACTGAAGACCAAAGGAACAAGATGCACCAAGGGTTCCACCTCGATAAACAACAGGCACAAAATAACTCGCCATAGCCTACTAAATCTAATGCAACTCATTAGATTTATGCCTCTCTCTCCAGATTGGAGACCCTTCCCTAGATTAACCTAGATCTCACTAGTTACCCTGGCTCGAACACCTAACCATGTGCTACCCTATGGATTTGCTGGAAGACCAGATAAGCTTCAATCACCGTTCGGTAAGCATTGGGTTCATTATGGAGCTAGTGATCATAGTGAACAAACATACTACGTTCTTGAGCGAGCACTAGAACCGACGATGCCATAGGAAAGATCGTTTCAAGGATGCATGATTAGTACACTAATGATTCGATGTGGCTATGATTGATGTATTGAGGATATATCTAACAATCTTCGGTGGATCTTGAGACTTTTATGTCGATACGTAAACTTGGTGGATCAAGCTAATAGAGTAGCACAACTTACCTCTCCCTTGAGAAAATTGGGTTTAGTAAGACATGATGATCACAAAATGAAATTCTTGGAGGTGTAAGGATTTGACTTCACGAGGAATTATTGATAGGAAATTGGAGATGTTATGATAATGACCTAAAGGAACAAGTAGAAATTCTTGATAGACATGAGATTTGAATTTAAATAGGTGATCCTAATAAGATGTCAATGATGAATAAGTCTACATGGTTGTGAGTAATTTGGATTAGTCCAATGATTTTGATCATGATACTGTGTTCCTCGATGGATAATAAACTAGGGATATTGGATTGTTGTTAGAGTCAATTCGAGTATCTATATGCACCTGATATTGGAATTTACTTGATCTTGATAACGGAAATTGGTGGATATCCCGCGTTAAAATAGTCCTTTCACATATTTGGGATTATAGGAACTTTACAAGATTATGTGGAACACCATCAATGTTGGATTTGTAGGAGTAGTGGATCATGTAATATTTATGGCATTGATAAACCACGGGATTGGATTCGTAGGAAGGAAACAACATATTGGATTGGTATATTACGTGTGTCCTTTGCATAGAAGTGTAGCACCTTAGACCTTGGTTATATTAGTTCAACACTTGGATTTGGTGTTGTTGTATTCAAGCTTAGTAGATGGTAATGTCCTCCCGAGGATTTTTACATAGGTATACATGTGAGAGAACTTATATATGACATCAGGATTTCGGTGGTATAAAGAATTTTTTTTGTTTGGAGGTTTAGATAAAACATCTGGCATCTAAGAACTATGCTCAAGGACAAGATGATAAACGTTCACTCACATCCTAAGATCCTTGAAAGCCCTAACCTTTACCAATCCATACCATGGTAAAATTATGACTCTAGGCTTTGGCTCTAAGTCTAAACAAAATGGACAATACTCCACCTTGACTACGACAACCCTATCCATAAGGAAAGTGGACACGAGGAACTACATTCAGAAGGACCGCAAAACCCCTAGGCTAGTAAACGCCCAAAACAAATGCCCGCTCCTCTCACATATACCATGATCAATGTGTGTATGTGATACTTGGAGAAATACGTTGTTTTCCTCACGGATGACATACTTATTTATCCAAGAAGAGTAAGGAACATCCAAGTACTAATTGGATAAGCCCCAGAAGCACCGATTTCCAAGTTTTCACCACTACAAGTTTTACCTTGAAGGAAAAGGACCCCTCATAGCACTCTCCCTACACCAGAAGACATTCTTATCCCAAGCAAGATGAAGAACCATTATGGTTGGGAAACCCATCACGAAGAAGAAGAAGCAAGAGAAGTCAACTACCAATCCTCTGCCGGCTACATCAACTACACTATGAAAAGCAGCATAAACTATCAAGAAAGATGAAACTCATTCACAACAAGTAAAAAAATTGAGAACCCCTTGTTTTAAAGGTCACCATCCAATTCCTCACTACGAAGGAACTCATAAGTTTATAGTACACCTCACTCCAACACCTTGACGGTGTATGATGTGCATGAAATCTCTACTATCTCCAAATGTCGGAACGGAGTGGGACGAGTGACATGACCTTATTATTGGCCTTTTTGAGAAAATTAAGGGCGTCACCCTAAATGCTTCATGATGGAACACCTGCCGAAGATAGTCCTCCCCGCTAGTCGAAATCCCAAACATTGGGACTAGATGGTTGTTCTATCCTTTTGGATAGTCAACATATTTAGACCCCCTTAGAAACCTTCTCAGATGGAGGAAGTCATTTTGCCACCAAGTCTCCAAGTTTAGTCTTAGGTACAAGGCTCGACCCAAACCTTTGCCACAAGAGGGTACAAAGAGACAAGTAAACAAACTCTCGAAGACATACTCAAAGTTTGCATCCCTGACTACGGAAACCAAAGACCAAGGATGCCTAAAGAGCATTCCTGGACAGCTTAGTCAAGCGGAATATCTCGACAAGAATACTACATGGACAAACTTCAACACTCACTTAGATGAAGACCACGTGCGACTCAAGATCGCCTACTTTAAGGAAGTCAATAATTTCCCCTACAACGGAAGGCTACACCAAGATTTTTACCCTTCCAGAATAACACGAGACATTATGCTGTCACTAACAAACATGGGTGATCCCAGGGCCATCAGATATACACACTACTATTGCCACGTATTCCGACTTTGGAACACAAAGACGAGTCAGACCCTTGCCTGAACCCCGTTCATCAAGCCCTTGACCTTTAGTCATACATGATTTATTGCTAAAGCCCTGTTGGCATATTGGACAAAGTCAAATCACACACTCAAGGCCGTGTCATCAGGTACTTCAAGTGACAGCTGAGCAACCAGACAAAAGAAGGTGCATCACGAGAACGGAAGACTACCTCAGACATGAATTTCTATATCTCTTCAGCGCCTAGCCTATGGATCTCAGGGATGAGATTCTTGTAAGGGGGGTCGGTTTGTCACACGCTATGTTTTCCCTCTCCTGACTAAGTTAACATAGCTCACAAATTATTATTTACTTGTTTGCTTGGTTTTCCTTTAATTCACAAAAATCCTCCTACTCTCAAAACTCATCTCCTTGATCCAAATCTTTGCACAATAATCATGCCATGTGTATACGACCTAACACTATTTTTCTACAAAAGTACTTTTGGCCAAAAAGCATTTACTTGATTTGGGTTTTCAAAACCCCCTGATTTGAGGTGTGTACTACAAGTCCTCAAAATTGGCTGAAATTTTCCCCCAAAGATTCTATTTAGAACATGTTATATATAAGATTTCCCAAAAACACAAGAATATTATCTTCAAAGTTATTTTTGTATTTTACCTAAAATGCCTTTTTCTAAGGCCAGAAATTGTCTTCTACACGGAAAAAATATTTTAATGTTTCAAAAATATTTGAGAAAATATAGGGAAACTGAGTGGACATACATTATCCATATATATAAGTTTAAATCCATGGTCATCTACAAAATATTGGACAGAATCCTCCAAAACCCTTTGTAGACATTTCAAGTTTTTGAAATATTTATATAAGAAATATTGTCAATAAAATCCAGGAAAATTCTACCAAGTCACATATGCGTAATGTGACTATCTTGTCGAGTTTCATTCCGATAAAAATAGTTTTGGTTGAACAAAAGGCCCCAAAATCCTCTTTGTCCAGATTCAAATTTGGTAACTTTGCATTACCAAGTATTTCCATTTGGTCCCAAACTATATGGGAATGATCTACTACCGAAATGGTGCTACTAGGTCAAGTGTTGGATCAAGGAGAGTAGATGATCCTAGCTAGATCTAAGAAAACCGATTTTCTGTTGATTTCTAGGGTTTGCCAAAGTTGCATTGGACACTATATCTGAATGAGCTCAAACTTTGTGATCAACCTCATTTGTACCTACCATCCACTCCTGGTAAATATCAAAGTCATTGGATCCTTTTACCTAGCCAAAACTAGCATCAAACACCTTCTGGTAAAAACTAAAGATGATTGTTTTCACCCCTACACTACTCTACTGGACCCCATCTTTCTACCACAGTCCTACCTAGTACCATTTCACCTCGAGTAAGAATTTCAAGACCACACCTCCATGATTGAGGGGTCAAAATCCTCTTTTATCTCTTTGTTCACTATAGGCAGCACCATTTTCTACTTCTAACTCTCGCCATTCCTTCATCCATGCTTCTCCCTTAGCTCCTAAGCAACCCACGACGCTGCGAGACCAGCCCAAACTCTAGTGGACAAGAGTGGGCATGCAGATGGCGTTTAAATAAATGTCATGGCCTGCAATATCTGCCTTCTAGAGCGCGCTACTATGTGCCCGAGCACTTTAGCGGCCCCCATCCCAAACTTTCGACATCTTTGTGCTCCTCCCTCTCGCTATCATGACCACCTCAGCGTCTATGACACGCCAAGTTGTCGCCCCCTCCTCTCTCACCCTCATGTTGCCTCCCGCGCATGCATGCGGGATTGATATGTCTCCAACATTTCTATAATTTTTTATTTTTTCATGCTATTATATTATATGTTTTTGATGTATTATATGCATTTTTATGTTGTTTTATATTATTTTTGGGACTAACCTATTAACCTAGGGCCTGGTGCCAGTTTCTGTTTTTTCCATGTTTGTGAATATTGGAGATCGGGAATATTAAATGGAGTCCAAACGGAATAAAATTTCCGGAAATATTTTCCTTGGACCAGAAGACACGCAAAAAACTCGAAGTAGGGGGCAAGGAAGTTGTCGGGAGGCCACAAGCCTGTAGGGCGTGCCCTGGGGGGTGGACGTGCCCCCTGGCTTGTGGGCCCCGTGTAGGTCTCCCAACCCTAATTCTTAGCCTATAAATTCCCATATATTCCTGAAACATCAAAAAGAGCCATGAAAATACTTTTACACGGTAGGGAGCGTCTGTTCCCAAGAGATCCAATCTAGGAGCCTTTTTCAGTAATCTGCATGTCGGTGCACTGAAGACTGGGTTCTCCTGTGCCCTAGACTTGTGCACGGGCGCCGGCAACCCCTTTGACAACAAGGCACGACGAAGGTTGGAAGGAAGACTAACCTCCAAATTCACCAAGGCCACACCCCTCCAAGGGTGTGAGGAATTGGCCCAAGCTCCAAGGCCCCGACAAGACCCTCTTGACGGGAAGACATCTGAGGCACCGGCAAGCCCTTCTTGCTAGGAAGATGTCCATCGCCCCAGCAAGCATTCTTTGCTGGGAAAAGCATTGAAGGCCCCGACAATTCCTCCTTGTCGGGAAGATATACAAGGCCCCGACAAGCTTTCCTTGCGAGGAAGGTAGACTAGGCCACTAGCAAGGGCACCAACCCGACAAGTCCCATTCGCCGTCAGATGTTCCCTCCTGCCATAATGCCACCGACTACCATAGCGCCCGTGCATCCCTTATGCGCCAGCACAACGCCCAGGTTTCAAAACACCTGGGTATGTGACGATACCATCTGGATGCGAGTCAGGAGACTGGCGACGCATTTACTACCCCTAACACCGCGATAGATAGATAGCAGTGAACCCTGTTCACTATGCAGATCGTGAACCCTCTGTTGAGCACTGTACATGACCCCTTTTCCTATAAAAGGAGGCCCAAGGCTCAGTTCTAAGGGGTTGTACACTTCGGGCATTGGCCAACTGGCAATCACTGTAGCAAGTAATCCTACAACAAGAACCTAATACAACAAACAATGCAAGAGTAGGGTTTTACGCACTAGGCGGCCCGAACCTGGGTAAAAACATTCCCGATGCTGATTGCTAGCTCTGCCCTTGGCGCCACCCTTCTCCCCGCCGAACGATCATGGGATCCTTGGAGGTTCCCATAGGGGTCATTTCCCCGACACTGCCAGAGAGGGAATTGATCACGGAGGGCATCTACATCAACTCCATTTCCCCTCCGATGATGTGTGAGAAGTTCACCACGGACCTACGGGTCCAGACCTAGTAGCTGGATGTCTTCTTCTCTCTCTTTGATCTTCAATACCATGTTGTTCATGATCTTCATGGAGATCTATCTGATGTAATACTCTTTTGCGGTGTGTTTGTTGAGATCCGATGAATTGTGAGTTTATGTTCAGATTATCCATGAATATTTTTAGAATCTCTTCTGAATTCTTATATGCATGATTTCATATCTTTGCAATTCTCTTTGAATTATTCGTTTGGTTTGGCCAACTAGATTGGTAATTCTTGCAATGGGAGAAGTGCTTGGTTTTGGGTTCAATTTTGCGGTGTCCACATGCAGCGAACGTAGGGGTAGCGAGGCACGTATTGTATTGTTGCCATCAAGGGTAAAAGAGATCGGGTGTTCATCATATTGCCGGAGATTATCCATGTACATCATGTCGTCTTACTTAATCTGTTATTTTGTTCTTCATGAACTTAATACTCTAGATGCAGGCAGAAGTCGGTCGATGTGTGGAGTAATAGTAGTAGATGCAGAATCATTTCGGTCTACTTGATATGTACCTGATGCCTATATGCATAATCATTGCCTTGGATATCTTCATAATTAATTGATTTTCTATCAATTGCTCAACAGTAATTTGTTCACCCACTGTATTATTTTCCTTTATGAGAGAAGCCTGTAAAGAAACCTATGTCTCCCGGGTCTATTTTCCATATCATATTTTTAGATCTATAAACCAAAAATACTGTGTTGCAATTTATTTACTTTCAGATCTATCAATATTTTATATCTATCTCTATCAGATCTCATCCTTGCAAATAACTCTGAAGGCATTGACGACCCCTTTATATCATTGGGTGCAAGTGTTTGATTATTCGTGTAGGTACTACTATTGGAGTCTTGTTTGTTCCTCCTAATAAATTGATAACTTTGTTCTCAACAAACTGAGGGAAATGCTTATCTACTTTGCTGGATCACCCTTTCCACTTCAAGGGAAAACTAACGCAAGCTCAAGAGGTAGCAAGAAGGATTTCTGGCGCCCTTGCCAGGGAGGATACATAGCAATATTACCAAGTACCCTTCACAAACTCATCTCTTGCATTTACTTTATTTTCCATTTTCCTCTCGTTTTCCTCTACCCCACTTCACCAATTTTCCGTTTTATTCGCCTTTTTCTCACCGGATATATTTTTGTGTACTTATGTTACCATGTGCCTTCTATTTTCTCACATCTTTGCTTTCAAAAAATATCTTGACATGGATCCTCTTCCACTTGATAATCTTTTCAATAGGCCAAATTATGATGAACCAATTGCTAGTGAGTTGAGTGCACTTGATTGTCTCAATGAAGTTTTGTTTGAAAATCATGAATCTGAAAATTTTGATGAAGAGTTGAAAGAAGAAAATTATAAAGTGATTCATGATAGCTCCTTGATTAAAAAGAATGATTTCAATGATTTTACTATAAATTCTATTAATTTTAATTGTGCTAATAATATGCAAAACCCCAAGCTTGGGGATGCTAATTTTGCTATGTCCACTACTTATTGGAATGATCATGATTGGGGTGATTCTTCTTATGATTTAGAAAAAAAATTAAGCCTCGTGATGAATGTGATCTAATGAAAGTGGGTTTGGAAGAGTGTCAACTTTAGATCCCACATATTTGGAGAATGTTCAATCTTATGAAATTTTCGAATGAAGTGGGTTTGGAGAGGTCATGACTTTATTTGATGATAATCTCACTATTTTGGAAGAGTGTCAACTTTGCATGCGTGTCGATCATGAAGAGAAAATTTTATATGATAGTTGTCATGTTGAATTTTAGAATGATATTACATGCAATTATTATGAGAGAGGAAAATATGTTCCTAGAAATTTGCATATTACTAATTTACCTCTCGTTATGTTGAGATTGTCAATGCTTTATTCTTCTCCCTTGCATATGCTAGTTTTTGCTTACGTTGATAATTTATTTGATTATAAAATGACTATGAATAGGAAGTATGTTAGGCTAAAATGAGATTTTTAGATGCTATATGATGCTGTTTGTGTTCTTCAATTCTTGTCTTCTGTGAGAGCATCATTAAAATTATCTATGCCTAGCTAGGGGCGTAAAACAATAGCGCTTGTTGGGAGGCAACCCAATTTTATTTTTATGTCTTTGTTTTTGCTTGTGTTTTTGAGTGCTTCACACATTATTACCTCTGTAATAATTGGGTTTTATTGTTTTAATTGGTGTTTAAGCCAAGTAAGACCATTGGGATGGTCTACGGTGTTTGCAAGTTGATTTTGCTGAAAAACAGAATGTTTCGCTCCCAGTACAGGAATTTTGTGAATCCACTGGAACCTGATTTGTTGGTTTACAAATTTCCCAGGACTTCCTAATTTTTAATTATTTGTTGAGTTACATAAGTATTCGAAGTAACATAGTGCTACAGACTGTTTTGTTTTTGACAAATTCTGTTTTCTTTGTGTTGTTTGCTTATTTTGATGAATCTGTGGGTTGTATCTAGGGGTATGAACTATGGAGAAGTTAGAATACGGTACATATTACATCAATATAAATAGACAATGAGTTCACAACAGTACCTAAGTGGTGATTTATCGTTCTTATACTAACGGATCTCACGAGTTTTCCGTTGAGTTTTCAAGTTTTGGGTAAAGCTTTGATGGACTACGAAATAAGGAGTGGCAAGAGCCTAAGCTTGGGGATTCCCAAGGCACCCCAAGCCATATTAAAGGATTAAAAAAATCCTAATCATTGGGATGTCCCGGAAGGCATCCCCTCTTTCGTCTTCAATCCATCGGTAAATTTACTTGAGGCTATATTTTTATTCACCACATGATATGTGTTTTTCTTGGAGCGTCTTATATGATATGAGTCTTTACCTTTTAGTTTTCCACAATAATCCTTGCTGCACACATATTTTTAGAGAGAGAGAGACACACAGAATCGTGAATTTATTAGAATACTCTTTATGCTTCACTTATATCTTTTGAGCTAGGTAATGTTGCTCTAGTACTTCACTTATATATTTTAGAGAACGACGGTGTTATGAAATTATTAAACTCTCATAATTCACTTATATTATTTTGAGAGTTCTTTAAACAACATGGTAATTGGTTTAGGTTATGAATTTATTCCTAATATAATAGCCATCCAAGGGGGATATAATAAAAACTTTCATATTAAGTGCATTGAATATGATGAGAAGTTTGATTTCTTGCATATAGTTTTGAGATGTGAAGATGGTGATATGAGAGTCATGCTAGTAAGTAATTGTGAATTAGAAAAACAATACTTGTGTTGAAGCTAGTGATTCACGTAGCATGCACGTATGGTGAACCTTTATGTGATGAAGTCGGAGCATGACTTGTTTAATGATTGTCAACCCTTGTGTGGAAGTCGGGATCGCGCGATGGTTAACTCCTACCAACCCTTCTCCTTGGAGCATGCGTATAATGCTTTCTTTTTATAACTAATAGGCTTTTGCAATAAGTATGTGAGTTCTTTATGACTACTTTTGAGTTCGTGGATTATATGCACTCTCACCCTTCCACCTTTGCTAGCCTCTCTAGTACCGCACAACTTTCGCCGGTACATTAAACCCACCTTCCTCAAAACAGCCACCATATATTTTCCTCAAAACAGCCACCATACCTACCTATTATGGCATTTTAATAGCTACTCTGAGATATATTTCCATGCAACACCACCGACTCATTTTTAGGACACACACCAGCACTTCCACATTGCTTTTAGAATCATACCTTGTTCTAGCTATCGAGTTGTAATCTTTTGAGTTGTAAGTAAATTAAAGTTTGATGATTTGGATTATTAGAGCATTGTCCCTTATGAGAGAAAGGATGATGGAAGCTATGATTCCCTCACAAGTTGGGATGAGCCTTCAGACTTTACAAAAAATAAAGGAGGCTAGCGAATCCCATAAAATATAAAAGAGGCCAAAGAAGCCCGTTCAAAAAAAAGAAACAAAAAAGAAGAAACAAAAAATTGAGAGAAAGAGATAAGGGACAATGCTACTATCTTTTTCCACACTTGTGCTTCAAAGTAGCACCATGTTCTTCATAGAGAGTCTCCTATGTTGTCACTTTCATATAACTAGTGGTACACATCTTTTGCACAACCACTTAGTTTTCTTTTTGAGCTTTCATACTCATATAGCTCTAGTGCATTTGTTGCATCGCAATCCCTACTCGCTCACATTAATATGAATTGATGGGCATCTCCATAGTCCATTGATATGCCTAGTTGATGTGAGACTATCTTCTTCCTTTCTTCTTGCAACCTCTACCACATTCTATTCCACCTATAGTGCAATATCCATGGCTCACGCTTATGTATTGCGTGAGAGTTGAAAAGGTTTGAGAATATAAAAAAGTGTGCAACAATTGCTTGACTTTCACCGGGGTTGTGCATGACTTACATACTTTGTGTGGTGAAGATGGACCATAGTGAGACCATATGATTTTGTAGGGATAACTTTCTAAGACCATGCTATTTTGAAAGGAAGCAATTACCTTATTAGTATGCTTGAAATATTATTATTTTTATGTCAATATAGACTTTTTTTGAGTCTTATGGATCTGAATATTCATGCCACATTACAAAATATTACATGGATAAATATGTTAGATAGCATTCCACATCAAAAAATCTGTTTTTATCATTTACCTACTCGAGGACAAGCAGGAATTAAGCTTAGGGATGCTCATACGTCTCCAATGTATCTATAATTTTTGAGTGTTCCATGCAATTATATTATATTATTTGGATGTTTTATATGCATTTTTATGATCTTTTATATTATTTTTGGGACTAACTTATTAACATAGAGCCTAGTCCATGTTTCTATTTTTTCCACGTTTTTGAATATTGCAGATAAGGAATATTAAACAGAGTCCAAACGGAATAAAATATCTGGAAAGATTTTTCTTGGACGAGAAGACATGAAACACACTTGGACTAGGGGCAAGGAAGTTGCCGGGAGGCCACAAGCCCGTTGGGCGCACCCTGGGGGGGGGCCGTGCCCCCCTCGCATGTGGGGCCACTCCAGATCTCCAACCCTAATTCTTGGCCTATAAATTCCCAAATATTCTAGAAACGTCAAAAAGAGCCACGGAAATTATTTACGCCGCTGGGAGCCTGTGTTCCCGAGAGATCCAATTTGGGAGCCTTTTCTGGTAATCTGCCAGAGGGGGAATTGATCACGGAGGGCATCTACATCAACTCCATTGACCCTCCGATGATGTGTGAGAAGTTCACCACGGACCTACGGGTCCATATCTAGTAGCTAGATGGCTTCTTCTCTCTCTTTGATCTTCAATACCATGTTCTTCATGATCTTCATGGAGATCTATCTGATGTAGTACTCTTTTGCGGTTTGTTTGTTGAGATCCGATGAATTGTGAGTTTATGTTCAGATTATCCATGATTATTATTTGAGTCTCTTCTGAATTCTTATATGCATGATTTCATATCTTTGCAAGTCTCTTTGAATTATTCGTTTGGTTTGGCCAACTAGATTGCTAATTCTTGCAATGGGAGAAGTGCTTAGTTTTGGGTTCAATCTTGCGGTGTCCTCACCCAGTGACAGTATGGGTAGCGAGGCATGTATTGTATTGTTGCCATCAAGTGTAAAAAGATGGGGTTTTCATCATATTGCTTGAGTTTATCCCTCTACATCACGTCATCCGACTTAATATGTTACTCTGTTCTTCATGAACTTAATACTCTAGATGCAGGGAGGAACCGGTCGATGTGTGGAGTAATAGTACTAGATGCAGAATCGTTTCATTCTACTTGATACGGACGTGATGCCTATATGCATAATCATTGCCTTGTATATCTTCATAATTATTTTGTTTCTATCAAGTGCTCAACAGTAATTTGTTCACCCACCGTATTATTTTCCTTTATGATAGAAACCTCTAGTGAAATCTATGGCCCCTATGTCTATTTTCCAAATCATATTTTCAGATCTATAAACCAAAAATACTTTGATGCGATTTATTTACTTTAGTTTTACTTTCTGATATATCAATATTGTATACCTATCTCTATGAGGTCTCATCCTTGCAAATAACTCTGAAGGGATTGACAACCCCTTTATAGCGTTGGGTGCAAGTGTTTGATTATTTGTGTAGGTACTACTATTCGAGTCTTGTTTGTTCCTCCTACTTGATTGATACCTTGGTTCTCAACAAACTGGGAGAAATCTTATCTACTTTGCTGCATCACCATTTCCTCTTCAAGGGAAAACTAACGCAAGATCAAGAGGTAGCAGGGACCGCCCGGGAGCTCCAGCGAGTAGGCTCGCACGCACATGCCCCTTTCTCCAAGGCTCCTCTCTCTATCTCTCCCTGGTCGTAGACAACACCCACGAATCTCATAGACAAGCCTCGGAGCTCTCTGTGACCCCTAGAAAAGATTAAACCATGGTTGTGGTTGATGCATATGGTGCTCCAGTGCTCCAACTACTTAAGGCCTCCCCGGGCACCCCTCTTGGCTCCCTTCCCCTCCTCTCGCCTATGTGAACCCCCGGACAACCCCTAAGTTCATCCTCTCATGCCCTTCATCGACGCCCATGGCTGAAGCCTCTCTGGCGGCCTTTGTTCGAATTCGAGCTCACCGAGTCTCCTACTCCCCTCCAAGCCTCACACGAACCCTTCGAAGCCTCCGCAATCCTCCTCGTGCTCCATTTCTCTCCTATCGGCAGCAGCAAGACTACGCCCACCATTACTGATGGCACCCTTCGTCATGGTGGACACAACGCTCGGCTGAAAGCATATATGCTCCCTTTGTGGTTTTTATAATTCATGACAAAATACATTGTATCTTGGTCTAGCACCTTTACCTTGTATATTTCATGTATAGTCCACAGAAAGCATTGGCTAAAGTAATGTGAGGAGAAGCCCCTTTATACAAACACATGAATAGGATTGGCCAAGCTTCAAGCAAGAGGATTCTAAATTTATATTTGTGATAAATCACTTTTGAGTCCATAGGAAATCCAATACTATTACAAGTTGGTGAGGTATCTATGATGAATTGGTAACGCAAGTGCTTAGAGATAGCCACCAAAAATACTAAGCGATTCTCCTAGAAAATTCTCTGTCCAAAGCCTACACATGAAAATCGGTGCCACCAATAATGTCTACTCGGCCCTACTGATTTTTCCAAACACGAATCCTATGACAAACAGTAGAACCTCGGTACCACCAACTTTCATTTCGGTTCCATCGAATATCAGTGATCAACTTTCTGGTTTGTCGATTCTAGAATTGGAATTTCTGAGTTTTGAAATCGGTCACACCAAGATTTGTAAACTTCCCTAGGTCACCATATCGGTACGACCGAGATTCCTATATCGGTGTCACCAAGAATTCGAAAGTTGCCACATTTAGTATAAGTCCCTACCACCGAGATTCATGTAGGTGTCACTGAGTTGGGCAATAATGTTGTAACAGTTGGATTTTTGGATATGCCTATAAACCCCTCCACCACCTCTTATTCATAGAGGAAGCACTCAGAACACACCTACACTTGCCAGATTCATTTTTCTAAGAGAAAGCCACCTACTCATGTGTTGAGATCAAGATATTCCAATCCATCCACTAGAAACTTGATCTCTAGCCTCCCCAAGTTGCTTTCCACCCAACCAATTTCTTCTACCCATGCCAAATCTATGAGAGAGTGATTGAGTGTTGAGGAGACTATATTTTGAAGCACAAGAGCAAGGAGTTGAGCGTTCTACCACATCAATTACCTTTTGGAGGGTGGTGCCTCCTAGATTGGTTTGGTGTCGCTTGGGAGCCTCCTACTTCGTGTTGTGGAGTTGAACCAAGGAGTTTGTACAGGCAAGGAGATCGCCTACTTCACGAAGATTTACCCCGGATGAGGCTAGTCGTGTGTGGATGTAAGCCATGGTGGAGTAGACAATGCCGCTTCTTCAGGGAACCATTATGGGAGGAGCACCCCAT